>NC_087446.1:26664219-27914219 GCF_036321535.1 Camelus dromedarius
ATAAGTTCTGAGCATAATAAGCAACTCTGATGAAATAGTGCATGAGTGTTTCTATAGTCACCATCAGGCAGGTAAGCATGACTGGCTTGGAAAATCCATTTCGGTACCATAACAGTGTCTATGGCCATTCAAGCCTGTGACTTTGCATGGCTTGCTTAATCCAATTTCAATTTCATTCTGAATTATACTTGGCCCTGTACTGAGTGTTGCTTTCATTTAGATGAATAAATGTACACCTTGTCAAAAAGTAGAATCTTTAATTCATTGGCAGGATTTCAAAAGTTTAGGATTTATCTGTTATAAATGATGAAGAGGTAAGCTGATCTTCCCTTGTCGATGCATCGTCATGAACACTGAAAATAATAGTCAGGTGCTTGGCCATGAATTAGCAATACATTTTGGCATTATGTGGTATCTATTGCCTTAGGTTTCAAATTATCAAGATCATATCAAAGAAAGAAACTAGTTTCAGACTCCAAACTTACATGTCTACACAGAGTTAGCTTAGGAATCAGCCTCTAGGCCCTTTTTCAAGAAACATTTCACATGAAGCTTGCATATTATCCACATTTTCTATATCACTAAAAAAGATAAGTCTATAATAAGAATTCTGCATAATTCAATCAGCTGGATTATGGTTAAGGGTCTGGGGAAATACTGTTTGCTAATATTAAGCACTAAGGCATTAGCAAGAATGTTACATAGATTCCTACTTTAAAGTGTTTGTCAATTTAGATAAATTTTAAATTCAAATTCAAGACCAAACTGGTATATGGTAGCAATTTGTGCATGTTTATAACCATGGTTGCCCTCATTCCATCCCATAGAATTCCACTTAAAAATCATTAGACCAGCAGGAGAGTTAGTCCTCATTGGTCCACATCTGGCTTTACAAGTTATCTGCCTCTGGATATGAAGGACTTGAAAGAAACTACCAGCTATCCTCAAAGTATTTTGAGGCTGCTTTTGCTGATGGGGATCTATGATGGTGGACCAGTCTGGTAACCCTGAATTGTTATTAGTGCAGCTGTGGATTACCTGTGGTTTCAATGGACTACTGTGTATGCTTTGTTTATTTTATCCCTTCTTCCTGTTGGAAAAACAGCTGGAGAGCAGACACCCTGCTGTTCACAGCCTTGGGCCTTAGAATATTAACAGGAAGCCACAATAAGCATCTTCATTACTTCACCTGTGGCATAAATGGTAGAAAGAATGGAGCCCATCAGGAGGAACTGATTTAAAACAGAATGAAACACTTTGTGTCCCATATGTCTGAACATCCAAGTAACTGCCACTGACCTAATAAATTGGCTTCCGTCATGTAGAGTTCAACCAAGGGGAAGAGGAAGTCAGTTTCCTATAGAAGGGAATAAAGGCAAGCCTCAGTAGCCTGTGGCAATAAATGGAATAAAATATTTGGTACATTAGACCAAGTTGTATCATAATTTATATCAGTTGCTTTTCGCTTTTAACAAAAGATATGGGAGTGGATGGCAGTGGTATGTGGATGGGAGAGGAAGAAGCGAATAGCCTTACTAGATACTTTCATGTGTTTTCCATCGTGTGTAATTACTCATCCTAAGGCAAGAGGGATATTGCGTAAGATTGGTTTCAAATATCTTCCCAGTTTTTTTTAGGGGGGTTGGGGGTTGCACAGAGATAGGTGAGTATAAAGCATCAATGTCCCTCCCCAAATGGAGAGACAGGGCAGAGAGGTTATATGATCTAAGACTCTATGTAATGTTTACATCATGATGGGTCAGAAATACTCCTGGAAGTGGAATTTCCTGGTGCAGGTCCACCCTCCCTTCTGTGGACTGAGGCTATGAACAAAAAAAAATATTCTGGAGAAAAAAAACACTTTACCTTTTAAACATAAAAATGAGCTACTAAACAGAAGGACAAGAAGGACTAATATCTTAGCATTCATTACTGAGGACATATTGGAACCCTCCTCATTCTACTGTACATAGTAAACTTAACACACCTATGGGGTATTTAATTTCTTACAATTTAATATATTCCATCCACCAGCTTTGCTAAAACACACTTAAGAAAATCCAGCAGCACAAATACAGACAGCAGTCCTCAGGTCCAGGATTCTAGGGATTCGTTGTGCCATGTACTCACGGTGAGCCCATGAATCAGGCAGATCTAGGCACAAATCCCAGCTATTGCATTACATGAACTTGGATAAGTTATTGTACATTCCTGAATGTTAGGAATTCCTCCAACTTTTCCTACCAACTGGAATTGTATAAACTTTTCGGAATATAGAGGAACTAATCAAACATCTACTTTTTAATACTAAATTTATTAATTTAGTCATGTAAATATAAAACCATAGAAACCTCAATTTAGAACTTCTTTTTCACTCTCACATTTCAAGAAACAGTTTTCTTCAAATTCTTCATACACAGTGTTGGCATTGGTGTCACCTGACATGGTCTTCATGACAGATCATCTTCGCTTCCGGATAGGTTGTTTGATGTTATCATCAGAAATTGTATCCCAAACCACAATTACCCATTCACATAACATCGATACTTTGCTTTGTTCATTCCTCCTGCAGGTGAATATTTGTGTTGTTGTGTTCACTTAATGTAATATAATAACTGGCATCTTGCTTTGGAAGGCCTCTCTTTAAAGGCTATTTGTGATGACATCCAACCATTGCAATTGTGAGGTCACCACTCTATACCCACCCATCACAAAAACAATGAATAAATCTCTGTTGAATTTCTTTGTCTCCTTTATTAGGGATTCTGCAGGTGACTTCTATGAGCTACAGAGACCAGAATTTTCTGAAGTCATCTCAGGCTTTAAGGTTGAAGAAGAGCCATATAACTCGAGAGACTGTGAAGACTGATCCCCTCCTTCATGAGCGGTAGGTTTTTAAATGATCTCCTCTCGTATTTAAGCACAGACAGCACCTTAATCTCTCTAAGCGCCTGTTTCCTCCATTGTAGAAGAGCTAACAATAGTACTTTGCACATGTAATGGTGGTGGAGGTTAAATAAGAATTCGCACTACGATGACACTTAGTGCAGGGCTGTGTACTGAGAAAGTAACAGTATCAATGGCTACTGTCCCAGTCTGGGGTTCCACAGATAAAAAATGTGAAACTTGAAGGGTTATATCCAAAGAAACCCACAAAGATCTAAGATGAAGCAGAGGAGGACAGTTAAGGGAACTTGGATTATTATTCCAAAGGAGGAAATAAAAGAGTAATGTGACAAATTTCTAAATAAACTTGTTTACAAAATAGAAACAGACTCACAGACATAGATAACAAACTTGTGGTTACCAGGGGGAAAGGAGGCGGGTGGAGGGATAAATTGGGAGTTCAGGATTTGCAAATACTAACTACTATATATAAAACAGATAAACAGCAAGGTCCTACTTGGGTCTTGGGGAACTATATTCAACATCTTGTAACAGCCTATAATGAAAAAGAATATGAATAGGAATATATATTTATATGTATAACTGAATCACTATGCTGTACACCATAAATTAACACAGTATTGTAAGCCAACTATACTTCAATTTAAAAAATAAATTAAAAAAAAACAAAGAAACAATAAATTTCTAACACAGAGAGGACTCAAATGAAGAATAATAAGTATTTCTGCTCATCTTCCTTACTCAGTAAAATGTTCATGGTATCCAAATTACAGCATAAAGGATTTGAGGCATATAAAAGGGAGAATTTCTATCCAGAGAAGGTTGGGAAAGAATTGAATCGCTCTGCTAGAGGCTGTGAAGGGCTTTAAAAACCAGTCATCATTTTGGTAGAGTTCTGTCTAGAGTCAGCGTTATTCAAGGAATGATACTGTGAGGTTCCCAGTTAGCCCCCCGTTTCTGCACATCCAGGTGAGCCACTACATGAAAATAAAGCAGAGGATGGTACACCAGTGGAAGAGCATGTAAGCCAGGGCAGGAGTGGAAATTAAAGAGATGGCATTTTTGCTGAGTATCTAGGGTATCAAGCAAATTTATTTTTTAGTGTCTCTGATAAGGGGATTTCTTTCTTTCCATAGACCACCCCTTACGATGAGAAAAAGCGTAACCTTGGGACTCGACGTCCTGAGTTCAAGTCTTAGCTTTTCTTCTTACTGTGTAACTTTGAAAAAGCATCTTAAATTCTTTGACAGTATGTTTCATTATCTGCAAACAGTGCATAGATATATCAATGTTACAGGGCTTTAGTGGGGACTCAGGGAAATGTTTATGAGTTGGCTAAGCTCAGTGGCACACCATGACTGCTTTAGATGTTGATTTTCTTCTCCCCCAAATTGTGCTTCTGAACATCCTCCAGTTTCAGAAGCTGAAGTCATTATAGCATCGTCAGCTGAGACCCTTACAGCCTGAGAAAACATCAGGGCCTGGCTTAGTTTTAGGTAATAAATTCCTCAAAGGCAGAACCGGACAGAAGTGAGTGAACTTCCAGGCAGGTGTGGACTTGTCGTTTCCCATTCAGCAGTTGGGCTGTGAATGATTCTGCCATCGAGACATACTCCGGAAGGGAAGCTTATTCTTCCTTGTAGTTGCTACAGATGTCTGCACAGCCTCCTCTGCATCCAGGCGTAAATGGTTTGCAATGATTTTAGACACTCCAGCAACGTATATTAATCAGGATGAGGCTTAGAGGACATAACAAAAATACCCAAAATACAGTGACTTAAATAGAGAGAAATCATTTCTTTCTCACATAATAGTACAAGGCTGATAGGGTGGCTTTGCCCTCTCCAAGGTGTGGCTTCCACCTCTGAGTTCTAGGCAGCTCCCTTGCACTGAGAAGGTCATGTCAGGGAGCACACCACACACCGCTGCGGGGCACAGCGCATAAGTCACACATACTTCAGATCACAGCTCATTGGCCAAAACTTAGTCACGTGGCCACACTTGTTACAAGGGAGACTATGACATGCAGCCTCACGCTGGGAAGTCCTGTGTCCATAAAAGCTCAGGAAGAGAGGAAGAATGAATGTGGAGGTGAGACCACTAGCAACGTGTGTTCCTTAAAATTAAGGAGGGAACGTTGTCTAGATGGTTTAACTCTTTCTTCAAAAACGGGCTACATTTTTGAATGTCCAAACAACATACCTTTTAACATGACACTTGATGTGGTGTGGATCAAGTTATGGATAAGATGCAATGAATAGAGACCGTAGCAACAGAAACTGAAGTAGTAAGTATAAACCTTCTTGTTTATGTAACAGAAACTTAAGTCATCGAGTCTTACTGAGGCCAAGCTACATCTGGGAAAATCTGAATATGCTGACCCAGAAAAGAGTTGGAGAAAAGAGCCCTGTTGGAACAATGACAGCACTTAGCCTCGATCTTTCAAAAATTCAAAACTTATGGGGAGGGCCCCCTGAGCAAGCCTGGACTAGCCTGGAGAACTCCAAAAGAAGAAAGAGCCCCACTCTGACGCAGAGTTTATGGTTTTTCATAAACCATACCTGGGGTTTCATACACCAGGTCAGATGAAGCAGCAACACCCCCTATTTGACTGGGAGAGAGTATCTCTTGGGCCAAAAAATAGTAATTCCTATATTGTAGTCAAGAATGGGTTAACCATATGCTGTTTTGCAAAGTCCTAATGGAAATCTTTTCCAACCTATTTAAGAGACTTTCGTATGCTACTTTATTTCATTATCTGAGCTTCCCACTTATTTCACCCTCCTGCAGGAAATGCAGAATATTTTATCATTAAGTGCATATTCATGAACTTAAAAGAGTTTGTCCTAACCTCACGAATGTTTTCATTCACAATTGGTTCTCTTCTCTGACTACAGAGGGGTTTCCCCACTTTTTCTAACAAGAACAAGAGAATACACAGGAATTTTTAGACCTTTCAAGAGTAGAAGAAAACCAAAACACAAGCAAACCGAAGATCAGTCCTCACCACTTGTTTAATAGCAACATAACTAAGAGGAAGTATATCCCTTGTCAGATTCGACAGAACTGGAGAAAACTGCTATGAATTTAAAATAAGAAATCACTACTGGTTTTTAAAATCCTTAGGTTAAAAAAATTTTTTTTCTGATGGAGAGAATTCTGGACTAAGAAGGCAGAAAATTAAGTTTGAGTCCCAGATCAGCCAGTAGCTAACTGTGGACTTGGGCAAATCCCATATCTTTGGACCTCAAATTTCTCATTTGTAAAACCAGGAAGTTGAAAGATATTTCTAAGGTCTTTTCTAATTTTAATAGTCCGTGAGTTAATGAAACTGCTAGTTTCTGAATTTTTAAAAAATTCCCAAATCACAAATGTCACAGAATCATATTAATTTTTTTCCTACTTCACACACAAATTGGTGAATGATAAATTTCCCCCAAACAGTTAGGGGGAAATCCAGATTCTGAAGATATCTCGTAAAGTTAACATTTGTAAAGGAAGAATTAAACTGTATTCTAAAGTGTTCTCTAGCCTTTAGAGATGCATGGGTCACTTTATTGATTCTTCGTGTCAAAAAAGATATTTGGATGATTGTTCCCTCCAAATTTGGATTATTTATGATTCATATCCTGCTGCCAGTAAGATGTTTATAGCAGGTGATCTCCCCATTTATGTCAGTTTCAAAGGATTGAAGCTAATTATGGAATTGGTCTTGATTATACTTACGCTAAGTTAAACTTGCCCCAGTGACATTACAGTGAACGCCTGACTCCAGTCTCATCTCCGGCAGCATCAGTCCACCAGGGAGGGCTCTTCCTAAAGCACGGGTGATAGCGCTTTGGCAGCTCCGTAAGTTTCACTGCCTACTGTACGAGCTATGCCAGGACATTTCACTCCTCCTTGGCTTTACGAGGGCTGCATCCAATGCCATGAGTGTCAGTCCTCACCATCACTGTCAGGATACATTTACGCTAATTCTCAACAGACCTCTGCTCTATACAGATGCAGTCCTAGAGGCCAGATTCAGAAAATAGACGGAAATTGTATGCAAAGAGAAAGGTACCACCTTCTCTGGGGAGAAGCAGTCCTGTCTCAGAGTATGTGCTGAGTTTCAGGAGAAAACTACACAGTTGTACCAGGTAGTCTGGACTTTTTCCTCCCCTTATTCCCTCCCCATCCTCTTATTCTTGCCTTGCAATTCCTGATCCTCTTTAAGAATTAACTAAATTCTCCCCTTGTCTGGGAAGCCTTCGCTGTCTTGTCCATCTCCCCTACAGAGACAGAAGTTTTCTCCTCTGTGAGCACATAGTCCCCACGCCTTGCTGTACCATATCCTATTCTGTTGTCACTGACCCCCGTTGTGTCCTTTAATCCCTCCTAGTAGGATGACTAGTTTGCTGGCTCTTTCTCCCCAATAAACCATAATCTCCTTATGGGTAAAAAAGTCAGAGTCATCTCTACCTGGGATTCCTAGGACCAGGTCTGTTTACTTTAAGTGTTTAGCAAATGCCTGTTTAGAGGAAAGTTATCTTGTTGGTGTTAGAGCAGGTACAGTATTTAAAATGTATCCAACCAAACTGCCTAACTGTAGCATCAAATGTCAGCTCATGTTCCAAAAATACATATCATACACAGTCATTTTCAAAGAAAGATAGTGGATGGATAATTGAAGTTTATTTCTTTTTAAATTGGGATGAAAGTTTCATTTTCTATTAAAAAATTTCAGAAGTACAGGGTATGAAATACTTTCCAAATATTGTTTTGTATTCTCTCTCTGTAAATTTCCTTGCTCCCACACCTTCAAAAGCCTCAATCTTCCCCCCTGCAAATGTAAATCAACTAAATTCTAAAATGAAGAACTGATCCCTACTGACTAAGAAAAATGTAGTCCTTTACACAGGAATGGAAATTCCCTATTTCCAGAGATCAGCAATGGACTTAAATCATCTGCTCTCATTTAGGAAGGACCAAGGCATCCACCAAATATGTTAGGTAATGAGGATTTCTCAACTGTGACACCAAGGACACTTTAGGCCAGATGACTCTTTATTGGGGGGTGGGGTCATCCTGTGCATTGTGGGTTGTTGAGCAGTATCTCTGGCCTCTACTCACTTGATGCCAGTAGTAGCCTCCCAGTTGTAACAACCAAAAATATTTTGAGACACTGTCGAACAGCCCCTGGGGGGGCAAAATTGCCTCCAGTTCAGAACCATTGCCCTTAATACACTAAGAAGGTCGATACATCAGGTTTAGAACCAGTCATACACATAGCAAATACCAGCTCTACCACTTAGAAGCCACGTGCCCTTGAGCAAGTTACTAAACACCTCCACGCTTTAGTTTCTCATGTAAAAAATGATGCCAGGAAGATGCACTGTCACAGTCCTTGGAAGACTAAATGGGAAATGTAGATGAAATGCTTAGCATAGTACCTGGTATATTGCAAGTTCTTAATAGTTAATATGCATTATTGTTATTTATTACCGTACATCACAGATCAATTTTTGCTGGAATTAAAATACCACTAAATATACTTTAATATAACCCTGAATACAGTTTGATTTTTAGAGTTCAGAACAAATTCAGGCTCTTCCTGTCCCTTAGTGGCTTCACTGTGAACCACAAGAGCTATGGAAAAAGCACACAAGACTTTCAGATAATCAGATTAAAGTGGAAGCAAACTGTTCTGGTTGTGAGACTCTAGTTGTCCTCCAATATCTATGCTGCCTTCTTCCCCAATGATAACTATTTTAAAAAGTTGGCAACCCCAAATACAGTCATATTTCCCAGACTCCCTCCCAGAAAGGAGGGGGTGATGTGACAAAGTTCTGGTCAATGCAATGGAAGCAGAACTTATAGGTACAACTTCTGAAATGTGTCTGTAAAGGGAGCGGGTCTGCTCCTTCTTCCCCTTTATCCATCCTGCTGCTTGGAACGTGGATGCAGGAGCACAGGTTAGGACCACGTCAGTAAGAACCACGCCCAGTAGTTGATGAAGTGGAAAGTTGGAAATAGCCTGGGTCCCAGGTATCTGTAGTCTGGCCCTGCCGAATCAACTCTGAACTGACTACATCTTATTTAAGCCACTGTTATTTTGAATCTCAGTTATAGCCAAACAGATTTCATGTTTAGCACTGTTTTAAAAGTATGATACCAAGCAGTGAGCAAGCAAGTTCCAATATGGCTCAATATTTGATTAAACTGCCTCTTATTATACCCAGCCAACCCAACCCATAGCCTTTGGCCACATGGCTGAAAATTCAAAATGTTGGTTCTTTGCCCTTTTAGTAAAGAATTCTGAGCAAGACTAACTCCAGCTAGAACTAACCAGTTGCAGAAACGGGAGTGAATGTAGTTCTGTCTATGGTTTGCAACCTACGTTTTTGGAAAAGCCTATTAAATTGGGGGCCTTTTAAGAAGGAAAAAGTTAACTGCTTCTGTTCCCAAACTGAACCCTTTTAAAAGAGAATTGTTGATTAAGCAGGAGATAAATCTGTTCTCAGCCTCTGTCATATGAGAGTTTTCTGACAGACAGTGGGAGTCAGCCTAGCAACAAAGATCAGTCAAGGGGTTGCCATCTCATGAAGCTCATTTTCTAAATAACCATAAGGGGGGGGGGTCTTATAGGCTGGATTGCGGTCCCCAAAATTCATATGTTTAAGTTCTAATCCTTAGTATGTCAGAGTGTGACCAAATTTAGAGATAGGATATGTGAAGAGGTAATTAAGTTAAAATAAAGCCATTAGAATGGGCCCTCGTTCAATGACTGGTGTCCTTATAAGAAGAGATTAGGACATGGACACACACAGAGGGAAGATCACTTGAAGACTCAGGGAGAAGATGGCCGTTTAGACACCGAGGAGAGAGGTCTCAGAAGAAATCAGCCCTACTGACACTCGGTCTTGGACTTGTAGCCTCCAGAACTGTGAGGAAATAAATGTCTGTTGTTTAAACCACCCATCTGTGGTACTTCATTCTGGCAAACTAATGCAGGTAAGCAGTGATGAGCAGAAAATACAACGGTTAATAAGTAAACCACAAGCCTGGCTTGACAAAGCCTGTGATCATTCAAGCCCTAAGGCCACCCCTGGAACCCAAATCCTCCACCAGCAGGAAGGAAGCTGAGAAAGAGAACATGATTGTCCCAGGTCTGCTTCAGATGGGGTCCAGGAGGATAATGGAAGAAGAAAGCTCCTGCCAGAATGTAAGAACCAAGAGCCACCAGCTGCCTTAAGCAGGAGACTTACTCATCTTTATTCCCTCTTCACTCTGGTACAGCAGGATTTGAGAACTGTTACAGCCTGATGACTGAGGAGTATTTGCCTTCTCTCCTCTTCCAAATAGGAGTGCATGATACAGTTATGAGGGTACTACTCCTGTTAAGATAAGACCAGAAAAGTATGCACCTAAAAGAAACTCTATTCTGACCTCATAGAAGGGAACAAGTGTCACCCATAGATCCTAAACTTTGAGTTTATTGCAATAACTGGATGGGGTTTTGAATTGAATCCCTTGAGAGCAGGGGTGAATGTGCTTGGAGTGTGAAAGGGAGATACACACAGCTATTTAGGTTTCTGCATGGATAGACCCTGGTAGAGATTGTTGGATGTCTCTAACTTTGTTCTCTGCTTCTTCCCCAGTATTAGAAGTCCAAAATTTTAGCTGCATGCCTGGCTGCGTGATATTTTCATAGAACCCTCTGGTCAAAGCATTTTGAGAGACATGTTGTTTAGCCCAGCAATTTGGTAACATTAACTCCATCAATCAGTGAGTGGGTGTGGAGTTTTGGAGTTAGAAGTAGACGAAAGAGAAGCATGAACTCTTTTTAGAAGAAATTACCTGAATTCAATCAGAAGTCACTGCAATGACCCAAATGAACCACTTCTTATTCTAGCCCACTGGATTAACCACATTACTTTTTCCTGTCACAGCAAGGCTAGTTGCAGCCTAATTTAAATCCCTTACACATTATAATTCTCTGCTAAGTGGAAGTAAAGAGCACATGGTCTTGGTCACCTACTAAACACATGACATGAGGTGTAAATTCATTTATTTGAACCTCAGTATTAAAGGACTTTCTTGAATTTAAATCATCCGATTCCAAGTCATGACTTCAATACCAAACAGACATGTCCTGGAGAGTTAAGAGACCTTTTCAAAGACAAAGGAGGCTTCTAACCTGCTCACAATTAGCCATTACATGCTACTAGGGGTTGTTTCATTGGGACTGCCACTCTCAATTAACCAATGAGAAGTGAATAGAAGAGTGAGTAATCAAAATTAGGTACACATGTTACCAATTATTTCTGTTAGGGAGTGTAATGAAATTGTATGTTTTGCTTTGCTTTTTCTTTTTTCTCTAGTTCCAAGAAGTTATTTAAACTAACATAGTGAGGGAACGTAGCTCAAACATAACTTTTTCCTTCTAAGTGTAAGAAAACTACTGCATCAAAGCTCCTGCAATTCTTCACCTATATTCCACTCTAACCTCAGTATTTGCTCTGCGGTGGAGCTGTTCAGAACTCCTTCTGAAGGCCTCAAAAATAACTAGGTGAGGCTCTTTGTGATTCAAACATAAGACTCATACTTCTTTTCTTCACTGAGCAATAATAGAGATTATTTAGCCAAGAAGACAGAATTCTCCTCTTGTTCACTAAAAAGGAAGAATATTCACTTTCTTTGCTGTGATTCACTAGGTTTCTGACTGGTAGTATTTTACTGGGGAAATGGACAGGAAAGAAAGGAAAGCCACAATGATGATACATTAAGCTGAAAAGATGTTTAGCTTAAATCTGCATTTGGAGCTGGTTAAAATAGCCATCCCCTGAGAATTGCACTTTAAATTTGAATTCCCTGGACCAGACAGCTTGAAATTTTATATTTAATTGTGTATTTAAATATGCATATTTAAATGTACTTATGTACATGTGTATTTAATTATAGATTATTTTAAATTTGGGGGTTGTACCAAGTATTTGATATAAATTGAGCATGAATGAAAGATAGACATTAAAGAAAATGGGTCCCATTAAATATTAATCCTGTTTATCTTCATTTGTAGTAAGAAAGAAGTATAAGAATCCAGATATATTTGGAAACTGTAATTTTTTCCCCTATAAATATTATCCACCTCTTTCTAGACTCTGTTGAAACAATTGTCTTCCTGTGGCTTTGTTTCTGTTGGTTCAACAGAGATAGTATGAGAATTTGTATGACTTTAAACTCTTCCATGGAGCACGGAGATACCATAATATACAGCTGATCCAAAAGTTAAATAAGTTTCCATGACCAGCCCTTCTTACATTTACCAAGAACGCTGAGAACTTGAGTCTTTCAGTTATGGGCAGAGCCAAATCAAGAGTTCATACATTTTTCAAGCACAGAGACAATCGTTGATCAGCAGTCCAGAAACCTTTTCTGTAAGGGCCAGATACTAAATATTTTAAGGTTTGCAGACCATAACATCTCTGTTGCAACCACTCAACTCTGCCCTTACAGTGAGAGAAGCCATAGACAATATGGAAACCAATGAGTGTGGGTGTGTTCCAATAAAATTTTATTTATGAAAACAAACTGCAGGCAAGATTTGGCCCTTGGGGTCTATAGTTTGCTGATCCCTGTTTTAGCTCTAAAAACCACTGGTTCTCTCTGATCATTTTTAATTTTCCATCTCATCACCCCAGAATATAATCAAAGAGTTTGACGTTGAGGAGCAGAAGTTCAGACTTGAGGAGAATGATCTAGAATTATCTGGGGAGCTTGATAAAAATATTGATTCATATGTCCTCCCTCCAAATTTTTGTTTATATGGGTCTCAGGAATAGGAATTTTTTTAAGGTTCCCCTAGTTGATTTTGATTCAAAGTCAGGTTTGTGATTTCTTGATCTAGATAATGGCCCTAGCTTTTCCAATAACTTTCTAACATAGGGAGTATCACCTATCTTATTAATTAATACTAGCTGCTACAATAGCAAACCCGGAATCTCAGTGGCTTAACCCAGTAAGTTTATTTCTGTCTCATGTCACTCTCCTCTGTCTCATAGCTATACCACTGAAACTCTTGGGAAAAGAAGGAGTGAAGGAAGCAAACTATCTCTTGATATCTTTGTGCAAACAGGACAGACATGGCACTTCTGCTCACAATTCATTGGCCAAAACTACTCACATGTCTCTAACCTTAACCACAAGGGAGGCTGGGAAAAGGAAAGGAGTACATTAGGATAAGCTGGAAATGCCTATGACACATTGGCCATATTTTTATCTGATTCACCATCTGTAATTCTAAGATACCACCTGCCTTCTCCAGATACACAGAAAGAACAGGTGCTCAGAAAGCACTGGGCTATTAAACTCTTAGCAATTCTGGAATAGACAGTTTAATATCCAAAACTGTTACTTATAGCTGGCTTTTTTTTTTTTTTTTGCAAAGTTTAGATTCTTGAAATTCTGGAATGGAGAGCATTTTTATAAATCAAAGTAGGTTTGAGGGGTTTTTTTGTTTTGTTTTGTTTTTTTAGCTAGAAATTCACTGTATAAAACTAGGGCTGTTATGATCTCTGGCTTCTGAGTTAAATACACACAGGTAGGTGTCATGGCAAAAGAAATGAGCAGATTGTCCTCAGGTGTGCAGTTACAAAGGTTGGGTGTTGGTTTAAGTAATACCATGTGTATCCATGATGCTCTGTGTTAGAAGATTAAGAAGATGTGTACAGACTGCCATTTCCAATCCAGGAGCCAGAGCAGCCAATTTCCAGGTGGGAAAAAAATATCTAAATGAGAAGCATCTGCTTGAATATTTAGAGACACAGATAACATTTCAAAAGTTATAACCCCTCAAAAGAGGCTTCTTCATCAAAGAGAAAAAAACAAAGAAATGCTATAGATCTTTAAGCTCTTAAAAGAGAAAACGGGGATTTTTACTAAAGAAATACAGATTTCAATTAGATGTTTGAAAAATCCCCCAAATATTTCAAGCTGCTTGTAGTCGTTCCCACATAGAAACTGTGATAGCATGTGAAACTATTGACTGAGGAAGGTTTAAGGTTCTGGGAGGAAGAACCAATGAAGTACTTACGAAAATCACAGTTGCATTTACCAATGATGATTTATGGTTTGTGATTGTCCATGTACACCAATCCAATTATTCAAAGTAAGAAGAAATGCTAATCACAAAAAGGTCTTGTCCTTCAGTGTATAGCCCTTACTCAGTGTAAACTGTGATCTTAAGTATTGCACAAGGTGGTTTTCTTGAACAGATCAGTGAGTGATAACTAAACAAAGTTGCTATTTAAACCCTGCCTCTTAACCTTTCATCTCAGGGCCCATATCTGAATCCCCTGTTTATTAACTTGATAACTCCCTCACCACAGCTATCTTTCAGTTGATAGAGCAGTCTCAGTCTTTCGGAATTATCAGTAACCTGGGAGAAAGCACAAAGTATTTGCTCAGCCAACATGGTAGTATTTGGTGGTTTCACCATCTCCAAGGGATCTTGGCTTATGTACAGCTGTAGCTATGACAAGGCTGTCTGCAATAATTTCAAGTGTTGGACTCTATCTAAATCTGAAAACCCTTTCATAATTGTGCAAACACATAAACCTGGCAAATAAACTGCCTTTTTAAGTATAATGGAGTTATTCACTAGGAAATTGTATGTTACAAATAACTTATAGCACTAGGGCTTATAGCCAGTGGCTTCCTCAGAATCTTCAATCCAACACCTTTTAAAGAAAATAAAACAAGATTTATAGACTATTAAGCTGAGAAGGATATCATTATTCATATGGAAAGAGTTGAGGTTTTTGTGAGGGCTTTTTTTCTGGATTTTCTTTAGAATACTTACATGCCTATAGACTCTATATTTCACAATTACAGAAAGCTTACATCCAAGGTTCATTTCCAATGGAAAACAGGTCAATAACCCTTCTCTAGATAAGGATTTCAAACTGTGAGCTATTATCTAATAAAACTACTTAAATTGCTAATTAAAAATGATTTAATATGCAGAGATCAGGAGTTTATCATTCATAAGTCACAAAGCCTAGAACAAGTATACCATAACTATATAGTTTAGAGAGATAATTTGTTGATTGCAATTTGTCACAAACAAATGACTTTTCCTCTAATTTCAAGATCAACAGGAAGATTCTGAGATTTTACCACTTACTTAAGGCCATTAAGTTCAGAAGTCACAGATATTTAGAGCGGACGTGATCTTGAGGGATTATCTAAAAAGAGCTTCACTTTACAGATGAAGAAAAGGATTTGTGAAAAGAACAAAATCCAGGCTAGACTTCTCCAGTCTGACTGTACCTGGCTCTAATCTTACATCACATTTTCCAGCTGCACATCAATAGCAGAGGGTGGTTTTCCACATATGCTTTGGGAAACTGGTAACCAGAAAGCTGTTTGAGTCATAGGCATTCATAAGTGCTCCTGAAGGAAGCAAGGATTGTTGGTTTCAAAATAATCCAACTGTTATTCATCAGTGTGGAATGACAACTTTTTGCTCATCTGTTGAAATTTAGTTGCCTTAAAAATAACAAATATTTTCCACTTGTTCCTAATTCATTCTTGTTAACAGTGACAAATGACTCATTGAGAAATGACTTTTGACAGCTTCCAATTGCCTGGTGGATTTTTATAACTGCCTTTTATTGGGTCAAGGACCATACATGTATAATCCTTTGGGGCCATTATTGGGTATAAACTCTGTGGCAACTGCACTTGCTACATCGTTCATTTAATTGGTTCAAGTCGAATGTCAGGGAGACCAAAGTTAACACGCTCATAGACAGGACACCTCATCACAAGCAGGAAGGAGAGATTCCTGCCCTTGATCCCAAGAACTACGTAGGAGAACACGTAGACAGATTGAATCGAATCCATTACTGATATTATTACAGCTTAATCCCAAGAGTATGACCTATTGATGAAAGGCTCCTCGCACTTTTATTTCTATATACAAAGGCCTGCATATCTATTTCTACAAACTTATACAAGATAGAATCCTCTGAGTCATAAGATTCTGGAGCTCTAATGTTATTTCACAGATGAGGAAAGACATCAAGAAGTCTGAATTATTTACTCAAGATCATACAATTGGTTACCAGCAGAACTCAAGTGAGAACTCGTTTCTCCTGATACCTGTTCTAGTGACTTTGTTGTTACATTTATAGCTCACAATAATTCTTTAATACCTCTAACAGGTTCTTGTGTTAAAATAATCTTGCATGATGATGACCTTTAGATCCCTAATTGTATTCTGATCTAGTTATAGTCTATTCCTGATGACTCTCTTCTATCTGAAAAATACTGTAGTGGCTTATTGCTGTAATTTCTATTTTTCTCTTCACTAAAAAAACTAGCTTAAAACAGAGTGACACATTTTTTACTAGGACCAATTGCATTAATAATGCCTGAACTGAAATAAAAGTCATTTTGTCAGGGTGGAAGGAATATGAGGAAAATATTTTAAATTTCCTTTTGGAATGTTTTAAAGTTGACCTCATAATGGTCACCTTTTGAAACATTGTTTATGCTCTCACTTTGAAAATGATTTGGGGATCTTTCTAAGGAAAAAAAAGGACCTGGATTTAAGGTCAATCTTGAGTTAAAGAAGACAAGCGGAGAAATATGATCAAAGACAAAATCATCTCTCAGGGCTTTGGAGCAACCAGGAAACACTGTTCTCTTCCCCCAGATCTCATCAGTTAGAATAAGGCAAATGTACAGCTC
This sequence comes from Camelus dromedarius, assembly GCF_036321535.1. NCBI lineage: Eukaryota > Metazoa > Chordata > Mammalia > Artiodactyla > Camelidae > Camelus > Camelus dromedarius. The sequence goes on from NC_087446.1 coordinate 26,680,864, forward strand.
TTTACTCAGCCAGATACAATCAAAGCAGTACGTACTATGTCAATGCAACAGGAACTTCCACAAAGTGATAAGAACAGGCTGTTTGGATACAGGTCAGAGGAGCCCTTTTTAAGTTTGTTAGAACTTCTCTTAGTACAGTTTTTTCGGTCTCTTTTTTTCATTTCCAGAAAGTAGGTGATTAAGACTATAGCGCTGAAGAAAAATGTCCCCTGAGTCACAAAGCTAAGAATGTCTGTAGTCACTGTCTTATAAGTTTTTCTGGAGATTTATAGTCGTGCTGATTCACAACTTCCCACACACACCGAGGGATAGGAGAAAAGAGTATCCTCCTCTTCCAGTGAACTCTAACGTGTATGAATCAAAAAAAAAAAAAATCGTATGGTTACTTCAGAGAAGTTGGGTTTTTTTATATTTATAGAAATTAAAATTCTCTCAATTAAATGTATTTTACAATGAGTCATTTTCGGGTGGAAGAAGATAGCATTGAGGAGTGAAGAGAATACTCTCTCTGGTTTTATATATTTTTTAAACCATTTTTTATTGAAGTGTGGTTCATTTACAGTGTTGTATTAGTTTCCGGTGTACAGCAAAGTGATTTAGTTTTACATATGTATATTCTTTTTCAGATTTTTTTCCATTACAGGTTACTGCAAGATATTGATTAGAGTTCCCTGTGTTCTCCAGTATGTCCTGGTTGTTTATTTTATATATGGTAGTTTGTATCTGTTAATCCCATACTCCTAGTTTATTCCCCCCACCGCCCTTTCCCCACTGGCAACCATAAATTTGTTTTCTATGTCTGTGAGACTATTTCTGTTTTGTAAAAAAGTTCATTTGTCTCATTTTTTAAGTGTCTATGTATAAGTGATACATAATACTTGTCTTTCTCTGCCTGGCTTACTTAATGTAATAACCTTTAGGTCCATCCATGTTGCTGCAAATGGCAATATTTCATGCTTTTTTATGGCTGAGTAACATTCCATCATATATATATATATATACACACACATGCCATGTCTTCTTTTTCCAGTCATCTGTTGACAGACATGTAGGTTGCTTACATGTCTTGGCTATTGCAAAAAGTACTGCTATGAACATTGGGATGCATGTATCTTTTCGAATTAGAGTTTTCTCTGGATATATGGTTTTATATTTTTAAAAATCACAAAAACAAATGCAAACTGAATTGGACAAAGATTATCCCAATGAGTGAACAAACTGTGAACCAAACAACTGAATGGCACTAGTGAAGAAACCCAGCTGTATATGAACATGTAGCCACACAGGCCACTTACATGGATACTGTGCTCCTCCCTTTACAAGCAGCACTTTATCCCAAGGGTGAGGGAAGAGAGCCTGGCATTTATTTAGGTCTTACTGTGTGCTGTGCCAGAGGCATTCACACACTAGATGCCTTTGAACCTCAGTCTAAGCCTGTGGTGTATGATTCCCTCCACTGTAGACAGATAAGAAAGGCCCAGTCAGGGAAAGGGGAACTGAGATGTACTCATTACATCATGTATATTCATTTAACAAATATTCATTGATTGATTACGTCCACCTGGAGTCCGGAGAATTTAAAATACCCTGAGTTTTTTTCGTAAACCTAAAATAAGAGACCTAATACACTTGACTCAGAGATACGAGAACTAAGGGACGTGTAAACACCCATTTCAGTTTACCAGCTCCATCATCAAGGACTAGTGATCATGCCTGGAATATATAAAAATGAACTAGTCATTCAGAATCCATACGTGTATGTGAAATCACCCAACATTATGCACGATGCTTTAGAACAACCCCCAGCAATGTGTAGCAATTTAGTGTAAACTTACATTAGTTAAAAGTCAATAAAACTTAAACTTCAGTTTTTTAGTCACAGTAGCTACATATCAACTGCTTGATGGCCACATGTGACAAGGGGCTACTGCACTGGACAGCACAGATATGGAACACCATAGTCGCAAAATGTTCCATTGGACAGCTCTGTTGGATTCTAAATGTGCTACATCAGGAAAGGAATTTGATATATAATCTGGTTTCAGAGTCTTTTGAAAAATACTATTTTGGGTTGGTATAGCACTTCATAATTTTTCAAAGACTGGAAAAGATTACTTACCTGATCCACGCTGAGGTTACCCCCAACGGTGGTGAAGGAACTTGATATCTGGGGAGGCTAATTGACCGACAAGGTCATACGTTAGGACTCAAGAGCCAAGGGGAGATCTCAGCCTGCTAGTCCAGTGCGTTCAGGGCATAGTGCAAAAGCAGACACTCAGAAGGCAAATGTGGCTTTGGATCCTCACTCCAGTACATGCCAGTCGTGTGACATGGAACAAGTATTGAATTTTCTGGACTTCAGTTTCCTTATCTGAAAAACTGGGATGACATTGACAACCTTATGGAAAGCAGCACCAGTTACCAGATGGTTAACCTGCTAAGTTACCCAGTGTGACATTGGTCCTCCTCTTGCAAGCAGGATTTTTCTTTTTACTTTTTAATCTTAATTTAAAATTTTTTCAATGTTATATTCCACAAATAGGATCAACAGAAGTGGTTCACAATTTAAGAAGCCGATTTGGAGTACGCTGACATTTCCAACTGTTATATATATTCTCCTCCCAGCTGCTATATTTATGTTACCTCAGAATTGTTGTCAGGATTAAATGAGAGTTTAAATAGCACATAAATCTGACATGTACATGTTCAGTGAATGCAAGTCCTCTCTTCACCTCCTTCCTCTACCTTAACCTCCTTTAAGGCTTCTTGGTGTCCCCCTGTCACACAATTTAGAAGCCTAGATCCTGCCCTGAATGGATAAATGACCCAGGCAGCTTTTTTTCAATCTGATAGTGTAATGTATAGTTTCCACAAGAATATATATCACATCTTATATTATATTAGAAATAAATAGTAAAATATGATTAAATATACAGAAATGTGTTTTTCAGGAAGCTTTAAGGATGCATCTATTCCGTATATTGATTATCCATTAATAGAGAGGTATATTCTAAAATGTTTCTCCTATTTGACTTAGAAAAGCATCACAGGATGACCCTAAAATGGACTTACCTTCCTAGTTCCATTGGGTTCAAGATTTTAAAGTTAACCCACATTTCCGAGGTCAATGATATGTAATTCTAGGTTAGCTCTGAGTTTTTTAAGCAACTCTTTGATTTCATTTTAATTTTTCAAAAATATTGTACTGTATGCTCCTCCAAAGAGTCCTGAAACAAAGAAAAGATGAAAGAGTGGTCAGCCTCAAGGAGATGGATGATTTAAACATCTTCTGGCTGGGGCTGGGACCACTTGGCCTGAGAATAGGCTGACAGATGTGAACCTTAAAATGCCTGCTGACAGTCTGCCATGGATGGCTAACATTTTGCCTTTATAGAGGCTCCACGTAGGTGTTTACAGGAATCAGATACTAATTCTGTAAAGCCTGAAGGAGGGCAAGCATTATCCCATTTTTCCAGGTGAGAAACTTGATAATCCAGATAGTATACTGATGTGACACAGATCATTATAAAACCAGGACTAGAACTCAGGCCATTTGACTCCTTGTCTGATGTGTTTTCTGTTATGGAAACGACTGAATTAAGTGATGCTCTTATTAGAATAGGCCTGAACACAGTACCTGTACTTCATGTGTTAAATTAAAGCCAGTGTGTAGAGAATGATCAGATAACCAAACCATTGACAGCAGCAAATGAAGACCAAGCAACCTACAGGGTGGAACAGGCAGCAGGAGGGTGGCAAGTTGGATGGCATCATCGAGCTCCATCCCTCCATTTCTGTAATGACTTCTGTTGTCTTCAGTTTTTTGTTAATTAATGGGAAGATACACAGGCAGAACACACACTGAGTTTACAGATGGTGCAAGTTTTGAAGTGGTATGAATGCTGGTGAACAAAACTGGTGTTCAAAAAGTTTTCAATGAACAATAAGCCAAGTCTAACAAATGGAGGCTTTTGGTGAGATAAGTGTGAGACCCTGCTGTTATGAGCTGAATTGCATCCCCACCAAATTCATATATTGAAGCCCTCACCCCCAGCACCTCAGAATGACTTTACTTGGAGATAAAGCCCTTAAAGGAGTGATTAAAATGAGACCATTAAGGTGAGCCGTAATCCAACCTGACTGGTGTCTCTATAAGAAGAGGAGATTAGGACACTGACAATCCACAGGCTGAGGGGTGACTGTGTGAGGACACAGCAAGAAGGTGGCCAGGCCATCTGCAAGCCAAGGAGAGAGTCCACAGAAGAAAACAAACCTGCAGACACGTAGATCTTGGATTTCCAGCCTCCAGAACTGTAAGAAAATAAATTTTTATGGTCTCACCCACCCAGTCTGTAGTATTTTGTTATATTAGCCATTGCAAATTAATATACCTGCATTTGGGCAACAAACAAATAAACCTATTGAATATAAAGTGGACAATATCTTGCTTAAGAATGTGCAGTGACAGGAGAGGGGCCTCCATTAGTAGTAAGCGCGATGTGAGTCCACCATGTATTGACTGCCAGCACAGAATAAATTAGTGAAGGTCTAATGTTGGAGGCAGCGAGGTCTTGGTGTCAGACAAACGGGCTGCTTCAACCCTGTCATTTCTTAGTTGTGTGACCTTGTGCAGGTCCTCTCTCTGCACTTGTGCCTTCGTCTGTAAGATGGGCATAATCTCTCCCTGGCAGGATAGTTGAGAGGACCTCAAGAGATAATAAATATCAACAGAAAACATTAAGTGAAGACCACTGTTTTTTGTCTTAGTATAATCCTTAGCATCACGGTCTAAGGATGACAGTCTAGTCTGCTTGCTGATGATCAGATCACATCTGAGCATCAGTTTTGGCTCTTCAATCCCCACTTACAAAAACATGGTGATAAAAACAACAGCACTTACATTTATTCGAGTGTCTGCTCTGTGTCAAGTGTTGTATTTCACCTTTTTAATTTCGCAATTCCTCTTTAAACTATGTGTCATTATTAACATTTTACAAATGAGGAAACCGAAACTGAAATGTACAAAGCCAGTTAAGTGGTGGAGGCAGGACTCAAAGCTGGGTGTGTCTGACTCCAAAAGATTTTCTCTTCCCCTTCCTGTATGGTCAGAGCAAGGGAACTCAAAACAATATCTAATAAGAAAAATGACTTGGGGATGGATATTAAGAACACTCATGAGAACATAGCATTGTGTTTAAATATTGTAAAGTCTGTTACTAAAAAGATAGATTAGGTTTTGTATGATCAGTAGAACCAAAACTAGTAGTGGAAGTTATGGGGGCAAGACTACATGTCAGCATAGAATTTTTTAGTAGAATAATCAAAAGATGGAATAGATCTTCAAGAACATTCACATAACCGTTTGGCAGGAATGATGCAACTGTCTTTTTCAAGTACCAGCCAAGTAGTTGTAATCGGTGACTTTTGGGGTCCCTCCCAGACCTAAAACAATCTACTCATTTATATCCAAGCATCAGGGATACATAGGTCACAAGAATACTGAGAGAGAAGGAGATCTGACAACTTGCAATTACTCAGAGTCCTAGAATACAGTACTAGATACTCAACCACAGGGGCTAAGAGGCATGATCCCAGTCCCAGAAGAATTGGAGTACCAGGCAGAGGAAGAAGGACAGCCACCACACGAAAGGACGTGGTCCATTATGCTGACTACTGAGCTCCAAATCGTGGATAAAGGAAACAAAGCAAGGTCCTGTTGAAAGTGGCTCAGAGTAGTGATCGGTGTGGATTCACACTCCTGACTCACCACTGACAAGCTGTGTGTCTCTGGCCAAGTTACACCATGAATGCTCACTAAATGTTGGTTTACACTATTATTATTCCTGAGTATAGATTTTGTCCCAGGATATGGGGCAGAGCCAAAGCTGATTGTACCGCTTCTCAGAAGACTGTAGGGATACAGACCTAAGGACTTCAGTAAGCCATGGACTCTTCTACTTTTAAACTAGAAAATATGAAAAAGCTTTACTTCTGAGAACTGATACCTACTTATGAAAGTGTCTGAACTTAAGAAAGCATTAAGCTTAAATTGTGGTTAAATTGCCGTGGTTCTTCCCTTGTGTCGAATAGTTTATATGCACAGTTCAATTCAAAATGCATTTACCAGTGGGGCGCAGTGGTTGAGCTTGCAGGCTCCACGACCACATTGTCTGTGTTCAAGTTCTGTCTGGATCACTACTAGCCAGGTAATCTTGACAGGTTATCTGGGCCTCAGTTTCCTCATTTGTCAGATGGAGCTAATCATAGTACCTACTTGAGAGGCTCATTATAAGGATTTGTAAAGCAGTTATGACACTGCCTGCCTACATAGCAAACGTTACCTATTATTACAGTACTTGTTACTTGCCAGGCATTGCGACGGGCATGAGAGACACAATGATATATAAGACAAGGTTTCCAATTCTAGAGGACTTTCTCCGCCAGTGAAGAAGACAGACTCAAAAGCAGAATTCCACGAAAATGTGCCCAGTGCAATAATGGCTTAAGCTACCACTGGGTATAATAGAGGCAGAGAGGAGAGGTAGCTAATTTAACCTGGGAAGACTTCCTGGAGGATGGACTACCTAAGCTAATTCTTCAAGGATAAGTAGATGGCAAATTTCTGATGGAATCCTTGGAAGCATTTAGCCAAAGAGATTTTTCACTGAAAATGTTAGCAAATGAAACCCTTTCCAAATGTCCTGATTGAAAATAATAATAATAAACAGCCAGCAGATTAAGAAAACTTGACCATGTCGGTTGAAATATGACAATCTTTTTGTCTCATTTCCAACTAGCTGTTGCCCAATGATTTGTGTGTAAACGAATTTCAATTGAGAAGTACTGCCCAAATACTTGAAAAAGAGAAAAGTCACTTGGAAAACAAGTACTGAAGCTCACATGTTAGACCACTTGACAAAGGAAAGAATATACAAAAGAAGCTAGTTTACAAGTGTGTAAATATGGAATAACTAATGAAATGTGACCTGTGATCATGCCGGTGAACTGAATTCTCTTTAAGGGCAGGGAGGGTTTCCTACCTTCTTAGTAGCCCCAGTTCCTAATGCAGTTCTTGGCAATAAATTTTTGATTAAGTGACACATAAACAAATAGAGTTGAATTACTGGCTTTAAAAAAAAATGAGTGTGAAAAATTATCTTTGAAATGAACATAATACCATAATAACATAATAATTACCAACTTTTGTTAAGTGCATATTATATGCCCAGCACTGTAGAAAGACTGCTCATGGATTGTTACAATTTTAACTTGTGAATTCAGTACTGTTTTTATTCTGACTTTGCAAACTTACTCAGTGATTTAACAAGTATTTATTGGGGGACAAATACTTTCAAGGCACTGTTTTGGGAGCTGTGGATAGAGCAGTGAACAAAACAGACAAATTACTTCCTCTTATGAGTTGCCTTCTAATGAGGAAGACTAACAGTAAGACAGTATAACACTATACTAGAATATTACAAGTATATTCTATTATAATGTTATGTAGAGTAGAATATATATAACATCATATTTGTTTCACGTTGGATTCCTCAGGAAACTAGACTCTAGACCGTGGGGGAAGTGAAAGCAGCAAGTCTGGGCAGAGGGAGAGGTTGGGCTGTGATTCAGTCTGAACAAAGTCCTCAGCCAACCCCGCAGGGAGCCCTCGAGCTGGAATGACCTTTGGTCTAGCTGTCTGGGCATTTTTACCTCTGTAAATGCAGGCTGCATTGGGAAAAGTCCATGACTTTGGGTGAGACAGCTTTCTTCAGCCAGGGGCAATTCCCAAAGACGGCTGACAGCTGGCAACACTCCCAGTAGCTGGAGATATGTCCCTCAGTCTTAATGATGATGCTCTTGACTTAATGTCGTCTCTTGCCCACTAGAGCGTAAGCTCCACAAAGCCAAGGGTCTGGTTTTCTCTCTGATATGTCTCAAGTGCCTCGAACAGAGGACCTGCATATGACAGGTACTTCACAGCCTTTGTTTAATTATTGAATTAGTGGTAGAAAACTACTATATCATAGAACATAAACCTAACCCAAAAGTTTCTAAAGGATGAGGTCAAGTTGGAATATAGAATATTTTTAAATAATTTGTATTTATTATTGGTATATAACTTTGAAAAAGATACTTCATTCTAAAATATTGGTTTAAAACCATGATCCGTGGCTTGAAAGCCTGTTTATACATTCAGTTTAGTACTTGATTTTAATGGCTATTATTATGGGCTGAATTGTGTCCTCAAAAAATTCATGTGTTAAAGTACTAACCCTCATAATTCATAATGTAATCATATTTGGAAATAAGGTCTTTAAATGGGTGATTAAGTTAAAGTGAGGTCATTAGGTTGGACCCTAATCTTATATGACTGTTGTCCCTGTAAGAAGAGGAAATTTAGATAAAGATATATATGCCCACAGGGAAAGATCACATGAACAAAGAGGAAGAAAACAACCATCTACAAGGCAAAGGAAGAGACCTCAAAAGAAACCAACCTGATAAACACCTTGATGGAATACTATTCAGCCATAAAAAAGAAGGAAATCCTGTCATTTGTGACAACACAGATGAACCTGAAATCCTGTCATTTGTGACAACACAGATGAACCTAAACGAAATAAGCCAAAGAGAATCACTTTTATGTGGAATCGAAAAAAAGGAAAGAAAAAAAAGTTGAACTCATAGACACAGAGAGTAGAAAAGTGGTTGCCAGGTGCTTGGGGGTAGGGGAAATGGGGAGAGGTTGGTAAAATGTACAAACTTTCAGTTACAAGATGAATAAGGTCTGAGGAACCAATGCATCACATGATGACTGAAGTTGATAATACTGTATTGTATAATTCAAATTTGCTAAGAAAGTAGAACTTAAATGTTCTCACCAAAAAAGAAAAAAAGGGTAAATATGTGAGGCAATGGATGAGTTAGTTAACTCGATGTGGGGAACCCTTTTACAATGTATACATTTATCAAACTTTCATGTTGTCTGTTTTAAATATCTTACAATTTTATTTGTCAGCTGTACCTTGACAAAGCTGAAAAAATAGTGGATGTGGATCCATATTTTAAATATTAAATCATTTATTGATAAATGAAAAAACGTACCTTCATTCTTGATAGATCAGTTTTGATCATTGCTTTCCCGTTGTCGTATGTCTCATACGAGGAGTAAGCAGCAAGCCACCTCTCTAATGTTACCATTGCTCACTTGTGCTTACAAGATTAGTATTTTTTAATCTGCAATTTCTTTGCAAGGGGCATTTTCAGGCCACGTGTCTATTTGGTGAGCATTCATTCAGTGAAAACAGGATTAATGCAATCTGAAAAGCCACTTATTAAATCCTGCTCTGAAATATTCTAAAAGCAAACAAAAGAGTGAGAATAATGGCCTCCTCTGCATCTCCACCTTATATGGACCTGCAGTCCCCACTCAGGAAACCCTCTACACTGTTCGAAGTACAAGCCTACCCAACATCCCAACCAGGAAGGCTGCTGGGGAGTACTGGCACTAACCGTTCTACACGTGCTAGTAAGCTGAATCTCTTTCTGACATTTTTAGACAGAAATAAATAACAGTTCTAGGATTTTCTTTCCAGACCCTGTTACTGCCTTTAGCCAACCTCTGAGATGCATGAACATCCCCCTGCCCCCACCCCTTGGAGACCAGTCTACTTGAGTAAACAAAGAGAACAGCTGTTTTTCGAATTACTCTTTAGACAAAAGCCATCCCTGCTCTGGTTCTATTATGCATAGAATTATCTATTGAGGCCCAGAGTGACCTGCCTGCTTCTGAAATGCCTCTTAGACCACAAACGCCAGCCATCATCCTCCTCATTCAAGGGCATTCATTCTTCTGTGGGTCCTGCCACCTGATTGCCCTGAAGTGTGTACCTCTCCAGCACAGACAAAATCCTGAAATCTCTCAGCATTGCCTAAACGAGATCCAGGGTCGAGTGTTACTCTTTGGTATTTGAATCTGAGTTCAACCCAAAGGATGCACAGTTTAGAAGCAATATAATTGAATTTCCTTTCACCAGCCTGCCCCGGCTTGTTGTCTGTCACTCATCAGAGCCAACGTCTTTGTAAAGGGCTTTAGGAACCACATCTTAATGTCACTGAGCAGATAACATATTAACTGTTAACTGACACACAGAATGCTCCAGGATTGTGTTCCTGCCTTTGTTAGGGGATGATAAGTGACATGATTTACCCCTGCCATTTTTCTTTCTAGTTTTCAGGGAGGTTATCATCTGAACTCCCCTTGTCCCTTAGGTGTCAGGTTAAGTCACAGTGTCTCTGGTTTTGTGGCAAGATTAGTTTTACTATTAAATTACACTAATATCTTTTAGAGTTTAAATGATTTTTAAACTAATTTTCCCTTGGGGTAATAGTGTCTTATTTTGGTGGGGTTTTTTTTTAATCATACCAACAAAATTTTCCTTGAGGGTATCATTTTATCTTAGAATTTATAAAAGGCATTGTGGTTTTAAAATGTTTAGATATTCATTCTATTCCAAACCATTTCTGTTTCTTCAAACTGTCTTCTATTCTTTATTAAGGTCCTCATAGATATTCACATATAATGTTAAGTAAAACGCACGTACACTGCCTTTTTTCAGCTTTTTTCAATTAACTATATTTTTTTGTAAATATCACCCCACTAAATGAACTCAGACACACTTCAGTTCCCCATATGTTAAAACAGGAAAAATAATGTCTACCTCTCAAGATTGTTTTGTGGATTAAATTATGCTAACATTACAAAATCACCCAGCAAAATGAGAGGAACATGGTTAAATCTGAATTTATTGTGAATGTATAGTGTCCACAAAATTATAATTTTTATTAGTAATTAATGCTCTCATGTTATTTTGAGACAGTTTATTTAGCCAGTTCATTGACATTGTCCAAAAGTGAAATTGCTAAATATGTTTAGCATAAATTGTATCCCACTTGCTTCTGAAAAGGATACAAAGTAACTGGAATCTGTCACCTGTCTTATTAATCTGTTAATAAATACAGAAAGAAAAACATATTTATACACAGATTTACCATTTGAAAATTTCTTCCATTCACTTATTTGAATCTGTTATAAACCTTATAATAAGGTTGATAGATACTATTATTCACACTTCTAAAGATGAGAAAAAAAATGGAGCTTCAAAGGGGTAAATAACTTGTCTATGGTTTAGGTCAAATTTAAGACTTCACATTCCAAATGTAATAGCTTTTTTCCACCACAGCACATAGCCTAGACACACTGATCACCAGAAAGAATTCAATTTTAGAGTTTTCTTATTGTTTACTTTGGTGAGTTTAATCTACTTTCAAATACGCCGTAACTTCTTTCATTTTGCATTTTGTTATTTGCAAACAAGGCTGTGTATGATTTGCCACATGTGAGCCTACCGGATTTTCTATTATGTAAACTGTCTATTCACACTCTTTGAATAGACAGGAAGTAGAATCTTTCACCACATCCTCCTGAGTCTGCATCTTTGGCCTTAGAGTAAACAAAAAATCTTTTTCATTCCCTGTCATGCTCAGTTAATTGACAATAATCCCCCAATGAAATGAACTTGTTGGAAAAGAGCTTTTTTGTAAACATAAGGTGTGCAACAAAAGTTATGGGAACCAATGCAACTTAGTAACCTTACCTGTACCATGCAGCCCACTAATCAGTGACCCTTGGGGTTTGGCTCCTTAAGAAGCAGTACACTTCTGTCTGTAGGGACACAAGCCAAAATCCACCAAGTTAGTCCCATTTCTGCCCTCTTCAGCCCCCAGACTCTGGATACCCCACGTGTCTTTCAGAGAGGGACTTTCCAGCACCACAGCTGACCCTCACTACCCCAGACTGCCTGCACCCTCAGGATTTGTCTAGAGCCCATCTGGCCTTTGAGACTAGGGTGGGAGGGGTCAGTTCCCTGGGGTGTTCATTCCTTACAGTCAGGGAGGGACTTTTCTGTGTTTGTTCCCAAACTGCAAGCCTGGCCAACTTCGGCATGAAGGCAGTGAAGCAAAGTGATGTTTCCCAAAGGGAAAAGAAGGAAAGACTGTATCAAGAAGACCTCTCTCTTTTTAAATTCCTAACCTTATGAAACATTTGGGAGAACAAAAACTGTTGACAAACTTAAATATCTTGAGTACAATTAGCCAAAATTAATTCTCAGAGCTAACTCTTGGCTGTCTAACTTAAATGATTTCGTCATCACCTTTTGGAAAGACCAATGAGAACGATAGAATTTTGGCAGTTCTTGGAGGCCTGGAAAGAAACATGGACTTGTTTTAGCAGTAGAAGCCAGCACTGTAGGTCAACACTTTTCTGCCTATCATAAATTTTTAGCACAACAATAATAATAGTGATAACATACCTCTTTATTGATATTGATGCTTTAATGATACATTTACCACGTGCTGATATGCATTCTCTTACCTGAATCTCATAGGAAGTGTCACAGGAAATGTTTTGATCCTTCTCCATTCTTTTAAATAAAAAACCAATGGTTCAGAAAGTTATGGTGGTGTGCCCAAGGTCACAAGCTAGGCAGATACAAGACTAAAAACCAATGATATTACTCCTATGTTGGTATTCTACTTCATCCTCTACCTACCAACAGGAAAAGTGGTTCATACATGTATGGAAATGTGTCTTTAATCTATAAAAACCCCATTATAGTAGCAGCTTACTTGTGGCTAGTTCTCTTGTGAACTTACTGCCTTGCTTTTGCTATTCTCATTAGGAGCTTTTTTAAATTTCTTTGTTTCACCAGGTCTATTAACACCATTTTGCAATGCTAGTAGCCCCCAGTGAAAAGCATTCATATTAGTTAAATAATCAAACAATTTGATTCTAAATCTAAGTGCACAGTCACAATTGATGTATGTGATGTCACATGAGGATTTTAGCCGGTTACTACACATTTAACACATTGATCATCTCTATTTGAATTAAACTTGAATTATTAAGTGTAAAATTTCAAGAGTTATTTTCCCCCTTTTCACTGTCAGAGCTCTGTTTTTAAAGTTTTCCATATTTTATTTTAAATGTAGTCTTTTCAGCTGGGCTTTGCTGCTTTTTCCATTTCTATGTGAAAAACTTAAAGAAAATACAAAGCCATCTGAGTCTTTCCACCTTGGAAATTAGAGCAATTTTGTTCCATCCTCTAGCGTTCACATTTTGCTCCTTCCTGTTTAGGTTGGATGACTTTTTACTCAGAGGAACTGAATGTATTCTACTGAGTTTCCCTCTCATTCTCCACCATGTGTGGTCAATTAAATCCCAGCAGAATGGAGGAGTTTTCAGTTAAACTACTGCACTTCCTGGGAAACAGCAGGGTTTACGGCTAGTTTCTAAATATTGTTGGATCTTCATGGAGACAATTTCTTCTCAATAGCCTCAGCACAGCACACATGGAGGTAGACCTGACCCCACCTACATCTAATTTGGCAGCGAACCACTCTTTTAAGAAACCGCACTGTTTTCATTAAAGATCTCAGTCATTCCTCCTCTTCATAGGATCGTCTTTATTTTCTGTAAATGCTTTCATGCAAATATGCACCTGGATTTTAAAGTGGATGCACCATTCAGAAAAGCCTATATAAAATTACCTCTAGCAAAACAAATTTGGAACACAAAACAGATGCCTGGAAGACAATCATGGAAAAAATGATGAGAGTCAAGTGGTGAAGATATTTAGCACTTATTTACGTAGAGGTTTTGGTTGGGGTTGGAAGTGGGGGGGGGGGGTTGTTAGTGGTGGTGTAAAAAAACTCAAAATCAATTTTTAAAATATGATAAAGTAATGCAATACTTTGTGGCTCTTTTGGGAATGTATTCCGTAAACCTGATCATTGAAAAAAGTGTTTCTCGATTTTACTCATTTTCGTTTTTTTGTTTTTTTAATGGAGGTACTGGGGATTGATCCAAGTACCTCGTGCATACTCAGCACGCACTCCACCAACTGAGCTATACCCCCATCCCCTTCTTTCAGTTTTAGACAACTGTATAAATGTGCCTGAGATAAACCAATCATTGTTCAATCACACACAGAGGAAGGAGGTATATAATTCATCCTGGAGAGGATTCAAAAATGTTTTTCAATAAAACTACATTAATGTGGATTAGCCTCTTTGACTATATGTAGCCATTCATCCTGGAGATAGTAGCAGTTAACAATTGCTAACAAACTTACTTATAAATCAGGTTTCAGTTTCCCTATTTAAAAGAGCAAACTTTGTTTTAGACTTTAGGGTATTTTTTACATTTATATTTACTTACATTTAATTTTATTTGTTGCTTTTTACTTTTGTTTTTATGCAGAAAACTATTTGCTCTTCACAGTTGAGCCTCTGTGAATTACATCTGCATTAACACAACCACCACATTTTATTAACACTATCTTATATGGGTACAATTGCAAGCAAAATTATTTTCCTGTTAAAATCACATAATTTCAATAATCCTTCTCCCTAAAGAGTTTCAGTTTAAAAAGGTATATTGTATCTGCTTTAAAATGGCAAGTCATCAAAGAAAAATAAAGCCAAAATAGGAGAAACATCACCTTGTAACATCAGTCTTTTTAAAAAAGCCAAATTACTCAGCGCAATTACAATTGTATGTGCTCCTGACACTTAGGTAAAAAACCATTCAAACAAAAAGGTTAAATTTGGACTGACTTTCCCAAGCAGTGGCAGAGCTTATGCAAGCCTTTGCTGCACCATACAATGACTGAAACACAAAGGAAAGGCCTTCAATACAGCTGATCTGAAAGAGGTCTTTCCAGAATAAACATTTGCAAGGAGCTAAAAGAATCAGGCTTTTTGAAAGACCCTACTGCTTGCATGGTCCAGCAGCATTGGCCTTCCATCTGTTCCCCAGATAGGCCCGGCTCTCTCCCACCCTGGGATTCACAAAGTCTATTCTCTCTTCCTCAGATCCTCCTGTCTCCTCTGCTCACCCAGCCGGGTCCTCCTCCTCCCTCAAGCTTAATCATCACCTTGCCCGGACATCTTCCCACACTAACCAATCCAAAATCGTCTCCCAGCTAGTCTCCCTTATAACACTTTTTCTTCGGAGCTCTTGCCATATGTATATATTCAATATCGCATCGAATTTAGAATGCCAGCAGTTATTAGACACGCCACTATATTACATATCATGAAGAGAACAGAAAGGATATTAATTAAGCTATGACACTCTTTCAATTTTAGGATGTGTCCTGAGGTCAGATACATTAAAATATGGGGGGGGGGGGCAGCAGTGGAATGTGTACCTTAGGATTGACGGGACATTTTATACGTGTCTGTATAGATCTGTGTCCCCACTGGTCAAAGTGTCACACTCGAAGGCAAGGACCGAATCTGTATTGTTTACCCTGCAGCCTTGGCAACCAGCACCTTGTCAAGCACATGGTACATGATTATTGAATAAGTAAGTTAGTGGATGGCCAGATGGCTAGGAAGATATTTCATTGTTAAATAACATGTTATGTGAGAAGGTCCAATTCTCATTCACACATTCATTTTTTTTGCACTCAGAAAAGTGACCTTAACTCATTTAGAGTAAAAGATATGAAATATGAAATAAAAGGATTTCCTGCAACCACTCCTCTAACCATAGGCTCTTACAACATGTACCTAGTGACAGTCAATGGTTGTTCATCTCTAGTTCAACTCATTTTATAGACTTATATACAGAATCTGATGATTGAAAGATAGCAGAGAGGTGGTGTGGTTCAACCCCAGTTAATTTCTTGAACCACATATTATCTCGTCCGTACAAAGGAAAGATTAAACTAGACAATCTCTACTGCCCCTTTAGCCTTTGGACTCTGGGTGGTGCAGAAGTTAACATCGTGCAGAGAGTGGGTTCATTATCTATTCCATGTTGTCTACATTGTCTTAAAAAACAGAAAGAGGAAAATGAAGAGAGATTACTCAGCCAGCCAATATTTAAACCCTTGCTGGCCTGTGGATCTATTTTTCATAGATTAGGTCCATTTTCTTAATTACTTGGATATATTCTACCTGGGAAATAAGTATCCAATATTCCTGTAGCCCCAGAAAAATTCTCTGTGAGAGCCAAAAAGAAGTACAGACACCCACTTAGCTTCTAACATTATTGCTTTTGCAAAGTAAAAAATGCTCTTGGTGAAAATCCAGCTCTCACCAACATTATTATTAATATTCTCAAGCCTTCAGTACCAAGTAGTATAAGAATACATATTAACAGGAGATTAAGTAAGTCATAGTAATAGCAGAAGGTGTGTGTTTTGGCATTCTGTGCAATGTTGTATTAATTGTTTTGCAGCAGTATGCCTCTCTTTCCCCTTACTTTCAGTCCACAAATCATGCCGTCAGCTAATTTAGGATAGTAACAGAGACAGTGTCTTGCTAACATAAAGAGAACAGCACCAATGAAGTTTCCTGGAAAAGATTCCAGGTTATCAGACCAGTTCAACTTAATGCTAATTTGGGCAAAAAATCTTTTAAAGTTATTCAGCATTCTTAGCCAAAAGAAAAGATGACAAGTACAGCAGTTCAAGTGTTATTGCTCCATTGCTTTTTTGCTAGGTGTGAGACAGCGTTTTGCCCCATTAAATCAAAGCAAATAATGTTACAGAGTCATTTCCAGATTTATAGCTCAATCCAGAAGGTTGATGCTTACCGTGAAGTCTCCAGAATTGGATCCAATTTTCAATTCAAATGAACAGAGCAACTCTGTATCCTATGCCTCATAAATCGCCAAATTTAACTTGAAGCCTGTTCCCTTCTTCCAGATGGCTAGCAGAGGGGGCGGGGGGCGAGGGAGGGATGCACAGAATTAGCAAGCCAACCCAAAGAGACACGGTTTCTCTATGTTCAATGGTGTCTCTCTCCCCCTACCAGTTTTTTATTGAAGCTAGCATTACTAAACAGAAAATTACTCAGGTGAACAATAAATTTTAAGTATGTGGAAGGTTTTAACCCTTTAGGAACTTCCCTTCAAAAAGCCATTAAACTAGAAGTTTTTTTTCTTCAAAGCTAGAAGATTAGGTGAACAGAATCAATAAAAAGTCATTTGCCCAGAAGATATCCAGTGTCATGTCACCTCCATTATAAGCCAACAGTACTTTAGCTTCTTGAGGATGGCTTAGCTTGGACCTTTGAGATTTCACAGGGTGGTGAACCACTTCTGACACCCTCACTTCACGCCCCGGAGAAAAGATGTGTTAGGTGAGCCTGAAGAAAGTCTGAAGGGAAAGAGCAAAGGAAAGAAAAGGAAGGAATCAGACATCACCTTTTTCTCTTTTCCATCTCCAATTTTTTTGATATCAAAAATACTTCATAAAGATATTGGGTAAATGCATTAGATGGAAGCAGCGGACAGGGAAAATATATAAGACTACAAAATATTTAATACTTACTACTTCCCTTCTAGACCTTTCCAGTGACATTTAGGTCTTACTTAGAGAAGGTCTATTAATTTTTATTCTACATTTGCTTACTATTTTTATTTACTTACCTTTCCCCCATCATCATAGGTTTGTAACCCAAGGAATCAGAGCTTCAAATCAGGTGGAAGAAGTTTTCTTCCGAAGGTGCCGAAAATGCACAAGGAGTCTTTCTGCAGCTCACTCAGGTAATCCTTCCCTTCTCTCCTTTGTTTCGTTGCTTGTCCTCGTCCCTTCATAACGTTTTAAATATTTCTTCTCCATCTTTTCTATCTCCAAAATCTTCTTGATCTCAGAACACTATCTCATGAATATGGCAGCTGATTAACAAGGAATGTATTAGATCTGAGCTAAAGATGGCAAAGTGACAATATCCCTCGTCTATAAGCATATGGAACAAACAAAATGCCATACACTTCTGGTTATCGTGCAAGTTGATACATCTCCTTTGAAAAGCTATCTAGCTGTATCTATTAAAGCTGAACATAATCTAGGACAGATAAACACAATAGGAAAGTGTATCTATGTGCACCAAAAGACATATAAAAGAATGTTCAGAGCAGCATTGTTCATAACTGCCAAAACCTGGCAATAGCTCAGGTGTCCCTCATCAATGGAATGGGTAAGTCATGCAGTGCAATTCTGTATAAATATTAAAATTAATTTCTGCTACACATAACATGGATGAAACTTAAAACTATAATGTTGAACTAAAGCAATCAGGACAAAAGAAAGAAAGAAAAGTGAGTACTATACAGAGGGAAGTTTCAAAAACTGGCAAAAATGGTCTACAATGACCAGAAATCAGAGTAATGGTTATTTTGAGGGCTACCTTAATGACTTATTCACAGGGCATGATTGAAGTTTCTAGGTTATTGGGACTGCAGTATTATCTTAAACTGGATTCTGTTTATCTGAGTGCGTTCACTCTTTAAAAATTCATGAAACTTTTAAGATCGGTGCATATGACTGTATGTAAATGATACCTTGATTTTTTTCAAAGCCGTATTAGCTAGAATTCTGGTTTCTCCAGCAGGAAAATGCTCTGTATCTCCATTTCTTACAGATTTTCTGGCGCTTTAACAAGCTCTGTTTCTTTCCTGAGTAACTCCTGAATTCTCCCTAAATTGTACTGCTTAGCATATGACCTATCATCTGAATGCTCTAACACTGACTCTAGTTAATATACATCATTATGTGATATCAGTAGACCTCCCAAGTCAAGCTTGGAATGGTGTTTGGTGGTAAAAAGCAAAGATTATATATGGTAATGAGCTAATAATTTTTAAATGGAGATAAAATGAAGCAAGCAATCATCATAGCTATACTGTATTTTACAAGTATTAGAGGGACAACAGTAATAACTGTAGATTGAGTCTGCCTGTCTTCTGGCTCAAAGTAATTGGCTAAAACTTCCTGAATTATGTTCCCCTAAAAAAGGGTTGAAAGAGTAAGAGTTGATAGACAGAAATGAAGACGGTAATATGACAATGATGGCTAACTTTCATCAACTCCAGCTCGTGGTGTTTAAGCACTATTATTCTGCTTCCCTATTAGAGAGCATTTTAGTGTTATTCTGTCCATGCAGGGTTCCACATTTATATTTATATATTCTAGTGTTGTGTTTGACCTTTTTCAACAAAACTGCAGTGCTGACTTACGCTCAACTTAGTGTCTACTCTAACCCTAGAGCCTTCGCTGACAAAAAGTTACTTTTCCACAACAAATAATGTAAAAGATTTAGTCATCAGAGGAGAATACAATATTGTGCATAAGTAAAGTTAATTAGTAGTTTATTTTTATGACCGCTGAATGTACAGTACACTTGTTCAGACATGGATTTCAGGCCGAGATTGGCTTGAGATGACATTGGTCACTTTGACTTATATGAAGAACCGTGAGGACATGATGGGCCTGCTGGTACCAACATATTCTCAAAGAATAGCTGTCATGAGGCTCCCACTGTGAAAGATCCACAAGATATTTTCATTTCTTCCCACTACTGTCACACATCGTAAAATTTAGGATATATGCCAACTAATGTTAATACGAATCTAAGAAAAATATTAGAAAAAGAAAATCTACTATAAATACATTATATATTTGCACAATATATGCTTGTGTATCCAATACCGGATGGAACTGATTTCTTAAAATTTCCATGAACTGGCTATATCTATACCCCTCCTATAAGTCCCTAACACAGATAATCAAGACATGGTCAAAATTGCTTTGACAGTAAGAAATTTTTATTTTCCCAACATCTTCTATAGGTTATTAGTTATTATTCTAAATTGTAAAATAGGAATTATATTATTCACATGTTTCCAATTTCTGTTGGCAGATACACTTCACTCCTGGAGCCAAATCTGTGACCCATATATAATATTCATTCTGTAAATAACCCCCTTTGGGCTCCATTCTGCTTTCTTAACTTTATTTTCCCATTTCCTAATTTTCCATGCCTATTTTAAATCTCTTATTGTATTACTGGTCCCTACATAAACCATTTTACATTCTTTTCTGGAAAAAGGCCATTGTGCCAGCTGGGGTCCACTGAAAAGCAGACACCACAGTGTGATGAGACATGCAAAAGATTTGTTGGGGGAATACCAGTGAAGGATAAAGAGGAGGGAGCAGGCGTAGCCAGGGAGAGGCTCCCACTGCCAGATGCAAAGAGAGAAGGAAGGGGGATGGGGTAGAGGAGTGTCAGCCTTCAGGGCAATTCTGCATAAGTTTCCACCAGATGAATGGGGAGTTGCTGAGCCAAAATTGGTTGTTGAAAAAGGTCCCAGATCTTCCTGCCATCTGGTCATTGGTTGGGGACAGCCATCGAAAAAGTGGCCACTAGGATGGAGTCTAAGGGAGGGCAGCTGAAGGTCTCCATCAACTATGTTTCGCCAGCAGCTTCTCTTGAAGGAAATGTCAATGGCAAATTTCCACAGCCATCACAGCAGTACACCAATAAATAAACAAAGTATTCACAGATAAATGCATCTTTGTCATTTCAAAACTGTCACATTCATTCTAGCCAAACAAATATTTCTTAAAACCTAACATTCGGATGCTTTCAGGTTATGATAGGTTAGAATCGCACATTGAGATTTATAGCGGCTGCACGGTGTTTAAGCGCATCTCCTCAGCAGTAGACAAAAATCCGCAGGTTGTGAAACGGTGCCTTCCTGACACCTGGGATATTGGATTTGCTGCAACACGTAATTGTTCTCAACTGTTTCCACTGGTTATTTTTCATGGTGCCACACGGCAAGACAAAAAGGAAGGGAATCTCAGGTTTTGCTTTCCTTTCTGTTTCCATGGACACCCGTTTATAATTTTACATGAAAGTCAAAATCTGTCACTCTTAAGTCTGTTCTTGGAGCTACTTTGCTAGCAGCTTCAACTAATGCAGGAAAATAATTAGGAATCAGCCCCCCCCCCAAAAAAAAGCCACATAGAAGGAAGGGAAACGCGCCCCTTCTTCAAGGTGAACAGGGCGGGGGCGGGGTGGGTGGGTGGCTGTGGAATGAGCCTGGGCTTGACAAAGGGATGAAATGAATAGATGGCAATAAAGTGCTTAATGAATGTGGGTATTGCGGAACATCGGATGGAGTCTCGGCAGGCATTGTGGATACAGTTTACTTTTAAACCAGAAACAATAGAATTAATGTTCCTTTTAAACATAACACAACCTAATGGCTAGCACTATATCCGCCTCCTGCTGTCTCTTACACAAATATGTGACTGTATCAGCAGAACAGTTTCAAGAGTCTTGCCATCAAAACATTTACCATTCAAAAAAAAAAAATTCACAATTACCTTCAGCCTCATTGATTTTTGGCCTAGCCTACTATTTTGTAGGCTCCAGGTCTGTGGAGCTATGTCACATTGTTCTTATCACATAAGGTTTAAAGGGGCCTTACCACGTGTGACAGACACTGGCAGACTGCAATTGATATAAAGAACCTGAGGGACCTCTGTTTTGAGATCATGGTATACTTAAAAAATAAGCTTTAAAGAGGGAAACTAGGAAGGGCTTATTAAATTATAAAGAGTTCTTCATTTTTCTGGAAGGACTGATTGCACTAATGCCATGAAATTAACATGGTTAAATTATTTGCACTTACTCACATTCCTGAGGTGTTTGGTACAGAAGTAGGTCGTGTTCATGTTTTAGGCTCCGAATTTGCAGCTGCCCATCCGATTAGGTCAGACTCACTCAGGATTATCTCCTTACTGAATAACTCAAAGTCAGTTCAAGTGGAACCTTCATTCCATTTGCCAAATCCCTTCCCCTTTGCTACATAATATAACCTAAATCACAGGAGTGAAGCCCCTTATATTCATAGGCATAAGCTGGGTATGTACAGTGTACGTACTCCAAGGGGTGGGAATCTTGGAGGCCATTTTAGAATTCTACCTACCACAGGTGAAAACTGAAACTTCCCTTGGTAGAGAGTGGTAGACTTTTCATATAACTGGATTTAATTATTAGTCCAAAATCTATGCCAGATAACAGCAGTCCACATTTTTAGCCAGATTCAGGATATAGACATATAGACGTTGATTAAAGGTAGTCATGGTAACTGGAAACTTCGTTACAGTCTTAGTACCAGGATTTATTTTGCTCCTGCTATGAAGCAAATGGAACAAGCTGTTAGAATGGATTGAGCTAGGGGCAGCGAAGATAAGAGGAGGTTAATTTAGACTGTTTGTGAGAAAAGTTCTAATTGAGGAATTGAAGTTGTAACCTGAACAACAAAAATGAGGCCAGCCAACAGAAAAGCTGAAGACAAGAGCTTCTGGGTAGAAACACCAACAAGTGCAAAATTTTATGGTAGAATAAATCTTGGTGTGTTCAAGGAATACAAAGAAAGCCGGGCGGTGATGGAACCCAATGAAGGAAGGGAGAGGGTGAGTGGAGGTCAAAGCATGGAGGTTAGGTAGTTTCTTGTAAGTCATATGATGACTGAGTTTCTGCTTCTAGGTGCAATTGGTGTCCATTGTAGGACTGATTTGAATTGCATTGTTTAGAAAAAAAATCACTCTGGATTTGATAGAGCCTCATCTATATCCATTGTTTATAACTGGAAACAAAAATATATTATTAGTCCTAGGGAAACAATTATTTTCACCATTTAGTATTTATTTTTGTTTTTACTGTGTCTCTCAGAGTTAACAGGATACCTTTCTGTTTGGCATAAATCCTGTCCATAGTTATTTCTGATAAAAACCTTAAAAGGGAACTTCCCAAAAAATGTTATATTTTTTTCTCCCCTGCTGTTATTTTTAAAAATCCAAAGGAAATGTGAAGCTCAAACTTGTCCCTTGATCAATTTGCTATTTTTCTTCTATTAATATGCTATTATGTGTTATTTTAGAGTTGCTAAGGAATACAAATATGATATTATAGTCTTCTTTTTCTAAGCAGAAAAGCCAACATCAGTACACCTATGTTGGTAAACAGTATTTTGTAATGAAAAGGAATAAAATATTTTTGTGATACAGGAAAGTCTAATTTGACAGGATGCTTTTCTTTTTAACAGCTTATTTTCAACACTAGTCTTACAACTTTTTCCAGCTGTGTTTTGGTATGAGTGAACATGTCCAGTCCATTTTTACAACAAACCCCCATCACTCTGTTCACTTTAAGTAGCTAGGGTTTTAGATATCCAAGCAACTCACATGGCAGTGATTTTTTTTTTTAAAAAAAGCAGGACTATACAGTAAATTTCAAGAGATTCATTCCCTTAAACAGTATAGAGAGTGGAGCACAAAAAAATCTAAAATGAAAAGTCAAGAAAACAGAGACATTCTGATTTCACTAATAGCAGACTACATAATGAGGACAAGTCCTATGATATAAATATTTCTACTTGAAGGCATTGAAAAGCCAACATAGCACTGAAAATGTATAAAGATGCAAGAAAAGGCAGAATCCCAGAAAGAAAATTTCTGCATTTGGGGCCACTTTTCCCCTGGGGATTTATGCCAATTTCAGATAAAGTGGCTGAGAAGCTGAGAAGCTGAGAAACTGAGCTGGAGTACTTTTAACAATCTGCCAGAGCAAGGGGGACAAAGTTTGGGGCCAGGATCCACCAAGGAGGAGGGCCCCGGTGAACATTCCTTGCTCTCTGTTGAGACTCTGAAAGATACTTCTTAAGGATGAACCCAGAATAAACAGGTCTTTAAGGAACTGCAGGACACCTTTACATCATTTCCACACCTGAAACTTGCCATATTGCAAACACAGTCAGAAACTTGGCAGAGCAAATGTTAATTCTCTTTAGAGAAAGGTAAGATTATCCTAGACCTCAGATTATTTCTCTAAACAATTCTGCACAATATCCTAAATAAAACAAAAATAACCAGGCACAAGAGAAATAAAATCACATAAATTAAAAGCACCAGAAAAAACAGACAATAGAAATCAAGCAACAGGTACTTCAAGGTATTGGACTTAATCAGACAGAGAGTTTAAAGTACAGCATTCACTATTTATAATGTTGATGGAGACAAAAGACAAGATTGAGAATTCTGGCAGAGAACTGTAAAGTATTAACAAAGAGCCACATAGAAGCTTTATAAATTCATTGAAAAGCACAATTGAATTTGGGGATGCAGTGGATGCATTTAACAACAGATTAGGTGAGATTAAGAGGAAATTTGTGAAATTAGGGCTAGATCAAAAGAAATATTCAGAATAAAATGAGACATAAAAGGATGGAAAGAGACAGAACTGATAACAGTAATAAACTCTAACATACAACAGGATTCATGAAAAAGATAAAGACCAGATGGGACGGAAGCAATATTTAAAGGCTAATGGCTGAAAACACCAAACCAAGGATTCAAGAATTCCCACTTTATGGTGCAATACAAAAACTTTCTCTTTGAGACAAGGCACAAGACAATGATGCCTCCTATCACCACTTTTATTCGATATTAAATTAAATATCCTAGCCAATAAAATAAGCCAATAAAAATTAATAGAAGCTTTAAGAATGAAAAGGAAGAAACGTAGCTGTCATTATTGTCAGACAGTATGACTACATGAATAGGAAATCTGAAAGAATCTATAGTTAAATTAATAAAATCAATACATGAGGTTAGAATAGTTGCTGAATATAAATTTAAAACACAAAAGTTAATTGCATTTCTATACACCGGCAACAGTTAAAAAATATTTTTTAATTTTAATTCAATTTGTTAACCCTGAAAATGATTCATTCATTAAATATTCTTAACAAACAAATAGAAAACACAAATAAATAAGAAAGTAAGTGCATCCAATAAAAGAGTAAAATAAGTAAGTCTTATTCTCTATAACCAATTCAGCAAAGTGATACTGTCAAAAAAGAAAGAGGTCACCATCTTCACCATTTATGGACTCCATGCTGAGTCACAATAACACCGTATTGGTTAAGGATCTTGTGCTGATTCAGATTATATCAGGTGCTTGGGGGATGGAGAAATGGTCAACGTTGATCCTGCATTGCCAAGAGCTTATAGTCTATCTACAGAGATAAGACTACAGCAGATGCAATCAGTTGCAAAAGAGTGTAAGTCTCACTTACTCACTTGGGTGTTTCCTCACTCAGCAAAGCAATATTAATTTCCTGCCTACTACAAATCAAGTGTTTTTTTGTGAAACATTAAGGAGTATGAAGAGAAATAAGACAAAAAGACCAGAAGAGTCCAAAGAAGAGACAGGAAACCAAGCCTGAAGGACACAGGGAATGTTTTGTGGAGGACCCAGGAACTAAACTGTCTTCAATGGTGGAGAAAATTTGGATAGAGTCAAGTTTTAAAAACTGGGGATGGATATGGTGTAGTCATGCATCCAGTCTCACCAGATCAAAAGTTCAAAGAGAAATTGGGAGAAATAAGGATGGTTTTTTAAATTAGAAGGCCTAGCAGAGGAATCTAGAATTCAGGCAGTTCAGCAATGGGGATGAACATAGGCTTTTTACACATGAGAATGTCAAAGCATACCCACAATTACCTTTACTCCCATTTCCTAGAGCTGACAAGTATTCATTGCAGATCTATTTTAGGTATATGAGCATAGTGGTTAGAACCATGGATTCCAGAGCCAAACTGACTGGGTTTAACCTGCCTCCACCACTTACTGACCTTAAGTGACCTGGACACTTTTCTCATAGGGAAAATGGGATACTGATAATGTTACCACGTGGATTTTTTAAAAAAGCTAAGTAAACTAATCCATATTATAATTAGACCAATGCCTGGCACAAAATCAACACTATATTATTTAGCTGTAATAGTTGTTATTATCTCCTTTATGCCCAGTATTACCCTCAACACTGTGGTTAATGTATCTTTTTTAAAATGTCTCCCCTCAAAGATTTTATAATTTCCTTGGGTTTCTGGTAGGGGAAGTTGCCACTAAGGTGTATATCATGAGGAAATGTTCAAATAAATCGTGGAAAGAAAAAGAAAAAAAAATTAAATAAAGGAAACCACAATACAGAATGGAAAGTGTAATACCAAATATCTTTTACTGAAAATAAGGAAAGGATTCCTAAAATTCTATAAAATACCAGCTACTGTCTCTGGGTACTGGGATTATGAGTGATTTTAAGAAATACTGGATTATAAATTTAAGAGAGTCAATGGGTGTAGTCGAGCTCACAGCCTTTGGGATCATAAAGAAGTAGGTAACTATCTCAGCTAAATCTCTTGCCTGTGCAACCTTGAAAGAGTTTTTGTTCCTTTTGTCTGTTTGTTTTTAACTTTCTCAGCCTCTGTTTCTTCATCTACAGAAAGGGAGTGTGCCTGGCACCTTGTAGATGTTTTATACTCTGGTTATTTCTGCTAGGTAAACTAACTTCCTCAAAGTATTCATCACCAGTCACACAATGTCACCGTAAGCCCAAGTCCATGCCATTGGCTACTTGGTGTAACCAGCACTACAATGTGATCACATTGGTCTCAGACGTTTTTAAATAGTGGTGTCCAAGGAAGCAAATGTGTGAATTTATTTCTTCATTCATCTGGCAAGAATTCATGTTGAAAATCTGAACTTGCAGTATTAGGTGCTGGGTGATAGACTTTGTAGATATCTTGCTTGTCATAAGATATGAAATTAATGTTCAGTTTTCACTAACTTACTTATTCATTCATTCAATGACTGTTCATGAATTGTATTTACTTTGCTAGCCAATGAGTATGAAATTAGTTTGTCCCCCATCTGTTTCTTCTGGCCTTTTACAGAAACCACTTTTGGTTCTGCTTGTGGTTTCAAAAAGAGACCTAAAATTATATTTACCTTTGACTATAAATAGCATTGGAATAAGCATAAGTCAAATAAATTGCAACGGATCAAATCCTAGCAGCTCCTATATGACATTTCCATCCTTTCATGCTGTTTTTGAGCTATTTGAGTTGAGGTATTTTGGGTTTGCTTACTTTAAAAGCCAAGATCAGATGCTATCTCATATTTTGTCACAGTTTCAGACAACATTGGAAGTTAAAAAGTTGTAATTTAATCCAAAAGGCTCTTATTTAATAAATAGTCAATGCCAAATAACCAGAACTTGGATGAAGGAAACAGAAAGATATACAGAGTCTCTTTTCCTTCACAGCAGTTTTCCAGACAATATCTATTTCTGAAATCCATACAGAAATAGAAAGATTCAAGAAATGTTCCTTTTCTAAAAAGTGTGCCACCTATCTATAAAGATGCTGTTCACAAACTGGTAATAGTAGAAAGTTTAAAACAGTCTAGTAATAGAAGACTAGTTAAGTAAACTATTGCATTTTCACAAAATGGAATATGTAGTCATTGAAATATTACAGAGAAATATTCAATGACATGGAAAGTTCTACAAAGTAAATTGTTATATAAAAATCAGATTACAAAATAGTAGTTATAGTTCAACCCCATTTTGACCCAGCTGTTTTTGCCTCTGAAGAAATTTTGACCCTGAGACTGTTTATAGTACAAACATTTTGATCAGATTAGGTCAATGTTGATCAAATTTTCATCAGGAAATTAGTTCCCAAAGCAAATACCACTAAGCCAAATTATTCCTTGTTCAAGGTAGTCCTGTAACCATTTTTAATATTTTTTCAATTTTCTTCTTTATTTAACTGAGGTTAATTTATTGGCATTATTTGTTTTCCATCTAAATTATAAAATAATTTAATTCATCAAGTTTTTTGTCATATTAATTTTTAATGATTTTTTTCTTTCTTTGTGAGTTTTCCTTTGTAGCCGTTTTACCTACCAAGTTCAATATTCCTGGGTTAGAATTTGTAGATCTAAACATTGTTAAGAAGATCTTATTCTTCCTTTAATTTTTAATCAATAACAAATTTTACCATGTGCAATTTAAGACAGTGTCAGTTTTATTCCATGGAGATTATTTATGAGTAATGTTTAACGCAAATATTCCCATTATTTCTCAATCCATAAAAAAATTATAAACAATTTAATTGAGAAAAGAAAAGAGAAAGAAGTCAAGGAAGGGAGAGAGAATGGGTGAATGGAAGAAAGAGAATAGATGATTGGGGAAGGCAAAAGAAAATAAGGAAAAGGGAGACAAAAAAAACGAAACATGCAAAGAAAGTTTGAGACAGGTCAACGCATATGAATAGTCAAAGCAGTGGGATCAAAACGGGGAGATAGGATATTACTAAAATATAGCATAATACTGCTATCTCTTTGAGCTTAATCATGCTAGTGCTTTCCCTTGACAAGATAAATTCTTGAAAATCTCTTCCAAAACAATCCTGTATTTCTTACTTTTGATCTCCCCACATATTGATCTCCATACCAGAAAGGATGAATTTACCACATCAAGGAAGGATCTTTTTACATGACTATGTCACAACCAGTTAAAATATGTAACAAGAGCCTTGAAAGTTGGACCAACCTATTACTCTTTAAAATTTGTCTTACTGTTTTTGTTTGCTAGTTAAAAACTTAAATTTTAAACATCTCTTAAAAGTTCACCATTGATTTTAACTTAGATTGTTAAAAATAATGATGATGATAGCTAACAGATGTGTAGCACCTCGCTCTTTTCCTGACAATATTCTAAGTACTTACATATATTAACATATTGAATCCTCTTAACTCTGAGAGGTAAATACTATTATCATCTCCTACCTAGAGATGAAGAAACCAAGACACAGAGAAGTCACTAACTTGTATAAGGCTATATACCTTGGTAGTGAAGTGGAAATGTGTTAAAACCATAATCTGATGCATGTTTCATTTGCAAGAGTAAGAAATTAGGCTTGAATCCAACTATGGAAAAGTTTTCTTCAGTGATTACCAAATCATATGGTATCTTCTTAATAGTCCATCTCAAGTAATTTCCATAGAGTCATGGAAATTAACTCTCCAGGCTGTCATAGAAGGTCATGAAAATTTGGTCTGAGTGATTCAAGATCTTTGTAGGAGTCTTTGACTTGTTAAATTCATTTTTGATATGAGTAATCTATGACAGTAATACTTTGCCTGACAAAGTCTTCTGACACAATCCACCAATAGAATAAAAATCTACCCCAAAATATATTTTTCTAAACTTTTGCTAAGTGTCAAAGGGGGAGTTAAAGTAAAAGACACTGTCATTGTCAGAGGCATACAGAAATCAATAGAAATACTATGAGAAGATATTATGACTAGATTAAAAAATATTAAGAAGTGCTATGAAAGATTGATAGTATGGGTGAAAATTTTCAACAGAAGATAAGATTTCACATGGATTTTGAAGAACCTCTAGAATTTCACTGGTGTATTTAATAATAAATATTTATTGAATGCTTACAACAGTGAAAGCATTAACCTTGATTTTGAAAAACTACTATAATCTCATGAACTCATTCAAAAATCAACAGCTATTTATTGACTACTTAACAGTAATAATAACTAACACTGTCCTTAGTAAGACAGAAGTAACCAGAACAGAAAGATTCTGCTCTCTTGAGGCTTATATTCTAATAGAAGGAGGCGGATAATAAACGAATGAATAAGAAGGTACTTGGTGGTGATAAGGGCTATGCAAAGACAGGGTGATATGATAGCCAGAGTCTGGGTGGCTCCTTTAGACTGAGGATTCAAGAAAGGCATCTCTCAGGGACTGATACTTAAGCTAAGACCAGAATGAAAAAAAGGGCCAGTGTTCTGAAGACGAGAGAGAACAGGCAGCAGGAATGGATAGTGGGAGGGTACTAAGATGTAGTCAAATTGGGTTTATTTATACGAAACAAAGAAGGCCAGTGTGGCTGGAACATCAGGGTCAGTGGAGGAGAGTGATGCAAAATCAGGCTCAGTTGTGGGCCTCCCAGGGCAATGATGAATTGTATACAATGTGAAAAACTGATAAATAATATTTCCATGGGATTAATGTTATGGTAAAGATAAACATGGACAGCCTTCTTTTAGAACATAGTGGCACCTGACTAAGACTAGGAAAAGTGATATTGACTTTAAGTTCTAATGGATGGGAGGAGTTGGCCAAACAAGGCAAAACTAAAAGGTGTACGAAGGGAAGTCCTAGAATAGGAAATAGTTCATTGCAGCCAGAGCCTAGAGTCAGAGGCAGGAGTGTGGTGAGAGATGAGTCTGGATACATAAGCAAGGACAAAATAACAGTCATGAAAACTCTGGACACCCTGAAGTTATAATGAATACAGATATAACATGTATGTAAATACACTAGAAATTGGCCTTCAAGGGCTTAATCTTCAAAACAATGAGGCCTTCTACCTCATTTCTAATTCCCCTCAAAAAATAAAAATTAAAGAAAAAGAAAAGATACTAGTTCTTTGCCAAATTCAGTCACCAGATTCAGTCCCTGTCTGAAAATTTTTTACTTTCTGTTGACTATTGTCAAATGAAGGTAAATAAATCCCCACTATGGTAGTTTGTTCACCAAATATCCTGGTACTCCTACCTGAAGGAGGAATATATATATATACTGCTCTGACGAACTCAGAAGTGATCATGTGACTTGCTTTAGCCAGTGAAATGTAAATAGAAATGAGGTATGTCACACAGAGGCTTTCCGATCCGGCAAGTGGTCCACCATGCTTCTTTTCCTTTGGCTAGGAGGACCAAGTGTTCCAGATAAAGGCTGCTCCATCCAATGACAGGAAATGGAGCAACAGCCAATACAAAAGGATATGGTGTAGAGGATTAATCACTGAGATTTGGAAAGTGGGATGGGAAGGTTGTTTGTTACTGCAGCATAAACTAGCCTATCCTGACTAATACGGTCACAAACACAGACTTCCAGGGCAGAAGGGATGAGGCAAGAGATGCTGAGTAACACCATATACCTGCAACCCTTTGGTCAGGTTACACCTCTCAGGGATTTCCTCCACAGATTTCACAGCAGAACTGTGAAAATGAAGTATATTTAATTTTGCATTTTCACTCTCTCCCTGCTCGTGACCAGACAATTCAGTACTAATGACTAACTACTCCAACCAAAAAAAAAAAGTGTGACATGGGATGTAGGCAGCCGGTCTGTGCTTCGTTGTCACAGCCCACAGCTATAAATAATACCATTAGGAAAGCACACATTGCCTTAGATGGAAGGCACAAAGAAAAGCACTTTCTCTGATAGTTTAGCAACACATTCAGATTTCATGTCTCAAGGTAAAAATAGGCCTAACAAATGAATTAAATTTGGAAGCGGAGCTGAAGTGAAGCACACTGGCATTATGAAACATGCCGTAGGCAAAAAGGAAGACTTATAAGGTGCTGTTTTCTCTCTGCTGGTGAGCAGGATAGAAGGGTGGAAAAAAGGATTTTCCTGAGAAATAAAAATAATCATCAAGAGTTTGAAGTTAAAAATATCATCCTTATTACATTGGACACGGAAAGGAACTGTGAAAACCATGCAGGCTTCAGCAAAGAATAAAATACGTCTCCACAGATAGGATTTTCTTCTGGGTACTTTCAACATTAAGAAAGAAAGCAAAAAAAAAAAAAGATCCAAAGAAAATAAATGTCAAAGAATGTTTAAAAAACAGATACACTTCCCATTCAATAACTCACGTTTTAATATTTTAGTTTTATTTAATTTGTTTCAGTAAAACCCACGCATTTCTATTATGCAATTTTAAGTGCTATATTTAATGGCTCTGGTACTTGAACAAAAGAAATGTTAGGAGATGCTATATGTTCCAAAAGACCAAAAAAAGTCATCAATCAGCAATCTTCCTTAATGCTTTGTAGTCTAAGGCAAACCTCTTATCCTATATCACATGCAAACAAAAAGTACAAATTGTCTTCTCATGTCAAAATATGTACTATTTATATGCAAATATAAAAATAGCTAATATTAGATACATTCATGAGTGTAAGAATCATTTTTTGCTCTCCTTGTATCCCTCTCGGCTACTGAGTGCAGTGGTTGATAACAAATAGGTGTTTAATACACATTTCTTAATTGAACAAAGTGACTTTTCTCCATCAGCCCCTCTTTGCTTTAAGTGGCCTACTATGTATGAACTATATACACACTACACTGATGGAAAATTAGTGTAACTTTTATGCCAGCAAACCATCAGCAGACAGTAACAGCACGATCTGACTCCATGTCTAAATCTATGGGGCTGAAATGTTCCCCAAACTGCACTACTGGCATCGTCAGTGAGTTAGGATAACTCAGCTGGATTGCTTCACTGAACAACTGGAGAAATGCCGGAATATGCCAGCAGTCATGTGGCCATGGTGATTTGGCCAGATCTCAGTTCCCCAGGCCCGGGCCCTAAACACAGGTGAGGCCTTTCCAAGAGAGCCAAATGGCTAGGGGAATGCAGCTGAGATGACTCACAGCCATGATCAGGAGAAAGCAGAGAGCACTTGTGTTCATTGTAGAAACAGGCCTGGAACAACTTACTCCTGGATAGCTGGACAATTCTTGTGGCCAACCCCTTCAAGCATAGGAGGTTGAAGTCATCAGTCATCCCATGCAGTCAACAAGTGAGTGTGCCAATCCTCAACCACCGTAACAAGGGCTTCCTGAATGATCTGTGACTAGTTCTGTTCTGCTGCTCTAAAACCAGCTAGCATGTTGGAACGAAGCACAGTTTAAACTGAAGTGTCAATGGTAAGGAACTTACTGACAATGGCTTTTTCTAGCTGGCTACGAAATGCCTCAACAACAGGACCTAAATTAAGACAAAGTAAAGCAGACTAGAATTTATAATCTTTGTTTTTTAGAGTAAACATACCATGAACAGTATACTTTTATCTGGGGTTTAGTGACTTTGGATAATTTATGCAGAGACTTAAAGCACAACTGGAAGTTTTGAACTCACTTTTTATACTGAACCAATTCAATAAACATGAATGAATGCTTACTATGTGTCCAGTAGTGGTGCTGGCACCAAAATGTAGTGATGAATAAATGAATAGGGTGTTATTAAGAGCTTATAGCATTTGTTGAATGTTGCATAAATTTATCTTCCATTGATTCCACAAACAGGATACCACTTCTCCAATCCCAGAGAACAGGCTAATGAGCTTTTCAGGCTCAAAAACATTTTGAAATAAAGAATTAAGCTCAATGAATATGACCATTTAATCATCTAGAGTAATATCATTGACAATCAGCTGTTGTTAATAAGCCTATGGAGAGACCTTAAACCTAGAAGGAAAAGCAAAAGTCATCTGACTGGAGAGTCTGGATATAGATTTATTCATTCATGCGTTTATTTATAAATTCATTTATTCAACATATATTTATTGAGTCCCTAATATGAGCATATCCTGTTTAAGGCATTGGAATGCTGAACAAAACAGATAAAACCTTCCTCTTTTCAAGTTTATATCATAGTGAGAGAAACAGAAAATAAGCAGGCAAGCAAATAAAAATACATACGTTCACTAAGACTAAGTGCTATAAAGATAAAGAAGGATTAGGTAATAGAAAGCGATTAATGAAGTGGGAGGTAAAATAGATGGTGAACATTTGAGCAGGCTATATTTTGGCCAAAAAAGAATATATGTATGTGTATATATATGTATATGTATATGTATATACACAGACACACATACACATACATAGACACACACACACACACACATAATAAGGACACATTTAGTTTCCATTTTAATTAGCAAAATGTCAAGAATATTGCTGAAGCCATGGGTCACAGAAAAAAAGAACAGACCCAACATATCTCAGCTCATTTCCCCAGCTCCTCAAAGTGAGGTCGCCGCTGACTGGGATACTGTTCATGCAAGTTAAACATAGGTATTTTTTGCAGAGCAAATTCAGGGTGTAGGAAAGTTATAAGTAGTTTCTGAGATGCAAAACAGGGTAATGTGCTAAGACAACAGCCTCGCCAGACATACTGCATGGAGAGATTTTCCAGATCACTTTAATGTTTCCTTTAGGATACCAAGAATTGAATCTGGAGGATTTAGAGCACAGAGTTCTACCATGATATGGAAGGATTGCCTATCCTCTCACAGCTAAGCCATTTCTATAGCCAACAGAGGGTATATCGTAAAGGGAGTAAAAGAAAGTTTGTCCTTTTCTGGACATAAGATTGGTGAAAAACAGAAGAGAAGAAAAAAGTAATCATGACACTTCAATTTTTTGCATTTTGGCTTCCACCAGGAAAGGAGATAATATGTCACCAATGAGATCAGCTACCCCCAATTTAGACTCTGAAAGGAGACCACTTAGTAGAGCATCCAGTCTGCAGCTCAGCCACTCAGAGAAACCTTAGCAGTGTGGGTAGGTAGAAAAGCCTTGAGATTTAGCGTTCCCAAGCCACCTGCATTTCCCTGTTGCTTGGATCCAGAGTGAAATTCAAGATGCCAACCATGGAGCCCACCACAGCAAAGCATAAGGATTCCACAGCTGAGGAGGACCCCCAGAACAGAAAGCCAGGTGGGGGAACTGCTAGAGACTGGGTGGTTGACGCAAAACAGCCTGAGTCCACGCTGGTAGCATTTCCTGAGCCAAAAGAACAGCCCATAGTTTCATATGCTGCAGATCTCAGCTCTGAGAGCCAGGAGGGAATTCAGCAATCAACGGCCATGACCTTGGAGCTCAGAAGACATCACACAGTAAATACCTCCAAATCTTCGTCTCAGGGCTGCACAAGTTTGAGCAACACTCACCTTTCCTCTCACAGCCACTCAATGTTAGAAACAGGGCAAGAGGAAATAGAAACTCTGACACTGAATATTTTTATTTATATGAGAGACTGAATATAACCTAAAGGGGTCCTTTAAATTGTCAGATTGAACTAATTTTAAAACATACTGGAAATTTAGTTAAGGTTTGTCACAAACCGGCAGGTGGGAGCTCTAGAAGGGGACAGGCTATAGACATAGTAGATCAGCTGTGTATCTCTGTACACCCAAATTGTCACGTGAGTTAAGTCCTGAATCCTGCCACACAAGTCACACGTTTCATCCAACCACTCTCTCTGACTACCTGTAGTACCAATGTCCTGGGGTTGGAGAAAGAGCTGCTGTCAGAGACTTGGGTCCAAAAATATGCAGAATTGACATAATTTTTTGCAGATTAGTCAGTCATTCCATTTAGAATTAAGAGGTTCCTTCTAAATGGATAACGGCAGGAATTACTTTCTGAGACTTTTGATAGGTGTTGAAAAATTTTTCCAGGGTTCAGGAAGTCAGAATCTTGCCAATGCAAGACACATCGTCAAAGAGACAGTGCTGTCTAGAATATAACAGATTCAGAAGTGCTTGTTTATGGGGGTAAAAGATGGGAATAATCAAAGCTCCCTAAAAAGGATCTCTCTCTTCATAAATTTGTACCTTAAATTATTTTAGTTTTTTTGTTTTAAAAGATCACAAATGAGTTCAAGTTGTAAGAAATATGCTCTTAGGTATAAAACTCTGTTTTTTTCTTTAGAGAAACTTAAATGTAATAATGTATAGGGGTTGATAATATAGACATAATTTTAGGAAATCTCCAGACTTCATAAAAGTCCAAATACTAAGTAGAATGTACCTATTTTTAAGCAAAATATGAATATAATATAAAACAAAGATTTTCTAAAACAGATTCTTCCTCTGAAGAGGAAGAAGGGGAAAAAAACAGATTTATTGGAAACATCTTAAATTATTTATTTTCATTTATACTTTTTTCAAAGTTACTTAAAATAGATTTCTGCTAAAATCATTGAAAATTATCTTGCTGACAAAAAATGCAGCTTAGAAAGAAAAGGAAACAGAGTATAACCATCGATTGTTCCTTTGTAATTTCTGCCTAGTTTAAAAAAAAATTCCGTCTCCATTGTTCTTTTAACTTTTTTTTATAACCAGCTTTAATACGGTATTGTATTACATCTTCTTAAATAATGTATCTTTTATTCCACAAATCAATCAGGTATAACATGTAGTTTATGCTTTAAAACTAAAAATTTCCTTCGTAAAGATACCCAGGGATTTCCTAAGAACCCCGTGGAGAGTGAGAAAGCAAGTTTTGTTGTTAAGAAAGTCACTTGAAAGAGCTTCCAGCCGCAGTTTTCTCACCTGCAAAACTTTCCATACTTGTTAAATCTTATCACCTCCGGTAACCTATAATACTCTGAGGTGAGAAGGTGACTGATCTCCTGCATTTTCCCAAAAGAGCCCCCTGCTCCTACTTGCCTGTAATAACATTTTAATATTGAACTTAATCTTCTTGCTCACAAATTACAAGCCTATAATCATTACCTCGAGTGGCACCAGGAAACAAAAGTGCATTATTACTGCACCAACATCCCTTAATATTTGCAATTTATTCCTCTCATGCCAGGCCTTTGCAAGAGACCTCATTTATTCTTAAATTCCAGGAACACGGGAACTAAGAGAAGCTTTGTTGTGTGGCAGAGAGCTCCAGCATCCACGAGGAAGAGGAGATCAAATGGAGCCGTCCATTCATAGGTCAGTCCAGAATTGTTATGAACCACCGCCCGCCCGCCTCTTCAGATGACCCATGGGGCCCTCGTCCTTCCTTGGGCCTGGGCCTCTCAGACTGCAGGCTGTTTGCATTCAGTCAACACTTCAATTTTATAGGCCTGTGGAGCCAAAGATTACAAGACTTTTGAACTCCAGGCTGCCTTCTGTCTGGCTACACCCTCAGTTTCTGGAGCCCAAATCTTTTTTAACAACTCTACAAAAATAAGCAATTAGGATAAGGTCTGTTAATCCTCTCCTTTGGACCTAGAGGTAATTACGGATTTTGAGTCAACTAGTGAGGAAACAGAATGACCACTACCAAAGCTGGGAGCTATTCAGGGACAGACTGGACTGTACATCAAAGGCAGTGATAAGGACTGACTTGAGTCCCTTAAAAATGTCCTGTGGTTGCTTCATAGGAAGGTTCATAGAATGCTAGGCTAGATTTTTAAGGAAAAGAAGAAATGCATAAATTAAAATGATTGGAAAATGGAAAGATATTGGCTATATTCCCTGCACCGTACAGTAAATCTTTGTATCTTATTTATTTTATACATGGTGGTTTGTACCTCCTAATCCTCTACCCCCACCGTGCCCCTCCCCCTTCCCTCTCTCCACTGGTAATCACTAGTTTGTCCTCTAGATCTGTGAGTCTGTCTCTTTTTCTTATACTTACTCATTTGTTTCATTTTTTAGATTCCACATATAAGTGATATCATGAAGTATTTGTCTTTCTCTGGCTGACTTACCTTACTTAGCATCATACCCTCCAAGTCCATCCATGTTGTTGCAAATGGCAAGATTTCATTCTTTTTTAATGGCTAAATAGTAAATCAACTATACCTCAATTAAAAAAGCAAAAATAAGCAAACAAAAAACTAAACTAAATAAAGAAATATGAAGACCTCTTTTAAAAAATGAAAAGAAAAAATCAAGGAGAAATTTTAAAAAGCTCAAAATATACTAGAGCATCCACTGGTCTATTTTCCTGTTTCCAGGTAGGTAACTGCACATCTGGTTTCTCCATACACAAAAGCATACACCTCTTCTTTTTTCCTTAATTCATACTGTTAATGTACTTCAGTCTATTAACAGCTGTAAAATTTTGTCTAGGCGATTTATGTTAAATTAAGAACAGGATGATGGTCTTTTTAGTTACTCAAAATGCTAAACAGTACAGGAAAATTTACAGCATCCCTTCCAAAATCTGACTTTTAAAACTGCATTTTATGTCTAATCTAAATTATTACATATAATAATATACAAACAGCAAGAGGTCCTTAGGGAGTAGAAAGGAATTCATTTTATTTCTGTCAACAAATACTTTGCTATAAAATGTGGCACTGGTCAATCCTGCACTAACCTGGCATCTTTTCAAACAAGTCTGTAGTTTTCCTAAAAAGATTCTGCATGGATGTACCAACTTTATGTAAATATAAACATATGAAACATAAACATAAACAATCAGAAATGGCAGTAGGGCTACCACTGTCACCAAAAGAGCAGGGAGTTCCCAAAATTACTAATGGGTTGAGTTTCAAAACCTCATTTTTTAAGTACTTGGAACACAGAGGGAATTTTCCCATAAAAACATTGTTGTGATTATTCCATCCAAATGGATCTGCCTAAGAGCACTCCACTCACGCTCCTCCATGCCCTGCCCCTCTGACTTGACTCATGCAGCTCCCTCCTCCTGGAAAGCCCTTTACCCCTCCTCTCCTTCATATCCACAGCCAACTCGTGCCCTTAGCAACCAGATCAAAACCTACTCCAAGATTCTCAACAGATGGAACCCATCACTGGATCCACAGGTCTAAAGCACTCTTTGTGGTCCTTCCATGGTGGACATTGTGGTTATTTCCCCCCACATCCCTTCTACCCTCTCCGATCTGTGGTAATGGCCATAGGGTTCCAGTGAGATTGAGCCCACCCCTATTTCCTGGAGTGGAGTCTGTGCTGATCAGAGTAATCTCATCTCTCTTGACCTAGTCTTTGATCCAGGTAACTCGGTCCTAAACCAGCAGGTATTTGGCATTTTCCTGGCCATATGGACTGTTTCAGGAGGGGTCCAGTCAGCACAAATCTTAGGACTTTTGACCAATGGCTGTAGGAGGGGACATTCTTTTCCTGGACTTGAAAGTTAAGGATAATATGACTCATGTTGGTGGAAAGAAATGTTGTTCCCATCAAGAAAGCCAGCATGAAATTGACACCCAGAGGAGGGCAGTAGAAATAGAGCCAGGATCCTGATAGAACAAGCTCCTTAAGCCTGCTCTCCCTCTGAACTTGCCAGTTATTTAAGTCAATCATTCCCTCTTACCATTCAAGCCACTTTGAGCTGGGCTTTGTTATTTCCAATGGAAATACTGATACAGCCCTTATCTCTTTCTACTTCATATAATATTTTTGTGTACCATTTTTATATTCCCCATTGTGCCTATTAATTTTCTGAAACCAATACCATATCTAACATATCTTTGTATCTGTCCAAGATACTTAGCATATGCATGCATACATATATATATACACACATACACATAACTACAGGTTGAATTGAGCCAACTAACTCAGCTTTTCTCAAGTGAAAGCCAGTTTTATGAGATGTTAAAACACTTTATAGAGGGAAATAATTCTATCTTTAAACAGAATTGACAAGCATTGGATTTTAAAAAGAGGGAATAATGTCTTTACTATAGTATTTCTTAAAGTCTTCAACACATTATTACTAATACGCATCAATAAAAAGTAGAATTTAATATATTATATTTGTCAGATTTATTTTACTCCTTATCTCTAACATCTGAACATTTTGAGATGTTAATGAAACAAAGAACATATTTGGGAAAATACTATTGTATGTCATAATGTATCTAACCTATGCTAAGAACTCCAACGTGATGGGCTTTGAGGAATAGGAAGCAAGAGGAATAGGAAATTTTCTCCTCAATTCCTGAAGTCAAGACCAGCCCAAGACCTTGTCTTCAGCACCATCACCCACTCCATACACTGTTTACACAGCTCCTGTAGGTCTTCTCCAGGAACTCATCACATTTGTACTGATCCACACCCCTTAGTTGCAACCACTACATCCCAGCCTTCCAAAGTGCTCCCTTCCTTTGTCTCTCCCTACAGTAAAAATCCTTTCTCCCTTCAAATAGTTGAGATGTCCAGAGGGAAGCAGTCTGACTAAATTGTGAAAAGCCAGCCAATCCTTCACCTTCTATGTGAAAAGTTAGCCAATCCTTCGTATCTCTAATTCCTACAGATACTGTACTTGATTATCTTTCTATTAACACTATCCCCTCAGAAATATCTCTAAGTAACATAGAATACATGTCAGCAATTACAAATGGAAGTGTAGGGCAAACATTTTTTGACAGAGTGTACACATTTAAATGAGGTCATTCTATGAAAATCCTTTGACCTTTGCCAACAAGGACTTTTTGTATAGGAAATACAGGATATTTTGGTTGTCAGGCTCATTAACACCCTTGTTAGTTTTAATAACAGTAGTTTTTAATAACCTCTGGGGGTTACCAGGTGTTGGGGGATGGGTGAAATGGATGAAGGTGGTCAGAAAGCACAGACTTCTAGATGGGAATGTAGTTTGCTGCAGTCATTATGTAAATTATGTAAATTCCTTGAAAAAACTAAAAATAGAGTAACCATATGATCCAGGAATCCCACTCCTGGGCATGTATCCAGAAAAAACTCTAATTTGGAAAGATACATGCACCCCAACGTTCATAGCAGCACTAGTTACAATAGCAAAGACATGGAAACAACCTCAATGTCCATCGAGGGATGAATGGGTAAAGAAGATGTGGTATTTAAATACCACAATGGAATGAAATACTACTCAGCCATAAAAAAAGAAAAAATAATGTCATTTGCAACAACATGGGTGGACCTAGAGATTATCATACTAAGTGAAGTAGGTCAGACAGAGAAAGACAAATATCATGTCATTTATATGTGAAATCTAAAAAAATGACACAAATGAACTTATTTACAAAACAGAAACAGACTCACAAACATAGAAAACAAATTTATGGCTACCAAAGGGGAAAGGGCAGGGGGAGGAATAAACTAGGAGTATGGAATTAACAGATGCACACTACCATATATAAAATGAACAAGGACCTACTGTGTGGCACAGGGAACTATATTCAATAGCTCGTATAACCTGTGATGAAGAAGAATATATATATGTATAACTGAGTCACTATGCTGTACATGAGAAACTAACACAACATTATAAATCAACTATACTTCAATTTTAAAAAAGCACAAACTTCTAATTATAAATTCAGTAAGTCCTGGCATAAAAGGTACAGCATGGTAACTATAGTTAACAATACTGTAGAATATATTTGAAACTTTCTAAGAGAGCCAATCTAAGTAGTTCTCATCATAAGAAAAAAAAAAGTGACTAAGTATGGTGATAAATGTTAACTAAATGTATTCTGGCAATCATTTCATACTATCTACATATATCAAATCATTATATTGTACACCTAAAATGAATACAATGTTATATGTTAATTATATAGTACTACTATAGTAGTAGTAATTTTTATGCTGTTCTCATCTGCTGGGCATTGGCATTGGCATTGTTTTCATGATTAGTAATACTCCAAACAATCTTCTAAGGTTGTTCTATTTATATACCAGTTAGTTTTAGTTGCCAAACGAACCACTCCCAAACTGAATGGCTTAGGCTTTTCATGCCCCAGGAATCTTCTTACCCACCAGTTCCAGTGCTGTCCCTGCAGTCCTTCTAATCCTTATGGCCCCCGTACCACAAGCCCAGTCCTCCTGTGTCCCAGGAGCTGCCCCAGTCCCAAGCCACACATGGTGTATAGGAGCAATGCCCCGCTTTAGTGCTGGCTTTGATCCAGAAAGCCATGCAACCACTAGAGACAGCCACCCCTGGTCTGTCCCAGTGGACATGGAGCCATAGTGAGGAACTTGGAAAACGTGGGGAAACAGGCGCTTCCTTGTTTGATCTCCATCCACAGTGAACGCACAACAGAAGGTATTTCCTGGTGGATTTTTATGCATGAACAACATCTGTTGAAAGTCAAATGGAACGTTTTTCTCAAGACATTGATGTGATTAGACCAAATGCCTGAAAATATCCGCTAACCCAGGAAGTCAAAGAGTAGGAAGGATTTTCCCTGTTCTTCTTAAAGAAAAGTTATATTCCAAGAGGAAGTAAAAGGAGTCTCCAGATTGCCTCTTTATTTTTTAATTCTTTCACTCATTTAAGCACCATTAGTCTAGTTTACACACTTGACCTTTATTCATTTAGAAATATGTTGCAGGTGCCATTTGAAGGTATTTTCGGGAGGTGTTTTTTAGCTATTGATCCCCTTTGCTGGGAGACGGGGCGAAAGCCCTTGCTTAGAGCAGCTCTGGAAATCCACGGTGCCGGCACATCGTTCTCGACTTCCCTTTCACTGACTTCTTCACCAGAAAGGACTTTTTGTCTTACAACAATGGTTTCACAAGCTCTATGTCAGGCAGCGATACCAGTAATACCATTTTGTGGGAGAAGATTTCTTAAGACTGCCTCAGATTGCTAGGGAATCATTCAGGCTGTTAAGAATACAAAAATCATTTTTTAAAAAAATCACTGTAATCCCTAAGACTTTTGATCTGGTTAGTAAATGTGATATTTTAAACAAAAAAAAAAACCAAAAAGTGAAGAGTAAGTGGCTTCTAGGACCAATGACTTATTTCTCTAAGTTCTTCTGGTCTGGGTCAACCTGACAGGGACTGAAAGGTCTAAGACAGCCTCCGCAGTGAAGATGGTTGGCCCGTCTCTCCATGCGGCTTCTCCTTCTCCAGGAAATTCGTTTAGTCTTCTTTAGAAGGTGGGCTTCTGGTTCCCAGCAGCAAGAGAGCAAGCCCCCATCGTGCAAGTATTTGTCATGTTTGCCAGTGCCCCCTCGGGCAAGAGTAGTCACCTGGTTAAAGATTCCAGGAGCAGAGAAATAAACTCTTCTATTTGGTGAGAGGAGTGGCAGTCACATTACCAAGGGGCCTTTGGGTGGGGATGTAAGGAACCCTCGCGGACATCTTCGCCAACCATGTGTTTTTGTCCCCACTCCAGCCATAGTGAAAGCTGAGACGCACAGTCCCAGCTGAGCCCTGCACAGACTGCTGACCCAAAGGATTGTGAGCAAATAAATGATTGTGATTTAGGCCACCGCATTTTGGGAACATTGGTTCTACTACAAAAGCTAACTGAAACAACTTCTGAATCCATATAGTAGATTGACGTTTCAAAAAATTTTCAGAGACCATTGGAACAGAATAGAGAGCCCAGAAATGAACCCACAAACTTTTGGTCAACTAATCTTCGACAGAGGAGGCAAGAATATACAATGGAATAAAGACAGTCTCTTCAGCAAATGGTGTTGGGGAAACTGGACAACAGCATGTAAAACAATGAAGCTAGAACACTCCCTTACACCATATACAAAAATCAACTCAAAATTGATCAAAGACTTAAACATAAGACAAGATACAATAAACCTCCTAGAGGAAAACATAGGCAAAACATTATCTGACATACATTTCAAAAATTTTCTCCTAGAAGAAATAAAAGCAAGAATAAACAAATGGGACCTAATGAAACTTAACAAGCTTCTGCACAGCAAAGGAAACCATAAGTAAAACGAGATTCAAAAAATTTTCAGTTTCCTTTTTAAAACTTGTCTTTTTTATGCAATTTACATTGTGATACACACACACACACACACAATGGAATACTACTCAGCCATAAAAAGAATAAAATAATGCCATTTGCAGCAACATGGATGGACCTGAAGATTGTCATACTAAGTGAAGTAAACCAGAAAGAGAAAGAAAAATACCATATGATATCACTTATATGTGGAATCTGAAAAAAACAAAATTACATGAATTTATTTACAAAAGAGAAACAGACTCACAAACATAGAAAACAAACTTATGGTTACCAAAGGGGAGAGGGGAGGGATAAACTGGGAGTTTGGGATTTGCAGATACTAACTACTATATATAAACTAGATAAATAGCAACGTCCTACTCTATAGCAGGGAACTATATTCAATATCTTTTAGTAACCTATAATGAAAAAGAATAGGAAAAGAAATATATATATATATATAACTGAATCTCTATGCTGTACACTAGAAATTAACACAACATTGTAAACCAACTATACTTCCATTAAAAAATTAAATTAAATAAATAGAAAGAAAAATAAATAAATAAATAGATAAAATTTTTTAAGTAAATAAGAGACATCATGTGACCTTCCCCAACAATTTCTATTAGGCAAGATGGAGAACAAAGTGTTGTTCACACAGGAAGTCAAGTGTAAATTAGGTACTTGAAAATTGGGGCATGCCTCTCTCACCTTTTATACCCTACCTACCAAGGAAAAGATGGAAGACAGTTTGCTGGAACAACCACAGAAACAAAGCCCCTGTTTGATGTTTGTTTTTGCAGGAGAAACCACCACATACCTTCATCCCTACTATGACATATTAAGGTCAAACCATAAGCAATGGATTTCCTCGTGAAAGCTTTCAGAATTCATGGAACAGATTACAAGGCAAAGAAAAAGCAGGGAAATAAGAAAGGCTGGCGGTCTGCTCCACGTTTGAATTTTAAAAGGGAACATTCCCACTTTCCCCACCCACCGTCACTCAACCGCACTTTCAAACGAGTCCTTCATCAGAATGTAGCAGAATAATTGCCAATGTAGAATCTAGGACAACCTGAATTTTAGTTTTGCCACTAACCAGCTGTTTGACCCCAAATCAGTCACTTGTCCTCTCTGGATCTGTGCTTTCACAACTATTCATCGAAAAAGTCAGACAAGATAATGTGCCTAAATGTTGCTCTTCTACAAATTAAATGCAATAACTGACCCAACCTCAAACCTCCTATTGGAAAGCTGTGCAGTGTAGC
Source organism: Camelus dromedarius (assembly GCF_036321535.1). NCBI lineage: Eukaryota > Metazoa > Chordata > Mammalia > Artiodactyla > Camelidae > Camelus > Camelus dromedarius. Next base: position 26,725,180 of record NC_087446.1, read on the forward strand.
CTCATGGTCAAAAGCATGAACTTTGTTATCAAAAAGAACCGGTTTCAGGTCCAGCTGAGTAACTGACTAGCTCTAGAATCTTGGGCAGGTGTCTTAAATCCTCCATTTCCTTATCTGTAAAATGAGAACAATAATCAATAATTGTATTAGAATCTGCTAATTATGAGATAATGCAAATCATATGTTCAGCATATATCTAGCACACTAAGAATTGCTTAGGAAATACGTCTTCATGTTGTTGACAAGAACCGAAACCACATCTGTTAATCTTGTCCATACTGCCGTAAAATACATTGGCCCTGTCACGTGTTCCAGAAAGGAATCTTAAAGCCCCCCCACCCCCACCCCCTCAACGGCCTCAGCTCTGCCTCCAGGTCCTGGGCCAAAGCAGAAGTTGAAACTTTAAATCAACAGAGCATTCAGGATCTACTGCTCTCCTTACCCAAGCTGTTTTACTTCTCTTTTTTTAAACTCCTAATTTCAAGTCTGAGAAAGAAAAAGAGATTTGGGATTTGAGTTTAAAGGACGAGGGAAAAGCAGGCTGTACAGACTGACCTTGGCTTCTCTGATTTGCAGAGGATCTCTGAGCCCCAGTTCCCTGAGGAAGGAATGCCTTCCTGTCATCTGCAGAAACAGGATACTCAATTTAACCAGTAATTCTGGTCCCTCCGTTTTTTTTTCCCCTCACATTCAAGGAACAGATCAAAGGAACAAATAGTGCCTAAAACATCAAAATGTTTTTATTCTTCACTTAAAAACAACTATATCCATTCACACAATGGGAAGTAATTCAGAATATATTTAGGCAGGAAGAATCTGCTATCCAGTCTTTAAGGGTCTCCATCTTAATTGCTAAGGATAATAACAAAATAATCACAGTGTTGGGGGAAGGGAAAAGGCAGAATTTCATCACCCTCCACCTTCATCTAAGCCAAGCCATGAAAGAATCCACAGGGAGGCAGAGCCAGGGTGGGAGAACAAATGAATGCCCACATACCAAGGGAATAAGTAAAGTTAAAAAAAAAAGTGAATAAATGGGTAAATAAAATATACTCTATCCTCTGGCTTTAACAATTCAGTCTTCAGTTTTAGAAGGTGGGTAATTAGGTTTATTTATTTATTATTGTTATTTTTTATTTAACAGAAGTGTTGGGGATCAAACCCATGACTTTATGCGTGCCAAGCATGCGTTCTACCAGTGAGCTATATCCTTCCCCCAATTCTATGTTTTTAATAACAAGGAAGGTCAGGTTCAAATTCGGTATTTTTGGACCCATCAGAGTTGCACACTGAAACACAGAGACATGGGGAGAGCCCTCCTCTGTCCCCCACCCACCCCTTCTCCATCTCTCAGTTCCATCCAGCCCCACAAGCAGCCTGGGGATAACCCAGCTGGCACATCCAAGCAGTTCAAACCCTGCCTAACAGCTGGCCCTTGGCAACCCCGCAGCCTAGTCGTGCACCACAGCCTGCAATCAGGGGGATAAACCTAGGGCGGATGTCCACGTGGGCACTGCACTTAGGCCTCAAGAGTTTGCAGAGCCTAGGCATTCACGATGTGGTCTTGAAAGAGAGCCTGTCCCCTTGGCCTCTCAGAATCCTTGCCCAGGGTATCCCAGGACAGGACCCCTGTAAACAGGGGACTCAAGACAGGCCCCTCTTGCCTTGGTCTATGGGCGACACCAACTAGACCACAGCTTTCTCCTCAGGATCTTCTCAGATCTTTGCCCCAGGGAAATTCCTCCTCACCCCTTCTCCCCAAGATGGATGATCTCTCTAGAAGTTTCCTGAGCTTCAACTTCTTTGAGGAGACACCTCCACTCCCACGACCTTCTCCATAAATCACAAACAAATGTCAGTCCGCCAGCTCCTTTCTGATGTCTCATTCCTGCCATGATTCTCTAGTCTGAAACTGAAGCCCAAATTTCTCACTTGTCTCCAAATTCAGAAAGCTTGTCTTTTCTTGACATTTTATCCTGCCCCCGGGTAATTCTACTCATTCATCCTTCCCCCAAGGGAGAGGAAAGAAAAAATATCCATGTATAAAAGATATATGTGCATGAAAAGATAGTTAGAGCTCATACACACACAATGACTATCCTGAAGTCACTATTTCTCCCTCACTTCTTATGAAAAAATCAGGAAACTAATGCCCAGATCCCTTTTTAGATTAATAATTACTCATATCCAACTTTGCCTCTTTATTCCTGGGCCCTGATTATTTCTCAGTTTTATCGGTAGTCCCTTTTCTTTGAGGTGACCCCTACCAACAGCCCTAAGACTGAACTCAGCCAACACCACCAGGGTTCCCAAGCTGGCCCCCGTTCTCTGAGCCCCGGGTTCCTCACCCCCCACACCAAGATGGTCAGGGAGCATCTCTGGCAGCCGCCTTGGCCATCAGTTATTTTCTCTTCCTCATCCCTACCTGCTCTCTCCCTTTCACTTGTGTTAAGTAGCCTCTCCTTTGTTCCTTTCTCTCATATTTCTTTGTGCTTTCTGGGATAACTCTCTCTGTTCCAAGCAAGAACCATCTTCTCAACCAGATTTGGTTCACAGCGCTGCTCACGGGCAGGGTGAACTGTCACCAGGCCAAGTCATAGGGCAGGCACTCAGGCAGCCCTTTAATCTCTCCTACCCTAAGACCAGACTGGTTCTAGAAAGAGTGGGGTGAAAAACAGGACAGCTCCATGGACATGCAGCCGGTACCCCTTGGGTCCTGCTTTTGGCTTAATGTTCTGACGTCACTGTGCTAAAATTCTTAATGATATTGTCATTGAACTTTTTAGGTGAGGTCCAGTGAGACAGCGGGGAAAAGAAGTACACATAGGATGCTTGTCCATCATTCATTGTCTCCGCATTTGCACACAGCGTTTGCGATGCCTCCTGAGCACAGAAATCACGTGGACCCAACATTTGGGAGTTCAGTGCGACTGGAAGCAAGTACAAGGTAAGTGTATAACATCCACGGCTGTGTAAGTGGCAGTGCTGACCACACCTTGGGGCCGCGTCTTCCACTCCATCCAGAATGTGCTCCACATGCAGAAAGAAGGCTGTGGCATCTTAGCACATCTTTTGTTACTCCTAGGACTTCCGTGGATTAGCTAACCACTTACCCTAAAAATGATAACATAGAGAGAAAGGAAAAATTAGGGCAACCAGTAGTACCTTTTCCTTTTAGTGCTTTCTTATTCATCAGTAAGCAAAAGGTAGACTGTTGGTATGTGTTGCATATCAAGAAAGAAGAAACAGTTGAGTTCGTTTTATGCAGCATTTCCTCTTTTCTGGCAGAAACAAAATACATATGCACATACAAAGTACAAAACATGAAATGTATAATTTTGGTGATTCCACATACAAGTAAAATGCTCTTACATTTGCATTTAAAGCTGGTGTTTATATTGGCATTGTGCAATATAAAGATGAACAGTAGAATTAATGCTAATAATTTTAAATGTTAATGTCTCTTAGAATTACATTAAACGGCAAATTTAAAACACTATGACAAGCTAAGAGAGTGACTGCAGAAGGAAGAAAAAAGCTTTATATTTTAGTACCTTTAACTGTATCTTTTTCCTTATTGTTTGAACACGTCCCCACGTTTTCTTTTTGCATTAGGCCACATAAGTTATGTAGCCACCACTGGTGAACAACAAAAATAGATTGAGTGGGACAAAGGCTGGGCTGGAAAGGGTCAGAGCTGGGCCCAGCCAAGCAGGCTGCAAACATTTGTCAAAATGCCCTCTTTGACACCAGAACCCCATACTCAAACACCTCCAGTAGTGTCCCATCTCATTCAGAGTTAAAGCCAAAATTCTCACTATGGCTCTATCCCACTGCCACTTCCCCTGCCCACCTCCCTGGCTTCATCTCCCACCACTCACCTACCCTCTCAGCTCCAGTCAGCTATCCTGTTTGCATTCTCCCACCCCAGGGCCTTTGCACATGCTGTCATCCTCCCTAGAATGCTTCCTTCTCACCCAGCTATCTGCAGCACCCACTGCCTCAAATCCTCAGGTATCAAACATCACTGTAGCAGAGAAACCTTCCCCGACCATCTCATCTAAATGCATACTTCATTCAGCTTGCTTTATTTTCTTCCTTAGCCTTTCTTACCACCAGACCTAGCATAGATGTATTTATTTCTTTAAGTCTTGGTCTCCTCCACTGAAATGTAAGCGCCACGAGGGTAGAGAATTTGTATGTTTTTTTCACTGCTACATCTTCAAACTAAGACCGTATAAATATTTGTTGAATGGATGAAACTAATACACTTCCTAAAGTATGAAGTCATCGAGATTGAGATAAAGAAAACTTCTTTAATATGGAGGCAGAAAGCTGGATGAGCTTCATATTACGAAATAATCTCTAACTTGGATCCACAGATGGTGCCTGATGTCCAAAGTCAGGAAGCATTCTGTTTAGGGAAAACCACCCAACTAAGGCGCCAAGGAGCCTGGGGCTGGGAGAGGGGAAATGGGCTCTGTCGTTAATGAGCTGTGCAAATCATCAGCCAGCACCAGAACCTACGAAAGCCTCAAGCTTCTCAGCTATGAACCGAACATGATTGATTAATTCCTGCCCTCCTGATCTCACAGGTTTTTGGATGCAATCAAGGAGATAATAAACAAAAACATGTTTTCTCAAAGTTGAAGGTTGAAGAAATGCTAGGAGATCGTCTTTGCCCTGCTAATTAAGGAAACAGTGGGCTGAGTGAAGGGATGTGGGGGAGGGGATAACAGGGCTGTGGGGCCATTGAGCCCAGCCTGGTATTTAGAGAGACTTGAATGAAGGAGGCAATGCAGGCAGGCGGCAGATGCCGGTCCTTGTTGATCTTTCACAGGACGACCCCCATATATCTCCCATCTGAAAGGAATGTCACTGAGCCCAATTAGGATTAGCCTTTCACATAACACTCAAATTCCTGGACTTCCGAGGACAGCCATATAAGGGAGGAACGGACAGTACAGATAAGAGGAGAGGAACGGAGAGGCAAAAGGTTATGGAAAAAATGGAGATTTTTACATTCCCGCACACAAAGGACAAGATGTTCAACCAATCCTATCATGTTGGAAAAGACTGGACTGGAGAATATTTACGCAAGTTGTTAGGACATTCTCTTTCCCAGCATGTCTATGTGGGGTGGTTTTCTATTTTTTTTTTAATTAATTTGTTTTTACTTGCAGAACTTATTTGTATTTGTTTTGTTTTTATTGGGTTTTGTCTTCTATTTATTTGTTCCATTTTTTAAAAACTCCCCTTTGTTGTGTACTCAGTAGGCAAGCTGATCTATTCCCAGCACCTAAGCTACTTTGTACCTCCCAACTGAATCCACTTCCACACAGCAGAACTCTTCCCGTCAGGACATTCGCCTCCGCTGGAATATATTTTTAAAATTCATTTTTGTGCTTTGCAGTCCCTCTGCAAAGATGATGAAGCGTAGAGAATCCATTCGTGCATGAGTCTTAATCAGGAAACAGACATTTTTAAAGGCGCCCCTATGATGCTTCAAATGAACCTTTTTGTTAGTTTCAGGTAACTCCAGATAACTTAAGCAGAATTTTTTCCATAAAAATTAAAATGCTCTGACACGTACCCAAGAAGTGGCTGTCAAACGTGGGCAGTCTGACAGTGCTCCTGACAAGGGAGACCCTGCACTCTATTTTTAAACCAACCTGTGTAATTTCGGAGAGAAGTCACCATGTCTCCTGATAAAGCTTTTGGGGGCGGCCGGAGGATAAGTTTGCAGTGCTGGAAATGGCAGTGTCACCCACACTGAGGAGGAAGAGCCTCGAGATTCTGCCTTTTCACAGGACCAAAAAAAACCCCTGAAAGTGTGTATTTCCTCAGTAAATTGGAAGCAGCCTCTAAGAGAGAAAACACAGAATCCCCAGATCTTCAAAAATTGGTATGAACATGACTTTATTGGTGTTGGTAACAGGCAAGGGATGTGAGTGACACAGAGTTTGAGTGAGTGACATGGGGAAAAATCGGTAGCAGGTCATAAATAATGTGGTTGTTTAATTTCAGTGAGGAAGATGGAGTAAACATGATAGAATTAGAACAGCAGTGTCTCCAAGATGCCAGTAACTGGTCCCAGAGGAACGTGAGGATGGAGATCTGTCTCTACAAGGAGGATGCAGAATGATTTAGCAGGGACTCTAGAGCTCCACTCCCAACTTCCCACTTGAATGTGCAGTCTTAATTATTTAACCTCTCTGAGACTTAGTTTTCCTCATCTATTAAATGGGACTGATGACATGGTACCATGGAGGGTTGTTGTTAAAATTAAATAACAGCATGGAGTAAGTGGCACTAAATAAGACCACAGTAAAGGCCACAGCCTAAGCCTCTCCCAGACCTTAAATGTGTTGAAAACGCACTTGGAATGAAGAACCAGAAGGGGTTTCGGGGGTGTGGGCACCATACTTATTCTTTATGGCAATTCTAAATGGCTAGCTGCCTCCCCCAGCTTCTGGTAAGACCAATGCCTGGTGCTGACTTAAGATCTAAGTAAGACCAGTCAGTACCCCCCCCATCCTAACACCCACTCCCCCTGTACACACACACACACACACACACACACACTCCCCAGGACACAGCCAAAAGCACAAACTGTGCCCATGCCCAGCCCTGGGCAACTGACCCTGACACGGCCCCAAAGGGCAGTTGTTTATCTGAATGGAACTTCTTATTAAAAATTAATTCCTGTCAAACCTGATTACATATGAACATAGCCTCATTGTGATAGCTACTGCGATTTCTGGAAACAAACATAGGCCCTACTGTCGCCAAAAGCCAAGGGCATTTTAGGACAATTCTGAGTCTTGATCTATGAACAGAGACACAGCCAACAGACTCCCTGAGGCTCACAAAGGCATTTGTCCCCCACTCCCACCCAGCCATCTGCCCCACCCTCCTCCCCAGCTCCTCCCTTGGATGAGAAAGCTGCTCCTTAATGCAGATAACCCACCCCCCACCCCAAACCAGATTCTACCACTTCTGATCAAGTGGGCTAGCCCTTTGAGAGCTTAGGGTCCCTCCTCTTGTAAATACAGAACAGCAATGATACCACCACTACCCAGCTCAAAGGGTTCTTATGGAGATCAAATGAGACGATCTTTGTGAAGCACCTGGACCATAGAGGGCAGGCCCTCGATAAGTACACAGCCCATCTCCACCCTGGCTGTTCATTCCTGTGCTGGGATACTGCCTTCTGCAATGTTTCTTCTACATTTAGGGCACAAAACTGGAGGCTCTCATTATCTTGAGAGGAATGGGTTGAAGAGAACAGAAGCTGACGTTAAAACACCCTAGACCATATTTATGTTTCCCACAGGGCTCTAATAAAATTTGCTTTTTCTCCTGCATGTTAATTGTTTCTTCTATTCCCAATTCATGAGATGAAGAAGTTAGCTGGAGGTGGAAAATTCATGATGTCCTCCTCATCTCCCTACTTTCCCTATCATCAATACTTTTGCCATCAAGACGTTTGACCTGGTGTTGCATAATGTCCTAAGGTAGGGGAGAGAACCTCAGCTTCTCAAATAGGTGCTGCCCTACTCACTGAGACAATAAAAAGTAACAAAGTCCAATGAGATAAGGGTGCCAGTCTGAAAGAGAGCAAGCAGGCAATATGAATCAGATACAAAATGTGTGAAGTCATTGACCCAGTCATTCCACTTCCAGGAATTTATCCAAAGGAAATAATTAAGCAAGCATAAACCAGTGATTTTCATTATGGTATTGCTGATCAGAGTGAAAAATTATAAACAAGCTAATGTTCCTCAATAGAATGTCAATCCTATAAATGATTGTACATTCATACCATGGGATACAATATAATTAAAAAAAATTTTTTAAGATGAAATAAAACTCTACTTAGGGAAGATAAAAGAGGTTCTTTATAAGTTGTCAAAGCTAGAAAAGCTGGTTGAGGAAAAATATATGAATATAATCCTGTTTATGTAAAAATACAAAAATCCTTTATGCATATTTTTAACACCTGAAGTATGTCTTGTCAAACTTTGGAGTGGTTTATAATTTCTTGCTATGATTATACTAAAAAACAAAGGCCAATATGGGAAGGGAAGTTGAAGGATTACTAGCTGAGCTTCAAAGGCCTAAGAAAAACACAATTTGGCTTTTAAACCCAGGTGAGAAGAAAAACAAAACAAAACAACGAAACAAAACATAAGGAGAACTGTAAATCAGTCAATCACCATCCATCCGTACAAGCCTGTCTGCTAGGGAGGAGAGGTGGGCTATCTGCTAGGGAGGAGAGGTGGGCTGTCGCCCTCAAAGGCTAGAGAAACAAGAAAGGGAATGTGTGGGACTGCCAAAGGAGCGGGGGTCTGAGGAGCCATTAAAGCAAGAGGAAAACTGAATCCCACTGATGTGCAGATTTGAGGCCTGAAAAGGACTTACCCAGAGTGGGTGGAACTCCCAGGTCATCAGAAGGTCACAAAGAGACAGAGGAAGCTCAGACAAGTCATGCCTTCCGAGAGAAACTAGAGTTAGGCCACTTTTTTGACTTAAGGAGTGTGAGAAAATCAATTTGTAGGGAAAAGATGGGGAGAAGTGAGGTTTAAGGAAAGAGGTTTGTTTTTTGTTTTAATGTTTTGAAGCCTATTCCTTAATCTGAACCAATGATCAGCAATTTTTAGGGTTTTATTCTTTTCTTGTAGGTACACCTGTGATTTATTTTGGTGGGAAAAACAAAGTTCTTGACAGGTACGAAATAAATGGATTGTCTACTTTTCTTTCCTAAAGTCCGTCTTATGATTAGAACCCAGTTCTTCTGTTTTGTGTGGTTGGTTTGCTTGTTTGGGTTTGGGTTTCTTCTCATGTCAGGGGAAAAAGCCAAACTGTTTTTCTTTCACTATCTTACAACTTTGGGTCTCAGCTAGTAAGCCTTTGATTTCTCTTCCTATATTAGCTTAGTTTTTAGTATAATTATAGGCCTCACTGCACCAGGCAATCAGAATTAAACCGGCCTAGCCTGAGGCTGAGGAAATCATCTTGAAAAGTCGGAATCAATATAAGAATCATGCTACTAAATTAACATCACTAGGGCCCAACATCTGAAAAGGAAATATTAAGAAAGAAGAGATTTTTGAAAAAGAGAGAGAGAAAAAGAAAAGGAAAAAAAATAATTAAAAAATGTTTGGCTCAGCTGGCTTAAGCCTCAAACCTTTCCATCTGCCCGCAGAGTGAGGAGGGAAAAGCCTTTGGTTAGAATAACCATCAGCAGCAAAACCTTGCAATGCTGAAATACAACCACGCAAAATGCAGTGTATTTGGCAAAAAGGGAAGTAAACTGCACAGAAACGTTTGTGCTTGTGCAAAGAATCCTACAAATTTAATAAACTACAAAGAACACATTTTAACAAACTGTATCGCATACTTTCAAAAGCCTCTCACATCTCTCAGTGGTCTCCAAGGTAAGCCCACCTCCCACATGGTAGCATCTATTTGTATAGATGAGTTACTGCTCTGAAATGATGTAATCTTCCATCTGGGGCAGCTTTCAAACACCTTTCCCAAATGAGAGAGAAACAGAATTCAACCTCTCCTTTCTTCCATTCCTCAAAGAATATGCCATGCAGGCCTGCACGTTAGTATCTATCAACCAGGAAATATTTAGTAAACAGAATTTGTACTCTGTTTATTCTGAGTTTACTTTAAGAAGCCACTTATCTCTTTTAGAAGGACTTCCTTGCCAATCACCTTTTGGAAAAGGCCTTGGAGAGGCACTCCCTGAGGACGTGCAGAATCCGAGGTCAACAGCTTGTGTGATAGAAACAAACAACAAAACTATCTACATCTTAAGATCTTCCCTTTTCCTTCCAAAGACAATCATTCTTTTTTAGAGCAACTGAACCACGTATGCAGGTGTACACATATGGAGGAGTGAACACGGGCACACATTTGTGCACACATATCAGAGTGTCTCCTCTGGTACACTCTTAGAAACATGGCCATCATTTCTTCTCCTATGAGGCATTATACTAAACCACCTAAAATAAATAATTTTGAGGCAGAAAGACCCTTCAAAGTTCTCTATTATTCAACACCTCATGTTGCAAAAATGATGAAGCTGAGGCCCAGGTATTTAAAATTCATTCCAAAGAATTTATATTTCCTAAGGATTTTGAGACAAAATTAAAGTTCCTTTATCTCTGATCTCTCACATTGGAAAGATCAAAGGCTCTGGGGTCGCATCAGCCTGGGTTCACAGCCCAGCCCCACTGTTTACTGCCTCGGTGATCCCAGGTCAGTCAGTCTCGCTAAGCCTCCGTTTTCCCATCTGCAGAATGGGGAGGATAAGGTTGAAGGGATCCAGAATAGATCACTGGGAAGAATTTTTTTCCTAAACTCCCTTTATCTGCCTTAAAGTAGATCCTCCCAAAAGAATTCAATTGTCATAAATGCCCTGCCCAGAAGATTCACAACCAGGGAAGATTGATTCTATCCCTGGAGAGAAGTCAGCACTAGGAGAGGAAATCACGTTAACAGACATTGTCACAAAACCACCACATCTCCTAAGGGCCCATTTATCTTTCCTAAAAGTCATTTGTTTTCCTGTAAGTGCCCTTCTCCCCCTCCCCTTCATCTCTTAAGGTAGTATTAAGCCCTAAATTCTAACCACCTCCTTGAGTCATATTTTCCTATAAACTCCTGAAAACCTATGTGAATAAAAGTTTGTCTTTTCTCTTGCCAATCCATCTTTTGTCAGTTTGATCCACAGGTCTCCAAGCATTGAACCTAAGAGTTTAGAGGAAAAGTTTTTCCTCCCCAAAAGAGCTAACATGTATTAATTACTTAAAGTGAGAAAGATACTGTCCAAAATCAAGTATATTAATTAATTTGTTTCCCACTATGGCCCTACAATATTTTCATTTTCCAGATAAGAAAACTGAGGCATAGAGAGGTTAACCAGCTTGCTTTAAGCCAGACAGCTAGTAAGTGATGGAGTCAGGATTTGACCCCAGCAGTTTAGCTCCAGAGCCCTGTACTTAACTCCTATGTGAGAGTAAGATCAGAGGAGACAGTCTGCATAGAGCATCCATCTGGCTCTAAAAAAGGGCTCCAAAAATGTAGATTCTGTTCTCACTATCAGAAAATGACCCATCAGTATACTATTAGTGGAACTGGAGAGCTTCCTGCCTCTCATCAGGGGATTAGGGTAGAACAAGGAGTAATCTGTGAGTAATGTAACTAATTTGTTTTTGAATTAGCTGTAGTTTATAGCTTGACTAACAACGTGGAGGGTGTTGGAGTTCCTGAAAGAAAGACAAGGACAAGAAAGCCAGAGGATAAAACTTTGTCAGGATTACTCAGCATCCTCCAAGAGACTTGAACATTCCAGTGACTGAAAGGTATGGGTTGGGTTGGTTTGGGATTGTTTTACCACAGAGCAAGAATATTTGTCTTGACACTAATATAACCTGGATGAAGTATGCTACAAACTCTCTTGACTGTGATTCCATGCTCGTCAGCAGTCTTGCAATGAGGAATTCAGCTGTCCCGAGGTCCTCATCCATCCTGGGAAGGGCAGGCAGTATCCACATCACTGAAAAGGAGGAAAAAGCAGTTGTTAAAAACCTGGGCTTCAGAGTCAAACAATTTACTTATTTTAAACTCTCTGAATTTCTGTGTTCTCATCTGAAAGATGGGAATTTAATATCACTATGAAATCTCCCTGATGGGGTAGCTGGACTAGGCTCATGGTAATAGCTCAATGTGCATACTTTGGTAAATTTATAAATTGGCTTTGAGATTTAGCAGCCACTTGCAGGAAGTCTTCCATGACCCTTCCCTTCTCCAAAGAATAAAAAGCATTTCCCTGTTCTGAATTCCTGTAGTACCTCTTCTGGATCTGTTTTATGGACATAGGTGACATTAGTTTCTATGCACCAGGAAAAGTGCTAAGTACTTTACATACATTTTCTCATTGGATCCTGATAACAACACCTTGAGGTAAATACTTTTATTATCTCCATCTTTTTTTCCCCAGATAAGAAGAGGGAAAATTTAATGAGGTTAAGCAACTAGTCTAAGGTTATACAGGTAGTTAGGAATAAAGCTAATATTTGAACCTGCAGCAGTCTAAATCCAGAATCTATGTTCTTAACTTTATTCTGTTTGTCACTCTATACCCCATAATGATTTATGTTCATTATTAGTTTCATTTCAAGGCTTAAGGGTCAAGATTTGTATCTAAGTTATTATCTTTTAATAGCCCCAGAACATTTCTTGAACACAGTAGGATGTCTATTACTGAATAAATAAATAAATGAATGAATAATTATATACCATAATTCCACTCCCCAGAGCCTTACTATCATAATTTTTTCGTACTAGGTGCTTTACATCTGCTGTCTCATTCGGTGCTCACAACCACTCTACCAGCTAAGTGTTACTATTATTCCCACTGTTCAGATGAGGAAATGCAATGCTCAGAGAGACTAAGTAACCTGTTCAAGGTCACGTGGCTAGTAAGTGAAAGAGCTGGAGTCTCAGCTGGGAGGATTGGATCCACTGACCGAGCCTGTAATTTTCATCCTACGGCTGAGAACGGGATCTGAACTGAGATATCCTATGGTCCACTCAGCCAGCATCTCTTTTTAAAAAAAAAAAAAAACACATTTTAACTTTTGATTGATTTTGTCAAGGAATTAGAAGGGCCTTAAGAATGTGAAACTTTGGGTAAAAATTAGTGGCAATTCCAAAATGTCCTTATGAGAAGAATTTGGGGAGAGCAATTTCACTGGAATTGTGGTTGCAGGGAGCAAAGATTTTTTTTAATTATCATAAAGCTATATTTTCATAGGAGGCTCACTATTTTTTAATCAGATTCTATTATTATTTGTGGATTGCTGATGCGTATTATAGGAGCACATTAAAGGGATGATTAATCTTCTGTTTGAGGACATATTAAAAATTGTGTGTTTCACGAATCTGTATATGGACTGGTCTTGCTTATCATTTTCCAGAAGCGATGTAGACATCCATAAAGTGAAATCTCAGATTGATAAATGACACCAAGATTTTCTGGTAATTGAAACACCAACGTGACACGAATAAACACTGGGAAGCTCTCCCACAGCTGTGTGAGTGGGCAGAGAACACTGACACTCAGGGGAGGCAGCTGCACGTAATGCCCACAGGAAAAGGGAGCCCACTTTGTTCTCGGGAGACCAAGTGCAGACGTGATCCAGGAAAAGGGTGATGGCATCATTGCAGGGCATTCCCTGAAGAAGGCGGTCCAAAGTATTGTCGCAGTCACAAAAGCAAGCATCATCAGGAAGGATGTTAAAAACAAAACAGAAAGCACAGTCTCGTGAGCGCTCGCACACATGCACACACACGCACACACACGCACACTGAGACACCAGAATTCGTCTGCTTCAGAAATACCGGGTCGAGTTCCAGTCATTAAACCTCAAAAATGTCATAATGAAACTGGAATGTATCCAAAGAAGGTCACTTATTAGGGTTTCTGAAGAAATCAGAGAGACTTTAAAACACGTCAGCCTGAAAAGACAAAATATGAGAGTTGGTGGGTCAGAGTCTAAAATCACAGAGGGTTCTGATAGAGTGAACACAGTCCCAGCAAAGCAGACCTAGAAGTCCTGGTGAAATTAAAATAAAGTATTTTTAGGACAATTTATATTTTCAAATACTACTCTATAGAGTAGGTAATAAACTAGAAAAAAATTGTAACTCTCAGAGAGTCTACAGTAGTGAGCTCATAATAGCTTATGGTGCAGTTACAGCTAAACTATACACTTTTGATGCCCATGTTATGAAAGACACCTTGTAAGCTCCCTTTTATGCTGTTCTGTGAAGCTCCTGAGAGAGGAGATGCTAGATTAAATTAACTGGCTTCATATTTATGGCTTACGTGGTAGTTCCCAAATTAGCCAATCAAAAGAATCACCTGTGGACCTTTTATTAAAAAGCAGATTGCCGGGCCTCATATCCAGTGATTCTAACTCAGTAGGTCTAGGGCTTAGCAGCCCTAAGAAAAAATCCTTTCCAAAATCCAGAGTGTTATTGGCTTGGTTGAACTTGAATCATGTCTTATCCCTGAGCCAATTACTGAGATGGGAAAATGAGGAGACCCTCTTCTTGCCCTGGCCTGGGTCAGGTACCTGCCTCTATAGTGGGGATAGGGTGTTCTCCAGGAAAGAAAGTGGGTGACTCACATTCAGTCTTCTCTTTTTCCCAAGTAGCAGAACCTCAATTATATTAGGGGAAGCACATGCCCAGCTAAAAGTCTGTATTCCCCAGTCTCTCTAGCTATGGCCATGTGGCTAATTCTGACCATTGAGTTCATAGAATACAAGTCTGGTACAGGATTTCCTGGAAGCTTCTTTAAGGGAACTGACTTTGCAGGGAAGTGCACTCTTTTCCCTTCCCTCCCTCCTCCTTCCTTCTGACTGGAATGTGAATATGATGGCAAGCACGGAGCCGCCACCTTGTGACCGTGGGGATCAAAGCTAGAATTAGCCTGAGTCTCAAATAATCCCATGACGTGGTCTTACCAGGTCAGGATTTCCCACCTCCTGACTTTTACAGAAGAGAATAAACCCTCGTGAGTTTTGATGATTTTTAGTTTTTGTTCTCTGTTATAGGCCTCTGAACCTAATTCTCCCTGATACAGTAGAATTCTGTAACTAGATGTGTGATATTGTGATTTATAATAAGAAATATATATATTGGTTTCTGTCCCCAGTTCCTGACATGAGGCTCCTGAAACCCTTGTCATTTCCTGGGCAATAAGAGTGTCTTTTGTTCTAATGAGGTGACTCTGGGTGGGCTCTGGATGAGAGCTGATCACCAGAAAGAACAAGCCATGATTAGAAGCTTGGAATTTTCTGCCCTGCCCCTCATTACCTTGAGAATGGAAAAGGGCTGAAAAGGGAGTTAATGTTCGATCATGCCTATATGATGAAGCCTCTATAAAGATTCCAATAGTATGGGGTTCCAAGAACTTCCAGTTTGGTGAACACATCCTTCCTGGAAGGGTGACACACCTTAACTCTACAGAGACAGAAGCTTCTGCACTGGAAAACATAAAGTCTCACCCTATGTGTCTCTTCATCTAACTGTGCATCTGTAGTCTTTAATCATATCCTTTAAGAAACTAGTAAATGTAAGTTAAGTGTTGTCCCGAGTTCTGTGAGCTGCTCTAGCAAACTAACTGAGAATAAGGTCGTACACACAAGGGGGAAAGCACTGGAGGTTTTCCAATTCAAGATGCAACTAGGAAGGGAGGCTAAGCCAACCAAAAACTGCAGTTTTTTCTACAGTCTGCAAACTCTCGTTCAATTTCATCCCCCATACCTCCAGGTATCCTGATTTTTGCTGTCTGTTTTACAACTTGAAAAATATTTTTGCTGTGCCTTACAAAGAAGTTGGCTTTTTCTACTCCCAAATCTAAGCATAATTAGCATCCTTTTCACATGTCTGTGGAAAAAACACCCCTCTTCAAAATTTGGTGCAAGATTTAGTACCTCTTAAAATGCTTCTCGACCAGCCCCACTTAAGTCTAGATAATTGTCTTTCAACTCAATCTCTCTGACTGTTTCCATGTTTGTTAAATAGATTCAGTGGTTTTCAAACATTTTTAGCCACAAGTCCCTTGATGCCCTAAGTGCTCCGTGTAAGGTCATGCAGGTCGGCCACTGCCATTTTTGTTATTACCTCTCTGGCACTTTTTAGAGTTATAGAGTGTACAATCTGCCCCCATATGCACCTATGCCCTTCCCTGAGGAGGACCAGAGGAACAAAGTTTGAAAAGCACTGCACTGATATTTTTAATATATAAAATCAATAAAGGACTAGCATTTAGGATATCCAAGCACTCCTTATATCGATTAAAGAAAAAATGGGGGAGGGTATAGATCAGTGGTAGAGTGCATGCTTAGCATGTACAAGGTCCTGGGTTCAATCACCAGTACCTCTATTAAAAAAAAATTAAATTAAAATTTAAAATAAATAAATAATTAAAAAAAAAAAAAAAAAAACCACGGAAGTAACCCAGCTGACAACTCAGCAAGAGATCTGAATGGGCACTTTGCAAAATAAAATATCCTTTGGTCCATCAACACCAGGCAAACGCTCCACCTCATTAGGAATCAGAATACCAAAA
This sequence comes from Camelus dromedarius, assembly GCF_036321535.1. Classification (NCBI taxonomy): domain Eukaryota; kingdom Metazoa; phylum Chordata; class Mammalia; order Artiodactyla; family Camelidae; genus Camelus; species Camelus dromedarius. The sequence goes on from NC_087446.1 coordinate 26,741,339, forward strand.
AGTAAAATCATAATAAGTCATCAAATCATTATCAATCACTTACCTTCCAGATAAGCAAAAACTTAAAAAGTCTGACAATATCAAGTGTACAATATGAAAACTCAAACACTGTTGGTGGTAATATAAATTGGTACAAGCACTTTGAAAACAATTTGTCGTTGTGTAAATCGGGGAGGTACCCAGCCTATACCTATTCCATTCTCTTGTATCCCCAGGGAAACGTGCACATGGCTATCAGGTTAATGTGAACAGAAGTATTCTTAGCAGTATTGTTCATAATAGTTAAAACTGGAAAAATCCCAACTGTCCACCCGTGGAAGATGGTCTCCTGCAATGGAACACTATGAAATATAATTGAATACTATTTTGCATGGAAATAATGTGCTATCACTATACTCAGTAACTTGGGGGGTTCTGTCACAAGCATAACATTTTTCTCTACCCAAATGGAAACATTAATATTCTTTTGTAGAACTATTTTATCTTTTATTTCATGGGCCAATCTTTGTGATTGTTTTGATGGTATTACTCTGTCGTGAACATTAGAGACAGACAAAAAGAGAGTTAGATTAAAAGAATGATTGCAGCATTGTTGACAACTATGATGTTTTCAAGATGAGGCCATGAGACTAATTTGAGGGCTTATTATTATTTCTTAGAGTCCCACATTCATGGGGAAGCAGCTTCCATGTAAGACATGGCAGGCTCTGTTTTCCAAAAATGGTTGTGATCATATTTCCCATCGCACATGCTATCCCAGAATCTTGCCCCTCCTTCATCTCCTCTCTTTGAACCTTGGTAGGTCTTTGTGTGCAGAGGAAGTGACTTCTGAGCCTAAGTCCTAAAAGTCACTGTTTCCACCTGACTGTCAGTTGGGGTTTCACCCATGGATCTCAGGTACCACACTGTGAGAGAATTTCAGGCCACATGAGGGAGAATCAAACTCCCTGGTGCCAGCCTTTGGCTGAGCTCCCAGCTGAGAACCAGAACCAATTGCCAGCCATGTGAGTGAGCCATCTCGGAAATGAGGATTTGGGCTACCCAGCTGATCCCGCAATGAGCAGCCACCAACCTTCCCTGCTGAGATCTGCCCAGATGCAGACCCATGAACAAAATTAATGATTGTTGTTTGAACCCACTAAGTTTAGGGGTGGTTTGTTAGGTAGCAATAATAACCAGAACATAAGATAAAGGGACATTCCTGCTACAACTGTCCTTGGAGTTCTGTGCTCCCAAAGACCCCTTTCTGTGCCTTCCTCTCTTTCTTCCTTCTCCTGGTAGTATTTGCAATAGGAGTTAAGGTAGACCTCATGAAAAATTCTTAATGTAATGAATACTTACTTTGTCTCCAAACACAGGAAAAGAAGAAATCTCGCTTAGAAGAAGCAACTTTTTTTTTTTTTTTGGCTTGTTGCTTTTTAGGTGTCATTATCATTTAATGTACATTTCTTCTCTTTTCCATTGTGTGTCTGAGAGTTCATTTGTGGAGGTACGGTGGTCTGAAACAAAGACTGCACAGAGTCTCTAAAGGTATTTACCATGACAAAATAGGGAAGTGGGTAGGCCAAACTGCATACATGTGGGTTATTCGTCCATTCCCATATAAAAAATAAAATACAGGATCTAGAATGCTATTTTGACCGTTGCAGCAGATACAGTCATACAAGGACTTGCACCATAGTTCCTTGGGGCTTCCGCTTTGATTTGGGGCACTAGCAGAAAGATTGAGCAGTTAACACTTCGAGACATGACTTTGCCTTCATTAGCTTTTGAGGACTTGTTAAGTCTTCGGTTGCCTTTTATTTTAACCTTGTTTCATGGACTCTGTGCAACACAGATCAAGGCCTGGATAAATATTTGTGAATTGTTTGAACTTTGTTCTGTGCCCTTAAATACTCTTAGGAAATCAGTTTTGGACTTTAAAGAAGTTTGAAGTTTCTGTCACCAAAATTGGACTGATTCAGGGCCAACTGTGATAGGAACACAAGAAGAGTAAGGGTGTTTGAAAGACTGTAGAACGTTCTGGGAAATGATTATTACTGTGTGAGGAACTGCATTTAATTTACACCCAGAGTGATCGTTTTGAAGCAGTTTAAAGTCTGAAGACTGATTTTTTAAGATGATGTTTCAAGAATATTTACTTACAGCCAGGTGCTACGTGGCCTGCCCTTGTTGTGTTCCACATCTGCACTATTTTCTAATCTGCCTCTCTTATTCTGCAGCCCTTTGTGTTCTCCCCCTGTCTCTGTCTCTCTCTGTATCTCTCCTCCCCCTCCCCAGCTTCCCTCCAAGAGGGATCAGGGTGAGGAAACGACCTCTGGTTCACCTGTGTGATCCTGCAAGAGCAGGACTGTCAGGGATCAAGGCCGGCTGGACAGCCAGTAGCCACTCTTGAGATCCTTAGGAAAATCAGTTTTGTAATTGATGTGCTCACGGGCCCAAGATAGGGCAACTTCCCCATGGAGAGGGAGGATGGAAGCTTCTACACAGACAGGATACCTCTCCTGATAACACATTAGCCGGGGTCCTCTGGCTCTCTTTTGATTTGGCTGTTGAATTTGGGTTTGATTTGGCAGGTCACTTAACCTCTGCTTCCTCCACTTCCTCGGCTGTAAAATGGGGTCACCACTTCCTGGCCAGCCTCACGGGACTTTATAGAGACAAGCAAATGCAGATGACAAGCAGTTTACCACAAGAGCTAAAAGCTTCAAAGCTCAGTTCTGCCAGTTCCCGCGAGGTGACTTTAAGCACTGCTGGCGTCTCTCTGCCTCAATTTCCTTATTGAAAAATAAGGATAATAATAGGACCTCTCTCAGAATCACTTTGAGATCAAATGAGAGAATATTGTACATGAACTACAGTATCTAACACCCTTAATAAATATTAGTTTCCCCTGATCTGCATCATTTTGTCATCTAGTACTGTGTACCAGAATGCTAGAATTATAAAGGAATCCTAGAGTGAAAAGTAAAAACTCCCTCATTTTACAGTCAAAGAAAAAAGCAACTCTGTGAGGTCCAGTGACTTGCCCAGGGCTATCTGATTCATGAGTGAGAGTTAGCATTCAGGTCTTCTAATTGTTGGGTCTCTGTTTCCACTGCTTTGAAGGCTGTGCTGGTATTTCTATCCCCAGATAACCCTTTCTCAGTCTGATTTTAACTCTAAGACCAGTTTCTACTACTAAGCTGCACATTTTTCTGTCTCTTGCAGCCCCCCAAAATCGGCAGCTTGGAAAGATCCACCCGCACCCCCCAGCCCCATGCAGAAAGCCAGGAAAGGTAACACTTTCTCAGAGACCTGAGGAAGCCACTAATGGGGACAGCAGGTAAGGAGGGAGGCCGGGGAGCCGCAGCTGCTGGCAAAGGTTGCCCTAGTAACCGTGCAGGGCTCCATTCAGGAAGTGAGCCCAACTCCAAGATGCAAAATGATCGCCTTCCCCTGGATCCTTCGAGCACAAAGGAACCAAAGGAATGGAGAGGAATAGTGGGGAGAAAGGGAGGCGCAGGGCGAGGTGGGGGCCCATGCTGTCAGTTACAACCTTTCACCTTCCATAGAAGAAAAGGAAAGACAGAGAATCGCTCTTTGAATCTTCTGGCCTGTGTGAACCATAACCCCCCTCCTCCCCCATTTCACCATGAGTCCCTTTGTGGCAACAGAGGGGAGGCGGCACCCCTCTGTTCACCAGTCTTATGAAACAAGACGCCAGGTTGGCGGTGGGGAGGGGGGAGCAATCCCAAACATGGCAACTTTATGGGGGCCCTAAACTCTGCTTGCTCCCTGTTTTATTCAGATTGATGACAAAGACCATTTGCTACCAATTTATTGGAAACAATTTTTTTTCACAGCTTGAGCTGCTGAAATGCTGGGAGCTCCTGCTCCCCTAGCCACTGGCAGACACTTGCTGAATGGGCCAGGCTCAATTATGCTCCCTCCGCAGGTTCAGCGCACACTGTGACCCTGCGTGGCTTCCTGCTATTCATATGTGTTACTTCCCCTTTGTGGTAATGGCTTATGGCACTTGGCCAGAAAACATTATTAATTTCAGAAGTGGACTGACAAACAACAAACCCACAGTGGAGCGAGAGGAAGTGCTGGGGAGGCCAGCTGTCGGCTGGAGCAGAGCGGTAGGAACTCGCTGCCTGCAGGTTCTAGGAGGAAAGGAGATGAGAATCCACAAAGAGGAAATGCACTAAAATTATCCACCGCCCATATTAAAGAAAAAAGAAGGAAAAAGAAAAGAGAGAGAAATCAGAGAAAAGGGGCGGCGGGTTGGGGGCGGGGGGAAGCACATAGCTACTTGAGCTGCAGCTGGACAGGAAATTGCTAAGGCTGCTTGCAAATCCCTACTTTGAAGAGGCAGTTTAGGGAATGCCAGGAGCGGAAACCGTTCAGAACTGGATTAACAGGAGCCAAGTTGAACTGCAACCCACTTCTCCTTTCGGAGCTTCGGCTGACTTAGGGCACCCACATGGGAGACTGACTTCAGTATTTTTCTGCACTGTTACTGTTTGCCTTTCATACATGTTTAGTTGCTAAAAGTCACTCTGTACAGCTTGATATGATTGCAGAGAATCAGGGCACTTGCCTCCTACCAAACAATCCAACTGGCATCTCACATGGACTGTGTGGGTGGTATGCCCATCTTTCTCCCCTCCTATAGATAAAGGGACTAAGCTCATTCAAAAAGGGCTCGTAATGTAGGTATGATCTTGTTCTTTTGATTTCCTACACCTGCCCTTTACTTTTATTTTGACTTGTGTATTTAGACACTCAGGACTAGGAGAGGGATGTTCCCAGGAAAATGACAGGCTATTAAGCCTTCACCTAGAAAGAAAACTGTTCAAAATAACCTCAACATCAAGTCCAGTAGGGGTTTCTGGCCCACATTCTAAACCAGTTAAGTGCGAAGCACATAAGAACCCGAGTGACAATGCTTCAAGAGCCAGCGTGAAATGGTAACCGCATCCAGGCTCAGTGAGAAAGCTTAGCTATGCCTTGCCCTGTACAGGAGAAAGGAAAGGGGAGACACCATTCCTGATTTATTTGTTGTTCCAACAGTAGGATAATTTGCAGGTACAACTGTCAGACACTTACCAACCTGAAGAAGAATTAGCTCTACTTTCTCCTTGGCGTGTCTAAGTATTATTGAGCAGAAGATGCCCACAGGGAAGGAGAGGCTAACACTGACAGTCACCTTGTTATTCTGGTGCCCCCTCTTTGTGACTGTTCATGAATATCCAAATCTTACACTTCAGCAAGCTGTGCTCTATGGCTTCATTCTTTAAGAGGAATTCAATTTTCTTAAATAAGCCAGAACTAGATGCCTATTAACTAGATGCCTCTGAACTAGATGTCCAGGAGTGAAAAAGTCAATCCCTCCTGTCATTTTTATTCAAAGCAAAAGATTAATTTCATAGACTGAACCTGAAAAACATTCTTGGGAGTTAAAAAGATGAGAACTCTGCCCTGCTATTTATTCCTACAGGTATTTTACAGGCCAACATCAGTCCCCAACTGAGAAAGTCCTAAAATGTGTCCCTTCCTATGTTAAGTACAATTAAGGAGAGAATTTTAAGAAATACACATTTGATAGCCAAAATAGTTATTTATTAATAATTTAAGGTTTTACATTCTTATAATAAGTTTCAGCTCAAAACTTTATACCGTGAATTTAATGGAGCCACATAAGTCTCCCTCCTCCACAATCATATGCCTTTCGCCTGTCGACGGGCTGCCTGTGCGCACACACACACTTCCAGTTTCACACACATTGTTCTGAAAAAGGAAAGAAACCAACCTAAAATATTGCATTTGAGGTGACACTCCCTGAAGAATTTTGTACAGAGGTAATATACTGTTTAGCACAGCTTAAGTTTAAAAAGAAAAAAAGTGAGCCATTGTTTTGGTATCCTTCCAAGACATCCCCTCTGAGACAATACAACCCAAAATATTTACAAAGGTAAGGCATAGTCAAACTACATTAAAAGAAAAAAAAAAAATCACAAGGAAGATATAGGAATAGACTGAAGACTGCACCATAACAAGGTCTCTGTAATATAAATGTCCATGAAAATCTCGTTCAGAATCGGTAAAGTCAAGCTTGCTGCAGATATCTCCTTTGGATTACAAAAGAGTGAAAGTTTCTATTTTTTTGTTAAGAAGTGGCATACTTGCTCTTTCTCCCTTTGGATGATTTCTTTTAAACCCATGAAAGGAAAAACAAACACAATTCAAACAAAATCAAATATTTACAATAATCAAATGGAGTATCAGATTCACTTGATTGATTTGTTGTTTATTTCTTTTTATTTTTTGCCAACTGATACTACAGATACAGAGCTGAAACCTCTCTTTGGCTCCTCGATATGCAAAGTTGAATCAGTCTTCACTGAAGACAATGTAGAGTCAGTTCCAGATGCAAAAGGAAACAGTCACACAAGGCCCTAAAGAACACATGCTCCTAACCCTACCATTTGGTCCTACCCTATATACCTGGAAGGCCTCGAATTCCAGTCCCTGCCGGGGTAGGCTGTACACAGGAGTGTGGAGCAACCGTACTCTGCCTGTATCTGTACAGCATGTCCTGTTCTTCCAGCAATGGAGCACATCTCTCCCTTTGTGGTAACCGACTCCACACGTGGTAACCTTGTCTAATACAGACAGCTGGTGTCATGTGGACACCTGGGGCCACATACAAAGAAAGCAGCCCAGCTGACGCTGCTAAGAGAAACTGCTAAAGGAGCGGACACATCCCAGTGGGGAGCCTTTCACGTGGATTGCAGGGAGTCCACCTGGTAGACGTTCTGGTTGGAGGGGGTGGTGAAATAGAGCTGCTGTGCCGGGACGCGGTTGTCACAGGGGCTGCTGAGTCCCAGCGTCCTCTCGAAGTCCAGCAGCTGGCCCATGAAGTTGAAGTTGGGGGAGATGTTGGATTTCTTCATCTTCACAATGTCATAAGCATCATTCATGGACAGGTTGAGCTTCTGCATAAGATAAGCCACAGTCACAGTGACCGAGCGGCTGATGCCAGCCAAGCAGTGCACCAAGACACCACAATTTTTGCCCCGAGCTTCATCTGAAAACACACAAGAAAGGCAAAATGTCAGTAGACTGAAAACCATGCTTTGTGAATAATCAGTCTGAAAACTGAATAATAATAAAAAGATAAAAAATAATCGTGTGCGGCAGTTGAACCCTGCAGGCAGCAGAAAATGTATCACTGTGATAAAACATGGACACTGGGCACAATTACATATTTCAGATATTTTCTGAAAAGGGAGCTTTTGTATTAAGTTTCTGCCAGCAAAAAACTCCTTAATGTGTGCATTCTTTGCCTCAGCATGTGAATACCAGAAACCCTGCAATATGGTCGTGAATGCCTTTTATACAGACAAGCAGACTGCAAGGGTCTATTAAATTATTCTCCAACTGTTGTGCAGCTAACAATGGAGGTATTCAGGCATTTTAAAAGAGAGAGGGAAGTCACAGGGGACAGCCCATTAGGAGGAACAGGATGTCGACATGGCCTGAAAATGAGTTCCTTTGTAATAGGAAATGCACTACAATGCCTGGAGATTCGCTTCTCCAGGCTTTCAGCCCACAGTCCTTCCTGCTGGGCTCAGGTTACCCTCACTGCCTCACTGTTCACCGGCATCACAGTAGCATTCAGCTGACTTACAACATCTAGCATTCACAGGGCTTTCCAACAACCAACTGGGTGTCCTAAAACAACTCCCAGGGCTTTTAAAAATTATAAAGCCATGCTAGAATTCCTGTCTACCACGAGCACGTCTCTCTGGCCCTCCCCTAGTCCAGAGATTGTAGGAAAATTCTGTTGTCTACTTATGAATGGTCCCCCTTTCAAATGACTGCATTCAGAGTTAAGAAGCAGACAGCATTTCAAATACACCTGTGGTCTGCAGCCTTGTCCAAAGACACATTTCCTTAGGAAGAAGATAAAACAGAATTAAGAACGCCCTTGGAACATTAGAAACCTGCAGTCTGACAAATTAGCAAGCAACAAGAGAGGTTAACAGTTTAGACTTTAGGAATGGTTAGGAATTTTGCACTTAAAAGTCTAAAAGGGGACTGTTAATTAGTCTCACCTATGAAAGAAATGGCCTCAGGGAAAAACTGGGACAGGTTTTGGCTCCAATGATCCGAGATGGGGATCTGCTTGTATTTGAACTCTCCTGCATTCTCAAAGAGATTTGGCAAATTGGGGGTGACATTCAAGATGTACTTGATGCCAAACTCCTCCAACACGTCCAGGTTGGTGGAGTCCTTGGCACAGCCCAAGTAGAGGAAGGGCAAGATCTCCACGGGGAAAGAAGGCTGGCTGTTGGAAAGCGGGCTGCCATCCGAGTCCGTTGCACTATTGGGGTCTCGGTCAAGGTCAGACTCAATGTCCGAGGAGGAGTCGGAGCTGATCCGCAGGCCCCCGAGCCCCAGCACTGGCAACGGTGGCGAGCTGCTGCTACACGAGCCGTCTAGATTGGTCTCGCAATGCAGGGCGAACTCGGCTTGGAACTTACTGAAACCACCTGCCAGAACGAGAAAAGCAATCATGTAACCCGAGATCCCGTAGTAGTTTTCACAGCTTTGAGAGCCGCAGCCGGGCGCAGAAACACACCACAGCGCTCTACCAACCGCTCCCCCCGCCCCAAGCCAAATATAAGAGAAAGACACTTAAATCTGCACCTTTGCGAATAGAACGAATGGGCCCGCCTCCCCTGGGAACCTTTATTCTTTTTAGTCCGGAAATGCACAAAATGGCAACTTTTCTGAATATTTTAAGGGGTTGGAAGGTGCCAATCTGCACCCCAACGACCTCTGCCGTCCTGCAAATCTGAATTCAAAATCTAACGATAGAAAGCACGGAGAGGTGAAGGACATTCCAGGTAGGAAGGAGAGCTAGTTAGAAACTGCCCGTGCCTGTGGCCGGAAGCCGGTCGATTCTGCTCGGGCCCCACTCGCGGTCCGGGGCAAGTGAGGTTCGCAGCCTGGAGCCGGTAGACAGCCCCTGGCACAGAAGCGCCAGCCAAGCGCAGCAGGGGCGCTTCCAGTCCGCGTGCCCCGCCTGCAGCCCGCAGCCTCGTGTCCCGCGCCCTGCCCCCTGAGCGGGGCTCCCCTGGCACGTACCTTCCAGGTAGAACGCCCGGCAGCCCTCGTCCTTGAGTTTCTTGAGCAACAGCCCGAGCACCGACTCGCCGCCGGTATTCTCGTTCCAGTCGCTGCTACTCTCGTCGTAGAGCACCACGGTGTCGGTGCCGCAGCGCCGGGTGAAGCGGTCCCGGTCTTCGCCGCGCGTGAAGAGCGCGCGCACCGGCAAGTTGCCCTTCTGCAAGCGCCGTAGCATGATGCCCGGGATGGCCACGTTGATTGCTGACTCGATGTGCGACGACTCGTACAGCTCCTGCGGCCGGCAGTCCATCAACAGCAGCCGCTCGTTGCCCAGCTCCAGCTGCTCGTTGAGCCACGCCACCGTCTTGCTGATTGCCATTTCCGACGCGAAGGGCACGGGTCTGAGCGTATCTATCATGGGGGTCGAGCTGCCGGAGAAGGCGGGGTGCCTACCAGACGCCCCTCGGGGCAGGCATAGGCCGAGAGCGCCGCGAGAAGCCGCCGCTCTCGGAGATGTGTTTTAATTCCACCTCGCCCTTCCCAAACCGGGTGAGCGGTTGGGGCAAGAGAGACAGAAGTGAAGCCGGTGGTTCCCTCTGCACCTGGCTGCAGCCGCTCGCTCTTGGTGTCAATGAATCTCTCTGAATGAAGCTGCCCAGACAGTTTTGTTCCTCCCCGGTGAATGAAATCCAATTAATTCGGACTCCGTGCTACTGAGAGGGGAGGAAAAAAAAACAGTCTAGCGGCTCCTAATCCCTCCCTCCAAGGCTGCGCCTCAAATCCACCCGGGCGTCTTTCTCGGATTATTCAAGCCTCGATTTGCTCACTCTCCCTTGGACTCAGCACTAGCACACCCCCTGCGCGAGGCAGCTCCTCAATGGATACAAACAGCTAGCGTCTCAATGGATACATTCTCCGGGCCAGCCAATGAGCGCGCTGCGGAAGGGGCTGTTGCCGTGGGGACGGGCCGGCTGGAACAGGTTGTGTTGATGAATTGTTAATGAGTTTGTCATTCACAAAAACGGAAAGGAATTTCCGCTCCGGATAAGCTCCAGTGCAAACAAGCTGCAACAGCGGGCTCGGCGGGAGGAAGGAGAAAGAAGAGGAGGCGGCGGCGGAGGAGGAGCAGGGCACACAAACCAGGGCACTTCAGTTGTCTCATGTTTCCTTCTGTTGAGAGTTCACACTTCGCCTCGGAACTTTTGCGCACAAATGGTGCAATTAGCAGGCACAAAAGCCCTTGTTCGCGACGCCTGTGCGCGCAAGCTAGCTTTAGGGAAACTTGTGCTGACTTTTTCCCTTTTTATTCCCTTTAAACTCATTTGGACTGGAGTTCACTTTAACCGCCCCCTTCCCCCTTAGGCAGTGTGTGGCATTTGTTTGCCAGTTTAAAAAGCCCAGTTCTGTTTGCTCTGATGTTCTTTTAGCCGAGGCTGTGTTGGGGCTGGTGAACTGCCTGGGCTTTAGTGACCGATGAGGTGTTAAATGCTAATCCAACATCTTTTGAAACAAACCAGGATTTTGTTGAAACATTTTTAAGCAAGCAAAGAAACATGTTTGGTTGTCCAGATAATAGGTAGCAAGCTTTTTAAAAAATAGCTTTTTAATTAATTAATTTTTTTTTAAACAGTGAAGGCTGCAGAAACAAACTCGTTGGGCAGTCCAATGCTTTTATTCCTCTGCGACGGCCTGGGGCGTTAGGAGCCATTGTTCCGGGGACCCAAGCTCCCCCCGCCGCCGTCACCCACTGCGCGCTGGGGGTTCGCGCTCGTTAATCATTTCTGGGCAGCGAGCTCAGCTTCCAACAGAGGAACCGGCTAGGACGGGCTGCCTCGGCGAGGTGCACCTGGGCGCGCAGAACCGGGCCGGCTGCCCCACCATCCGCTTGGGTCAGTCCTCCCGCAAGGCCTGAACCCTGCGGGGGCTCACAGGCTTGGCGACTGATTACTGTAGACCGAGAGGCATGTCAAAGGGGAGACTTCCACCCCACTCCCACTTTCCGAGACGGGTTACCCACTTCCCTGCTGCAGCAGCAGCCCCCTCCTCTGCGGGTCGCTGGGTACTGGCGGAGCACCGCCCGCACCTGCGCGTTGCGCTTCTCATTAGTACCGGCGGCCTCCGCGCTCAGCCCGTGAGGGGCGTCGGGCGACCCCGGAGGACGGACGCTGGGCCGAGAGCGGGATTTGGGCTTTTGAGCGGCCTAAGGCGGGTGAGGGGGGAGGAGGAGTGCCTGCCGGGAGCCCCTGCTCCAGAGAAGAGCTGGGAGTGCTGGGGAACGTGTCTGCCGCGCTGCAGAGAAAGCAGGTAATGGGGGAGGTGCTGGCCAGGCCAGCCAGCCAGCCCCGCTCGTCCCGGGTACCGCGGGGCAGGGCGGGCGGGGAGCCGGATGGAGGCGTGGCGGGCGGGGGCCGCGGCGGCGGCAGGGAGGCGCATTCCCGGCGCGCAGACCTCTATTGTTATATAAAAGTGACGGGGCCTGCCGCTCCCGAGCGGAAAACCACCTGTGTGCGGCCGGCGCGGCCGGGGGGCCGGGGGGATGGGAGGGGCGGCAGCGGCCGGAAGGCGCGGGCCCTAATCCGGCCGCCCCTCCCTAACCCCCGGCGGAAAAGAGGCCGCGCATTGTCCCGCCGCCGGGGAGGCGGAAGGGGGGGCAGCGGCTTGGCGGGGAGCGGCTTTCCCCAGCGCCCTCCCGGCGCTCTGCGCCCACCGCTGATAGAGCGGAGGGCACCTGAGGTCGTGGGGTCTCCCCTCGCCAGACGCCCCGCACCCACAGGCCTGCCTGCTGCCGCCCCCGCTCCAATTTGCATTTTTAGTCACCCGCCTCTTCCCTGGTTTGGGGAATGTAGGCTAAAAAAAGGCGGCTGCGAGGCCCAGGTTGCCAATTTTGGAGCTCTGCTGCAGGCAGGCCGCCCCTGGAGGAGCGTGTTCGGCGAAGGTGGGGGTTGCCGCACTCCTCTCCTCGCGCCTTTTTTGGGCATCCCTTGGAACAGAATTCCCATATTTCACTGGATATCATCCAGTTCTAGCTGGAGGAGGCTTGCGCTGAAGCCGACGCCTCCGATCCGCTCCCACCTCTTTAACAGATGTCCCTTTCCCCAAGACCTTCCTGTCACTGGGACCTACCTGCACGCGAGGAGAGGCAGGATACCCTGCGGCTGGCCTGACAAGAGTGACATCTTTCAGCCCAGGAACTCCAACAGAAGAGGCAGGAAGGGAAATTGGTTTCTACTTAGCTGTTTTTAAAGTGCGGTTATCTGAGCTGGGGCACCAATTTGGGAGGATGGTCGTAACACTTGTCAAACCTGAAGATCCAGACGTTTCGCTTCACCCATGTTTCTGAACCCTGCAGTCCCTCAGCACATTTTATAAAATGGCATTCTGACCGCTCGGGCCTAAGAAGTGCGGTGTAAAGAAAGGACCTCTGAAGTGGGGCGGCCCGGGTTTGAATGGTGCTTCCGCCCCTTCCTAAATGTGCGACCTTGATTGTATCATCTATCTCTTTTAAGCTGCAGTCTTCCACTTTGGCATCAGGAAAATAATAAAAATATCAGCTTCGTTGAATCGCTGTGATGACTAAATGGGTAAAGTGAAGTGTCCTAACAACGTTAGTGTGCCGTTGGCTGTTGGTATTAATTTTTTAATTTCTGAACTCCTAACCTGCAGAATGGCCCGTGTCCTTTCCATCCCAAAGATGCCCTTTGAGCCCTAGCCCACCTGGAACTGCCTAGTCTAAGGAGAAATCCTCTGAGGAAGTACCCTAAGCTGTTTAATCCATCTCAGTTCAACTGTCAGGAAAAGGAGGTGCTGTTACAGACCAGGGTCAAAATCCTTTAACACGGTCAAATACAGAGTATACCCAGTTACTTTTCTAACTTCCCTCTACTGGTACCCTTTTAAACACCCTGTTCTCTAACCACACTGAACTGATCCAGTAGAAGTAATATATGCAGTGAGCATTTACCACATGGTGGGCATGGATACATGTGTATCTCCATCAGTCTTCGGGAAACTCATATAAATTATCCCCATTTACAGAGATTAAGGAATTTTCCTGAGGTCACACAGTAGCAAACAGCAGGATGGTGATTTGAGGCCTGACTCCAGACCCTTAAGGATTTCCACATCCTCATAACACAGGATGTTGTGGAGACCATGCCCACTGTGCTTCACTGTTCCTTGCTGAAATTTGCATTTTGAGGTCTGCGTTTTGAATTTTGACCACTAGGCTTTTCTGGGCTTCACAGATTTATGTTTTATCCTCCGCACAAGATGTCAAGGATCAAAAGTTAGGCTCATTTCCTTCCTGCTCGTTTCACATCTGGTGGTTTTCTTTGCCTTCATTAGTCAGACAGCCAGTAAATGCTGTGCTCTTCCTTAGAGTATGTCTTAGATTCTAATCTTCACAACTAACCATTCCTGATGTGAGTCAGTGTAGCACATAGGCCTGAGTTCAAATGTCTCCAATGAGTAGTTTGACAGAGGAAAGTCATTCATCCTCTCTGGGCCTCCATTCATTCATTCATTCACTCACTCTAGGTTCCAGGAATGCAGCAGTGAATAAAAGACAAGAAAACCTGCCTTCCTGGAGCTTAAATTCTCCTGAGGACAGACAATAAACAAAATAAATAATTATATGGTATATAAGAAAGTGACAGTGCTATGGAAAACTAAAGCAAGGAAAGGGATTCAGCAGTGTATAAGAGGGGGAGTAGTTACGCCTACCTCAGAGGACTGTGAGGATTAGAGACAGCCAAGGTGACACACGACGAGGGTAGGGCACAAAGTAGGTACTCAAAAGATGATGTTTTGTTGTTGTTGTTTTATTAAATTATACTCAGTTACAATGTATCAATTTCTGGTGTACAGCATAATGTTTCAGTCATACATATACATACATATATTCCTTTTCATATTCTTTTTTATTATAGATTACTACAAGATATTGAATATAGTTCTCTCTGCTATACAGTAGGACCTTGTTGTTTTTCTTGTTTATTTTATATATAGCTTTCTATTCTCTTTTATATATAATAGTTGGTACCTGCAAATCTCAAGCTCCCAGTTTATCCCTTCTCACCTCCTTCCCCCGCAGTGACCATAAGCTTGTTTTCTGTGTGAGTCTGTTTCTGTTTGGTAAGTAAGTTAATTTGTGTCATTTTTTTAAGATTCCACATATAAGTGATGTCAAATGGTATTTTTCTTTCTCTTTCTGGCTTTCTTCACTTAATATGATTTCCAGGTCCATCCATGTTGCTCCAAATGGCATTATTTGATTCTTTTTATGGCTGAGTAGTGTTCCATTATATAAATATACCACAACTTCTTTATCCAGTCATCTGTAGATGGACATTTATGTTATTTCCATGTCTTGGCTGTTGTAAATAGGAAGATATTTTTTTAAACTCACTGCTTCATTTCTGCACATAGCAGACTCACCGTTGCTAGTGATCTGGCTTTGAATCTCCTCATCTTGGCCCCATTGCCTGGGCCCCCAGGAAACGTTCTCTCAAGAGAGTTCTAGTGACTGAAAGAACCATAGGCTTCCTTACTTCCAGGAACCTCAGTTCCCTGCTTAGAGTGTCATCGACATATAGAGGGCTGTATTTAAAGGTTGGAGAATACAGCAGACTGTCTCTGATCCATTTTCCTAAGTGCACAGAAACAGTTTCATAGAGCCTTGTGTCTGTGTGTGCGTGCGTGTGGTGTGTGTGTATGTGCACTGAGTACTTGTGCTTGAATTCTTCCTGGTATTTCCCCCTGGAAAGTTCCTTAAAAATGAATCTTTCAGTTATAAATGTTCGCTTGGTTATTGGAGAAACTCCTCCTTTGCAGGAATTTTCCTGCATTTGAGGACACTGGTGATTTACGAGACCTAAAAGGGTTAGCATGACCTTTAATCTTCTTGGAGTAATCTGTATGACTGCAGTGACATTTATTAACACATCATGTGAAAATAGTTTAACAGATTTTCAGCTAATAGGGAGAGCGTGTTTTGGAAGGTCTGACTTAAGATGGAATCTTGTGGTATATTCAGGATTCATTTTAGAGGTCCCGGGGAGGCCCTCAAAGTGACAGTCGGTGGCTTTCAGAACAGCTAAACCTCCGAATAGAATTTAACTGCATTTAAGAAATGTGTTAGAAATAGTCTGACTTAAAATAAAGGGCATATGGGGTTCACAGAACTCATGCTGAGCTTTCCTGACAGGTGCCTCAAAAAGACAGCAGCTTCTGTCTGAACAGCAGGAACTGTGGAACCCGAGGGGCCCAAAGGACTAACAGTTGGAAACTCAGGTAACACAAAATGATGGGCTGTGCATGGAGAAAACCAAAGCAGGTTACAAATATGAGCCACAAAGTAAAATACTTCGTATGACTGCAGATCCTGGTTTGCAATTGAATTGCCTCCGGCTGCTCTGTGCAGCTTATCCCAGGGTGAGAAGCTGCGGGGTCTCCTTGAGCGCAGGTTAGTGATTTTTCCCAAATAACACAGTGATGGGGGGGAAAGACAGGGGAGGTTAGACTTGACAGCAGTAGTGTCAGAGTCACATCCACAGGCACAGGGACGGAGTGGTCCTTCCCTACAAAGGAGACGGTCCTTTCACCCTTTGCCAGAATGGCACAACCTGGAAGAGCAGATGAACTGCTGTGGCGTTCAGACCTTGGCCCCAGTCAGGCTAAGCTCTTAAGAATTACGCCCTTCATCAGCTTTCTTGTGTTTCTGCTTCCCATCACTTGGTGGAATACCCATCAGTGTACGAGCAGGATCCCACAGAGACTTCATCAGGAATATTCTTTGAAAGTTCATCTCTAGTAAGGAAATTCACTGAAAGGTAGCAGCATGGGTTTCTTCTCTCAGGTGTTTGTGTCCCTTTCCTTCCAGTGGGAAAACATTCATTGATTCTTCCCTCTTATCCTTTATTTTCACTAAGTAGGAAATGCAAAAGCACATGTCAATGTCCATGTGAGAAGTCGTCGGGAGGTTGGCACCTCTGCATCTGCAGTAGCCAAGCTCATTTACTGTTGGTCTCTTTGGTTTGTTTTTTGTTTCATTTTGGAAAAGAAACAGTTGTACCTTGCTTCCCATTGTACTATTTCGAAAGACCCACGATGACCTTTAGTGGGAAATTAGGCTTACATTTCCTTCTGGGGAGGTGAGGGACTATATATATTCATCTTTCCAGAACCTTCCCTGGTCATGTCATGAGGCCTCCTGTGTGCAACATCCTGGGCACTGGCCATGCAGAATACCTGCCCTGTACCTCTTTGTGTGGGCCACGTTTCCTCGAGTGACTTTTCTCCTCATCTTGTGTTCATTTACGCAGGTGTGAGCAGTACAAATAACTGTTGTGTACAAGAACTAATTATTTTTTTAAGGAGGTACAATTTCCTGCCAACTTAGTATTGCCTCAGCAGTCAGTGGAAAGGACTATGTGTGTCCACGATACAAGGATGTTTTAGCTCAGCGTACCACGCTTCAGAGCTCACAGATTCCCCAAGAATGTGTTAGTGGAACCCCAGGGGCCTCCAGACTCCAGTTCAAATGTTTTAGGCCATTTGGTGAGGTAATTACAAAAGTGATATTTGAATATATCCTGAAAATAACAACATAATAGCTACAGTTAATTCCACACCAAGCTTTGTCCATGTTTACTCTAACTACCACGATCATTCTGCGTAGCAGGAATACTCTTAACACAGCTTTACAGCAGGGAGGGCTGGGCTCAGATGTCAGGTCATCACACTGGAATTCAAACATCTCAGTCCCTTCAAAGCTGCTTTAGCATACCCTGCTCCCTGCTCGATAAGATTGACCTCATGCAACCGGTTATAAAATGGTAGCGTCTACGTTACGTGTTAAATTTTACCTTGCTGATCAAGACTGAGAGTTCTGGAGTCAGGCCAGCCTGGATTCTGGACCTTTCTAGCATGTGACTCTGCAGGCAGTCACATAGTCTCTGTATACCTTAGTGTTCTTACCTGTGAAGTGAAGATAGTCTATCGCAGGACTATTGTAATCAGTGAGTTGTATTTGTAAAGGGGTAGGCACAGTCCTGAAACAAGAATTCATTGACAGTTACC
The DNA here is from genome assembly GCF_036321535.1 of Camelus dromedarius. Taxonomy (NCBI): domain Eukaryota; kingdom Metazoa; phylum Chordata; class Mammalia; order Artiodactyla; family Camelidae; genus Camelus; species Camelus dromedarius. Next base: position 26,758,541 of record NC_087446.1, read on the forward strand.
CATTTTTATTGTTAACATACACACACACAAACATACACACAGTTTTTAATAATTATTTCTTGACTTTGCTAAAAAGGGATTATTTAATGAAAAACCTTAAAGTGTCAGTTTTGTTCTTAGAAATGGAAAAAAAAATCCATGCAAGATTCTAATTAAAAAGAATGTTAAAGAACAGAATCAGTTGATTTACCATCCCTTTTAGTTGCTGACATAGGCAGCCCAGAAATCCTGGTTTCTCAGTCTGCTGAGAGGTCTGGATAAACTGAGGACATTGTGGACGTTGGTTGCTTCGGAGGGACTTCCCAGCAGTCTGAGACTCACCTGCTGATGGTCACATCACTCACAGCCATTCTTACTGACTGCACGGTCTGCAGGAGGTGAATGGAAAGTGTACTGGCCCAAGCGATGTGACCATCATTCTCAGGGATCTGGGTCTGCTGTCGCTGATGGGAGCACCCATTTATGTACTCAAGCTTTTAAGGACTCCCGCATCTAAGAAATCTCCCCTGGGAAGTTCCTTCCTTCCTCTGACACCCTATCCAGCAAGTGCTTTCTAGGTGGAGGGAGAAGGGGGTGGGTCAGAGTTGGGTCTGAGAGCCACTCTCCCGTGACGGGGAGGAATCTTCCACTCGTGGGTGAAGAGTGCTCTGCTGAAGGCCACATGATGGGAATACACCTAGCTTTCACTGAATGAGCCACCTGCTTAGCTCAGTTTCTACAGTAATTTTGCACATGTGTGATTCCAAGGTTATTTTTATTAAATGTCTGACAAGTGTGCATCTTTTGGTGTAAGTCGGCCAGGTTTTTCTGGAGCCATCAGAAGTTTTAGATTCTTTACCCAAACTCTAAAGTCAAAGCCTTGCTAGGTTATTGCACCCCCCATCCTGCCTCACCTAACCAGTTTCCCAGGGAAAAAGCCTTTATGATGGGGATTTCTCTGCTCTTTTGTTATGTTGTCTGTATGGTAATTTGCTTTCAGTAATTCAGGATTGCTACCATAGCACTCTAATGCTTTAAAGATGGATAATTAGCTGTAACATTCTCTAATATGAACCAATACCTTAGCTCAGTAACCTGTGGGTTTTTTAGAGAAGTTTGTATAAAAGGTGTTAAAAAATTATTTCTGTTGCTGAAATTGGTGGCACTTACGATGTATCATTGTTAGAGGAGGTACAGCAGGACCTGTGGATCTTGAATGACTGAGATATAAGAAGGCAGCCAGCCCACATGCATGTGTACCCACTCAGCCTCCAGACCTGGAGCCTGGACCCTGCTCCCCCCTCCCCCTGCCGCCGTCGCCCCTTTAAGGTATGCAGACCGCTGGGCTTTATTTTGGAACGTTGCTGTCTTTCCTTCAGCCTGGCCCTTCTATGCAAGGTGATGTTAATCAAAATGCAGGGAGGTGGAGAGGACTCAGTTTAGATGACTGTACCCACTTGCCAAAATGGTTTTTTTTTTTCCGTCTAGTTAAATTTAGTATGAAATGTACTTTTATAGTGAGAGTGAGGAGTGTGACCTAAATCTGGGGCCTCTTACCACTAGAGGTCTCTGATTTTTATCAAAAGAATCTGACATTTATCCAACATCCACCTTGGCTCAGAAGCAAACTTGTGAAAAATACAGGTGCTCAAGTCCCATCTCCAGTACGTCTGATCTAAATGATGCGAGGTGCATCCCAGGCGTCGATATGTTTCAGAAGTTCCCCTAGGGAATTCTAGTCTGCAACCTGAGCTGAGAACCGCAGGCTTAGAATTCACAGCACTCACTCCCCATCACTCCCCTTGTCTAGGGAGAGGTTTCCAGCCAGACCAGTGGGTCTTGGAATAAATGTTTAGAGGAAGCTGGAGGTACTTGCTTTAGTCCACGCCCCCCTCGGCGACTCTTGAGATGTCTGGAGAGGGGCAGGAGCCAGGAGTGGCTCTCACAGGTGGACAACGCTTTGAAAAGCACCTGATATCCGAGACATCCAGGTTCCTCACCCATTAGCTCTGGTCCAAAAGCACAGACGTTTTCTTAAAGGTTGCCTGGAAGGATGAATCAGCTAGTGCACTTCACCCACACATATCAGAACTTCTTAACAGAAAAGTACAGCTGTTGACATAACTGATCACCTTGTCCTTGTAAGCTCAATTCTTGAGCTGGCACAAACTCTGGTTTCTTTTCAAGAGGCCTGAACCTGTACCCGGATCTGTCTGTGGTTTTGCCTAAAAGAAGGTTTCTCTTGGTAACAGCCTCATGTGTTTCATTGAGCACTGTTGTGTGTCTAGGTCTGAAATGATTGCTGGAGTGTATGGAAATCAGTAAGAGTCAGACCTTGCTGTCACAAAAGTAAGTCTGATTGGGGAGGTTAGACACATCCCCAGGTAGCTAGAATGTAAGAAAATAAATGTAGTAATTGCAATAGAAAAAAAGGGCTGTAGGAACAAGAGGAGGAAGTGGGTTTATTGACCTTGGGTGTTGGGAAGTGGCCAAGAGAACATAGTATTCGAGGTAGATCCCTATAGATAAACAGAAACCACCCCCCTCCCACCAAGTCCCAGAAGGATAGAAGAAGAAAGGCAGTCTACGTAAGCGAGCCAGTGGCACGAGCGGAGGTCTGGAGCCGTGGACACGCATGACCGTGGGAGAGCTGTTGAGCGGTCTGGAGGGCACAGAGCGGCAAAGAACACAGGAAAGGTAGTTTAAAGCCAGGTGGGCCTGGGCTGTGGGTGTCCTGCTAAGAAGTTTGGAATTTTTGTCTAGTCGGTGAGAAGTCATCGCAGATATTTACACATCGCAGATGTGGCATGATCTCAGAATATGGTTCTGGTAACAAAGGGGGTGAGTAGGCTGGAGGGGAGAAAGTGAGGTGGGAAGACCAATTAGGAAGCAGTTGCAGTTGTCCAAGAAAATGATGCTCTACCATCTCGATAGTCCTGTCCCCAAAATAACGTACTGACCATCCTGCTTCATTTTATTCCTCTTATTTCTGGGGTAGGACAATCACTTAGCCCTTCTGTGACCCAGAATCCCTCCCTAGTAATAGAAAATGACAAAGTCCGTATCTCATCTCACACAGGCAGGTCCTGAGAGGTGCTTGTAGTGGTAAGTAAGAAAGAGGGGGAAATGTTATTCTAAATGCCAATTTCTAGAAAGAAATTACCTTTTGCCACTAACTTTTTATTATAAAAATTTCAAACCTGCAGAAAAGTTGGGTAAAAGTGTCAGAAATACTTGTTGGAGAGAAGTTTCTATTGAAGCTCCAAGTGCTCACAACCCAGGAAGTGGCATTTCTAATGCAATCGTTCGTGGCCTTTAGGACGAAAATGCCATTGCAACGTGTGTGGTTACAAACACTGTTCCGTAAAGTAAAATTTTGTAAAGAAAGATCTTGTCTCCCTGTTGGTTTTCATTACAAATAAAAGTATAAGGCATGTCAATCCTATTACTCTTACGGCTAAAATGGGGTGGCGGCATCCCATGTTAGTAGAAGGAGTTAAACACAGTCATTTAAGTAAAAAGTTGGGCATAATGCCTTCAGGTTGTTCTTGCGTTTGGGGTGTTGGGAGTCTGGCTTGGAAGAAAGGGACACCTTGCTGTGCCTTTTCCACCTGTTACGCAGGCCTCTTTGACAACTAGATCTCCATTTCACCACCCAGAACCGTAGCCGGGTTGCCTCCTCTTTTTGGAAAAGTCTCACTGGTATCTATTACAGGATGCACTTCAGGCTGAAAATGCTTTCAACTTTGCCCAAATGACTGTTTTCAACCTTTTCAAAAAACTCCACGGTAATACATCTGCTGAGTTGAGGCAAGATCTTCTGAGGGATAAAAAGATCAATCACATGGGGACATGAAGAAGCTAAAAGGTGGGAACAAGACCTCAGAGAGAATGTTGCAAAGGAAGCGTTCAGTGTGCTGTCAGAATAGTGTACAGTTCAAGATCCAAAAGGATGGTGGTGTTAGGTGACCGACGGAGTCCTTCCATCCCTGGGTGGGACGACTTGGACTTACCCTGAGGAACTCCACAGGTCTCCATTTTATACTTGAAAACTAAATGATTATAACGTTGTATAACGAGACATGTCAGGAACACATAAGGAGAAGGTAATATTCACTACTTTCTAAGGTACTGTTATGTAAGTAATAAATGATTAGTTCTCTCAAATGGAAATATTTGCTCTGGTACAGTAAATTATTCTGATTCACTTGTTCTCTCAACATGCATTTTTGGGAAAAAACTTACTGGCAAAATTCATCACAAAGCAGTTGAGAGATTACAAATTACAGAAGGATAACCCTTTTTAATCCTCACACAAATTAGTTCTTATTTTAAGGGCAATGTAAATATCACAACATCACAGTCTGCATTTGCACGTACTCATCCATTACACATTAGATTCCTTTACCTCAAAGCTCTCAAAGGAAACAACTGGAGACCTGGCTGTGCTGACAACAGAGAATCAGATACGAATAAAGAATTCTTCATTTACTAATAAAGTAACGTGGCCATTTGATAATTCTAATTTCAGTTTCAATTTTTAAAGGTGGCTTATTCACTTCTTTTTTAAAATACGCGCAAGCCACAGACTGGGAGAAAATGTTTGCACAAGACACATCTGATAAAGGACTGTTATGCAACATGTACAAAGATCTCTTAAAGCTCAGCAGTAAGAAAATGAACAGCCCGATTTTAAAAAGGGCCAGAGACCTTAATGGCCACTTCACCAAAGACATGGAGATGATGAGTAAGCACATGAAAAGATGCCCCACATCTTATGTCACCAGGGAAGTGCAAATTAAAACAACAGTGAGACACCACTGCACAGCTGTCAGAGTGGCCAAAACCTGAAACACTGACAACACGAAAGGCTGGCAAAGATGTGTGGTGACAGGAACTCTCATCCATTGCTGGTGGGAATGCAAAATGGCACAGCCACTTTGGAAGGCAGTTTGGCAACTTCTTACAAAACTAAACATACTCTTCATATGATACAGTCACACTCCTTAGTATTTACCCAAAGGAGCTGAAAACATGTCCACAAAAAAACCCTGCACATAGATGTTTATAGCAGCTTTATTCATAACTGCCAAAACTTAGAAGCAACAAGATGTCCTTCAGTTGGTGAATGAGTAAACTGTGGTCAATCCAGGCAATGGAGTATTATTCAGCACTAAAAAGAAATGTGTTACCAAGTCATGAAGAGACTTGTAAGGAGCTGAAATGCGTATTGCTAAGTGAAAGAAGCAAATCTGAAAAGGCTACACACTGTATGAGTACAAGTATATGACCTTGAAAAGGCAAAACTATGGAGACAGGAAAAAGATCAGTGATTGCCAAGGGTTGGAGGTTGGGACGGGTGAATTGGTGGAGCACAGAGGTTTTGTAGGGCAGTGTTTCTGTATGATATTATAATGACAGATACACATCAGTATACATTTGTTAAAATCCACAGGGTGTACAACACCGAGAGTGGGCTCTGACATGAATTTTGGACTTTGGGTGATAACAAGATCGGAGTGTAGGCTCATTGCTTCCACTCTGGTGAGGGATGTTGATAACGGCAGAGACTGTGCATGTGTGGGACAGGGTGTATATGGGAAATTTCTGTACTTCCTGCTCAATTTTGCCCTAAACCTAAAACCGCCTGTAAGTGTATTTTATAATAAATGAAAAAAAAATTAATAAAGTGCTGCTTCCAGATGACATGGAACTGCAGAATACAGTTTTCTCATAAACGAGATGAATGCCCCTTTTCAAATATCTACATATATTATACAGTTTTTTCTTCTCTTAAAAAATGAAACATTACTGAGTTATATTTGGGTAGATGATCATTGTGCATGGAACAAAATTCAAAACGAAAGAAGTGGTATAGAGTAAAAGTCTCTCCTAGATCCCTAGTTCCTTTCTCCAGAGGCAGCCACTGTTAACCAGTCTTGTGGGTTCTCCCAAAGAGAGTCTGTCCATACACAAACATATACATTTAGTCTTCCTGGTGACGTCATGACACAGCTGTAGCAGACGCAGCCTACAGGAGTGCAAGTTGATTTTCACTGAACGCACTTTGGAGGTGGGCTCACATCAGAAAACATAGAGCTCCCTCAGTCTTTTTAATGGCCACATGGCATCTCACTGCGTGAGCACAGCGTGGTTTATGTATGCACCCTTCCTCTCGGTGGGCATTGAGATTGTTCATAATCTTGTCTGCACCTGCAGGCAAAGGCTGAGGTACATAGGCTCTTTACACACGTGTCCACTTTGTGTGTATTTGTAGGATGAATTCTTAGATGTGGAATTGCTTGGTCAGAGTGTGCAAATTTATAATTTTGCTTCCTGTCACCTAACCGCCTCCTTCGGAGATTGTACAAGTTTGCATTCCCGCCACTGCTGTTTTTTCCTGTGCCTTAGCTGACACAGTGTGCCCCCAAACCTTGTGCTAGTCAGATAGATGAGTCTTCATATCTCATGACAGCTTTAACTTCCATTTCTCTCACTAAGAGTCAGGTAGAGCATCTTTTCCTGTGTTTAAAGGCTGTTTGAATTTCCTTTCCTGTGAGCGATATACTCACATTCTCTTCCAGTTTTTTGATTGGTAAATAAATATGTAAAATAAAAATCCTGTTTTATTTTTATGCTTTATTTTTCAACCATAATATCAAGTTGGTTGTAGCCACTGAACTTTAACACCAGAACTCAATTATTAGTTTTAGATAGAAAAAAAAAAATGTAGAGGGGCTTAGTAATCCCAGGGGTGGATCGCTTCAAGGTGACTTGCAGGATGAACAACAGGCTCGTATTTTCCTATGACTTTGTGGCCAGCTCCCTGACATGCCCACCTGGTGTCTGCACCGCTGTTTTCTCTGCCTCAGCTCTCTCTCTGCCTCGTTTTTGCAGCCCTGGGATTGCGCCTTCCAACAGAGCCTTGGCGAGGAATCTTTGCCATAGGTTTTATTCTCTAGGGAATTTGACTAAGACAATGATTTAAAAAAAAAAAAGAAATCACTCATTCTACCTTCAGTCCAGCCTACTGCCTACAGTCTATTTTCTTCCTAATTAGAAGGATGATTGGAGATCTAAAATCTGCATTAAAGTTAACTAGCACACCAGTGAAGGGTCCGTGCGTTGAAAAGTACGTTCCCTACACCTCATCTAACGTTCCTGTGAGTGGGTTTCATCTCACCACAATACGGCTGGATGCGAGCATTTCTTTCCTCAGATGGGTTACTCTACCCAGCTTGGTGTGGGTGCTCGCAGCCTGCTATTCACCGATCCACTTCCTCATCTCCATGCATCGTGGTACCTCTGATACCATCCTCGGCCTCTGTGTCCTGACCTCGCGGTTCACTCTGAGCAGACTCGTGATGTGTACTTGTGATAAAGCCAGGTCAAAGTAATATTCAGAATCCTTTTGATGCAGGATATTCTATTTTGGGTAAAATATGTATCTTTTAATCAACAGCTAAAGAGTATCAGCTGCCAAGAGCAATGTGATGTTTGGGAATTAGAAACAAGACACTTGAAACCACATCCAGACTGAGAAAGGGAACTTTTTCACTTCTCTACTTAGTGGACCAGATAGTATCTTCTTAAGGAGAGGTGGGGTTGAGGATAAAGGCTCTTAGACATTTAGTGCCATCACTCTGCTGTCACAGCTGCCTCAGGGCTGTGAATGCTGGAAGTGTATATTAAGGCTGTTATTTTAATGAGTTAAAATTCCCTCCCGGTTTGGTTAGATAATAATGGCTGAGGCTGAGTTTATGACTGATACTCTTCTGAGATTAAAACAAAAACAACAAAAGCCAATGCTCTTTGACCCCCAGCAAGCCTGAGGAGTGAGAACAGTTTTCATTATAATGTGACACTCAGGATGAGTTGAGAAGGAGAAGTAAGGCGTCAGTGGGTGGGGGTGGAGAAAGGAAGGATTTCTCTTCCTGGCCTCTGGTCCCTTGATTCAAAATTTATCTCCCCTGCATATCTGTGTTGTTCCCCAGCCACTTTAGTGAGCCATAAGGGAAGCCAGATTCCACATCTTAGGAAGCTGCCAAGTGGGAAAAAAGCTTGGGAGGGCAATAGTCTTCCATAAGGCACCTGAGTCTTGGTCGGTCTCCCTGGGCTGGGAGCTAGTGAGACTCACTCCTGTTACACCCACCCCAAGGAGGCTCTCCATTCAGGAAGACGCTGAGGCTTGGGGGTCAGGTGGAGCTGGAGCTTCCTGAGGGGCACAAAAGTTAGTCCAGTAGAGTCGTATTTTTAAATCATGAAGAATAATTTCAAAGCTTTTGAGGGTCCAAGAATGAGTGCTTTTGTGAAGGTTAATATGAATGACTTTGAGATAAACAAGTCATCAAATCATCATCAGTATGGGGGTGGAAATTCTATTAGTAGCAGGATTTATGATTGCTGAAATATTTTGTATGATTATTCAGATTGATTTCTAGACTGAGTTTACTCATTCTTAATCAGATGACTTTTATTATAAAAGTTGATTCTAAAGGAGTGTTCATTAATAAAAAATGCTCTTAACCACATTTCTTTGTTACAAGTGATAGATAATAATTTGTGCTAAGAAACCTCAACTTCTAGACACATATTTTACCAAAACTCCTCTTGCACTAAAAAATGACAAGCCCTTCAAGCCCTTATCCCTCTGTACTCACATCAGGGTCCTGTGCGATGGTTCTAGGGGAGGGAGGGCAGGTGGCAGTGAGGGACATGGCAGGGAAAAATCAGTGGGAGAGAGTCTGTTGATGAAATGAGTTGCACACATCTAAAACTAAAATAACCACAATTACTTATCCTAGTATATACATCCAGGTAACTTTGGGAAATTTACGTAGAACTAACCGGAGGGCCTAAATGAAGCCTTCTGAAGAGAGTCAGTTTTTCAAAAATGTGTGTTCTCTTGGATTCTTGGGATTCTAGAAACTTAGTTATCCAAGCGAAATGGCCATAGAGGCAGCAAGAAGCTAACTGTGGGGAGCAACACACGGGCACTTGTCCCCAACATCATAATGTCTGTATGTCCTTTCCATGACCCCCACCATCAAAAGCCCCACCAAGAACAATTTGTGTTTTCCAGCTTAATGCACATTTCTATCTGAATGTCTCTCTCCTCCAGCTCCCACCTGGGCATTTGTCAATCCCTTATGAGCTTAGAGAGTTTACACTGTGACACAAGCAATATTCACACACTCACTTCACATCCTGCAGGAGAGAGAAGACAGCATGAGAAATTCTGTGGCCACGAACTGAAAGTAGTTTATTACCTTTTCTTTAGAAGATTTAACGTCACAACTTCAGGGAGAGGATCAACAGTCCTCTGTGAGCCAAGCCTGACTTTCCCACTTCCCCTGGAGTTTCGAGAAGAATCTGAGCAGGTGTGGAATTACATGTTAGTACCTGAAACGGGTGCAGCCCCCACCCTGGAATGAAAGTACACGTCCAGAGGACTTGCTTCCAGAGGGTGGTGGAAGGAACAACACAGACAGCTGTGTGCCCACACGCTCAGCCATATGCTGCTCCAGCCACACAGCTCTCCTCCCCCCGTTTCCTGCACATGATTCATCTATTCTTTTTCTCCTTTTTCAGAGATAACTGTGTAGGCATTTAAGGAGGGGAAAGTCATTAAGAAAAGTGGAATCTGGAGTTCTTAGGCTGAGGTAGAGCAGATTCAACAGTCTGGAATTTCACAAAGCAAACAGCGTGGGTGTGGGCTCTGGGCTCCTGTCTCCTACTGGTGCCTTGTTTCATAACAGGCTCTCATCATCCGTCACGAACAGGTCGACAGAAATGGCTGTATGTAAACTCTGAGCGAGCGCATTAGTCTGGCAAGAGCAGAAGAGGAGAGAAGGGCGGAAGTCAGGGCAAGGATTCTGGACTTCTCAGCTGGAGACGGTCGTACTCGCCATCATGCTTGGCTTCTCACCATCATGCGCTAGCATCACACCAGTGAGTGGCATCTTTGTGACTTTTTCTAATAAGGAAGCCAAAAAGCTGTCACCAGAGTCGTGCTTTAAAGGAGGCCTTGGCCAATAGCCTGAGAAGGTGATTACAGGCATGTTCCTGACACCAAAGGGTCTTAGTGACAGCATGCTGTGTGTTCATGAGCACCCCCAAAAAAGAGGTGTGTCATACGTATTTATTGAATTGCCTCACATTGGAGGCAGATGGTCCTCAGTTCAAATCCCGGCTCTGTGTCCAGCTTCTGGGACACCAGACGAATTGCTAAACCTCTGGGACTCTCAGGTGCCTCCTGTGTTTGTTGGGGATAAGGACACTTACCTCATGGGGTGGAGTAAGGACTGAAGAGGGAGATGTAACTACTTCCGGGGGTCTCGGAACAAGGGAGATACACAAATACCAAACAAACAGGAAAATGCCTTATCATTTCACTTCAGCTTCTGCCACAGCTACACCTTGATGCTAGCAAGGTAAAGAGCTCAAAGGAGAATTGGGGGCAGTGGGCGAAAGCTCTTGCCCCTTCCAGTACGGCCTCACCCATCGGGAGAGGAAGGGGCAGGTACCGTGTGGGACCCAGCAGTTGAACTGCGTGGAATGTATTCTTCTTGTTAATGCAAGACACAGGGAGGGGAGAGGGAGGGAGGCAAAGAGACAAGAAGAGCTGGATGACATCTCCCTCCACCGTCAACAGTCACCACGTCCCCTGTGGCTAGTGAAGGGCCCAGGATCCTACTGCTGAGTAGAGTAAACAGCTCCCAGATCAGGCTGCGTTCTTAAAGACTCTAGCATGGTGCCTCCATTTTCTCATCTGTAAAATGGGTTTTATGAGAGCATTTATCTCTTGAGTTGTGAAGATGGAAGAAGATAATCTATGCAAAGGACTAAGCACGGGAGCCCAGGACAGTCAGCAGGACACAAGTGTTAGCGTCTGTTATTATTTTGTGTCTCTTGTCAATACATGGACTTGTTAATCAGTTCAGGCATTAACCTGTTTATTGATCAGTTTTCATTTAGTAAATACTTACTCCGTTCAGTGAACTGAATTGTACAGTCATTCCATTCATTTAGTTATCATCAATTACTTATTCAGATCTTATGCTATGCTGGTGCTCTGCTCGGCTCAGGAGATGCCAAGGCACATTTGGCAAGAAGCTTGGAGGCTATTTGGGTGAGATATGTGTTAAGAAAAACAGGACAAGACAGTCAGGAGCCAGGAAGGGCTTCACAGAGAAGATGCTTTGTGAACTGGATCCTGAAGAATGAACAGCCTGAGGAGTTTGAGCTTGAGAATTTCAGGTAACAAAAACAGCTTGCAAAAAGGGATGACACTGTGGGAGAAAAATCAGGGCTGGGAGCCACCAGGACTTTGGTGTGGGCGGCATTTGGCCATCTGCCTGGCGTCTTTGCCTGAATTCAGGCTCAGCCCTGGGCTAAGACCATGGGGGCCCACTGCAGCTCAGCCCCATCCCAGGTATTGGCCCAGGTCTGCTCTTAGGCAGAGGAAATGTGAGCAGCTCACCTCACCCATCCCTGGTAGGCTGGGCTCCGGGTTCTGCTCTGAGCTCTTGCTGCATTTCCAGCTATGGCTGCTTGGTCCTCTGGGGGTTGCTGTCCACCAGACACCTCTTGGCTCCCTCAGGTGGAATACAGACTGAAGACCTCTTGTTGAAAATTTCTGATGACAACCATGTGGCTAAACTGCCCCACCGCTGCGTAAAGAGGAATACCCATCTGCAACCTGTTTCCGCTGCCTGGCAAAACTGCCCCTGGAACCCTCCCATGAACAAACCTGGTTTGGCTCACCTCTGATTGGAGTCCTCAACTCTGTTCTGATGATTGCTATTGAAAAACGCACTCGCTTGGTATTGAAAGTAGCACCAAACATAGGCTTTTGGGGATACAAGTTATGCAGTATGCTTTAGTAAATTCCCACAAGCATTTGGGCCTAGAGACAGTGTCCAAAAAAAGCTCTCAGAGTATCTGAGCCTTGGTATGGGCCAGGCCTGGCTGTCCTGATTGGCATTTTCTGGCGTGTGTCATTTTCCTTAACATTGCTCACAAGACTGGGACACCAGTCATATGCTACCAGCCACCACTTCTCAAAAACAAACTTGGGAATAAAGTCGCAAGAGGAAATGAGGACCATTTGGAAACTTGAGAGCCCACATGTTCTCTATGTGACTTTTTTTCTTTCAGGAAGGATTTCAGAGTTTCAACCTGTTTTAATGCTAGCCCATCTGGCTGCTTTATTAATGAAGACGGCAACATCTTCTCATGCTATCGTGTAAGGCAGTACTTTCCAAAAAAATTGCAGAAAGAACTTTTGGATTTGATGTACCATAATTTGTCTTTTTCTTTTTTTTCCCCTTTGGAAAAAAAAAAAAAACCAACTGGAGTGCATTTTCGGGAGAGTATGTGCATAGAAATATTCGGTGAGTCATGCCTTGTGTTGTAGGTCTATTCTGGTACGTGGGGTTTCCAGGACAATTACATAAGTGTTAGCATAGCCAGGAACTTTTGACATTTGTGGCAGCTTAAATGGAGTTCTTTTCTTCATTGGAAATATCCTAATTGTTGTTTCCTTAAATGTAAAATGCATAAAACCAGTGAAGCAGTATAAATTAATTTTGAGGCATTTTTCTCAAGTGTGCTTTGTTGGCAAAGAAACTGAAGAAAATTTATTTGAGATGAAATACAGGTGATCAAGCTGTAACAAATACAGTAATCTAATCACCCAGCAAAAATTGCCTGGGAGCATAAACTGTGAGCGAGATATTTTTGTTTCTTTTTTTTCTACCATCCATCAAGATTTCCTTCACAGTTTGAGTGTCTGTAGCACATTATTTACTTGGACAACCTTAAATAGAGGAGTTATTCAGTAACATGGTTTTGAAAATGCTGGGGTTCCAAGAGCCACTAGAACACACCAATAGCTTGCTTTTAAATTTTAGAAGATCATCCAGGAAATAATGAGATATTCCAAGTGCCACTAGTAGGTTTGTCAGTTTTTGGTTTGTTTTGTTTTTCAATACTCAGGTTCTAAAACATCTTCCAAAAAGAGAAACTAAAGACAGACCCAACTAGTGGCATGGTCAGTTCATCTTTTCCATCAAAGTTAGCGCCCCAAATCTAGGGTTTAGGGGCTTTCTCAGGAGGGTGGAGCCCTTGGTTCTTGTAGATGGTTTGTTCAGTGTCTTGCACAATTTTCCTACTGGCTTATTTTCCTGCAGATAAGAGGTTGTAGTTATAGGTGTTCCTGTATTTACTGGTTCAAAAGATTGGTGCAAAGGACAGGCAGGCAGAGCGGGCACTGACTCATGGAGGGTGCTGTTTGCTGGTGCTCTGTGCGCTCCTTCTGAGGCGAGAGAGCACAGTTCACTGAGTCCATCTCTGCACACCCAAGCGCTGCTGGGTTCCTTCCGCATGTCCATGACTACCTGAACACCTTTCCTCTGTAGCCGAGCTGATGGCACAGGACCCCTTGGGAATCCCCATAGGGAAGGAGTGGTGAGATTGTGTGAACTGCGTGGGCTGTGGTCACGCAGGTGAGGATGCAGATGGGATCACAGTGTAGTAAGTAGTATCCTGTGACACACAGTCATCATCAGAGTGTGCTTGCTGACGTTGGAGGATGCCGTGCTGGCCAGGACTGCTTCCAAGAATCTACTGAACATATACCCTGCGGGCTTAGGAGGCATGGCAAAGAGAGGAATTTGGTGTTCCTGCCAAGTTTCCTAGATAATGGAGATGATTTTTCAGGAGGAAGTGATGTGTTCCTCCCAGGGCTAGGAGGCTAGAGGGGAAGAGGGCAGCCTTAGCAAGTAAGAAAATGCTGTCAGAACCAAGGCCAGGTCAGAACATAACCTCCAGACAACAGAAGAGAGCTGAGGGGAGCTGCCCTACGCTGGTTCCCTGAAAGACTTCCTGTCACTCCACACTCCTGGCTCTCTGCATCCGATAGTCACCGAGTCCAGCTAGCTCTGTTTCTTCCGATTCAGGACTCCATCTTTCCTTCTTTCACTCTCCAGCCACTGAGTTCAGTCTCTTGCCATCTCTCACGTGGATTGCTACAAGAGCCTGCTAACTGGTCTCCCCACCTTTAGTCTTGCCCCCAGACAACCCATAACTCACCAAGGGGATCTTGCCTTTTTGCTGTTTAACAGTGGGACTTAGCTGGGGTGGGGGAGATAGCTCAGTGGTAGAGTGGGTGCTTAGCATTCACAAGGTCCAGGGTTCGGTACCCAGTACCTCTGTTGGGAAAAAAAAAAAGGGTGACTTTATCAGAAGGATTTTTGTCAGCTCTCTGGGGGGACCAGAAGACTCTGAAATTGATTAAAAAAAAAAAAAAAACCAACTGGCGGGGGAGGGGATGGGATAGGTTTAGGAACCATTCAACACTGTTGTCAGTGCCCTGCCCCAGAATGAATGATCTTCTGTCATTTCTGCAGATTTTTTTCTATCTTTCTATCCTCTTTTCAAGGTTTTCATTCCAGGGAGTAAATGTTCCAGCTTAGGTGAGGGGGCTGTTTGTTGGTGAGCAGAGGGTTGAGGACAGCAAGGTTTAACAGTCTCACCAGACCTTCCAGGGAGGGAGAGGCGATCCTTCCAAAGCAAGTAAAATTGAAGTGAATAATGCGTGGTCAAAACCCAGCATGTGCCTACGACACACTGATTATAGAAGGGGCATCTAAATGCAGTGAAAATATATATTATCCTAGTGTCCTCTGACAGCTTGTTAACTTCACTCTCTTCCCAGTAGACACTGAAGCCCTTGGAGGGAGAACCGTGCCTTATTCATCTCTGGTTGCCTGCCCCTTGTAGACACTCATAGACACCAACAATAAATACTCATTGTATGAAAGAATGAATCAGTGTCCGTTTAAATGAAACCTTTGTTTTGTCCAGTCTATAAGATTCCACAGTTACTTTATGGTTTCCCAGCCTGTGGTGATCCTTCTCCCTGACCTAAGCCACTCAACACTGAACTCAGTGGTACTCAGTCGGCTCCCTCACCCTCTGGGTTCTCCCCACGGGAAAGAGAGAGGACCAAGAGACTGTATGTCAGATACAAGATTCTTTCTGCTTCCACTCAGCCATCTCTTCTGGCATTTTGGTCTTCAGGAACTCCTAGCATGAATTTGTTCCTGGGATATGTAGTAGGTCCTGCTGAACTGATATCTGACTATCTTAATTGACATAATTCAGTGGAAAGAATGTGCTTTGAAATCACACAGACATAGGTTCCAGCTTGAACTTACCAATGACTAGCTGTGTGACCCTGGAAACGTTTTTCAGCCTCACTGGATCTTGGGTTGCACACATGTTCACTGAAGATACTACAAGTGTAAGTGAACACATACATGCAGACACTTGTCGTGCTTGTCGTGCGACAGGTGTCCAGTGAACATCGGCTCCATTCTGCTTTGGTGGGCTTCTAGTGTCAGAGGCATGAGGGAAATTTGCAGGGCTAGAGGAGGGAATTTGAACTGAAAGGAAAAAGAGAAAAGCAGAACGATCACACTGGTTTGCTCTAACATGAATCAAAGTCGATTATTAACTTTCTACTGAACTGTGTAAAACATCCCAAAGCTTTAAAAGATGTAACAGATAAAGAGCCACAAGCCCTTATATTTTGTGAAGCAACAGCAGAGTTGGATATTCTCCAAACTAGACCCTGTCAGGCATAATACTGGAAGAGGTTTCTCCAGTGTGTGCTGTTTCGTTCCATTCCTGGGCTGCATTGGGATGAAGTCCCGGGTGCATGATAGATTGTTAGGTTGTATCACCTGAGAGGTCACTTAGATGGAAGCCCTGGAGCAGAAGCCATCACGGATTAGAGTGCAATGAGCGTGCTGCCTTGTGGCGGCGGGGGTGGGGGTGGGGGTGGGGATGAGGATGGTGGGTCTGCCCAGCAACCTCTCTACTTCTTTGGCACCCTCCATTTTTTGTTGTTGTTTGTCTCATCAATAAAAGAACATTTTAAATTAATTACACATGTTATAATTAATTGAATGATGTAATAAAAAAGTTTAGAGAAGTCAGTTCTAGGAAAGGAATTTAAAAAATCATCGGCTATTACTGTATCTTTGTTTTCTCCTTACACTTAAACAGAATCACAAATAGCAGATTCAGTAGTACTGCAGGAGCAGTATCATTTGAGTTTTCCTCAAATGAAATAAAAAATTTGTCAGCCCGAGGAGAACTGAAACCAACTCAGCAGCTCGAAAGGAGGGCATGATACCCATTCCTCTCTCCAGTGTTATTCCTTTTACCCATTTTTCTCCTTTTGCAAAAACTCTAAGCCACTCGCACCTCCGAGGCTGTTGGGGGTCGGGGGTCCTGCTGTGGGCGTGGCTGGCGTGCTAGCTCGGTGCGGGCGGGGGGCAGCGAGGGAGAGGCGGAGCTGGAGGAGGGCGAGTAAGAATAGGAGGACCCACGCCAGGGCTCTGCCTTCAGCACTGCTCTCCCCGCCTGCCAGGCTGCTCCAGCCTGACGGGGGGCCTGCCCTGTTCCCTGGAGACCCGCGTTTCCCCGCGGGAGCAGTGCTGGTCCATCCTGGTGCCTACCCCACGGGGAGGCCGCACACGTTAACTGGAACTGGGTCTCTCAGATGCTCTTGACCCGGAATTTCAGTGTGGAGGGAAGTGACACAAAAACAGAATGCTTCTAAATCATTTGCTCTGGTAACAGTGGCCAAAGGAACTGGTGGTTCCTAACACCTGAATTCCTAGAGCTTCTCTCATCCTTTTACAAAGCCACTCTCGGCTTCTCCTTCTGCTCTGTGAGCTCTGCTGTATCCTTCCAGTAAATTCATTTGTTTGCTTAAGATATCCAAACTCTGCTTCTGTTATTTCCATCACAGGATTCGGACTAAAATAGCTTCTCACATGCTGCAGGCTTTAATATGCAATGATTTGGAAAGTGGTGAGAGGCAGTTGGGGTCAAACACTTACTAAGGCACCAAACTCAATTTTTCTCAAGCCACTCAAATTCAAGCGTTGGCTTTACAGCATCCATCGCAAGCCTGGGAAGGAAAAGGAGCCCTTGAACCAATTTTCCCGAGGTTAATTTTGTTGAAATCACCCAGATTCTCTAGCTCTGCCAGTGCAATTCCAATAAGCCCCACAGATTCTAGAAAAAGGTCAGTGATGCTGGTCTAGGTGGGTAAGTTTAAATTGGTCTTGTAAGAGGCAGCGCCGAAGTTGCACAGTAATTATATAACAGATTATGATGGAAAAGCAGCCGCTGCAGTGAGGTCAATAGGCATTTTAAAAATCACTGCGTGGGAACCTTTTCAAACCACAACCCTCCATTAGAAGCCTGCATTTCCCAGAAGATCCTCATTCCTTCATTCAGGCAGCAATTTTAAAGTCAGCTGGAACTACTGTTTCTGCACGACAGCAACTGAAAAATAATCAGACTATATTTTACTTCCCTATAAGCAGCATCTCCTGGTCATGGCATTTGGTATCCTTAAGATGTCACATTCTTTTTTTTTTTTTTTTTAACATTTTTTATTGATTTATAATCATTTTACAATGTGTCAAATTCCAGTGTAGAGCACAATTTTTCAGTTATACATGAACATATATATATTCATTGTCACATTTTTTTCAGCTACCATAAGATCGTCTGTATATTTCCCTGTGCTATGCAGAATAATCTTGTTTATCTATTCTACAATTTTGAAATCCCGTCTATCCCTTCCCACCCTCCACCCCCTTGGCAACCACAAGTTTGTATTCTATGTCTATGAGTCTATTTCTGTTTTGTATTTATGCTTTGTTTTCTTGTTTTTGTTTTTTAGATTCCACATATGAGCGATCTAATATGGTATTTTTCTTTCTCTTTCTGGCTTACTTCACTTAGAATGACGTTCTCTAGGAGCATCCATGTTGCTGCAAATGGCGTTATGTTGTTGGTTTTTATGGCTGAATAGTATTCCATTGTATAAATATACCATATCTTCTTTATCCAGGCATCTGTTGATACACATTTAGGCTATTTCCATGTCTTGGCTATTGTAAATAGTGCTGCTATGAACATTGGGGTGCAGGTGTCATTTTGAAGTAGGGTTCCTTCTTGATATATGCCCAGGAGCAGGATTCCTGGGTCATATGGTAAGTCTATTCCTAGTCTTTTGAGGAATCTCCATACTGTTTTCCACAGTGGCTGCACCAAACTGCATTCCCACCAGCAGTGTAGGAGGGTTCCCTTTTCTTCACAGCCTCTCCAGCATTTGTCATTTGTGGATTTTTGAATGATGGCCATTCTGACTGGTGTGAGGTGATACCTCATTGTAGTTTTGATTTGCATTTCTTTGATAATTAGTGATTTTGAGCATTTTTTCATATGCCTATTGATCATTTGCATGTCTTCCTTGGAGAATTGCTTGTTCAAGATGTCACATTCTTTTGAAGTTGTTTTCAGCTTTGGTTTGAAAAGTATCCTGAATCAGCAGTGACTAGCCTTCTTCCCATGGAGTTTAGGGTGCAAGAGGGAGCCGGGAAAGGGGTGCATGGGAGAGGGAGTTCCTGAAACCTTGACCAGAGTCCTCCTCAACCTGTTAAAATTTCTCCTCTTCCTCCTTTTTCTCCTTTCTTCTCTCCGTTCTTCTTCTTCCATTGTTTGCTTTTGCTGCAGACACCACTGTAGCAGCCTAGTAGGGAAGAATCTCTGTGTCATCTCTCATTCAGCAAACATCTGCTGAGTGCCTATTCCGTGTACATACAGAATATATTCTCTCTCTGTGCTGTCCTGGACCAGGTACTGATGAACTGGGCAGGCAAGGTGCTTGCTATCGAGGAGGGAGACCAAAGCAAATGTGATTTCAAGTCTGCTTGGCCCATAGGTAGCCCCTGGGTCTGTCCAATGGGAGAAGGGGATTCGGGTGTCCTTACTTCCCTGGGTGGAAATGGTTGTTTGTGTGAAGTAGCGATGTGTTTGGTACACTTCATATGAGGAAAATCAAAATAGGAAATCTTTGATTTTGAATAAATTCAGAGAATGAATATCTTTCAGGGAGGCTTTTGCTTCCAATGACTTAGTTCAGTATTTGTTTTTCTCCTTGGGAATCTAAATGAGTACCTTGCGTCTGTGGAATGTTCCGTGGTTTTGGAGAGCCCTTTCTTGCACTTGATCTCCTTTGGTCCTGTGACCAGGATGGGGCAGGCAGTATCCTGATTTTGCAGATGAGAACACTGAGGCTCACACTTTCACAAGTGTTCTAGGCTAGCTTAAGTGGGCCAGAAACCTGGCCTTCCCTTCCCTGGTCAGCACCACGGGCCTCACATCTCCCCTTCCACCTAACTCACTGCTGGCTTTTTCATCTATGACGAAGTGCTCTGCTGCTGTTTAATTGGGATTAGCTGTAATATCTTGATTGGGACAGAAAGCATTTCCCCTGACAGGCATACACTTCTAGAAGGTACATGCCCCTATAATCTATTATCATTTGTCCAAAATTATTATTTTTGAACCTTATTCATCCTGGCTCAGAAACCATTCAGGAAAAAAAACCCCACATTTCCCGTGGGACATTTGCTTTCCTAGTAGATAGTCGTATTCATTGGAAGCCGTCCAGAGAGGACACAACACACCTAATTATTGTTTTGCATCAAAAACCCTAGAAGCAGGAATGCTGATGCCTCTGAATTTATAACAGTAAGCGTCTCGGTCTTCCATAGCTCATCCGCCTGATCCATCCCAAGAACAGTTGATCAATTTAGTGAAAAAGGTGGAAACCACATAGCGATAAACCGCTTATTGTAATAATGTGGCCTCCATGAATGAGAGCTAACATTTATCCAGCACCTATAATACCAGGCCCTAAGCTAAGTGTTTCATGTAATCATCTCATTTAACCTTTACCCCCAACCTTTTCAGGAAGGTGCTATTATTGTAACCATTTTACAGATGAGGAAATTGAGGCTCCAAAAGGTTATCTGTGTTGTCCAACAATACATAACTGCTTTAGGGTGGAGCCACTATTTGAAACCACAGCTATTTGACTGCAGAACCCTCTTTCCTCATCACTGCTTTAATTAGGGACACAGATTATTAGGGCTAGACCCTAGTCTAAGCACGAGAGTGCAGAGACCCTGACGATAAAGGATCTTCTTAAAGTCACGCAATAGTCTTTACCAACAGAATGAGACTTGCTTCTACATCACTGCTCCCAACTGGAGAAAAGCTAGAATGAGTCTTTTGGTATTTGCCTATGAATGTACAGAGGAGTATCTTTTGAGAGTTTGAGTTGAGAATATCCATGCCACATGGAGTGGAATCTTGACAAATTTATCCTCATGAACCCAATTATGAAGCTATCTAGTCAGTCATGAGAAACATTTCTAAACAATCGGAAGTGAGCCATATTCCAGTAGGAGTCTCCCGTTCCACCTGGATCTGTTCTGATAAGAGCAAACCTGGAGAATGATCATCTGTTTCATAATGGTGTATTTTGTCAAGCTTTCAGGGGAGTCGTCTTTGAAAATCTCATAAGCAGAAAGTTAACTGTTGTAATAAGCTGATGGTGATGGTGCAGGTTTTATTACTTTTGTTGTTTTGGTTGTTTTTCTTTTCTTCTTTTTTAAGAGCACAATAAACCATGCTGAATGTTAACAATCCATTAGCTCTAAAGGGAATATTTTTCGCTCCCAGAAAATTCCTTTTACCTTCCAGTTCTGAACCTGTGAACATAAAAGCTTTTTTGGCTTAGCATTAGTTGTTTCCACAAGATTTGCCTCATTGATCTGAAGCACCTGTGCTTCTAGAAGATGTAAGACATTATCACTTTTTACCATGTGTCCAGGAAGCTGTGCTTGGACTAATGTTATTTATCCAGCTGAGTATACTGACCAGGACAGCAGAGATCAAAGCACCTGGGGATTGTGTAATGTGGAAGATCTGTCCTGGTAACGAAGCCTGGAGCGTATGGCCCTGATTACAAAACTCCTTCTTACACATCCTTTAAGGACCCTCATAAATGGAAGACAGTGCCATCTGCAGTGGCCATAACCCACTGCAGGGATTCCCAGGACCTCTTTTTAGGTCATTTGGTAGTTCTGCTTAGTTCTCTGCACGGTGAGCATGCAGAACACATGGGATGAAAACCCTAAAATGCAATTTGCAGCAGTAAGACCCTTGAGATTGTTAGGAGAACAAATTAAAAGGGGTGTGGGGAGGAGACCTGGGGAAGGAACCATGTGGGTCCCTGCAGTGGGCCTGCCTCAGCCCCAGGCAGGGAAGAAGGCTGTGCCATCGCATCCCGGCTCCCCTGCACTCACCCTAATGGCAGGAAGGCACTGGAGAGCACAGGAAAGCACACTCATCAGGGGAAACAGCCTTGGGTGTTCAGTGAAAGCACAAGGGCTGGGGACGGGAGGGCCAAAACAGGAAGAGGAAAAATATAGGATGGTTTAGCAAGAGAGGAAAAATTGAAAGAGCCAAAAAAAAAAAATGAGTAATAAAAGTGAAATTTAAAAAAAAAACCCACTGCAGACTATATTTACCTGAGAATCAAGAAAGTGAAGGAAGTAATTGAAACTAGAAAGATGCAGGCGGTGCAGGGAGCCCCCGCCACCTTCCCCCAGCAGGGCCAGGCAGAGTGGGAGAAGCCGCTCCAACCAGGCACCTCCCTGCCTGGAAAACGGCTGCTCTCTGAGTGATGCTGGGCTTCACCCAGCTGCTCTGAAAGGAGCCTGTAGGAAGGGATTGCAGAGAACCCACTGGCATGCCTCTTCCCTTTCTGAGTTTAAAAGCTTCTCAGAGAACTTTAAAGGCTGACGTCTAAATTTAATCAGAGTTAAATCGCTGAAATGAAGATGATGTTCTTATGCAACACAAAGGAAAGGTGGCTCTGCCAGCACTTTCCCTACAAGGTAATGGGACCAACTCCTAGCAGCAGCCCGGCAGTTTGGCAATGCTGTGAATTCAGGGGAGGCGGGAAGTGTGGAAATCTGGTTCATTGCTAATATTGCCTTCCAGGGACCTGGGGCCTGCGGGCTCAGCAGGCAGGGTTCCACAGCTGGTGTTCGGGAACGACAGCTCTCACTCACAGGCGGTTCAGTGACATTCTTCATACGTAACATCTTAACTATATTCTATATTTAAGAGCCATTTTTTTCTTAGGAGCGCCAAATGTTTTCTGCAAAAGGAGCTTGCACAAATGTTATAGCCAGAAACTTGGACTGAAGGAAACATGAATTTGTTTCAAGAGAGTTTGGCAATCTGAGTTTGTGCTGTTCAGTCATTTTAGAAAATGGACAGGTCTGGCTCTGGTTCAGACTGGCTTGTCACATGATTTATTTTCTTTAAAAATAAATGTTCAGTCAACAGTGGTCTGTCAGGTACCCTTGATATGGTGTGATGAGACAGGCACTTTCCTTCTGAGGTTGTCCCACCCCCAAAGCCCACGACTAACCATGAGAAAAATGTCGCATAAACCCAAATTGAAACATTTTCTTTATTACCTGGCCAGTACTCCTCAAACTGTCAAGGTCATCACAAACAGGGAAAGTCTGAGAAACTGACCGTCTAGAGGAGCTGAAAGAGACATGACAGCTGGATGGGAACAGAAAAGGACATTAGGTGAAAACTAAGGAAGACTGAATCAAGTACAGCCTTTGGTCTGTAATGTGATACCACTTTGGGTTCCTCAGTAGTGACGGGTGTGCCGTGCTGATGTCAGATGTCACCAACAGGAGAAACTGGTGTAAGATAAATGCGAACTCTCTCTAATATCTCCACAACTTTTCTATAAATCTGAAACAATTCTAAAATTAAATGTTTATTAAAAATACAAATGTTAAAAGTTAGTTTGGTTTGTGGTTCTATGAAACCAATCATTTGAGTCCATTTCATGTTTCCATGTCTGGTTGATTTAAACTCATGTCCCCAATGTCTCATGATTACTGATACTTTATCAAGAGAAAAATTGAAACATACTGACAGGACTGAACACAAGGTGAGGGAGGATGCAGTAAAGGAGAAATTTCTTTTCTAAAACTCTCCTACCTGGTTTTTTATTGGAGTACCTGGCCTCCAGGCCTCACCCAGCTACCTCCTGCCAGGATGCTGGGTACTAAATAAGTTTCAGGTGTTGCCTTTTTAAGGGTCTATGTACTTCAATAGGATATTCTGGAGAGGAGAAAGCACGTCCTAAGGAATGATTTTATAATGGTGGAATTTCCATAAAAATGTAAGTTGGTTAGGGAGAGAGAATGGCTCCTCGGTCCTCAAGCCCTTTCTACTCATGGGCCAGCCCCTGCTCAAAAGATACAGGGTCACATGGTCAGCATTAGGGCCGTGGCCATAAATCCTGATGCCAAAGGTCATGACATGCTGGAGTCCATCTGGGATAACGTGACTTCTCATTTCAAATATATGTGATACAGTCAGCGTGGGAGTGAGTCCTGGAGTCACGGCAGGAGACTGCATTCAGCCATGCAGAGGTGACCTGTACCTTGATCTTTGGTCTTTAATAACCTGAACGTTGCCACCGACTGTCTAACCAAACCCCACAATTGCTGTAACGAGAACATGGCAGACTCTGGACTCATAAAACCCTGGGTTCAAGTCCCCCCACTTCTAGGTTTGTCACTTCCTGGCTGTGTGGCCCAGGTCCAGTGACTTAATCTCGTTGATCTTCAGGTTTTCCATCAGGAGCAAGGCAGATTGTAATCCTGCTTTGAAGGATTGGCATGAGGATTGACTACACTGAGTGTGTGAGAGCCCCTTGCCCAATGTCTGGGATCTAGTGGGCGCTGAGCACATATTCTTTCCCCTCCCCTTTTTCTTCCTTTCTCACAAAGCCAGGACAGTGGGGCCAGGCACAGCCTGGACTGCTCAGCCTTTTCACAAGTGGTTGGTTCTCTCTGTTCTCACGAGATTAGCATTTCTAATAGGATCAGGACTTCTGCTAATTGATCATTAATCCTGAGGTGTGCAAATAATCTCTTCTAATTTGTGCAGAACCAGCGCTCTTTTAGGGTGTACATTTATTTATTAGTATTTTGTTTTACTCAGTGGAAAGGTCCCATTCTATCCCACCAGAAATTGGGCAACTCTCATGTTGGCCAATAAAGGTTAGTTAAACCCAGGAGCTATGCAAAGTGACACTTTAGTGTTTAAAACAAGATAGGAGCTTTCTGCTAACAAGACAGACACCCTGCTTCAAAAGATGCCAGTATATTTTTGATAGAATTGTGGGGACAAATAAGTAACAAAGGACCTGAGAAGGCTTAGAGCAGTGGGGAAATAATATATCTAATTGCATCCTTTATTTTATTTTATTATATATGTTATTTGTTTTATATAATAAAATAAAATAAATAAAATTGTGGCCAGGCAGGGTGAACAAGAAGAGAACTCAGTACATCCAGAGAGCATCTGAAGGTGGAAAGCCTAGGGGAAGTTCCAATCTGAAACCCCAACAGAAGACTTAGAAGGAAAGCCTTTCCGACACACAGGCCATTTCTGCTTCTGCCTGGCAGTGCCTTCGTGGTAGAAGTGTTTCTGTTACGCTAAGTGTATCGAGTGTGTCTGTTTTACCAGCCTGGTCCCCGCAGTGTGGCCCGCCGGACTGTACAGTTCACGTCTAACAGACGTGAGAAAGCTTCTGCCTCCCTGTAAACCAGCCCAGCATTGAAGTTAAGCAGCCAGCCTTTCAGTAGTAGTATTACTTACAGTCTGCATGCTAACAGGACAGGGACAGCTGTCAGAGGAGCCCTCATTTAGACCAAGCATGATTTTGAGGAATTCCACAGAGATGTTTATAGTATTTGACCCAAATGGGTCTTCTAAACCATTGAGGGGGGCAAAAAAAGACATAGATTTTTAATGGTTTTGCTGCTATTATTTTGCTGTATTATTTTAGAAAACCTTTAATTAAGCAAGTATATAGGTTGATGGTGGAAAGTTTTTGACACTGAGGATCAGCTAAGTAAATAATATCACCCATTATTTTATTAACCAATGATAAATACTATCATTGCTGTTTTCTTTTTTTTTTTTTTAGTTTTTTCTTTTTTTCTTTTTTTTAAAACTGAAGTATAGTCAGTTTGCAGTATGTTAATTTCTGGTGTACAGCATAGTGATTCAGTTATATATATATATATTCCTTTTCATTTTCTTTTTCACTATAGGCTATTATAAGGTACTGAATATAGTTCCCTGGGCTATACAGTAGGGCCTTGTTGTTTATCTGTTTTGTATACAGTACTTGGTATTTGCAAATCCCAAACTCCCAATTTATCCCTCCACCCTCCTTCTTTTAAAATTGTTTACATTTTTAATGTAAGATTTTAATTAAAATGTGAAAAATAAGAAAAAGCATCCACAATTATTCCACCTTAACTACCATTAGAATTTTGTTGGGTTTTTTTTTCAGGTATTTTTCCAACTCTATGAATATCTTCTTTAACACGGTTGCTGTACATACAAACTGTATGCAAACCATATGTGCAACTTAGTATCATGGCGCAAGTTGTTTCTGGATTACAAGATTTCTCTTCACAAATCTTCGCTTCTGAGGTCACCCTGATATCACAAAGTAGTTATTCTATTCCTTATATTTAACTGTTCCCCTATGCTGAGATATAGTTTGTTTCCAGATTTCATTATTAGACAAACCACTGTATCAAGATAGCATGACCATAATTGTTTTAAGAGCCCAAAATAATATGACTTCGTCACTTCAAGTTGTTTCTATTTATATAACAAACGTGTTGAGTGTCCAATGTGTGCAGCACGCTGGGGGACCAAAATGAATAAGGCCTAGGCCTTGTACTCGGGGGCTGTAGCGGTGGCAGGATTTAGTGGAGACAGATGCTTATGTAACGTATTTTAATTCACCTTGAGAAGTACAGGAATACGAGCAAGCGCCACGTCCTGTGCCCTGATGTATAGAAGTCGTTTGCACCGTAACTGGCCTCGTAAGTGCTCAATGAGAAAATGACAGTGATGTTGATGGTTTGCAGCCATCACATTTCTGATAGAATTGTTTAAACGTTTCCATGATTCATATTCATTGAAAAATAAATAAAATCAGGAGAGCAGCAAACAGTGCTCCTTGAATTATAAAAATCAGTGATAACACACATGGGCCCAGCCTGGGCCAGCAAGTGACAAGGATGCTCAAGTTCTGTCTAACTGCTGAAACAGAGCTCCCCGTGGAGCACAGACTTCTTCCACAGCTGTGCTCTAATGGCGTGATGTCTCCTTGGCTTCAGTGCTGTCAGTTGGGATGACTTCAGTCTAAACATGACACGGGTCAGATAGAGCTATTTTCAGATAAGAGATAGGTCAGTTTAGTTGTACTTCTATTTCTCTAAGAAATGTGTGCTGTATATTTTTAAATGTGATATGTATGTGTATGTAGATACTTACATGCATACGTGTATATGTGTATATACACATGCTATAATAATCTCAGGGATCAAGGCAGATATGAGAACTCTAAAATTTTCCACAGGTAGGATTTTTTTGCATGTGATTCTGGATTCCCATCACTGCCTTTAGCCGCCAGGTCTATAGACCTGAACAATGGTTAATGTTTAAAAAGGGACAGCGTGTTCTGGTTAACAACCCTGCTCATTTCCTCTTCCTGATGGTGCTGTTGTGATGGCAGGACTCGAGTAAGGGCTTTCCATTACACGAAAATACATGAGAAATGATGCTCAATCATAATAAACTTGAGATTAAAGTTCCTTCAAGATAAAGATCTTGCGGCCTTTTAAAAAAAAAAAAAAAAAAAACCTTTGCTCTTTATGGGGATAGGTTTGCTGTCCTGCATGGCCATAATCTGCAGCCACCGCTGAAACACGCATAAGGATTTCGGACAGGACGTGAAGGAAATGCTGCATTAAACTGAAAGCGCAGGGGATTTAAATAAGCCGAATATGGATTGTCTGTTGAGAATTTGATCAGGGCACTGCTGGCATTGGCTCACTCTCTCAACTACAGTCATGGAAAGAATTATATGGCCTGCCCATCAAATCCAGAATACAAAGTACTTCCACGTCCTGCAACTATTCTCTCTCCTCTCTTATTAATTCCATTCTCATTAATCCCCGTATGATGTTTTGTGAGAGCTGAGCAGTGCAGCCACTATTTCCCATAAACCTATACCCAGTCTTCTTCCTGCCAATCCAATTAGTTCCACTTCCTTCAAACGTTACTCAGCTCTCCTCTGAGCAGCTCTCCCTGGTTACGCTGTTGTCCTTCCTTGTTATCGCAAACCCTCAGCAGTTATTTGTGGATCGATTTGTCCTCTAACTATTGCTGGGTATTTACTCTCACTGGGCTTGGTCCTGGAGCTGATGCGTCAGTCCTAATCACTGCCCTCATGGAGGTCACAGTCCACGTGGAAAAAAAGCCTAGTAAAAATGTGGCAAGGGCAATGGTCAAGCTAGGCATGCAGAAGCACAAACACAGACATGTTTGTGGGATGTTAGGAGGTTTCCTGGAACAGCTGATGCTGGAGTAGAGTCTTTGGGGATGCGTAGAAGTTGAGCAGGAGAAGGAAGGGGTGGGGGGGGAGGCACAGACAGTACCTGCGGTAGGTGGTGGAGGCGAGGAACAGATGGCCGGCCCTGTGTGCCGTGTCCTGCTTTACCATGCTAGTAAGTGTCAGTTATCGTCCAGTGGCTGTTGATAAGTTCTCTGAATTTAGGTTCTTTTCCTACAGTTAAATTATCAGCTCTTCAGGGACCATGCTGTCCACTTATCCTGCCTTCTTCCCCTTGGGTCTGTTATAGTCCCTAGTGTTTTCCAAAGAGGATGTTCCACCTTCCTGGGCAACCCTGCGGACTCACTGGCCGCCTCCTGGGCACGCTCCACCAGCGCTGCCCAGACTCCATGTGGTCATGGGAAGACGCACCAGGTTCTTGACTGCAAGCTGAGAGCCAGGAAAACGTGTGTGTCTTTTGACTCAAAGCAAGTCTGTGCTGCCTGAATGGAGGAGCCATCCCAGCCACTTACCCAGAAACGTCACAGTTCCCATCAGATACTTTCTGCTGGTTCATATTCTTAGCCTTTGTGGTGATGATTTACATCTTGTATTCAAAAAGCTCTGCACCAATATTTCTACTAAGATTTCATTGGATAATTAAAAAAAAAAAAATCACAGAGCCAGTGTGGAATAGAATTTTCATCCTACAAAAACAAAGGGATTGTTTTTTGTTGTTTTTTTTTAAAATTAAGATCTTAAAAGCCCCCTTTTAATTGATAGGATTGCTACCTCAAAAGTTGCAAATGCTGGGTGAGTCACCGTCATCCCCTGATCCAGCTGACTTTATGTTACAGGTACAAATACTTGGTGGGTCAGGCGCACAGGCCAGTATCTTAGGAATCTTTTTTTAAAAATTTTTTGTTTTTGGCTTTTTAGTGGGGGAGGTAATTAGGTTTGTTTTTATGTTTATTAATTTTTAATTTAACAGAGGTACTGGGGATCAAACCTATGACCTCATGTGTGCTAAGTATGCACTCTACCACTGAGCTATACCCTCCCCACTTTTATGAATCTTTGAGAACTTAGTTCAGTTCCTCTGCTTCCCAATGAGAAGTTGGGTCCCTCAGACTGAAGCTGAGGCCTGGGATGTGTGTGTTTCTGGCCCGTGTTTGGCCCCTAGATAAACAAGCCACCACATTCCAAGGCTGCCAAACTGTCAGCTTTCCTGGATGGTTAAATCTCAACCCCCTTTGCCATTGCCTGGGGTCAAGGGTAGAGGAGGAAGGGGAGGTAGAACAACCACAGGGTAAACTCATTAAAAAAAAAAAAGGAAAGACACAAAAGAAAAAAGCTCCCAGCAAGTTTTTATAGGCTTTGCTGTCCCAAAGCTTTTGTTTCAAGGGTTTGGCTTTAGAATGACAGAGGAGGCTGCTTTCCCCTGGAGCCCTCCTTGATGGAAACCTCCAGGATCTAGTTTGCCTCTGGAAAGGAGAAAGGCAAAATCCCAGCCCAGGGAGCCAGCTGGGGAGCTTTGGTCACTGAATCCAGTGACCAAATTTGGGAACTACCAAATAAGATGTAGGGAGCCTTTGTGTCTGATGGCCCAGTGACAAGGCTTAAATTATATTTGGTGTGAAAGTAAGACTAATGGCCTGTTTTAAATTCCCCAGCCTGAGGTTCCCAACCTTGGCGATAGCCTAATGAGCAGGTACTCCTTGGATTAGAGAGTTAAATAAAATCCGCTTGGAAGCCGAGGCCTGTGTCACTGAGGGGGAAGTGAGATGAGCAATGTTTGCTCATCGGGTTAAGTGTCCAGGTTAGGTAATCCATTTCCAACATATTGGAGAACTTGCACATGAACACTTTGGGAAAGCAAATTATGCTTCCGGATTGGCTTTTGCTCCAAGTCTAGAGTCCTTATTAGTATAACAGAGATAGTAATGCTTAAAAAAGATAGTCACGCAGATAACACAAGGGAAGGTTTTCAAGTCCTCACACAGTAGACACCTAAAGGCGGTTTGCTTCCTCCTTTCCTCCCACTAGTCTGACTCCTCCTGCCCTTACCATCTTGGTAGTTGGTCATCTCCCCACCTTGGGGTGCTTCTGTGTTCACGTTTTCTCTCCTGGAAAGGTCTGAAAAGTCTCTGAGGACAGGCACCTTGTCTGAGGTGCTTCCCACAGAAGGCCGTACGTGGTGGACGGACGTAGGCGCTCCGTGGGTTCGTGTTTCCGCACCTGCGGTGAATTGCTCTACGCTTGTCTTTCTTTTCTTCTCAGTCACAGACAGGGGATGGTGGGAAGACATAATGTGCTTTTCAGTACTTCTGTGGCCTTTCCCCACATGTAAAGACAACAGGCTGACAGGAATGGAACTGAAGGAGAAAAGTATTTCTTAACATATGTTGGTCTAATTAAAGGCCAGTGCTTGTATTTCCCAACCAGGACAGCATTCCTGGAGAAATTATCCCCTAAATGGCTTAAAAATACAGTCCCAGCAACATGTAAGTTCAAAGCAATTATCCGGCCTAGGGGCGTTTTACAGGTGACACCGTAGCCCCACTGCCTGCAGCTCCGTGTAGCTCCGTCATCCGCTGCAAGATCCTAGCAGGCTTGCAGCTGCCTTACTGATGCCATCAACCAGGAGGCAGGGAATGTCTGGGCAGGCTTGGACTCTGCAGATGGATGACTCCTATAGACAGATGCAGAAGGGCATGTGAGATTACCAAGTCTTTCATTTCATGGAGGAGTAGGCTCAAGCCAGAGAGGTTATGATTTGCCCAGGATCACAGGGCTAGTTAGAGCTGAGGAGATGGGAGAAACCCACAGCCAACGGTTGCTGGTCCAATTCATTTCTTCAAAGATAATTTACTAAATGCCTGCTACGTGCTTCATATGTTGGAGATACAGACAAGTATGTCTTGGTCCTTGTATCCGCAGGGAGTCTAAGAGGGGAGGAGAGTTACAAGAAGCAGCCAGCTGTAGGACAGTGTGGAGGGATGGATGGACAGGTACCAGGAGAGGCAGGTGAGGGGAGGGAGGCACTCACTTTGGGCCCAAAATTCAAAGGGACACCAGAAACCCAGGAGTCAAGATAAAGACCATTATCAAGATTATGTGTCTGTACGGCTGGTGTGTCCTTTTGGCTCAGGTTCCAGTGTGGCTCGGCGTGGTGCCACTACTGATCCGTCTTCATTTAACACATTAATATCTTGTTCACCTTGGATTTTTTGCTTTAATTTTTGACTATTGAAAATATTACCTTAAAATACTCTTTGTCTTGATGGCTGAGATTTTGGGGGGTTTTTTGGTGCTTCCCTTCTAAAATTTTGCACCTTAAGCAGAGGCCTCACTCTGGTCTCCAGGGGAATCTAACAGAGGCTGCATGGGGACGGGAGGAAGGAGGACCCTTTGTGTGTGAGGTCCAGCAGAGGTGCCTGGGTTTCAGATTCTGCTTCTGGGAAGCCTACAGGTTCAAGAGAGCCCCAGTAGGGGAGAAGTAGGACCTTTTCAGCCAGAGCAGCTCCACCTTGACCTATTTTGTTTGCTAACATTTTTGGTAAGGGTTTGTTGGATTCCTGGTCTGGTAGAAAGAGATTCTTAGGTCTAAAAAGTGTTTGAAAATTTCTTCCAGCAATGAGAAAATACTCAATTCAAACACCTGAGACCCGTCACATGCTCCCTGCGGCTCGAGTTGGGGTTGAGGGACAAGGAGATAGATAAAGCAGACGAGGCATCAGGGTCCAGAGAGGCCAGAGGCTGCCTGACCCACCAGAGGTGGGTTCAAACCTCAGCTGTTTGCTTCCCTCCCAAGCACCCCCAGGAAAGCCCTGTGAGCAAAGGCATTTGGCGGGCACGTCTGGTCGTTTTACTGGACCAAATGGCTTGCATCCCCTTCTTTGTTGGCCAGAGAAAGGGTCAAAAAATATAACTTAAAAAATTTCACTATCACAATAGAAAGTCTGCTTTTCTTAGACAAATGCT
This sequence comes from Camelus dromedarius, assembly GCF_036321535.1. Lineage (NCBI taxonomy): Eukaryota > Metazoa > Chordata > Mammalia > Artiodactyla > Camelidae > Camelus > Camelus dromedarius. Next base: position 26,789,913 of record NC_087446.1, read on the forward strand.
CGATAGATGATGAGGGGGAAGGGCAGAGCCAGGGAAAGAAAGCATCTCAGAAATGATTCCTAAAACTGAATTGATCTTAATCTAGCCAGACCTTTTGGGGGCTGCCACATGGCATGACTCCCAGGGGGGTGACTTCTCACTGAAATCTGTGTCCGTGGCAACCCCCACCCCGGAGTCACACAGCGCACAGCCGGTTGACTATACAGGGCAGCAGTAGTCCGTGTGAGTCGTCAGAATGTCACAAGCGAATGATAGCTTGTAGCCTCATTCAGCTAAGCCACACAACCTAATTCAGTCTGTTAGGCTTTCTGAGTTTTAACAAGCTAGCTTCTCCAATTCTGGAAATTTTCTCCAGCAAGAGTGTTCCCTTTTCATTCTCTTGACTCCCCGCAATTATTAGGAAAGAGGAGGTGTGTGTGTGTTCATTGAGAAGTGATAAGGGTGACAGGGGAAACTGGGAAGACACTGAAAGTAAAGTCAGCTAAGAAAGATTTCAATATCGGAGTCAAACTTATTATATTGGTTGGATTATACACAAAACAAACCTGATAAGCTCAAATTTGAGGGAGAAGATGCAAAAGTGGACCCTCATGAACTCCTGGCAAGGTGTAACTTGGTATTTCTGAAAGGCTATGTGGGGGCATGTGTTCAAAGTCTAAATTATATGCATATCAAGTATTTTAAAGCAGGTTTTAAAATTATGTATCAAGTGACCCCCATTGAAAATACATGTAAATAAAGGAAAAAGAATGAGAGTGTATGTGCATGTAAACGGTGGTTCTGGGTAGTGTGCTTATGGGTGATTTTTTTCCCCAGCTTTATTGAGATATAATTGACTGACATGTAACATGGTATAAGTTTAAGGAGTACGGTGTGTTGATATGATAATTACATATTGCAAAATGATTACCATCATAACTTTAGCTAACACCTCTATCATGTTACATAATTACCATTTGGGGGGTAGTGAGAACATTTAAGATCTACTCTCTTAGCAACTGTCAAGCATATGCTACAGTGTTAGCTATAATCACCATGCTGCACATGAGACCCCCACAACTTGCAACTGGAAGTTTGTACCCTTTAACCAACACCTCCCCATACCCCTCACCCCAGCCCCTGGTAACCACCACTCTTCTCTCTTTTCTATCATCTTTTTTACTTTCCACTTTTAAGTGAGATCACACAGTATCTGTCTTTCTCTGTCAGGCTTATTTCACTTAGCATAATGCCCCCAGGGTCCATCCGTGTTATTGTAAGTGGCAGGATTGCTTGCTTTCCCACGGCTGAATAAAATTTCCTTTTTAAGTATATGGGTGTCTTTCTAATTCTCTCCTTTTACTTTTCTGACTTTTTGGAGAGATTTTTTTCACTCGATTGGTATATATTGAATAATGGGGGCTGTTTCAGCTGCAGGAGATACAACGACAAATCTCACAGTGCTTAGATTCTCATGGCGGCAGGGGAAATCTAGGCAACAAAGGAAATAAATAAAATATATAGTGATATGGAGAAAAAGAAAGTGGAGAAGCCTATCAGGAGTACTGGAGTGGGAGAAGTGATTTTTAAACAAGCGTCAAGAAGGGCTCAGAGAAAGGTGATAGTTAAGCAAAAATGAAGAGGAGGTGGGGAAGTAAGCCTTTCAGGTGTCTGTGGTGAGCGCCCTCCATGCAGAACAAATAACATGTGCAAAGGCCCTGAGGCAGAGGACCGAGCAGGCAAGGATGGGGGAAGGTAACAGGATCTGAGGCTAGAAAGGCAAGAGGGGAGATTGATTACATGAGACTCTTTACAGTAACGTTGCTTGTACTCTGAGTGAGAGGGAAAGTCATTGTCTGATGTTGAGCAGAAGTTACATTATCTGTCACATCCTTCAGGGTTACCCCTCTGGCTGTGTTGGGAATAGTCTCTAGGTGGGCAGAGTGGAAGCAAGACCAGTCATGAGGCTGTTTCAACAATCCAGGCAAAATGGTTTTGTGGCTCAGACCACAGTGATGGTGACAGTGGTATGGTACGAGATACATTCTGAACGTGTGACCCACAGGGTTTGCTGAAGCTTTGGATGGGTAGTGTGGGGGACAGAGAGAGATCAAGAAGGATTCCGAGGTTTATGGCCTAGTTGTAGTTGCCACTGACTGAGACACACCTGTGGGAGGAGCAGGACGGGGGAAGCCCGGGGCGCAGTTTTGCACGTGCTGTACCTGCAGGGAGGGAGGGTACAGGTGGGAGAAGGAGCCTGGGCTGGAGAGTTACATTTGGGAGTTTGTTAACGTATCTGTCGCGAAGAGACTGAACGAGATCACCACAAGACTGCCTTTAAACAGCAAAAAGGTGTCCACACCCTGCCTCCTGGAAAACTCTAGAGTTAAGATCATGGAGATGAGGAGGAGCCAGCCAGGATGCTGAGAAGGAAGGGGTGAAGGAGAAGGGCAACCAGGGGCTCATGGTGTCCTGCACCCTCGTGGAAAAACACCCTTTGAAGGAAGAGGGATTCATGATCAGTTTCAGCTGCTGCTGATTGGCTAGGTAGGCTGAAAGCAAGTTGCCCATTGGCTGTGGCAACTTGGAGGTCATGGGTGACCTTGACAAGAACAGCTGTGGTGGAGAGGGCAGGTGAAAGTCTGATTAACGTGGGCTTAAGAAAGAAGGGGAAGAATTGGAAAACATTGAATGAAGACAACTCTTTCTGAAGTTTGCTGCAAAGGGGAGAAGAGAAATAGATTTGTAGTTAGAAGTGGAAATGGGGCCAAGAGAATGGTTCTGTGCATTTGTTTTTAAAGATGGGAAAAATAAGAGTTGTTTGCATGCTGGTGAGAATGAGCCACAGGAAGGAGAGGAAGAACTGATGGTGCAGGAAGGAGAAAAGAGGCTTGCTGGAGCGGTGTCTATGGACAGGTGAGGGGGGCTGGGATCCAGTGCCCAGAGGGAGGCCAGTTCTGCAGGAGGAAGGAGGGCAGGGCTCATGCCCACAGATGTTGGAAGGTGGGAGAAGTGGTGTGGGGGAGAGTGGAAATGATCTTCTATTTTCTCACTGAAATAGGAAGCATTTGTTAAGGAGATAAACACATATTACTTAAGGACAAGGAAATAAGGAAAGAAAGAAAACTTAAATATGCATGAAGTTTCACTTGGCAACATCACTTCCAAAGTTTTTTCTTAAGGAAATGATTAAAGAACTTTGCCAGGATGTTCGCTGGCACGATTATTTGCAACAGCAAGAAGTTACAAACAATCTAAGAGGCTCACAGTAGCAGATTGGTTATATTTAACCAATTTATTAATCTGTGCCGACTTTCAAGTGTATACATTGATATTGAAAGCTATCGAGCATACATTTAGTATAAAGTTTCCATGTGTTTTAGAAATATGTATTTATTTGTCGATGTCAGTCTATACGTATCTACGTGTTTAAAACTGGTAGTCCATGCCAAATTGGATTATGGATCGCCGATACTTTTATTGATTATATTTCCTGATTTTTCTGTAATAAGCAGAATGAGAAGCTTGTAATGAGAAAATAACAACATAAGAACCTGCTCAATGTTCCTTTGCCATGTGGCACCTTTAGATTTTTTTGGTGACTCTTAAGAGGTCCGAGGTCTCTTAGCCTGGGTTGCTCCACATCATGCAGTAGCCTCTTGCCTGATAGAACTCAGATGTTGCCTATACAATCCTGCCGTGATTATGTCAGCAAGTCCCCCTCAGTCTATGCCTGTAAGATGCTGGTTGACATCTGTAGTGGCGGAGAGGGAGCTGTCCAAGGCTTGCACCAGCCTGCTGCTAACACGGGTGCGTATATCTGGCCTCTTTGTTCTGAGACTTGCTTGAATTGTGACACACCACCTGGTTTGAATCGATAATGCCCACTGGCCTGATAGAAGAAACTACAAATAAAAATAATCGTATTACTTGGTGTGTATAATGGACATTGTCTCAGTAGTATATAAGGTGGATTTAAAAGCAAATTTGGAGACTTACGCACTTTTATTGATCTGTTGTATGTAATTTAAGTTTTAAAAGTGTTCTGCCTATGACATAGCTTGAAGACAAGCCTTAGCCATCCCTCTTTTAGCCAGATTGCTGTTCTAAGCCCCTTCTAGAAAGGGATTCTGGTGCTGCCCCCTTCCAAACAGGGTATCCTGAGTGTTCTTTAGAAAGCTGTCTGCCTTGTGTCTGAAAGGTGCCACCTACCTTTGAAACAGCTGCTCCACAGTTGGAATTTCCAGCCCCAAGGTGGCATTTCTCTGATCCACTTGCAACTTAATGCACTATGAATGTTTGGATTACACACTGGATAACTTTGGAGGTTAAAATTGATTCACGCAGATAGGTGACTGAATAAGCGACAGAAACATGACCTAGAATAATCTCATGGTTTGATGTTGTGTTAACTTGTTTCATAATCTGTTTAACAGCAAACTTGATACTTCCTGAATGTGCCAACCATAACATGCCCTTTTCTGTTCAAAGGGAGAAAAAGAAAAACCATGTTTTTCTCCTCACTCATAATCAAGGAAATTATTAAACAGAGAAAGTCTGGTTGTCCTCAGTAATACACTTTCTTGCGCTTTCCTTTTCATTCTGTGCTCTTTTCCTGTCGTCTTGTGTGTGGCTGGAGCAAAGGTAACTCTGTAGTTGGGATGGTGGCATTTTAGCTCAAGTTTATTATTTTAAATACACATGCCTGACTCTGACCAGAGATCAAAATAAGCATCTCCAAGAATGGGACAGATTGACATTGTGTCCTTTGATGTGGCATACTGAGAGAAACACAGCCCCACTTCCATGATAATTTCTGCCAAAACGCAAATAGCACTGACCATAAGGAAACATGATAGAAATCCAAATGGAGGGAGATTCTACTAAATAACTGGTGTGAAATCCTCAAAAATTTAGAGGTCATCATGACAAGGACAGATTGAAGAATCGTTCCAGATTGAATAATACGAAAGAGACATCAAAAGTGAATGCATGTATGGCTGAAAAATTGTGCTCTATACTGGAGTTTGACACAACATTGTAAAATGATTATAAATCAATAAAAAAAAGAAAGGAAAAAAAAGTGAATGTGACACATTATCCTGAATTGGAACGAGAAACAGAAGAAAAAAAATTTGGGGTACATATTAGAACAAAGGTGAAATGTGAGTGGGATGAACAGATTACATAGTGATACTATATAAATCTAACTTCCTGCTTTTGGTGGCTGAATTGTGGGTATCATGCAGAAGGGTGCCCTTGTCTTTTAGTAAATTCACATTGACACTTCTGGTGGGACTGGGGCTTCCTGTCTGCAACTTTTCAATTGTTTCAAGGAAATAGACTAGCTAGCTAGACAGATGGTAGAGAAAGATAGATACGTAGATAATAATAAAGCAAAAGTGTCTGTAGCAAATATCTGTATCTATGGATAGCTATTATATTATGTCTAAGATATAGAAAGATAACATCTATCTATTTAGATCTGTATTATATATGTATATCCCTTGCCTGGGCCCCTGCAGGCCTGCTGAATTGCATATGGGCCGGGGCCGGGGTGTCGATGGTGCACAGCCAGCCAGCACATCACCCTCTGAGCAAGTCCTCTCAGTTCCAGGAGCTTTGGGGTAGGTCTGGGAAGGATGCAGTTCTGCTTCTTGTCCTGGCTTCTCTCACATTCCAAGTCCAGTGCCTGCTGTCTTCTCTCCCTTGCTACTTCCTAGGGTGTAAATACCTGACAGAGATTCAGCAAAGCTTTCCAGACTGTTTCTTGAAACGCTAATATGTTCTCAGAAAACAAACAGCAACAAGAACAAATAGTCCGTTTGGTTCTGAGTTGAAAAAGTCTACATAATGCTTCATGTAGCCGCTCCTTCCTGGACATTTATAAAATGGATTCGTTTCTAAATGGCTTACAGATGGCTGCATTTTGTGTCATTCAGTATGTTGCAAACATTTTTGGCCATGGAACGCTTTCCCTCCCACTTAACATCTATCACATAACAGCCAGTGACCGTGTGTTTCTCCAGGTACTTGGTCCCGAAGGCTGTGTGAACCACTGAGGATGCTGATGGGAAAGGTGTGAAAGCAGTTGGGCCTCAGGCTCAGTCTGTTTGTTATTCTTGCAGCTCTGCCTTCTTGTGTGTGTCAGTTTCTCTGTAGGGGGACTTCCGTCACCAGATTTGAAGATGCTGTAAGCAGCGACTGGGTCTAATCCTTCCGCCTTCACAGACAGGCAAAGAACATATTGTACCCATCCTGCTCAGACTGCTCCTGAACCAACCACCAGATCCAGGGAAATGGGATTGCTTGTTAGCTTGGACCCGCCGGGGCTCACCCATTCATACACGGTGGCTACACAGTGGGGACGGGGTGGGATGGATGTTGGGGGCGGAGGTATCAGGATGTCCTCCACAAGGTGGGACTTAAGCCAGCAGAGGCCTGGGGCTGTTGCAGTTGGCCTGGGTAAGCCTCTCCCCACAAAAGGCTCCCGAGATGATCACCAGCATTTCAGGCAGTTCCACACCTGGTTAGCCTGTCCTGGGGTGAGGAAGGGGTCCTCTGAGTGTTGACGGCAGGGGCAGAGGCACTGGCTGACCCACTGAGGGAGGATAACAAGGCCAGTGAATTGAGTTGCCTTTTCCATTTTTTTTCTTTTCTTCTTTTCTTCACATGCTTTCCCACAGTTGGATTTTTCTTTTTCTTTAGCGACACCCAGCAAGCCCGGGTCTCCAGGAGCACAGCTACAATCAGGACACTTCTGAAAAGAAGACTGAACACAGATTGCTCGCCAGTTCCCCCACTGGAGGCTGAATTCCAAAGGTGGTTTTTCTTTAAGCCTTCATCTCAACCTTTTGCCTCCTAATTTTGAAGTAAAATCCTTCTCAAGGCAGATCCTCACAAAGTGCTAAGAACTGAGCAATGTGTCATTATTACACTTGCAGTAATTCCCAAAGAGCATCAGTGAATTCAGATATTTGTAAGTAACTTTGCCTGGGTCAGCTGGGCTACAGCCAAGAAGTTGCCAATACTCATCCAAGCTTGAGTTTGATCTCATGCAAACAAAGAACAGAAATCAACATGGGTCGGATTTTCCCTCCTTCCCAGGAAATAGTCCATGTTAATGCCACAAGCGCAGTGCTTTCAGAGGACCACAGCTGGCTTTTGAAGATGGACCATCACCCTGGGTGGGTGAGAGACAGGTCCTAGGGCTCAGCCTGCTCACTGTAGGGAGCCTTGGAAAGTGCCCAGGCCTGTCCCAGAGCAGGTGCCTGGTTAAACACTTGCTCTCCTTCCTTCTGTTCCTTCCCCTGCTTCTTTTCCTTCCCCTAAATACTGCTCCAGAGGAAAAGACCCAAGAAATTACCAAAAATTAATGTCACAAGTTACTCCTACAGCTACTCTGGTTGCCATTCTTGAAGTTATCAGCCCCTTGTTATTAAGTTACTGTCTAATTCATTTGATGAATTACTATGTGATGAGGTGTTTTAGATCAAACACATACACACACACACACACACTCTCAATGTGAGGACTTTATTGGTTCAATTCAAAATAGTGACACCAGCTGAGAGACTTAGGCCTCCTACCATCAAGTACTTGCTACTCTTTTAATCCAACCCTAGTAATGACTTGGATTTAAAATTTTTTAGGGTCACTTTGGGATACAAGTGACCCCTTAAGCCTATTTCTTGTCGAATAGCTGCCTCAGAGAAGAGTCAGAGCCTTGAGGCACAAGACTCCTCAAGGCCATCTCAGATGTGTGAGTCTCCTCTGGTCCCAGAGTTACTTCTGCAGTGACCAGCCAGTTCAGCAGGTGAAAATCACAGGCTCATAGCGTCTCAGGGTAGGAGCTGGTCTTAAGTGTTCCATCTTCTATTCTAAGCTACAATTTCCCTGCCAAGGGGTAAGCTGGCCTCCCCTCCACTGGCCCCTGCTGGGCATTGTCTCCGTGATTCTTACCTTCTTTATCTTCACATGTATCCTTCTAAAAATTTCAGCATCACAAGAAACATATCGAAGGAATCTCCAATCCTTGAACCCAGAAGAGTTTAACTAAGAGTTCTCGTGTTTTCCAAGTCTTCTCTTCTCCAGGGTAACCATCTCCAAACATTTAAACCATCCTTCTGAAATGACTGCCAGCTGTTGCAGCTTCTCAGCCCTCCTCTCTCTCCGCCAGCCTCTCTCTAAAGTTCTTAGTCCCACCTCCTCACCCCCAATAACCAGCATCACAAATGAAGCACATCAAACAGGCAGCCCATCCTAAGTGTGTGCTCTGCGTCTCCAGCGTAAGCAGAACACTTTTAGGAAATCAAACATATACCTTCTTTTCAGCTTTTTGAATTATCAGGGCAAGGATTTCCCTACCTGATCGGCCCCAGGACTCCCAAAAGGATTGTTAAAACCAAACCTGTGAAGAATGAATGAAAATGGAAGATGCTCTGTATGCCCTTGAGGGGAACACGATGAGGAGTTTTCTACTGATCTCCTGATGACTCCTCTTCATTGGGCAAGATAATCAAAAGGATTGGCTCCTATTTCAATTTGCTTCCATAGGATTTGGAAGGTAAGTACCTGAAAGAAAATTTCAATGTTCTTATGTATATTTTTTGGCTGCAGGGAATAGAAAACCTACTGGTTGCATCAACTTTAGGATATTGTCGAATGCAGGTCGCTGTAACTGGGTGCATCAAAAGGCCTGTGCTTTTGTTTGGCTTTTTTTTTTTCTCTCTTCTTTTCCACTCAAGGTTAGAATCTGTAACTCTGCCTCCAGAATTCTGCTTGGCACTTTCCCACCACTGTGTTCAAGACTGAAGGTTCTGAAAATGTTGGGCCACCCCCAGACTTCCCCTCCCGTCTCAGGCGGGGAAGCAAGAGGAAGTGAGTTTCTGGCACAGGGAGGTGGGATGGTCACGACCAGGCAAAGCGTCTGCTTCGATTTGTTTAGAATGTTTCAAAATACAGTTTTACTTCATTATAAAAATTAATACATAATTATTAAGAAAGTTTGGAAAATAGAAGAAAAAAATTCCCCAATGCTGCTGCCCAAAGTCTTTTCTCAACACGTTAACACTGTTCTTATCATACAGAGTGTGATTTTTCTTTCTTTTCCCCACTTTTAACATATGATTATTTTAAAGCTCTATGGTTTTTGAAATATATTTATCGTTTTGAAATGTAAACCAAAGGAGGCAGCTGAGAACAGTGGAAAGAGGGCTGGCTCAGGCGTGAAGGGACTGTGCTCGTGACCCAGGTTCTGGCGCTTGTCTGTCACAGTATTTCTGTTTCTTCCAAATGAAGAAGTGTGTTTCATTAGTTCTACCATTTCCAAGCCTTCAGGATCATGAGAGCTGTACCTCTGAGACACACAAGCCACACTCTTCAGATACTGATTCAACACAGCAGGTCCAGACCCCAAAGACAAGCAGACAAGTGGACTGGAAGGCAGCACCACGTGAAACTGGATGCCTGATATGGACCGATGTAAGCTATAAAATGTAATATGTACTGTATGACATTCATATAATACCAGTTCTTCCTATTTTTCAATGGAAGCCAGAAATCTGGATTTTCATGTGAAATTGTTTGCTTTTTAAACCTGGACACATAATTTTAAAAAAAAATACTACAGAGGCCAAACAAAACACGTCTGCTGAATGCCAGTCTGCAACTCTGGCTAAGCCAGCAGCCAACCTGATCAACGGTAGTAGATAACAGGGGGTACAGAGCAGGGGCTGGGAAGAGCTGCTTACAAGACGTTTTGGCTTTACAGCAACTGGATTATTCCAGTCCATCTAAAACATCAAATGCTTATATCAACAGTGAATAAATGTAGGATTTTATCACCTCTCGCTTTTTACAGCGACGGTGTAACTACTTCCCATTGCTGATTCCGGAACACCCTTGCGTGTGAGCTGAGCTGGGATGTGCTCTCTTGAATAAGCGTGTACTGTATCGGAAATAACTAAGTTGGGAGCCTGGTGCCCACAACTCCTTTCGTGTACGCGTTTCTCCTGATCATGATTTCTATGGTTCAAAATCAAGTTCTGTTTCTTTTGCCTTAATCACTCCATTTAAGCACAAAGTGGAAACGAAAATGAAGAAGACAGGCGTTCCCTGAGTGAGAACTGCCACCTCAAGCGGTTTTGTCTCTTCTCTCCCTGTGTCACATCTTTAATCTCTTCTTTTCAGAGAAAGAATGATCAACATCACCAGACACTGCGGGTCTTTGCCCTCAGCAATTCTGAGTCTTACTTGCTGAAAGAGGATTTAACAGCTTTGAACTTTTTATGTGATTTTTGCCTTCGACACAGTTGTTGTTAGAGTTCTACAAAAGCGACAGCGCCCTGCAAGAACGCCGGGTTTCTAAATGATTCATCTCCTCGCAGACCTTGACATTCGGTCCAGGTGTAGGAATCAACAGTGAATAGCCCTCGGGTCCCATCCTCGGGTCTTGGAAAGGCTTCAGTGAAATTCTGTAGCAAAAGCTCAGGCGCTTCCCCTGAGTTTCTCTTTGTTCTGCTAACTTTTTATCCTTGAAAAGCAAAGGGATTTCCTTTGGGGATTAAGCAGAGGAAACAACCTAATAAGATAGCGGCTGTGTTTCGTTAGAATTACAAGATGCAAAAGTATTTCTGAAGTCAACTCAACAAGAAGCCCTTTGGCCCAGTCGCGGCGGGGTCCCCCTGTGTATTCAGCAGAGAGCTCCCCGAGTCCTTACCCCACTGACGTGCTTCTCCTTCTCTGTCCTCCTGGCCCCTGGAGTATCTTGGACAAACAGTAATGGTTTCTTGAGTAAGGCAGAGTGGCGTCTCATCTGAATGTGATACATACCAAATTTTTTTTTCTTTTCAAGAGCTTTTACATGTGTCATCTTGCTAACACGAAATCATTTTGAAGTAAATATTTAGAAGTGGATAGATGCCATTCTCATCCTGCCAGCTCCTGGTTTTGTGTCACTTTTGGAACAGAGGTAGAAGAATGAGACGGGTGATTAATTTTCTTAATGAGAGCTCTTAGAAACTACTGTTCACAGAATGAGACGGGAGGAAAGAATTTCCTGGTCACAGACTTCAGACTTGTCCCAGGCACACGTCTGCTTCCAAACCAGGAGTCTGCAGAAGGATTAGGGCATGGCAGTAAAAAGAACTGTGTCAAAGCAGCTCCATAAAAGCCAGCCTGACGTTCCATCTCCTGTCAACACCACGCTAGATTAAAAGTGCATACTGAGCTGCTATTCAAGAGCCACTAAAAGAAAACTCTCAAAATAAACAGTAACATAAATCACATTTCCATTAGATTTCTCCAATTTTCACATTCTGACTTATGGCTGATACTTACTTTAAAAATGTTCAATGGTAACCTAAATGACCAAATTTTAAGTTAACCATGTTTTTATTAACTCCTTTTGAAGCAAAAACAAGTTTTTTTTTCTTCTGGTTAATGATTCACTTAAAAATGTTCAAAACACCAACAGTTTTTCACATTTCCTTATACAGGTTTGTTGTATTTTCCTTTTACTTGTTTTGATCACTTTTTACATTTTTAGGGAGATGCTTGGTTTGTACTTTTATTGTTTTGGCAGTATCCCATCTAATTTGACATATGGCATTTCTATTTGTATTTTAAAATATACTTCAGTACATTTTGGCCCTCTGGCCAGAATATTATTTAGTTGAGTTTTTTTTTTTTTCATACTTTCTGTGTGATTGAGTATTTTATTTTGTTATTTCTAATTTTTTGATTTATTCTCTGGATATATAGAATGCAGAGTTTAACTTAAACTGTGTGGTACAGAATATGGTCAATTTTTACCTAAAATACACTTGGGCACAAAACCAAGCTTGCTTGTATTTCCATGTAGTTTCTGGCACATAGGTTAAATCTGCCTTATTAATTTTATATCACTTTATGTCGTGTGGATTAATTAAATTCTACTTCCGAACTGTTGATATTCCTAATTATATATTATATATTGCATTTCTGCCGATTTTTCCTATTCATATACTTTTTGCTTTATCAGTTTAGAAGTTTTAGATGACTGAGCTGTTTTTCTTTACTGCTTTTGTTGTGAAATCTACCTTATTATGAGAATCTCAAATCAGAGTCTTTATCTTTAATAGGAACATGCCTGAGATTTGACTCAAAAGAAAAGGCAAGATTCTGATAAGATTTTGCAAAGAAAAAAGTAGTTAAACACACCCTCTCCACCCCTATTAACCTCTGCCTCTTGGCAAGCCAGTGACCTATTTTCCTAGTAAGACCAGGCTACCATTGTGTTATCTGGCTGAGTCATAGTTGGGGCTTATGGAAGACAGAAAACCTGGCAGTTACGCTGTGTTCCTAGATTCAGTGTACATTCATAAATCCTCTGGTGCATGAAGTCTAAGACCTCATGACTTGCTGGAGCAAAATGTTGGGCACGCCATCAGGGAAAATGAAGCATATAGTGTATTGATGTAATTCGACTTAAATATCTACTATAGACCCATCTGTTTTTATCATTAAATTTGCTCATGAGTTGAGCATAATTATTTGTCAGTAACCTCCAAATACTCTTTTTTTTTTTTTCTCAGCAGTCCAATATTTCTACCCAGGGACAGTATATCTTCTAATCCTCTTGTGTGCTCAGGACACTCAAGATGGCTGTTCTGTTGCTCTTTGTACATCCCCTGCTCAACCAGCCCCTGCTTTACCTACAGCCCACTCACGTGAAGGTGCTTGCTTCCGGCCCGGCTAGTGAGTGTTCTAGTCCTTAGGCCAGAATGGCTCCACCTGCAGTTTATTAAAGGGCACTAGCTGCCCTCGTGATGGTCGTTAACCTGAGAGGCTGAGGGAGATGCCCCAGCTGCTGGTTTCCCTGGTAACTGATGAGCCCGCCTTACGGCAGTTGCCCTATAAATGGGCACTCCCCTCCCCCACCCCGGCCCAAGGCGCGAAGATGGCTGCCGCGTCCTGCGCGCGGCTCCACACCGCGCGAGTGTCACTCCAGGACGTCGCGGTTTGGGCAGGTAAGACCCCTTGTGCGGTAAACCACTGATGTGTCCGTTGCTGTCTCCGAGCTCCTCCTTCAGACTCAAGGCTGGGCAAGTCCAGGCCTTGCAGGCCTTCGGGGTGCAGCCCAACCATTGGCAAGCCGGCCAAGAGGCCGAGGAGACTCCCGTGAGCACCAAGGTGTCGGGAAACGCGGGCAGGACTGGAGCATTCCAGGGAGCTCCTGGCTGTCCACTGGCATGTGGGGCCTGAAAGCCGTGGGGGGAGTTCCAGGGCTGCGTCCTCTAGCACGTGGGCCCTGGGCCAGCTGGCTGCCAGAGAGATGTCTTTCTCTTCTGTTATTTTGAAATATCCTGTTAACCTCAGTCTTTTTTCCAGTTTAAGGTAGCAGCCTGGCACTCACAGCACAGGGATGGCTGGTGAATACAGACAAAACCCAAGGTCCTGGATTGTTTACAAAATACAGGCATACCCCAGACCCACCACCCCTGAACAATTACAGGGACAGACTTGTGAATTGGACATGGCCGGTTACCCAGAAGGGTTTGGTTGGGGCCTTTGGCAACAGCAAAGTAATGAGTACCCTTGGGCCTCTGGTCCCAGCTATGGAAGGGGACAGAGTGACGATATAGTGTGAGGGAACAACAGCTCTATGCAGCCTGTAGTGCCTGAGGACAGGTGGAAGTCCTTACAAAAGGCCAACCTGAATTAGTCCAGCAATGCAAAAAAAACCCCACACTTTACTGGCCGTGAAGTTCAGGGAATGGGGCTATGAAAATGACACACGCAAGCATTTCCACCTACCTTACAACCATACTGCCCCCAGGCTGATGGAAAGGATGAGGGGGCTACTTAGCGATTCAGATGGAAATGTGCTCTCTCAACACAGGGATGGGGGGCTGATTCAAGCCCTATGAGTTGTAACTGAGCACCCCAGGCACAGTGGTCCCAGTGTCTCTGCCAGGTTAACCCAGAGGCAACTAGTCAAAACACAATCTGAGTTCAACTGTTGACCCCTGAAAGGACAGTTGCCAGCTATTGGTCAGAACAATGACCACATTTGCCCTTGCCACAGGCTCTACCCTCAGAGAAACACGTTATAAAGCGGCCCTGGGACTGGCAGGTAAGTCCCCGGTGGTTTGGGTTTGCTGCCCCATGGGGAAGAGGATTAGAAAAGGACTAGTAGGTTCCACGTCTTAGGTACCCGGCCCCACCTAAGACTGCTAAAGTAGTTAATCCAGACCCGTAAGGGTGGAGAAAGGCACCATTGTGTTAACCTTGGGCTCTGTTGTCCTGGGCCTCTCCAGTATTTGGCACCGGCTGTGGGGACTAAGGGTGGACAGGCAGAACGGTACTGCAGGCCAGGATGAACCCCAGGCAGGGGCAGTATTAGTGCAGAACCCTGTTACTGCTTGTAGTTTGCTTAATGGCCATGATCTTCTGGTACCGTGCCTGTCGGACACCTTCCATGTCATCCCTAGTCTGAGCGGGAGGGGTCTGTTCACCGACTGGGCAACAGCAGTGGCCTCGCTGTGGAATGAGTTTGATTGCCGGGCCTGCAGTGAGATGCTGTTGTCATCCTCCTCTGGCTTCAGTCCATGAGAAATTGACCTGATAAGTGCCTGGCTCCAAAGTTTGCCCACCTTTTGGACTCTTGTTACCCCTTAACTGCTGTTGTCTGATTGCGTTTGTGGCACTTGGTTGCTGTGTGCCTGTTCATCCCTGACCCCAGAGACATCGTGGGGGAGGGGCAGGCCAAGGTGGCAAGAGCCGTACAGGGTGCACGGGGTGGAGTGTGTGCTCAGGGCACTCGAGGTGGCTGCTCTTTTACTCTTTGTACATCCCTGCCTAACCTACAGCCCACTCACGTGAACGTGCTTGCCCCCGGCCCCAGCTCGTGATTGATCTAATCCTTAGACCAGAACGGCTCCACCTGCTCGTTTATTAAAGGGAAACGGCTGCCTTCGTGGTGCTCATTAACCTGAGGGGCCGAGAGACGTGCCCCAGCTGCTGGTTTCCCTGGAAGCTGATGGGAGCCGCCTCCTCCTGCCGGTAGCAAAGATGGCTACCATGTCCTGTCTGCCGTATACGGTGGGGTGTCACTCCCGGACCTCTTGGTTTGGATGTGTAAGATTCCCTGGCCAATAAACCATTGACGTCCCTGCTGACTCCAGGTTCTTTCTTCAGTCTTGAGGCTGGGCAACTACAAAGCTTGCAGGCCTGTGGGGTACAGTCTAACACCCCTTAAATGCATAGAAACCATCTCGGAAAACAACGGACTCCAAGTTTGCTCCACTCATGAATGAAGTGATAATGAGGCTCTGGACTGCCTTATCTTTTACCTAAAAGGCAGTAAGCAAATAGTGAAAGGCCAGGATAGTATGAGTTCCAGGGAAGCCTTTGTCTTAATGACACTTGGTTCACATTCCAGACCTTTCTCCCACTTCCTGTTTTCGCCCTGCCTTTTATTTCAGGTAATTATGGCATTTATATTCTCAGGCTGAGTTCCTCTGGGGTTACTCAGTGGCCAACTTTTGGCCTGAATCGTGAAGTTTTCTGTGTATGGAAGGCAAGTTTCTGTTATATATTCTTTCCGTTGAAATTTAAAAATGAAGTACTAACTTTGGATTAAATCTCACATTTTCATTTGTTGCCACTTAACATTGGTCCCTGTATCTTTTCCACAATTACAGTTAATCCTGTTTGGAAATGCAACTCAGGGAAACAAAATGATATATAGCAAAACAGCTGTTGAGCACTTAACTCTGACAGCTACTGTGCTAATTTCATAAACAAATTCACATTACGTTCACCTTTTACAATTAAGGGAACTAAGCTTTGTAAGTACCTTTCCTAAAGAAAAAGCAAAGCCAGAATTTT
Source organism: Camelus dromedarius (assembly GCF_036321535.1). Taxonomy (NCBI): domain Eukaryota; kingdom Metazoa; phylum Chordata; class Mammalia; order Artiodactyla; family Camelidae; genus Camelus; species Camelus dromedarius. Next base: position 26,805,765 of record NC_087446.1, read on the forward strand.
CACGCGGGTCTTCCAGGCTTCAAGCACTGTGCTGCAAATAATAGGTGAGAGCCGTGCCCGCTGAGCACCAAGTATCAATCATCTCAATTTTTGTACATTCTGTTTCTTCCAGTCCACTCAGCCCAGTTTTAACTGCTTTTGGCTATAAGAGAATTGGAAAACAATGTTTTAAAAACACTTGAATAAATAAAAATTCTCATTTAGTCAATACCTATGTGGACATAGAATGTCACCTGCTATTTCAGTAAACAAGGGATGTTGTGGCTGTTGAGTCATCAGCCGCCGCACCCACCCACCCGACGGTGCACCCTGAGGGGAATTCAGGGTGGAGTTAAAACAGGTTACCCACCGCCACCAAGCCATCTGCCTCTGCAGCCCACCCCAGTGGCACACCCAGAATGGAACTCAGGATGGAGGAAACAGATACCGGCCCTATTTAAGGTGCACATCAAAGGAATAATTTCAATAAGCCCAGACTTCTTCCCATGCATATACATGCATATGCATCTTCCTGTACATAGAAAAGTGCAAAGTTCATTAACTCGATGTCTGGTTTTCTTTAACAGTTATCTTTTGATGTTCTGACTACCTGTTTGTTTTTTTTTCTTTTTTCTTTTCAAAAACTCCCGTATATCACGGCTCCTGCCTTACCTCTTCAGAAGCAACCCCTCAGAGCTATCTGAGAGTTTATGTCCTAGGCTTAAGTCCTCAGTAAGTCCATTGAATAAAACATAATTCTCAACTTTCAGGTTTTGCATGTTTTTTTTTTTTTTCAGTCGACAGTTTTGGCGACCAACTAACGGACCCAGAGCAGACTTCTCTCCTTCACCTGGACTCTACGAGGATCTGAAATCTGGTACCAGCAGGGGAGTCTGGTCCCCGTCCTACTCTTCAGAGTCCAGATGAATTTGGGTGAGTCTCCCTCGATTCTCGGATCTCTCATTACTGGCTGATGATCCTAAGTTTTACTTGGTGGTTTTACACTCTTCTCTGGAGTAGATTATCCTTGAAACTTGGTTTTAAGGAGAAGTACCTCGGTTATCCTCAGTTGAAAGACACTGGGAAGATTTTTGCTCAGTTTAGACACAGTGGTTTTATTCTCAGTTGAAAGACTGGGAAGACTTTGCTCTGCTGAAAGACACTGAGTAGGACTGGACTGAGTAATTAGGTGGGAGTCTGGCCTGTGGTTTCTTCCCCTTGAATTGGCTACTTTAGTAGCTTGTAGAAATAAATGTGAAGATACCTCATGAGAGCTTTCAGCTCTGAAGAAGGGGCTTCTCTTTTCTGGCCGGCAGTGACTTTCAGGCAACTGAGAAGCTTGTGGGAGTGGTGGAGCCATGCCCTCATACTGTGCAGCTGCCCTGTAGGGAAACCTGACTGTAATTAAAACTTGCTCAGCCAGGGCCACGTGTACTCAGTGGCCACCTCTAGACCTGAGCACCCATGGTGGTCTTAGGCTACAGAGGGAGAAACCAGGACATTTAAGAGCAGACACGACTCTTTAGTAAAAATTAGACTTAAGCTCACAAACAGCACAGTAGCCCAGCACACAGTCATCACCAGCGATTTTATCTCGACAGACCAACCTCGGGATGGGGAGCAAAGCTTTCAAAATGAAAGAAAAAGGAACGACAGGTTGTCAGCCTCCAACTAATACCCCAGCCAGACTTCTGTACGTACAAAACTTGTACTTACAAGTATTTACGTAATGGGGAATTAAAGAAAATATCACCCTGAAAATGACTAAGATGGGGCTTTTTTACTGCGTATGCAGTTAAGTTAGAGAAAGCCAGCCTGATAAAACATCGTTTCAGGATTTTGATCTTCAACACTTGGCAGCCAGTCGAATAGACTGGGATTCTGAGCAGTCTTTTGTCTGTGCCAGCTCACAGGGGCTTTTGTCGTTTTAACTTTCATTGCATCTGCCTGTAAAACGAAGGCCTCAGACGATTTTGGGGAGTAAACTTTCTGGGTCTTGTTTAGGCAGCATTCTTCTTATGGGGACGCCTCTTGCATCTTCTTGTCTTGAGACACTATTAAGACACCTTGTCAATGGCCAGATGATGGATCCTTTAAATAGGAGTAACTTCTAAATTGGTAAATTTTTAGACAGCTCTCATTATAAACAGCTGTTTGATTGGTACCTATGGGGGGAAAAACACATTAAAAGGTGGAAAAAAGTATAGAAGAAATATATAGAATGGTTAACCTAAGAATTCCCTTAATTTAAAACAAACAGAAATACAGTTTGGGAAGCCTTATTTGTGGTCTCTGCTTCCCCTCAAAGGGTCTTACAGATGCTAATGGAAACATTCGGATAATTAATTTTAATTAGATTGATTAAAAGGGAAGGAAGAAAAAACTGAAGGACAGTCTAGAGACTTCTTCCCAACAAGGTGGAAATTTTAACAGGATTTGTCCCAAACGGATAAAGAAATCTTTAGATGGTCATTAAGACATGAGATAAAATGGATGTTAATGGGATTAAGACAAGGATTTGAAACAACGTTACCTAAGGTTGGATGGGCCAAAGGGACCCCCTTTTGGTCCCCAGCATTAAAAGGCTCCAAACAAGTTTGCTCTATTTACCTCAGTTAAAAAAAAAAATTATATATATATAAATTAAAGACTGGAAGAAAATTACCCTGAGATACCTGACCAACAATTAATCAAGTTGAAAGATAGATAAAAGGGCTTGAGTCCCTTGGCTCAACCCCTCACTAAGGACCCCAGAGCCTTCTGTTTAGAAGTAGATAATACTTCAATAAAAAAAATACATATACAACAAATAATAAATTTTAAAAAGAATATGAAAACAAATATATGTATGTTCATGTATGATTGTGCTGTACACCAGAAATTGACACAACATTGTAAACTGACTATACTTCAATAAATAAATAAATAAATAAATAAATAAATAAATAAATAAATAAATATACACACACACACACACAAAATAAAAATAAAAATAAATAAAATGGTCAGGGAGCAAAAAGCCTTTTAGGACTCCTTGTAAGACCAAGGCTTGTTGATTGGATCCTAACAGAAACTAAAGCTAAAGGTACGAAAGTTGATAGAACTGAGATGAAAGTTTATAAAAATTGGTATATTTAAACAGGCTTTATATGAGATGGTTACATCTCTTCTGCCTAATTGCATTGTTTGATGGACATTATGTCTCACTGGGAATGCTTTCCCAGCTTGGTATTGTTACCGGAAAATGGGAAATAAGAATTACCTCTGTCCTTAGTCACCCGAAGAAAAAGAATTTTTGACAAGAGACAAAAAGCATGATATAAGCAAGATTTTTATTAGTGACGTTAAAAAAAAAAAACAGTGAAAGATAGTCCACTCCCGAGAATTGGGAGCTGCCAGTCCAAGAGAGGAAAAATGACACCGTTCCCTCATTGTTCCTATTTTTATATCCTGGTTTTGTGATTGATTGATTGATTGACAACTCAGGTTCTGTGTGCTCTGGTTGATTGACAGCTCAGGTTCCTTGTGCTCTAGATTGTTCCCTTCCCCTTCCTCCCCCCTGCCCAGTGCTCATTTTTATCTAAACTACCTAACATTCCCCGCTCTAGTCATAGGACCCCAAATCTTTGGGACATAGAGGGTGACGACCGCTCTAGCTACTTCCTGCTGATCTGGGGTGATGATGGGGTCCCAGACTAGCTGGCTGTCACTGGGCAGGTGGTGAGTGAAGGGTCGGTGTCCATCGAGGGGCTTGTATAAAAGCTGTCTTGGCTGGTTGATTACCTTGTTGTATAGCCATTTGAAGTTTGACTCAGAGTGTCCCTTGAGAAGCAGTCGCAGATTGCTAAGAGGTTCACAAGAATATGTGGCTCCCATCAGTGAGCCAGATCTCATCATGGTTTTTCAGGGATTGGTCAGTGAGATCTGTTCTAGCTCCTAGAGAAATGGATAGTCTCATGACATAGGTAGAAGGGAAGAGACTCGTCTGGTGATGGTAATAGTGTAGCAGGATTGAGTGTCCCACAGACAGAGACAGTAGTATCTGGGTTTTCCAAAAATAATGCCTGATATTTAAGAAGCTGAGCATCTGAGAGCCAGAAATGTCCCTTGCCTTTTAAAAGATCAGAAACTTGGTGGTTAGCTTATGCTTGTATAGCGGCCCCCACAGTTAGGTTAGAAGCTTCCTCCAGGAGTGTGGAGGGGGCTCACAACACTCTTAGGCAGGAAGGGCAGCCTCGGGCAGTGGGATCTAGCTGCTTGGAGAGGTGTCCCAGGGGCTGTTGGGTGAGGACCCCCAAGGCTATTCCTCCTCTCTCGTGAACATAGAACTGGAAGGGCCTTGTGGGATCTGGAAGCCCCAAGGCCAGGGATCTTACTAGGAGAGTTTTTAATTCTTCCATTGCTTCCTGTTGGGAAAGACCCCACTGGAGGGGTACTGAGTCATCCTTACCCTTTAAACTGTCATATAGAGGTTGGGCTATAGACCCATAGTTAGGGATCCAAAGCCTACAGTAACCTGTTAGTGCAAGTAATGCCCTGAGCTGTTTTTGAGTAATGGGATTAGGGAGTTGTAAGATTTCTTGAATTCTTTCAGGGGAAAAGCTACAGTTTCCAGGAGTCAGAACAACTCCTAGATAAGTTACCTCTTGCTTGACCATTTTGGCCTTAGACCTGGAAACTTTATATCCCCACTCGGCCAAGAAGTCAAGAGTTTGGATTGCATGTTGGATGAGCCTATTCTTGAGTAAGGGAGCAGATAAGTAGGTCATCTACATGTTGGGGAGTAGTCCCTTTTAAAGCTGTAAGTCCTGTAAATCTTGGGCCAGAGCTTGCCCAAAGAGGTGAGAACTATCTCTAACCCCTGTGGTAGCACTGTCCAGGTTAGCTGGCGCTGACACCCACTGGGTGAGTCCCACTGAAAGGCTAATAAGTATTGGGACTGGAGACTAAGCGGTACACAGGAGAAAGCATGTTTAGGTCTAAGGTGGGGCACCACTGGGCTCCTGGAGGTATGTCTGCAGTAACACATCGGGGGTTGGAACCACGGGATGAAGAGGCACTTACAGCCTCGTTTATGATTTTTAAATTTTGGACTAGTCTGTAGGTCCCATCCTTCTTAATGACCAGAAGGATAGGTGTGTTGTAGGGTCTAGAGGAAAGGGTCTGGAGAAGGAAGTTAGGACAGAGTAGGTGGCCCCAGTATCCAAAAGGAAAGTTATTGTCCCACCTGCCACGTCCATTTGTCCCCGCGGCTGCAGCCCAGGGATGGAGATCTCTTGCATTGGGGCTGACTGGAGGGGGCTGCTTTAGTCCCGGACAACCATCTGCAGGTCGCAGGCTGGTTCTCCGCCACGGGCCGTTTGGCTTGAGGGACAGAGGGCCACCCAGTGACCTTGCTTGTTACACCAAAAGCAGGCAGATCTTGGAGGTTTGTCCTTACGGGGACATTTGTTGGCCCACGGCCAGGTCAGCGGCAGATGTTGTGTTGATCGTCAGGCTTGTCTCGTGCTGCTGGGGGCCGAGGACTTAGGGACGGTGGCTGCTCATCTGGGCAGGCCTGGCCTCTTTCCTTCTTTCCTTCTCCTGAGCCTTGGTCTCTTGTACCTGATCTCAATTAAAACAAAACAAAACAAAACAAAACCTGTGGCAGCAACGTTTAGCATTTATCAAGAGTTACTCTGGGTTCCTGGATTGCCTTTTGGAGTTTTTGTCTTATATCAGGGGCAGATTGGGTGAGAAATTTATCCTTTAAATGAGAGGTATATGGTAGGGAGAGCAGGGGAGGATGTACGTTTAAGGGAGTCCCCCTCTCAAGGAGGTGTTGGAGACGGCAGGTTGCTGATAGCAACCATGGCCAAGATGGCTATTTTGCATTTCTTTAGGAGATTATTGCTGTCCCTCAGCAAATAAAAGATCTGAATATATGGTATTTTAGACCATTTGCCTTGTGTATTGTAGAGGAGATTAAGCTGGAGCAAGGTGCTTGAATTTATGCTCCTATTTATGGGCCATGCTTTTGGCTAAGATGTAGCCCAGGGGAGTCCCAGCAGGGATCAACTGTTGGCTTTCCATCTACAGGGCAGGACACTGGTGGAAGCGGGGGCTTCAGAGCTCAGCGTCCCGAGGTGAAGCCCACAGGCTGTAGTCTGAAGTGTCAGTCTTCTGCCTTAGCCAAGAGTACCCTGAAGCCATGGACCAAAGAGAGTCTGGCGTCCCCAGGTCATTGGTCTGCAGAAGGAGGACCTGGTGTCCTGGCCTCCTCTCTGGATGGGGAAAGCGGCCACAGTCTTACCATGAGCTGAGTGTCTCCGCAGTCCAAGGAAATAGTCAGTTTTAACCCCGTGGGTGATTGGTGATCCGGGAGCAGGAGAGCTGCCTAACTGGGACAGCCGGAGAAAGGGGACAAAAATTGAGGAGGGAGTTAGGGGTAGAGGGCCCCTATGGAAGCTCCTGCATGGGGAAGGCAGCAGGAGAGGAGAACTTGAGCTAGAACTCCAGCAGCTCAGTTTTCTAAGGCAGAGATGTTTTCTTGCCTGAGCAAGTGTCCCCGGAGGGACATGAAGCCAGAAAGGAGTCAGAGACATTGCAGCCCATGGTTACTGTCCACGGTGGTGTTTTCTAGAAAAGGCCACCAGGGACAGTGTTACTCAAGCCATGTACGAAAGCCGTGGCCAAATACTTGCTGGCCCGTGAATAAGAGTAATAATACAGTTACGAGAGTCCCCAGGGCACCACAGGTTGAAACAGTGGCACCAGGGGCGAGGCCCAGCCGCACTGGGAAACTGGGAGTTCTCTTTTAGGTCAGAGAGTGAGTAAGTCATAGCTCAGAGGAGGGCACCCCTGTTGGAGCCATAGGACCTTGCAGTGACCAGTGGGACAAAGAGAGTCAGAGATTGAACAAGGGTGTTTTTCAGAGAACTCGATAGCAGAAGTCAGAAAGCAGAAGCAAGGACCCCCAGCCGAGGATAGAGACCAGTATGTAAAGGTGTGAGTGATAAAGTAATCGGTACACAGGCCTGGCCCCGGGTCTTGAGTCAGCTGTCTACCTCACGTGTCATCTTCTCCTCTTCCTGGTTTTCAGGCGGTCAGCGGTCTTCTCTATAGGCCAGTCCAGCGTAAGGGCCAGAAGTGACGCGTTTACCGTGGTTCTGGAGTAAGCCTGGTTAGCTGCCCCTGGAGCTCCGTGGCGGGCGGGGCTGGCGGGGGGAGGCGGCGCGCGGCCCCAGACGGGCCGCTGGCTGCTTGGCCGGCCCAGGGCCGCTGGGAGCCCCGCACCCTGTCCTCGCTCCAGCCTCCACAGCCCGGCCCCAGGAGCCTGTGCTCCGCTGGCCTCGGGGAGGGAGAGGGAGATGGAGGAGGAAAGATTAGGTTGAAGCGCGCAATCCCAGTCATGGCACCGAAATCAGTGTTACCGGGAAAAGGGAAGTAAGAATTACTACCTCGGTTCTTAGTCACCTGAAAATAAAAATAATTTTTCAAAAAGTGTGATATAAGCAAGATTTTTATTAGTGAATTAAAAAAAAACAGTGAAAGATAGTTCACTCCTGAGGATTGGGAGCGAGCCAATCCAGGAGAGGAAAAATGGCGCCATTCCCTCATTTTTCCTGTTTTTTATCCTGGTTTTGTGATTGATTGATTGATTTGACAACTCGGGTTCCCTGCGCCCTGGTTAGCTGACAGCTCAGGTTCCTTGTGTTCTGGATGGTTCATTTCCCTTTCCTTTCCCCCTGCCCAGTGTTCATTTCTATCTAAACTCCCTAACAGTATTATAAGATGGGACATTTGGATCTGCTCCTCAGGAAAGAATAATTAAATATACTAAAGGAAACTAATAGGGTTACCTGAGCCTGTACAATATAAATTAAAAACTGGAAGCTAATATTCAGGGCTAATAAAAAACAAATACTAGAACCTTTGCTCTGGGTCTAACCTGTGCACTCAGAAAGAGGGCCTTTGTTGGATGTCTTGTGTAAGCTTTGAAGGCTTGGTGACTTAAACCCTGAAGCTCTAGAGAGGAGGGTATAGCTCAATTAATAGAGTGCCTGCTTAGCATGCATGAGGTCCTGGGTTCAATCCCCTGTACCTCCTTTTTTAAAAAAAATAAAGGAAATAAACCTAATTACCTCCCCCCCAACAACAACAATCAAACAACAACAAAAAAATTAAAAAAAAAAAAAAAAAACCCTGAAGCTCTAGAACGTGGAACTTCTGAATTTCAGTTTAGTTGGAAATCTTCTCACTGATATAAAAAATAAAGAAAATGTAGTTGGGCAAATCAATCTTTTAATTATCATTTAGGCAGCAGACCAGTTCTTTGATGAATTAAAAGCAACTATCTTTGTCTTGCAAATCTCTACAAATCAGAAATCTAAATATAGTCCACAGTGACCTGAGACTGAGCCTAATTAGTTCAATCGGAATCTGAAATAGAGGGGAAAAAAAGGGGGGACATAGCCCTTTTAAACTCAAAACTCAGGTGGAGAAACTCCCTCACCTAAAATCTAATTCCTAACTTCCTTAAAGTGTTCAGTAAAGGCCAGATGAAATTCTTGTCTTTTCCACAAAGAGTTAAAGCCTTAGTCATTTGAGCAAATAAATTAAATTTATTCCAACAGTTATTTATAAGCTGATAAGTTTATATTGTATATCTGATTCATATCTAAGTGTTAAAGTTATGGGATCTCTAGTTGTGTCTATTTATATGTCTATGTGTATATTATATATATGACTCTACCTCCAGAAAATATTATCAAAATTACGTTTATAAAAGATCTCTATTTAATTGACTTAGAAGTAAGCACTTACAAATTAAATATTTTTAAATATAAAAGAAACTGGCCAGGATGAATTTCAAGTTCATGTGCTCTAAGAAATACTCAATATTAAGTTAATATCTGGCATTAAAGCTAGCTTAAGCTTGTGGTTTACTGAAGGTCAGTAAGTTCATGTTATTCCTGTTGCAGAGTTTGTCAACAAGAAAGGAAGTGGGTATATTTTCATGTTTTATAAAAGTAAATGACGGGTTTTCAGGTGGACGCTTCAGGAATGATTACTTTTAGGTATGTTATCTAAAATAGTTTCTCCAGACTTTTGGTAACTTGAGTTTTGCTGAGTTAAATGAAGGGACTTCACTGTATGTCCATTTCATTTCAAATAAGATAAAATACTGGAACATTAATTGCTAAACAGGTCTGAATTCACCTACCTTTGTTGCCTTACAAGAGGGAAACTAAAGATGTTTGGGTTTATTAGACACGTACCAAAATGAGGAAGGAAAGTATGCTATGACATGTTGTAAGTTTCTCGAGGGTTATTCCAATCAGGAAATGCTGGAACCAACAGTTCATAATCACTTGTTGCTTGTTGGTTTTCACTAGAGATGATTAAAGTTTTTAAGAGTTAAGATTATAATATGTAATTAAAGCTACTCAAAATAATAGAGGAGACATTTCAATATGCAAGGAAAATAGGATGTGTGTTTTCAGCAAAAGAAGGTATGAGGAATGAAAATAGATATTTTTTAAGCAGAAAGAGTGATTTTTTTGTTGTTGTTTGGTCCTAGTTGGTTGTTTCTGAGTTGAAAAATAAGGGACAAACTAATATGGATACAGAAAGGTTTATGGAAAGGGAGCCCCCTGATAAAGGAGTTTTGTGCACGGTCAGGCTGGGATTAGATGAAATTTAATCAGGTAAATTGATTTTGTTATTAAAAATAAACTGGTGCAGGACTGGATTCAGTTCCTTCTCTGTTAAGAGAACAAAGTTTTCTTGGAATACTGCTTTTGATTCTTTCTTTACATTTAAGTGATCTGTATTTGCTTTTGAAGTCTTTTTTCACTTTAAGTGAGTAAGTATTGTTTCACAGTGACCTATGATCCTGTCTGACTAAGTGTTTGGAAACCTTTTTGATATTTTCGACAAACTTTCCAAATATCAAATTCTAACTGAAGTTCTTTTGACCTTCAGCTAACTCTGGGATGCTTCAAAGGAACCCTGAGGCATCTCAGAGGAATATTAGACTAGTGAGGTTTGTTTCACTTGTTCAAGTACTTGAAGTGTTGTCAAGCGATTGGAGATAAATGTTCGATTATATGGTATGGGTAAATGTCATTAATACAGATATTCCAAAATTTATATGGAATTCCTAAACCTCTGATATGTCCTAGTATGTTATCAGTCATAATTCTGGTTATTATCTTAAAATGTTGTACGACACAAATATCGAAGTTTCTTGTCAGTGGCATTGTCATCAGATCTTTGTGCCATTTGAAGTCTTTTGGTATTTACAAATGATCATGGTTTTACTCTGATGCTTTTATGAAATGAAGATCTTCATGAAGATTCATAAAAAGGACTTTATGACATTTTAAGTTTGATAGCTTATATCACACCACTGACCTAGGTTAGAAATGACAAAACTCTAATGAAAAAAATCTGATGACTTCATCCAGATCAACAGGAATTAATTCCATGGGTCTGAATGAAGTGATAAATGTGATAATTTTATGACTTTTTTTTTTTCCTGAAATATGTTGGCTGTTAATCTTTGTTTTCCAGAAAACCTTTTCTCTTAATTATGACCTACAACAAATTGATGATCTATGCCTTTATAAATGAAGATGAAACATTTATCTTTTCCTCTCTCCCTGATCCTTCCAGAATCTGGCTTCTCTGGCTGGCTCTCCTGTGGACTTGATGGCTTATTGTGATCAGATTATAACCCGTTATACTGGTCATTGTTTCAATTTGCTGTTGTTTTCAAATTATTTATGCCTTGTGTCTCTCCTCTGTACTATGACTTAACGCTACTAGCTCTGTTACTTAAATCCTGTCTATCTTGTAAGATTGTCTGTCGCATTACCCAGTGTGTAACTAGGCCTCTGACAGAATTAATGCTGGCTAAAAGTCTTGAGGCAACTGATCATATATATAACTCTACACAGAATACTAGTAATCGTGCAACCCTAAATATGGGAAGAAGCAACAAAGGAAAACATTTCCTGGATCGTAACTGACTGGTAAGACAGTCGATCTGGAGAATTTTAGATTATCAGTAGGGCCTAATCAAAAAGAATCAGCACAGTGAGTGGCCTGTCAACAGAATCTTCACCTGATCTAGGAGTGAGCCTTCCTAGTGCTGTGGGACACAGTTGGTCATGAAATGCCTCCAAATGTTGGTTGAATTTATGACCAAGAGGAAGTGGCATAGATAAAGAATGCTGTCTGCTATTTCAGTAAACAAAGGATGTTGTGGCCATCAAGCCAAAAGCCACTGCAGCGGCCCCCGACAGTACCCCGAGGAGATTCAGGATGGAAAAAAAGAGGATACTGGCCCTAGATGAGGTGCACATCAAAGGAATGATTTTAGTAAGCTCAGACTCTTGCATCTTCCCATACATAGAAAAGTGCTAGATTCATTAACTCGATGTCTGGTTTTCTTTAACAGTAATCTTTTGATGTTCTGACAACCTGTTTTTGTTTTTCTTTCAAAAACTCCTATGTATCCTGGCTCCTGTCTTACCTCTTCAGAAACAGTCCCTCAGAGCTGAAAGTTTGTGGGCTTAAGTCCTCAGTAAGTCTGCTGAATGAAACATTATTCTCAGCTTTTAGGTTGTGCATTTTTTTTTTCAGTTCACACCTATCTGCTGAGCTCCTCCTATGAATGAGGCACTGTGCTAGGTGGGGAGTCTAATGACAGAGCTGGCTTTTTGAGAAGAGCTCACAGTGGAAGAGGTAGAATGGAACTGTGTTGCAGTCTATGTCGTACCAAAGATACGCAGGGAGTGGATGGAGGGCACCATTTCATAAGGGTGGTTAGGAAGAGCACCTTGGGAAAGGCAACATGTGAGCAGGGCTGGAATGTTATGAGGGATCCCTGGGGACAGAGTTCCAGGCAGAGGAAATGGCAAGTACAGATGCCCTCAGGTGGGAGCGGTTTTGCTTCTTCAGGGAAGCAAAGAGGCCACTGTGGCCAGAGGGCAGTGAGTAAGGGTGACCCGGGAGGGAGGGGAGCACATCACTACTGTCCAGTCTGGGGCTTTTACCCCAAGTAAGATGGGGAGCCCTGAAAGCTGAGCTGAAGAGCCACGTGTTCTAGTTCAGGCTTTTCAAGAACCACTCTGACCTGCCGTGCAAGGGTGTCACTGCAGTCATCCAGGTGAGGGACGATGGTGGCTTGGGCCCCGGTGGCTGGTGGAGGTGTGAGAAATAACCAGGTAAGCCAGACATTCTCGTAAGATTTGCTGAAGTGATGGACCGTGGAGTATGAGACAGAGGAATCAAGGATGACTGAGGGCTTCAGTCTGAATGCCTCGAAGGAGAGTTGCCACTCACGGAGGTGGGACGGCCCGGGGAGGGTGACTGGTGGGTGGTGGTTGGGGGGCGGGGCACAGCAGAGTTTGGTTTGGGACATGTTCAGAAACTGCCTTCCACATCTTCCGAGTGGGGATGTAAACACACAAGCTAGGACAGATGAGAGGCTGGACTCTGATGACGAATCCTCCAAAGCTTAAAAACAAGGTGTGTGTTGGGGGGATTCTAAAATAACCCTTTTGAAAAACTGTCTAAGCATTTAAACTTATGTCATCGCTGTTTTTCTATCACTTACGAAGGTCTGTGACTGGGAAAGCGTGTGGCCACACTGTGTTGCAGGAAGTGGCTAGAGCTAGTCAGGGGTTTCTGAAGTGTGGGCCCGAGGCCAGGGGCATCAGGCCTCCTGTGAGCTTGGTAATGGTGCAAATGCCTGGGCGCCACCAGACCTGGTGAGTCACAAACCCCAGGGATAGGGCCCAGGAAACTGTTTTGACAAGTTCTCCGGGAGATTGTTATGAATGTTTTAAAGTTGAGTGACCCAGATGGTAAGTTTAGTATTTCCAGATTTTAATCATTTAAAAAGAAACAACTTTCTTCAAAGGTAAAATGCCTTTATTGTTTGAAGCATATAAAAAGAGTAAACAAATCAGTACGACATTTCATAGTCTTCTCGATGAGGTTATAAAATACAATGCCACTTGGTCTTTATAAACCCTTGAAACTGTCTAGAAGTTCACACTTAGTATCATATAAAAGGCACTTGAAAAACACGAGATGATAAACAAAACCACCTCATAAATACAATTGAAAACTGCTTTGAGAAAGATTTCTAAATATATACTCGTATATAAATAAGACTTCATGGTTTCTTTTCCAAAACATAGACAGTAAATTCCCCATGTTATGCCTTCAGGCATCATTAATGTGGATGGCTTTCTCCCACCTTCTCTGTTCTTGATACAGGTTAACAGAAATGCAAACTAAATTCATTTTTCTTCAATTTAATCTCTATAACAAAATTCTTAATTTGTAACCAAGATCTTTTAGAATGTCCAGCTCATTTTCATTTTGTTTCAAATCACAATTCATTTAAAAAAAAAAAAAAAGGAAGATAACGATGGGAATTTTTTTTTAAAGTACTTCTATTCAGCTACCAAAACCGCCCTATCCGCTTCTGAAGCACGTGAACATACATGTATGTATGTCGTTAAATACTGCTGTTGCATTGTTCTGGGCTTTGAGGATTCTGAAATCATGCTTGGTCTTTGTAAACTGGGATCACAGGTTTGGATTCAACCCAGATCATTCAGTGCATTCATCTACAAAAGAAAAAGATGGGTGCGCTTCACATATTTCTAACTCTTGGTTTTCTTTCAGGTTGGTCAAAAGATAAATGATGTATACAATAAATTATATCAAAACCCACTGCCTATGTCCCATATGCTGCTGCTAATTAAGGTAAGTGTATTCTTGCTGTGGAAATTTTGTGGTTTGGGAGTTTCATGAGATCGTCTTTTTAACGCACAGGTAAGAAAGAATAATTTTTTTTAAACTGAAAGAAATGCAAGTCAGATCATGAACTCATTCTCTGCATATAAAATGCTGTTTTAGAGGCAAGTGAATTATTTCAGAACCCCAAGGGTATTGTTTACTAAAGGAATACACTAATTGTTTTAAGGAATTGCCTGAACATGATCAATTTGAAATAACAATGAAATCAAGAGATTTGGTTACCTTTGTACCAGGAAACTGACATTTAAAATAATATGGGGGAAAATATAGAGCCATTTGAATATTTATCACTTTATTAGTGCAATCATAAATAGTAATGGTTTGAATTAGTCCTCGACATTGACTTGTGTGTTTAGGCCTTTATTATGCCTTTTCTGCCTTTCGTCCTTTGATATTGAAATGAAAGTATTTGAAATCAAATATCATGGCTAGATATCGCCATGATGTTTAGCACATGGTTGTGTTGCATGAAGCATCTCGCACTACCTTCCTGCGTATGCGCACATGTGTTCATTTCTCATGCCCCTGCTTGTACTTTTCTACTCAACTTTTCTGTTGGATGGCACTGAAAAGCTTTTGCTGATTTTCAAGGCAGTCATTCAGCTTATCCTCTGTCAGAGTCAGTCGCTGCTCCAAGATGGAAACAGTCTGCAAAAAGGAGGACATAGTGATCAATGCCTGGTGCCTGGTGGTGAGGATGAGGACGGCGATCTCTGCATAGGAGAACCTGTTTCAGAACTGGAATGCCCACCCTTTTGCTAGGAGGTTGGCTCAGTCATGAGCCCCAGAACCTGCCCTCCTTCCTCAGCCTACACGGGGCGAGGCACTGTCGAGCAGGAAAAGGAAAAACAATGATGCATTTGAGGAAAAAGGAATAAACGATCAAGACTCTGAAGACAATTCTCACGTCTGACCTAGAGCATCAACGCCAGGGAAGAGGCTGCACGTGACCTGGGATGCGGGGGTGCGGTGGGGAGGGAATGCCATATACCTGGCCCAGGTGCTACTTAAACGGCATCACTGGCCATCCTGTCAGTCAGTCCACAATGGACCATACCTATGTTAATTATCCCAGACAGCTGGATACCTAGTTTACTTTGAAAATATGATTGGCACCCATTTCTGCACCCAGAAGGCGACAACAGCACCTCACAGAGGTGCCAGGAAGACTGAAATACAGCATGTAAAATGCTTACGCAGCCTGGCACGTGGGACTTGATGAATCTCAGCTATCCTAACGCCTTCAGCTCCTAAGTAAGTATGTGACTACTTGACACACGTGTATGAATGACTTCTTTTAAATTTGGGAAATCTAATTTTTGTGATATTGACTACTGCATCTTCAATCTTTTCCAAAAAAACTTTACTATAAAATAGATTTGGGAAGTTGTGCAAAAAATATGTGTCACTTAATGAATTATCACAAGAAAAACACCCTTACGACCAGCACGCAGGTCAAGAACTAGACATGACGGCCACGGTCCTGCCTGCTGTAGTCATCCCTTTTCTGCATGTCTTTATGGTTAAGTGTGCACCCCTAGATGCTATAGCTTTGTCTTACCCATTTTTAAGATTTGATATGTCATTTATAGTCTTTTACTCTACAGATCCCCACCCTCTCCCTCTATTTCAGGCCATTTGACCTGTACAGTGTATACTAGTCTGGACTTTAAGGATTATGTACACCAGATGCAGCTGTGTCTGTTCTAGCCTCAGAGGTTTGAGACTCAGGCTGGATCCCTTGGTAAGTATATTGCTTTATCAGATGGCACAATGTTTGATTGTTTTTTCGTGATGTGAGTAACTACTCAGTGCCTAGACCTATCGATCCTGGAGATTGCCACTGATATTCTAGTTGGGATAAATTATAAGACAGACACCTCCCTCATACATTATTTGGTTACCTGGTGGTAGGGTTCATACAGGAAAGGCGGGATGAAGGCTTACTTTAGTCAACAAGTTTCAAGATAATGAATTGATTCCCCATCAGCTGCTGAAGGTAATCAGTCTTAATGATTTTTTTATCTAATAGCTTTTGCTTTCGTATTCCATATTATATTGGTAATAACTCATTGAAATTAATAGCGATGCTGGTAATACTAGGCACCACTTCTTGAGTGCCTAGCGGGTGCCAAGCATATTGCCCGATACTTTACATACATTATCGCAGTTCCACATGCTGAAGCTGCTGCTAGAGCACCTTTAACACTGCTACTATCTTAAATGGAATTTCACTTTATCTCTGATTATAATTCAGTACAGTTATAAACACTGCAGCTGAGTTAGATGTTCAGTCATCTGTAATTAAAGTGAGTTAGAACATGTTAATTTTACTTGCTACTTGCCCGTGATTCACGCTGTTCCCATTTTGCAAGTGTGTTTTGCCTGCTTTTAACTATTTTCATATGTAAAAAACAACCTCCCCCACCCCCAGTTTTTCAACATTAAAAAATAACAGTTCAATAAAGTTTATAATAATTCATTTATCCTTGAGTCAGGTGAAAAGGGGAAATGGGCCATGGAGCTGGAAGAGGACAAACTAGGAAGACTGGTTTGGGAGAAGCCTCCACTGGGACAGTGCAGTGAGGACGTCAGAGCTGGCATGGAGAGAAAAACTGCCTTTGAAGGAAAGAAGTGTCTGATACGTACAAAGTCACCTCTAGCGCCACACTGCAACGTGGAAACTGGTGATTTTACTATGATTTTCACTGAACAAATCTTATGTTGACTCCAGGGTCTCACATGGCTCGTTCCCACAGTCTGTCAGGACCCACATCCACATATGTGGCCCTTAATGCCAAAGGCCCTGAGATGTTATCTAAAGGCTAAAAATTTTAATTACTGGCTCTGAACCCAAAACAGAGTATTAAAAGACCGATGCCAGGACCTTGAATTCTCTGGAGATAAGAACTGGACATCTTAACTGCCCGGGTGATTATAATGCACAGCCAGGGCTGAGAACAAGAATTAGATAATTTCCATGCAAGAGCTATTTTAACTTGAAGTATTTACTCTGGAAAAGTAATTGACAGCTTGCATTTATATTATAGCCTTTCTAAAAACTTGGGACAGCGTCTGCTCTGACAAGTATCGGTATCTTACTGTTCCTCTTTGGTGAACAGAATGACTTCTTCAGAGGAAACACTGACTCAGCAGAGCTGGAAGGACCGCCTTTGATGTGTCCATTTTAATATAGAGCTTCCATTAAATGACACCTGTATCTCCTGACCAAGAACTGGAAGACCCTGATGTTCTCTCTGCAAAGGCAAACTGGCGTCAGGACTAGGTAAGTCCAAAAGGGGATGTAAAAACGATCACTTCCTAAAGAACACAGCATCACAGTAAGAAGCTCTGGAAGTTAGATGTTGGGCAGTGAGAATATCATCTTCAAAGTGAAGGACTACAAACACTGCCACTGTTTCACTCTAACTGAAATGATTCATCCCAATAGATTTTTCTTATGGCCCTATATATTTCTTTGACAATGTCCTAATAATCTGAATAAACCACATCAAAAATACTTAGGGCAGAACATTAGTGCCCATAATCAAATACATTTATAGCATGCAGTACAATCACAGTTCTTCACAGTCGCCTCCACAAGGTCTTGCCAGAGCAACTATCTCAGCAGAGCATGTGTTGCAATACTGATTGCCACCTTTGAGCTTGCTGTGCTAAGACAGTTTCCCCCTGCTCTGTGAGTTCTGCAGCCTGCTGTAACCAGGATTATTTTGCACAGCACACCCCCCAGCACAAAGCACGCCAGCGCACCTGTGTTAAAACGTTGAGCTGGTCCATGATGTGCTCTAGTGCGTCGGCCACAGCGAGTGGGATGGTTCTTTGGCTCTCAGGAGGGAGGTCGCTGATGTCTTCTGTTTTCTTTTTCAAGTTTGTAGGTGAACATTCTGATATTAAAGAAGGATTCAAGAAATATCCGCAGACCTCCTCACCCTTCTCTGGTAGAGTTCTAACAGTGGTTTCTGTAGTCTTTGATAGTAAAGATAGATGGAAAAGATAGTGTCAATAGTTTCCAAACTTTAAAGTGAGATATATATATATATATATATATATATAATGTTTTCAATATTCCTCTTCTAAAATCAGTTTTCATTGAGTGGTTCATCCTCAACTACAGCAAATTATGGAAATTACAATTAAAAGAAGGGAAAAAAGGCTAAAAATGAATGGAGGAAATTTTTTTTCTTTCAATTAAACACTATCTGTTTGAAGGATCAGGTGTTCCACCACTAAAAAGCTTGTTAGGATTATTTTAAAAAATGGAAAATAACAAATATTGGTGAGAATATGGAGAAACTGGAACCTTCATGCACTGCTGGTAGGAATATAAAATGGTCAACTGCTATGGAAACAGTTTGGCTACTCCTCCGGCAGTTAAAACATAGACTTACAATTCCACTCCTAACTATATATCCAAAAGAACTGAAAGCAAGGACTTGAACAGATAACTTACACCAGTATTCACAGCAGCATTACTCACAAGAGCCAAAAAAGAGAAACAATCTGGTTCCCATCAACAGATAAATGTATAAACAAAATGTGGTATATACATATAGTAGAGTATTATTTAACCATAAAGATAAATGTAATTCTGTTACATGCTACAACATGGATGAACCTCATGCTAAGTGAAATGAGAAGACACAAAGGAAAATACTGTATGATTCTTCTAATATGAGGTACCTGGAACAGGCAAATTCAGAGAGGTTACTATGAGCTGGCGGGGAGGGGAAATGTGGAGTTTATGCACTTGTTGCTTAATGAGTAAAGAATCTGAAATGATGAAAAAGATCTCAAAATAGTGCTGATAGTTACACAACATTGAGAATACTTAATGCAAGTGAACTGTACACTTAAAAATGATTGAAGTGGTAAATTTTTCTTATATATATTTTACCACAATAAAAATAAAAAAGGCAATGAAAAATCTGAAAATAGAATTAAAACAATCCATCTATTATCAAAAAGAATAAAATGCTTATGAATACATTTAACAAAGTACAAGATTTGTATAATGAAAACTACAAACACACCATCACTGAAAGTAATTAAAGACGATTTAAATAAATGGGAAGACTTAATATTAAGATAGCCATACTTCCCAAATAGATACATACCGATTGAAGGCAATCCCTATCAAAATCTCAGCTGCCTTTTTAAAAGAAATCGACAAGCTGGTCTTAAAATGCATACAGAAATGCAAAGAACCAGGAATAGCCAAAATAATATTGAAGGACAAAGTTGGAGGACTAACATGTCCCAATTTCAAAATTCTCTAATAAACCACAGTAATCAAGATGGTGTGGTACTGACATAAGGACAGACACACAGATCAATAGAATAGAGCTGAGAGTCCAGAAATATGCCCTTACATTTATGGTCAGTTCATTTTTGACAAGGTTGCCAAGATAATTTAATGAAGAATAGTCTGTCTTTTTCCACTAAAAAGTGCTGGGAAAACTGGATAGTTAAATTCAAAAGAAAGACTCTGGGCCCCTACCTCACATCATATAAATTAAAATGGATCGTAGACTGTAAGAGCGAAAATGATACAAATCTTAGACGAAAACATAGGAGTTAATTTTTCTCACCTTGGATTAGACTGAGGCTTATTAGATTCAACCCCAGAAGTACAAGTAATCAATTGCACTTCATCAAAATTTAAAACTTTTGTGCTTCAAAAGACAACACCAAGAAAGTGGGGTTAAAAACCCCAAAGAATTGGGGAAGATTTATGGAAATCATATATTTGATAGAGATTTCTTCATAAAGAACATATAAAGAATTCTTAAAACTCAAAGACAAAATGACAACCGAATTAAAAATGGTCAAAGGATTTGAACACACCATTTCTCTAAAGAAGATATACAAATGGCCAATAAGCACATAAAAGGACGCTCAAAATCACTAGCTATCAGGAAAATGCAAATCAAAACCACACTGAGATACCACTTCATACCCAGTAGGATGACTAAAATAAAAAAGAATATAACAAATGTTGGTGCAGATACAGAGAAATTGGAACCCTCATATGCTGCTGGGGGGATTGTAAAATGGTGCGGCTACTTTGGAAAACAGTTTTTAATTCCTCAAAATGTGAAACGTGAATTACCATATGACCCAGCAATTACACTCCTTGGTATGTACCCAAGAGGAACAAAACAAACATCCATGTAAAACCTGTCCATGAAAATCACAGCAGCGGCATTCATAATAGTCAATAAAATGGTAACACCCTACCTGCATCAAAATACTGTGGTAATGAATGAAAAAACAATGTGCTATTACCCTCACAATGGATATCAATCACTCACAAAAGAGAATGAGGTACTAACACATGGTTGAACTTGATGAACCTTGAAAACATTAGGCTAAGTTAAAAAAGCTGTACACAAACCCCACATATTATGTGATTCCATGTATATGAAATAGAATAGACAAATATACGAAGACAGACAGATTGGTGGTTGCCAGGGGCTGGGAGGAGAGAAGAATGGGCAGATACTGATAAAGGGTATGTGGATGATGAAAATACTCAAATTATTTGGGAAGTGATTAAATATTCGAAAATTAGATGGTGGTGATGGTTGCACAACTTTGTAACTATTCTAAAACCCATTAAAAACTGTACCATTTAAAGTGTCGAATTTATAGCCTGTGAATTATATATCTCATTAAAGCTATTATGAAAAGAAAGAATCCAAATATATGCAGCACAGAAATCACAGAAGTTTTACAATTTTAGTCAGTCTTCATCTCTGGTTACCACTTGACATAGGAGCATTCCACGCGGGAAGCACACTTCTGATGATGGCGATGAGAACACAGAGGTGGCGGTCAGCACATACACAGCTTCCTGTGTGCTCAGCACTGTTTCAAGGGCTTTACACACACTGACTGGTTTGATCCTCACAATAACCCTCTCAGGTATGCTCTACCACTATTCTCATTTTACAAATGAGGAAAGAGATACAGAGAGACTAAATAACTTGCCCAAAGCCACACAGGTAGGAAAGGTGTATGGAACATGACCAGTCATAAATCCAAGAGATGCCAAGTACTCCAGGTACTGTAACCGTGGGTTCAAAGCCACTGTTCTCCATGACCCTCCCCACCATTTTGGGGGGAAGATAAAAACCTCAAATTTCCCTCTGTCATAATATTACTAACTCACCATTTGTTGAAAATAAAAAACTGAAAATCCGGCATTCCCAGTTCAAGTTCATTTTAAAACACGCATAAGGCACTTCATGCTGCTCTTACCCAGCTGAGTGTATCTGCTCAGGCTCTTTTTGTTTGTTCACACAACCAGTATTTCTGGAGCTCCCTCTGTGCCAGGCACTGCTCTAAACGGTGACAGCCCAGCAGCGGGTGGCAAGAGCCAAGACCTGTTCTCCTGAAACGGACATACTGGTGCCTTCAGTCATTTGGTAATTTATCTTTTCTACTTTTCTCCCTCAGACATCTATGAACTTACACTTTTCCTATATTGCCTACCAGGCTATATGTGCCTCCAAAACCTCTGGGTCTCTGAGCAGTTATGCTCTGTACCCCCAAATTTTCCACCTTTGTGATGTGCCTGACACTATTAGGGTGTTAACCTAAAACACCTGAATGGAAATGACTTTTTTGGGTATGAAGCGCTCAGTAAAATCCAGACATCCCAAGCAATCCTACTGACACTTTAAATTACTCAACTCCACATGATGAAGAAAAGCTAAAGCCATCCCTGAAATGTTCATAAGCAAAACTCCTAGCAGTCATATAGCTCACAGCGAAAAAAAAATGACAATGAATAACGTTCATGTGTAACTTGAAAAACTGTGCTCTACGATGGAATTTGACACGTTGTAAAATGACTATAACTCAATAAAAAAAAAAGTTAAAAAAAACAAAACTAGCAATCATAGATCATAGAAGAGTAAGTTAACATACAGGATTTTTAATGCCCCTCACTAGTCATGCCCAGAAGCACGCATGGCCCACTTATTCTCATCCTGAGCAAAGGGAACTTAGGAAACAACATAGAGCACTTACCCACCTGGGCCCCAACTACTGACTGGCGGCAAACACTGAAATGAGAGCAGTGAAAAGATGAGTACGGGACATGACGTCCTGACTCACAGTCTGCATTCCTGATCCCAGGCAGCCCCTCACTGGCCAGAGACAATGTATGGATGGCCATACACAACCACCCTAAAATGTATAACTCCTGCTCAAAGGTCAGACTTTTTAAAACATTTAATCTAATTTTATTAAAAACATTTTTTTGTTGTTTGTCTTGCTTTTTTTGGGGGGAGGGGAGGAATAAATAGGTTTATTTATTTATTTTAATGGCGGAACTGGGGATTGAACCCAGGACCTCGTGCATGCTAAGCAGACACTCTCCCACTGGAGCTATACCCTCCCCCAACAGATTTTTTTTTTTTTTAAGCATTGCTTCTGCTCTGCCTTCTCTGCCCTCCTAGCATGGCTGAATCCTTTTTGATCTTCAAATTTCAGCTTAATTGTCCCATCTTTAGAAAAGTAGTCCCCGACCAGCCTAATGAAGGTGGACTTTCCATTTCCTACCACGGCATCCTGACGTGTTCCTCCGTAACTGATCTGACTTGTCCTTATGTATTTGTTCCTTGTCTGTTGTCTGTCTCCCTCACTAGACTGTGTTGTGCCTACTCTTCTCACCACTGTACCCCCTGGACTTAGCAGAAACTTGAATAGTTTTGAACATGTTAACCACTTACGTGCAGAGTTTATCACCATTCTCACAGACGGAAACCAAACTCTATGACCACAACAGTCTTTCTCACACGGATCACAACACACCTAAGTATGTACACACGGCTGCAGATATCACTGGTCTTACTGTAGCAGCAGCTCTGGCCATTCATGGGAAAAGGCCTCAATCTAATTAACAAGTCAGTCACTGACCCTGGGGGTTGCAGTCAGTGTGGTTAGTGAAGAAGGGCAATAGGAAATGGGCAAAGAAAAGGTTAAAAGCCATAGAAAGTCTAGGCAGGAAAGAACTCAATATTCCCTTAATAATGGTTTTCTTGTTTGGAATCAGCAAAGAAATACATTACTATCATATGACACATGGCGATGAATAAACACAGGAAAAAGGGAGTGGGCAGAGAGGGGAGAAGTGCAAGATTGCCATCCCACAACATCAGCCAGCCGACACATCTGTCCTCCTGTCTCTCAAAGGCACAGGAGCCTGGATATTAGCAGATTCCTTCCCACCATCCTGTCTGCACAGGGGAAGAGCAGGGTGCACAGCCTGGGGAGGTTTCAACGCACTCATTTATAAAATTAAAATAAAAAAAACTGTAAAGGGAAAATATGTTCAAGATTCTGGGTTATGAAAAGTGTGGCACATGAGGCCGCAGTACCTGCCGCTCCCAGGACACCGAGGGCCTCTCCTACCTCAGAGCTGCTAAATACTCATTTTTGGGGGAATGCTTATCGGACACTGACACAACACTAAACATTTACCAGTGTTAAATGTGAGGACAACGTGACGCTTGCAATCGAGGAGGATTCTCTGTAGCGGTGAGAGAACTGAGACAGAGCAGGCCTACATCCCGCGCAGTGCCCGGCACATCGCTGGCAATACTGGATAAACAAGAAGCACAGCAAACAAATGCCAGCAAGACACAGAAAAGAACGGATGCTGTGGTGGTCCATTCAAGGAAGAAATCACATATGGCCCCGCATCTCTTTGTTGCAGACACTTGAAGAACAGGGGCATAACAATAGCATTCACTGGTTCATTCAACAAATGAAGGCCTTCCACGGGAGGCATTAAAGCTACAGCAAAGAACAAGTCAGAAGTGGCACCTGCCTCCATGGAGCTTACAGGTTCCCAGGGAACAGCTTCCTCCAAATGGATGGCAGGGCAGTCACCACCCTTAAGTCCTCCCTGGAGAAGCCCAGGGGTGCCGTCTCAAAGATGGGAAGCGCAGCCTCACCGAGTGCACAGGATAAACCTGAGTAACTGAGCAATCCTTGTTTCTGCAGGTGACAAGGCTCCACTTCCACCTGAGCACACGCAACAGAGGAAAAGCTAGAGCTAACTGCTGCCAGCTACTCCGCCAGCCCTGACAAGCCTGTCACATTACAGGGACGAACGGCTCTTAACAGGTTTAAAGGACATGGTTAATTTTAATGCATAAATATCCCTTTGTCACTTACACTAGAGAATTAATTCTCTTAACGCATCAACAAAGAGTAAAAATTGTGGCATTTGAAAGCAAATTTTTATTGGAAGTTAACCATTCCACAACGTGATTAAGGGCCACACGTTTAAACTATTACTGCTTATATAATTAATGATGGACCATTCAAGATACTGTGGTGCCCAGTTACATACAGAAGTTCCTGCATTACATTTATTCTCTTTTCCTCTCCTCTCCTCTCCTCCTCCTCCTCCCCTTTCTACTCACCCACTGTCTGGGCTGGCAAGTCAGAACAAATCACTGGCGCCACTTCACCCTCATAGTAGAGCATCTAGCACTTCTCATTAAACTTGTGTCTCCATGTCTGTATTCCCCACTAGATTATCAGGGCTACTCTCTTGAGGGGAGGAGGCACACCTTTGCCTTCTTTCTTTCTCAGGTGCCCAGCATAGTGCATGAGACACAGACAGGGCTCAACATCTGTCGAGCCAAATTTAGCAGACTGTCCTGAATCAGCTGAGCCATTCACAAAAATGTAATTAGTAATAATTTGACAGTATTTGGAGAGACGTAAAGTCCAAAGTTAAGCCAATACAGTTCTCTACTGAATCATACTGAAAAAAATCAGTTTTATATGCCTCCTCAGAGGCACAATGAGGAAGTAACGCAAGCGTTTATGACTTAACTGAAATCACTTCTTGATTTTTATCCCAAAGTATATTTGATGGTTTCTGATGAAACAGCATAAGGATTTTCTGACAAGTGTGTATGCAAAAGTAGGCATTTTTGCATGTAAAGATAAACAGCAACCTGAACTTCAGATATATCCTTAATAAAGGGTTAAAATAAGTCAATTTTGGTTTATAATTAACATTTCTAGTTTTGGTTTATTTCTGTAAGTAGAGAACAAAACAGACAAAAGTCAGAAAAGCCTATCCAAAAGTGGTCTGACCCTTCCAGCTCAAGTAAGTTTCCCATCATTGAAGGTTCTAAAATAGACTTGGAATGATCACTTGTTAAGGGATATTGTGAGAAATATACAAACATCAGGAAATTCAAACCGAATGCCCTTTAAAAATCCTTTCCATTCCTGACATTCTGAGATTTTTTTAAATCACTACACACACGCACGTGCGCACATACACACTTATAAAATGCCTGCCTGAAATAGGCTAGGATAACAAAGGATATCTTTTGCCTGGACAAAAATAAGAGCAAATACTACTTTTCAAAGAAATAATAGATAATTTTCAATGATAACATTTAGAGTAGGGATTAGAAACCTTAATAATCTTTATATGAGATGTAAAATAATGAAGACACAACCCGATCCAAAAATGGGCAGAAGACGTAACAAGCAACTCTCCAGTGAAGACATACAAATGGCCAATAAGCACATGAAAAAATGCTCAACATTGCTAATTAGCAGAGAAATGCAAATCAAAATTACGAGGTATCACCTCACACCAGTCAGAATGACCATCATTCTAAAGTCCACAAAGGATAAATGCTAGAGAGGCTATGGAGAAAAGGGAACCTCCTACACTGCTGGTGGGAAGGCAGTTTGGTGCAGCCACTGTGGCAAACAGTATGGAGGTTCCGCTAAAGACTAAAAACAGACTTACCATATGACCTAGCAATCTCACTCCTAGGCATGTATCCAGAAGGAACCCTAATTCAAAAAGACACCGGCACCCGAATGTTCATAGTGGCACTATTTACAATAGCTAAGACATGGAAACAACCTAAATGCCCATTGACAGATGACTGGATAAAGAAGCTGTGGTATATTTGTACAATGGAATACTACTCAGCTATAAAAAAAAGAATAAAATAATGCCATCTGCAGCAACATGGATGGACCTGGAGATTGTCATTCTAAGTGAAGTAAGCCAGAAAGAGAAAGAAAAATACCATATATCACTTGTATGTGGAATCTAAAAAAAAAAGGCAAATTAACTTATTTACAAAACAGAAACAGACTCACATAGAAAATAAACTTATGGTTACTGGGGTAAAGGGGATGGGAAGGGATAAATTGGGAGTTTGAGATTTGCAGATACTAATATGTATAAAATAGATAAACAACAAGTTCATACTATATAGCATAGGGAACTATATTCATAATCTTGTAGTAACTTATGGTGAAAAGAATATGAAAATAAATATATATATGTTCATGTATGACTGAAGCATTATGCTATAGCTATATACCAGAAATTGCCACATTGTATAAACTGACTAGACTTCAATAAAAAATATATATAATAAAATAAATAAAAATAATGAAGACATATCATTTATTCAAACAAATTGTTATATTTACACGTATGTGCCAGGAAAATTCTAAGTGCCAGAGATATAGGAGTGTATTAGTTTCCCACCACTGCTGTAACAAATTATCACAGGTTTAGTGGCTTAAAACACCACCAATTATTACCTTAAAGTTCTGAAGGTCCAAATAGGTTTTACAGAGCCAAAATCAAGGTGTCAGCAGAGCTGTGTTCCTTCTGGAGCTCTACAGGAGAATCTGTTCCTTGACTTTTCCAGCTCCTCAAGGATGCCTGCATTCTATGGCTCAAGGTCACATCACTCCAATCTCTACTTCCGTTGACATACCTTCTTGTCTAATTCCTATACCTCCCTCCTTCCCCTGTAAGGACCATTGTGACTGCACTGGACCATAATCTAGGATAATCTTCCCATTTCAAGATCCTTAACTTAATCAGATTTGCATAGCCCCTTTTGCCTTGTAAGAAATGCATTCACAGATTCTGGGGATGAGGACACAAACATCTTTATGGACCATCATTCTGCCTACTACAAGAAATGAATAAACAAAAGAGACCCTGTTGACATGGGGTTATACTCCAGTGAATGAAGTAGGAAAATGTATAGACGTGTGATGTCAGGTAGTAACAAGGGTTATGAAGAAAAGTTATTCTGGGTAAAGTATTACATTACAGTTTGGCTCCACCGATGATGTATTTTTTTAATGGGGGAGCAGTAGAGAGTAAGTTTTGGGCATCTTACGGTTTGAGATGCCGATTAGACTTCCAAGGGGGAAAGTCATGGATACAACTGGAAATACATGATTCTAGATTTCCGTAGATAGGCTGGGGCTAGAGGTATAAGTTTGGGAGTTATCGGAACAGATATGTTTATCAGTTTTTATATAGGATACAAATGAACAGCCAGCTGAAGAGGTACATAAGGAAAGGTCTGGAAGGGGACCAAGTGCAGAAGCTTCTGTTGCCTTGGAGTTGGGGTGCTCGGCCATGGTGTTTACAACCATGGGTCTATGATCACTGAAGGAGGAGCCAAACAAGAGAACAACTGCAAAGACTTTCAGAAGGCAGGAAGGGAGCAGGAAAGGTGACTTGTGGCCCATGAGGCAGGGGTGGTACTGGACCAGAAGCCCAGTAAGAACAGAGTTTCAAAGAGAAGGGAGTGATCACTAGACCAAGTCCTGCGAAAGGCTGATTTGGATGAGCCATTGGGACTTTAACAAGACTGGAGTGGTGGGGACAGAAGCTTAACTGGAGTGGATTCAGAAGAGTAGAAAGTGAAGAAATGAAGACTAAACATATGCCATTCTTTTGAGGAGTTTTGCTATAAAGGGGAGCAGAGCAGTGAGACAGGAGCTGGAAAGGGATGAGGGGTCAGATGAAGTTTTCCTTTCTAAAGATGGGAAATACACTTCAAATGTGTGCTGATGGAGAAGACCAAGCAGAAAGAGGACACTGATACCACAGGGCAGCGAGAGGATAACTACTTGGCAAATGACTGCTAGGCAGTACTGAGTGCCCCTGGAGCTTTGTATAAATAAATTTAAGGGGAGAGCAGTCAGCATGGCTGTCTAGTCAAATCCAGTTGCTTGCGTGCAGATGGAGAGTAGGCAGAGAAATAGATTTAACCAGGCTAAAGTTTTTTGGGGTGAGTACAACAGAGAGAAAGGGGCAAGGGCGTGACTATGAGGGTAGACTACAGGGCAAGCAGACACACAGACACAGAAGGTGGGCAGTGGAAAGGCAGAAGCTCTGTGGATGGGAGGGAGGCCCTCCTGGGGTTGCTGAATTATCAGACTTGGAAGACTGGAGGAAGTGGTGGTCAGTGAGTGGGAGGCTTTACACTAAGTCCACCATCAGCACAAAGGATTCAGACAGTCCGTGAGTTCATCTGAGAGTCCTGACCGAGAGAGGATGGCCGTCTTTCAGAAGTGACTCAGAGTGTTGCTCTGTCTTTGGTTCCTTCCTGGAGATCAAAAGCCAGCTTTAACCAAGGAGTGGACAGATTAATCAGAACAACAGAAAAGAGGGCTACAGAGTTACCCATGTTGGGCTGTCACAGGACCACAACACAGAATTCTCTCCATTTCTCAAATTCTTAGGAAGACAAGGCCATAGGTCCTGAAGGAGAAAACTGACCACCTCTCCTCCATCTTACATACCTGCACAGTGTATTGTGTATCCTTATAGGGACATACACACCTGGTCAAATATGACTGATTTAAAAATACTTCTAGGGTAAAATCAGAGAGTGTCATGTGAAATTTGTGTCTCCCAAACTAAATTCGCTGAGCTGAGAAAGCCTTCTGTTTATCCCTTGGGAAAAATCATACATCTTTTTCAAAGAGAAAAAGAGGCCTTGGGGATAAGGTTTTACTGAGGGCTTTGATTTTTCTTCTTCAAACCAAATCGGAATTTTTATTTTTGTCAGAAGACTTGAAAAACACCCCTCACCCCACCCTCGTGCAGCTATCAACCAGAATATCTGAATGATTAATTCAGTGCCCTTGAAAAAGATAGCTGAGGCCACAAATCTGTCTGTCTTTGTCTTTAATCTTTATTCTCATCTCCAGGGAAGCTTATTAATTTTGAAGCCATGAATGGGTAGGACAAAGAAAATCTGTACAAAAAATTCCTTCTATGTTCTACTTCTTACATGATTAGGCAACCATAAACTATGAGTCCCTTACAGGAAGATTTGTCTTCTACTGCCCTGTGCTGAGTCTACAATCTGCACTGCACCAGATAAATCTTAATTAATGATAAAATACTGACCAGAATTATCTGCGGGAGGTAGAGGAAGAGAGCAGGTAGGCACTGAACTAGAATTAGTGCGCTCTCTTCCAAGTTAATATAAAAATGCTATTTCCAGTCTTCTAGACAAATATAACACCAGTAAAACTTTCTGTAAATTTCCTGAGAGAACAAGTAGCCATTATGTCTTCTGTGAATTCTGCTGCTATAACCCAAAGGTCTACAGATTAAGGGATTCATTATTATTTCTTACATACAGAATTCAAAAAGAATAATTTATGCAGAATGCTGAAATGACTAGATTAGAAATAAACCATTATTTATAATGATACTTCACCCTGTTCAAAAAAGGTCATGTGTGTGTATGAATCTATATTCTGAGGCTGGTAATAGCTTATAGTGTACAATGGTGTACTTTTTAAAAAGATATTTCATATTCAAGTAAGGATTACATCTTGGGAAAAAGTGGAAGTTTGACTTGGAAAGTCATATTTGGTTTAGTTTCACCCATATGATATCTCAAAAGAGCCACTGTTCACCTTTGTGAAAGCTGCCCCTCTGTGCACACACCAGCACTCGCAGGAAGCCGCTGCAGGTGTGCGTGAGTGAGACGTGCAACCCCACAGCAACGCGCTGACAGTGAGTCTGTAACACTTCTCTTTTTATCTAAGAACAACTGACTTTTTAAGTTCCAACTATACTTTAAAAAATTCAATGAAAAGACATAAAGAATAATATAGCACTACCACTTTCGTATCATAATAATGTACACAGAAAGCCAACCAAACCAACAAGTCACATTGTGTCCTAAATAACTATTCTCATTATTTTTATGAAACAAAAATCATCACAGAATCAGAAGGATTATTTAGAATAAATTTCTGAAAAATTATTTCCTGGGCTTGCTTACTCTCTGAGGTAAATAATGCCATTCCTTGACCTTTTTCACAGGCCTATTTTCTGTTCCTCAGAACTCTTCAAGTGCCAAGTTCAAAGAAATGAGCTGTGTGTTAAAAGTCATGAGATAATTTTTTTAAATTGTACAAAGGAACTCATGCTTTGCTCACTTGAATAAGACTAGCTTCCTTTCTGTGTTTTAATACTATGAAGAGGCAATTTTAACGCAAGAATCCATGCAATCATTTAACAAAGCTACATTCAGAAAATTGGCAAGCTTTACAGAACATTTTTAGAGGGCAAATATTATATTTATTTATTGTTCTATTCACCATCTAGCATAATGTGAACATTTTAGTACCATTAATGACAACTGTGATTATAACAGTAATGTATATTCACAGCTGGGTGTTGAGAACCACCCTTCTGTCTATTTATTGTGCATTGTATCATTCAAAAAGCAGGGAGTGAAAGCTTCCTGTGTGATCTCAGTGTACATAATGCATTTTATATTAGTTGACTTTAATTTGCACTTGCAAAAGTAATGAAATCATTCCTCATCTTCCCCAAATAGATGCAATTTGCCTTTGCCCTAAATCTTTATAAAAATTCAATTTTGCTTTTTAAAAGCAATACTCAGTTTTCCTTGCATTTCTGATATCTGTGGTATTGTATAATTATCCATGCTATGATATAATATGGCGGTACATGGATAGAACATCAAGTCACACAGACTTGGGTTTAAACTTGTTACTTCCATGGGTGACTGTGTGACCTTGGACAAATTACTTGGTTTCCCTAAGCTTTAGTTTCTTCAACTGTAAAATGAAGAAAATTATACTGGGTTACATTACACAATCGTAAGAATACAGGTAAGGAATTTAATCTACAGTTTGTATTCAGTTACCTATCATTACCAATATTACCATATCAGGTCCTTCCCTACTCCACTGAAATCTAAACTGCACCCTTCTAGAAGGTGAAATACACATCTCACTTTCTCAGATAGTTGACAATATGGTGAGTACCTCCTATGTAAGGTACACATAAAGGCATTAATATAACTTGTTGAATTAAAAATATTTATCCATTATATTCAAATTTAAAAAATATTTTCCTATGTGTCTGGTTTCTCAAATTAATTAATAAGCTATTTATAGGCAGATGACAGTTCAATAAATACATGAATGAGCCATACTGAAAAATGTTAGCTGAGTAGTAAATGAACAAGTACATGCTGAATATGTATTTAAAATGGAAACCAGTGTTCAGCAAATCCTAAACAAAATATTAAGGCATTTTCAGATATAGGTTTTAAAAAAGGTTTGCATTTTCAGGCAGCTACCTGAGAAATGTATATAATAATTTTTAAAAACAGTAGATAAAGATCCAATATCTACTTAAAATTTCTGGTCCCATCATTTCAATGGGTGAAAAGTGATTTCCTAATAATACAGGAAGCCAATCTAACATCAAGCAGTTAAATCTATTAATTGCATCTAAAATATTTAACCTTTTGATAAAGATTATGTAACTGGACATAGTTGAAAATCTATGGCATAAAATCTTCAGGACAAAGAGCTTACAAGTAGAAAATCAGTAACAAATATTTCATTATAAATAACTGAAAACAGGATGCTATGGTAACAGTATTACTGTTTGATAGCCCTACTATGTATTTTTTTCTTACGTTTTTGTGTATAGAAAGGTGTGGGTGTTTTCCTCCTTTCTTATCTTGCTGGTGGAAGTAACTCAGAAACCAAAGGATTAAAAACAATGACTGTGTTTATAAAGAAAGATTGTTTTTCTTTCTTTCCTTTTTTAAACCAATTACCATGGGGGGGAAAGGTCTAGGAGAAATAATATTCAAACACTACTATAAAGTTCAAAAGTACTTTTCACAGACATCATGAGTCAATGAGAATATGAACTAGATTCTACAACTTCATAAAAAGAGTGGTTAAGAATCATGAAAACTTATCAACACTAAACACATACACAGAGGCGTGAGCAGGAAGTTCTCGGGGCGGAAGCCACGCGACACCACTAAAGCACACCTGCTACTCACAGACGTTATAAAGCAACCAGTTTTACCTGCTTTATATTTCAGTCACAATATTTACCAAATAACCATCATTATTCAAACAGTCTTCTAATGATCCCCTGGATGAATGAGATGAGATTAATGATCACCTATTTATCACAATCGTTACTGTATCCACTATGAAGCTGCAGTTTAGGGATCATCCTATGGGACCGCATGGCTTGATCATTCAAGTACAGATTCTCAGATCTGTATTTCTGAACAGGATACTCCATACCCAAGCCCCGTCTCTGTCTCACCTTGGTAAACAATGCCACTAACTACCCAGGAGCTCCAAATTTGGGAGGTATTCTAGACTCTTCCCTCTCCTCCTATGTCTAATCGGTAAACAGAACTTTTGACTTTTTCTCTTCAAGATCCATCGCTCAGTCTCTTCTTGCTGAGATCAAGCAGTCCTCACTCCCTGTCTGGATTACTACTGCACTTGCCTGCTAATTTTCATGCCTCCAGTCTCACCTCCCTCTAACCCCTGCTTCTCACATCTCCAGAGTAATCTGGGTCTGAAACCAAATTTGCCCTTGTCACTCTCCTGCTTAAAATCCTTCACTGGTCCTCCTAAAATTCTTAGGGGGAAGCCAAACACCTTCAAACGGCATTCAAGGTCATTCATGATCCAGCCTCACCTTTTCTCTCCTGCCTCATCTCTTGCTATTCCTCAACCCCACCCAGTGCTGCAGCCAACCAGAAATGTCCACAGCTCCCTGAATTCACCAGCACCTCTCCAGCCCTACTGCTTATGCACACACTGAACTCAGTCCTTGTTCTCCATATTGGCAGCAAGTTCTTAAAGAATCAGCTCAAGTTCAAACCCTTCTGGGAAGTTATCTCTTATTAATGTTTCTGTCCCTCACCCAAATTTTCCAGCACTCACACATGCGCGTACATGCACACGCACATACATGCATGCACACACACACACACACACACACTCCTTTATTTAACCACTCTATTGATGTGCTCCCATAGCAGCTCAGGCATATATCACTATTATTGGACTTAGCCTTTCATCTGTACATTCTCACTGCTTGGTATTAATAGATGCTCAGTGAATGTCTTGAATAAAGGAAAGAATAATCTGTTCTTGCTGTCTCCTTGCTCACTCCGCCCCCTCCACTCACTGTTCACCCATTTCGTACTGGCTTGCACGTGTACTACTCCATCGAAAAAGCTCCCCAAAAGGTAACCAAAAATCTCTGCTAAATTCATCATTTTAAAAATCCTTCTGGCTTTCAACAGTGATGACCCTCCCATCCTCTTGCCACCCTCCTCTCTTGGCTGCCATGCTACCACAGTCCCCTACCTGTCCCTGGGCTCCAGCCCTCTTCTCAGTTCCTAGAGCATACCAAGCCTTACCCAGTCTTCCCGTACACAGTTCCCTCTGCCTAGAACACTCCAGTACTCCTAATCTCCTCACCCCAACTCCTACTGAAGCTTTAGACCAGCCATTCTCAAACCTTAATGTACACATAAATCACCTGGGAATCTTATTAAAATTCAGTCTGATTCCTTAGGTCTGGGGTGGGACCCACGATTCTGCATTTCTAATAAGCTCCCAGATGATGCCCAAGCAAACCATGCACGGATCACATTTTGAATAGCAAGGTTTTCCATCTCAGCTCAAACATCTTTTTTCAGGGAAACTTTCTCTGATTCCACCTCACCTGCACTCCTGATTTAGTCACAAGTCCACAATTTATACTTGCAGTGCACTGTGGAACTCTCCATGATGGCTTCAGCTATCACTATAACCCACATTCATCCTCCTCCCTGCCAACCCCCTGCTCCTATCTAGCCTGACATGTTCATTTTTGAGAAATGAATGAACAATGTCTGTTGAGCCAGCCTCTGACTTAGGCCAAGTCACTTCCCTTCACGATGCTCAGAACCACAAGGTTCGCTGCCCTGAGCTCAGCTCCTGCAGAAATCCAGCTTATCTGTGGTTATTACTCAGAGATTTTTCTATTGCTGTCAAGATGCATTCATGTGGGGTCTGCAGAGCTATGGCAGGAGAGGAATTAACACTGGTTTTTCTACTCTAACAAGCTGGTTGGCTAGTCTCCATATACAGTCTACTAGCACTCCAGATTTTCTTGTGCCAGGTGTATAAAGAGCAGAGGAAAAAAAAATTAAATCCTACTTAGTGTGCTTAGATCCAAGTCTCTTCCACCCTGGTGAGAGGACTGCTACCAGGAAGGGTAGAGGCAGGAGGAAAAGACAAAAACTTTTAGTACATTCTGATTTCTTTCCATTCAGAATTCACTGCTTAGATTCTCATAAAATTCATTTTTTTCTTACAGTTAAAAAATAATTGACAAAAAATGCTGTAGTTAAAATTATGTTAACTAGCTGGATACAGCAGCTAGAATATTTGCATGAAATAAATTGTAATGGGGAATATAATGGAAGAGCTTAATTGCATAAAACTCATGACAGGCAGAAGCAATGCCACTGTTGCCAAGAGAACTGCCTGGAAAAAGTGCCAAAGCAAAAACTAAAACTAAACAAATAAAACACCGTTTGTGATAAACCCCAAGAATATCATTTTTCTCGACTAGTAAATACATAAAAACAGTCATAGCACAGAGTAACAGAAATAACATAAAATAAGAAATTTTAATGCTTGGTTAAAATATTAATCACATATCTTAGGGAGAACTACTGCTCTCTAAATAAAGTTTCATATACATTTAAAAGGAGATTATTTTTAAATAGAAAAATGTTTTCTCATTTGTTTGATAAACCCATCAGTATACTTGATTTTAAAAATAGTGATTTTAGAAAAAATAATGCCATTTGCTTAAAATTTTTCATGTCATTTAATTGTATATCAGAGATTGTTTTTCCCTGAGCTGGGAGGAAGAGGGTTTGACTATCTGATAGATTAGTGCCCAAAATGTAAAACAGCCATAGTTTTATGGCATTTATAATTCACAGAACACTTAATGTATATAAACAATTTCTTGAAAAAGAAACAACATAAATTTTTAAACAGTGTTAACAGTTTGAATTTTATCGGTAATTTTACAATCGACTGAACTTTAGAGAAAGTACACAGAATTTTCTAAAAGAAGAAATCTGGGTAAGTGCATTTCTTAGTCAAATTCTTCAAAATTTCAACTGACTTTCCAAAGCACACAAGTGTCTTCCCTGTATCTTAATGCATTTCTAGTTCTGTTTAGAAGAAGTAATTAATCATTTATTATCCTGAAATTTTATTAAATTATTTTTTATTATCCCTAAAATGCAGATTTATGAATACAGAATAACATTTACTCATACTTTGCCTGATGCTAGATGTCACTTAAAATGAATTTATTTTACATAATATCAACATTAGAGAATATACAAAATAGGGCACAGATTCATTTTACTGAACCTGTAGCTTCAAAGAGAAAAACTTTCCAAGTGAATTACAAGATGTTTTTGAAAGGCCCACCTATGGGGGACAAGGTGTCACACTGTAACACAACCCTATTACATAATCACTCCCAAAGAAAAGATGGGGACTGAGCCCAAGGAGCCCTGAACTTGGAGGGACTAGGTCCCTTGTCACTGTGGGTAGTCATGATCTGAGCAATACTAACAGCAAGAGAAAAAGGAGGGTTGGAGGAGACAGCTTGGGTTCTACAAACAGGCTCACAGTTGAAAAAAAAAAAAAAAAAGTGCCTCAAATCTCTAGAAAAAACTCCAAAATATTATGGGCTTGGGTATGCTCTTGAGCCTTGCCCATGATTTCCTGCCCAATAAACAGAATATTTACCAAGAAAACATAGCTCTATTTAAAAATAAAAGTCAATGGAAAATAGAATTCACTCTATAGAAATCACACTGTAACCAAATCTGATGGAAACTGACACTATTCCACAAAGGAAATAATATCTGCACACACCAGAATGAACAGCAATAACAATAGCAAAGAAACCTTACGCACACACAATTCTTCCCACAAACACTCTTTCTTTAAAAAGCAACAACAAAGAACAACAACAAAAAAATGAAAGTTAGTGTTAGGGTGAGGTCAGGGACCTTGGGGAAACAGTAAAAGAAAAGTAACTGCAGAGCCCTACCAAGAAGGTAAAGTCCATATTCAATTTTTATCAACTGTCTTAAAAATGTTCTATACAGCAGTTTATCCACTGACCCAGAATCAAATCCAGAATCACACACATTGCATTTAGTTGTTAAACATGGTATGGCTATGTAATATCCCATCTCAATATACTATACTTTTATTTAGCTAATACTCTCTTAAAGGACATTTGACTTGTGTCAGTTTTTTGTTGTTGATGTTATAAATAATGTTGAAATAAACATTCCTGAATAGAAGTCTCTCTCCGTACATCTTATTATTTTTTTAGGATGTTTTAGGACCTTTAGGATGATCATTCAGGATCCAGCAGAAAAACAGAAACCACGACAGTTATTTTGGCAGAGAGAACTTAATCTAGGGAACTAGTTAAACAGGTTTGGAAGTTTGCAAAGGCTAAAAGGCAGCACAGAGGTGAGAAGACATAGTAAAGGCATGAAGCAACTACCTCTCTGGGGCTGGAGGAACAGAGGACAGAGGTTGGTTTGTTGGAAACTAGACACTCAGAGGCCCCCTGCTGAGTTGAGATGGTTTGTTCAGAGAAGGGAAGAGGAATGTTCATTAAAAAGACATTCTGAAAAGGAAGAGGAAATGCCTGGCATTCCTTCTCCATCTCTCCTCAACTTAAAACAAATAACAAGTAACTCTTTATGTGCTTCAGTAAAATAATCCAAACAAATACATGAAAAGTAAAAGAATTTTGCCACCATAAATGCTGAAACCCACCAAAATTCTGCAGTGATTTGGAAAGCAATTTAGAAAGAAAGCATGATATAAAAACTGGCCTTTGTAGCGGCCATCATTATCTCAAGCAAAGGAAAAAGAAAATACTGTAGGAATTAGGGGGGAAAATAGGTCAAATTATACCAGAACATTCTTCAGTTGTAAAAGTCATTTCAAGTCAATCTTCATTTTTAAATGACAGGGGTTGGTGGGTGGCTTGGTTTAAAGCAACAGAGTTTCATGTATGCTTGAGGATGTATGATTGTGCACATTGTACGATGTCTTCTACTGATGCCTGGCTATCTCAGAAAGTAAACGCGAGGAAACTGAAAGACAGAACGAACTAGGTGAGACCAGCACTGGGCATCCATACCAGTTCACTCAGATTATGAGGATTTTAACCTCTCTGAAGCCCTAATATAGTTTACATTATCTGACTTATTCCTGTAGCACAAAGAACTGACTGAAAAATTCACTTTGGCAGACTTACTGACTACTTCCACCAAGTAAGTAGCTGTCAGGTGGCTAAATAAAGCAGCAGAAAAGCCAACCGGCTCTGCTGCATAAGCGGCACCAAATCACTCAAAACCAGACGGCTGCAGATGTACTCAGCAGCTGAAAGCGCGGCTCACTACCTTCCACGGAACTCGGACAGGCCCACGGATGGCATCTGGCTCCGCGGCAGACCCTCCTCCAGGCCAGCAGGAAGCTCAGCTCGGGCTGCCGGTCCAGGAGACCAGCCTTTCCCAGCGCTCCCGGAGTCATTTCCTGTGTGAAAAGCGCACTGCTGTTCTTGCATTCCTCAGGGTGCATGTCTCTCATCTCAGAGGATGTTGCTCTTCCACAGGAAGAGGAAGGAACCAGTTGTTCCTGGACGTGTGGGCTGAGGGCTGTCGGGCATTTTCGGCATGCCTCAGTCTCAGCTGTGGGAACCGGGGATGCGGCTGAGATTCCCAGGCCCGGGACTGTCCAGATGACTGTGGCGGTTTAGAAACACAGTAGCTCAGGAAGTTGGAAGGCAGAAATAATACCTGGAACTTCAAAACCTCCAGTTCCCAAAAATGTGCTAATTTTCTAAAGGAAATTCAAAAACTTATTTACTCTGTTGGGCTCCCAAACAGCATGTTTTATAAAATCCTTTTGTAGAATTCCACACCACCCTCTTCTTTTTTACATTTCATGAAGAAAAGTTAAGTCCTAAATCACTTTTATCAACAGGTTATAAAGACCAGTTTCACTGCATAAAGTATCGTTTAAGCGAGATCATGCTTAAAAATGTAATCAGTATAAACTTTTCGCTAAGAGGAAACACTTATTGATGATAAGCTTTCTTTCCCTGTGACCTTGAAACTTAAAGGGAAAGAAGCTCAAATTAGCAAATTCTTCAGGAAAGTTAAATCAAACACTGGGGACTTATGATTATTATTTTTTTTAAATCAAAAAGTAAATTTTATTTGGAGGAAAAAAGAAAGCCTCTGATCCACACTATTAATCTCTTTTTACAGTGGTACTGTCTTAGTTAATCAGCTTAAAAAAAAAAAAACCCAGCCACGTTCTTTTAACAGACTAAAAAGTTTTAGTTGGTTGGCTTTTTTCTTACAATCCCAAAACACGTTTTTTTAAAGGTCAGCTATCACAGTCACAACTGTTGGTAGTTTTTATAACATATGGGTCATGATGTACTTCAAAAGCAAGGATGCAACTAATTTGGAAATAATCTCTTCTTCTCTGATGTTTTCTCTAACTTGCATCTGAAAAAAATATAAATGTTATTTTTATTCTAAATGGAAAGAGATTTGTGGAAGTGTATTTTTTCTTATTTACTTCTGTTAATTATCCTGTATGTCTTCTTTTTAAAAGCTTTGACACTTTAATTACTTCATTTCTTTCCGTTTTAAGGGTGATGCTTTAAAATTGCTTCTCAAGCCTGATAAGCATTCCTCTTTTTACTAAGCATCTTAGAATTATGTTAACTTTTTTTTAAGAATGTGTGACCTTAATTTTATTCTATTTTATTTTTTTAATTGTTACAATGTGTCATTTCCTGGTGTACAGCACAATGTCCCAGTCATGCATATGCATACATATATTCAATTTCTTGTAATAACCTTTAATGAAAAAGAATATGAAAATGAATATATGTATGTATACACACTAACTTTTTGAGTCAATGGATAAAAAAAAATACTGTTTCACTGTATCCCACCTGACATATTCACTATCATTTGAAATGAAAACTAAACATCATTTAATAAAATGAGGATAGACTGTGAAAAGCACCAGCAACTAGTGAGTCCAGAGGCAGACTTTACACATGCCTACGTTCATCTTCTTTCAAACACTCAAGGTGGGGGTGGGCAGAAGATAAACACCACGGGCCACTGAACCATTGCCTAAAGATACCATAAAAATGTCTTTTTCCTAAATCTAAGTAAGCAACAACAAACTTACGAACATACCTAGTTTCAGAAATCATATGCACTAAGCTTATAAATCAAATGCTACCTTACAAGCCATTGCAAAGTTTAAAAACTTAGAACTTCACCTTCCTCCAAATTTAGAGGTTGTCTATATGTAAATACAGGAATGCTAGCATGCAGAAAAGCAGTGGAAGCAGGAGGTTTGTGCACCATGATTTTTATACATTTTCCTGGAAAAGTAAATGGGGTATCTGGGGACAACACATTGTATATTACCACTTTACACTTTTAAAGTTATAAATTTTAGTCTTGAGACATTTAAGTTTGCATACACTGTGTTCTTTCAAGTAAGTCTTTCCAAATCTTTGCTTACATAAGCAGTTAGAAGCTGGAATAACTCTGAACTAGTTACGCAATGTTGTCTAGTTACCAGGATGCACTGTTGCCACAACATCCATGGAGATATCCTCTCTGTATCTGCACTTTTACTCTTTTTATGTCCATATATTTTGTCAATACATTAACATTTTTTCAGAGAGCATATACCATATGACAACCTCCATGAAAGGGTATAACTTTTTCTTCCTAAAAATAGGTTGATGCAACAATTTTTCCAAAAGGGAAACTAGTGAACTTTGCTGAAAAATGCAAATCCAAAGGACACTTAGGAAGGAAGACTATGTTTTACGACTGTGCTTCTCAAAGTCACAGAAACAGCACAGTATCTCTTGCACTGATTCAGCTGATCACTTTCCTGATCCCAGAAAAGAAGACAGGAAACCACAAGTCTTTTTCTCTCAACAGCCCTTCTGGCAAAATGATGAGAGATGATCTGGGCTAACCTGAAATTACTCAGGGCTGCACCTTACTGTTCCCTGGGGAAAGGAGACAGGGAATCCCACAGCTGACATCCAGTCTGTCACGAAATCCTCTTGGCCCTGCCTTCCAAATACATGCAGCATCAGATCACTCACCACCACCTCCTCCGCTACCACCCTGGATCAAGGGACACCTGCCTCCTGTCTGATTGTTCCATTAGTGTCCTAATTAGTCTCTTTGCTCCCCTCCACCACCACCCTCAGCTGATTCTCAACACAGCAGCCAGAGTGAACCTGTTAAGATGTAAGTCAGATCACGCCCCCCCACCCCCAAAGGAAACCCTCCAGGGGCTCCTCCTCACTCCCAGTCTCGCCTTTGGCACGCTCTCACTGGCCTGGAGTGCCTCCCCAGATACTCATCTCACTTGATCCCTTCATTCCTTCAGTTCTTTACTAAACCGTCGCCCTTCACAGGACTCTTGTCCCGGCCAAACTATCCAAATGCACCCGTCTTCCTATCTGACTTCAGTGCTTTCCGCGCCATTGCATTTTTCCCATTTACTATACTATACAGTCTTTTTTTTTTTTTTTGAATCTGTGAATTGCCTGTCTCCGCCACTAGAATATAGAATGTAGGCTTCTCTGGGGCAGGTATTTCTGTTTTGTCCACATTTTCTAAAGTCAGGAACAGTGAGTGGCACATCATTACTCAAGAAACACTGAGAACCAAAAGTGTGTGAGTGGGTGTGCTCCCAGTATCCTACCACACAGCTGCTATCCACTGAGTCAGGCGCTGTAAAGACTCAGGATTAGATGGGGGCACTTTTATTACTGAGGTACATACTGTATTTTCAGTTACTTCTGAGGCATCTATACTTTCCACCAGCTGGAATGTCCCTATCAAAACCTTACCCATCTCTGGTCAGGTCACGAACTGACAATCCTTACACTTGGCATCTGAAGTACACTGAAACTGCCACTTGTTTCTTGTACTAACGAAATTCCTCTCTAGCTAGGTTTTAAGTTTCTTGAGGTAGGCAGCCAGCATGACATCCTGTCTTCAGTATCTCGGATAACCCCTCCATCCAGTTTGGCTTTAAATATTTTGACTGATGGAGCAAAAAAGACTATAAACCTTGATTTTTTTCCTATAATGAAATTGTAAATTCTCAGTTTATTGTGAAGAATTAATTTAACCTGAAAACTGTCCCAATCCTAAAGAAAGGCATGTCCATCACCTACACAGTTGCCAAAATGAGTACGAGAGTACTCCTCCTGTTCTCTGAGAAGAGCCCAGTGTTCTGACAGTCAATCAGAAGGATACTAGCAAGATTGTCAACTTCATTTTGTTCATTTGTGGAATAAATAATAGTAAAATACATCAAAATTTAGGAATATATTTACCTAAAAATAACAATTTTAATAATCATTGAGTATTTTAAACAAATTTTGTTTAGCCAGGATTTTTTTTTTAATACTTCATAGTAAGATACAGAAGAGAAATTCCAGTCTTGCTTGCCTTCTAGGGGAGAAGGGCTGACGATGCGGGAGGATCTGGAACACCCCACGTAGCCGTGTCACATGCCAATGCTAATGCTAAATGCCCTCTTACAATTTTGATGACAAATAAATGAAAATAGTAAAAGACTCAGTGAGAATCTTGAACTAAATAATATTTAAAAAATCAGGATATGACAAGTGACAACATAATTGGAATAAAGACTCAGAAATTTGAGATCAACATTTTAAAACTATGTCTATGTGACAGCCAGTATATCTATCCCGTTACAGAAACATTTTTTTACAACATAGCTTTAAAAATACAGATTGGCAACAGCTTATTTTGATCCTGAAATATTGTATCAAATTTCCTGCCTGGCAGGAGAGACACAAGTGCAAGCCTCGAAGACACCAACTGTTTGTATGCCATCGTTTCTCCTCTGTAGTAGGAAGGCCTCAGAGCACAGACAAGACAGCAGTACACTCTAACCTATAAATCATCCTGAATATAATATTAAATCAAGTCAAAACAGGAGTAGAAGCCAACTATTTCTTACACCGGAATAAATCTGCTTTTCTCCTACTAAGAAATTTCACAAAATAAGGTTTGAAGAGTAACCTTTTTATATCTCATCTTGATGAAAATGCATTTTTAAGGAAATACTCTTCCAGTCTACAAAAACTAAACAAACGATCCCCCCAAATAAACAGTAACCACAATAACAAAAACCCAAACCACCTTCAAACACTGCTTTTTTTGGCTTCCAATATTTCACTAAGTTTTTAAATTATAATCACATGCAAAGTTCACACCACAATAGTGCTTCATGCCAGAATAGAAACAAGTCTCCTTTACAATTATGTCTGATTTGTCATGCAGACGCAAAAGAAAAGTAGCCAATATATAGAGGAGATTACAGATTAAGAATTACTTACCACTAGATTAATGGAAAGGCAAATAATTATAGTGACTTCACTTTAGTTTCCTAACCCAATGAGCTAAAAGAAAGATACATACTTTGAAAATATAAAGGAAAGCACTTTAAAGATATTCCTCATAAAAATCTAAATGCTTTAGGAGCACCTATATCTTCAGAAAATGTGTTAGTAAAATAAACAAAATCAGGAGTCTTTAGCTTGCCTGGAAGTAAGCAGCTATCTTCCAGATTTTAAACAAATCTACCTAGCTGGGACTTCAGCAGCCTAATCCCAAACCAATTTAGAGCAAACAAGCTTTTGTCTGTGTTTTCTTGTTTGTTTTGTTTTTATGTAGCATCAAGCACACAACTTCAAATAACAGTGGAGTCTTTCTTTTAATGCTTATATATTGGGTTAAACCATGGGAAATCATTGATATTAGACCGTTTTGCCTACATAGTGGCAATTTCACATAATTCAGCCTAATATTATTCCTTATGTGAAGAACAACTGTATTTTTCAGTCTTATTATCCTTTTCTGTAGCACAACTGCACACTTGTCAGTGCTCTGTCTTCTCAAAGTCCCACATACTGTACTTCTGAGTTAGGGCCCTGTGACTTAGACACACTGACTCTGGCACGTCTGCATCCCCACCCAGGGACAGACACCCTGCCATCACGTGCTAGGTGACAGGTATGCCCACCTCTATAGCACACTATCAAGAACACCTGGATTCCTCGGGTCATGAGGCTTTGCAAACTTGGAAGGGCTCCAGCAGGGAGAGTGAGTCTCAAAGCATGGACCCAAGGTTTCTGATGATCTCTGATATCCTCCAGTCCAGAAACATGCAATTAAGCCTGAAGACTACCTCAAAAGAAAGCAGCTCCGGGACAGAAAAAATCCAACTCACCACAATTTGTACATTCCAACAGCATGCCTTTCGGGTAATTCACTGAACCATAAATATGTTGAGCACCTACTATAAGGTAAGAACTGTGGCAAGAACTCAGTGTCTAGTTAATTTTTAATGTTGTAAGTAAGTTATTCATGCAGGAATGCTCACAGGGTTATTTTACAAACATGAACGTTGTAACAGACAAGGCCACAGACCCACTTGAAGTTCCAGTTGTCACCAATGATTCCTGGACTTCTTCGACAATCAGTCCCTAGGTTGACCCTCCAGCTGACTTCCTGCCTCTGGAACTTCTCATGAGTCACCTAGGAGTCTTCTGTGCCATGGGACTAA
Source organism: Camelus dromedarius (assembly GCF_036321535.1). Classification (NCBI taxonomy): domain Eukaryota; kingdom Metazoa; phylum Chordata; class Mammalia; order Artiodactyla; family Camelidae; genus Camelus; species Camelus dromedarius. Next base: position 26,849,517 of record NC_087446.1, read on the forward strand.
CACTGAAAAGACCCTTTAATAAGCAGACTTCTTCCTGATACAAGACAGACTGAAGATAGACTAGTCCTCTGCAGAATTCCTTTACAATAGGTATAATTCTTGAGATCTAGTGGAGAGTTTGTAATGTAACGTCAAGTGTTTGTTTGTTTTTTCTGGCCACGTGTTAATTTACCCCAAATATTTAACTATACTGACATCATCACAGTAGTGTTGCCAAAGACCACGCCACTCCTCCCATTTGTTTTCATGACTGCTTTTGCCCTGACTAGCAGAGCTGACGGCAGAAGTGACCTGCCTTGCAAAGATTAAGCAGTCTCAAGTGGAAAGGCTAAAACTCTCAATTTGTGAAGACTTTGGACACACTGAGTAAATAAACTGTATGTATGCAATTTTTTAAAAACAAAATTGCATGTGTTAGAAGTACTTCTTAATTTCTGCATCATCCATCAAGAGAGATGAACAAAGGGAAATGGCTACTTCGATTACAGCTTCTAATGAGACCAGAAGTAAGTTTAGCACCTCTGAAAGGCAATTACCAAAGAAGGAATCTGTTCTGTGACAGCAAGTGGAGTGTCATGTGGGCAGCACCCTAATAGGAGATGAGACAGTGAATGTGGATTAGATTGAAAGTCATCAAATTAAAACTTTTCTAAAACTGGTGCTGCTCCCCCTTGTGGCCATTTAGACACATTGTAAGTATGACTGGTACAAAGTTTTTTCTATGTTAAGATGTAAGGCTACTTAGCCTTTTTTTTAATCTCCTCTCCCACACAATTTTTAAGGAAAATGAATTGTGCCAAACAATTAAATACCATTTAAATGCCAAAGGAAACTTACTGTGGTAGAATCAAAAGAAAGGATGTCCACAACAGGGGGAGTGGAGGTCTGCAAATCGATTACATCAAGCTTTGGATTAATCTGTGTATATATATTAAAAAAGCTAATATTAGATTTTTATACCATAAGAAACTGCATGCCATTTGTAACAATTTAGAGGTATTTCCTAATATATTCTAAAACTAAAATATATTGGTACATTCAATGACATGAATACAACAATTTTAAATAAGATATTAGCTTATCAAATCAATATATAAGAAAAGATCATCAGGACCAAACTGAAATTTTCCCATGGGAAAAAAAATGTTTCTACATTAGAAAATCAATGGGATTCATCTATAAAGGGATTTTAAAAATAAAATAAAATGACCCACCTCAAAAGATGCAGAAAAATATCCTAGCCAGTTCATTAAGACAAGAAAAGGAAATAAAAGTGTTAAGATGTAAGAATTAGAACAGAAGAAATAAAATCGTCATTCATATATAATTATCTATAAAGAAATCCCCAAAGGATCTACTGCTATATCATTAAAAGTAATAAGATCTCAAACCAGTATACAAAAACAACCGCATGTTTGCACTTCCACACACAGTAAAAAAAAAAAAAAAAAAAAGCAAATTTTAAAAATTCATCACTTATAATACAATAAAAATTTAAAATACATCAGAATACAACAAAGATGCATAAGACTTTTATGGGAAAAAATAATAAAACTCACGTAAAGACGTTAAAGAAGGCTTAAACAAACAGACAGCTATACCATAAAGAGCTCAGAAGCAGAGCCCCGTCTATATAAAAAACAAATACAAAAGAAAAATGGTGTCACAGATCAACAGAGGAAGGATGATTTGTACCTGAGAAAACTGGGTCATTAAATGGATCCCTGCCTAATATTACACACAAAGACAGACAGCAGATAAATGAGAAAACTAAATGTTACGTGAAAACTATAAAGTTAACAGAAGTAAATGTATAAAAATATCTCTGTGACCTGGGGTGGAGAAGGGCATCTTAAAAGTTGCAAAAGTAAAACCATAAGACAAAATAAAAAAATTTGATCTATCTGATTACTCCAAAATTAACGATTTCTGTTTAACAACAGATACTATAAAGTCAACAATCAGATAATGGAACAGGAGGAGATACTATGATGTCTAAAAATGAAAAAGGACAAATATCGAAAATATGTAAGAAAAACCTACAAAGCAATGTGAAAAGAACAGCAATCCTAAGAAGAAATTATAGAAAACCTAACATTTAACTAGCATATAAAGAGATTTTCAGAAACATTAGTAATAATTAGAAAAGGGAAGATTAAAGCAAAGCACCACTTAACACCCAGTAGACTGGAAAATCTAGAAAGCTCGATGCTGACATTGTTTATAGCAACATTGTAATGGCAAAAACAAACAACAATCAGAATCCCCCAAATGTTTATCAGCGTGGAATACATAAATCATGGGAATTACTACTGTAGTAAATTCATCAGAATCCCATACCTCAGTGAAAACGAATGAAATATGACTATGTGCAAACAACATATGAATGTATGAATTCAGAATCCATACATACGAATCTCAGGATTTTAATGTTAAGTGAAAAGTAGGCTATAGAAAAACACATATGCAGTGTGATTCCATTTATATAAAGTTTAAAACCTTCCAAAATGAAGTAACATCTAATTACTGATTCTAACGTATATAGTAAAATTAAAAAGAGAAGCAAAGGAATAATTAACTAGAATGGTGACTACTTCTGAGGGAAGTCATTTCAGAATTCAGAAAGACCAAAAGAAAAAAAGAAACCACATGATCACTAATTATTTACTAAACATTATGAATACAAAGAAATCAACAAAGGGCCACAAAGATAGCAGAACTTGATATCAAATAAACAGTTACCAACAATGTGTCTTGGCGAATCTCAAAGAAGAAACTGTTGACTGAGCACTTAGTGAGAAAGCCTTCCCAGGGAAGACACAGAACTTAAGAAGGCTCCTTTAAAACAGGTTTAGAAGACAAAAACAGAGGGACAGCAATGAGGTTCCATGCAATCCTGAGCATAGAGGCAGAATACTTCTGCACAGGGTGAGAGGGTGGCGAGGGTTAAATTGTGAGCAGTGAAGGAATCTGGGAAGGCACAGAAAAGCTGGAGTCTAGAATGTGCTTTAGAAAGATTAGCCTGTATCGAGATTAAAGTAGGGTAATAGCGAGGACAAGACAGCAGGGACTGTGGTGATAAGGGCTGAGCCTATGGGAAGAGGAGTGGAATGATTTCAAAAGCACTTATCAAGTTTGAGGCATACAGCTGTAGTTTTGGAAGTATTAAGAAGCTTTTACATAGATCCAGCCAATTGTGTTAGAGGAAGAGGTGTACGTGCCCAACAACACCCACGCTGCGGTAAAGAAGGAATTAGAATCGTGCAGGGTGAGAATGGAGGGCTATCTGCTCAGTCGGCCAACAGGCCAACGCCTTTATTTCTTTCTGGCCATTCCACAGAGCAGACGGCACAGCCTCCTTCTGATCAGCCAGAGTTGAGGCTGACTCACTTTCCTTTCAGTCTAGGGCTAGCTGTTCCAAAAGACTGCTTGCAGACATGTTATTCTCTTTTATCTACTGCCACCTAGTGTAGACACAGAATTTTTTTTTAACATTTTTTATTGATTTATAATCATTTAGAATTGTTTACCAATGAAAAATACAATCTGGTTTGCCATCTGAAACTGCAACTACTCAGAAAAATCTAAATCACATGGAAATGGTCAGCATCTCTCATGGAGAAATCCTTGAGGTTCTACAAGCTGGGGAAGTCTTGATGCAACAATATTTTTCTATATTTTGCTGCAAGCTGCTGCCACATGCATTAAATGGAGCAGAAAATTCTCACTAAGCTTATAGACTTCTCCATGAAGAAAAAATGCCGAGGCAGTGACACGGTTAAGTTCTTTGCAAGCTCATCTCCGTGAATATTAACAGTACCTTTTAGCTTTCCATTTTCATTAAAGGAAAGAGCCCTTCAATAACTGCAGTTGCCTTGAAGTGGAGTAGGCTGCCTTATGAGAGGCTGAGTTCTCCATCACTGAATAAGGGATTCATGCACAAGGGAGGGTTAGTATATATGACCTCACAGGTACCATTCCACTTTGAGGTTCTGGTACATCCACAAACTGAGAAGTCCATGAGCACAAACTCTGCCACTAACAAATTCTGAAGGGCAAGAAATCTGCCTGTCTTGTTCCAGTGCAGTATCTAGCACATAGATACTTATTATCCGTTAACAGGTTGAAGTTAAATTTTGATTCTATTAAAGCACTGCATCGAAATAGTTAAATGTACAGAATAGAACCAGAGTGACGAGGCTGAAACTCTCAAGTTGCCACTTACTAGCTTTAAGATTTAACTTACATGTGCCTCAATTTCTCATGGGATAAAAATGGTACTTACTCTATAGTTTTTAGGAAGATTTGATAACTTAATTTATGTAAGGTAATTAGAATAATGTTGCACGTGTTAGGTATTATTATTATTACTGCTATTGCTATTATTAGGTAATCTCTGAAAAACATTTTTTGAGGCCCAAAACAACATATACCATGGCTAAAACTAAAATACAAAATTGGTAGAAGAGTGGTCATTTTTTTTTATCATAAATTATAATGTTTCAACCTTAATAGAAGGTTAAGATAAAGACCCAATCTCAGGCTCCAAGATTTAAACTGATCACCTGTAGTTTTCAACTATAAATCACGGCCAGACTACCACAAAATATTTTTATATAAATATTTAGTTAAGTTAAAGGAAGTTTTCCTTCCTGCTCAATATTGTACAGCATTTCCTATGCAATTTGTAGATTAAGGCAATCTCACCTGGCCATTATAGAATTAGAAACCATCAAAACATTAACAAATTCTTCTCAAATAACTAACCATGACCCCTACTTACTATCTTCTGCAATTATTCTGGAATAGCTACTCCAACCCCTTCTGTTACCAAGATCTACTAGCATCCCTTAGCACGGCTCTACATCTTCCCACCGAAATAAGCAAAAGAGCAGGGCACTGCTCGGGAGAAAAGTGTCAGGCACACACATTAAGTTTTAGTTCCTCCTTCAAGAAGCAACGTTTGCTCTTGTCTAGGGGCGGGACGTGCAGCTCAGCTTGTGACAGTCTGAAGAAGACGAAGTCAGCATGAATTAGTGATGTGACATTGTGCGACACAGGCAGGGTTAAGATAGCTTATTTTAAAAATGGGCTTCTGTCCCACCCAAAAAAGAAAGAAGTAGCCCTTTTGTTTTAACTAAGACAGAGTGCCCAGGCTAGGCACGGCGCACAGGCTCTGCTGTCAGATGAACAGAAGGGACGGAAGAGAGGTCCGTCTGACATGGTGAAGGGAAAGACTTTATGCTTCATGCCTTCTTCTCTCACTTGTTCCAAGAGCAATCTGCCTATCACCCGCTCTCTCCATGCAGGAAGTAGTAGTTTATAAATGCAGTCAGCCAGTATCCAAGGTCTAACACTACGCAGGATTCCTCACCTTCAAACAAGAGGTACCCTGAAGGCTGGCAAGTGGGTGGTTTTTGCAAAAGTCCAAACAGTCTCACTCAGAAGATTGAAGAGTATGCAATTCAAATATTTGAGCCTCACAGAGAACACAGAAAATACAAATCATAGGAATGTTATGTTACTTCAAACCCAGAAATGAAACATTCGTGGTTACTGCAAAAAGAGAAGTCAGGGAAATTAGGTCACCTAGATGCCACTGATTTCACCTCATCTAGGAATATGTTTTCACTCTTTTAATCAGGAACTCTGACCTCAAAAAAAAAAAAAAGTTTTGCTAGTTTCCAGACATTTCCAAAGTAATGTATGTAAACTGACCTTGCCTAAAGCTTTGGAAAAAAATCTAATCTATCCAATTTAGTATTTCAAAGTAAAATTTGCTCATCTTAAATGAACACAATACAACTTCTGATTCATACTATTCTATTCTAAGTGATATTTTAAAATTAAGAGTCTTTTGGCTCTGGGAGGGATTACTAGACATTCATTTAAAGTCTTTAAAAATAATTTGATATTTAACAATTATTCATTCATAATATTAAAGATGGTCTCTGTCCAGAAAACTTTACACTCATGCTTTATTATAAGAGATTTTCAAGAAAAAAAAGAATAGTTGGTTGTTCGTATGCAGAATCCTATCACTTCTCTGCATTTTATATCACAAAATCTGAATTCTGACCAATTTAAGTCATATAGTATACTTAATTCAAGTACACAGTAAATGTAATGTAGTAGCTGACATTTAGTAAGTGTTCAATAAATACTGTTACTTACTGGGCATCCAGTAAGTACCAAACCTTTTGCTAACTATGCGAAAAACAGAAAGTGGAGTTGTAAAGACCGTCTGTGTGTATAATCTACATACTCTCCAAGGACATTCTCTTCAACACTCTCGTTTTTACAAGCCATATTTACAGTGGCAAATCATAATTACTTGTTTAAGCTTAGGAAGACAGAGCATTAGTTCCCCCTAATCATCTTTCATAACAAAGAAGAGGGAAAGAAATGGATTCACAACTCTTTATGAATTGGTCTCTGATCCCCTAGGATTAGAAACTGAATTATATATTCTGACATCTGTTTTCCCAGAAGTGCCATTTTCTAAAATGTTTCTAGGTAGATAAATGATAGATACTACAATTGCTACTATAACTTTACTTCTATCCCCATTCAGTAAGTATGTATGAGCTTACAGATAATTTAAACCGTACACAGAGGCTGACTTTCTTAAGGCAACAAACCTAATTTAGTCACAGTGCTCAACAATCTGTACAGTGTAACTGAATTGTAATTCCAAGATGAAAAGCCAGTTTTTAGGAGATTTTTTAAGTGTATATGTGAAAAATGGGTGGAGAGTGGCTCCGCATGGCCTGGGTCATCCTGACCTAGCCACACTCAGCAACCCAGCTGGTTTCACTGCTTTCTGGCAGCACTGTCAGAGCAGAGCTCCTCAGACAACTCGTTGACATTTTAAAGAAAGCCTAACACTCTTAAGTGGGCTGGGGCTGAGAGTAAATCACAGAGAAGACGGCTGAGCCCTTAACACTGAGGTGGCGTGATGTCATGGAAGCATCACTGAGTTAGGAGTAAGGAGACCGGGCTCAGCCTGCAGCTCTGCCACCCTCAACTCTGGAAAGGGAGGCGGCTGAGCCGGCAAGAGGGCAGCAGCAATGATCACTCCCAGCTGAGCCACAGAAACACTAGAATAAAAAACATCACGAGCCAATAAAGCCAGCTTGGGTAAAACAAGAAAAGGAAACTCAAGTCAATTTAAAATACATTTCACATACATTTTATGTGATGCATACGCTCACAGAGGATCAACAAATGCATCTACAATTGTACAAACTGAAAGAAAAATGTGACGAACCAAAACCAAATTGCATTACATTCTTTCTTTCAAAGAAATCAAAGGGGAAAAACAATAATACAATCAGTGGCACGAAGAAGTAGTAAAGTACAACAGTAAACACTTCAGAGGATATGGAAAGATGATCAGAAGTTAGAAAGGATAAAAATTATAGCAAAGAACTGAAAATAAACACCATCATGGAAAAACAAGGAAAGAACTCTCCAAAATGTGGCTAGGTTAAAAAAAATCTAGAAAACAGTCCAAAAGGTTTAAAAGTTATAAAAGCTTAAACTTGCGTACTTGCGTGCACACACCCTGAGACTAGCAGAAATGCCTGAGGTAACAGAAAAGACCAAGACCAAGCAAACCAAAATTAAAGAACTGACATGGGGTGAGGGACCCAGAGGCCACAGAAGGTGGTCTGGAACCACAGCATGAATAACAAGCAGGAGGCGGCTATAAACTGCCACTTAGAAATGATGTCTTAAGAATTCAAAATACCTACTCTAAAAGCAAAGAAAGACTTTGCCAATGATGGGGGAAGATTTCAGATGAATAGATAATAGTGATTTCCTGATAGCAGCTCTTGCTGAGAGAAAAGAATTTAAGAAGAATCAAGCACAATGCTAAGAAATAGACTAAGACCAGCTAAGTATCCAGAAAAGATGAATTTTTTCTTTGAAAGGAGTAGAACATTTAAATCTATAGGACCTAACGGAACTTGTCAACAAAAATTTTGAGCTAAGCAGATACTAATATATTTGAAAATATATGTTGGAAAACAGTAAAACAGCCCCGATTATTAGGTTCAATGCTTAAATCTCTTCTTTTCACTGTCCATGAGATTTTTTTTTTTGTTGTTATAAAAGGGCTTCAACATACCTATTTCAATAACTGTTATAAAAATTCTTGTCCCTCAGCCCTTTCTCATGACAGCCATCATATGAGCTCCCTCAACACGTCTAGAATCTGAAGCTCGCCCAGCCTTTACAGTCACCAGAAGCCTTAGATTTGATTTCTCATTTCCCATTATCATTAACATATTTTTGAAGTTTTATTTCTAAGTCTTCAAGAAGCACATATGAGAGAGGCTTTAGCACTGTTACACACTATCCTATTTATGGTTTTATTTTATTAGTAAAAGTAATTGTTTCTTGAAGTGCTGCTGTCTTAAAGCAGGACTAGATTTTATATAATTAAGTATAATTTCAAGCATCTAAGTTGACCAATAGCTCCCAAGTGTGCACTTAGAAATGGTAGGACAAACACGCACAAGGTACTCACTTCAACAGTTTCAACTTTTCGCTCATGGGGATGTGGTGTTCTTGGGTAGATGTCAAGAAGATGTGGTGGTGAATCAAAGTGCAATCTTTTGAGGTTTCTTTTAAAAATATCTTTACAAGTCAGTTCATCAAAGTTAGTCCTCCATAATAAGACCTATGAAAATTGACCAGGTTCGCAGTTATTGATTTGCACGTACAGGCAGAAGTGATTTTTAAAAAATTAACATATAGAATTGTCTCTCAAAATACTCAGAAAGGCTATATATATATATTCCAACAATGTTATTACGTCTCAACACTTTTTTTAAGGGTGGTAGGGAGAGATTTAGCATTTTGAATTGCCTTTACGTCCATTTTAAAATTCATATTAAGAAAATACCTTATTCCTTAAAGTCCTCTTTTTTTTTCCCCCAATGCCCAAAATCATGTTTTAGGCTTTATCATCCACTTTATTCAACAAGTCTGGCTCTGAATGACTTTTGATCATTTCAAATAAATGCAGATTTCCTACACAAACAATTTAAATTTACCACCCTCAAGAAGCTTAACATTTGAAAAATGAGACATACAGCCAATAGATTAGGCAAAAATTCAAGTGAAAGGCCCACACCAATATTAGGCTCCAGGTTCATGTACAATTAAGTGTAAAGATCAGCAAAAGAAAATAACTGCTATTTGAGTTCCAAAAACTATCAGAACTGGCACTATTTCAGCTATGAGATACCAGACTTCCTGGCATTAAATTAAAATATAAACTCACTGATAATCATTGTAACATATACAAGCTAGCTGGTTGTAAAAATCTTAGCCGAGGTCTCAGATTCCTCTCCTCTGACCAAATCAAAGAGGTTGCTGAGAGATTTACAAACCTGTGCATCCGCACCTCCTGAGGTAAACAGCTCTCCACCTTTTGAAAATGAAACAGTAAAGACAGGCCCCTAAGAAATAAAGGGAGATAAAAGAAAAAAGTACTTGGTAATGTGTTTTCACGGCCAAGAGGAGCATTAATTTTTCATCCTAATTTATGCAGACTATCTATATAATAAGTCTGTGAGAAAATACCTAGTTGCTAGTAACTAATGCAGCAAAGAGAAGCAAAAAACACAACCCAGCTACATTAAAACACCTCTAAATGATACTAAGTGAAAAAGAGATACTAATAAAAATGAGAAAACATACATTTCTTCTTTTTAAAGAAAAGCCTGTGTGTGTAAGTTATTAAGAAAATAAATAATACCTAAAAATTAAAAACGAATAAAAAACAAAAGATCTGTTAAGATTTTCTGGCTTTGGATTCTTCAACAAATCAGAGCAGAAACTGAATGAGAACTCTGCAGGTGATGGGAACGAGGCTGTGTGACAAGACATCATTCCCTGACCACAACAGGTTTCACTGAGTTCTCCCTTCACGTGGGCAACAGTGAGCCACTCAAAGTTTTAAGAGCAGGACAGAGATAGAAGGGCTATGACCGATGCACACTGATACCACGACTGTGAGAATGATGAGCTGGAGCAAGAATGAACGGCTGGAGGCCAGACAGGAGGTTACTGCAGTCACCTGGGTGAGAGGTAAGGAGAACATGAAACTGAGCCATGGCCGTGGAGCCGGACAAGACCACAACTTGGCACAGTCACAGCATGACCTCTCAGTCAGTTTATCAGTCAAGATAAGAGTAATGACTTCTCATCTCAAAAATATTAGTGTATTCTGTTCGTTTTCAGTATGTCCTTTATCTATATGAGAACACTTTTTTGGAGGGGGAGGAACATCTTTTATTTTTCAAGTAGACTCATGTTATTACAGCCTCATAAACACCTTCCCCTCCGGACTGTGAAAAATTCCGTCTTCATGTGTAGTATTTTCCTCCGATATTATTGTATTTATCTTTTTACATTACTCTGTACTTCCTCCATGGATATTTAAATCCTTGACAACTTTTATTGGTTGTTTATCCAGCCTAAATCCATGGATACGCATGTGTCGGAGCTGGTTAGTGTCTATTTCTGCTTCACTCTAACACAGCTGCGGAACAAACAATAAAGCAAGCAGGAAGTCCAGCAGGATATATGAAGGCAGGAAAAAACCTCCCCTAGACCACAAAGCCCATTCTATTTCTGGATATAAATAGCTTATAACTTGGTTAAAAGGAAGTACCTAGTACCGCTTATAAAAAAAAGAAAAAAAAAGAGGATGCATTCTAAAAAATTTAGAGAAGTTTGAGTATTTACCCAGAAAGGAAGAATAGTTTCTACACTTGAAAAAGTTTTCCTTCATTATTATCTTTGTGAGTGTGAGTGTGTGTGTGTGTATGTGATTGAACAGTCTCCATAGACAGCACCCACTTCCCCACTGGGTTCTAAACCAAGTGAAATATGAGACAAAGGAATATCACCTTTGGTACTGATGAAGGCTTGTAAAGCGAGAATGTGGCTTTATCTGTGGGCAAATGGGCTTTCTAGAACTGAATCCCAGAATGAGTCAGATTTGAGAATCCAGTCACAGACAAGACTGGACAACAGCAGGCCTCCCCACAAGAAGTATCAGAGGAAAACAGAGAGGACAGGCTCCCAAGAGATTTCTCCTTCTAAACTCACCAAACAGATTAGCAAAAGGAGTGAGTGCGGGGGTGTGAGAAGCTCAGAGGGTCAGAGTTAGTGGGACAGGCTCCATGTGAGAGGAAAGATCAGAAGTAAGGAGAAAACGTATCCATCACCATTTAACCGGTCACACCTATACTACATACTGATGAAGACAGCAGTGGAGGATTAATTTAATGGCCACTGAAAGATACATGTTGATTCTGACAAGAATTACAATAAATAATATTCCTAAGAATTGCCTTCAGAGAATAAAAACATAGCCTTGGAAGCAAAAAATAAATTTTGTGATAGCAGCAATGTACGCTACACTTGGATAAACAATAAAGCCATATAATAAAATGGATCAAAACTGTAAAATATATATTATTTAAGAAGCAGAAGTCTTAGTATTCATACCGTATGTCCTTGAAGTGTATATATGAGCCTTCCTTCTAAGAGATCCAGAATCTTAAGTGTACCATCTGAAGAAGCAGTGATGAGATAGTTACCCGAAGGATGGAATGACACACAATTAACTCCACCGCTGTGAACTGATTTGTAGAAAATAAAAGCAAAAAGCTAAGAGAACAATTCTTGATTCTAAAGATGCCCCTTTACCCTATTATCAGTATTAGGTTGGAAATAAGAATCAATTAGAGGCAATGTCTCCACAGCACCAAAATTCCCTATAGCTCCCCAAAACAAATAAGTAGTTTGGTATCAAACAGCTTAAGCTTCTAGCTCACAAGTCAGAATAGCTTTACAAATGAGTGTCATGGAAAGATGATCTTATTAACCATGTAACTAAAAACTGTCAGATACATCGTCAGTATAAGCAATAGTTGATAACCACCAGCTCACATAAGGTATACAACCTAGCCTTAAACTAAATGTAATGACCAATTAGTGGCTTGGGACAAGGGGTGAAGAGTATGGAAATGGATTTGGAGAAGGGCAGTCTTGACAGCTTGAGAATTCACTTCTGGACACCATCCTTCCAATAGGAGGCAGTATAACACAGCGATCAAAAGTTTGCTCGGCAATGTACTTTGTAAAAATGTACTTTGTAAACAGAAAGACCCATGTCAGTTCTATCAATTATTTTAGCAAGTTACTTCGCCTCTTTAAGCCTCAATTTCCTTATCTTTAAAATGGAGGTAATAATAATAATACCTCTTAGGGCTGTTGTGAGGATTTAGCACAGTGACTGCTACATGGTAAATACCATATTTATTAAGAAAGAGAAATGTGGATTTAACACAAATCCACTATACTCTAAGAAATCGATTCAATTCTCTTTTAACTTCAATACATAGGCACAGTAGAATGCTGTTTTCTACCAGCTATAACACCTATTTGTGCTCATGAAAATCCTTCTGAGTTAATTTCTCTCCCATACTTCTCATACAAAGCAGATAACCAAAGTTTGAAAATCTCCCAGTAATTTTTTTTTTTTTAATCTCAGCCCTGGCATCATTTTTAAGGTCCCCACACCTTCCTCTGCACTTGGGCACCCACCCCAGCTCCTCAGACCAAGCTGCTGATGGGGGCAAACTGTTCTCTAGTCAGTCCAAAGGCAGCTCATGACTCTCCCTAAGAGGACCGAGCCCACGTGAAGAAGAACAGTCCATCGGTGTAAGAATTTCCCAGAGGAGCCCACCCAACAACTGAATTTTGTTATGGGAACTGTTACCTTGATAATGTTGGAGTAATTTGTTCACTCTTATATCCCAGATTTTCACGGTATGATCAGAACCCGCTGAAGCTATGCATGTGCCATTAGGGTTAAAAGCCACAAAATTTGCAAACCTAGGAAGAATAAGATGGTTTAATATTGTAATTTCTCTTTACTCTCATCTCTTTATTTGAATTGTAATAATTAAATGTCTCCTTAGCAAACAAAACCATATAAATGCAAAAAGAGAACTGGACTTACCCTACAAAATCTGAGAAGTTATTAACACACTGCTTATTTGTGGTGTCCCAGATTTTAATAGTTTTATCTTCACTGCATGATACAATTAGTCTTCCATCAGGTGAAAACCTGGAAAACACAAGAAAAATTACTTCTGCAGAAGGCCCCTGACAATCACAATCAGGCTGTGCATATGAAATGCCACAGGCCACTGTCATTGTACAGGCAGCAAAGTTACAGTCTGCTACCAAAATCTTTCCAACTAAAATTAAGCACATAAATGACACTGACAGACCATTGTAAAGATCAGAACATACTATGTAGACTAAGCCAGTTTCTTTTCACCTTTCACTCTTTTGTTTAAATAATTTAGTTTCATGGCCTCTGCCCTAGGTCTGCACTGCTTCCAAGCCAAGTACCTTGTTTTTTTTTTAAAGTACTCTTTACTTCTTTTTCCTATTTTGTCATTTTCCGCTGTTATCCATGTGACCCAAGAGAGCCTCTATTACTCATCCTACCAACCCTGCAGTGAAGCTTTTTGTAAAACAATGAAAAGGACTGGTGAGTTGAGAATTAAAATTAGATGATATCAACAAAAAAATCACCTCCCCAAGCCTGTAACTTCCTGTTCGTGGGGAGGCCAGACAGCTCCAATCGACTGAAAATAGGAAAACTCACTTCTACAGAACTTCATGGACACACCTTTTATCCACATGCCTCATCAAAAACCAAAGGAGAAAATTCTCAGACATCTTGTCTACTGCTTTTATGCTCTCTCTCCTTTTAAGATCCTTTCCAAGGTTCTTTTTTTCCCTTAAGTGCCATTTTAGAACAGAGACAGAAGAGCAGAAGACCAAAAAGAAAATGAAATTTTTTAGACTATTAGGAAACTATGAATAGTGTTTTCATTTTAATATTTTAGTAATAATAAAACCCAAAAAACACAGATTTAGGTCATAGAACTGATTAGGTTTCAGTTTTACTTGTAGTTTCCCTCTTTGGCCAGATTACTGTAAAAGCCATCAACTAAGGGTGTGGATTATAACTGAAGGTTTTTCTTTTTGTTCTCTCTCACTGTTCCCTCCCTCTTCCTCCCTGTCCTTAAGGCTGGCCTAAAAATAATTCTTCCTAACAGAAACTCTGAATCTAGAATTTATGAATTCACCATATTTTAAAAGGGATATAGAAGCATAATTAAATTCTATGTGAACTAGTCTTTAAAAATTCAAGAAAATAACCTTCCAAGGAAATATCTTCCACACTGGGTAGTTCAAATTGATTGTATGATGACATATTTTATTAATCTTTCCCTTCAGAAAAAAATGTGAGGAGTGAAGAAGATTCAAATATGAAAGATAGTATTGTAGAAATGTTCCAAATAAATGAAACTTATTTTGGTCTATAGACTCTGGGGAAAACAACCTATTCAGTACCCCCATGAAAATAAACTTTGCATAATAATTGTAAACAACTAGTGCAAGGAATCAAACTGTGCTTCTTAACAAGCTATCTTTTAAAAAATTACTTAATGTGAACATTTTAAATAAGAATATTTCTAACAGATGACCAGATTCTTGTATTTTAAGAAAGCAATGGTGAAAACAATGTAATAAAATGGAATGATCAGACTAAAAGCAAAGTACAAATATTCTCACTCTATGACGTTATTGGCCAAATACCTCCACCACCATCAGCAGCATCACCATTATCCTGCCTGCATTTACTGAGCATCTATGTCCTAGAATGGTTCTTAACACTTTACCTGTAGCAACTCATTTACTCCTCAAAATAACCGTACAAAACAAGTGCTATTGCAGCCTCATTTACAGATGACTAAACCAAGGCAAGTAGAGAGGATCAGTAACCGCCAGTCACACAGGCAGGAAGATGTGAACCCGCCAGTCTGGCTCTAGAGCCAAACCTCTCAGCCACTCTGCTTAAGTCTCTGACAGAAAGAAAGGTTTCTTCTACTAACCAAATGAGAGCACAGGAAGTTCCGTGTGGCTTCTGTGTAACCACAGAAAGTTCTGAAGTGGAGGGAAACCACAAAGCAAATGCTCTTAGGAGGCTATGTGACTGGGCTCTGCCTGACAGGCTAACCGCCAGTCTATCCTTTAATAAAAACCAGTGTGTCTGATGTCATACCCTATCAGAGACCTTGAGGGGCTGATGGGGAAAATATCCGTTCATTAATTCATTCAAACACTTAATTGAGCACCTGCCAGCCCAGGCACTGGGCTCCGTCCTGGGTAACAGGAATATCGTGGTGAGTGAGATCGATAATACCCCTGCCCTCATGAGGCTTTCATTATAAGGAGAAGGATGGAGGGACGGCACACAAATAATATACTTTTAGATAATAAGAAAACAGTTTGTAACAAAAAGGTGCCAGTTTGTCACAAGAAGCTCCATAGAAGAAATAGGATTTTAAAACAACTTGTGAATATGGAAAAGAAGGTATCCTGACCAGCCAGAAATTCATCCTGGGCAGGGGGCTATAGCCTGGAGAAATTTCCCCAGCACTAGAGAAACGAAAGTAATGTGAGCTTCGGATAAGTGGAGAGGAGAGGAGCTGGCCGGGACGAAAGAAGCTGGTGCCCGAGGAGGGGGTGTTCCAACCTCCAGCTCTACACAACCCAGGGGAACTCAGGTAAGCACGCCACCCACTCTGGACACCACATTATAATCCCTGCATACACTCTCTGTGTGGTGTTTTTTTGTTTTGCTTTTTTTTTTTTTTTTTTTTTTTGCCTTTGGAGGGGCTGGAGGTTTGTATCTTCTTCTCCCTTTTATTTTTAATTGGATACACAGAAATGGGTTAGCACCAATAAAACAGGCTTCTCTTTGCCCTGACTTTTATCAGAAAAGGACAGTCCTCTTTTTGTCAGGGCTCAAACGATAACTAACCAGGTTATTAATTTTGAGACTGTTAAGAGGATATAAAATTTCTACCAAGACATTACCAATAAGTTTCTAACTCTCTAACTCAGTACCACCCAACCACTTTTTAAAACATCCAGAGAGTGTGTCACCGAGATGGACATTACATTAGTCAACAGTGACTAATGGATCAGCAGACATGGACTGTCTGTAAGGCACTGGAGAAGTTAACTGAATTATTAGTCAATCCCTTCAAATATATTGGTACTCATTGGAGGAAAAAAGGAAAATCGTGAACTTTTTTCTAGAAAAACTGGTTTACATGTCCTTGAGAGTCACATAACAGGAGTTCTTTAACTTTGAATCTATGGAGTTCCTGAAACTATATATAAAGTTGTAGGTCCACATGCACAGTCATTGAGTTCTTCATTCACTAGTGAGACACACAGGTCCATGATCCCTGAGAAACTTTAAAGTGCTTTCATAGGAAATCAAAATTTCATTTGGATATTCCCTATCATCAGACCAAATATTCTATAAAAACAATATATACATACATGTGTCAAATCATCACAGAGTGCACCTTACACTTATATAAGGTTATGTGTCAATTATATCTCAGTAAAGCTGGGAGAAAAACAACAACAACAAAGGCACACAACCCCGACACCCACCAGACACGTAGCTGCATGGAGGAAGGGCTAAGCTTTCTGAGATGAGAGCTTATGACTCAAACCATCAGCCCTCCAAGCGGGAGAAGGAACTAGAAGTTTAACTTGGGAGGCAGACATGCCACATTTAGGAATTAGATATGGTCCCTGAGGACCAATCTGGATTCCAAGGGCTGATGGACATCTATTTAGCATCCAATATCAGCCATACCCACTGGCTCCAACTGTGTAGGGGAAAAAAAGAAAAAAGGAATTCAAGTAAGGGATAGAAAAGGAATAGTGGGGAAAAAATGAAAGAATGAAGGAAATACAGAAAGAATAATATTCTCCCCCAAAAACCCCCACAAAATCCCACATTTCTGGCCCTCAGGGCTCTGAGACCAGAGTCTGGTCACTGTTCCATGTCCCTTAAGAAACATATGGTTAGTAAGAGGTACTCTGAAGCCAGCAAATATTCAATAAGAGGGGAAAGCAGTAAAAAACAGTGAAAGTAAGACTGCTCAGTCAGTACCGAGTCCTGGATTCTAAGGCCAACTTTGCAACTGCCCAGCTATGCAACCTTGTGAAACTAAGAACCACCCTGGCCACTGTTTTCTATTTGGATAATGAGAGAGTTTGGATTGCATTCAGACCTAAAACTTTCATAGACTCATTAAAACAAAAAATTGGAAGTCTCAGAGTTTGCTTTGATGGGGTTT
The DNA here is from genome assembly GCF_036321535.1 of Camelus dromedarius. Lineage (NCBI taxonomy): Eukaryota > Metazoa > Chordata > Mammalia > Artiodactyla > Camelidae > Camelus > Camelus dromedarius. The sequence goes on from NC_087446.1 coordinate 26,866,796, forward strand.
GGGGTTTATATACTGAAGGTGAAGTTCAAGGCAATAAGCAAAACATTTATTTTTTTTTTAAGTGTTGGTCAGCATTAGAAAGAAATCATCTGTTGAATGTAGTAACAGGATTCATTCCTGTAACTGCTGGGACACAAAATACAGATAAAAAGAGATATAAAAAGATTTAAGTATGGCACAAAACATGCTAATTACTTGTTGGGTCATTTACCATTTACGTGCCCAGACTCCTTTCCTGGGATCTCCACCCATAAGTACAACTGCCTACTAAGCGTTTCCTCTTGGATATCCTGGAGGCACCTCTGACTCTAAACTTGTTCAGATCTGAACTCATCATCATCCTCTCCAGACTGCTCCTTCTTCAGTGTTCCTTTTCTCAGAAAATGGTTTCTCAAGCCAGAAACCTAGGAGTCAAGCTTGATTCCTTTCTCCTCCACTCACCACATTCCAATCCACTATCGGGCCCTGCCTCTTCAAACCTTAATAGGTCCTGCTGTCTTCTATTCTCCACAAGCAACAGAAGTGATCTTTAAATCTTAAATCAAAGTTTTCTGATTAAAACCCTTCAGTTTTAATTTCCTTTGGGAAAAAGTCTGACATCCTTACCCCTGCTTGCCAGGTCCTCCAGGATCTGCCGTCCTGTCTCTTCAACTCCGTTACCTTACACTTCCTGGCACCACACCCCTCTTCTCTCAGGTCCTTCCCGAGCCCCAAGTGTTTCCGCACATGCCGGTCCCTGTGCTTCAAACACTGCTCCCTACTCGGCCTAGTTTAAAATTCCTAAGAGGACTTTACTGCTCCTTCAAGTCTCTGTTCAGGGTCAGTTCCTCAGGAAAAGCTTTTCTGAACTCCTCTCCCACAGAAGGTTTGCTCCCCAGTAAGTGTCTTAGAGTAAGCTCACTTACAACCATTCTATTTGCTCCCCTAACAGAATGTAAACTCCAAGAAGAGAGAAACCGTATCTGTCTTATTCAGTCTTGTATCCCCAGACACAGTCCATGGCACTGAGGAGGTCCTCAGTAAATATGCAGGGCATTTAAAAAGACTTTTTAAGGGAATTGGGACTAACAATGTTATAGCTAACAAAAGTTAATGTTTAAAACCTTTGCAACTTTTTGCACAACATGAATGTATTTAACTCCATTGAACTATATATTTGAAAGTGGTTAAATGGTAAATTTTATATTATATGTATTTGAGCAAAATTTTAAAAAATTTTGCAATTCAGATGATCAAAGATCACTTGTAACACTAGCAAAAATTGAAAATTAAGGTCAGATTTTCCCCCTAAAAATTAATGCTAAAAAACCAATAATGCTGGAAAAGTTGTCTCATTAGCGTCTATTTTTGGCTGAGGACACCCTAAAGAAACATAAGTCATCTCACAATATATACTATTAAAAAAAAAAAAAAACAGAGCTATAAAAATTTTAACTTTTAGAAAAATTCTTCTGCCACTAAAAAAATGCTGTTTTTCATCTGCATATGTAGGTATTTCAAATGACACATGTTTTCTTCATTACTCATTAAGGACAAATTGCTTGTTTAAAACAAAACAAAACTGGGAAATATAGTAAGTAAAAAAAAGCCCACAGTGCTATCACCCAACAAAGTCACAAAATGTTTTGTGTAAGAGAGGTACTTTATCTTTTGTTCATGTTTATTATAATCATGAATTCTGAATTTTGCTCCTCTTACCTCACACATAAACATGTTTCCATCTCATTATTTGCACATATCCCTCTTTCAATGGCTACATAGTAATTTAAATTTACTTAACCAGCTTTCTTTACTCGGAAAATTTGGTGATTTCCATTTTCTCATCATTATAAATTATGCTGAAAGCAGTATCTTTAAATACAAAGTTTTTTCTTTTGAATACAAAAGAGTATTTAGGGTAAATTTCCAATTGTGGAATCACTGTAACAAAGACTCCTAAAATATTTTACAAATTAATTTCTAAAAAGACTATACTAATTTATATTTTGAAAGCATGAATATATCTCAATAGATGAGATACCTTAAAAATATTTCTGTGAATCGATATGCACGATCCTAAACAATAGTCAAACAAGAGGACACAGCTCTTCACCTCTTCTTACAGTAATGGGCACTATCTCTGTGCCACATGGAGTAAGTCTGGGCTCCAGGGACAACTCAAAATAAGCACTGGGCCCAGACAGACATAGAATTTTAATGACTTAAGTCCATGGCACATTTAAAATTCAAATACTAAAGGGAGAAATCACTGCTCTACTGACCCTCTACATTCATTTAAATATACTGTCCATGCATTGGGAGGAAAAGCAGTATCACTTAGACTAGTTTTAATGTTTAGTTGTTTAATTCATCTACAATTTTTGTAAATGTTTGGTGTGCGATAAAGATTCAACTGTATATTTTTCAAAATAGAAGTCTAATTATCTTAACTACATACTAAATAGCTACTTAATATTATCTTAACTACATATTAAATAATTATTCATCTACTTCCCCACTGATTGGAAATGCCATCTTTATCAGAAAACATATATGGGGTCTGCATCTAGGCTTTCTACAATCTATTTTCCTAATCCTGTACCATGATCACCATATTTTAATTCCTATAGTCTTATACTGTGTTCTGAGAGGTGGTTGGACAAGTTTCTTCCAATTTTTTCTTATCATTTTTTTCTTGGCTATTCTCGCACATTTAACTCATTCACAATGACTTTTGAAATTGGCTTGTCAATTTCCAGTAAATTCCTCAGGCAAAACTTCCCATTCTAGATGGGGGGAGTAACGATTATCAGACTTACTCCCCAAGCCTAAACAATCACACAAGTCAGCAAAATATACAAAGCAACTGTTTTTAGTTACTGGAAAAGAGAAAGCACAGGGTTATGAATCTTAAGAGAGAAAAAACAAGTGAGAAATCCATCCTCGATTTCTACATAGGAGCATTTTTCAGACCATGGCATAAGGACGTAGAGCCCAAAGAAATAGCTGTAGTCTCACTAGGCAGAGGAAACAGGAGTCAGAATTCAGATCTGCTAAAGGGCTTGGCTGGAATTTTGAAGGCAGGGTAGAAGAGAGGAGCTCTGAAGAGCAGAAACCCCCCAAAATTTGCCTATGAGTCCCAATGAGTGGTCAATACAAACCTGCTTATGCACAAGGAAACAAGGCTTGGTAGAGAACGGAGACTGTGAGCTGAACAGAGATTCCCATGACTACACAGCACTGAGAGATGTTCAAGCTCTGAACAGATTTGGGTGAGCACTCCAGGCATTCAGCTGAGGCCTCAGAAAGGCCACTAGTACCATACAGCTCAACAATAAAGGCTACTCTAGATCCACCCTAAAAAGTCTAAATCCAACAAAATCTAGCTGGGCCAGGAGAAGTTAATTGTTTGCCAGAACAAAATTCAACATGTTTTAGAAGACAGAGTGATCCATACTCTCATACACTTAGCAATGTTTAGGCATACAACAAAAAATTAAAAAAACATACAAAGAAGCAAAAAACTTTGACCCAGATTTGCCATAAATGTTGGAATTGGCAGACAAAGACTTTAAAATAGTTATTATAAATATGTTCAAGGATTTAAGGAAAAGATGGGTGTAACGAGCAAGCAAATGGAAAATCTCATCAGAGAAATGGATAAGCTTACAGTGGATTGGACACTGCATGGACAAAAAGCACCAGTGAACTTGAAGACAGGCCAGTAGAAACTATGCAAACTTAAGTACAAAGAGGAAAAAAAGCTTGAGAAAATGAACAAAGCCTCAATAAATGGTGGGACGATAGCAAGTGGTCAAACATGAACTTGGAGTTCCAAAAAGAGATGAGAAAAAAATTAGGGTAGAGAAATAATATATGAAGAAAACACAAAATTTTTCCAAACATGATGAAAATATCAGTCCATAGATCCACACAGTCCAGTGAACCACAAGAAAAATATACAAAGCCCTGTCTAGGTTCATCATGGTCAAATAACTGAAAACAAAAGATTAATCACTAAAAACAAAAATCCTAGAGCAGGAGAGAAAGAAAACACACATTACATACAGGGGAATATGCTGCTTTCATAAAAAAAACACAAACCAGGAATGATGTCTTTAAAGTGCTGAAAGAAGAATTAGCCACTGAAATAAAATTCTACATCTCAGCAAAAATATCCTCTAAAAAGGATAAACAAAAAGCTGAGAGAACTCATTACCAGGAGCCCTGTAATATTAGAAATAGTAAATGAAGTTTTTTAGGGTGAAGGGAAATGACATGAGATGGAAACCTGGATCTACACAAAGGAATAAAGAGTGCTGGAAAAGGTAAATATGGCCGTAAATATAAAAGCCTTTTTGCTTCTTATTTTCTTTAGAAGAAAATGGTTCCTTTATGTATGTGGGTGCATATCCTATGCAGAAGTAAAACTGTCAAGAGGTGGGTAAATGGAGATATATTTTTGTAAATTTTAACATTAGAATTTTTATAAGTTCTAATATTGTATATAGAATGGCATGAAATTAATTCAGGAATAGACTGTGATATGTTAAGAATGCATACTGTAACCTCTAGAGGTTCCCACGAAACAAAAATACAAGACAAAGAGAAAAGCTAAAAAGCCAATAGAGGAGAAAATAGGATACTAAGAAACACTCAATTGATCCAAAAGTAGTAAAAAGAAATAAACAAATGAAACAAATAGAAAACAAAGAGTGAGATTGTAGACTTAATCCTAACCATAGGACTAGTTACATAAATTCAAGTGGTCTAAGCACTTCAATTAAAAGGCAAAGATTTTCAGACCCAAGGACTTTAAAACAAAGTTACCGTCTATAGTTAGGTACATAAAATGCATCCAAAGGTTGAGAGTAGTTACCTGGAGCAGCAACCTCAAGCATTATGTGCAGTCGTGTGAATGACTTTGGAACACAGCCTAAAGGTGACTCCAGTATAATCCCTAGGAGAAAAAACTGGAACGTGAGTTCCAGTTAATAGCTGACATTATTTACATTCATGAACTTGTTTAATTTCCAGAATGACTCTATGAGGAAGGTACCCCTTAGTACCCATTTTATAGGGCAGCAGACTAAGGCCCAGAGGAGTTACGTCATATTCTCAGATCACATGCTAGTGAAACTAGCCAATTACACTGCACCACCTGAAAGACACCATGTCAACAGAGAGAAGGTGCCCAGCAACCGCCAGAGGCAAGAGCAATCGGCATGTCTCCAGCCAGCCCAGAGGAGACAGTACCTGACCAGCAGAACCGATCATGCAGTTTCCTTGGCAGGAATGTAAGGTGGAGGAGGTGGGCCCATTGCGCTATCCTAACCTGAGAAAACTATCCACCAAGATTTTTTGAACAAACTTTCTTGCCTTAGTTCCAGAGCCCACTGAGCCCTGGTTCTGACTTTGTCGGCAGAGGAAGAAGGCTCTGACTGAGGCAGGCAAATGTTCCAGTCCCTCTGAAAGTTAGCGTCATCACTGTAAATGAGTAAACTGGGATCTGGCTCACATTTCAGACTCTCTAACACTTGTGAAGCCTGACTCCATTCCCCCTGAGCCTTCTCACCTCTGGGTAAAGAGCGAAGGCAGGACTTCTAATCCTTCAGACCTTTGGAAGAAAGTCCTAGGCTAGGATGACCTCATCAAAGTGAAGTTCTCAGGAAGCTGCACAAACACCGATAGCCTGGGCCTGAGTGGTCAACTAAGCCCTCTCAGCTCTCTTGGTCGCCAGCTGCAGTAAGATGAGCCAAGAAAAAAGATGGTAACAAATGAGTGACAAAGAACTCATGTGGTCAAGCGCGTATGTGGGAAGTTGCCAAAAAGATGAAATCCTTATTCATTAAATTTAACCAAATTATTTATCAAAGAACATTCCTCCAGAGGCCTCTGCAGAATTCCACATGAATCACTCATTCCAAACAGTAAGAACACAACTGATCAAAAAAATCCTCAGAACCACAAGGTTCCAGCAAGTTGAAGGCATTCCATTAAGACCAGGTGTGTGGAGTAGAAAAACTGTCGATCTCAACAGAGAAAACAAAAAAGTAGTGAAGCCACATATTCCCCATGCATAACATGTGTGTATAGCAGTTCTGAGTTTGATATTTAAAAATCCACAAAAATGACTCTTTCCTGAAGGAGCCCATGAAAACTCCCACCAAAGCCACCTGCACATTAGAGGTCAACCCTTCATCAATTCATTCAACCCACGTTTTTGCACCATTCCTCTGAGCCTTCCCCACCCTATACCTGACGCTCCGCAAATCTCTCTCTCGCTGTATCTGACTCTGAATTGGACACTCTCCCCTGACACCCACCTTACCAGCTCCCTCACTTCAGTCAACGCCACCTTAGCAGAGCTGGCTCCCCTGGCCGCTGTGTGTAAAAGAGCACCTCCCATCCCTGCTGCTCCATCCTGTTACCCTACAGTATCTTTCTGCAGAGCACTTATCACTGGTATATTTGATTACTGCCTGTCTCCCTTTGGTAGAGGGAGCTCCATGAGAGGAGGAATTCTGTCTCATTTGCTTTCTGTGGTACCTACAGAAAGTACAGCAGTCCCTGGCATGGGAAGACACAGCGAATGAAACACTTGTAATTCAAAGTCTAAAGGGAAGAGAGGCCTAAGCTGGCACAGCCCTCACTAACAGGGCACTGTGGTGGCAGAAGGGAATCACAGCAGGCTCCGCCTGAGAGAACCGGAAATATTTCTCGAAGGAAGAGATGCAAAGCAGGATGGCGAAGGGAGGGTGGAAGTGGGGGCATCCCAGGCGTGAAGGGAACACACAGAGAGGCACAGAGCGTACAGAGCATCGCACACTTGGGGAGTCTTGCGTAGCTGCAGTAAGGTGAATGGTGAACGGGACAAAAGACGAGGTTATAAAAGAAGACAGAGCAGATATGCCGGGACAAGTATGCCTGGGCAGGGAGTCACTGGGTGGTTTTCACCTGAGGAACTGCACAACCAGATCTGCATTCACAAAGGTCTCTTTGGAGGCTGTAGGGGAAAGGGAATAAACACAAATCTGTAGTCATGGAAAACATTTAGTTTATTGCCAAAGTCTTCACAAAGGATAATGAAGCTGAAAACCAAGGCAGTGCTGGGGATGGAGATAAAACAGGGACCATGACTGGATGCAAAGATAACTGCTACTTTCCCAAACTCTGCTTCACCATTATTTCCTTTGGAAAGCGCATTAAAAAAAAAAAAAAGTGAAAGGGAATTTTTTAAGGCTCATCTCTCTCTCTCACACACACATACACACACACACAGACACGCACACGCACGCATGCAAATACTTCCAGGTATGGCTACATCCAGAAACCACACCACGTAACTAGACAGCAGTTTCTGTCTTCTGCCTTCACCTTACAGCTCCCCTCTCCTCTGAAAGAATCAGCATCTTTCTCAGGTCAGTTCTTTGTGCACGTACACAAAGCAGTACAGGTTTAAATAAGCCTAAAGGTAGCAATCCCACAACAAGAGCCTGTAGTTCCAACAAGACTCACTGGCTCTCATAGGACGGGGGATGCTCGGTTCCGGACGGCAAACCTGAGCTGAGCCTGCAGCTGGACTGGAGATGGGGCATTCTGGAACGTGTAGAGGGACCGTCGGGGAGGGCTGGCTCCTCAGGAACACTTGGGCACTGTTTCCAGAAAATAGGGAATAGATGCCAGGTAGACAGAGCACAAGGTTCCGATTTGCCACCTGCTCCCATCGGACAATGAGCTGCTGCCTCCTCTTCTCCTTCCCTCCCCTCAGTTTGGGGCTTGGAATGTCCCTGTGACTCTTCCTTACACAAGTCTAGGTCAGCACCCCACCGCACACTTCCTTATCATCGTGCGTATCATCTTCCCATGGGACACATCCCTTCATAATTATTCGTATCTATTTTTCCATTACATTATAAGAGCTCCTTGAGGCTAAGGGTGTCTTTCATCTCCACGTACTTAAAACCCAGCACAGATATGTGGCACATATCAGGGGCTATGATTATTAAAGGAATGTTTTGAAATCCAAAACTTCACATTATTGACGACTTTTCAAACTTTCATAAGTTCTGTCTTACATTAGTGTTACTTTTTTCTTTTTAACGTTTATATTATACATAAAGAATTCAATACAAGGGCAAGGAATAAAGTATCTCCTAGCATTTAGTCCAGGAAAAATTTTCTCTTATCTGAACAACTTGATAGAAATTCTTCTTATTAGAAAATGAAACTATGTCAGCCACCATCATTCCATTAATACCCTGGCTGCAGGCCACTCAGGCTATATCTCCTCGTGCCAAATTTGCACTAACCAAGGTGACATGGCTCTAGATAGCACTGTCTCCCCATTCCCTCCAGTGACTGACGTATACATCGGTATGTCACTTATCATAAACCACTTCAAATTATTTTTGAAAGGAAATAGACATAGGACACTAATAGCTATTATTACTAGTCAGAATGCACATGGCATACTCTGTCTTGATTAGCTAAATCAACATTCGGTGCTTCTGCTTATGTTGAGCTCCCTGATGGACACATCCAGAGTTGGCACCTAGTAGGTGGGAGCTAAATGGCTCCTCCCAGAGCCGGCCCGGTCACCTGTACCTCTGTTGTCTGGGCCCCATCCACTGGATGATAGAGCTCTGCCTCCTCTTCATATTAACATCGTTTTATATATAAATACAAATGTTTTGACCAGCCTCTTGGGACAGTCACATGTTACTTCCTTGGGTAGGGAAAATTATCAACTCAAGTTACATAATGTATTTAAAAATTAAACAAGAATGAGATATCCAATGATGGTGACAAGGATGATGGCTAAGATTTATCTAGTGATTATTAAGTGGGTGCTCCATGCACATTTGCTCATTTAAAGGCCATGACAACCTAGGTGGCAGGTTACTACTAACATGCTAATTTTACAGGTAAGAAAGCTAGGGTGTGAGAAGTTAGGTAACTTCCCCAAAGGTCACACAGCTAGTAAGTGGCGGGGCTGGGATCTGAACCTATATATTTAGGTTCCACGTCCGTGCTCGTAACCACACAGATACATGGCATGTACAGAAATAATACTGAGATGGCTGGAGTCAAAAGTAGCTGAGACCCTTAGAAGAAAAAACTACTGACTAAAAGTATGACCTTCTGTTTATCTTTTTTTTATTCTTCTTAGACTCATTAGCACAAATTATAATCAACCCCTCCTGAGCGATAATGTCCCACTGAGAACATAACAAGGGTAAGAGCACAACAAAGGTGAGCTGTCAGGCAAGACAGAGCTGGGCTCATACCCCCGCCCAACACATGCCAGCTGGGGACACCCAGCGTGTTATGTCACACAGTGGGCACAAAGCCAGGTTACCGCAGGGTCCACAGTGTCCCCCCAGTGACTACCTCTGTGCCCGCCCCCTTCCTGTGAGAACTGTCTTCTCTCTCCACCACCAGAGCACATGGTTGGTGTGGCCCCTCCTCCCCAGCCAGGGCAGCTGGTCTCCGTTGGGTACCTGGATGAACTTGGACAATCACAGCATCTCACTCCTGGTGGAGGGATGGACACAGGGTCCTGGCTGAGTCAGAGTCACCCCCGGTACTTCTCTAACTGGAGCTGGGAGCAGCGTCCCCTCTCCGGTCACAAAGCTGTGAGGATGTCAGCCCAGAGTTGGTGGTGACCTCACACCAGAGTGTCTGAAAGACTGAAGCTGGCATTTGGGAAAGGGAGAGAGAGAGAGAGAGAGAGACGACAGCACTGGAGCCCTGGTTCTCGTCTCTCCTTCCCAACTCCAAGGCTGTGAACACATCACCAACTAGCCCCCTTAAGAAGTGGAAAAGAATTTCTTTGGGTTTTTAATCCGTTTCACCTAGATGAGCTCTAACTAACTCTTGAAACTCAGTTTTCTCATCTGCAAAATGGAGAAATTAAAACAACAGCTCTTCCCTCCCAGGCCGGCTCTGATGGTGAAATGAGATACACAGTCTTAGGGACTGAGGGCCCCACGGCTGTTTGCTGACATTCCTAACACCTGTCCCAACAGACTGCTGCCGAAGATTACGGAGTCATTCTTGGTTCTTCTCTTTCCTGTCACGTCCAACATGACAACAAGTACTGCTGGCTGTAACTTCAAACTACAGCTGACTCTTGAGCAACATAAGGCCTTGGGGCGGTGACCTTCTGTAAAGTCAAAATCCACATGTAATCAAAATCAGTCTGGCCTCTGAAGCCGAGGTTCCTCCATATTTGCGGTTCTGCATCCGCAGACGTAACCAACTTTGGTTCGTGTAGCACACTGGTATTTACTATTGAAAAATCCACGTGTAGGTGGACCCTTGCAGTTCCAACCTGTGTTGTTCAAGGGTCAACCGTATAGATTATCTAAAATCCAACCACTTCTTGGAATCTCCAGGGCCACCACTCCAGACCAAACCCAGATGAGAACTACTGCAGTGGCCCCTCACAGCACCTCCTGGCTTCTGCCCTGACTTTTGACAGGCTGTTCTCCACCAGCAGTCAAAGCGATCCCACTAAAATGTAAGTCGGAGACAAGAACACGCTCCAGTGCATCTCATCACTCAGCGTGTCCATCACGGCTGTTCCTTTCCCCTGCCTCCCCTGCTCTCTGCCATGCCAGCCTTCTCGCTTGTCCTCACATAGGCACCAGGCTCCCACTTCAGGCCTTTTACTCCTGTTCACTCTATGCAGGACTCTTCTTTCCCAAACAGCTTCAAGCCTCACTCCCTGCCCTCCTCGGGTCTCTGCTCAAAGGCCACCCTCTCTGTGAGCAGTCGCTGAACACCCTGTTTAAACCAGCAGATGCCTTCCCAGCCAGCTCTGTTTTTCTCCACAGCACTTACCACCATCTGACCTACCATCTCTAATTGCTTATTTGTTTATCGTCATGCTTCCCTCTCTAGAACATAAGCGTCATTTGAAAGCAGTGGGTTTTGACTGTTTTGTTAACTACTATTCCTGCCACGTAGCAGGCACACAATAAATATTTGCTGAAAGAATAAATGAATGAATGGATGAATGAATAAATTTGCCCTCAGTCTCCTTTTCTGGGGGTTGAGTGGTAAAACATGGACTTTAGCAGGAAAAAATGTCGAAACCATAGTGTGAGACTTGGCACTTACTTGGCGCAGCGCACCCAGTGCGTATGTCGGTACAAGGAATACAGGAAGCGCTGGCGATACATGTTCCATACTTTGATGGATTTGTCTTCGGAAGCTGTAGCTAGAAACTGCCCATCAGCTGAAAAGTCCACACTTCGAACTGGAGCTGTGTGAGCTTTAAATTCAGAGGACTTCCCTCTCCTGGAAATAAACAGTTTGATATTTGTAACATTGGATTTGATTATAATCAATATCTAATCAGTATACCTACTTTGAAACATAAAATAGCTTAACTCTTCTAAAAACTGAACAAAGTGTGAAAAGGCTGTGTTGTACTGTATTCCTCATCAGTGCTGTTTCAAGTTGGTTTTGTTAATTAAAGTCACAGCTGATACTTAATAAGAGAGACCCTGGTGGTCCTCACCCTAAAATGCATTTGCTGATTTTGTTTTAATTGGAAGCTAGGGAAATAATATTTTGAACACATCTCTAACATGCATTTTAAGTTGTTCCTCTAGAGACAGCAACATACGGCCTAAAGAACCTGCAACCTAGAAAAGCTAAGATTCACTAAATGAAGAGCTCTAAGGCAGTGTTTTCAAACGGGTCATGTGATATTGTGTGGACTGGCATTCTGGGTTGGGAAGGAGATGTCCTCTGTGTTATTTGCCTCCACACAGAATGTCCCTCAGAGATCTGACTTTCCTGTTTTCACCCACCAGGAATGGGAACTGAGACCCCTGGGGTGTAACTAAGGCCTCACTTACCCCTAGGCCCGATCTTACATTCACAGATAAAACAAGATAAATGGTAATAACATACTTCAGTACTCAACACCTTGAATTTTCAGATGTATTTTTTTGTATCTAGAAAAAAGAGAATAGTGAAAAAAAAATGCTGGAGAAAATACTGTGTGGTGTTTAAGGAGAAGCAACAGAAAAAATGTTGAAACAATTAGGGACAGGCTGAGAAACACTACTCCGCGTCAACGTTCCCAAGTCCCGAGGCGCTTTCACTTTATACTACATTCAGACCGAGCCAGTTTTCCATTCAGAGAGTCATATTTATACAGGTGACGCCTTATGGGGAAAATCACCATTACTGTTTGAAAAAGATCAGGCAGCAGAATTTGCAGAAGCCTGCAAGTTACCCTCAGCTCCTCCCCTCCTCCCCAACATCCAACAGGTCAGCAAACCTACTCAGCCACAGAGATACTGCTACGGGCTCCTAGACATCTTCTGAATCCCTCCTCTTCTTTCTACCCCAGCTATGCTTGCACTAAAGCAGATACACCCTCAATATCCTTCACCTAGATTACAGCAAAAGCCTCTTAACTGGTCTCCCTGCTCTAATCTTTTATCCCCCTCCGGTCACCTACATACTGCGTTTATAACCTTGCTAAGTGTGTAAATTCCAAGCGTGTCAATCCCAGTGTAAACGTGTCACAGGCTGCTCTCCAAGGAAAAGTACAACGCCCAAGCTCTTTGGCGAGGCATCCTGCCACTGCACTGAACTTTGCGCATTTACAACAGTCACGGTGCTTCAGATATACCTGTGGCTTAGTACTTACTCCTTCTTAGCCTGACTATGCCCCCTACTCCCAAAGCCCCCTCGACTAACCCAGAGTCTTCACCGTCCCTCTCCGCTACATCTATTTTGCTTATTACATTGTACAGTACTTTTTAAAAAAATAGACCTGTTTCTCTCCTATAAAGCAGTAATTTTTTAGAAGACAATGGTTTACTCATCCCTAAAGGACTATCATTTAGCACAATGTCAGGCATATAAAGAGAGCTCAACACATTTTTGCTGAATTCTGCTGGGAAGAGTTAATACTTAAATGTTCTTAGGTCCAACCTGGCTTACCCTTACAGTGGTCTGTAGAAAGCAGAGGAGACTGTTATAAATCTCCACCACCTGTTATATATGGTATTACACCAGGACAACTAAAATCAGTATTTTTTTAAAACATAGGAGTGAGTATTCAGGGACTAGTTCAGGGAGGTTTCAAGGGAAAGTTCTGTGAATAGAATTCAGTAGAAGCCTGATTTTAAGCATGAAGTCTAGAGAAAATAAACAGAAGGCTTGGCACCTGCTTTGACCAGGAAGCCAAGAGACAGTCAGTATCACGAAGATCTGCCCTGATCTCAGTGCTGCCCTCCATGCTCCAGGAGGCAATCCTGTTTGCCTTCTTTCTGAAAGCCCCTCCTCCACCTAGAGACTGCCAGATCCGGATCCGGTCTCAACAGGAAGCATTTAAGAAACCAAGATAAGACTGCCTCGTGTTCACTGTGCTGGTGCTTAGCAGATTTCCAGTTCCTCAACCTGCCTTAACTTTCCGCCTCCCACACAACGACCTGCCCTTTCTGCCCGAATTCTCCTGACTGCCCACTGGGGCAAGCACCAGGCCACACCTGCTTCCCACCTGGCTCCCACTCCTTTCCTAGCCTGCCAGCCACCAGCCGTGGTATGCATTCACCTGCAATTCCCGTCATGCCTGTGCACACACCACCACTCCCCCACCACAGGATGTGGACTCCACCGACTGCCCCTCCCTTTGAATCTCTGCAGGCGGTGTCACTTACTTTGACCAACAGGGTGTGGCAGAAGGGACACTGTGCAAGTTTCAGGTCCAGCCTTTAAAAAGTCTAGCAGCTACGGCTTTTACTGTCCTAGATCTAGCTGCCACGCTGTAAGGAAATCCTGCTGCTAACGGAGAAAGGGCACATGGAAAACCAAGGCATCCCAGCAACAGCCAGCACCACAGCTGCAGGCCTGTGAGTGAGGCACTGGACCTGCCAGCCCAGCTGCCAGCTTTATGGGGCTGTGTGAGGAATAACCAACACCAACAGGGCAGAGGAAACCCACAAAACTGTGAGAAATGATAGTTATTTTACTAAGCTACTAAGTTCTGGGGACTGTTAACACAGCGACAGACAACTGATTCGTCAGTCTCCTTCTCATCGCCATGATCCACTACTGCCCTGGCCCCACTATGATATGATTTAGAAAGAGGAACCACAGACAGCGACACAAGCCTAACTGCTGCACTTTAATTGGCCAGTACAATTTAATAATTCAGTGTGCTTTTAGCTTATCTACCCTTAGGCAGTTTATTCACCGAGATTTCCTTGAATTAGTAATGGGAGACTGAGGCATGCTGTGCTGAAAACGGTAAACCACTGGTCCTAAATTCCCAAGGTTAAGGATCTTAGAAAATACCTTCCCTTACAATTCCCTCTACACTGTCATGATAACATGTCGCATCTCCTCAATCGCTTTTGCTACCTCGAGATAATGTTCAGATTTCTCAGCACGGAGTTTCCCTTGGGTAGTGGCAGGGGAAAAAGTGTCCACTGGCAGTAAAGTGCCCTGGGAACTTTCATTCACTCAGGAGTGCCTCAGCCTGTTCAGTCATGTACCACAAAGCAAGTCCTGCCACTGTGGAGTGAAGGAAAATGCTTGTTTCTTAATCTCTAAAGTCTTGATGGGGGGAAATTATATGACATGTGGGATTTGTTCTAAAGACATGTACTCCAGGAAAAAAAGAATGGGGGTAGAGGAGGAACAGATAAAACAAGGTTGACAGAACACTGGTAACTGTTGGATCTGGTTGATGGGTATGGTGGGGAGGGAGCTGCCAAGCTATCCATTCCACTTTCATGTATGTTTGAAAATGTATATAATTAAGAGTTTAAAAACTTTAAAAAAAACCATGGCTCGATAATTGCTTAAAATAGATGGGTTACCAGCTGGGGTTTGAAAAGACTCTTACAGAGAGCTTTGTTAGGACAGGACAGGACCATACGCAAATGCCATGGGGTTCATACATTTGTCAGAAACGTTCTTTAACAAGAAAATTCTGGAGGCCAAAAGTGAATGATATGCGTCTAAGAATTCTGGCACAGGGGTTTTTAAAGGTTCAAAGAGGTTCAAAGTCCCCTAGAGGATCCACGAATGGGCAACAGTAGGTTAATAAACTAAATATTTGGTTCTACAGACCAATGTGTGTCTCTGGGGAGAGGATCTAAAGCTTGTATCAGGTTTATGAAGGGGTTGATAACCATCACCCTTCCTAAACATGCTCCCCCCAAGAAAAACGCCTTAAGACATATTAGGCATATTTCCACAGTTAGAAATAGTTTCCAAATAGAAGACATAACTATGAGTTAAAGATAAGGACAAAAATGTTATGAAATAGTGTGACTTTATGACAAGGGCAGTACACCTTGGTTGTGACTAAGTATGAGCAGGTAACTGGAGGGTTAGGCATTCCAAGAAGGGCATAAGGAACAGCCAGTCTCCAGTTTTCCCTCTCATTCCTAAATTCAGAGCATGTTAGATGTTTCTTTGTTTCTCTTACTTATCAGGAATCCAGAGTCTAACAGTTCTGTCTCTTGAAGCAGATGCCAGTAAGTTTCCAAGCGGAGAAAACTGCACGCTGGTTACAACATCCTTGTGACCCACGTATCTGAAAGCTCTAGCTTGCGGCTTGAAATTCCATAGCATGAGAAACGTATCCCAAGAACCAGTAGCTATCAAGAAACAGAAGAACAAAACCACGGTGTGTTAAAAAGCAAAGTAGGCATGTCTCATTACAATGGGCAGCATATCTAATAACCAGACATCCAGGCAACAGAGGGGCTGGGGGTTGTAAGTCTGACAGGTAATGGCAGAAATATTTGTAAAAGAAACCCAAAGCCACATCACTAATATGTAAGCCTCGTTGCGTCCTGCGTAGTCACACAGCAGGATTACTGGCTCCTGTTTTGGTTAGAACTCGGTGACTATTCACTAGAAGAAGACAGCACAATATAACAGAGACATAGGACTGGGAGTCAGTTCTGTCTCTCACGGTGACTGGGAAAGCAACTTACCTTCTGTGTCATACGGACGGAATGCTCTTCCTAAGAGGGCTAAATGACATGACTTTAAAAAACTGTGTATGTGGACACCATTTCACAGTTCCAGAACAGTCATAATAACAGTGTAAAGAACAGTAATATACTCATTACCAGACCCACCTGTTGTTACTATTTTGTGCTGTTCGGTTTATAATTTACTCCCGTGCTCACTCTCTCTTTCTGCACACAAGCGTGCATGTGTGCGTGCACACACGTACACAATTTTTTTCTTCCCGCACCATTTGGGGGTAAGTAAATACATCATCATGGCACCTTTATTCCTAAACACTTAAGTGTATTTTTCTAGATAAGAATAAAGATATTCTCTTACATAACAGTATCACAATAATCAACTTCAGAAAGTTTATCACTGGCAATACTTTAATCTACTGTTTTCTTGTTAATTGACCCAGTAATGTCTTTTATAGCTAGATAAAATGATCTTAAAGACTCTTTTTGCTCTGCTATGACATTGTACAATTAAGAAAAGAATCATGTGATTCAGACATCAGCTTAAGGCTTTAAGAAAAGGAAAACAAATGGAACCAGTGGTGGAAATAAATGCCTTGGACAAAGAATAAAGAAACAAATAAAAGATGGATCTAACTCTTGCCCCCAAAATAAATTTTATATATCCATGTAGCCCCAAAACAGCCCCAATGATAGAACCATGTCAATGAGAATCACTAAGTCTAGATCATAGAATATGTAGAAAAAAATACAACTTGATAAACTTGAAATATGATTAGTGTTACTGATAAGGAAAATACTAAGTCACTGAAAGCCTTTTAAGTTCCTGAGCTATCAATAAAATTCATTTGGACTTAGCCTACACATTGTTCCCATACGAAATACTTAAAGTGAGTTCATAAGCTGTATATTACCCCCTTTTTTTTAAAGTACAAAAAGTTGATGCTCCATTATAGTTATCAAATAATTAAATAAATCATGGTTTGAATTATCTGGGGTTAATGTAGACAAAGTAGGGAGAACAACGAATTACCACATGTATTATACTTAGGACTCTATTTGAGTTCTAAGGTATTACACTGCAAACAAGATCTGCAGGAGGAAATAAGACACAACCTCTTACTCTTAAGGAATTGCAACAGAATAGGAGATAGTTCATTGTTATATGTTGTTACATGTTGGATTAATGTTTGAAAGGATATTCTTCCTTTCTGTGGCTTGCCTTTTCACTTGCTTAGTGGTATCTTTCAATGAAAAATATTTCTTGATTTTAGTACAAATTTTCATTCTTGTTCAGAGGACTTTTATATATTATTTATTCTTTTTTTCCTTCCAGTTTTGAGATATACATCATGAAATGACTACCAAAATAGGTCTAGTGAGCATCCATCATCTCATATTTTTCATTAAAGAAAGAGAAAAAAATGTTTTTCCCATGATGAGAACTCATGATTTACTCTTTTAACAACGTTCATATACAACATACAGCAGTGTTAATTATATTAATCACATAATTGTATTCCTAGTACTTCCAGTGGAAGCTTATACTTTTTGACCATATCCTTAATGTTCTTTGGGGTGATTAATGGTCCTTACCGAGGAAGGGGCATTTGAACAAAGAAATGAGGAGTAATCCAGGCTAAGCAGTGAAGAAAGAGCACTCTGGGCAGAAAGAACCCCATGTGCGAGGGCCTGAGACAACAATGCGCTTGGAAGCCTGAGAAACAGCAAGGAGACCAGCATGTCCAGAGGGGAGGGGAGAAAGAGAACCGTGGAAGCGAGGAGAAAGCAGATGCTGGCAAAGGTAAGGAGCCTTGGTGAGGGGTGTGTGTTTAATTCTAAGCCATTGAAGGACTCTGAGCAGGGGGATCTTGAGATCTTATTTAGGAAAACTGCCACTCTGACAGTGACAAAAGGATGGTTTTTACAAAACATTACGTTGGGTCAACTGGTTATTCTTTCATAAGGAAAAAAAATGTATCTTGACTCCTACACTTTATACTATACACAAAAATAATTACATGCAAATTGCAGATCTAAATGTGGTAGGTAACACAATAAGCTTTTAGAAAAGGGCAAAGGAGAGAATTTTCATGGCCTCTGGGGTAGGCAAAGATTGCTTAAACAGGACATGAAAAATACTAACCTACTAAAATTACTACAGGAAAAGAATGAAAATTTGTACTAAAATCAAGAAATATTTTTCATTGAAAGATACCACTAAGCAAGTGAAAAGGCAAGCCACAGAGAGGAAGAATATACTTTCAAACATTAATCCAACATATAACAAAGAATACATAAAGAATCCTACAAATCAATATGGAAAAGCAAAAGAACACAATAGGCAAATAGGAAAGGGCTTAAACAGTCAGTTCATAAAGGATATTCAAATGGCCAAATGGCTGACACATATGAAAAAGTGCTCAAATCCATTAGTCACCAAGAAAGTACAAGTTAAAACCACAATGAGCTATCAGTACACAGTTAACAGAATGGCTACAATAAGAAAGATAAATAACACAAACTCTTGGTGAGGATGTGGAACAACCAGAACTCTCACATAATGTGGTGGTTATAACCCCACTTGGAAAATTGTCTTGAAACCCACTGTAGCTGAATGTGCACTTACCATGTGACTCAGCGATTCCACTCCTAGATATATACCTACAGAAATTTGTATGCATGTTTAGCAGAAGTCATGTACAGATATGTTTGTGAAACTACTATTCAAAGTAGATCAAAACTAGAAACTCAACTATCTATCAAAGTAGAACGGTTACATAAGTTGTGGTATATTCACACAGTGTACCTACTGTGTCCTGAAATTTCATTTATATGAAGAACAAGCAAACCTGATCTGTGGAGTCAGCACAGAGATTATGTGGGTGGCAGAGAGGGATGATAAAGGCTAGAAGGGAGCACAAGGGGCTTCTGAGGGGACTGGTAATGTTGTTTCTTGCTCTGGGTGTTGGCAAAATGAGCATGTCACACTGAAAATTCAGCAAGTTGTCCAATTGTGGTACATATCTTATACATTCAATAAAATGTTTAAACAAAACAAACAACTCTCACTCTGGCTGTTGTGAGGAGTATACACAGGGGAAGAAGAAAATCTATTAGGAGACTATTGCAATAATCCAGCCAGGAGAAGGTGGTGGTGTGGTCTAAGCAGAAGGCTGTGGAAGTGGGAGTGGTGCCAGAGAACAGGTTCTTGTCTAGCGCAGGAAAAGAATTCAAGAGCAAGACACAGTAAAGTGAGAGCAAGTTTACTTAGAGAGATATACACTCCACAGACAGAGTGGGGTCTGACTCACTCAGAAGGGGAAACAGCTTAGGAGATACATACTTCATAGGCAGCATGTGGGCCATCTCCAAAGGGTGAGAGGGAGAGAGACTAAGAGGTGTGGAGGTGTTTAAAATAAAAGTAGATGCGTACTCCACAGAGTGCGGTCCATCTCAGAAGGCAAGAGAGAGAGAGCGACCATGAGGTGCAGAGTTGCTAGTTATTATGAGCTCATTAATTTCATATGCTAATTAGCATATGATTAGCATATGGAATAGGAGGATTATTCCAACTACTTTGGGGGAGGGGGAGGGATTTCTAGGACTTGGGCTCCCAACCACTTTTTGACCTTTAATCGTCAGCCTAGGGGCTATCTTGGTGACTGTGGCTGTGCCATGAGGCTCAAGGTCTACTGGAAGTTGAATCTTCCACCATCTTGGTTCTAACCAGTGTGTCCTGTCCTCAATGCTGTGTTATTCCTTCAGTGGTTGTGCCTTGCCCCCTTCCCCCCGACTCAGGAGAAGTGATCAGAACCAAGATACATCGTAAATGGAGAGTCCGCAAGGCTCGCCAATACATTAGGTGTGAGGGAGAGAAAGAGAAAAGAAAACAAGGGTGCCAGCTTTTGGCCTGGGCACCCAGGTGAATCTTAGAGACATTTAATGAGATTAAGGCATTTAAAGTATTAAGGAAAATAATACTTGTAAGACGTGCCTGGCACACAGAAAACACTCAAATGTAGCTATTATTGCTAGTTTTAGTTTTTGTTACTGTCAGCACCAGCCATCTAGATAAATACATTAAGGACTGGAAACTGGAAGAGCTCACTCAGGAAAGGAGTCTAGATGAAGGAGAGGATGAAGGTACTCAACCTGGAGATAAGGAAGAGCAAAGGAAGGAGCCATGAGTAAAGTCGGAGGGGCAAGGGGACCACGGTGTCCAGGAATTCAGTACGTGTTCCAAAAGGGTGGCAAGCTGTGTCAGGTGCTTCGGAGAGATTTAGTAAGATCAGGCCTGAACAGGACAGGACCAGTGATATAATTTGTGGGGTCTAGTGTAAAACATAAATCTAGGGGCCCTTGCAGAAGAATCATTAAGAATGTCAAGACAGTGATAGCAGAGCATTAAACAAGTGTAGGACCTACACAGGTCATTTGCCCAAGAAGCCGGCCGTTGGCCAAATGCTGGTTTGGCAGTAAGAATTGTTTCAGTGAAGTGGTGGGATCAAAGCTGGAATGATGTGGGCTGAGGAGAAAATGGGAGAGAGGCAGTAGAGAGAGATAATGATTCATTAACTCACTGAAGGTTTACAGGGTCGCTAATAATCAACATGGCAAGGCAGGAAAAAATAGTATTATAGGATCCTGGTGAAGCAATAATGAATTGGAAGGGAAGGGGACAGTGGGATGAGAATATGATGCTTAACCGAGAAGGTGACACAGGACTTGAGCCTTCACATATTTTGGCTGAAAAGGAAAAGGGTATCTTAACCATAGTGGATGCTCCAAAATCATAAATTTAGAGTTGATGGCTACATATTCCTATTAAAGCAACACTTGCCATTATCAGCACGAGGTTCACTAAAGAGAAGAGACTGAGAGGGCAGGATGAACACATGAGTTAAAGGACAGACAGGACAGCCAAACCTTAGAGCGAGGTGGTATTTCCAAGCCCTAATAATTATGAAACTCCAGAGGCAGAGATGTGCCAATTAGAGCTGTGAGGTTCAGGCCACATTCCACCTTTTCTTCCAAATCTCAAGAAAACAGAAAAAAAGACCAACAATCTACAAAAACCCCATGAATGCATTCTTATTAGAAACCATGAAAACCAACACTGAACTTCCCCCTTACTTCCTTATCCTTGCCCCGCCAAACCCTTATACCATGATGATAGAAGGTATTTGATTATTGGAGCCAGTTCTGCACAGTGTCAACTTGGAATTTGCTTTCATACATTTTCAGGGAGCCACACCCTCTATAAACATTACCACATCATTCAGAATGTCAAAGCTTGTACCAGTCGTCATCTGACTGGTCTATTTTGAGATAAAATGTCAAAGGGAGAAAATTAAGAGAAAAGTTTAACTGGTAATCTACCTATTTAAAAAGAATTTATTTATAGTCTATAACAATAATCCATTATTTCAAGAAATCCTCACTAGGACAGAAGAAAGAACAAAGTCCATGCTCACGTAAGCCAGTGCCACGTTTCTGGAGGTGACAATAAAGAGAATGCAAATGGTTTGCTCTCCATAATGTCCAAAAGGCCAACAGTTATTGCGACGCCAGAAGCAGCAATAACTTCAGTCAACCCGAGCTCTCTCACTGATTTAACCAAAATCAACTACAGTTAATTAGAGGTTTGCTCTGTGAGGAGTATCTTTTTCTGGAAAGAAATGGCACTGCCTCCAATTTCTGCATTTGTTGTTAAGTTATCTTTTCTATTGGTCATAAATGTATATGATACAGAATTCCAATATTACAAGAGTATTTACCAAATTTCCGTCCATCCCTCGGCCACCCGGTCCCCCTTCCTGAAGGCATTTTCTTGAATATTCTAAGAGAAAATGAGTATCCTCTCTCCTGTGTGCTTAAATATGAGTCTAATCATGTTGTTTTTTTAGGTCATTTTTATTTTTTCTTTCAGTTTTATTGAGGTATAATTTGATAGACCTCACTGTATGAGCTTAAGGTGTACAGCATAATGACTTGACTTAGATATACCATAAAATGATTACTATAACAAGTTTAGTGAGCATCCATCACCTCGTACGGATACAACATTGAAGAAATAGGAAAAAATGTTTTTCTTTGTGATGAGAACTCAGGATTTACTCTTCTAATACCTTTCATGTATAACATACAGCAGTGTTAATTATCTTTGTCATGTTGTACACTACATCCCGAGTACTTATTTATCTTATAATTGAAAGTGTGTAGCTTTTGACTACTTTCATCCAATTCCCCCTCCTCCCACTCTCATCTCTGGTAACCACAGATCTGATCTTTTTTCCTATGAGTTTGTTTGTTTTTGAAGCATAACTGATCTACATACAACACTGTGTTAGTTTCTGGTACATGACATGACATAGTGATAGGATATTTCTATACCTTTCAAAGTGATCACCACAAGTCTAGTTGCCATCTGGCACCATACAAAGATATTACGTTATTTTTTATACAAATGGTAGCATAGCATTCCTGTCATTCTGCATTTTGCTCCCTATCCTCCCCTCCCCAGCCCACTTAGAATTACGTACAGGAGATCATGCTTCATCAACACAGAGAGCAGCCTTATTCTTTCCCCACTAATTTTCGATAATTTTTTTATTAAAATATAGTTGATTTACAATGTTGTGTTAGTTTCCAGTGTACAGCAAAGTGATTCAGTTACACATATATATTCTTTTTCATATTCTTTTCCATTATAGTTTATTATAAGATATTGAATATACTCCCCTGTGCTATACAGTAGGACCTTGTTGTTTATCTATTTTCTATATAGTAGTTTGTATCTGCTAATCCCAAACTCCTAATTTAGCCCTCTCTGACCCTTCCCCCTTTGGTAACTGTAAGATCACTTTCTACGTGAGCCTGCTTCTGTTTTATAGACAAATTCATTTGTATCACATTTTAGATTCCACGTGTAAGTGATACCATATGATATTTGTCTTTCTCTGTCTGATTTACTTCACTTAATATCAATCTCTATGTCCATCCATGTTGCTGCAAATGGCATTATTTCATTCTTTTTATGGCTGAGTAGTATCCCACTATATATATACATTTATATCCACACCATAACTTCTTTATCCAATCACTGGTGGGGCCAGTGGTGCTCTGGATACTGTGTCTGACTACAGATCAGAAGATTCTGATAAATTTTTATTGTGGTAATTTCAAGCTTACAGAATAGTACAAGATAGTACAAGAAACACCTGTATCTTCTTTACCTTGGATTTTGCCATCATTGTCCATTTGCTTTATTATTGTCTCTCTACATAAACACTTTTATAGATGCATATTTTTTCTTACCTATTGGAAATCAAGTTAGAGACATAACGTCTCTTTAATACTAAACACTTCAGTACGTATTTCCTAAGAAAAAGGACATTTACTCACATAAACCACAGTATAATTAACAAAATCAGGAAATTAAATACTATTTAATAGATTATTATCTCATCCACAGCACATATATGGACTTTGCCAATTATAGCTATTTTCTCTAATTCATGATATAACCCAGAACATGCAGGACATTAATTGCCATGTGTCTTTAGTCTCCTGTAAAATAAGAGGAAAATTTTATAGATCACTCTTGGTCTTGCTATTTTTGAGGACTGAAGACCTATTATTTTTGTAGCAAGTTCATCAATGTTTTTCCTGATGTTTCCTTGTCATTAGATTCAGGATATCCATTTTTGACAAGAATACCACAGAAATTATGTTGTGCCCTTATCAGTGCATCTTATTAGGGTACACGTGGTACCTGTTTGTCCTAGTATTGGTGAGATTAACTTTGATCACTTGGTTTAGGTGGTTTTTGCCTTGTAATGTTAAAATTTTTCTCCTTTGTAATTAATAAGCTTTTTGTAGGGAGATACTTTAAACTATAAAAATATCCTCTTCCTCAATTAACTGTCATTCACTTAATCTTAGCATCCTTCAATGATTTTCCAACCCACAATTTTCCTATAATTTACTAATTAATGCTTAATTAATGAACTAATATTTAAGTTGTTAACTTATTATTTTAAGGAAGAATCTCTTTTTCTCCATTTATCTATTTATTCATTTACTTGCTTATGTCAATGTGGACTCATAGATTATTTTACTCAATGGGTTATAATTCAAAACTATCATCTGACTCATATTGTTCCAGATTTGGCTAGCAAGAGCCCCTTAAGGCTGGCCTCGGTGCCCTTCTGATGTGCATCCATTATTCTTTGAGTACTTTATTATTTCTAGAATTCCAAGATGTTCTAAGATGCACTTTCCCTGTGCCAGCCCTGGAATTGGCCATTTTCCCCTCAAGAAGCTCTGATTCCTTTTAATACAGAATGGTATTCAGAAACCAAGATCTGGAAACTATGTTTCCTCATTGATACTGGTGTGTCAGTGAACAGAGCTAAGAAATAAGATATAAACAGAAATCTCGGCACACAGAACTAAGAAGTTGGATATAAACAGAAAGCTGTATCTATCCATAGGGAGAAATGAAGATAAAGATACTAAAAATTATGAGTTCACGCTGATAACTCCACTTCCAATCTAACGCCACAGAACACATGCCAGCCCTCCCTGTTCTCACATTTACACAGTAAAAAAACCTGGCTCCCATTACATTCAATATATTTCTGTTCAAGTGTGAAAGTACACACTTTCAGAACCACCCACCCATCCACACCACGGCAGAAAGCAATCCTACTAACTAGAGTTCAGGGTGCAGTTTTACTCCTTTGCGATCTTGTCAGACTTGGTTTTATCCGTTGTCAGAGTGGATCTCCTTCAGGTCTGAATTTAGTTTTCAGGCATGCCCTTTATTTCAGGTGTGGTCCTGATGCCCAAGGCCTGTCTCCCTGGTGTCTCAGCTGAGGTGCTTGGCCGGATTTCCCCCTTTGTCCCAGCTAGAGCTGTAGGGACTTCCAGCCCTGCATGGTCACTGGGATCACCAGTCCTCCTCCAGCCCGGCAGAAAGTGACCTCTGCTAGACCTCACAGACCCTCAACCTAAACCTCAGCCAAACCTCCCCTGTGGCCGCCTTCCCCACTCAGCAGCAACTTCTCAGGAATCCTGCCACACATTTCAGCCCCGTCACAGCCAGAACTATAACTTCTGGTGCCTCAGCTCGGCCAGGCTGTCACCACCTCTCTGCTGTGCAGCACGAAGAGTGCCCCCAGGGAGAAAGCCAAGGTGACTGAGTGGGGCTCACCTTGTGTTTCCTTCTTGCAAAGAGCACAGCTTCACATTCTCTGTTGCTCAATGCCTGAAAACAGCTGCCTCCTATATTCTCATTTTACAGTTGGTTTCAGCTGGAGAGCAAGTTTGGTTACCAGCTACTGTCATGACTGGAGGCAGAAGTCTGCCTTAGCCTTTTCAACAGCTGCATAGTATTCCATGGTGCAGCTATCCCTTAATTTATTTAAACTGTCTACACTATTTAGGTTGTTTAGGGTCTTGTAATTTTACAAATGATGCTGTGATGTACATGTGTCGTTCCTGACATGTGCATGATACCACTGTGCTAAATTCCCAAAAGAATTACCGATGGCTCAGAGTACATATTTTAGAATTTACTAAAAAGTTCCATGTACATAATATAGTATCTCTCACAGCTTTATAAATTTGGAGTATATCCCTCTCAGGCCTTTTCATTCCATATTCAAGAGAGTTCTAATAACTCAATCACATTGATACA
Organism: Camelus dromedarius; assembly: GCF_036321535.1. Classification (NCBI taxonomy): domain Eukaryota; kingdom Metazoa; phylum Chordata; class Mammalia; order Artiodactyla; family Camelidae; genus Camelus; species Camelus dromedarius. The sequence goes on from NC_087446.1 coordinate 26,892,461, forward strand.
GAAATTCTTGAATTTTTCAGTTATTTTGGAAGTCCTTCAATATATTTTCTACCCTCATTATGTCCTACTTTAAAATCCACCACCACAATGAACCTCAACTGTGTAGTTTGAGGTCTCTATGCTTTTGTACTTTCTGTTGCATTTCTAGATTCATGCTGTTCTTTGGGTCACAACAGAAACACTGGATCACCTTCTTCAGGGAAATATAAACAAGGAAATCTTCTAAGGAAATCTACAAGAAGGAGTTCACCATAAACATTTTTAAGAAGAGAAAATGTAATACCCAGGCACACACATCCATAACCAGACGGCAATACGGGAGAGGGCTGCGTAATAGAATGGCAATATTCTCATCATCACTAGATAAACGTTAATGCCCTATGCAGTACTTTCAGAATTAGCTGGTACTATCCAAGCACTGTGCAATAATATAATTTAGTGGTGGCACTAACTTGAAATTCCTCTGCCCTGAATGAGGGAATAATTTTCCTGCTACCTGACACTAAGTAATTAACTTGGTAGTGTAAACAGAGTCTCAATGGAGTTGTGGTTCCTTTAAAAAATAATCTTTAGTAATGACATTCTAAAGAAATTTAACTTGTTCAAACCCATATCTTGATGAGGACTGACAATCACAGCAACACAAACTCTCGCTGAGTTGTGACTACGGGCCAAGTACTCTGAAGAACTTCGTAGGCATTCTTTCACTTAACCCTCACAAAGCAGGTAACTATCGTTATCCCTCTTTCATGGATGAGGAAACGAGGCTTGGTGACGTTAACTGACCTGCCCCCAGTCACGCAGGATGGAAAGTTGCAGAGCTCCAAGGATAGCCCAGTTCTATCCGACTCCAAAGCCTGGGCATTTAACCAAGAACCCAATGCTTTGAGAAGCACTAGGGATTTACGGATTATCTCCATTAGAATTATTGGGGACCTTGTTATAAAAATGCGTATTTCTAGTAAGTTACATTCTTTAGAGTGAGACCTAGGAATCTGAACTTGTGAACACTTTCTCAGTTAATTCCGATGTACGTCGAAATCTGAGAAACACTGCACTCTGCAACTGCCTCTCAGTGCACTCTGGAGATTACTTTAGCACTTGGGACTAATATTTTAAACTATAACAGTATATAAAGCTGCTGCACAGGCTACCATCAAGAACCATAACAGAAAAAGAACTTCTGGCAAAGTTTTATGGTGGTTTCACTGTGAGGAAAATAACTTAAAAATTCCAAATTCCATTCTGTTTCTCTTCAGTCAGAACAAGGAAAAATAAATTTGTACTTTACCATCAGTTAGTCTATAAACATCCCATAGGTTAACAGGGATTGAGTCAATGACAGGGTAACCCAGAGGGCAAAGGCGGGGGGGTGACAACTTCAACGTTAAAATTACGTAATTTTAAATGGAAACTTCTAAAATGTAGCTCAGATTATGCAAATCATGTGAAAATACTTTCAAACTCTTCTAAAGTTTGTATAAACTTGACTGCAGCCCTCTGGGGAACCGGCCTAATGGAAAGAGTGCAGCTCCAGAAGGTGACTGGAAATCGGGCTCAGCCAGGCTGTGCGGCTTACTGGCTACACACTTCAGCAAAGCTACTGAGCTGTCTGTTTTTGCCTCCATAAGGGAGGGCCTTTCACAGGTTATCGTTTCCTCCATCCTTTCCCCTCCTATCACCTCCCAAACTACCCTGTGAAACACAAGGGCCCATCACCTTCCAAGAGGCTATTGAGTGTAAATCCACCACACTTCATGCTCCGTGCCCCCTGTCATAGCCAAAAGTTTAAGCCTTCAGCCCCTCTGGTCATCAGTCGTCCTGCACTCATTCCCATAATGCTCCGATATCCCCTTAGCTGACCCTGGGACCCAGGCCTTCTCTCCTTCCCCAGAGCTACTGCCGGGCCAGAGCAACACCCACCATGTGATCTCCCTTATAGATACAGCCTCCTCTCCAAAAGTCCCTCCTCCTACTTAACTACTCACACTTTGACTCTGCTTGGGGACATCAAGTTCCCTACAACCCTTTCAAGTGACAATCATTTTCTCTTTCCTGTTTCACCTACTTCAGCTCACAGTCTTTCTTTCTGTTCCAACTCTCTGTATTATTAGTTCCTTCAGCAGATACCTCACCCCAACAACATATAAAGCATGGTGGGTGCAGTGTGGGGAGTCCTAAGTAACAAAATAGGCAAAAACTCTACATGGGGAGCTTAAATTCAAGTGGAAAAGAGGGAAACAAGTCAACCTGCAGGCAAACATACCATTTTAAATCACGCTAAGAGACATGACAGATAAAGCAGGATGTCATAACGAGAATTTTGTGTGGGGGTAGAATACTTAATTCAGAGGGAGTGATCTGAATGGAGTGGCACTTTAAGCAGAGGCACAAAGGACAAGAGGGAGCCAGCCAAGCAGAGTGATGTGCCGAAGAACATTTCAGACCCAGGGACAACCAGGCCTCTCCAAAGACCTTTTCTTCCATGCTCCCTCAGCAACCCATTCCATGGTCACACCCTGGCTCCTGGCAGAACGAACACCTCCCTGACCCTTAACTGAACCCACCGTCCTTGGGCAACATGCTTTCCTTAGAGCCTTCTTGTTCAGCAGCTTCTATCTCATCCAGAACTCTAATCCACTGACCTACGTTCTCCACCGAGGCTCTCTTTTCACGATCTTCATTTCACTATCCAATTTATTCATCTTCATTTCTCTCCTAATCCAATTTATAATCCCTCTCTTACACGTATCTTCAATCCTTTGACTTTTCCTCCTTCCTTCAAATTCCCCTGGAAAAATTCCAGCCACTCTGCCTTTTCTTAGACTGTATCTGTGCCCGTGAGGACTGTGAGACACACCCCGGGAAGACTGGGAGCGCTGTAAATTCACGGTCACCAATTGCACATGGGTCTTCCACACTGCCCAGCAGTGCTCAGCTCTTTAACTCCCTCCCCAACTCTCTCTAGTGACTATTTAGTATCTTCTCCCCTCTTGTCAACATTTGTACCCCGCTCTATTCACAGCTTGGCTGTCATGATACTCTATTATAATGGCTTTCCTTCCTATTTTCCCAACTATTCCTTCCTTGATTCTTTTGTTATCTCCTTTTCTGATATAAAAGCTGGAGATCTTCAGGACTCAGAAATGAGGCATTTGCCCTCATGATTCTATATTCTTCCCAGGGGACTTCACCTATTCCCATGACTTTATATACCATTTGTATGCTACTAACTCCCAAATTTCTCTCTCTCCCAGACCATCACCCAAGGCAGAGGACTGCCGCCCTAGTCTGAACCACCATCATCTCCTGCTGAGATTATTATATTACTATAATAGCTCCTAATTGATTTCTCTACTAACAGTAGTTCAATCTCCACGTAGTAACCAAAGGGAAATTTTTGAGGTATAAATCAAGTTGTGTCATTCCCTTATGTAAAATTCTTCAAAAACTTCCCACAACTGTCAGAACAAAACCTAAAATTTCATTTCCTGTGGCTGCCATAACAAATTAGCAAAAACTTGAAGGCTTAAAACAACAAATGGATTCTCTCACAGTTCTGGAGGCCAGAAGTCAAAATCAAGGTGTTGGCAGGACCACACTCCCCCTAAAGAATCCAGAGATTTCATTCCTTGCCTTTTCCAGCTTCGGGGGCCTTCAGGATCTCCTTGGCTGGAGGCTGTCATTCCAACCTCTGCCTCTGGCAGATAATTCAGTATGATCCTTGCTCGGGATCTTTGATCATGGGAACTGCAAAGACCTTTTCTTTCAAACAAGGTCACATTTCAGGTTACAGAGATTAGGATATGGACACATCTTTTGGAGGGTCACCATTTAACCCATTATAGCCTCCAAGGATTTATGCAAGCTGCCTCTGTCTCCCCTTGCAATTTCATCTCCCAGAGCTCTCTTTCTTTCTTTGTTTACAGCTCTACCCATTCTGGCCTTCTTTTATTTCCTTGATCAACGGCAAGATCTTTCCCACCTTTGCATATGCTATTCTGCCTCTAGCCTTTGCCTACGTAACTTTCCTTTAAGGTCTTGAGTTAAATCTAACTTCCACACAGAAGTGTTCTTTGATCCCATAAACTGGTTATCATCCCTCAAAGAAGCCTGTTCCCTTTCTTCACAGCATTCAGCCATTTCCCTGTTTCGAGTTGTACCTGCACATGATTTGGATGTTTACTTGTTAACATTTGTCTCTGTCACTGGACCGTGAATTCCTCATACCACCATAAGAAGCACATCTGTTTTGTACACCTGTTTGTACACCCAAGCACCTGACACAGCAGAATTAACAACAACAAAAAAAGAGTACTAAGTAAACAGAGTACCTCCTATTCCTTTTTTGAACAGGATTAGGTAAGTGTAAGTAAATGGATTAGAATGGTGACCAGACAGCTGAGGACACTGCTGGCCTGCAGGTGACACTCCTCCCAGGCCAGCCTGGGGAAGTGATCAAGCTGGCACAAAAGGAAAAACAGTACCAGATTACTAGCAAGTTGGAAGGACCTTGGTAGACTTCAGTTCTGCCATAAACAACGATACACTTCAGGAACTCATTTCACCTTTTATAATAATATCTACCTCCTGTTGAAAGGGATTGATTCAAGTTTTTCTGAAATTTTAGGAAAAACTGATACAAACTGATTTCTACCTGCAGCCTAATAACAAGCTGGGAAATTCACATATATAACTTCCTTAATTCTGCTGAATTACAGAATGACTCAAGTATTAATAATAAATGTTGCTGGCCTGTTTTAAAGTCTAGAATGCTCAGAGGGACATAGAAAAGAGCAATCTTTCCTGCAAAACATGAAATTCTCCAGACTCTTTTTCTCCACCAAGGTTTTGTTTTGTTTTTTTTCTATTGTGGTACAATTCACATACCATAAATTCACCCTTTTGAAGTGTACAATCTCATTGTTTTGCCCAAATTCAAACAACCATTGTCACTAGTTCCAGAACATTCTCATCACCACTACCACATTCTCCAAAAAACCCATCCTCATTAGCAATCATTCTCTATTTCTTCCTCCCCCAGCCCCTGGAAACCACTAATGTCCTGTCTCTATGGATTTTCCAGTCTTTTTTTTTTTTTACACTTATGAAATTGAAACAGAGAGATTAGATGATTTGTATAGGGTTACAGTCACTTAGAAACTTACTAGGAAGATTATATTTCTCAGTATTAGCAAGATCATAACACACGTATTTATAATAACCTTTAAAACTATATTAAAAAAATAAGATCAGTGAAAGTATATTCAGCTTGACTACACATACCCTGAAAGTGGCTGTAAAACATTTGATACATAAACAGAGCCCTTAGACTATTGATGCTCAGGCAATGTCAGGCTGGGAGAGGAAGGGCTGAAGGGCGTTAGGCAGGAATCATTAAAGAGGAAGAAAGATGCTACTGGTGGGCGGGAAATGCACTTAGGGACAGGGTGATGCAGAGAGAGGGATGAGGGAAATGTGAGGCTATGCAGTTTATAAGACAGACGTATTTCTTTTCAGACCAGGTTTTTAAATTTGTGCTAATGTACACAGGTGGCCACCTGCTTCCTTTTATAGTGCCCCCAGTGGGTCCCAGAGATCCCTGATCATTTCCAGTTTGTCTATGAGTAGTTAATGCATTAATAGTGTTAATACCAATTCAGAATACTTGCTCGTTAATGAGACTTTGCAAAATAATACAGGAGATTTGACTTTTTAAAAATCTTCTACTGTCTGCATTTTCAAATAAGTTAAACAATTACAAGCTTAACTTACTTCTGTTACCATCAACAAATGTGTACACAGGAGGAGTGATCCCATAGACTAAAATCATCAGAATCCATTTCTAAAAATTAGGCACACACTTTATTTCAAATGTCTTAATCAATATTGCAAACACTATTAACAAAAGGAAAAAAAGGATGGAAACCATTCATCACCCAGAAAAAAATTCATCATTCAAAAGAGATTAATCTGAACCTTAACATTCTTTGTGCTCATTTAAAAGTATTATTAAAACAGCAATTCAAAAGGACAAACAAGTCAAAGCTAAGTATTTTATTAATCAAAATTGAGACCCTTAGTTAATTAAAATTGAAACTAACTAAAAATACACAACTTAAAAATAACCTCCTGTCACCAACCTAGAAAAGTTTGATTTGCCAACATATAATGAATACTCAGGAGCCTACTGCTGGGTGCATAGACAGATTTTCTTTTACAAACAAGTTATTTTCAGTTATAGAGATCTTGCAGATGATTAGATTACCATTAAAAAAAAAAGACTGCTAAAAATGCCTATTTAGGTAGTCAATCTATTCACAGAATTGGACGCTAAATGATATAGTGACCATTTAAAGTTGAAACTTCTTGTCTACCAAATTTTTACTAAAACTGCTTTTAAGCATGTAAATTAATTTAAAAGATCAACTCTTAATTATCTACAGCAAAAGAGAACTTTGGTACCAATAAATTAGAAGTAGAGAATCAAAATATATTTTGTTTGTAGTTTTACAGTGTGTTTTTGGACTTAAATCGGAAATGCCTATATATCAGATGCAAAAGTCTTGTTCTTCTTGTTCTTCACTTCCATTATTGTGAGGGATGAATGACCTACCTATTCCCAATTATTGATATAAATAAAACACTAGCCTAAATTTTCTTCCACAAAGATTAATGCGTCACACCCTGCAATTTAGGCAAAAAGTAAGTAAAGAACTAAGCGCTTTACTTCTCGGTGCTCCCTTTCCCTTTTGACAGGAGCAGTAAGATACCAGAATAAAAACAATTCCAATAAATACAACCAGAATATATCAAATCTCCCATATGATAAGGGGCTAAGAAGAACAACAAAAATAAATAAAAGAGAAAGGGTGATTTTAAAAACAATAAGGCAAACTGAGCAAGGGGTGAGGGTGGGTTTAGGAGGGTATCTGCTACCAATCAACCCTTCTGCAAAATTCAGGGCCACGCACATTGCACGTGGAATTTGGACAATTCTTTGCTACATAACATATAGGAAGTTATTAACTCATTTTCACTTTAAGTAATATAAAAGAAACAAACTATTCAAAATCTGTAGCAATTTTACTTTTTGAAATGGTTATCCTAAAAATGTTTCCCAAATTTAAATTTTGCAAAAGTTCTACTCTCCAAGTCATCAGGTAGACACTGAAAACAACTTGTGAGTACTTGGACTGATTCTTTATGGAGCATGCATTTCTCATAAATCTAGACCAAAGTGAACTAACTGGAACTTAATTCTAAATTCAGCCTGTGCTTTCTGGACATAACATTAGAATAACAGTAAAAATAATTTTTTTAATTATGTTTACTTCTCAAATAATTTTGTTTGGGAATATTCATATTCTTAGCCCCAAAGACCACTTTTAGAGTTTGAAAGATTAAAGACAGAAAACAAAAATTGTTTCAGCAGTTGTCAAAATAAAAGGAATACAAACACTGACCATAACAACTTTCCACTCAGTCCAAAACAAACCACTTCAGTTGAGCTCAGCTCACTTAATTTTTAAAGCCACTCCCCTCTTCCAGCTTCATAACTGAACTGAACGTTGCTCAACATTACCTAGGTTAACAGGGAGGAGATAAAACCGTTGTAAAGACTGCACAGTGACTGACTGTAGAAGCGTAACATTCCAGAAGCTGGAGGGCTCTTTGAGATCTACCCAGACACGGATACTTCACGGATGAGAACACTGAGGCCCAAAAGATCTGACCAGAGGCACATTCATTCATTCATTCATTCACCCTCTTAACGACGGCTGCCTAAGTGCCAGGCTCCAGGCTAGGTGCTGAAAACGAGCTGGAAGGTAGCATCCACCATTAACAAGCCAGTCCTTCTCCCTTGTCTTAAAATCAATCCTTAAAAGTCCTTATCAGCAAGAACTCATAGAAGAGCTCGGCAGCCTTTGTGGAACAGGGCCCACTTTCAGTTTCACACATTTCAGTAAACATAGTTGGCCCCCACTGTGTTTACTTTAAGTGATTAAGCATTAACAAAGGGAAGCACAGTATTCTGAATGAGTCCCTCTCTCCAATACATTCATAGCTTAAGGAAGTGCAATCAGAAAATGCCCTATACACACACAAACAAGTTCACAGAGAGGACAGCTTACAACATCAGAGCAATATGAGGTATCTATATAGATCAGTTAAGTTCAAGAGCTCAAGTTTGCAAAGTATGGAATGTAAATATCTCCCATTTCATTCAGATGTGGGCATATTCTTCTGAGATGTCTGTATATTTAAAAGATCTCTAAACTCACATTCAAATTAACATCCGATGACACATATATGTCTAAACCAGGCCTTTCTCCTTAAGATTAACTTTCCTTGATTGCTCTTTGAGTAAAGGAAAATTAGAATTAAAAAAAAGAACAAAACCTAAAATTTAATGTGCTGGCTAAATGAAATTCAAATTCTATGTACAACCAAAGTAGCAATAGCTCAAACTGCACATTTCTGAGTTTTGTTAAAAAATGGGATGTGCAGTGAACTTACCCATCAACATAAATCATCCCTCATTGTGCCTGGACTTTTACAATCGTTAAGTCCAGCACTTAAATGTTTTCTATATCACAAGTCACAGTCAACTTCTTTAAGAAGTAAGAGACCGTATCGACAAGGCTCTTAAATGAAACAACCCATAAGTGAGGCACTTTGAAATATTAAACAGCAGCTCTCTGTGCACCCAGTTTCAGTGTTTTATACCAAAATAATCCACAGCTTTTACAGAGCTCTCGCAGGTGACCACTGGGTGAACGCTGATAAAATAAATCTTCACTGACGCTCTCTGAAGGCTCTTTGACTTTCCTGAAGCTAGTATCAGCTTAGGACGAAACTGCCATTGTGTTCTTCTATTTCTCAAACTTCCAGATTTGATTTTTATCTAGAGCATCACAAGTTCTCATCTGAACATTAGGTCGGCCCTCAGGTGTCCGGTAAGAGCTAAGACACAGTCCTGAGTGGGGATGAAAAATGGTTCCATCTTCTTTAAAATGCCAAATAATGTTTGCTGGAACAGGAAACCCATCTTTGGGACAATTTTGCATTCCTACGTGATTTTTTTGCTCAGGAACCTCTGCACATAACTCTGTCACAGAATTAAACCTTATTTCTTTGTTTGAAGTATATTCAAAGAATTGATTGCCTCCTTGACCGTGGCATCCAAACAGTGAAAGGTTAGCACCTGTGGGGTTGTTGTCAGGAGAATTATAATCTAAACATTCAGAAGAGATCCCCATACTGCGAATAGCTCCATGCCAGCCTGGCCTATCCTCTGGAACATGTAGATTAGAAAACACATTTTTCAAATACCAGTCAAAGCTTTTGCACCTCAGCCGTTCTCGTAGTAATTTTCTTTCAGAAATGTCACCATAAGCTTCCTTCCTTGCTGGAGGGTTTCGATTATAGAAGTGCTCTTTGTACTCGTCCATCCACACTTCCGCTGCCCGAGCAGTATTCTGTAGGAAATTGGGCCGAGCATAGGGTGCCCGCTTGGGGAACACGTGGCCCACGTGGGAACATGGGTGGATCTCCAGTTTACCTCCACACTGCCACACCCTAAAAGACAGCTCCAGGTTTTCACCTCCCCACACTTCCATCCCAGTGTCGTAAGTTCCAAGGTACTGAAAATATTGCTTGCTGACAGCAAACAGTCCTCCAGCCATGGTGGGTGACCTGATTGGGTCAATTCTCGATTTCCGCCTGTCCCTTTCATGTTTGGGGACAGAATGCCACTGGAACGTTAAACGCCAGTCAAAACCACCAATCATGGGCTCCCCAGTCTGCATATAGAATTCAAAAGTATTCCAATCAATGGTGTCTATGACAGGACAAACAATTGCTGTCTCATCTTCAGCGATCCTTTCCAAAAGTGGTTCCAACCAACCTGTATTACACTCACAGTGACAATCCAGGAAAGTGAGGACATCCCCAGTGGCAAAAGTGGCCCCAATCAGACGGGCCCTAACCAGACCCTCCCGCTTATTTGTCCTAATCAAGCGGACTCTATCGAGATTGCTGATATAAGTTTCAAGTTGTGCCTTCAAATAAACTCTGTCACTCAAGTCATCGACTAAGATGATCTCCTTCAAAAGGACTGCAGGAGAAGTTTCTAAAACACTGTGGATGGTGCGGAGCAAAGTCGACCAAGCTTCATTATAGAAAGCAATGATAACAGACGTGGTGGGCAGCCTCCTATAGTTAAACTTCTTGGATTTACACTCATACATTCTTTTATCCTCTATGTGGCGGTGCAGGGAAATCCTGTCGCTGAGGTAAATGTTAATGGCATATCTCTCAATGAGTTCTTCTTGCTGCTTCAGTTCACCCGCGTTGAGTTGAAGTTTGCTGGCTTTCCCCCATTCCCCAGTTGCGTGGGAATCTGCAGGGGGCTTCTCATAAAGCGGTCGAGACAAATCCACTGCCTCTTTCCCGGGGTCTGAGGACCGTCCTGGCCCCCGATCCCTGGCCAGGCCGGCTCCTGAGGAGGCATGGAAAGTGGAGACGGAGAGTTCCACCAGGAGATAGGCCACTGTTAAAAGCGCCAGCAGAAGGCAGCTTTTGCCTGCCCACGTCCACCTCACGGCCATCCGGATCCTCATGGCTGGGGCGCAGACGCGGACACCAGAGTCACCACGCAGGGGAAGGGCTGCCGAACCCGAAGCTAGAGTTCCCGGCTCAGGTAGGAACGAACTTCCAAGCAGGTCCCTCCTTTCATGCAGGCACTCGGCTCCCTTCCAGCCACGGGGGCTTCCCAGGGGTCACCTGGGGCCTCTCTGTGCTCGGCCTCCGGTACAGCCCCAACTCCTCTCTCCCCACTTCCTCCTGTTCGTCTCTCAACTTTTCACAAACTCTCCAGCCAACACCCCACCCTCCCGAGGCCGAGGACAAACCCCTCCCCTTTCCACCTACTCCCCCTGGTGTCTAATTCGCGAAAGTCCTCGGTCAGGTCCAGGCCTATAATAGGCGACTCTGCGGGGCCCGGCTGGAGGGGCGGCGGGGACGACCGGGGTGGCTCCAGCTCGAACCCACTCTGGCTCCGACTGCGTCTCCGAACGCTTTCAACACCACCCCCACCCACAGAGCCTCTGTGGTTCTCCCGGGGGCCAGCGTGGACAGGAGGCAAGGGTTCCGACAGGTTAAGCGTCTCATTACCCAAAGAAAAAAAGAATAAAACTTACCAAGTTGTTTGCCGTTGGGACTAAAGTCCACGGAGGTGATGGCAGCTTTGTGGCCTTTAAAATAACGCTCCAGAACGGGGTCCTCCTGGGAAGGAAAGTTGTCAAGTTTTGAAAGCAGGTGCAGACCTCGAATTGGGGGGTTCGGGGTTCAACGCTGTCCCCTCCCCCGGGGGCCGGCCCGGGAACGTCCTCATCCGCGGTGGGTGCGGAGCGGGAGCGTCCGAAGCGAGCACACGCGGCCGCCCCTACAGGGGGACGCCGAGGGCCAGCTACCCCCACAGAGCCGGCAAAATCCTACACTCGCGCTTCCCAGAACCGAGCGAATGAGAGGAACCACCTGGGCAGCTTGACTGAAATACACGTTCTGGGGCCCCGCCCGCCGGCGCGCAGTCACAGGTGCGAGGCGGGGCCCCGGCTTCCGTACTTTTTGAAAACCTCCCCGGTGATTCTGACGCAGGCGCTCCACGAGAACCCTTAGAGAATTCCGGGGGCCATGGGGCTGCCCGGGCTGTCGGAGCTCCGAGACTCGGTGAGGAGCCGCCCGGGAGCCCGGCCAGGGCTCGGCGCTCCCGACGCCCCAGTGGCGGAGGATGAGTCGCGGGCGCCCCGGGGCGAGGAGCGAGGAGCTAGCGGCTCAGGGCCCGGCTGAGGACACCTGCCTCCATCTTCCGCCAGGTGCGGGCGCGGCACCGACCTGGCCCCCCAGCCCACAGGACCGGCTCCGGGGAGGAGTCCCCCATCCCGTCCTTACCGGGGCGGAGGCCATGAGGGGAGCAGTCGGCTCCCAGCTCCTGCCGGTTGGGGGAACCGGGGGAAGGGAGGGGCCGGGGTAGGAGTGGGGACCGTGCGGTGCCCGGAACCGTCCGCCCGGAGCGGCAGCACCTCCCGGTCACTACAACAACGGCGGCCCAGTCAAACCCCGTGCTCCAGGCATGGCCAGCCGAGCCCCGAGGCTCCGCCGGCGCCGCAGCTGGCATGCGGGACGCCCCGGAGTCAGGTGCCTCCACACACCAAAGCTAACGTTTACTGCGACCCCCACCCACTCCGCTTGACACCCAGAAAGGGAGTAGTAACCGGAATAGAAAAGAGACCGATGTGGGGAGAAGGTACCGACTCTGTGATCGATGCAATCAGAGTTCTATTACGCGTTAAAGAGACAGGGCGCGCGAATTTCAAGCGGGTCCCAGACAGCTTGTTATAACCTGGGAAAGAGCTTTGATATGAAGTGGGGCAGCTTGCTATTTATTAATACACGCAAAGGAACTAAACCTCTGGAGGATAGGTTTGAATGCATTTAATCACTATTTTTCACACAATGCCCGGCGTCATACGCATATAGATGCCGGATAAATGTGATGAACGAATGAATGGATGTTGTGCATCCACTTAATGTTTTTCTGCTGTGCGTTTGTTTCTACTCTAATCTGCTCATTTGCGCATGCTTTAGAGCAGCAAATTGATACAGCAACATATTTAACGTTTTTAGGAAAACTTAGAAACATGTATTTTGTTTGTTTAAAGATTAGGCTATATAGTAACTATAGCCATTTCTACAGTAGGCTTTCTTACACATAATATCATTTGAGCTTCAGCAACTACGAGGTTAATATAGTTACAAAATGTTACCAATGTCTACAAATTATAAACTTCATTCTTAGATATTTTACATATAATTATCAAAGATCACACATAGACAGCTCTTCCAGTTCCAAGTCCATATCCTCTTTTTACCCTGCCTCAAAGCATGAAGGGACTCAGCTGAAAATAATCTCTAGAATTAAGATTCCTGGCAGCACAAGATAGCAATAATAGACCACAGCTGGTAAGATACCCGTTCTATGCAAATGAAAGGTGTACTACACACTGAAATTACAGGTTCTCTTACTAGCTGTCTAGCGATAGAATTTAGTTTTAATGAATCCTGTACATAGCAATTAAGCAAAAAGGAAATAGCTTTAGCCTGCAGTATTAGTTCAAGTGTATGTTTGTTGAATATCTCCTGTATATTTAGCTCCAAGGGATACAAAGGTGACTGAGATATTTTCCCCTGTCTTCGAGAACTTAACAATCTAGATTTCTGAGTCTCACATTTTATCAAGCATAATGATGATTTAGGCGACCTCATTCCCAAAGATGCTGATTCAACACATCTGGGGTGGGATCGAGGGTCCACAGACATAATAAGCCCCTTAGATATTTGCCATGGGAGTCTCAGCTGTGTACTTTGAGAAACATTGCTCTAATCTAGGAGGTGATGTGTCAAAAGTGTTGATACCAACAACTTAGCCAACTGTGGCAGTTTTCTTTGCTACTTGTTCCCAGTCTAGGTTTGACTTAAAAAAAAAAGAAGTCTGATATATTTAGAAATAATGCTGGATGCTGGTGGGAATGCAAAATGATGTAGCACTGGGGAAACAGTTCAGCAGTTCCTCAAAAAGTGAACTCCTAGGTATATATCCCAAAGTATAAAAGTAGGGAGTGGAACAAACACTTGTAGATCAATATTCATAGCAGCATTATTCACAAAAACCAGTAAGAGGACACAATTCACATATCTAACAGATGAATCCATTTAAAAATGTGATACATACAATGGACTGTTATTCAGTCATAAAAAGGAATGAAACTCTGATACATGCTACAACATGGATGAACCTTAAAACATAATGCTAGGTGAATAAGCCAGACATAGAGGAATATACATCGTATGATTCCACTTATATAGGGTACCTCAATTAGGTGGATTCATAAACACAGAGAGTGGAACAGAGGTTACCAGGGGATGGAGATAAGGAAGAAGGGAGAGTTATTGTTTAATGGATGCCGTTTCTGTCTGAGATGATGAAGTTCTGGAAACAGGTAGCAGTGATTGTTGCAAAACATTGTGAATATATTTAATGCCAGTGAATTGTACACTTAAAATAGTTAGAATGGTAAAATTTATATATGTCTGACTATAATAAAATAATAATAAAATAAATAATAATTCTGGAAACTCTGAGGACTTCAAGATTTTCAAAGCCAAAATATGTCTAACATTGGGTACAGCAGATTAAAAGAAAAAGAAAAAGTTGGAGATGCAGAAGCTAGCTCAAAAGAAAAGAGAAATTTTAAGTATGGATTTTTCTCTAAGTCTTTTAGTAAAAAAAATTTTTAAACTTTTTTCCGATTATCAAAAAATAGATGTTTTTAATTGAATACAAGAAAAAAATCACCTATTGTCCCATCACCTAAAAGCCGACTTTTAAAAAATGTATTGCCTACCTGTGATAGGCTCACCACATGCCAGGTACTTTTCTAAGCATCTTACAAATTTTGACACAATTCTTATAAGAATTTTATAAGACAGATAATATTATTTTTTTATTTTTCCAGTTTTGTTGAGATATTATTGACTTATATAGCACTGTATAAGTCTAAGGTGTGCAGCATAATGATTTGACTTTCATGTATCATGAAATGATTACCACAGTAAGTTTAGTGAACATCCATCATCTCATACAGATACAAAATAAAATAAAATAAATTTTTTCCTCATGATGAGAGCTCTCAGGGTTTACATTCATAACTTTAATATATAACACACAGCAGTGTTAATTATATTAATCCTATTGCACATTATAGAGAGAAAATATTACCACTTCCATTTTACAGATGAGGAAACTGACACACAGAGACATTACATTGCTTAGTCACAAGTAGGAAGTGGCAGAGCTTTAGATTTTATTTTGTTTTATTTTGTTGTTGTTGTTGTTTTAGAGCTTTAGATTATAGTGGGTCCTTTCAGACTCCACTTTCTTAACCACTAAGTCATGATGCTTTTTCGGAGGTTGCAACTGTATTGTAAATATGTAAAATTCTGTATCCTACCCAATATTTTACCAGTAAGTATTACAAATAGAAAAATAAAATATGGTATCTTCTTTATTTCCATTTCACTGTCCTCATTTATTACTCCAGACTGCACCTTCTATGATTCTTTTCCATATTTTATTTTATCCCTTTTTGCTATTCCTAACCTTTGCAAACAGCTAAAGCTCAAAGGTTGACATTTGGAAACGTGGCCCAAGTTGGGATTGTTTTTTTTCTAACCCCAAGCCTGCTTGAATTCATGTAATTCTACTTGCTACAGTAATTACTGGGGACCTCTTCAAGTTGCAGATTTATTCACCTAGGTGAGAGCCACAATATTTAAAAACTGATTCTTTAATTAGCCCTCCTTTTCCAGGTCCCCCTCAAACTAGAAATTGAATTTATCCACTTGAGCACTATGAAGGGTTGTTTATTTTAGCAGGAGTCATTCTGAGTTCCCTTCAAAGGTTGAAGATTCAGGCACAGCACAAAAGTGCCATCTACTGTTCATTTCCTTATGTGGCCCTTGGACTGAAAATACAGTTGACACTTCAACAACATGGGTTTGAACTGCACAGGCCCATTTATATGTAGATTTTTTTTCCAGTAAATATATTGGAAACATTTTTGGAAACTTGCAACAATTAAAAAAAAAACTTTCAAACTGTAGCCTAGGAATATTGAAAAAAATTAAGAGAAATTTAGGTATGTCACGAATGCATAAAATTATGTAGATTGTCGTCTATCCTTACATAGGCATAAGGTGAGTGATATTTAATATTAAATTAATAATGTGTTAGTCTTCTTACTGTTTTATAACTTTGCTTTCAAAGAATTTCATTACCATACAGTATGCCTCTATCTCTTGTAATTGGAGAAACTGGATATCAGCCTATTATCACAGGTGTTTTTCTTTAATGTAAGTGTTTCCAATACTGTACTATGAATATGACTGTAACACCATATGCCATAAAAATTTTATGTTGCTTCATTAGCATATAGGCTAGGCCACTGTAAAGCATTTGTATTGATTACGCTAAGCTACCACAAAGCAATCATTTTGCTGCTGCTTCATTATCAATGCATGAATCATCACACCTGTAAATAAATATGGATTTCTTTTTCACATTATCTTCTCATTTTTAATGTCTAGTGTTAGTGATATGTACAACATCTACAGGTGCTTTGTATTACATAAGACAATATTGATGTAGCTACAGACTGATGATTCGTCTTGTAAACAGCATCAACCTCTGGCGTCGGTAGAGTACTGTAAATGTATTTTCTCTCCCTTATGATTTTATTAATAACATTTTCTTTTCTCTACTTTATTGTAAGAATTCAGTATATAACATATATACAAAAGAGGTGTTAACAGACTGTGTATATTGTAGATAAGGCATCCAATTAACAGTAGGCTATTAGCAAAAGTGTTTGCAGAGTCAAAAGTTACACATAGATTTTCAACTGCCCTGAGGGTCGGAACCCCTAACCCTTGCATTGTTCAAGGGTCAACTACTTTGTAACCTGTTGCTCAGCAGTATAACTCTCTTCTGGATAGAGTTCCTTGTAAGTATAGGAGAATACATAGAAAAGGAAGTACCAGATCCTTCCAAATTATTAACCTTTTTTTTCAAAGACCGTGAGTGACTTATGTCAGTCAACATTAAGCTGCCAAATCCTACCAACTATATCCTTACAACATACTTTATTTTCCCGTCTTTCTCTTCTTTGGGCTCCAGCCACTCTCTAGGCCCTCTTCCTCTACTTCCTGGAGTATTTCCATAATCTCTAACTTATCTTCTGACTTCAAGACTTACCTGTGTCTATCTATCCTGCATATTGCCAACAAATATATATGAATCACCAAGGTAGCTTGTTAAAAGTGCCAGTTCTTGGGCCCCACCCCAGAGATTTTTGATTTAGAAAGTCTGCTGTGAATATCAGAAATCCGTATGTTCTCAAACAAGCCTTCCAGGTGATTATAATGTGCATCAATATTTGGGAGCCATTGGGCAAATCATGCCACAAGACTTCTTTAAAATGCACTTTGTGGCTACATGGTCTGAGCCTCAAACCAAGTCTTATTTCATATCCAACCACATACCTCCCCCAGGCCAATACTTAAGCCCTAGCAGGAAACGCCTACAGGAAATGGGCATTTGGATTACCTGAAGGACTTGTTAAAATGCAGATTGTTGGGTCCCAGTTGAGAGCTTCTGGTTCAGTAGGTCTGGAGTCTAAGGATTTGCATTTATATTTCCTAGGTGCCATGCTTATTACTATCCATGAATCATTCTGTAGCAATCAGCGGACTTAGTAAAAAGTGGTGGGGGGTGGGTGGACAGGAGATAGGGAGTAAATAGTGTTTGCCAGGGAATGAGGGGGAGAAGGAGATGGGGAATTACTATTTAATGGAAACAGTTTCAGTTTGCAAAGATGAAGATGTTCTGGAGGTGGAAGATGGTAATAGTTGCACAACAATGTGAACATACTTGGTGTCACTGAACTATACACATATAAATGGTTAAATAGTAAATTTTATGTTGTGTCTATCTTACCACAATTGAAAAAAAAAAAGTTTTGAAGGGGAAGAAAACACACAAATAAAGGCATCCCATTCATGGGATGAATTTCAGTAGAATAGAGGGCACTTAGAAATACATGGGGCATTCTGGAATTATTGGAATACTGGCAGTAGGAATGTAAAGAAATTGATAGATGTGTGCAAGTGTGACATAAGCAAAATGAAGGGAGGGGGCAGAAAAACTGTGAAATGCTGTCCTTGGTCCTAAACCAATAGTACCTGTTGATAAATGGTTTTCTGATATGCCTTGAGACACTGATAACTCCTATTTTAGGGCTTACAGTTTAATACTGATTTTTTTTTTTTAAAGGATGTAGCTTTTACCGTTTCAGAACAAATAAAACCATGAACTCACAATCTACCTAGCTGATTCCATGTATTTTGACAGTTGTATCAGGTTTCCACTTGTAAGAATTTTCTTTTTTCCCATTAGGAAGAAAAGGTATTACATGCCCCACTCCTTTCCATCTCCATCCTAATCATAAGCTTATGCATTGGAAGGCCAGTTGATGTGAAGCATCTCTAGGACTTGTCAAGTGACTGTGTAAGAGGGATGAAGGGGAAGATGGAATTGAAGATGGCTGGCAGGCCTTTGCTTAAGTGACACTCCTCAAAGAGGCTTCAGATACTGCCCTAGTGTGGCTCCTCTTTCCAGTCATTCCCTACACAATTACCATGTTTTATTTCTTCCTAGCCCTTGCTGTTCCCTCTGCCTTGACTTCTCTAAAATCTTTGCATGACCCCCTTCTTTTACTTCGTTTAGGTCTCACAAGCTTTTTTTTTTTTTTTTTTTTTTTTTTTTTAAATCATGCCCCTTTTCATTCTATTATCATGTTACACTTTTATTTTTCTTCAAACATGTATGCCTCACAACTAAAAAACAGGCAAATGATTTCAAAAGCCATTTCACTAAAGAAGATGTATAAATGGCCAATAAGCACATAAAAATATGCCCAACATCATTAGTCACTGGAGAAATGAAAATCAAAACCACAATGAGATACTACTTCACAGCTACTAGGATGGCTATAATCAAAAAGATGAATAATCCTAGGTTGCAAGGATATTTCAACATATGCAAATCAATAAATATGATATACCACATTAGAAGAATGAAAGACAAAAATCACACGATCATCTTAATAGACATAGAACAAAAGCACTTGGCAAAATTCTATATACTTTTATGATAAAAACTCTCAACAGATTAGAAGTAGAAGAAATATACCTCAAGATCATAAAGTCCACATATGACAAACCCAGAGCTAATATCATACTCAACTGTGAAAGGTTGAAAGCTTTCCCTCCAAGATCAGGAACAAGACAAGAGGTGCCCACTCTCACCACTCCTGTTCAACAGAGTACTGGAAGTCCTAGACAGAGCAATTAGGCAAGAAAAAGAAATACAAGGTATCTAAGTGGGAAAAGAAGAAGTAAAGTTGTCTGTTTGCTGGTGATATGATCCTGTACATAGAACATCCTAAAGACTCTACTAAAAAACTGTTAGACCTAATAAACAAATTTGATAAAGTTACAGGATGCGAAATCAGCATACACACTTGTTAGAATGGCTATCAACAAGAGGACAAGAGATAACATGTGTTGGTAAGAATGTGGAGAAAAGGGAACCCTTTTGCACTGTTGGTGCACAGATGTTCATAGCAGTATTCCTCATAATAGCGGAAGGTAGAAATAACCTACATGTCCATCAACTGATTAATGGGTAAACAAAATGTGGTACATCCATACAATGGAATATTATCCAGCAATAAAAAGGAATGATTCGTGCTACAACAGAGATGAAACATGAAAACATTATGCTAGGTGAAAAAAGCCAGTAAACAATACTCAGTTCCATTCACAAGAAATGTTTAGAATAGACAAATCCACAGAGACAGAAGGAGGATTTGTGGTTGCCAGGGCCTGGGGGGGAGGAAAGAATGAGAAGTGACTACTAATGAGAAAGGGACTTCTTTGGGGGATAATGAAAATGTTCTGGAATTAAATAATGGTGACAGTTTCACAACTTGAAAAACACTGAAAACCACTGCTTTTCATACTTAAAAATAAGAAAATAAAAATATTTCTTTAAATGAATAAACACAGATAACCACTTATTTTATACATATATATATATATATATACATAGTTATATATATTAATATAAACTTTCTATCAGTCATCCTCACGGGATCAGAATGAAAACATTACAAACAAGATGTAACTGATTAGTAAAGGACTCAACTATGTTTATGCCAGTGAAAAGTTAAGTACCAGAAGTGTTTTCAAGTCAAGAGGAGTAAGTAATTGGAAAGAGAAAAGCTCGGAGAGTGGCCTGGAAATTTCCATTCATTTCCATAAGATAAATGAGAGTCATTCATTTTAGAATTTAGCACCACAGAGCTAATATAGGTATTATTACCATCTGCTGCCTGGCAGATAGGAAGTGTTTAATAGCAGTTGGAGACTTATCCCTCTATCTCCTGGGTAAACACTCTCTTATCAGCAAAGGGAGAAGGGAGGCAGGGCAGAGCACAGCAGTGTGGTCTCTTAGCTTCCCCAGTCCCAGGGACTTGGCCGGAGTCTCAGGGAGAGAGGGGACAGGGAGAAGCAGAAGCTGTTTCTGACTGAGTCTGGTGAGGCATCCGGCACAGGCTGCACTGCTTGGGCACCCTGAAAGCTAAGTGAGAAACAATGAGAGACAGGTAGACTCCCTCTCAGGTCGGCACTGACCACAGCAAGTCCTCCACACAATGGAGACAGCAGGGACCTTACCGTGCTGGGTTGTGTGAACTACTCAGTTCAATCGGATCATTTAAATCAGTGGTGCTTAACTAGCGACAATCCACTCCCCCCACCGCCCCAGGGGACATTTGACAATGTCTAGAGAGATACATTTATGATTGTCACAACTAGGGGTGTGGGTGCTCCTGGCTTCTGCTGGGTGGAAATCAAGGATGTTGCTAAATATCCCACAATGCAGAGGACAGCCCCTCACAACCATCCAGCCCCAAATGTCAATAGTGCCAAAGCTGAGAAACCTTGATTTCAATGAAAGCACTTAGCATAGTGCCTGGCACTTGTTAGAATAATGTTGTTTCACCACTATGGGCAGATCTTCTCCTGGTGTCCATAGTGTTTCAAATAATTGGCAATTCCCTCAACTCACCTTATATACCATAGTTTCTTCATTATAAGACAAACTAAAAAAAAATCACTGTTTTAGTTTTTTGACTTGGTATGAGGTGTGATCATTTATATATTTACCCACTAAGTAGCTCTTATAAAATCACAGTGGATAGTTAATGGCGTCTTTTTTTTTCTAACACCTGTATTGTATGATTCCTATACAGTAAACTACACACATTTCAGATGCACAATTTGATTAATTTTGATAAACGTATACACCAGTGAAGAAAAGCAATATACTATATACTCTTCCAAGCTTCTATTTCCTGTGTTAGACAGGAGTTCCTGAATAGTGCCTGGAGACATGAAAAAGTAACCTATTCAAATGTGAGCTGATTTATTATCACCAACTCAGAGTCACTAATTGACTTTTCTCCTGCTGCTGCTGACAAATACTGCTGTCAAATTCTGCACATGCTAATTTTTTCCTGATGAATATTCAGAACAACAACAACAACAACAACAACAACAAACCCCAAAACATTAGCTTTGGTAGAGACCCTGGAAAGTCTTTCAGTTCCCTCCTATTAAAGATGAGAAACTAGAGATCCAGCGAAGGCTCACGGACTTTCCCGAGTCCATTCGGCTACACCCTGATGGAGCCGAGCCCGCAATTCAATGCTCCAGAATTCCAGGCCAGGGCTGGCCCGCAACCACAAACGTGTCATCTTCCTTCAAAATGAGCTCAGTGAGATGTTATGACATTTTATCCATCTTGTGTGCTTAGTGACACTCTCTACAGCATATGATTTTGGTCCTCAGACTACACTGATGTATCCATGTTACAAACATTATTAAGCACACTACTAGGAACCAGGCAATATTTTAGATAAAAATATAAGTAAAAATGAGTACAAGGGTAGAAAACTCACTTACATTCTAGGTCCAAGCAAATAACAAAAATGAGACAGGCTAGACTGTAAGGTTACCAGATGAAACACAGGAGCCCTAACTGAACTGTGCAAATTACACAGAACATACGTTGAAAATGGTAAGATAAAATCAAGTCGCTGTTTATCTGAACTTCAACTTTAAATGGGACATCGTGCATTTTTATTTGCTAAATCCAGGGACTCTAGCCCGACTGGCAGTGGGGAGAACTGAACAGTGCCTGCCTCTCTCACCTAAAGGGGGCCGCTGCTACTCAGTTTCAGAAATGGTTGCTGTGAGGAACGCATGTCACCGAACCACTGAAATTATCATGATAAGCTGGAAATCTAGGCTTTTAGTTCAATTCTCCCACATTTTAAAAGCTGTAAACTGATTTGGAAAAAATTTAAAGACTACGTGGGGGGAAAAATCATGTCTGTGGATTGTGATGGTGCTAAGAGTGTCCTCAATAAGAACTCCCTTTCCCACCTGAATGGAGAAGCAGTTGGGCCCTACAGGGTTCAGAGAGATGGAGGTGAAAAGCCAGCCTTGATACCACAGATGCTGCAACAGTAAAGGATTTCGCTTACGTGTTAAGTATACAACCAAACAGGATTGCTAGCAGGCTCCTGAAATGAACCAACCGTAGCCTCCCCCAATCCAGCCCTTCACCCCAACAAAGCAGAGTTTACCCTACAATCAAGAGAGCAAACTAGAATATTCCCTCTTTCCAGACAGACAGACATGAAGAGGGAGGAGCCGGGCAGAGGCAGAGCTGTGTGCCCCGCCCCCTCCCCTACTCTCCTGGCCAACCTGCAACACCCTCACCGCCAGGGCAGTCCCTCCCTATGCAACAAACTGGAGCTGGAGAATGAGTTAGCCCAGTCCCCCAGGCTGGATTTGGTTCACGAGCCTCCAGCTTTGTTCACCTGACTTGGTCCCTGACTTTCCAAGTTTACAGTTCAGTAGAGGAATTGATGTACTCGAGTGCATCGATGTGCTATCAATACTTGAAGGAACATCTCTACAGGATTCATCTCCACAGCAGCGAATTCTTACCTGGGATGACGCGTGGATGAGGGTTAGGATGTTACAGAGTGATTCTTCCTGCCTTTCTGCTGAAGGCTGATCACAATGGTGGTGATTAGTCCACATCCGAAAGGGAAGAATTGAGACACCTGTGCAGGACTTGCAAGGCGAGGCCAGTTCTGTGACTCTCAGCAAATATCCATCTCAGGGGTGAGTCTGGAAATAAGAGCATTATTTTTGAAGCGTGTATCCTTGTGTTGGTGTCTCAGCCCCGTTGCCCATGCCTGTCGGGGAATGCGTAGGGGATATCCCTCCCTCCCCTCAAGCCTGCTGAGAGGAGATTAAGCTATCCTCTGGATAGGTAATGTTTGGGGTTTGCTGAGTCCAGTGACTGCGATGTGGCACATGCCTATGAAGTCAAAAACCAAGAGGATGTGGTGGCTACTGTGAGGGCAGAGCCCAGACTGCCCTGGGAGCAGGCTGTTTTCCCTGTGAGGGTGGGGGCCAGGGTACAGGAGCACCTCTCCAGGACCACCCGTGAGCTGTATGGGCGGCAGAGAGGAAGAGGGCTGGCCTGCAGGCTGAGAGCCTGAAGAGAGGCCTCAGACCCAACAAGAGGATGGACCGCCAGAGTCCTGGGATCTGGGGAGGAAATGAGAGTGATGTATAAAGGAAAGTGCTTTGCCCACATCACAGAGAGTCCAGATGAGTGTTCCCAGTGAGGTCCTCTGAGAACCCAGGAAAGTGCCCATGAGAACAGCTCTCTCTGGGCCAAACTCAGGGAGAGCTGGTTTTAAACATCTGAAGGGCAGGAACCATCACCACATTACTTCAAAGTGTCCACACGAGGAAGATCTTCCTTGTTTCATATCTTTCCTCCCTCATCTGCTGCAACCCAGGAGGAGCCAGATACCTCTTAGCAAGTGGGAAAAAGGGGGAAATAGAGACAAAAATCTGCTACTCTTTCCATTAGGTGGGGAAATAGAAACATTGCTTTCTCCCATTCAACACCCAGTGCACCTCTTAGGGGATGGAGTTGGGGGAAGGAAGAGGCTTGAATAGTGAATGATTATTTCAGAGGTTTAATCATTACATAGAGATGGATATTTTAATTACTGAAGTAAAACTGTTTTGAATTAAAGGTGAGTGGAAGACATTTTATTATCAGGAAGAACAGATAAAGTATGGGGCTCCCCTCTCCCCTGGCACCCCACCAAGATTCTATCCAAGGACAGAGGAAGAAATAGCCTTTTGGGTGAGTTTGAATGGGCAGAAGAAAAGTATTAAGTTGTTTACTAAATGCACACTACAAATCTTGCTTTTTTGTTAACACAAATGCTGCTGATATTTTTAGTTTGTGCAACTGAAAACCCATCTCAGGCTGGCTTTGCGTAACTGACATGGGCCCAGTTTGATCGAGGCCATGGCTCTGTTTCCCAGTGGCTGTCTCGGCTCTGCCTCCATCCTTGCTAGCTTCTTCCTCAGGCTGGCGTTCTTCTTGGTTACAAGACGGCAACCAGCAGCAGATGTAACTACATGTTTCCTGTTCACTTCTGAAGGGGAGAGCATCGCTTCCTGAAACTAGTGATCAAAGATCCTCAGTTTCCTGTTGAGTAGAACACCTGTGAAGAAATCCCTATGGCCAGGGAAATGTCATGTTCTGGCTGGATTAGGCTTGTATTAATTAATCCAGTCAATGGAACATAATTAAACTACCCAGGATTCTCCGCAGACAGTAGAGAAAAGGGAAACCCAGCCAAAATGCAAGGCTGCTACCCAGTAGGATGGAAATATCATGGATGCTGACAAGATGACTGAAAAACTGTACACCGCAGGAGATCAGGAAGAACTGAATAGAAGATGTGCCCATTGAGCCATGACCTCTAAAGAGGAAAAGGGATTGGGGTCAGGTAGAGGCAGGGAGGAGAGTGGATTGTACTGGGGTTGGACATGGAGTGTGTAAGGGCACTGCAGATGGATGAGTGAATGTGAGAATCCTAGAGCGCTAAGCAGCATGATTATATTGTGGAAACTGTAAGCAGATGGTTCTTTGGAATGCAGGGTACCGGAGAGGTGAGAGAGAGATGAGAGTGTCAACCTGTATGAGTAGAATCTGTCAGGAGCCAGATGCCACAGACTGAGGAGAGCTTAACAGAGGGGCTATTTACAATGCTGTGGGCAGGATTAAGGGAAACAACTGAGATGTGCTGTATTATGGTGGGTAGTAACAGCACAAAGCCATCTCCGTCCCTAGATCTGAAGGGAGTACGTGGGGAGCCACCAAGGCACCAGAGATCTCGGAGTCTGCATGATAGGACTTTGCTGGAAGTCAGTGGGCAAGGGAGCCAATGGATGCAATCTCTACAGGTCAGCATCCTGGGGCCAGAGCACAGTGGAGAATGATAGAGAGGTACAGAGGGACAAACAGAACACATCCAGCACAGAACAGGGGACAAACATCTGGAGGAATAAACAAAATCTCAAAAAACATCCTGTGGGTCCCAGGACGTCATCGAAGATTTCAGAGTTGGAGCACCACTGGCCTCTAGAGGGAGCTCAAGGATTTCTTTCCTTTCTCAGTCCAGAGAGGAAACAGACTGCGGACCAAAGAGACTCCACGGAAAGAGCCCTCAGCCAGGGGAACTCGGAGGTGGAAAGGAATTGCTCCCAGAATGGGAGATTTCCCCTTTGCACTTAGATTTACTACGTTTGGATTGATTTGTAGTAATACTAATTAAAGCAATCAAAGCTTACACTGTTATTCACTGTGTGCCAAGTTTTAGTCCAGCATTTAGTACAACTCTCTGAGGTAAATGCCATTTTAATTTCCATTTTATAGATTAGGGGACTGAGAGTGCCTGGATTGGACCTACATTACATCGGACCATTCCTTTTTGTTTCCTCCCAGGCTGCTGGTTTTTAAGCAGCTGGGTCAAAGGCTGCCCTTGCTTAGAAGCCTAATAAAACCATGGCAGGCTCCAGAGAAAAGGAGGCTTAAAAAGAGAGAAAGCTTTCTGTTAGGATTTATCTTCATTTAACAATTTTAAGCACCTATTTAATGACTGAATACTGATTACCTGCCAAGCTTTGAGCCGGGTGCCAGGAACGCCCAGGTGAACAAGGTGAGAGGCCCTGCAGAATAACACTTAAGAGATTCCAGAGCCTGACTGAGCAGATGCGAGTCCTGAATCTACTACATGCTACCTGTGCGACCCAGGGCCAGTCCCTTAGATCACTTTCCGTTTCCTCGTCTCTATACTATAGGTAATAAATAAATACACTTAGAACGATGCTAGGCATGTTGTTAATGTACAAGGTGTGAGCTGCTGTTCTAACAACACACTGTCAGCCTTTGACAATAGATGGAGAGACACAGAGAGAGACAAGATCAGGCTCTTGGTCGGGTGTGAAGGAGCCCAGAAGGCCACATTGTCTGCTACTGTGGCAAGGTCCAGGGTTAAGGGGCAAAGGAGTTCTGGAGGCTCTGCTTGGTCCAGAGCAACTGTTGGGTTTGGGGTCAAAGCTCTATTTCCGAGGTGGCAGACAGGTTCTTGCCTGGCATTCCAACTCAGAGCAGTTGACACTGGCTGCCTGAACCACTGGGCTAAGAAGGATTCTCAGACTGCACGTAGGGCTAATGAGGAAGAATGCCATGCATGATCAGTGGCGTCTGCCATCGATAGAGGACAGACGGGAGGGAGCAGAGGGTTCTGGAACAGTGTTCTTTTGCCTGGAATGTCCCTTCAGCAGGGGCATCTGGGAAGGACTCAGGGGTCCTGACTAAAGTCACCGATAACGGTAACCACCCGCCCCCAGTTTGTCCCAGACTCTCCCAGTTTTAGCGCTGACGGTGTCATCCTGCATCTGAAGAAACCCATCAGTCTTAGGCAGAATCCAGTTAGCTTCACGGGCTTTTTCTACTTGATCACACTTTATTTTTCCATTTTTTTTAACATAAAAAAACTTTTTTAACACATTTATTGCCTGACAACACTTTAAACAATAAATAAATAAACCATGAACTCTGACCAGTAGAGATACTGTTTTCTTCAGCCTGTGAAAAGGCGTGTATTCTGGCCTGCTGCAACACGCTGGCCTTTCTGGCCTGTGAGTCAGTCCCCTTCCCCTCACAGCAGCCCGCGGTGCAGCACTGCCCCTTCTCAGCGCTTTCCCCCTCTATCCATTGACATCTTGGCAGGAAACAGCTGGCACCCTCACAGGGGTTTAACTGGAAAGCATTTCACGCAGGGATTATTTACAGAGGCGTGGGCAGGGTTAACAGAACCGACCAGATCTGGGGAGACACCCAGGGATTAGCCCTCACCCCCGGAGGCCTGCTGAGAGCCTCTGCCCGGGCTGTGGTGAGGCCAGGCGGGGAGTGTGCGGGGGGAGGCACCCCTGACCTGGCCCTCCTCCTCCCGCCCTCCCGCCTCTTGCCAGCGCCTCCCAGTCAGAGGGCACGGGGAGCAGGTCAGCGTCCCAGGCCACAGAGCCTGGCCAGGAAGGGCTGAGAAAACAGCTGAGAATAACCGGCCCATGCCACCCTGTTGTCAGCCAGCTTCCATTCTCGTCCTTTCCTCAGCTAAAGAGTCTCAGTCCCCAACACTGGGGATACTCAGTCTCGTCACTGAGGGTGACACAGTTCAGTCCTCTCCTTTCTGGAAACTACACTGTGACTGCAGCCACCACCAGGTGCCAGGCAACCAGGAAGGAGTGACAAAGAAACCATTACAATGACATGCAGGGGCCAGAGCCCCGCATCTGAGCAGATCTAACGTGGCAACCCTGACTTCCCTCTTCCCCAACTCATTCCATAACGCCCTTCCCCTCCACTGGCGCCTTGGCAGTGAAGGCGTCTTGCCTGAGGGAGGAGCCACACCTTCAGCCCCGCAGGACTCAGCGCTTAGTGCCCTGTCTTTATCGGGTTGCACTGGTCCCACTGACCATGACTGTTGGACGGGGAATGCAGTAAATCCCACGGGCTCCAGACGTGGCGTTGTCCGCACTTTGTAGTCACAATCCAATTTCTCCTTGATAAACAGAATCACTCCCACCAGCCCACACAGACACCCAACTCTCTGCCCCTAAATAGTGTCACAAGCAGCCTGAAACAGCCAGGTGGCAACTGCAGTGCTGTCTAGTGGAAATATCCCCTCTCTGTTTGGCAAAAGGACCTCAAATTCACTAGATACACCATTTCAGGGACAGGAAGAAAATCTTCTTGAAGCAGGTTATGAAGGGTTACAGGGAGAGAAGCCACTCTCACCTCCACTCCTGGGTTCCCGGAGCCATTCACTCAACATCTTGTATTGACCCTCAATCTGATCACTTGAAGAACACCCCAACCTCACAGTGGGATGTTGTCTCCTCCCGGCTTTATATACCAAGCTTTCAATATGTCATTTTATCATCCACCAAGCCAGGTGCTTGCAGGTGATGTAAAAACCATGGATTTCAAGATGTAAGCTCAGTATCACAGTTATTTCACTGTCAAGGAGCTCCTCAGTCAGAGGCAATGATGTGAGTAATACCTGGGGTTGGAATCAGGCTGCCTACCAAACACATATGCTGATGCTGGCAGAAGCACTGTGGGCAGGAAAGGGGACTCACACTCCAGAGTGTGCAACCATTCCCTAAAGACACCTCACTGCCCTTTTCAAAATAGAGTGGTCTAAAATAATGAAACTGAGTGGCTGGCACTCACAGGAGACGGTGCCAAATATGGGCTCAGCATTGGCTTCTGGTTTAGAAGGTTGGACCCTCCGCAGCAGCTGTGGCCAGATCAGCTGTGGGGAGAGGAAGTGTATGTTTGTGCCTCCATCGCTGCTCCCACAGCTCCTGGGACTTGGGGCATTTATGCAAGCACAGAGACGGCCAGGGAAGGAGGCTCACTGACAAACCAGGCTGAGGCCATCCTGGCCATCTCCTTACTTAGCCTTCCATGCAGTGGGTGTCCCCTGAGGGGCACCAACACGGGGCTCAAGTAGCTCCATGGACTGTGGTCATTCCTAGAGGTCCATGACATAATTTCCCTTCAGATGATCTTGGCACCAATCTTCCAATTAATGTTTTTAAAAGTACCTGATTAGTTGGCCAACCCATTACCCACTACCCATGAAACAGTGTATTTCACGAAACTCAAGTTATCTCTTTTTTCACGTCAACCAGACATAGTGCCCAAAGTTCTGTCCACTGGGAGGTTTCCTTCTGACTTGCAGAGCCACCCTAGACAGATCTATCCTTACATCAGGCCAGTGGCCCCCTGTCTTCTGATTTTTTTTCTGCAGAATTCCCTGAGGCCAGAGGTATGGCGGGAAACAGTAGGAAGTCTGAGTCATCTGCTTCTGCAAGGAAGAGAGGTGCTGAGAACAGAACTGGGATGGGAAGGGATACAGAATAACACTCACCCACAGATGTGCGAGTTCTTTACCCCTGAATTTAAATGGAATGATTCTTCAGCAAGCTTATTCCTACTTTATGTGAGAAAATCCTTACAGACATAACAGCATCAATATTCAAGCCCAGAGAGCAATAAAAGAATAATAACTTAGCACTGGACATATATTTCTAACAAATAATGTATCTCATAGTCTATCCATGTGGTAAAAGTAGATGCATCCAACATCTATGTTTAATTAATTTTTTCCAGAAAGTCTGTTCTGAAATGTGAGCACCTGATAAATTCCTTATGTTTGTGCTTTTTATTTTTTTAAACTTTTTTTTTTGGGGGGGGGAGGTAATTAGATTTATTTAATTTTTTTTTTAAATAGAAGACACTAGGGATTGAACCCAGGACCTTGTGCATGCTAGGCATGCACTCTACCACTGACCTGGACCCTCCCCGCCTTGTTTGTGCTTTTTAAAACATGTTTCCTTTTTATATTTTGTCAGCAAGGGGAAAAATCAGATCAATTCTATACGATCAGTTTTATATAACCATTATTGAAACCGTTGACATCCCAATATGGAGTCTTTAAAATAAATGTGCTTAAATTAACCTATGATACCAGGAGTCAGGAAAGGCAGCACAAGAGGGCATCCAGCAGCTGGTAATGCTGTGCTTCCTCCTCTGGGCACTAGTTACACGGGAGGCTTCATTTCGTGTAATTACTATAGGCTGTGCACTCATGATAGAGGTCTTACTGTACATGTCTATTACACTTCAATAAGAAGGAAAAAATGAAATGTGTTTTATATAATGATGACATTCTCACAAAAGTTTTCACGAACTAGAAACTAGATTAGAAAATTTTGTGACATGCTGCACGATTGGTACATTCTTCTAGCTAACCAGCCCGTCAAAATCATTTATCAAAGGCCTAGAATACAAGGCACTGCATTAAATATAGTCTATAGTTTTGTGGGGAGGGCAACATATCTGCATCAAGAACAATTCAGAAAGCAAATATTTACTGAGCATCTATTACATACCAGACACTACTCTAGACCCCTGAGATTACATGAGTGAGCAAAACAGGCAGAACTCGACCTTCTGAGCTTCATGAGAGGAGACAAACAATTAACAACAAACAATAAGGAAATTGCATGATGTATCATATGGTGATAAGAAATACTCAAGAAAATCGAGCAGGGTAAGGGAGATAGGGAGTATGGTGGGGAAGATTGCAATTTTAAATAAGATGTTCAGGTAGGTGTCACTAAGATGGTGGTACTTAAGCAGAGATGTAAAGTAGATATACCCATGAGTATAGCTGTAGGGAGAGAATCCAAGCAGAGGGAACACTGGGGCAGGAAAGGAACTGAAGAGTTCACACCAAAGAAGCCAGTGTGATTAGGATGAGGTTAACCAAGAGGAAAGGAGTAGATGTGAGGCCAGGGAATTAATGAGAATAAAGATCACTGTAAGCTGCTGCAAGATTTTGTTTTTTACTTCCCTTGAAATGGGGGCTCCCCTGCAAGAAGTTGAGTAAGGGAGTGGCAGGAGCTGACTTACATTTTGAAAATGTCTGGCTGCTATTCTGTGCCTAGACTACAAAGGAGGGAGAGCATTAGCAGTGAGACCAGCCAGGGGGCTGTTGCAATAATCTAGCTGAAAAACGATGGGGCTTAGACTGGGCTGGTGGTGGTGGACATGGACATAATTGTCAGAGTTCGGATCTATTTTGAATTTCAACCAACAGACTTTGTTGAAGAGTTGGAAAGGAGATTTGAGAAAAAAGAGGAGTCTAGCATGGTTTGGGAGGTTTCAGGACTAAACAAGGATGAAGCTGTCACTAACTAAGAAGAGGAAGACTGTGGCTAGAGGAAGACTTGGGAGGAGGATTATGAGCTCAGTCTCGGGCATGGTCAGTTTGGGATGTCTATCAGACATCCTAATGGAGAGGTCAAGTAGGTAGTTAAGTATAGATCAGTCTAGAGTCCGAGGTAAATATGTGGATATGAATGTAAATTTCAGGTTACTAGGCATAGAGATTATATTTATAAGATTAGATGAGATAATTGGAAAGAGAACGTAAAAAGAGAGGAGAACCAAAGACTAAGGCCTGGACCCCTCCAAGAGAAGGACTGAGCAAAACAGAAAGACAAAATGGCCAGTTCTGTCCAAGGTATTCCGAGCCCGCAACAGGACTAGTTGACTTACCACTGCAGTAATTACCTCCCAGGAAAATAAGATCCAAGGACATTTTTCCAGTTTCTCTGCCAAGCCATGATAATGAGTAATTACACAGTACCTGGCACATAGGAAGAGCTTTCGAATTATTGCAAATTGTTGAATGAATTATTTCAGGTCTCTGGGGACAGGCCAAAATTTCTTGAGACTTGAGCTCTTATTATTAGAGAGACTTAGTGTTCTACATACATTTAGACTCCCTCCCCTTTGTAACCTCCAGACACTGGGACCAGATGAGTCAAGGTGGTTCCCACTTGGGACTGAGCAGGAAGCCTATAGGCTACTTCACTAAGAACGTCTGTTCTTTCTCCCTGATCAACTCTATCTGGTCCCTAAACATCTACCTGCTGTGACCCAGCATTCTTCTGCCCAGAGCCTCTGTCTCATTGGTCCCTCAGACTGACCCATCTCCCCTTTGAACTGCTTTCTGCCTCTCACTGAAGCCTCTGCTTAATGTCATCTCTTCAGAGAAGCCTATTATCATCAACTGACCTCAAACTGCTCTAGTCTCATCCACTTTCTTTTCCTACCACACACGACTACCTGCCGTTATATTTACTTATTTGGTTGGTGATATGGCCTGAGTTGTATCCCCTTAAATTTTGTATGTTGAAGCCCTAACCCTCAGCATGCTACATGTAGATTGAGGAAGTAATTAAGATTAAATGAGGTCTTAAGAATGGAGCCCTGATCAGACAGCATTAGTTTCCTTATAAGAACAGACACCAGACAGTCAGCTCTCTCTCGATCTTGCTCTCGCGCTCTGTCTCTCTCTGTTGTGTAAGGACATGGAGGGAAGGTGGCCAAGTGTAAGCCAGAAAGAGAGCCTCACTAGAAACTAAGTTAGCCAACACTTTGATCTTGGAGTTCTAGTCTCTAGAATCATGAGAAATAAGCCACCCAGTCTAGGGTACTTTGTTACGGCAGCCTGAGCTGACTGAGACCACTGGTTGCCTTCTGCCTGTGCCACTAAAACCGTCTCTTAAAAGCAGGAATTTCTCTACTTTTTTCCCTATCCCAGTATATGGAACTAGAACAAAGTTTCACCCATAGCAGGCCACTCATTAAATGCTGATGAATGAATCAACTCTCAGATCTGGGCAAGATACCACTTAATGAAATAGTTATATGGATTACCGCCATGTGGAAGGATCTACACCAAGCATGAGTAAAAGTAAAGAACATGTGGTCCCCGGCCCCCGAAAAGCCTGCGATCTGGTTGCTCTGGGTTAGGCTGCTCTGTTCGGCTGACAGCAATTCACTTCCCCAAACTCCAAGCCCTGTTTCCTGCCAGGCTCCCGAGAGGAGGCACAGCGCTTTGGGTAATAACAACCCTCATTTTAGCAGAGGCTCCAGGGTGTTTTCCATGACAGTCATCTCCGGGCAAACAGAGCAGGTTTTCAAAGTAAATTTAGCATCTCATTTGGGATGAATAGTCTGTATTTTTGTCTTATAAATCATACCCAGCAATCTTTTTCTCAACCTTGCCCCTTAAAGAATAGAGGAAATAATGTTTCTGACCAAATCAGTTATAGGATGGGAGTCCATTATAGACACTGTGGTAGGAAAGGGTTTGGAGAAAACCCTTACTTCTCTTGTCAGGAGACTCCCAATTCAGGATCTTATAGTCTTGGCTAAACTCTGACTTTGAAAGTTCCCAAAAGACAAACACACACACACACACACACACACACACACACACCCACCCCAGAATTAATACATTCAGACTGAAACCAGCTAACACAGTGGCACATTGTATAAAGGGTGATCTTTATTGTGACCTAACTCCATGGACTATGTGGACATGAGAGCCAAAACTAGCTATCTGTGTGGGAAAAGGTAATGATGTTATGGATCCCCAAGACTGTAAAATTAAAAAAAAAGAAGATAAGCAACAAGAAAAGCTTTCAGTCTCACAGCTCAGTCCCCTGTTAAGAGGTAGAAGGGTTTTATTTCTGTCTCAAGCGTAGGCTTAGGCAAACCCAAGCCTTGGTCTTTGTGGTGGGCTTATAAGCAGGGTAAATGGAAAAAGGGAAATTCCTGGCAAGCCCTGGCTTGGAGACAGTACAAAAAAACCTCAGTAAGTACAGTGTATTTCCTTCTTTCCTGAATCCATACTAACTCGCCCAGTAAAACTTTCTTTAGTCCTTCACTGATTCCAAAACCTATTTTAATTCTTGCCTTTCGCTTATTTCCTTTCCCACAGATGGTACTGGGTAAAATATAAGCCTGTAAAAGTAAAGCTTAAAAGGCTTACTTTTCTTTTTTTGGCTTTAAAATGTTTCACATGACTACATGATAGTCCCACCTCAACCACCCACACTTAAATTTTTCCTCTTCCTAGCATTAATAGGTCTAAACGTTTGGTTAAGAAGGAAATTTTGAATAAGGAACTTCATCTACCATTCTCTTGCCTCATGAAGGAGTTTTTAAAAATACTGAGGAGTTTTGATTCTCGGTACAATACAGTAAGCACATTCATTCATTGCACCCTGTCCCCGCCACTGAATGCTGCTCTAAAGCCTGCAGAGAACACATGGAACATCTGAAGACTCTGAAGGTAGTAGCAGAAGGAGGTGACCAAGATGGTGAGTTTGTCACTTTCCCCCCTCTGCTATCTCTTGAAATGAACTCAAGGCTGCCTGAAACTCAAAAAGAGTGGGAATGGGGAGCAGGCAGAGAGAGCTCTGGGAGAGGTCCTCTAATTCAGGCTGGAAGAGTGGGAAAAGCAAATTCTAACACTTGGAGAGATGGGAGGAAACCATTCTTTTAATTATTTTTTTCTTTTCTCCATGTTCTCATTCACTTTAGCCTCCGAGGAGCACTGCAGCAGTGGTAGTAACAGGAGCATGCAGAAGCCAGAACTCTGAGAACAGGGAGCACCCCTCTCTGACTGGAGGAGCTGTAGTCCCAAGGGGATGACGCAAACTCTTGTGGTTTTTGTCTATGTTCTTTCATCGCTTGGTCTCAGATGTGGGTCAGCTGCAGGAAGTGCACAACAGTAGGGTCACCAGAACCCCAGTTTTCTGGCCTGAAGGCCAAAAGGTGAGTCCCAGGAAACCAGGATATACCAACGAGATCAAAGAGAGAAACGAGTTCAGGACTGAACCTCCTTGAAGTTGTTTATGAATTCCTGGGCTGACCCCTGACTTGTACATCTGACTCTAAACTAACATTTGTATCATCAGAGTCTTAGAAAAAGAGGGAAAAGAGTGTAGTGCAGAAAAGATGTAACAGCTGAAAACTTTCAAAATTTGGCAAGAGAAATAAAATTACAAATTCAAGAAACTCAGCAGCCCTCAAAAATGATAATCCTCGAGAAATCCACCTCCAGACACAGTATGATCAAATTGCTAAAAACTAAAGACAAAGAAAAAATTTTGAAAGAAACTGGAGAAAAACAATACATTACTCACAGGGAAACAATAATTTGGATGACTACAGATTTCTCATCAGATCATGGAAAAGAAAATGAAACAGTATTTTTAAAGTGCTGAAGGAAAAGAACTGTCAACACAGAATTCTATAACCAGTGAAAATATTCTTCAGGAATTAAAGGGAAAAAAAAGACATTTTCAGATGGAGAAAAACTAAAAGAATTCACTGATAGTAGCTCTGTTCTTAAAAAACTGCTAAAGGGAGTTCTTCAGACAGAAGTAAATGAGGGAAACGTATAAAGTCAGTAATGAAGGCAGA
Organism: Camelus dromedarius; assembly: GCF_036321535.1. Lineage (NCBI taxonomy): Eukaryota > Metazoa > Chordata > Mammalia > Artiodactyla > Camelidae > Camelus > Camelus dromedarius. The sequence goes on from NC_087446.1 coordinate 26,927,520, forward strand.
GCAACAACATGGTAAATATTTTGGAGGAATATACTACTCTTTTTATTGAGTATTTTACAATATGCTTGAAAGCAAAAATTATAACATTGTCTGATGGCGTTTTCAATGTATATAAATGTAGTATACAACACAACTACAACAAAAAGCAAGAAGGAAAAAGATCTATATGGTAGAAAGGTTTCTATATTCTATTTCAAGAAGTAGTAAAATATTGATTCTAAGTAAATTTTGAAAAGTTAAATATGTGCATTGAAATGTATGAGATTCAGTGAGAGCAGTACATAGAGGGAAATTAATAGCACTAAATATTTATATGAGGAAAAACAGAAAGGTTTCAAACCAATCATCTAAGTTCCCAATTCATGAAACTAGAGAAAAGACTAAACCCAAAGCAATCAGAAGGAAAAACATATTAAAGAGTACATATCAATAAAATAGAAAACAGAAAAACAGCAGAAAAGTCAGTGAAACAAAAAGCTGGCTCTCAAAAAAGACTATAATATCTACATCTATAGAAGCATATATAGATATACATTCCCATACATGTCTCTAGAAGGACTATGAAAGGGCACAAGTTACCACTATCAAGTATGAAAAGGGATATCATTACAGATTCTGCAGACATTAAAAGGATAAGGGAATACTGTGATTAACTACATATATACATTTGGCAACTTACAAAAACGGACCAATTCATAGAATAAACAAAAACTACCAACACTCACCCAAGAAAAACTAGATAACTGAATAGTTCTATACCTATTAAAGAACTTAATTCATAAATAAATGCCTTTCCAAAAGGAAATTTCCAGATGCAGATGGTTTCACCGGTGAATTCTACCAAAGATTTAAAGAAGAAATAACGCCAGTTATACAAAATCTCTTCCAGAAAACAGAATAGGAAGTAATGTTGCCTAACTGATTTTATGAGGTCATCATTACTCTGATACAAAAACTAAAGGGAACATTAGAAAAGAAAAAGAGGCTAATATTTCTCATGAAAATGGATGCAAAAATCCTCAACAAGTCTATATGTAACAAATGTTGGTGAGGGTGTGGAGAAAAGGGAGCACACTTGTACACTACTGGTGGGAATATAAATTGGTACAACCACTATGAAAAATAGGGTGGAAGTTCCTCAAAAAAACTAAAAATAAAACTACCATATGATCCAGCAATTCCAATCCTGGGTATATAGCCAGAAAAAATGAAAACACTAATTGAAAAAGATACATGCACCCCAACATTCATAGCAGTATGATTTATAATAGCCAAGATACGGAAACAACCCAAGTGTCCATCAATAGACAAGCAGATAAAGAAGATATGGTATATATATACATATATATATATGTATTTCATTCATAAAAAAGAATGAAATTCTGCCATTTGCAGCAACATGGATGGACCTAGAGAATATTAGTGAAATAAGTTAGACAGAGAAAAACAAATACTGTATGACATCACTTATTTGTGGAATCTAAAAAATAAACCAAATGAATGTATGTAGCAAAAAAGAAACAGACTCAGATATAGAAAACAAACCTAGTGGTTACCAGTGAGGAGAGGGAAGAGGGGAGGGGCAAGATCAGGGTACAGGATTAAGAGCTATAAATTACTCTGTATAAAATAAGGAACAAGGATACATTATACAGCATAGGGCGTTACAGCCATTATTTTATAATAAATTTTAATAGATTTATTAAATCTATTAAATCTGAATCATGCTGTACACTTGAAACTAATATAATATCTTAAGTCATCTATCCTTCAAAAAAATCCTCAACAAAATCAAATCCAACAATATGTAAAAACAATAGTATACAATGCCAAGTGAAATTTATCTTGGAAATGAAAGACTGGTTCAGTGTTGAATATTGGTCAATGTAATCTACCATACTAGCAGTCTAAAGAGTAAAAAAAACCAAACTAACTAAAGAAAAATGACATTAAAAGCATAAACCATAAAAGAAGAAATTGATAAATTGGACTTCACTAAAATTAAAAACTTTTGCACTGTAAAAGATATTAAGAGCATGAAAAGGCAAGCTACAAATTAGGAGGAAATATTTGCAAACAATATTTCTAAAAAAGGACATTCATCCAGAATACATAAAGGACTCTCAAATATCAACAATAAGAAAACAATCTAATATTAAAATGGACAAAAGACTTGAATAGATACTTTGCCAAAGAGAATGAATGGATGGCAGATAAGCCCATGAATAGATGTTCAACATCACTAGCCGTTAGGGAAATGCAAATTAAAACCCACAATTAATTATCTATTAGAATGGCTGAAATAAAAATTACCAAAATACCAAGTGGTGGCAAGGATGCAGAGCAAGTGGGACTCTCACACTTTGCTGGTGGGAATGTTAAATGATATAGACCCTCTGGAAAACGTTTGGAAGTTTTTAATAAGGCTAAACATTTACACCCACCATATCCAGCAATCCTATTCCTGGATATTTACCATAGAGAAATAAATACATTTACAAAACAAACAAACCAACCTTGTACATAATTGTTTACACAGTGGCTCTAGTCATAATCACCCTAAACTGGAAACAACCCAAATGTCCTTCAATTAGTGAATCGATAAACATGGTGCATCCAAATACTGGACTACTACTCAGCAAGACAATGAAAGCAACTTTGAACCATGCAACAACTTGGATAAATCTCAAGGGCTTTAGTCTCTGGATGAAAGGAGCCAGTCTCAAAAGGTTACATATGCAATGATTCCATTTATATGAAATTCCCTAAAGGACAAAGTCATAGTGATAGACAACAGATAAATGGCTACTGGTCTTTCTGTGATTCAGGGTTGGGGAGAGAGTGTGGTGGCAAAGGGAGAACTCATGAGGGAGTTCTGGGGGTGACAGAACTGCTCTGTATCTTGATCCTGGTGATGGTTACATGAATTCACATATGTGTTAAGATTTATAGAACTGTACATACAAAAAGGTCAATTTTATTGTCTGTTAATTAAAACACAAGACTGGGAAACCACAGAAGATTGCACAGATATGTAAAACAGGCAGCAAATCATCGTTTTACTCAATTTTCCTTTTCCATTTACCTAGGGTAGAAAACAGTTGAGGCAAAATACTTTCAGATTTTATATTCTACATGTTTGTTCATTCCCAATTTCCATCAAAGCATCCATGCAACTTGATTCACCGAGTGCAGATCTGGAACAGATAGCTGGAGGAAAGGACAGGCTATCAGAAAGTTAATGACTTGGCCTGACGCCACATTTAAAGGAACAAGGAGGACATTCAAGACTTAATGGAAGTATTCAGTCCAGGAGACAAGCAGACAGGCTTTAGCTTTAATCAACTTTTCCTGCAATATGTTCCAAGAGTTTGCTGGGTCAGCAAATGACCAGCTTCAAGTTGTTAAGCTCACAAGAAGGAGAAACCATGGGAGGAATAAATTAGGAATTTGGGATTAACAGATACAAACTACTATATATAAAACAGATAAACAACAAGGACCTATTGTAAGCATAGGGAACTATATTTAATATCTTATAATAATCTGTAATGGAAAAGAATATGAAAAAGAATATATGTATTTATATGTGACTGAATTACTTGCTGTACCCCAAAAACTAACACAACATTGTAAATCAACTATACTTCAATTAAAAAAAATTGTTTTAAAGGAGAAATCATTGCTTTTCTATGACCCTTAAACCAAAGCTCTACACACAACAGAACTGTGCCACCAGGCCAAAAGTAAGACTACAAATTTGTTAACTTTTTTTTTAGACTGAAGCTCCCTGAGAACTTATCTGCCTTATGCACTGTTGCTCCCAACATTCAGCATATAATAGATGTTCACTTAGTCTCTATAGGATGGAACTGAATATTAGAAGGTGGCTTTAACTTACTAGGATTACTTTAGGATCTCTAGTTCCAGACTAAGTTAGCAGTCATGGTAAAAAATAAGAGGAAGTTGCCTGGTTAAAAAAAAAAAAAAAAAAAGAAGGTGAAATGCTTTTCGTGGTTAGAACATCAATCAGAAAAGGGAGGCATTGTCGAGAATCCCACTGATGTAAGTCAGGAGACTTGACCTTGACTCCAGCCTGGGTTTGGCTCCCCAGCACTGCCAGAGCTGCCGGCCACAGGGACAGCACAGGCAGGGGGAGAGGGGGGAGCCCCTGTGCCATGTGAAGCAGAAGGCAGTCTCTTCTGAAAATATCAAGAGTGACCTGGAAACTCGCTTTAGCTTGGCTTGGTTAGTTTTCAAGTTACCTCAGGAAAAATGAAGGCTATTGCAGGAATCCACATGCATTACTTCTATAAACAGCTCAGGAACTGAGACAATGCCAGCCTGGCCCAGCCCTGTCTCAGCCCACCTCTACCCACTGCGTCTTCTGCTTATGCATTTGCTCCTAATCTAAAATTCTCTTAGAATTTTCTAGTTGGGATGCGTACAGAATTTTACCGAGCCATAGTAATGTTACATCCCAGCCAGTGAATGGGCTGCCCTTGAGTCATAAATGCCGGTACCCGGAATCATAGGTACAAATGGGGCCACAAAATTCAGGGTCTGGGGGTGGGGCAGCTCCCTTCCCAAGGGTGTGAGAGGGGCAGGAGCTGACATTCAAGGACAGAGCTTCCTCTGGAGTTGGGGGCTGGGGCTGAGAGTTTGGGTGACGCTCTGCTTACTCACTTATATTACACACAGGTGGAGGGGTGATCAAGAGCAGTGGCTCTCTCTAGGCTGGAAGGACAAACTCACAAAGGGAGCCTGTAGCGCATCATGCCTGTTGCTGGCCGGACACTCTCGGGTCTCGCAGGGCTATGGAAGGTTGCTCCCCTGGCCCTGGATGTGCCTGGTGCCACACGTGTCTTTTGGGGAGGCTGTGTGTGTTGGCTAAGAACACCGATGTAGAATGTCTTAGGTTCCAATCCCCACATGGCCACTAGCTTTGTGATTTTGCATAAATACCCTTGCCCTCTGAACTTAAGTTTTCTTAGTTATAAAGTGGGGATAATTCTCTCTTAAAACGGTTTAAAACAAAACCTAGAACATGTTACTCTACTCCCTAAAATCCAACACGGTTTCCCATGCTCAGAATCACAACACAAATCCTTACAGTGGCTGCCGATGCCCAGAACAATATCTGTAGCCTCTTTATTCCCTGTCGGGCTCCCCTGTCCCGGGCTGTAGCCACCCCAGCCTCCTGGCTGTCCCTTGAACATGTCAGACCTGCTCCTACTGCAGGCCCCTTGCACCAGCTTTACCTTCTGCCTAGAAAAATCTTCACCTGGGAGGCTTCAAGATTCTCATGATCCACTCCCAGCCCGCCCCACCCTCTTGCCTGTGTTCTGGATTCCCTGTCCTGCTCTACTTTCCAGTGCACAGATCCGTTTCTAATGCAGTCCACAATTCATTATTGATTGTGCTTATTTCCTCTCTCCCTTAGTACAGCATAAACCACAGAGAACAAGAATTTTGCCTGTTTTCTTCATTGATCGTCTTCAGCACTGAGAACACAGCAGGCACAGAGCAGGCACGCAAGAAACAGTTTTGAATGAACCAGCAAGTGCATATCAGCTCCCTCCTGGCTTCATCTCCTTCCATTGCCTTCCATCCAGCCTCAACTTCAGATGATTACCTGAATCACCCTCTCACCCTTCACTCACTCATTTATTCATTTGTTTGTTCAACAATTATTTATGTGTCTGTTCTGTACCAGACACTGGAGATAGAACAGTGAACAAAATTCAGTCACCATCTCCTTACTTTCCAGGAAGACAGAAAACAAATACATAAACAAATAAAAATGTAGTATCATGTGACCTGCTGTCAGATATCAGAACATGCCACCCCGAAATGTGTTTCTTTCACATGACGATTATTTGAAGCTGATTATTTTGAGAAATAGAAGGCCCAGGAGGCGCTCTGAAAACAGAGTAGAGGGTACCCTTTTGTAAAGAACACTGGCATTTAGAAAAAAAAATCTCCATTTGTAAGAGCGTCTCCTACTCTGTACCAGGGAGAGGCTGACTCCAAATCACAAGATACTGCTGTCCACGGAGAAGACACAGACTTAAATCTGCACCACAAGCCTCACTCTTGTTTATTATACTTTTCCTGGTCACCTTTCCATAACTTGCCTCCCCTACACCCTTCTTCCTTTGTTTTAGCTGAAGATGGTGCTGGAGCCCAAATTTGGAACCACCTCTTTGAGTCACTCATCTCTGAGTTTCTCCCATGTATATTCCATACACATGTTAATAAACTTCTGTTTGTTTTTCTCTTATTAACCTGTCTTTTGTTACAGGGGCTTCTGCCAAGAACCCAGAAGGGGAGAAGTGCCATTGTGCGCTAATGAAAATACCAAGCAGGGTGAGGTGGAGAGAGCCACGGTAGGAGGTGGTCAGGGAGGCATCCATGTAGACATGACATTTGAAGTAAAGTCTGAATGAAGTGAGGGTGGGAGACAGGTGGTGATGGGGGAAAGGTATTTCCAGCAAGAGAGCAGGAAAAGCTAAGGCCCAGCAGCAGGGGACATGATTGGCGTGTTGCCGCCCTCAAACATCCTGAACCTGATCAGTTGGAGGAATTTATGGCACTGGGAGCACTGGGCAGACAGGGGCACTGTAGGCGGGTTTACTGTTTCAACTCTCAGATGGGTTCTCAGCCCTGCCCCTACTCTTTTCTCCCATTCGCCACAGTCATTCTGCCAAACATTCACACTTCTCTGAACCAAAAAGAAAGATAAGAACCACCACAGCAACTAAACTTTATTCACACTTTCCACGGCCCAGGCAACATGTTCAGTTTGGTTTTTTCATGCGTTTATCTCATTTAGTCTTCAAACATATAAGATTGGTACTATTATTTTATAGATGAGAAAACTGAAGCTTAAGGAAGTTAAATTTGACCAAGGACCCTGCTAGTCACTGGTGAAGCTAAGGGTCAATCCAGAGCCAGAGATGGACTGACCTCATCCAAATTCCAACCCCCTCCATACTGACAAATGACCTCACCTCATCTTTCACTTCACTTGCTCGGAAAACAACGAGCATGGAGGGGGTCAAATACGAAAGCCCTCAGATTACTGATATAATTACCAGCCAAATTTCATCAAATCTAAGAGACTATTCATTATAAGAAGAACCATTATTTCATATAACACTAAGAAAAAATGCTGCAATTAAATTATGAAACAATGTTAAGACAATTCCTGTATAAGAGGTGTTTCAAGAAATAAATTGTCTTTAAAAATGGACGATTTTTAAGTATGATATACCCACAGCCATCAAAACCTTTCTTTCCTCTGTTAAAAGATGAGACAGCCCTCCTCAAAGCTAAAACCCTCTTTCTATGTTCTTTATTCTTCCTCCTCCTTGAACTTTTCCCATCAATTTTTTTTCCCCTTTCTCTCCAATGTTTTCAACTTCACCTTCCTCAGACTAAAAACACCTTCAGGTCACTGTCATCTGATACACACAATGTCATCCTCTAGCTATTATTATTCCATTTTCCTCTTTTCCATCTTATTTTCTCTTCCTTCTGTCTTCTATTTATGTTGAGACCCATAAAGCTGTCACAGAGACATCAGATATGTGAGTCCTAATTATAAAGCCTAATACTTGTTTGCAACATTTTTATTGTGCACATGTCGTTGTGGCTGTTCTTCCTTCACCCAGCAAACCTTCCACTGGGGAACAAATCTTCCCTCACAGCATCTCCTGGAAACATTGCTTGGGAGGACTGACTCCCCCAGTTCCTTCCTCCAGGAATAGACACATGATCCAGGCCCTGACAGAGTACCGCGTCAAGGCGGGCACTGGCCTTAGGTTGAAACAAGGATGGACGCATCAGCTAAGCCAGGTCAATCAGAATTCGGCCCTGAACTTTTCTCGTGAAGCTCTCACAAAGGACGTACACTTTCTGCCAAGATTGTTCTTCCACTGCTGGTGGCCATTTGTCCATGATGTGGAAATAGCCTATTTAGGAGATGGAGGAAAATACAGATCCCTGATGTCATCATTCCATCTCGTAGACCCGAAGATGCCTAATATCTAGCTACTGCTAGACCTTTCAGGTACACAAACAAATAAATTCCCTTTAGTTCATGCTGTTTGGTCTGTGTCGTTGTCACTTGAAATCAAAAGTGCTAATGTAGTCTTTGTTCTTTTATATGATGGTCAGTCAGGAGCGGCCCTTGTGGGACGCAGGAGAGGCACAAGGAAACATCCTGTACTCACAGGGTTAGAGAGGGGAGTCACCGCTTGCCACACAGTGTTACAGGGGAAGCACCAAACTTTGCTTGGGATTTGTCTTCAGGCAGAAGACAGGAACGAGGGGCAAGCCGGGGGCAAAACCTTTGGGGAGTTTCTGTGGGAAAGACAGGCAGTGCCTTGTAAACCTTCTAGGACTGGCTGGTTTGAATCATTTCAGTGGGCCCTAAACTGTAAGAATAGTCTCCAGTTGCCTGACACCTGGTCTAAGTAGATTCAGGCAGAGGAATATTGTCTGATGGGGCGTAGGACCTGATAGAGGAGAAACAGCTCTGGACTGGTTAGTTTGCATATCAAAGGCGTGCTCCTGGCTGAGTTGTTGGCTATATCTAAGTTTGCTAGCTGCAGAAGGAGCAGTCTCTCCCCAGCCAGGTTTTTTTTTTTTTTTAAGATATCAAAATATCATAATAAACAGAAAATTTTAAAAAATACAATACCTAAAGCTTTACAATTTTCAAAGAGCTTTGACATGCATTGTTTTACTTGATCCTATGGCTTTGGCGGGGGCGGGGTGTGTCTGTCTTGATCATGAGTAAATTTTAGGGACTTAGCACATGCCGGGTATATAAAAGGTGCTCAAAAATTTTTGTTGAATGAAATGAGAAGCATATGTGTTATTACTGGCTCCGTTTTATAAAACAAGATTCTGAGATCAGAGAGCTAGTTAGTTTATGGAGTTGGGTTAGAATGGACTAGGTTAGATTCAGGTAAGAGGCTATGGTGAAAACCTGGACCAGGAGCAGGTAGTGCAGAATGGATCTGGATTACAACACAGGTGACAAATCCACTTGGTCTTTTTTCTGGAGTTCTTTAGCAGCTTTTAACTATCTCTCCTATCAACTTTTACTTCTCTACAATCCACAACATCCATTCAATAGCCAGCGTTAGCTTGTTAAGATGTCAAATCAGATCCTATTACTCTTCTGCTTTAAACCCTCCAGTAGCGTCCCTTTACTTACAGGGATAAGCACATCAATCTTCAACATATCATACAAGGTCATTATGATCCTATCCTCTGTATTCACTGCTCCAGCCATAACAGCCTTCTTTCTATTCTAGAAAAAGATAGTTCTCTCCCAACTCAAGGCCTTTGCCTGGAACACTCTCCCTCCTTCACTCTTTATCTAGTTAGATCCCCCTTGATATTAAGTTTTCAGTTCTAACATCATTTCCTCTGGAACTTTCCAGGTTCTCCTTCCCCACTCTGATACTAGATCAGGTCCCTTGCTACCCACGCTTGTCCCTGTGTTTTGATTTCATAGCACCTATCAGTTTATAATGATTATTGAGTATAGAATCTCCAACAGTCTACCAGCATAAGCTGTCAATCAAGTAAAACTTAGAAATGTCTCAGAAGGAAGAAGTCAGGAGCTGATATTTACAGGGTTTTGAGCAAATCTTGATAAGTAAACAGCTGTTTGATGAGCAAGGAGTTTACCAGGTAAGTGTTCTATTAGCCTGAGAAATTGACTGTTTGAATAGCTAAAGTTCAGATAAATTGATTTTTAGGAAATTCCTAAAGCAAATGATAAAGTCATTTACTGGTATATAGCCTTAGCTCCCAGGGCAAGAATTACTGGAACAAAGAATGAAGTCACATTGATGTGGGTGACCTTAGTTCTGGGTCCCCAGCTAAAGTACATGGATGCAAGCAGTCTCAGTTTTCATGACATGCCTGTATTTATGTCACCCCTTCCCCAAAAGCACTTGGGGCAATTGTAACTTTAAATCTGATTAATATCCATCTCTACAGTAGACTGTATGCTCCATGAGGGGAGGTTCCATATCTGTTTTGCTCATCGTTTTATTTCCTATACTGGTCACAGCACCTGCAACATAAAAGGTATTCAACTAAAATTTGCTGAACGAATGAGACCTTCAACATTCATCCGCCTGCACAGGAGGGTGGGGTAGGACATCAGAGATGACTCTGAATTCAGCCCTGTGTTAAGTGGTTTGAGTACTGCCAAGATGGGTGCTGGGAGAATACACTGAGAAAGGAAAGGTGGGAAGTTCCACTTTGGGAAACTGAGTTTCATTTCTGACGGAAAATACTCACCTGGAGTTCAGGAAAGAGAAAAGCTAGGGAAACATATGCAAATGCTATGAATTTTGTTTATTCAGAATGACTTAAAAAACAAAGTAACATGAAGTTGTCGGAGGACTAGCATTGCTACCAATCTGATCTTATCAGAAAAAAATCCTGTGAAAAATCCATTTAGATTGGAAGTCCTCCTCAGTCTGGCAAGGGCAAGACTAATGAAAATGTACTAGGTTGTAAAGATGATAATAAATACATTCATAGCACCTTCTATGTGCCAGGCACTTTGCTAAATGCTTAGCCTCCATTAACTCATTAAACCTCATAACAGCTCTGTGAGGTGAGTGCTATAATCGTCTCCATTTACAGATAAGAGACATAAAGAGCTGCGGAAAGCTGCTTGCAAATACATGAAATAGGATTGGCTCCATTAACACAACTTTCTCTTCTGGGAAATTCTTGTCCAAGAAGATAAAGCTGCAAAATATCTGTCTCAAGAACATCCTGAAAGGTCATTTATCCGAAGAATAGACAGCTCAACTGGGAAAACCAGAGTGTTTATCAAAGGGCTTGTACTTATCAAGAGTCACCTCAAAACCCAGGTCTTCCGAGTTGACCAATCTTAAACCACTGTATTACTAACCTGGCCCAGTTACAAGCAGGTCTCCACATGGGAAAATCTCACCTCAACCTTATAACTATCTACCCCTGCTGTCCCCCTCTGAGACACACTCAGATTATGTCAAGATGGTGATCTTTCTCACTGCAGTAAGCAATAAACTTGGCTTTGCTTAACCAATAGGTTAATTGGGTGGTCGTTCCAGGGAGTCAGTAGTTAACAGAACCAAAAGATTAATGCCTTGTGCCCAGTGCTTTGCTAATGTTTCACTAATTTTGTGTAGAGAAGGATGTGAGGCCAGAATTTACTCTCCAAACAGATGCCCACCTTACCCGGATGAACAAAGTTAAGTCTTAAGAACATTAAAAGCAAAATTCTTTGTCTCTGTTACAGAGCTCAGCATAGCATTAAACTGAATTAAATATCAACCCAGACTAACAGACAGAAACAAGATACTTAAGTGAATATAGCCAAAACCATCATTAAAAACTGGCCAGGTGAGAAGGAAGTTTAGAGTGGGGAAGGTCCCAGGTATAGTCAGGCACAGAGATTAAAAGCACTGGCTTTGGATTCAGAAATGAGCTTAAGTTCTGACTTCACCATTTACCAGCAATTTGACTTTGGGCAATTGACCTCCCCGGATCTCAGTAGCTCACCTGTAAAATGGAAATAATGTTCAGACCTACATCGGAGCGTTACTATGAGAACTGAATGGGACAGCGTATGCCAAGAGTTCACCACAGTGTAATTGGTGGTATTTATTGTTATTCTTACCACTCACTGCAGGATTTTCGGGCTTGGGAAGAGGGAAGATACGATCAATGGTATACTTGAAGGAAACTGGAGAACTCAAAGAGAAGAAACAAAATGTCTTACAAGCTGGGAATTCAGGATTGGATTTTTCTGTAATAGTCTGGTATTCTTCCAGTAACACTGGTTACCACGGCCAGAAGGGTAGCTCCCCAGTTAAACTCTCTTCATTTGATATTAAAGTGCTGCCTACCTCCCAAGAGGCAGAGTTTAGGACTGCAGCAGAAGCTTAATCTTAAGAGTTTAGGAATTTAGAACCCTGAGAGAGAGATGGAATCTGTCAACGAGAAGCACCGAAGCATTTTTGGTAGGCTATGTAGGAGGTGAGTACTATTGTTTTCTAGATGTTATCGCTGGGGGTGCAAAAGAACATGAGCTCACTGAGCCCAAAGTTGTTCTTTTCCAAACTTGCTTATTCACCCACCAAGCAAGTACAGAGAAGTGGTAGGAAGCACAGTGCTGACTGCATGCCACACCAGTTTTGTCTGGCCTCCAAAGATGAGTAATCTTGGAAAGGGAGGCCATTTTCTCATTATTTGGAGAACTGCAGAGCCAATGTCTATTTTGTGTTTAATCACGTGCCTCTAGGGTCCACCGCTTTGCAGGCATTACCTTATTTAATCCTTCTCACAAACCTTTCCAGGTACTTGGGCCCCCATTGTTGAACTCCTACTTGATTTACTAGTGTGTTCTTAGTAAGTACTCTCAACTTTGTGGAAGAGCCCTGGGGTCAAGAAAATTCAACACTTTGTAAGCAGGCAGGAGAGATGTGGTGTGGTCTTCCACTGCAGGTGGGAACATAAAAGAGTCTAGAGGATCAATGACAAGAGGTTCAATATGGAAGTAACAGGATGGATAGAAGGCAGGCTGAAAAAGAAGGAAGGCTAACCACCCCTATTTTAACAGTCTGGCCTTAAATTGTAACTACAATTCTAGGGGAATGTCTCTAAATATACAGACAGAAGTCTTGAGTGTGATCTTGAGATTAGGAGACTGGAAAGGGTGAACTCTTTCCTGATTGTAATGTCCTACTTGCAAAACTGGGTGGTTTTCCAGACCCCAAATGAATTCTTAGAATAAGATTAAAAGGTGTGAAACAGAATATTGTATGTATATTTTCGGACTCACCTTCAATTTTATCTTGTGTGACTTGATTTAAACTTAATATCATCTCAAGATGCAGTCCAGAGGGGTTTTAATAATTTTAATTCCACTTCTTATGCTTTACAGGAGATAAGAGAGTGATTCACTCCTGTATTAGCTAATGCTAAGCCTTCCTCAGGAACAGTCAAAACAACTACAAGTTCTTCAAACGTAACCCAAGGGCAGCCACAGAGCTGTGCCAGTGTTGTGCAGTAAACATAAATCCTTCCACAAACGTTCTAACTTGTTGAACTGTGTATTTCCAAGTTTCAAGCTCAAAGAATCCATTAAGTAATCTTAAAAGAAGAAATGCCACCCCCCAAAAATGAGATTTGCCAAACTCTTCAAACTCCTTCCACAACAACTTAGCAAACATTCCTGAGTGTCTTCTCTGGGCCGTGGTCTGTGCAAGTTTCCACAGGGATACAGGGGAGAGTGAGCAGGAAGTGGGGTCAAAATTACAGCACAGAGTAGGAAATGAATCAGCACCAAGTCTCCCAAAATTTAAAGCAATCAGAGACGGGAGAGATTATTCAGTGGAAGACTTTAGGAAGTAGGTGGGATTGGAATTCTGTCCTGGATGGTTGAGCGGGGGTAGGGGTGGGGGAAGGGGGAAGGATGGCAGTGTGGAGTAAGTAGAATGGTTAATAGCCTATTTTGGTTGAAGTGGGAATTATGGCTATTAGGGCCCCAATGAGTGGTATGATGCTATAAACTTGCTGGTTTGCTTTCTAAAGAGAGCCAATAAATATGAGGTAGAGGAGTGATCTCCTTTAGTGTTACTAAGTAATGTGAAACCTATCAGTGCCAGATGTATCCCTCTGCCCTCCTGACACACCCTTTCCCTTTCCGCTCCTGTTCTCCTCCCTGGCAGGCTGGCCTCTCCAGGTCTTCCTTCCCTCCTGGTTCGACCAATGGAGTGACTTGCAAGAGATCTGAGGGAGGGAGGTGAGTGACATGAGGGAGCTTACTTCCCAGGCTCACTCTTTGCTCGGTCATCTTGGGTTACAGCCCACAGAAGCATTTCACAATTCTTCTGTGCCTTGGCTTCTGGTTGGGTCCAGGGGTGGAACAGCCTGGCTCAACTCTGCAAGGAGTCCTTTTATTCAACTCTTCTCAAGTTCTCCTAAGATAAGTATCCTCTCTGTTCCCCGCTGAGCCCTTCATCAGGCCTTAGGTAGAGCTGCACTGGGCATCTGCTCACCTCAGTCCCGGGAGGGCCACCAAAGGTCTGTGTTCACGCTCTGGGGTTCCACACTCCAGGCTAAAAGTTATTTGAAGACTGTTTGGACACATCACCCAAATTAGGCCAACGAGATATTCTTTTGAGAAGTCTCCATAAGGACTGAAGTGGAGGTGAACTCAGGAGTTGCAGTGTGCCATTTTCACCCACCAAGTGGACTGAGAAGTAGAGGAAGTTGGTTTGTAGAGAAATTCACTTAGTGAAGTAGCCTGAGTTCTGAATGAATGGTTTTTCAGTTCTTGGTTCTAGTCCCTCCTGAGAGCCAAGCAAATTCTGGTCCTCAGGTGCCATGAGAGAACGCTATTTTCTTACAATAAACACCACACCCACCACACCCCACCTTCCACACACACACACACACACACAATTTTTTTTTTGTCAGTTTCAGTATGTTTGAGTTATTTTCTGTTACCTGTAGACAGAGATTTAATAGAAGACCCAATACATACAACCTCCCTCACCACTAACAGAGTACTTACTGTGTGCCAGACATCACCTGACTTATCTTCTTTAATCCTCACACCTACCCTGAGAAATAGTTTTCTTGTAACTCAGCTCTTTCTTGGATTAAAAAGTTTCCTCCAATAACTCATCTAAGTGTCCCACAACTTTTTTCTGGGTGTCCCCAAAGGGTTCTTCATTAAAGGGTCTCTGGTCACCAGTTTCTGATGGCGGAGGGGTTTCCTCAAACCACCCACAAGCAATTTTCGAACACAAGCTGGGCATCCTGCACTTCAACTCAATTTAGATACTACCTACCCTGAGATAGTACCAGATTCCACAGGTAAAGGGCTCAGTCCCACAAGACCACCCTCCACTTCAGATGCCAATCACAAATTCAGGTTATTACCTGTACTTCTGTCTGAGTATAAATCAGAGGTTCCCAGGACCCCCTCCTTGGGTTTGATTCATTTGCTGAAGTGGTTCACAGAACTCAGGAAATCCACTTACTCACCAGATTACCAATTTATTATAAAGCATACAGCACATAAAGCGAGATGGAAGAGATGCCTAGGGCGTGGTATGAGGAAAGGGCATGGAACTTCCAAGCTCTCTCCAAGCCCACCACTCTCCCCATATGTTCCCATTTTCACCAGCCCAAAAGCTCTCTGAACCCCATCCTTTTGGGGTTGTATGGAGGCCTCATTACTGAGGTGTGATAGATTAGGCCATTGGCCATTGGTGACTGAACTCAATCTCCAGCCCCTCTCCTCTCCTCGGAAGTCGGGGGATGGGGTTGAAAGTTCCAACCCCCTCATCTTGGTTGAGTCCCTTGACAACCAGCCTCCATGCTCAGTCCTCACAAAAGCCACATCCTTAACATAAACTCAGTTGTGGTGGAAAGGGGCTTGTTATGAATAAAAAGACATCCATTTCATCTTTATGACTCTGAAGTGTTCAGGAACTGAGGACAAAAGACCAAATACTGTGCCCCAAAATGCTCCCATTGCTCTGACTGCCCAGGAAATTCCAAAGGTTTTGAAAGCTGTGAGCCTGGAACATTGGATGAAGACCCAATGTATATGAAAAACATATGTCAGTCATCTGAATGATCGAATATATATTTCTTATAAATCACAAGATCTCACTCATGGTTTCTCATAAGCCAGTCTGTCAGCCTCAGTCACCACACAGTCTGTTCTGTTCTTTTTCTTCACACACAAAATGACACTGTAAAATGGCAGCATCTACATCCAAGATGCCAGCTGCAGATGGTACCGAATGTTTTGGGCCCTGAGGCGCTCAAACATCTCTGAGTCTGATGAAGAGCTAGGCAGCAGGTCTCCTCGCCTTCTGGGTCAACTCAGCCGTTTAGCAGTTGCTCAGGCGGCCAGAAACTTGTAGACGAGATCTATGAGCTAACAGCAGAGCTTCCCCCCATGTCCCACGGCCCAGCAGTGACCATAAAGGTTCCAGGGGACACTGATTCCGTTGGCCCCCAGGGCAGCCTGGTGGGAATGGAGGGACCAGAACCCTAACACTGTCAGCCAGCTTTGAGCAGTCTTCTTCATCAGCCCCAGGGTGGCCTACAGGTCCTGTCATTTTCTGTAAGTACGAGGACATGAATCTAGCCATCCGTGCAAACCTAAGCATACAAACCCACGCCAACCACAAAAGAGATACAAATCCAATCCGGACCAGCTCAACAACGGACACTGCCGTTACCTGCCGGCTTGCCTTTCCTGTTTTCTGGTTTCTCTTCTGTACTAGAAAACAAAACTTGCATGCAAACAAAGAAGCAGATTTTGGTGTGTGCACTCGTCTGAGTATGAATGTGAGCACATGTGTGTGTGTGTGTATTATTAGGGAATAAGAAAGACGTTGTCTATACAGATCTTCCTTGACTTATGATGGGATTATGTCTCGATAAACCTATCGCCAGTTCAAAATATCCTAAGTGAAAAAGGAATTCAATACACTCAACCTACCGAACATCACAGCTTAGTCCAGCCTACCTTAAAAATGCTCAGAACACTTACATTAGCCTACAGTTGGGCAAAATCATCTAACACAAAGCCCATTTTATAATAAAGTGTTGACTATCTTATGTGATTTATTGATGACTGTACTGGAAGTGAAAAGCATGGTTGTAAGTGTATCGGTTGTTCAGCTCATAACTGCGTGGCTAACTGGGAGCTGTGGCTTGCGGCTACCACCTAGCATCGCAAGAGAGTGTCATATGGCACTTGACTAGCCTGGGAAAAGACCAAAATTCAAAATTCGAGGTACAGTTTCTACTGAACGAGTATTGCTTTCACACCATTGTGAAGTGGGATGGCCTGTCTCTTGGGGTGCTTGTGTCAAGGAACAAACACCAAGACAGAGGCAGAAGACCTACTGGGGGTGATACCTATGAATGGTAAAGGGAGGAGGGAGCAGGAGCAGATCTGATGAGCCTTCAGCCCACAGTGCAGCTCTGAGACCATCCTGGCCAGCCCAGCTCATCAGTTTCCTGTAGAGGATTCCCAAGTTAAGCAAAGGTGGCCAGGCCCTAGCACCACTGCCAGGCTCAGTCACCAGCTACAGCCCCTGCAGAGAGTGTGTCCTCGTCTCAAACATGACGCCAAACCTCAAAGTTGTTGCAGCTGGAGGTTGCCGTCTGATACCACTCCTTGTTAAGTTCCTTCTTGAAAAGAATTCTAAGAAGTCCGCCTCCTTGGCTGCCCCAGAACTTGGACTCTAAATGGAGATTCTTTTCTTTTTTCTTTTTTTTTTTTTTAATTGAAGAACAGTTGATATACAATGTTGTGTTAGTTTCTAGTGTACAGTATAGTGATTCAGAGATTATATATAAAACATACTTTTTTCATTATAGGTTATTACAAGCTATTAAATATAGTTCCCTGTCATCCCACATAATTCTGTTTATCTTCCACCAGCACCTAGTACAATACTTTGCACATAATGAGTTTCTTGTTTTGTTTTGTTTTTTTTTTTGGATTGACAAGCAGTTTTACATGGTGGCAAATGAGCAGTTTCAATATCTTCTTATCCTAGTTCTGGGGAAGCTCTGGGCCCCAAAGCCAAAAATGATATAGGTCAAGGAAGGCATTAGAGCATTGGCTTTACCCACAGATTTTGTTTCAGTGAGGATTTCTGGGTCTCATTCTCAAAGATTCTGACTCATAGTGGTAAGTTAGGGCTAGGACATCCCCTTTTCAGTGAGCAGTGGACTCTGAGCCAGAGGTCCTCAGACCACACTTGAGAAGCACAGATTTTGAGAATGACTGCACAGCTCCAAAGTTCTTCCCTTTCCCCACAACTACCACATTCAATAGCACCTTATGGACTGCTTTATTTCACTTTACTTTCCACATTCATATCCAATATCACATTAACCTAAAAATAAATGGTTATGTTATGTCAGATATATATATATATATTTATCTTTGTTGTGCTTTCGACTGATTTAAATCTACTTCAAATGAATTAAATTATTTATGAGACTATTTTTAAAAAGTAAAATGAAAGAAAATTTTCTATGCAAGATGAAAATTTATATTATAGGAGGCAGTGTGATAGAGCAGGCTTTGGAATCAACCACTCTGGAGGTTAAAATCCCACTTTGTTACCTACAGGTAATTTCAGTATCCTCATATGTAAAATGGAATCTATAATATTTATGTCATAACAGTTATATAAACCTAGCCAAGCCCCTGACACATAGAAAAGGCTCAACAAATATTACTTTCTTCCTCTTTGGCCAAAACGTAATAGAATCCTTGTACTTGGAGAGCAAACCATGTCATCACTTTTTTTTAAATTTCTAAATGCATACACATAGATTAGATGTTCAGTAAGTACATGTTAGATGAATGAGAAAATTGTTTCATTACTTACAGCTTATTCCAAATTCTAATTTTAGTTCACTTCAGCATTAAGAAGTGAATTTAAAAGTACAGTGACATGACTCAAAAGATTAAGATTTTCTATCCAGAAATCTAGATTTAAATCTTCAGTGGTTGACTTTTGAGAAGAGTACAAATGTTGGCATTATCTTCTTTATTAGCAATTTGTAAAGAACCGAGATCTCACACAGCTGTGCGCAGCTCAAAGATGTACCAAGCAAAGAATAAATTTCCTGCCCACACAAACTCTAGGCAAAAAAAGCCCCACAAGCTGTCTTGTATTATTCTGACAGCCTGAGCAAGGTTTCTTCTTTTTCACATAAAGAAACTTGACACAATTACAAGAATTTTCCACTATGTAGAATTTTTACCTTATGAGATTGTTAAAGCAGATGATATATTTGTTTTAGGGGAGACCAAAGACTCAGAGGTACAGAAATTTACAGACTTCACTCTAGCAATTCAGCGAATAAAAATTCCTCTCTTAAGTACTCAAGGTGACTAGTGGTAAGATCTGGACGAGGTCCGCTCACGCCCCTTGTCGAGTTACAATCCAAAAGCCACAAGTATTTCGTACTCACGGTTGTAGTGGACTCAAACTACCGCCCAGCTGAAAGTCAGTCAGGCCTCTCTGAAACTGTGCTGAAGCCCAATTCTTACTTAAAATGAACAGCAGAGGGAAAAGGGTGGCCAAAAGAGGTTCTGCTTACATCTTCATTTTCTGGAATCCATTAGTCCAGAGCATAGACAGGGCTGCAGACAACTAATGTTCTTAGTAAAGCTCAGTACAAGGCAAAGACCAAGGAAACTCATCTACTGGGCATTAATTCTGCAAGAGGCACATTATATAATGCCCAGTATCTGCTTATAAGTTGCTTACAAGACAACACACAGGGCAAATGGGGACATGACACAGTAGGAAATGAAGATGAAGCCAGAAGCAGGGGGTATACACAGTGCACTAGCCCCAGTCCGCTTGCCAGCACTGGCCGGCCAACTCAGTTTGGAAATTTCTACCAGCCAATGAATGATCATTCTACGTGGTTCTTAGTCTCCAAAAGGCAAAAGCAGATCAGTTGCTAGGAAGCACAGAACAACTCCTGGCGCTGAGACCTCAGACAGATTCACCCCACCCCAATCCCCTCCCTCCACCCCCCGATAAGTTTGTAAAGGGTGGTGGCTTTTAGTTGTTATACAGCCACCCAGATATGCTGGGATCCTACCTTCGCTGTACTGTCTCGGTGCTCAGTCTTCAGGACCCGTATGCGGGAATAAAAATGGCAGAATGGGAATCAAATCACTACTTGACTGACAGATGCTCAACCACTCAGTATTCCCCCCAAGCCAAGGCTGTCTGGTAATAACCACCTCTTGCATGAAGTTAAGGCTTGAAGCAGAAGTCAGGCCTCCCATCTCCTCCTGAAAAGGCTTGTGTAGGTGCGCCTGTGAAAGGGCGTCAGGACCCACCACATCTTCTGAGTCCGCTTGCCTCTCCTACATGGAGTAGGAGAAAGAATAGGGCATAGCTCACCTGGGCAGTAGGAAGATGTAATCTGTGTAACAAGCCACCCTAAACTTGGCGTAAAACAGTACGTCTCTTTTTACCACTGTCGCTCGTCGTCTGCGGGCTGACGCGGCTCGTCGACGCCGTCCTCACGCAGAGCCTCCCGCGCATGCGCAGTGCGATGGGTGCCGCGGCTGGACTCATCCCAGCGGCCTCCTCACACGTGTGTCCGCTGGTTGATGCTGGCCATCGTTTGAAACTGCGCCTGGGACGGTCAGCTGGAACGTCTGCACCAGACACCTCCGTGTACACTGGATGTCCTTACAGCTCTTAATGGGCTCTAAGAGCTGGTGTAGCCAGAGAGGAGAGGGAGAAGGAGGGAAAGGAGGCCTGCATGAAGCTATATCGCCTTAAATAAAACTTACTTTGGAATAATTTTAGATTTACAGAAAAGCTGCAAACGAAGTACAGAGTTTCTGTCCATCCCTCACCCAGTGTCAGTTTCCCCTAATGTTACCATCCTTCCTTACTGTGGTACATTTGTCAAAATTAAGAAACTAACATCAGTTCATAACTAATAAACTCTGGACTTTATTAAGATTTCATCACTATTTTCATGTGTTCTCCCCCACCCCCCCTTTTTTTTTCTGTTCTAGGATCCAATCCAGAATCCTACTTTGCATTTATTTTCATGTTTCCTTAGTCTCCTCGGGTCTATGACTGTTTTGAGGGGTACTAGTCAGTTACTTTGTAGATTGCCCCTCAAACTGGATTTGTCTGATGTTTTTCTCAAGATTAGACTGAGGGGATGGGTTTTTTTGGAAAGAACACCACAAAGGTGAAGTTACTTTCATACATGGAGGTAAAAGATACTCATGTGATATCACTGGCAATATTAACTTTGATCACCTGGTTAAGGTCATGTTTGTCATGTTTTTCCAAAGTAAAATTGCTATTTTTTTCCCTTTCCATATTCTGTTCTTTGGGAGCAAGTCACTAAGTCTAACCCTCACACTCAAAGGGAGGATGAGGCTAAACTCCACCTCCTGCAGGAGGTAGTATCTACATGTATCATTTGAAATTCTTCTGTATGGAATGTGTGTCTCTCTTCCCTCATTTATTTATATCAGTGTGGACTGACATATATTTAATTTATACTTTAACTCTGAGGAATTGAGGAAGTCAGCCACATGGCTATCTGTGGGAGGAGTGTTCCAGACAGAGGTAGCAGTTAATGCAAAGGTCTAACAGTGAAACCGTACTTGGTGTTTTGAAGAAACAGCAAGGAGGCCATGGTACCTAAAGGAGAAGGAGTGATGAAGAGAGTCAAGAAGGTGAGGATGGAGAGGATAGATTTAAGACGCCTGGAGGACACTGTGAGGATCTGAGTAAGCATTTGAGGGTATGGAGTAAGGACATGATCTGACTTATATTTTAAAATGATCATGGTGGCCACTTCACTGAGAATTGACTTCAGGGGACAAGGGTAGAAAGACGCAAACCAGTCGGGGCACTACTGCAGTAATCTACACAGAGGTGGTGGTTGTGGCTCGGACCAGGGTGATAGCAGTGGAGGTGGTGTAAGTGGTTGGATTCCAAACACCTCCTAGAGTCAACAGAATTTCCTGCTGGATTGGAGAGGAGGTGTAAGAGAAAGAGGAAAGTCAAAAATGACTTCAAAGTTTGTCCTAAGAAACAGCAAGCATGGAGCTGCCATCAGTTGAGATGACTTTGGATGAGGGGGAAAGATCAGGAGGATATTTTTTTTTTGGAAATGTTGGTTTCCAGATGTCTGTTAGACATCCAAGTAGAGATGTCAAGTAAGCCTTGGGCATACAAATCTGGAGTTCAGGGGAGTCTGGGCTAGAAATATACATTTGAATGTGATTGCATATAGATTTGTATTTCAGGTGATAATGAGATCACCAAGGAAGTGAGTAAAGATACAGAAGAGAATCAAGGACCGATCCCTGGGGCACTCCAACATTAAGAAGAAACCATTAAAAGAGACTGAGAGGACACAGAAACCAGTAGCAGTGAAACATCTGATGATGATGCCAGGAAGTAGGCATATAAATGCTTGCAGTTAAATCTGATCCAGTAAACTCAGCTTGCGTGCTTAGGGATTACACAGAAGAAATGGTTCTTTTTACCTTTTCTTATGTTATTGTTAAATACTTCTTGCACAAGGGAAATAATCATATCCCAAAGAGAGAGTGACTGGCTTGTATAGGTTTTGTTGTTGTTGTTCTTCCCTGTTACTTGCTTAATAGAGAGAACTTTGTGTAGTGGGAAAGACTTATTAAACACACACACGGTATCTATGGGGTGATGCCCAGGTGGGAGCTGGCAGTGTGGAGAGGACACCCTGGTCTGCAGCAACAGCTTCCACTGCCAGCCCTTGGGGCACTCACCCCTGTGCTCAAGTAATCATCATCAATGACAAAAATGACTATGGAGGTTATAATTGTATTAAATTAATGCTAATACTTTGGATATTTTATTTTATTTTTGGCAGCTCAGTAACGTTAGTGCTTAACCAAGCATATGTGGGTTTTTTTTTCCTTTTTTTCCTTTTTGGGTACAGCTGTAAAATACTTGGATATAGGAAATGTGTTATTTTTGCAGCCTTGATATTCAAGGTGGATTGTAAAGTATAAATTTTTGTGAGATTTCAGGGATTAAGATTATTTCGATAACATTACAGATTTAAGAGATATGGTTATCACAAGTCTGTTGAGGGGGACGGCTACTGTATAAAACAACTAACTTGGAATAAATATTTTGCATCAGTGAAAAAAAAAAAAGAGACTGAGAGGGAGTAACCAACAAAATACAATGAAAACCAAGAGTGTATTGTGTCTGGGAAGAAAATGAAAAAAGTGTGTCATGGAGCAAAGAGTCATCAGCTGTCAAATGATGTCACTCAGTGCAGCAGGATGAGGATCCAGGATCTGACCACTGGTGGAGAGAAGGAAGGGGTGAGTGGCTTCTGTGTGTGGGTGGTGAGGAGGTAGGGGTGGAGTGAAGTGACTTCCTCACTGGTACCAGGAGAGGGAAGGTACCAGCTTCCATTAGGCTTGTCTAGATGTGGAGCAAAAAAAAAAAAAAAAAAAAAAAAGAGAGAGAGAGAGAGAAGGGGGACCTAAAAGCTGCCTGTGTCAAGCATCAACAATGGAGGCAAGAGTCTTTATTCCAAACCTAGTCCCAAATCTATTAGGTGACGAATATAGCATGGTGCTTAAAATCTTAAGCCCTGGGCAGCACCTTCGTCCAGCGCTGTGTTTTACACGCATCGGTCATCTCCATGCCTCCTTCCCCGTGTGGCTGTGTCTGTGCCCCACCTTCACTCACATGTATAATCACTCTGTCTCATGGCAGTACATCTACTTTATGTATCACTACTGTAAAGGGAAAGCCAGCAACATTTGTCATAAATAGATGGCAAAAGTAAGAATAAATACAATGAAAGGAAACAAAGCCGTCAAGATCTAGCTAAATACTTTACTGAAGGTTCCAAGGCTGTGGCCCACTTGTAGCAAGTGTTAGATACTGAAAACATAATGGCACCAATCAGAGACTTGATCTTTGACCTCATTAGAAAAATTAAAAGAGGATAGAAAAGGGTCAAATCTTCAAACTTTGTATTTCAGTGAATATAACAAAAAAGAAGCAGAGTCAGATATACAGAACAAACTAGTGGTTACCAGTGGGAAGAGGGATGGGGGTAGGGGCAATATACAGGTAGGGGACTAAGAGGTACAAACTATTAGGTATAATAAGCTACATGGCTATATTGTATAACACAGGGAATACAGCAAATATTTTATAATAACTATAAATGGAATATAACTTTAAAAATTGTGAATCACTATATTGTACAACTGTAACTTTTATGTAATATTGTACATCAACCATACTTCAATAAAAAAATTAAAAAATTAACTTTCATATCATAAGTAGTACTTGTTTCATGCTTTAAGTGATAGATATTAGAAAGAGTGTGAGCTTAAAAATGGGTAAGATTTCAGTTTGAACTTTAGCTCCTACACTTATTAGCTCTGTGATTTTTAGGCCTATTATATAACCTCTCTGAGCCTCAGTACACCCATCTGTAAAACTGATGCAGTAATACTAATTTTCCTGGTGTGTTAAATAGATCAGTGGTTCCTTAACTGTATTGTACATATGAATCACCTGGGGATCTTGTTAAAATTTAGATTCTTATTCAGTTAAGTCTGGGGTGAGGCCTGAGATTCTACAGTTCAAATAAGATCCCAGGTGGTGCCGGGGTGTAGACCACACTTTAAGTAGCAAGGTTACGATTCTGTGTTGTCACAGGGTCAGTATGGAAGTCACCAGCCAGCCACATGTGGTTCTTGAGCCCCTGAAATGTGGGCTAGTGCACCTAAGAAACAGAATACTTTTATTTAATTCCAATTAATTTTTAAAAACTGATCTGTGGTTCAGCTATTGGAAAAGCATTTTTAGTTCGCTTGGAACAACGTGTGAGTCTATTTTTCAACTGTGAATTTTATGAAATTGAAATAACTGAACATGTTTTTCCAATGAAAATTTAACGTCTGAATTGAGATACACTCCGGATGTAGAATAAACAACAGATTTTAAAGATAATTAAAAAAAATGAAAACTATCTTGTTAATAAATTTTCTATTGATTGCCTGTTGAAGTGATAATATTTTAGATATGTTGGGTTAAAATATACTATTAAAATGAATTTCATCTGTTTCTTGTTACTTTTTTTAATGTGGCTACTAGAAAATTTAAAATCACCGGTGTGGCTCACATTAGATTCCTATTAGGCAGTGCAGGCAGAGATGAGGGAGCCTAGGGACGGCTCTGTCAGCTCCCTTCCTCTGGTCTAACTTGGGAGGGTGGCCTCTGTTTGGAAACAGGAAGTGAGGTGCTGGAAAAAGACAGGGTGTCTTCCTTCCCATCAGGACACTGTGGCAGAAAGCCAACATTAGCAGCAAGTTCTTCGGCTCACAGATGATTTCTTCTGCGGTGGGTTATTTCCACCACATTCCAAAGCAGGTTCTGCTTTTTGAAGAGGTAAAAAAGAAACACGTCAGCATTTCAACGCCCGTGGCTCCAAGCTGGCTTTCCCAAGACGATGGTCACTTTAAGAGATAAGGGTCATGGCAAAGGGTTCACCCGACATACCCTCCTCTGTGACATTAAGGGGAGTTAATTAAAACAGCCTGGGCTCCTGCAAATGTGTTGCATTATCTCCTGGTCGACTCAGCGGTTCCAAAGGAGGCTAAAAGTTTAATGAAGAACAGTGATGTAGACATCTGAACATTTGACAACAACCAAGAATTCGGCCAAAAGAAGTGTGCAGAAATGAAGGTTCGTTTTCTCATATCATAAATTATACTATGGTAACCTCAATCCCCCCAACTTTGTGGAAAAAGAAAATTTAACCCACTCAGGCAAATATTTACATGTAGAATCAGAGCTGGCAACAAATTCAAAGAAAACTCTGAAGGCCAGCAAAAGCTGCTTCTGTATCAGAGGCCTGGGGACTCCAGATCTCAATTAACCTTTCTAAATAGGAACTGACAGCCTCGGACGGAAAATGTGGGGGGAGAAGAAAATGTTTTTGAAGAATGTTTGACTACAAAGTAAACAGCCCAAATAGAAAATATTAAATCAGATGCTGCGTCCACATTCCATACAACTGAGTACACAGTAAAATGTACTGTATACTTAAAAGGACTGGCTAAAAGAAATTATGAAACAGTTTTAGTTTTGTGATGATTCAAACTTCATGGAATTAGTTATGTTGGCATAAGACAGAGAATTTATTTTTTTTTAATTATGTTAGATCTTCACATGAAGTTGCACAGTTGGCAGTGAAGGTATAACTTTAAAGATATTTATCTTTAAACCTTCTTGTCCATTCTGTCACCAAATCAAACCAAATGAGGAAATATTTATTAAGTAAATCTATTCACTAAAGAGTAGAATGTCTTTTTAGTAACAAAACAAAAAATTGGGTGGGGGGCACAAAATAGTACAATAAATATTTATTATTCAAATTCAGGATTTATTTTGATTTATAGCTTTACACAGAAGCAAAAGAAGGTGAGTTTAGCAAATTCATAGCATAATCAAGATTGTAAGGGAAAAGGTTTAAATGTTAGAACAGAGCATGTTAAGAAGCACACATTTATAAAGCCATTCATCGTCAGTTTGGAAAATTCTTATTATTCAACAGTTACTCTCATCTGAATGTTTCTACATATTTAGAAGCAATATAATCCCACATCTCCAAGAATCTATTTGATCAAGATAAGCCTTTTCCATTAGCCTGTTTCAGAGAGAGATTTTACTGTATTTTAAACATGTGTAATTCGATCAGTCTTAAAGGGTAGTAGATTCCGAACTACTGCTTACCTGATGAGCTTGTAAATCATGGTGAAAACATCTCTGTCTCCCCTGCTCCTTTGTATGGGCTATTTTCTCTGTCTGGACTGTCTCTGTCTCTCTAGGCTGGCAGAACTTCATCCATCTCTCAATTTCTTGCCCTGGGGATTTCTCTGCTAAACATTCTTTAACCCTGGATTTCCAGCCTTGTGAGAGTTAATCCTCCAGAATATGCTGTTTGGCATTGTTACTGCACTTATCACATTATCATAACTGTTCCCCTCTCAGTCTCAGATCCTGGGAATTGTGTCTCTTTTGTTTTGATACCCCTTCTGCCAAGGACAGTCCCTGCGCAGGATAGACAGACACCCAGTGAGATTTCTGACCAGAATTTAAAGCATCACTTCAAGTGATTAGGGTAACAGGACTGCTTATTACTGTAAATGCTGACTTGCTCTGGCCTGCTCTCCCACTGTCATTGGCTTGGGTCTTCCACACTCGCCACTTGGGACTATTTCCATTTGAACTTCTTCTTCTAAGCCTACCTCCACTCCATCTCCTTCTCTAACTGATGGAGAAATGGCTTCTCTGCTTACATCCTTGCCTCAGTTTATAAGGGTTCCATAGAAGAGGGGCTTGGGCCACTGGTAACAATGCTTTTTCACCCTACAGTCCTCTTGGGAGATGGCCTTTACTGCATAGTTGCCCGGGCCTTTAACCACACAGCTCTTCTCCTGTTCACTTCTTTCCTTCTCAGGGACAGCCTCAAGGCTTCTGCTCTCCTCCCCCAGTTGGCCTGGTCACTCTGATCAATAGGCCAGACCTCAACCTTCATTCATGTAGATTTTTTTTCCTTGTGGGTATCCCTTTCCTTTTAGGTATATACATTATCCCTGGCAATTAGGATTTCATTAGGCTATTCATAAAATTCATCAAACTTCTTTTTAAAATATGTAGTCCTCCAACTGTGGACAGTTCTGAAGAAAGGAGTTGTGTTATTAACTCACAGAACAAAAGCATCTAAATACGTACGCCAATATTTAAAGTCTGGGTGACGGGGTTAAGGGTAGTTTTCCCTATCATTAGATACCTTCCTTATTTAATGAGCATGGATTATTCTTGTAATTTGAAATAAAAAGCAAAGCTATTTATATTTGGGAATGTTTCATAACAAATATAATTCCAAATCGCCTATAGAAAACTGTTTCAAATCCAATAGAAGATAATGTTCCCAAAGAGAAAGCTTAAAAAAATACTGTTCTTTTAATAAAACTACCAGCTATTTTTCTTTTGTTCTATCTTCAATTTAACTCAATTAGTCACATGATAAATCTCAAAAGAGCTTTATATTTTTATACATACTAATAATGCCTCACTTACTCAGTATAGAGTCAGTTGTGAATTACCCATGTCACCTGCTTTGCAACTTCAAGACTTTGAGCTATTTCCCTTTCCAGAAACTGGAGAGGGGAAGAAAAAGAATAGAAAAATAAAATAATTTAACTCAGTTGTTTGTTATTTCTATTAAGTAATGTGTTGGAGAAGAAGCTTGAAATTCATAGTTAAAAGCAATTATATAGATATACATCGAACTGTTATTATTCATGGGTCTTCCAGTTCCACATCCTGGCATGCTAAACCAAATCTACAACCTACACCAAGACTACCTCCACACACATGCTTCAAGGTTGTATTGCCTTCAAGGACAAGTTCTAGCCAGGTTCTCCATTCTTGAAAAAAGGGAAAACCATTAATGCAAAATACAATTCCTTTCAAATGGTCTCTTTAAATTTGCTATGAGCATTGCAACAAAACTAAGGTTTAGTGAACTAAAAAGTTTCTTGACATTATCAGAAAATGCTAAAAATATGCATTTAAAAAGCCATGAATTACATATGTGTTTTGTAGACGGAAGAGGTTTTGGAGGGTTTGCTTACTCTAAAGAGAATTTCCTTTACACTAATTTCCATTATTTACAAATTAAGACAAAAATAATAAAACTTTTAAAAGCCTAATAAATACACAGAGATAAGACAGTCTATGTGTGGTTCAGCCTCAGATTTGTTTCTAACTAGAAACTTGGGCAAGTCACAATCTCTCAGGGGAACTCACCCACCTATACAATGAAGAAGAGATCTGATTATCTGGCCCAAAGTGCTGATTTGTTACACGTCTAGGATTTTATGATAGGCTACAGGTTTCACACATATGCCCATGGGGCCAGGCAGGTAACGAATATGAGTGAAAAAGACCAGAATGAGAAAATTTTTTTCTTGAGAGTGAATCTTTATCAATCTTGTATTATTCCACACTTGATGGCAATAAAAATATTTCACTTTCCTTTTAGTTTTACTGTAAGAGAAACAGTAATAAATGGTCACCAATACTGATAAAGACAGTGGTGTGGAGCCATAGGGAGTGGTGGAGACTGTGGCAAACCAGAGAGGGTAGATAAAGCACCAAGCTATTGTTACCATATGGGTATCAGGGTCTAATGTTGCTAGATGTCACCAATCTGGATGTTTTTAGTGAAATCTAATTGTCAATGCAGGCAATCAATTAAAAACATTTAAAACAAACAAAAACAAAAACAAACAAACCTTTGGGCCATTATTATTCTGGCCAAACGAAACACATCAATGGATTAAACAGGGCTCACAGGCTACCAGTCTATAATACCATATCAACCTTGCCTTCCTCATTGTACCGGGATCAGCATGTATTAAATAATTTGCTAATAATGCCCCTTTAAAGAAAGCTCTTACTATCACAATCCAATCACAAAGTAGTTATTGAATTGTTTTTTTTTTTTAAACAGGCTGTGCTATTTGCTAGGACTTCCTAACATTTCCTCTCCTTTGATCATTACAAAACTCCTGAGAGATAGGGAGATATATTATTATCCCAACTTATAGTATGAAATAAGGCTCATAGAGAACAAATAACATGTCCTAAGTCACACAACTCATTCTTTTAAGGAACTGAGTCTTAAGTATTAACATGGAAATTCTTACAATATAATACAGAATGAAAAAAGCAGGCTATAAAAAGTATGTACAATTTTTAAACTCCTTTTTTACATTTTTAATGATTCCTTATTCTATCATGAAGATATGCTATAATATACATAAATGAGCCTTTTGTTATTAAACATTTGAGTTGCTAGTAAAATCATGGAGTGAAGCCTTTTTTCTTCAGAACTCTTACTTCATCCATTTAAAATTATTGATGGCCTATCCATCAGTCAGTTTATTACATGCTGTCCTCAAAGAAATGTCTGACCTGTATCTCTGGTAAGCAAGGACAGGGATGTTGTTTTGGGGACATGCAAGCTGCCTTCAGGTATCTGAAAACTCCATGAAGAACTGGTTTGTTATGATCCTGATTCTCACCCTTGGAGTGACTGGACCAAGCTGAAGAGGCTTTACAGTTTGCTGTAATGGTTATGAGTTTGGCTGTTGAACAGTTCTGGATTCAATCCCGATGATGTTAACTAGCTGTGTGGCCTTGGGCAAGTTTCTTGATTATAAAAGGGTGATAGACTTGTAATGACATACTGAGGTAGAACAGAAGAGCAAGTGGCCCAGAAAAGGGGCTCAATAAATGTTAGCGTGTGCACTGCAACTACTGCTGGAAATACTCAAGCATAGGAACAGACGACCAGCTGGATAATGTTATGGGATCTTTTAGGGATTAACTAACTGGATGGTTGGAGCCAACCTTTTTTGACTAATTTTTTATTCTTAGAAAAAAGTCAATTAGTAATTTCTTTCAGGTATAAGGTGATTTATGTAAAATTATTTTAAAGACGTATACTCCTAGTGTACTATAAATATTTTAATATTAAATATTCATAAAATTACATTTTCCTGTCAAGTGACACATATTTTACTTTCAACTATGCAAGAAAGCATAATATGCTAGAAAAAAATTTTAAATGGCATATTGTGTAATTTTGAGACTGTAGCTGTAAACAGACTAGAATTTGAAAAACAAGTACTTTCATGACCTGATTATTTGAAATCCTTTCATTTTGCTTTCATCAAAACCAATTAGCTTAAAGTTGGTCATAATTTGTTTTTCAAATAATGAGATAGAGATTTTAACTTCTTACAAAACACATTTCCACAAAAATGTAATTTTAAATATATTTGAGGTTCATTTTTAATCACAGTAAATTAAAAACTAAATTCAATATAATCCTCTATACACTATAGTTTCTCTTCTTAACATTGATTTTTAAAGTACTAGAGAATCTAATTTTATAAAAGCATTTTGTCCAAGTATATAGAACCTCTGGTCCTGAACAACCTTCTGAAGGGCAAATTTACAAAATTATTACTTTTTATGTTCTTTACATTTCAGCATTGTAGTTCCCTCGGTTTAACCCAGTAGTTCTCAAGCTTTGGCTGCATAGTATGATCACCTGGGAAGTTTTAAAAAATCCCAAAGCCCAGGCCACACCCTCCACTGCAATGACTCGGGGTGGGAGCCTGGCACCAGTACATTTTAAAGCTCCCTGGGTGATTCCAATGTACTGCCAAATTTAGGAAATATGGACTTATCCCATGATCCATAATGGAAATACAGATAATATACGATCAGGATCAAAAAAGTGATTAAAATTAGGTTAACGGTTCCAAACCATTAGAGCTGTTCAGTTAAGAGATAACATAGTAAAAAAAAAAAAATTGAATGGGTCACTAGCCCACTCATCTGAGCTCCACCCCCAGATGTGCAAGAGGCAAGCAAGATGCTTCTTTTTAAAGGGGAAAATGTTTATATTGACTAAAAGCACAGAGAAAAAAAGAAAAGGAAACGGAAGCAAACACTATTATTTCTAGTGAGATGGCTCTCCAGGGTACTCTTCACAAAGCCTTGGGTGTTTCTAAACCAGCTGGGATTTAAGGACAATTTTCAACTCTGCAATTTTCTATTTAAACCAAATTTATGGGGAGAAGCAGGAACAGCTCTTCACAGGATTGTTTCTGTTGCTACTGAGTCAACAGTGCCAGCTTGCACTGCCCTTTACAATTGTTAAAGTGGAACGTCCAAGGCAGGGGAGGAATCGGAATAGTCACAATCCTGTGGAGGAACATGAGGGCTCAAGGTATTAAAAGTTGGCACAAGGCAGGGTTGGGACCAGACCCCGGGTCTGACTCCTAGGCAAACCCTCTTCTGACATCATACTACCTCTCCCTTAAAGCTCAGAGATCTTTGGACCTCAGCACCCTCTTCTGAAGGAGTGATTTTCCTCCAAACAAAGCACCCTTCGGTCTTTCTCCCTCGTCTGTCCTGTGGAGGGTAGGGGAGGTCGGTGGTACATGCACTATGAGGAGGTATAAAGGACAAAGGGGGCCAGGAACACAGAGCCTTCAAGGAGGAATCCACAGCAGAGGGACAGAAACAGGAAGAGTGTGCAGAGCAGTGGAGAGAGGGCGGGTGAAAACCACGTGAGGCCAAAGGGTTGTTAAGGAGCAAATAAACAGCCACTTAACGTGTGTTGTTATTGTTTTTAATTTGGTATTTACTTATTTTTTGAGGAGAGGAGGGATGATGTGGGCAAAGTGGTGATTCAGGAAGATTTTGGATTATGTGTTAGGTTGATTGATGATGTGAGAGAAAAGAGGATAGGGATGTGGAGAAAACCGTCAAAACTTTTGTGTGTGGGCTTGAGATAAAGGAGGAGTAGACTAGGGGAATAACAGTGAAAATCAAGAAACTGACAGAAGGTACTGAAACCAAGAAATATTTGTAGCAAAACAGGAAACACAGTTGACAGCATTTCAACAAGACACCTACTTTGCAATAGAACATTGAATTAGCTGACCTGATTGGTTCAATGACTGGATTAAAAGAGCATTAACATCAACCTGGTGGTGGTTTTGAAGAGTGAGGCAAAGCGTTGCTGCCTGTCTTGTTTACGTCTTTCAGTTTTGTTGTAAAACAGTGGTTTCTATAAAGGAGTAGAAGGAAAGCTAGTCACTGTCTTGAGCAGAATTAAACTGAGGATTAAGAACAAACTAGATGATAGAATTAGGAGTCAAAGTGATATGAGTTGACTAACATAATAGTTTAATACAGACAGATGTAAAATCCCATTCTTTGGGACCAAAAACCCATAATAAAAATACAAGGTCAGGCAGATGTCTGCTAAAATGCGTGAACACAGTACAGGTTTGGTTGACAGTGAGAGGTATGCTCTAGAGTCAGAAAAACCACACCCTGAATCCTTGCTCTGAGAAAAATATGAGAAGTTTGGAATAAATACAATGAGGAATGATCCTTCAAAGAGTAAGGGACAAATTAAAGGTCGGTTTGAGCATCAGTGAGGAAAACCAAGAGATGAGTGTGGGCAGGGGTCACCAGCAAGATTGTAAGCACACGGGGAAGCTGAAGGCGTTCAGGATTAGGCACCAAGGTACTGAAATGCCAAGGAGGCAAAGCCATGTTGCTTCTCAGTCAGTGACAGAGCAGGAGTGAGGTAGCCAACAGGAAAATTAGTAGGCTAGAAAAGGCTGGGGGATGAGGAAGGAATCAACAGAGCAGCAGTCACTCATGCTTAGTATAAAGAATAAACTTAGCAGGTAAAGAGTAAGAAAAAAAATAGTTTGGAGAAGGTGCAGTTACTACATTAGCAACTGAACAGCTGAAAAATGACCACCTTCTATCTGAGAACACATTGCTGAATAACCAAGTGAAAACGTAGTATAGTGATTCATGTGGGAAACTGCATACAGGCTCAAGCAAATAAGGAAAGTATCTAGCTGTGAGTTGACTGTAAAAATGATGCCAGGCTTGTGTTATGTGGATAAAGCATAGAGGTAAAGCACATAAAAGAAATAAGGGGTCCACAGGACTTTTTAGTAACCCAAAGCTTCTAAAAGAAAGCTTTGGGCTTACAAAAGCAGCAGAAAAAGCTAATCTGGAATGGAATGCATCTGAAAAAGGCAATTGCTTCCTAACTAGTTCCCTAACTTCCCATCTCTCGCTCTCTGCCGAACAGCTAATGATCTTCTCAAGGTCACATTATGTTGCTGCTCACTCAGAACCCTCCACTGGCTTCCCATCTCACTCAGCGTGAGAGCCAAAGTTCTTGCCAAGGCTTCTACCTGTAAGATGGGGCAGAGCCTCCCATCACATCTCTCAGCCTGTCTCCTGCCGCTCTCCCATGGGTTCACTCCACTCAGGCACCACTTGCTGCTCCTCAAACTCACCACCTACTGGAACCTCTCCTTGGAAAGTTCCCAGACAACCAAGAATTCACTTCCGTCGGGTCTCTGCTCAAATGTCACCTCATCTGAGATGGCTTCCCTGACCACACCATGTAACATAACATCGTCCCCACCACCTGACACAGGTCTGTCTCTCCCACTGACTTCAACATAAACTCCTTGAAACCAAAGGTCTTGCTTAGTTCTCCCGAGTCTAGAAGGGTATGAGTTTCCCATGACGGGTACCAACAGCTGCAGAATGAATGAATGGAGACCAGATGCAGATGAAGTGAATGAAAGGAGTTGGCAGTTGGACCATTTTGAAGAGCAGGGGACAGGGGACAGACACCAGGAAGTTCTTAAGAAGTTGTTCTGAAGTTCTTAAGTGTTCTTAAGAAGTTGAGTCCCAGACTCAGAAAACTTGGTGTGGCTTTACTGTTACAATTCACTCTCTCCCCCACCACACTTCAGGTATTGAGACCTACTTCCTACCATAAATCTGTAACAGTGAGAATGTGAAAGATTTAAGACACTACAGATGACCCTTCTTGGAGGATTTAAAGCCAACTGAAAGAACAGTCTTATGGTTATAAAGATACAGAATCTTAGATATAGCAAAAGCATCCTAAATTGAAGTTTCTAACCTCAGATAACACAGGTCTCCCTGAGCTCACATTTTAATAGTTTTGCATTTGTTTTCTGTCCACTAAGGTATGCCTTAGACCAAATATTTATGATTTCAAAAGCAGCCTTATAAAAGGAAGAGTCTTAAAATAGTTTATCTTCATTAAGATAAATGTTACCTAACGATTCATTAAGATAAATGTTACTTAACGATTATAAAAATCAGCAAGCATCTCATTTTTACAGACTGGGACTATTCACAAACTATAAACAACATTAATACAAAATGGTATCAAAACAGTAGTGAAATAATGGCTGCAATTTTCTTATTTTAAAAATTGTTGAAGTCTAATGTGCAATAGTCACTCCCTTTAGGCTAAATATTAAAGCATTATGAATTTTCACCAAGGAAAATACAGCTGGAGGACAAAGTAGTTCTTCAAAAAATGTAAAATACACTATTCCTCAGCTTCACAAATTTCAAGAAAAAATGCTTATTATCTCATTAATATGATAAATTTTATTTTCATTATAAACTGTTTAGGAAATAAACCAATGACCTGTTAAATTAATACTATGAAACGTAGAATACACATACCTATCTTAAAAGTACTAAACCGTGAAAACCTTTCACCAAAGTATACTATTAAAAACACCATTCTACTGAACTTATCTTTAACTCTTCAGCTAGAGGTCTGACTTTAAGGAAAGCGATTATACACTTTAATCAGTGATTCTTTGCCTCAGTCTCTTGAGTTATCCTCCAGGAAGGTTATGAATGTTCTTCAAGATCATCTCTGAAGCGTTTGCTATCAGAAAAGAACAAAGGAACACGTAAAAATTAAGCTTTTAGGCACCAGGTCCTGACTCAGGTTAACAACATGCTAGTACCGCAGTAGAAACCAATGGCTGCCGGCTCGTGCTCTTGAGAAGGTCTGCCTGAAGTGTGAACTGCAGCTCACCATGTGACCCCAGAGAAAGTCACTTAAACGCTCTGAGCCTCAGTTTCTCCCCATGTAAAATGGCAGCAGCAGTACACATGGTTATTGTTTAAAAAATCCACCTAAAGTGCTTAGCATATATCAGGTACTCCACATATATGAATTTATGTTGTGACAAGATTCTTTTTAACAGGTAAGGAAAGTATTGGTGTTTATATTTAATTATCTGAAAAGTAATTTGGAAATTATGTGGTCCTTGTAACTGATTTAATTAAGTGAACCCTAGGGAACTTACTGCACTGAACCCCCCACACCCAGATTTGTGAGATACTGATCTGGAAACTAGTTTTCCTAGGATATGGTGCTGGCTAGGATAAAGTTATGCCAAAGACATACTGTCTAAGCACATATGTACATTTCGTCCTTTAATTCCTTAACTTTGGAAACATTAATATTATAGTGTTCTATAATGACACTTCGAGTTCAGAGAACACAGATAAAACGTGCCTACATTTAGTATAGTCACCTGTAAGTGAAGTATTATTCTAACAAATAGGGAAAATGTTAAAGAAGTGGTTCTTAAGACAAAAAGCGTATAAATATAAATTCTCAGTTGAGGGTTTAAAGGACAAAAGTAACCATCTGTTGAAAGGAAACTACATTATAAGGATCCTCTCTTTTTTGACATGTACGGATTAGACAAGTACAAGAACACAACCATGACTCCCCTCACAGCATGAAACGTTCTTTATGGTATTTTTATAAAGCTGATTCTAAAAAAAAGAAGATAACTTTTCAAGGATCTTTCAAAGATTGTTCTTAGTTAGGTGGTATAATTAACAAAAGTTTTTTTGTTTGTTTGCTTACAAATGAGTGTAACACTAAATTAAAAAGATAAAGGTGAAATGGGGTTTGGGCATCAGAAAGCAAGCAGGCAGTTGTAACATGACAATAGACACAGGGAAGGAAAAATGTCAACAAGACTTAGAGAAACTTCCCTTTCTTATTCAATTAATTTTACAAAGGGACTTAATTCAAAATTCAATCCTAAATACTTAACATATACAAAATCTAATTTGATAAAATGGAAAACATCTTTCCTGTCATAAATATGGTACTTACATATATACTCATTAATTGAATAATTTTTACTAATTCCAAAATACGGTATTCATAATCACTTAAAGTTTACTCAGTATTTCTACAAAGCATGCTAATTTATGTTCATAATTTATTATAAAAACCAGCTAAGGGCAATTTGATTAATTTTGTTACCATAAAGTTCAGATAACTGCTATTGACAAGTTTGGATTATTTAATGAAAAAATAAACTCTTACAGTTAATGTGAAAAGACTGATCTTTTCTAAAACCAAAACATTCCTCTCCCATGGACTGCAGAACTATCTATTGTGCTGCGAAGACTGAAGACAGTGGGCAGGAGAGTAAGGACAACATAGCCACTCTCCTCCTAGGAGCAAGATCACGCACATTAGAACACTGATTCACTGTAACACAACCGTAACACTAAGTACATCACAGAATTTTCATACATGACACTTTAAAAATTTCAAGTAGAAAAAAGGAATTCCAAAATACGATGCTCAGATCAATTTAAATATTCAAAAAGTTCAGTCCCCATTCAGAAACAGATAAACAGTATATTTATTAAATGAGTTAAGACAAATTAACTTTACAAATAGACAAATAATAAAAAGCTCGGTGGCTAAAATAGATGGTAAGCATCACTGAAAGAAATCAACACCATCACGGTATCTCAGTTGGCTGACACGTGTAGAAAGAAATTTTCAAAGAGCAGTTTCACAGAAATGAAGCCAGTTTTTTTTTTTTTCTTATAAACAAATCACCATTTCTTGGTTCAAAACTGACATCTGTTATGAAAATTACCATATCATATATTTATAAGATGACAAGGAATAACTCATCTTCAAAGTGCAAGTTAAGTCTATTTACAACCACAGAAAAGGCAATGATGAGGAGAAAAGGATTTTTAAAAAATATACAAAGATTAAAAACATTTGGGATGCAAAATTAAACAATTTC
Organism: Camelus dromedarius; assembly: GCF_036321535.1. NCBI lineage: Eukaryota > Metazoa > Chordata > Mammalia > Artiodactyla > Camelidae > Camelus > Camelus dromedarius. Next base: position 26,964,730 of record NC_087446.1, read on the forward strand.
TTGGTTAGAAGATAAAAGAGAAGAAGTGATTGAATTACAGATGCTGATTTCAGCTATACATACTATATAATGGGATCCAAGATCTTTAACAGCCTGTCTGCATTTTTTTTCTACTTACATAATGCTCTGGAAATTTCTGGTAGAAATTACAGTGTCTCAAAGAGAGAATACACACTAAGCATGTCCTGCTACTACTTCATGGATGTCAGAAGACCCGTTTATGGATTAGAGTTGGTGTAAAAAGCCATTGCCTTGAGTTGAAAAATGAATACTGTAAAAGCTCAATACAAATCCTCCAAAGCACATGCACTTCTAAATCTTTTGTTAATTACATTCATATTTAAGCATAACCAAAAAAAAAAACAACAAAAAACTGAAAACATTTCCCTTTTCTCTATTCCCTATGCCTTATAGGCTTTCCAGTTGATAGAGTAAATTTTTAGAGTTGACAGGGTTCTTCAAGATAGTCTAGTCCACCACCCTCATTTAGGGTAAATGATTTTCCCAAGGTCATGCAGCACGTTAATGGCAAAACCAAGACGAGAAACCAGGTCTTGACTCCCAGCCTCGTTTGCTTTCCAGCATATCATGCTACCTCTTTTTACAGTATGATTTGCTATAAATACCTGATGAATAATGTACAATTACAAATGCTGACAGAGCCAATGTTTTCTAAGACTTGCAGAGGATTACTGCAAAGGACTGATGGAGAGAAAAAGACTTTCCCCCACCCACCAAAAATATCAAGCACCATCAACTAAATGTTTCTTTGCTGGGTCAGCACTCTCAGATGTAGTAGTCCTCGTAAACTTTATGTCAGCCTGAGGATTGTTTATCTGGTGAAATCTGGGCCCTAACACAATGCCAGTTCCTAAAAGGTAAAGACAGAGGGATAAAAAGGGGAGAAGGTAGACAAGAGAAATAAAGATTTAATGAATCCAACTGGCTTGGAGATGGGCATTCCAGCATATGGTTAATTACTACATATACATATGTATTTTTAGGACCTTTCCTACCTTTTCATATAATCTCATTTTACCTAATTTATTTGGCCACTTAAGAATGAAAACAAACGTATCAGAGACAATGGTGGTCATTATTTTTTTTTTTAAACTGTGAGACTACTTTAGGCAAACTAAACTCTACGAAGAATATGTCAAATGGTAAAATTGCAATGATTTCTTTAATCTGGTTCTATTAGATTACCACCAAGGAATTAAAGCGGGTACTTCATGGGGCTGTTACCATCTTGAAACTTATTCCAATTGTGGTTAAGGAGAATGGACTGATGCACCAGATATGCAGAACTGAGTAAAGAAGCTGAAATTTGCTTTTAAAAAAACATTGCCATGTATTTATTTAATAAAAGGGCATATTTATTTATGTTTACAAACAAGTTTCAAGAACAAAAGGAAAACATGTATGCTTCTACTTATTAACCTTTTTCAAAATGCCAACAGCCCTCATGCTGTATGAAGGTTTCTAAAGATTTATTAGAAAAATCAATACAGTTCACTCACAGTTCACCAAGACATCACTGAGCTAACATGTTTAGACAAAAACAAAAGGACTAAAGTTCTCTTGTAGTTTGATAGTTTGATTTAATTTGATTTGCCTGAAATAACAAAAGCATTTCAAGCATCTTTCATTATGTAGTTGATGTCCTGCATTAAACAATCTACTAAATTCTGAACAAAGGTTATTAGCAAGTTTTCAAAAATTTTAAAAATTAAACAGTTGTTTCAAAACCATTAAGTAGTAAATGTATTTAAGAAACTAATTAGGACAGATGCCATAACTTCATTAGAACACCACTGCTCATGTTTTTTTGTTTTGTTTTGTGGTTTTTTTTTTTGTTGTTTTTTTAAACAAAGCATTAGTGTTATCTATTTGGCTATCAGTATTAGCAATTTATCTACAGTATTTAACAAGGTAAGTTGTAGGCAAAAATTTAGTACAGTTTCAATAGAAACACCCCTTTTTTTTCCTGAAAATACAGCAGTATTTGAAGGACTAATTTTTCTCTGCATCAGTTATAAGGAAGCTTCCCATCTATGAACAGGAACAAAAAAAGTATCTACAAACCTTGTAAACAGATCTGTATCATTTATAAACATAAATAATCCAAATTATTAACAGCCAACAGCAGAAATTAAAGCATCAATTCAATGATCCAGGGCTCTTCGCTTGCTTGCCCAGCTTTACTCCTCCCTCTCTCCCCTCAAGGATTGAGATCAACTAAAGCTTCGCTAATCACTGTTCAGGACCATTCTTAGGTTCTACTGATGATCCACAGGTCAACTTACGCTGAGTTACTGTTTATCTGTCAGTTCATTTCTCCCACCCCCCAAAAAGCACCCTCAGTCTGGCAGAAAGCTTTGCTTTTTTTTTTTAAAAAAATAAATCTACATTCGTACAAGTGTGTCTTCTGTTGAAGTCCAAAGACAAGAATACTATCTTGTCCATCACAATATGTGAAAAGACCCAGTTTCAATTTGTTTCTTTACAATGCAGCTAGTGTGTTAACATTCAGCTTACAATCAGAGTGATGTTTCCAAACTATGTAGTGGGCTTCCTGGGGATGAAGAGGTAGCAGACTTGTTCATTTCTATTGTAAGGTAAATCCCGCTGTCAACAGCATTGTTATTTTTGTTGGGAGAGGGTGGAGGACTGGAGTTTCGTTTTGTAGGAGCATCATCTTCAGCATCAGTGTCATCAATAAGGGGGATATGAGGCTCTGAATCTTCTATCCTAAACTCAGGATGTGTCATAAAGTTGTGAATTGAACTTCTTGATTCCGGTTTTTCTAACCCTTCATATAAAGAACTACGAAATGCATTCACCACTCGAATCTGTAAATATCAGAAAACACAGAAAGATATCAGTAGGTTGTTAGCTTAATTTAAAAATGGTTCATTTATGAGTCTGAATCCACAAACAGCTAGGTATGAGTGAATCATATTTGCATGTAATGCAGTGGAACTTGCAATACACTGTAAAAAAAAATGAATATTTTAGTAGGACACTACAGAACAACAAAACCACATACTCTAAGAATTAAGAGGTATAGAATTCAAAGTAATACTATGAAAATCTCATTGTCACTGGCTAAGAATTTAATAGCCATTTTATAGGATTTTTTTTCCCCTAAGAAAACAAAATCAAACAGAAAACAAACATAAAATTAACCATACACAAGCTTTAGCTGATTTTTTTAAATGAAAGAAAAAACATAATTTTTGAAAACAACTCAAATAAATTAAATAAAGTCAAGCACAGAGGGTTACTATTAATCATGCTAGGAATTAGGGTGTCACTGAGTATGAAAAAGCCAAGCAAATATACGCTGAATGCCACAATGAACTCACATCTACCCCACTATGCCCTTCATTAAAAAATAAAAATAAAGACAAAACCCAAATAAATTTCTATAAAATGCCATTAAACAGCTATAAATATTTGAGTATATGCCATTTTTCTGTAAAGTGTTAGTGTTTTTCTCGACAATATTAAAACTTAAATAAATTTATATACTATAGTTCAATGGAAAGAACAGATTTAAAATAAAACAAAAACCCTCTGGGATTCTTCTGTGAAAAATTTCCCAAGAAGACACAGTTTTCCAGTATTTTCACCCTTAAACATGTAGCCCCACAATTCAGCTTCCTTCTTAGAAGTCTGCCATATGGATGAAAAGAGGTTAACGGGTAATTAACTCAAATAAACCACAGCACACACTGACATTAGGTCTCATTAACGCAGTGTCATAAGCACTTCAAAAAAGACAAAATCCAAATAATTGAGCATCTACTACGTATCAATTCAAATATAGTGCTTGCTTTTGATTTTAATGAATCCTGTTTAGCAATGAAGATGTCATTATAAGAACTGACAGTGATATTTCAGAAAAAAAATCACTAAAATCATAAGACAATGATACTGAAAAAAAACAATAGACTCCTCATATGGACATTTGAATTTGCTTTTTAAAAAGGTAAGTTTATGCCCGCCTTTTTCTTGTATATATTTGAGGCATACAAGTCTATCTGATATTGTCCACATTATGAAATAATCATGGCAAACAAGCTAACGTATCCATTCCCTCACACAGCTATCATTTGGGCATGTGTGTGGTGAGGACACTTGGGATTGCACCCTTCTAGTAAATCTGAAGTGTACAGTGCAGTACTGTTACCTGTAGTCACCATGCGACACATTAGATCTCCAGAACTATTCATCTTGCATAACTGAAACTCTGTACCCCTTGACTAACATCTGCCAAACTCCCCCTTCCCCTAGACCCTGGTAACCACCATTCTACTCTCACTCTCTGCTTCTATGAGTCTGACTATGCTTGATTCCCACTCCTGGGAATTTACCCAAAGGAACTGAAGGTAAGATCTCAGAGCAGTTCTTTCTCTCCTATGTTCACTGGCATCAGTGGCCAGTAGGCAGATTGAACACAAATTTGAGGACCAGTCAGCAAATCTGGTGGGTGATGAGAGCTCAAGATGACCTTGAAGTCTTTGCTTATTTGATTTGGTTGCTGGTATTGCTAACAGACCTAGGGAAACAGTTAAGATTTCTGTTTTGTTTTGACCAGTCTGGGTGGAGAAGACGAGTGAAGAATCAAGGGAAAAATAAGTCAATTTTTGGAACATGTTAAATTGGGGAGCTGCAAAACATCCAGAGCTCAGGAGAGAGGTATGGGTTTAAGTGAGAGATGTGGGAGTTAGTAAAGCTCTAGGAGGGGCAGAAGCCAGTGAGTGTGTATACACACAATTACACACACATCTGTGGTAGGTGAAATTAGATTAGATTTTTTTTTTAACCAAAGCTTCTCAATTTTGCTAAGAATTTTTTTTCTATCTGATAATAGAGTATCAGAGCTTGAAACGATATTCGAGATATATTATCCCAACCAGTTTACAAATGATGAAACCAAGTACCTGAGGAAGGGTGGTTGTCTTGCGAAGTCACTAGTAATCAGTGCCAGAATGTCTGAGAACCAAGGTTCCTGGACTCTTAATTCCAGGTTCTCTCCAGTCAATAAAAGAACATATGGACACTGACCTTGTAACTAACTCCACTAGAATAAAATACTTCCTAAAATGACGGTCAGCATAGTACAAGAACAGCTTAGGAATGCTCTGAAGCAATACAACTTTCAAAAAACCGTTCTCACATTAGGAATACACAATACAATCTAGATTAACCAGGGGCCGCTGAATCTGATTTGTTTTACTTTCTACTCATAAATAAGAAAGGCTTCCCATCTAAAGCATGACACTGAGCTAGTTTACACTTGCTCTGATCGCTATTACCATTTACATGTAAAATTCTCACAGTACAGTAGTAATTCTGAGTAATTAAAAACACAGCTGTGTGCACAATATTTCAGGTAGATAGAAAACTACTTTAATACCACAAAGCATTCAGTCTAAGCAGAAATGTAAGTAACCCTAATTTTCCATTTTTGACAATCCAACACTTACTGTTTGTCTTTTAAAATCTACTGAGACCTACTATGTACAACATAATTACTGGCTCCTAAAATTATTAGAATTAAGAAAAACTCAAAAATTTCTATGTCAAGAAAAAAAATTTAAAGAGTAAATTATTCAGAGGACGAAACTAGAGGAAAATATTGTATGAGGCATATATGTTAAAGAAAAAATCAAAGTGATTATCATAATCATAATTTTAGTAAACAAAATAATTATCAAGGTAAACATTAAGTTTAAGTAACAAATCAAAATAAGATTATGTATCCTGCTAAACCACCCATTAAAAAATATATAATTCTTTTTGATAGCAGGAAAGGATATTACTGTCTAAAATGCAGTACACAAGACAACAGCTCTAAACTATGAGACTATTTAATCAGTAGCTCATATATCTTACCTTCTACAACAGAGTGCCCATTTCTAAAATTTGTATTCATCATTACTTTTACTATGTACACTACAAATTAAAGAGTTTCTGGTAAAGTAAAAGATATTTTGCAATAGGAAAAGAAAATTCTAGGTTGTTTTTCAAAGTTGGGTATTTGCAATGTTCTCAAAGTGAGACCCACCCGTGTAATGTGTAGAGTTTTAATTATCTGGAATAGGGGTTGGCAAACATTTTCTGAAAAGGGCCAGACAGTATGTATTTTAGGTTTAGTGAGCCATACCATCTCTGATGCAACTACTCAAGTCTGTCTTTGTAGTGCAAAACGACCAAAGATATTAAATTAATGAGCATGGCTATGTTCCAATAAAAAGTTATTTTCAAACAGGCAGCAGGCCAGATTTGGTCCACAGGCTATGGTTTACTGACCTTCCATCTGGAAGATCAAATTTTCTCTCAATTTCTCCTTTCCAGGAAGGTGTAACTACTGATTCAACAAAATAATGTGCTAAAGGTAAAGACTGGTATTAGAAAGATACACTTTATAAAGAGAAATTACAGGTTTCTTTCTTGAGAACTTTGAAAGATCTGACTGGTAAATGAGGGGGTAAAAATGACCTTTCCAGAGAGGTTTCAAGACTAATATATGACAAAGCTGAAATGGATTATAATTTCTTCCATTTGGCAAAGCCAAAACTCCAAATAAGAGTCAAAGAAGTTTAATGAACACAGATATTTCTAAGATTATTCTGTATTACAGTGAAGAAATGAAACCTTCCATTAAATCTTTTAACACTATCCCCTGGCCACATGTGCCCAGAAACTCAGAGTTGTACATCAGAAAAGAGCCTGGAGCAGGTGTGGGTGGGTATGCCTTAAAACAGAGTTTTTGATTGATCTGCTATTGAATATAAAGTCTGGAAAACAATTATACAGAGAAATACAGTAAATATGATATACCTAGGTCACATGAACCTCTCCAATAAAAGTCACTTATTTAAAATTTTGCTGAAATAAAAACAAACAGAATATATACCACCCAGGAAACAAACTTGTCAAAAAAGTTTAACATGAAGCTAATTATGAGAAAACAATCAAATCCCGAATGTAGGACACTTTACAAAACAAACGGCCTGGATTTTTCAAAAAAGTCAATGTTTTGAAAATTGTAGGTAGAGAAAACAGATCCTAGTCAAAGGAGACTAAAGAGTCATAACACACACTACTGATGGCCCTTTCTTGGATCCTGGATCAAAAAAAGCTATAAAGGACATTTTGGGGGGCAACTGGAGAAATCTAAATATGGACTGTACGTTAAACAAAATGGTATCAAAGTTAGATTTCTTGGATGTGATCAGACAGTATGATTATACAGGAGAGTACACACTGAAGTATTCACAGATGGAATTTATGGTATCTACCACTTACTTTCAAATGGCTCAGAAAAAGTGTATATTAATATTATAAAGGTAGAGCAGATGTCATAAAATATCAAGGAGTGGTAAATCTATATGAAGGGTATTCACCTTTCAACTTGTCTGTTGGTTTGGAATTTTTCAAATTTAAAGTTCTGAAGGGAGGGAGTCTATCAGGATTAAGTCTCAGTTTGGCTCCTTCTTGTGGGATATAAATAGGCACTAACCTTCCATTCCAGCCGCATCAACTCCTTACATTTTATTACTTTTTTAGTACCAAACTACGTCAGTTGAGACCTGCCTCCCTCAATCAGTGAATTCTATCAAGGGGTCAGCTTGGGAGTCAGTTCCTTCAGGTAGTTTTTCCTGACTTCCCAGGGAAGGTTAAGGACCCTGTTACACATTCTCTGCTTCATATCCATGTCACAGTCCCCAGCTCCTTGTCTGCTTCCCTTACTAGACTGCAAGGTCGGGTGGTTCGAGTGCAGCCCTGGCAGATGGCAGGCCTTCCACAGTGGTTATGGAATACAATGAAAGAAACACTAGTAGAAGGCAGTGAAGGGATGAGTGATAAAATGCCCTAGAGAGCCAGGAATCATGTGAAACCCCCAGGCAGAGGAAGGAAGGGATGCAGCTGACTTAAGCTGTCCCAGGCATAAGGCCAGGCAATTTGCATAAACCACTTCATTAGGTAGGTAGCACCAGGGTCATTTTCAAAAGAAAGATTCCTATCTGTCCATGCGTGCAAATTTAACATCCTGCCTAACGTTACAGGGTCAGTTTGTCTTTACAGCACTTGTCTGCTCTTTGCGCTACATCATGTTGTTCTGCTTATTAGTCACAGACAAGTTATTTTTCCAAATCAGTTTTCACACCTGTAAGATGGGAATAGTTTCTGTGCTGCCTGTTTTGGAATACCGTCAAAAATAACAAATGAAAATTACTTAAGCAAGTAGTGAACAGACCAGCATTGCTTTCTCCCTCAATTCATCCTCTCCCCAGCTACCCAAGGTTCTTCTAGTCCTTCACTGGCTGAAGACCAAGTGGAAAAGATAGGTCTCTGCCTAAATAAAAGATTACACTTAGGTGTCTCAGCTGATTTCAAGGGCAGGGATGAGGGGTGGGTGGGCGTGTATCTTTAGTGCCTCCAGTATACCATGGAATTCAAACTCAAGTTCAGAGTAGGGATGACAGAGGTTATAAGGCTTCTGAGGAGTTTACTGAAAACCTTTCACTAAAAGCCATCTGCTAAAAACCTGAAAGGAAATTTGTTATTCTAGTCAATTAATAAAATTATGACATGCAATGTTTCAATAATTAGTACATAAAAACTACATGATCACCTCTCCATAGATGCAGAAAAAGCACCTAACAAAATTCAACACAAATTTATGATTAAAAACTCTTAACAAAACGGGTATAGAGGGAACATACCTGAACATAATAAAGGCCATATATGACCCACCAACAGCTAACTTCATACTCAATGGTTAAAAGCCAAAAGCTTTTCCTCTAAGATCAGGAACAAGCCCCTCTATCAGTGAGGGCAGAAGTGGCCAACTGTGTAACTGACAGATTTGTTTTGCTACTTTTATTCAACATAGTATTGGGAGTCCTAACCAGAGCAATTGGGCAAGGAAAAGAAATAAAAGGCATCTGAATTGGAAAGAAAGAAGTAAACCCATCACTACCTGCAGATGATATATATAGAAAACCCTAAACACTCCATCAAAAAACTGTTAGAATAAACGAATTCGGTAAAGTTGCAGGGTACAAAATCAATATGCAAAAATCTGCAACATTTCTTTACACTAGTAACAACCTATTAAAAAAGGGAAATTAAGAGATCAATCCCATTCACAATTGTATCAAAAAGAATACTTAGGAATAAATTTATCTAAGGAGGTGAAAGCCCTGTATATTGAAAACTATAAGACATTAATGAATGAGACTGAAGATGACACAAATAAATGAGAAGATATTATGTGCTCATAGACTGGAAGAATTACTATTGTTAAAATGTCCATGCTACTCAAAGCAGTACAGATTCAATAAAATCCCTATCAAAATTCCAATGGCATTTTTTACAGAAATAAAAACAATCCTAAAATCTGTATGGAACCACATAAGCCTCTGAATAGCCAAAGAAATCTTGAGAAAGAAGAACAAAGCTGGAGTCACCATGTTCCCTGATGTCAACTATATTACCAAGCTATAGTAATTAGAACAGTATGGTGTTGGCATAAGTTTGCATAAAAACAGACATATAGATCAATGGAACAGGACAGAGAGCCCAGAAATAAATCAATATTTATGACAAAGGAGTCAAGAACATACAGTGGGGAAAGGACAATCTCTTCAACAAATGGTGTTGGAAAAATTGGATAGCTACACACAAAAGAATGAAACTGGACCACTATCTTACACCATACACAAAAATCAACTCAAAATTGATTAAAGACTTGACCATAAGACTTGAAACCATAAAACTCCTAGAATAAAACATGGTGGTAAAATTGTAAAGCACTACAGAATTTAAAGAATCTTTCATTAAAAAAAAAGTTTTTTAAAAACAAACCAAAAAGCTCACATAGGAGGTAAATTCCTTGATACAGGTCATGGTGATGATTCTTTTGAATCAGATACCAAAAGCAAAAAAAGCAAAAACAAACAAGTGAGATTATATCAAACTGAAAAGGTTCTACACAGCAAAGGAAATCATGAACAAAATGAAAATACAACCTAAAGAATGGGAAAAAAATATTTGCAAGTTACATATCAAATAAGGAGACAATAGCTAAAATATACAAAGAACTTGTACAACTTGGTTAACAAAAAAAAAAATCTGACTAAAAAATGGTCAAAAGATCTGAAAGGACATTTTTTCAAAGAAGACATACAAATGGACAAGAGGCACATTAAAAGATGCTAAACATCACTAATCATCAGGGAAACGCAAGTCAAAACCACAATGAGATATCACCTCAGACCTGTTAGAATGGCTATTATCAAAAAGACAAGAAATAACAAGTGTGGCAAAGATGCGGAGAAAAGGGAACCCTTGTGCACTATTGGTAGGAATGTAAATTGGTATAATCACTATGGAAACACTATGGAGGTTCCTCAAAAAATTAAAAACAGAACTACCAAATGATGGAGCAAACCCAATTCCACTTCTGAATATCTGAGGAAAACAAAAACACTAATTTGAAAAGATATATGTACCCCAATGTTCACTGCAGCATTATTTACAATAGCACATATAGAAACAATCTAATTATCCACTGATGAATGAATGGCTAAAGAAATTATGGTGTATATACACCTCCCCCTACACTAGAATATTATTCAACCATAAAAAAGAAGGAAACCTTGCTATTTGTGAAGAGAGAGGGAACTTGCGGGCATTATTATGCTAAGTGAGATAAGTCAGACAAAGACAACACTGTATGATCTCTCTTATATGTGGAATCTTAAAAAACAAAAACCTCAAACCAAGCTCACAGATACAAAAAACAGACTGGCTGCAGCAAGAGGTGGAAGATGGTCAGGTAGTGGGAGAAATGAGTGAAATTAAAACAAACAAACAAACAAAAAACACTGAACAAAAAAAATACACTTTCCCTACTTCTTTGGAAAACTTAGAACATTTTATCTAGGAAGCAATTTTAAATTAAGTTGATTACATACACGAAAAAAATAGTATAAGCACCAAAGAACTTTGAAGCTATTATTCAGGGACCCCCTCCTTAAAGAAAAAAAAAAAAGCCAAAGCAACCTGGCTGTATGCTGAGAACTTTTCTACAGGGTACTAACTTACTTTCCAAACTGAACTAGACATGAGTCAAAATGTTAAGTTCATTTTTAGCTTTAAAAATGCAATTTCTTGGTTATGTTAGATCAGTTTCAAATCACATGCATCTGGGAACCATGCAATATGAACATGTTTAAAGGCATATACTCAAAAATTTATAGTAGTTTCACAAATTCTAAGCTACAATTTTACTCCCCATATTAACTCTCAGAGTTAGCGTAGAGACAAGCTCATGGATTTCGTGTCTAATCTTTGGTTGCAATTGTTCCACCTGTTATCTAGCCCTCTAAGAAATAAAACAACAACAACGACAACACTTTGAAGTCTCAATCCACTTTACGAAAAGAAAGCTTTATGAAAAGCCTGAACAATGAATTTAAACATTAAGGAGAAAATGAGAAACGTTAGGTGTGTGAAGTAGGAAATGTTAATTTCATGCACTTAGGAACACACACTCACACCCCACAGTAGTAGAAGCAGTAGAAGAGGAAAACACTACATGTGTAGGGGTAGAAATATTTGTTACATCATGATGCTGGCTGGCGATGGAGGGTTGCCGCCTTAGAGCCCCCTGAATGGAACTTCCACTCTGGAAAGCATTCACTACATCCATCTGCAAGGAATCAGAGATTGTGACAGCTTGCTCAGCAAGAGAAAGAGAGAACAAGAGAAAGGACCATTCCATCTATCAACATATAAAAAGTAAAGAAAAAAGGCACTTTTTACAGAGCAGATAAATAGGCAAGAGTAGCATTTGGAGATGAAGGGGGGAAAAAAAGCTAGGAAAAAAGGAGCTTAGGGGCATATAGACACATTCTTTCATGATCAGTTAAAACTTTCATTCATTCCAGGCACCAGTATTATTTTTCAAAAGAGTAAGTTTTGTGGGTTGGGGAGGCTAGAAAGGAAGTGAAGGAGCACATTTAAACCTCCTCCCGGGTCCAAAAGCCCTCTGCTCCCGCTCCCACTGTCTCTCCTACCTCTCTACCAGGCCCATACCTGCGTCTGGATTCTGTTCAGACCTCTAAACCACAAGATCTGGCCACGCCGCAACTCCCGTTCAGCGTGATCAATCTCTTCCACGTCCTCTGCTAACTCCTCCTCAGGTATTTCTTCCTTTTGTGTTCCGTGACCAGCTTCTTTTAGGAATTTTAAACGGCTAGTTGGAATTGTTGAAATAAGCTACAACACAGGGGAAAGAACTTAGAAACAAAGCGCATCAAGATACAATTAAACCGATCAACTTCAACACAAAAAAGGTATGAAAAGTTGCAAGCACAGCCAACTATCTTTACCCATGAAGCAATGAGATCCTGTCCATCAGAGGCTTTCTTTCTCAGAACAAAAAATATTCTTCTCTTAGCTACATAGAAGATTTAAGTCTGAAGGGTAAAAAGGTTTCCTGAATGGAAATAACCTGATTATATTTTCATATTTTATTTAGGACATTCAAGACAGTAAATTAACAACCATGCTTTTATATATATATTTAAACTCATATTTATTTCAAATAAAATAAAAATAGGTTGGTCTTCTTGGATGCAAAAGAAGTTCACATTTCATTAGTGCTTTAAGAGTTCAATGAGAAAAAAATACCAAAATTCAAAAAATCTTCAAGGCTAAACTGAAAATAGCTTTTGTTTATTAAATATATTTATTTTTATAAAATGCAACTACTTAAAATTGGATTAACAGTGATTGAGAATGACACCAAACAGGAACAGATGCCCCAGAAAACATGAAAGATACAAAAATGCCAATAAATATGTATTAACTTTTAAGTGTTAACAGCTATTCCTTAAGGAACTTGGCCATTCCTTAAGGAAGCTGGGAGAAACAGGCACACTGTCAGAATCAGAAGTGCTCAGAGAACTTCTAGCCCGACCACTTCATTTCAGAGATGAGCTCAGAGGCAAGAGATGTGACTCGTTCTCTGAGTGACTAAGACCCTAGGTCTGCTGACTAACAAAATCAGTGTTTTCTCCCATGGCACACTAAAAATCAATAGATGACGTCAATCAAAGACAGCTACTGATGCCTGTTGGGCATATACGCTGCATTGAATTTCCTCTTCCTGAAATTAGAGTTTTTTGGAGGTTGTGGGGTTCAGTTTTGCCTGTAAGGGAACATTATAAAATAACTAGAAAGGTAATCAAAACAGAAGAGTGGCCCAAATATGGATCCTACTTAAAAGAGGATCTCAATTAAAGAGATCTGCATAATGAGTAAGAAGAGAAAACTCAGAACCTAAAAACACAATTAAGAAAAAGGTAAGATAAAGGCAAATAAAGACTGAGTTAAAGGTTAGGTAGAAGCTGGATTTCGGTTTGACTGACTTGTAGAATGGTAAGAGTTATTAGCTCACACCAGTCACACACTGCTAAGTTTCATTTATGAAAATGTTAGTACAGATTCCTTATCAGTTCGTTTTATAGTGATGGTAACGGACTTGAAATGAACAACACATACACCATTACCACTTATCTTTAAAAAAAATAATGACATACACTTGCAAGTAAGCTACTTATAGTATAGATGAAAGATATCTCATTTTACAGGCATTGTAATTTTAAACACACTGTTAAAGCCATTTGATCCAAATACTCTAAAATGTCATTTTGTGGCCATTTTCTCAGATACTATTTTCATGGAAACATTCCTCACATCAACTGAAACTTAAGATTTTTCTTAAGCTACATTTTTATTATACTACATAACAAAATGATGAAAAGTCAAATGTATATAATATTTTTATATTTTTGTTAAAATATTAATTCTGAAAATGCAAAAATAAGTCATAGAGCAAAAGATACAGATATTAGCATTCTATCCAGTTACAAATGAAACCTAGTAAGTGTCGTGAAACTTGTTAGAAAAAAAAGTTAAAAAACTAAGAAATTAAAGTTGTGTTTTATTGTACAGGCATAATCACAGTAAACAGCAAGTGACATATTAGAACAAGTGTTACATAAAAAAAAATCTCTGAATGCCCTTTCTTGACCCAGAGTAAGAACTGCTTAGGATTAAGTTATAGAACTGATTAAAGAACATACACATCCTGAAAGAAATTTTAAAAAATCACTTTAGATACCAAAAAAAAAAAAAAAAAAAAAAGAGAGATATTACCTGGCCCCAGAGTAACGTTCCCATCCCTAGGAATATTGACCATAGCCACTGTTCTATTGAAAGTTCTGAACAACTGAAAGGTTTTCCACCAAATTGCACAATTATTATCTGGAGGAATAATCAAGAGTACATTTATTTAGTGAAGTTGTTGACTTACATTCTGGCTTATGTTCCTTATCTCACTGTGGACTTGTAACAAACAGACCAGGGGCTGATCTGCTGGTCACACTTCAAGTATATTTATAAGGTATTGAAGAGTAACACCTCACTTCAACTGTTCTGGGTACATCAACCTATGTTGGGAACTAAATTTTATCACATTTGTTTACAGAGAAATAAGCTGTTAAAATTTTGCAATCCCCATATATTAAACAGATAAACCCAATTTTGTAGTAAGTAAAAGCTAAAATTTTAGCATGTCATGAACAATGATTTTTTTTTTATGAAATCTGTAAAATACTTCCAGAAACTACAGAACAAGAAGATAACATTTCTCCCAAAGTTAATTGAAACTGAAAGCTAAGACAGAAACAATTTTCACAGAAATAATTAAGTCTAGGATTTTGGATTCTGGTATCACAGTACACAAGGTATAGACTATTTGAGTAAAGTTCTCAAAATTTTTAGATCTTCATTTTGAAATAAGCACCATCACTATCTGACTCTATTTTGAAAGGCTCACTTTTTAATTTAATTTGAAATCTTACTGTGTTTAATGACTTCCAGGTTTAATCATGCACCATTCACTTACCTGTTTTGATTCCAGATTCTACTGTTAACAATCATTTGCATAGAAGAGTACCACAGAATCCAAGAGGATATAAAAACACAGGTATAATATATAGTTACATAAAACCCACCATATGTAAAGTGTATAGTTCTGTCCTTAGACTGACTTTTATTCAAATGGGAAAATTCAGTCCCTCACATTTCATCTCAACTCCATTCCTCACACTCCATTCTCCATTCCATTTCCTGCCTTGTTTTGACAATATCACAAAATGAAAAATGTGGCTCATACCAACTCAGGATGCAGACATTCAAAATTTTAAAACATTCACTTCAAAATCTTTTATTATTTCATAATGAACTCAACTGTAGAAATAATTAACTGCTATTAATTGCTAGAAGCAATTAAGCGGCCACTACAGCTATATTAAAAAGTGGTAAACTGTAAGACTGGTCTTAAATAACATAAAAATTACAATAGTTTAAATAATAACAATGTAGAATGAATAATCAGAATATCCGAGTGTGAAGGATCACAGCCACAGAACCTACAGTGCAGTTAAAGCAGTATGAGCTTAATACACTCATGCACATGTAGAATTTCAGGACAGGGCAAATTTTCACTTGAGTTATGATACTTAAAACTTTTTTTTGATGTCTTCAAGGCAATACACAGAAAGCCCACACACTGCAGTCAAGTAATTTCTGGAACAAGCCACCTGTTTACCTAAGATCTCCATATAATAATCAAATTTGAAACTATCTTTTACAATTACCCACCTGTACCACAAAAGTGCCTAAAACAATTGTGCAGAAGATGGCATTATTAAAGATTCCTTCAAATACATTTCTTTCACCATGAATTTTCCGGGCATTTATTTCGTTGAAAAGTTGCATCAGTACAAAGGTATTAAAAACAATAGTATAATGTTCCGACGGAGGAGAGTGCAAAGGAGCATTTCTTCCACTATCAATATCAAAAAACTTTTCTCCTGAAAGAATAAAAAATTACTATTCTGTAATTGTCATACAAAATAATTTAACATTTCAAGAAAGTATGCAATAACAAAATCTAGACAGACCTTTCTTTGCTCTCAAATGGCAGCAGAGAAAGAGTTGGAAGGGACGTGGGATTCTCTAGTGTGACTTTCTTATTTTGTACAGGAGCAATGGAAGCCCCCCAAACTATGGTGACATGTTCAAGATCTAATGTCTAAGTTAGTGGTAGAGCCAGGACAAGAAATTAGGACCCTCTTTACTTTTCTCCCCAGTATCTGTCACGCTGCCTCTCAAAACGTATTATGCATCCACTGATAAAGAGGAGAAATTAAAGACAAACGGGTTGGGGGGGGGGTCAGAAAAAGAGTAACAACTTATGTTCTTGAAAAATCTGTAGCATTAAGATATCTGGGATATGAGCTTGGAACAGAAACAACTGAAGCTTTACCAGGCATCAAATTCTTACCAGCAAACAAGAGTGTAAAGACTACTACAAGTTGGTAGAATGCATGACCCAAAATATTCTTCATCATTGTACGTGAGATGAGGGGCTTATTTCTACCATAAGGTTTCCGAAGCAGGAGAGACTCGGTGGGGGGTTCAGTCGCCAGAGCCAGGGAAGCGAGCGTATCCATTATGAGGTTTACCCACAGCATCTGTACAGCTTTAAGTGGAGAATCCTGGGAAAGACAGGTTTCTTAATAGACATTTACAGCCATTCAGGGACTCAGCAATTCTCAAGATGCCATTTACATTCAAAAACTTAAAGAACGTAACATTTTTGCTCTAAAATAAACAAGTCTTAATAAACAAACTGTCAACCTACTTGAGTAATACAGGCGCCCGTGAAGGCAACAATCACAGCTACTACGTTGACAGTGAGCTGGAACTGAAGGAATTTTGAGATGCTGTCATAGACATTGCGTCCCCACATAACTGCTTTAACAATGCTTGTAAAGTTGTCATCTGTGAGAATAATATCAGATGCTTCTTTAGCTACGTCAGTTCCAGCGATACCCTATTAAAAAAAAGTTCTGTGAATTAGACTAAATGTTTAAAACATAACTTTTAACTATTTGAAAGGCTAATATACATTTAATTAATAGAAATTTAGCATTATATTTAATAGTTATTGACTAAAACTTATTGTGAAAGATGGTAGAAATTGAATATAATAAACGAGGCATTGAAAATAAAGTTTAAATTGGGTTTAAAAAAAAAATAGGAATGGATACAGGCACTACCCAAAATTCCTTCCAAAAGTCACATTATAAAAGATACATTGAAAAATAGAAACTCACAAAGACAAAAAGTTAGTGGGAAAGGAGATAGTTCAAAAAACCGCAGGAGGCTGGAAAGCAGATGACCAGACAGTAAGAAACTCAGCAGACCCCAGAGAGCCGAACCCTAAGCTGACAGCAGGGAGAGCGGGGGAGCCTCTGTTGCACTGCGGGGCTCTGCTGCATAAGGCTCGGGACTTGGTAGCATCAGGTAGCACTGGAGGTGGGGGTGACGAAGGAAGTCTTCAAAGTCTTCCGAAGATGCTGAAGAAGTACTTAGAAGGTCCAAACTAAGAGCAACAATGTCCCTCAACAGTGGAATGGGATGCATTATATTAGCAGGCTGTAGATTAATAAAAATGAATGAACTAAACTATATACAACAATGCACATGAATCTCACAAAGACAATGATGAACAAAGGATAATGGACTCAAAATAATATATAATATACGATTCTTATGTACAAAGTTCAAAAACAGACAAAAGAAATCTTCGGAATACTGGCTGTCTCTGAAGAGAGACAGTAGTAACTATAAGGGAGTGTGACTCAGGCTTCCTGGGGTATAGGTTGTACTGCATTTCTTGCCTTGCATTATCTATTATCTACTCACTTGTGATAATCCATTCAGTGTGTACTTTTCTGTAGGTGTGTTACATATTCATAAAAAAATGAAAAGAAAAGCCAGCTAGAGCCTCAGAGCCCCCTCCCAAGGCCATGCAACCAGGCAGTTCGCCACTCCCTCTGACCTGGCAGAAAAGTGCCTGCTAATTTACTAAGAGGATACAACAGAATGTTTAAACTGAAGGGTGGCACCAAGTACTGCTGGGTATGGGGTGCTATATTGAATACAAGCAAGCAGTTAAGAGTAACTCTGATGAATGCTAAGACGACCATTCTTCTTCTTCTTCTACTTGTCTCCCAGAATACCAGGATTCAAGACTGCCCTCCAGTCAGCAGATTTGAAAATTCTTTTCTGGGAAATCTGATCAACTGAAGTGAAGAGACCTAAAAATACTGAAAATTCAAAGTACCCTAAGAAGTGAAATGGCCAAGCCAAACCACTTTATTGAGTAGCTCTGGTCGACAAATCACACCTATAGGCTTAAGGCTTTCCAGCTTTTCAACTTCCTACTTGTAAATAAGCAGAGACAACTAAGAATCATTTGACATCTAAAGAAAGCACTAACTGGAAAGATAGACACGACACCAAAAGGCATACAGAGATACAAAGAGACAAAAGCTTGTTTTTAAAAAAATGAACTCCTTAGAAAAGCAAAAGGCACAGCAATGAAACAAGAACAAGATGTTAAAACAAGAACAAAAATTCAGAGATTAAAAAACAACTCGTGGAAATTAAATATATGATCACAGAAATGAAAAAAACAACAGAGTCGAGGAAATATTCCTGTAAGATGACAAAGGTATGGTAAACAGAAGAAAGAGACAAGTTATCAGTATAAGAGCTCCAAAAATCAGGGGGACTATGCCACAAAGAAAAACAATGGAGAAAAAACAAGGAGAGTATAAGAAAATGCCACAAAACTAAAGAAAACGAGTTTTCATAGTAAAAAATTGCCCTAAGACAAACCATTATGACATTCAGAGGACTTGAGAACAAAGGAAAGACTTAAATACCTCCAGAAAAGAAAGAAAGAAAGAAAAAGTTTCAAAATTCAAAATGGTATGTAATAACATTGGAGGTACAAATTCAAAATTCTGAGTGAAAATTATTTTCAACCTTGATTTTTTAAAATCAAGTCAGACTAAGAATCCAAGAAGAATTCTTTGAGGAGAGAATAGAGATTTCAGTCACAAAAGTTATGAAAAAGTAACTCTCATGAACCCTTTTTCTCAGCAATCTGCTGGAGATGGCTTTACTTAACTGAGAGAGTAAACCAAAAAAGATGATGACATCAAATCCAGGAAATTTAAAATCTTACATCAGTGAATGGTTAAGGAAATTCTCAGATGGAGAAAGAAAAGTCAGCTGAGCAGCAGGCCTAGCAAACAGTCCAGATTATATAGCATGTCATACGGTCTGGGAGGTGTCTCTAAGCAGGTAAAATCGGTGAAGGCACATGATGCCTCTGACATAATGAAAGAAGAATTTGGTGATGAATTAATATTCAGTACATTAAAAAACAAACTAAGGAAATAATTAGATAAATAAATCAATAATTTAAAGATTAAGAGAGTGAACTGAATAAGACAATTTGTAGGGAATACAAAAAGTTGTGCAAGGAAGTACAAGTCATTACAGTAGACCACATGGCTCAGCCTGGAACAGCATTTCCATCACAGTAAGTACGGTCTCTGGACCATCTTTAATTCTGATGGAAGAGTGACAGGACAGGTAGTGAGTATGAATGCACATAGGGGTAACTGTGTGTGTGTGCCTGTGAGAGTGCTAAATCCTTATCGTCCTTAATGAAAAGTCATTAACACATGCTTTATATTAAAAAAATTAAAAACTCTTGTCATGTCATTTAGATATATGAAGGCAAATAACTAAGGAAAACAAACAGCTAAAATAGTTGGTTTCCTTTAGTCAAAAAATGAGCTGGAAGAAATGATAGTCGGTAGGGGACCTAGGTATCAAGTCTTACAGAACTGTTTGACTTTTCAAATGCTATGCAATATTGTTTTGATAAACACAAAAAACAAAGTCCAAGTCAAGCTTTTCTCAAAATATTCAATAAAGGAACAATCATAATTTAAAATTTTAGCCTCTAACTCCTAACCTGAATATTTTAATGTGAAACATATCTAACACAACTAAACCAAACAGGTTTCCCTGCCTCTAATCATTCTCTTTTGCAAATGCAAATCTCATCACTCCCTTGTTCAAAATCCTTCAAAATTTAAAAAGTTACTGTAGATGTTAATTGGTACCCAAATAAAAACTAGTTTTACAGGTAAACAAGTGTGGGAAACTTTACACCAAAAAAAAATTAAACAGCTTTTTTTATGAGCTTCTCAGAGCTGCATGCTAATGTCTCCAGATTTGTTTGCCTGCATCAGAAGACTGCTTGGGAAATGCTGCTCTGTCAGATAAAAGAACAAATCCCTCATCTCAGCCTTTAAGGCCCTCCTCAGGTAGCAAATCCCCCTTCTTCACATCCAGGACCCACCAAAACACCTTCTTCTAGTCTTGTTAAACTACTTATCATTCTCTGACATCTCCTGGCAGGACTTTTCTCCATCCCTCAGCTCAAATGGCACCTCTTTCAAATGCCTCTATAGGCAGAGCCCCGTGCTGTGTTTAGACCTTCACTGGCTGCCACTATGCTTTGATGATTTATTTCCTTGTGTGCTGAACCTTTAGGAGGCAGCAACTACTCACCTCTAATGTTTCTGGACCAGAGTACTGAAAACAGATTCTTAATGTTTGAAGAAGAAACAAATTATTATTGATCCAAAATCTAAAAAGACTTTAAATTACGGTATTCAAATTACCTTAGGGAAGTTTTTTACTACCAGCGATGTACACTTGGTTACAGAAATACATCATAGTATTTAGTCTTTGATGACAGAAATATCTGTACTTGTGTGGTTGACAGAAATTTGAATTTTGGTGGTAGAAATAATAAAATATAATCTAAAAGAATGTAATCATATTTTAAGCACGCTACGGAGGCTTGCTATCTAAAGGAATTCTAAAAGGAGTGGCTAAATAGGGCAAAATGCCAGACCCCTCTGCAAGCTAATAACATACTCACACTAGTTCCTTTATTTTATTGGTGTAAATTTTATTTTAATGTTTAATTTGCTAAATATATAGTGTGTGTACATATACAGAGAGTGCGCGAGAGAAAGGGAGTTTTAAAATGCTATTTCTGCTCGAAAAATAAGAAACAGATTTTAGAAAGAACTAATCAATAGCAATTTCTTGTAGGTATCTAATAAAAGCCCCAAACAAATAATTTCACCTTTCAGTTTTAAAATATGAAACTGAAGAACTGAACAAAAACACAGTAAATTCAAGCTTGAGTCAGAGTGCTTTCAAGTCCAAACCACTAAGCACTTATTCTTTCCCTGTATATTTAAAATACATTTAGATTTTTTTTGATGTGTTACCTTAAAAAAAGTGGTAAAATGTGCCTAAAACCTTCAAAAGGCTTAAATATCAAACAGAGCAGCTGCTGCACTGTTTCTGTTTGCATTACTACATTTACCTGCATTTATTTAAAGCCTTTAGTATCTGCCTGAAATACTTAAGTTTTGGGAAGAAAGCTGTTTTATTTTAAAATGCATTGTACATAAATGCCTTCCTGGTGAGCAGTCCAGATGAAAGTAGCAGTAAGAATCCCCGCTAAATGATCAAGAGCAGCAGTGAGTGACCCTGTTTCTAAAGTGAATGACCCTGTTTTGTCTACAAAGAAACAGCCCTTAAATATTCTTTATCCCTTCAGCTACTTTTCACAAGTCTTCAGAAGTTCACACCAGTGTGCTGCTTACCACAATAAATTTGGAATAGGATGAGGTAGGAATCTTTGGGTGCACAGTTATTGGTCAAGGGGACTTTAACTATGTAATTTCCTTCTTCCATTTGCCTCACTCCTGTTGAAAGGCTGCCACTATAGTGATGGCTCTGCTAAATCCCAAATACTTTAGCAGCAAAATATCAGGGGACAAATTATGCAAAAAAAGCCCACCACTGGTACACATAAATATTCTCTTATCTGAAACATTTGGAGCCAGACTGTGTCTCAGAATTCAAAGTCTCTCATTCTTTAGAAAGATAATGAGGTACATGCCTTCTATTACAAATTCTCCCAGAGGGTTAGCACCCCATAAAAACACATTAGTATCTGTACAAAGACTACGGATGTTCAAATTAAGTGGGACAAATAACATCCTCACATAAATTCAGAGTAAGCTGTGCAATGAAAAAGTCTGTTGCAAATTTAGGGGAAAAATTAGTTTTTAGATTTTTGGATTTCAGAATTATGATTATGAACATATATTTTCCAAAATAAAACAAATCAAATTAAAATTAAATACTTAAATTTTCTATGGCACTGAAGTAACAAAGATTCATCCCAACACTGAAAAACTGGAAGGAATGGATTCAAAGATATAACAAGCTTTTTCACTCATTAAATGTTTATGTAGCATATGTATTTCGTGGTATCTATTTTACACTACTGGCTATACTATAAAAAAATAATAATGAAATGCTGAACTTGCCTACTACTTTTAATAATCAAATATAAACTGAGAACTTAGGTGGGGAAGCAGACTTTTTTAATTAAAAAAGATTACATCTATTATACACGAAATGATTACTCTTAAAAGACATTTTCAGTTGAGTGGAAGATTTTTAATTATATTCTTAATTTAAATACACATAACTGTTCTAAGCCTGTCTTTTACTTAAGAGGACTGTTATAAGGGTCAGATGAGATGATAGACGTTTAAATATTTTAAAGTACAAGGTAAATGCATGATCTTACTATAACTGTTCAAAAGAAGTCATCCTCCAGCATCAAATAAAGGTGTATTATAAACTAATTTGGCTTATAAGCCATTTTAGGCTTATAAATTATCCCTCAAACTAATCTCGAGGGACAGTGTATAAAAGCAATAGCAGTTTAGTAACAAACCAATGAAACAAACAAAAAACCCAGCAGGTAAATTACATCTGAATGCTTGAATAGGTAAATTCCTACCATTGCAAATCCAACATCAGCTTTCTTTAATGCCGGGCCATCATTTGTACCATCACCCGTCACGGCTACAACCTGGCGTTGTTCTGAGACGGTGCTGTCAATTATACCTGAAATAAAGTAAATATTTGTGCTGTAAAAATAATCCCTTTAATTAGTAAGGTGACTCTGCAGAATATCTTGGCTAGCTGGTTTTACAGATTCACGGTTAAAAATAAATAATTAAATGTAGAGAAATGAAACTGCTGAGATGCTGGGCAAGAACCAACTCCAGAAACTGTTTTATTAGGAGTGATATCCTGTTTTAATCCCTGAAGATAAACACAAGTCCCCTAAGGGAGCAGAAGAAATGCATGTAGATAGAGTTCATTAGAAAAGATGATATCCAGGATTCAATCCTGTATTCAGTATCTATTACTATTTTAGGATGTAAAACTCATTTCTGTTATAAGAAATTGTGGAATAATTTTAATATATACTCACCTTTAACCAGTGTATGTTTGTCAGTAGGAGATGATCTTGCAAGTACTCGAAGCTTTGGCCATATCTTGTCTATCCGCTCTTGCTCAATCTAGAAATTGTTGGCAAAGTTAAAATGTGCCCAAATCCTAGTTTCCTAATTCCAAAATCTAGCATATGAATCAGTGGTTCTCAAAGTGTGGTTAACAGACCAGCAGTATCAGCAATGCCTGGGAACTTGTTAGAAATGCAAATTGTTGAGCAATGCCCCAAGGCCTATCTATCAAATACTCTGGGGTGGGGCCTAGTAATCAAAGTTTTAAAAGCTCTCCAGGTCACTCTGATGCATACTCAAGTTTGAGAACCACTGCGATCTTTATAATTACAAGATCAAATTAAAAAAATCTCCCCACTGCCTATGAAAATGAAAACTTCTTAGCCTAAGAAGCACAGAGAGTTTGGGGTCCCCTAAAATATGCTCCGTATCAACCTTTCCAAACTCATCTCTGTCTACTCGCTCACACCTTTGGTACTTCTTGGGCAGAGACTGAAAAGAAGCACTCACTCCCTTTAGGGCAAATTTCTTTATCGCTTGTTCCCTTTATCTTCTGAAGGGCTGCATGGATTCATGTGTGATTCCTAACACGTAGTACATATTCAAGATATATTCGTCAAATGAAATTTCTAATATACTAAAAACATATCAACTTAAAAAATAAGAAACGCTTACCTCTCCCTTTTCATTTCGTATTCTTCTGTTGAAATCTTTACCTTCTAGGCACAGGAAATCTTCCCCTGGATGTAAAATACCACATTTGGTAGCAATGGCTCGAGCAGTATTAATATTATCACCAGTGACCATCCGCACAGTAATTCCAGCCCTCTGACATTTCTTTATTGCATCTGGTACCTGGTTTGGTGGGGGAAAATTCACATTACAAAGGCGGGTAAATCCCACGGAACAAATATCCATTGCCTCAAAGTCCCACAAGTGACAACTTTAATTTCATCTCAAGATACTGAATAGTTCTTGAAGTATTTCCCAACAAACTCTTCCTTCCTATTCCAGCGCCACAGTCCTAGCTCAGGCTTCATTTTCAGTCTGTTTGTATTATTTACTTGCCAGACTTTTTAAAGCAGCTTTTCCCCCTGGCAACCATTAGGCAATTCTTTCTGGTTTGGCATTCTACCTCTCTGGTATACAGCCCAGACCACACCAGGGTAAATGTTGGTGTCCTTTGGGCTTATGGGTGGGTGGCTCACTTGTTTTGTTCCCCTTCCTTACCTTTTAAGGGTTATCTTACCTACTCTGGTGCTTCCAACTACCATCTATGTGCTAGTAACTTTCAAACCTATACATATTTTTCCCAGCTCACTGTGAGAGCTGGATTACTAGGTCCATCAGAAATGTGGACATCAGGATTTGGGTGTCTGGGGTAGGGTAGAGCACATGCTTAGCATGCACAAGGTCCTGGGTTCAATCCGCAGTACCTCCTCTAAAAATAAATAAACCTAATTACCCCCAACACAAAAAAAGAATTTAGGTATCCAAAAGGGAAACCATGTTTTCTATCTAACAGAAACCCAAGGATTAGCTGACTTCTTCCATCACCCTTACCCTATACATCCTTAAAGGCCAATGAGTCCTGCGGATTCTACCTCAAACTTCCAGCACCCTGTCTCCACTGCTTGCTGCCTCAGCTATTGTAATAGCTTCTTTTTTTTTTTAATTGCTGTCCCTGTGTTTGTGTTTCTCCCCTCCTTTGAAATATCTGATGTATTTGACGATAGAGTTCTATTCCTAATACAATTTCTTAAAAATATATGATTCCCCAACTGTTATACAATAAGTCACAAAGTTCTCAGTATAACAGAGTATCACACTTGAGATTTAGAATAGTTTCCTATATTTATCTAACTTTTTTCTACTATACCCAGCTTGATAGATGAATAATCTCTGTATTATTTTTGTATCTTTACTTCTGTAGTTCCCTTTGCCTAGAAAATCCTTTCCCACTCATCTTCTCTAACCAGAAAATCCATACTGATCCCACCAGAACAGAGGCAGCAAATGCAAATACCTACAGGGCCATGTAGGCAACAGAAATGAGGAAAACATGCTGAAAGTGACAAACCCAAGACAATACCTAAAGAAAGAGCACTCAGCTCTAGTCTATTTTGACCATGGTGGAAATGCTGACAAAATCTATACGTTCATGAGAAAGCAGAAATCCAGATTTATGTGCATATATGCAGTCTCTCAATACTTCTACACACACACACACCCCTCAGGTCCACAGATAACTTGACTAAATGCTAACTTTGGCCTACAAGCTGGTTGTGACTTCTTTTGTAAATACAGTGTAAATGTAACATCTCTGGGAGTTTTCATGACCTCCCTAGACAGAATTCTGCCTTCACATTACACAAGCCTGTATTATTTAAAAAAAAAAAAAGAAAAAAAACTTGATTTTGAAAACATTGATCTGCTGTATAAATGTAATATATATCTTGGTATCTCACTTGAGATAAAAATTAAAAGATACATATTTGTCCATTTAAGCACTCAATGATTAGGTGGTTCCCTGAGATCATTTGGAATAGGAAAACAATGAATGAGAGTGAGAAACTGGTCTTGGTTAAAACTATATGGCAAATTACATTTAAGAAAGTAAACTAAATTTATTAATGGCCCACTAGCCATCAAATACTTCCATGTAAAACTCAAACTACCTCCACTTTGGTAAGTAAAAACACTGTAGAGAAGCCAAATATCTTGTTCTTCAAGTACACATGCTGGATTTATTCCAAATATCTAATCAAGACTCTCTACATCAGAACTGCACAGTCCAGATACCCATCTGAGAAAGCTATCTCATACTACATTGTCTCACATTAGTACGAAAGGACCCATTTCATTTTGTGATACTGAAAAAAATTGCTACTTACGTGTTTAAAAAAACTGTCCAGACTCAATGCCAAGAGCACAGTAACAGCAATACACTTCCCAGAGGACAAAAATTGTAGACATCCTGATTTAGTATTATGCTTAGATAAGATTTAAGTCATAAATCAATGAATAAAACTGAATGGTCTTCCCTTGACCAAAGCTTGGCAAACATTATCCACCTGGATATTTAATAAGCATTTACAACTCCACAACCCAAAACTGAATTTATCTTGATTTTTAAACAGGCTGCTTCTGATTTTCTTATTACAATGCTTAATACAATCTACCAGCCACCCAGTTATGCAACTCAAGAGACTGGTTCCCACTTCTCTAGAAGATATCTAATTGTGGAGAAGATACCTCAGTCCTCAGCTTTTTCCCCTAGCTACACATTTTCCTTGAGAGTCCTCCCTCAGCCTCACATGTGAAATCTCTATCCTACACCACTTTCAGGCTCCTAGGTCCTATTGCCTACTTGACATATATTTGGATGTTTCAGACACCTCAACAATGTCAAAAAGAGTATATCCAAAGCCAGCGTATTCATTCCTATTGGTTCTACTTCCATTTACTGTGAAATCATACCCTTCTTTTCATCTTCCCTGCCATAACTTCAGTGCTAAGCCACAGTCATCTCTTGCCTGGGATCGTTGCAGTCATCTTACAGGATTCCCTGCTTTTACTCCTCTTCCTAATTCATTTCTTACAAAGTACCCAAGATACTATTTTAACAACATGAATCATGTCACTTCCCAGCCTGAATTTCTTTAATTACTTCCCACTGAATTTCAGGATAAAATTCAGAGCCATTATTGCCTAGTAAGGCCAAAGATAATCTTGTCTGCCCCTTTTTTGTCCAAACATACAGCCGCACTGGCCTCCTTTTCATCTTTGAAATAGCTAAATACTTTCTCACATTCAGGCTCCCACATTTTTTGTCCCATTTCTTTGAACGCTGTTCCTGCAGCTATCGACACAGCTGGCTCACTTTTAGCCATTAGATCTCAGCTCCAATGTTACATCCTCAGAGATCCTTACCGTGGTCTCTCAGTCATCTCTATTTTATTACCCTGTGCCTATCCTTTATAGCACTTATAACACTTGTAATTGTCAGTTCCCACCCCCTAACCCTGTGCCTAACAGAATATAAGGGCAGGGCCTAGTCTTACTCCTCACAGAATGTATTTTCACTTGGCACAACTGTCTGTGTATCTATCATTTTATCTTTTTATCGGTTGTGTTACTTATCTAGAACATACATTTCATGACTATTGTTTATTGCAGTATTTCCAGTTCCTAGAAGAGTGCCTGGTACTACAGAGGGTGTTGGCTTAATTAGCTGATGATGGCCAGTGAACAAAAGCCGCTTTTGCCTTTGTGCCACTATTCATGTTGCTTCTTTGCTCGGCACATGCTTACTGCTCTCTCTCTCTCAGTCCAGCTAATACCTCCTCATCCTTGAAGACTCACATCAGGTAATTAACCTCTGGGAAGTCTTACCTGACTCCTCCAGAGGTTAATATTGCACAGTGGGCTTTTAAGCACAAGTTTTTTTAGACAGAGCTTGGTTTGAACACACTAGCTCCATGGTCTAGAGCTAACCTCTACACATTTCAACTTTTTTTTTTTAGCTTGCAAAAATACTTATAACTCAAAGGTGAACGTTAGTGAACTAATACATGTAAAGCACTAGGCATAATATCTGGCACACAAAGAACTCAATAAATTAAGACGTTACTTTAGACTATGCTGGGGGTGCATGCTCTGTGCTCACAGAACATGCTCTGTATATGCATCTAACAATGTGCTAACATCTGGGTTACAATTATCATGTGTTTATCCACCCCCACCCAGGTCAGTGACATCTTTGAGGCCAGGAACCAGATCTCAAAAATCTTTATAGTCTCTAGTATCTTGGAAAAGTGCCTGGCACACAATAGTTGCTCAATAAACTTAAAAAAGAGAAAAAAGATTGAAAGAAAAAAAAAGCAAAATCTAGAGCTGCAGTCTGTCCAATATGGTAGCAAGATGTTTAAATTTAAATAAAAATTTTTTTTTTAATTCAGTTTTTCAGTTGCACTAGCCACACCTCAGGAGCTGAGTAGTCTCAAGTGGCTAGTGACTATCCTACTGAACAACACACAGAACAATTCTATCACCGCAGGAGGTCCTACTGGGCAGTGCTGGTCTAGACACCATGAAAAAGAAATAGTTTAATGGTATTTACTGTGTAATTCAGTATAAATATGAGCTGAAAACCAACCCAGTTCAAGGCACTATGCTAGGTTATGGTGCTATAAACACATAGGATCCCCCCAAAAGTTATCTAATTAAAAACCATAAATAGGTAGCACTATTATTTCACTTATCCTGGATTCACATAGGAGAGAAGTAAAACCACAAAAACCAAGGATTCTACTAGAAAACTGTGTACAGCCAGTGCCTTCTGCACATGCAGAACACAGAACGTTTCACCACCTCAGGTCTCACAGGGTCTTCAATCCCCACAACAGCAATGCAGGTAAGGCCGGTGACAATATCATTTTCATTATCCCACTCTGGTTCTGGTTCTCCCGCTGGGAAATCTCTGAACGCAAGACATATGGTTCTCAAGCCTTCTGATGCCATCGGTTCAATCACAGTTTTTACAATATCATCACGGTCCCTCGGTCTGAATACCTTTGCCTCACCATTAGCACTCAAGATTTTGAAACACCTAAAAGGGAATGTAAAATTCAAACATCAGTCACTCACAAAAATAACAGGTAATATCATTTAAGCGAACTGGAAGGGCTAGAAATCATGGGATCTGATATCTGGAATTCAGAGAATTACGTATGTTGTGTTTTTACGGACTTAAATCATACTCACTTTTCACCCTGCCCTTTACAAAACACAGTTCTCTTTTTATGGTTCTCATTTGCTCCTTCTCCATTTAATCAGTTACTCTAGATATTCTCTAAACCTTCTCTTTTGGAAATGCAGAGCTTTAAAATTTTCACACACACAAAAACCTAGTGGCAGGAGACTAGACTATATACCTGTCTATTTTGGTACAGAATTAGACATTAATTTTAATTAACACAAAATTCCCAAATATTTTCTTCTTTTAAAGTAAAAAGCCAAGTTCAATCAACCCCTTACCTGAGACGTTGTTTCATCACCTATATTGTTTTAACCATGAAAGAAAAAAAATAACTTATTGTTAAAATAGGCATTCTATCAGAATGAGAGATAATGCCAAAATAGTTATATTTTTAGTGAAACTAACTACAACCTTTTAGCTAAGCAGTAAATAAAAGTTACACGATATACTTCCCTATCTGAAGTTTAATTGTTCACATTGCCTCTCTACACTCCTTCTCTCCCTTGGTGATGCCACTGCCTCTTGCTTCTAGGCAGGTGATTCCCAAATCCTCATCCTCTGTTTCCACTGTTTTCCAAAGCTTTAGATCCCTGTTGAAGAGTTCCACTCAGATGCTGTGCCAGCACCTTCAATTGACTGCATGTAAGGCTAAAGACTATCTTCTTGCTACCCTAATAGATATCAATGTTACTCCCAATAATTTCTACCTAAGTCCAAAATCTCACTTGAATACTTCCTTTCTCCTCATCATCTGTATAGTATTAGCTCTTAAGTCCTATGTATTTGTCCTCTGAACAGTCTTCTGAATGTTTCCTCCCCACTCTACTCCCCCTGCTACTCTACTGCTTTCTTCTGGCTCTTACTTCAAGCTAGAGCTATTGTAATAGACTTTTAATTGATATCAGTCTCCAGTCCATCCTTCCCACTGCCCTCCCTACCCCCAACTCACCTTATTCCCTGATAAAAGAAATATCCTCAATGCCACAGGTTTGCTCAGTTCTACTACCTAACGGAAAAACGTCTGTTGTATCATCTGGCCTACTTGACTGTTTTAACTGTTTCGCCTAATGTTTGAGAGCGTCCAGGACAAACTGTAAGCTTCACTGTGGAAATGGTTACTGTACAGTTACTACATATCAGACTCCATGCTAGAGGTTTCACATGCATTATTTTGTCTCACTGACCCAGGGTTAGTGGTCATCACCCTCTTTCTCAGAGGAGAAAACCGGAACCTAGGGGAAAATCCGCCCAACATCCCAAAGCTACTTGGGTGCAGAAGAGCCAAAGCTTAATTGGTTTTGATTTGAAAATCTCCCTTCTACCAAACTACTTACTATCCAGCAAACCAGGGGTGCAAGATTTCTAACATTTCACACTGAAATCAGATAACCAAGCTCACTGTGAAGGGAGGAAAGATGTCCCGTGTGCCACAGGAGTGCATCACTACTCAGCCAAACTATATGACTACCTCGTCCCCCATACGACCTGCATATTCCTACCTTCTTTCCTCTGATATGACCTCCTTCACGTCATGTTCTTACTTCATACCAAACCTATCTTAAATGCTACATCCTTCATAGTATGATCACTCATCTTAAAACTTTGTGCATATTTGCCATATACTGCATTTTCACTTATTTATTTATATACTTGTCTCTTACACCCATTAGATTAAATCTTTCAAATGTTCATTAAGATAACACTAGATTATAATATAAGCAAATTAAAATTAGAAATATTTTAAATATTACAATTTCAAATGAGTTCTAATGTTCCTAAAGCTCGTAATTTTTTTTTAAAGTTCTTTACTTCTCTAACTAGAATTAAAGAAATCAAAATAATTTCAACACCTGTAATAACAGATAGTGTTAGGGAAATTATACAGAAAACATGTAATGTCAAAATTAAAGTTACTGGTCTGTATGAGGACAGTGCAAAAGGAAGATTACTATTCAATACGACAGGAGATATTTAAATACAACACTGCAGCAGCATAAATATGATAAAACCTCACTCTGATATAAAAAGAGGATTCTCAAGATCTAGTTTTAATGCTATGCCAGTCTAAAAACAAATCTGTAATTCACTCATTACTATCTACAAGGCAGTGCGGAAGACATAAATGTGAGGTTTTCTTCCCAGGAGGCTTTTATTTTTCACAATCCTACACAACAATGGAATCAACACATCTAGAACAAATACCAAGGTTTTCTTTATTAAAGCTACCAGAACGAATGTTAACAAGATTATTTTCCCTGTAGCAGAATACTAAGAAATAAAAGAAGCTCAAGTATGAAAATGGAAGAATACCCTGGACAAAGACCTGGATACCATTAAAATATACTAAGAAAACTCCAAGGTCCTAGCAAATGCCTGATGTTCACAAAAAGAAAACACCCACAACACAGGAGGTATTCCATAAAGCGACTACAGTTAGCAATTTATTCATCTAAGCATTTCACTCTTACTTTTTCAGAATTATTTCAGATGCACCCTTGCTGAATATTCGATAACTTCCATCTGAATTTTTCAGGACAGTACTCATGGACTTCCTAACAGAATTGAAGGTGTAGACTTTGTACAGTGCTTCTTCTGGTATTTCATTTCTAACATCCTGATAATCCCGTTTTAAATCCAAAAGAAGTCCCAACAAGGCACATTCAGTTTTATTACCAACATGACGAGGTAATCCACCCTCTTTCTCTGGTGGCTATAAGAGAAAAGAGGTTTAGAAGCCAGTATTATCATGTTTCTCTACAACAGTTTAATTTAAAATACAACACAGAATGAGTCATACTAAAACAACAAAAAAAAGGAAATTTCCAGAATCAGCATTTTCAAACAGGGACATAGAAAAGGTACGGTAGAAAGGTGCTCTGGGGTGACAATGACATGAATTCCAATCTCAGCCCTGCCAGTTACAAGCTACATGAACTTTTGGCAAGTTACCCAACTGTTGTGGTCCTTGGCTTCAGCATCTGGAAAACAGGGGCACTTAGGATCCAATAATTAAATGAGATAAGACACATAAAATTTAAAGTTGGTTCCTGACACATAGTGGAGCTTACTAAATTTTAATTCCTTTTCATTTCCTGTTTTCACTGAATGACTATATTAAACAATCCAAAATTAAATCTACTTTGTCAATTTTTATGGCTTAAAATAAAAGTATATGCATTAAAATAAAGCACTGTTGCCTAATACATAAAAAAAATTTACTTCCTTCATAGTATCTTCACAAATACATCCTTATGTACTCATCACAGTGGTATTAACGGCAGATGTGACCATCTCTACGTAATAATTGAACAAAATAAGGCTCAGACTTTCAGCTAGTAAAAGGCAAAGCTAGATCTAGAACCAAGATCCCATAACTCTCCAGTCCAATAATCCAATTCATGCAATATTAATTTTGTTTATGGTCTTCATCCATAAATCACTAGAACACATTGAGTTAGTCCCCAAAAGTTTAAGGAACACTTTGTAGGTAGGATCCACTGAGAAACCAAACAGAATATATACAAGTATATATAAAACATATTATTTTAAGTTGAAATCTGAAATTTTCTCTAGAATTGAAGGTTGACTTTGAACAGTGAGACAGACTGGTCTTTCACAAAATGAGCATGGTAAGAATTTAAAATTAAAGACTTGTTTTGGTCATAAGCCTCAGTTTTTAAACACAGGAAATTAAAAAATATAGGAGAAGAAAATACAAGTAAACAGAATGTATATGTTGATCAACACATCTTACTAGTAACATAAATTGTATCTGAAGAAACTCATATACAGTATATGAATATATGCCTTTAAAAAACTACCAGGATTCCATTCTTCAATTTATATATAGTAATGATAGGTCTAACGTGCTATATACAGTCTAATCATTACAAACTAAAAATTTTTTTCACATATAAGTTATTAAAGAAATCTTACCAATATTTTTGATGTATAAGCACAATTCACAGAAATTCCTGTTACAAGATAGGACAAAATATTCGGTGGAATAGCTTCTGGTTCAGGAATCTTTTTATAATGTTTTTCATTTATGTAAGCTTGAACAACTGTCATTCTGTTCATTGTCAATGTTCCTGTTTTATCTGAACAAATAGCTGTAGCATTTCCCATGGTTTCACAAGCATCCAGATGCCTTACTAAATTATTATCTTTCATCATTTTCTACAGTGACAAAAAAAAATTCAGTTAAGCTACATATAACACCAATCACCTTACATTAAAATGATTATAAACGGCTTTAAAATCAGAACTAAAGCTCCCAACTTTACATGGACACATAGCACAAAAGCACCAGTTTAATACTGGAAGAATTTTAGCACATTTGACCTATTCGAATGAGCTAAAGAGAGTACTAGCTTTCTGCGGTTTCAATCACTTTCCTTCTACATAACATAACTTAGTAAATTATTCTGTATCCATATGTAAATTGTGCTAACAATATGCCTCCAACAGCTTCTGCAAAGTGTCCTCAAATTACGAGGGCAATGACAATTTGTACTCTAAGTACAGAGGTACTTACAGCCATGTAAGAGTATGTTACATGTAAGGACTAAGTCTCCTTTTTATTAAGCAGAAAAAAAAAAATTCTTGTATCAATCACCAAGGGAAAAGTAGCTTTTATCAGTTAAAATATAGAGCTTGTGGGCATGCAGTGGCCTGATTTTTTTTTTTTTTTTTTGGACTCCGATAGACGGACATAACATATCAAAACCAGAAAGGGGCATTTTTTATCTTTTCCATATGTTTGTACACTTTGTATTCTCACCCTTACAATCATTCCTTTCTCTTATTTACAAGAAAAAAAGGAGACAGTTTCTAGAGAAACAGGAGTTCTCACAGCAGCTCCAAGATGCATTTAAGTTAAAATGCTTGATAACTGACTCTCAAAACATATGTGGAATGGGTTAAAAACTGCATAGAGATATTTTAAAGTATGCTCTGTGACTACTAAGATGCAAGATACTGCCAAAAAAAAAAACCTGGTTCCTTGAAGAAATAAATATGGAGAAGGAAAATTATAGTGACTTGCGTTAACACTAAAGACTAAAAGAAAGAAGTTCTACAGTAAAGAAAATGAGTTCAGTTTGCAAAACACAGGAGCCTTAAGGACTACACATCAGTGAAAAGAAAAGTAACTGGCAATATTTGGGCTAAATAAACATTAAGTAAAAGCTTTAAAAACACTAGTTAAAATGGTCCTTCTCACTGTCTATCAAAAGAATGCAAATCAATCCTGCCTACATACTATTGATCAACTGAAAAATTAACATCCTTAATGACTATTCAAAGTGAATTAATGACAATATTGGTCAAATGACTGATCTGTCTAAAACTTACGTTTAGTCTGATTATTTCTAATTATTTTAAAGCATCACAAAAAGGGACAGATGATTATACTACACTTCATTATTACTTGATACATTTACTATTTTATTTTTGAAACAGAAAGATGTGAAATGCCTGAAAAGAAAATAAACTCAAACAGTAAAGAAAAAATATTCTTATCCTGACAGGTCTATTGAAAGTTCTTGGCAACACTGAAGATAAGAGTGCTAGAGCAGAAACTATGACCAATTATGCTGTATCGCTCTGTCAGCAATGCCACTTAAGGAGTAATACTAATTAATATTAGAAAATTGACAAGAGCAGCATTCTTCCACTAGGTATAATTTTATTTCTGAAGTCATTTTGAAAGAAAGATCAAAACTGTCCAAGCGAACTGCTTAATTCAATTCACCTTTTCCATATAAGATAGAAAACTGTTTAAAAATAAATTAATTATCCTCAAATATAATATTCCTTTAGGTAAACAGTAGTTAGCAAAGCCATCGAAGTTCATTTTACTTCGAAAACAGGAAGGACTGAGCTACTGCAGATGCTGTGGTCAGAGGAGGTGACATTAGAAGAGACCTGAATCAAGTTAGAGAGCTGACGACCCAAAGGAAAGAACACATGGGCCCTCAAGTGAGGACACAGCTGGCCTATGTGAGAACCAGCAGGAGTCTGGAGAGGCTGGACTGGAGGGAGGGAGAGGTGGGAGATGAGCACTGAGAGGGAAGCAAAGGCCAGACAGGGCAGCGCCCTGCGAGCCTCGGCAGAGCCTTGGATCTTACTCTAAGTCTGACAAGAAGCCAGGAAGTTTTGCACAAGGAAACAGTATGATCTGAATTATATTTTTAGAAACATGAGTCCACCTACTGTGTCAAGGCTAGACCATGGGGTCATGAGGGTATAAGCATGGAAACAAGAAGGCCTTAAATGCTCAGATCCAAATGTCCCACAGGTAAACGACAAACATACTCATTTCAGTTTCACAGATGGAAACAGGAAGGGGTGTGACAACACAGTGATCACAGGAGGAAAATGAAGCTACAACTTTCCCCAGCAGTTACGCTCAGTTTTGTGTCAAGGCTGTCCTCCCAGCAATGTACGGGCCTCAAAGCATCATCTTCAAACTGCGGGGACGGGGAGGGAATCAATGACAGCATCTCTAAAGAAAACAGTGTAGATTTATGGAAATCTCTGACTTTCAGAACCCAAAAGAGAAGAACCAGGGGTGCATTTTCTATACCAGATGAAGCTTTACTCCCAGGCTACCTCCTTAACTGCTTCCCACTTACCTTGACTGAATAAGCCAGTGAGATAGTGACTGCAAGCGGCAGACCTTCTGGCACTGCTACCACCAAAACTGTGACTCCAATAATGAAGAACTTCACAAAGTATTGTATGTAAATCGGTGTGCATTCAGCAAGCCA
The DNA here is from genome assembly GCF_036321535.1 of Camelus dromedarius. Lineage (NCBI taxonomy): Eukaryota > Metazoa > Chordata > Mammalia > Artiodactyla > Camelidae > Camelus > Camelus dromedarius. The sequence goes on from NC_087446.1 coordinate 27,000,705, forward strand.
AGGTCTCTTCTGAATCCAGAATGTATGAATTACAAAATATAATACGAGAATGATAACTGTGATGGCAGACATCAACAAACCTTTCAGGATACAGAAAGAAGGAAAATGTCATTATTAAATAGTCCAGACTCCACTCATTGTCAGTTACCTATTAGCCACTGGAAGGATTACAACTACTTTGGTAATATTTATTTTAATTTCTCTGTGAAATTGTTACCTCCTTTTCTATACCCGTAACTCATCATTTGACATTGTCAGACTTAATTTCTGCTTCCAAGTATAGCCCTGTCCCCAGGAGAACTGGGAAAAACGCATTAATGATTCTCTTCTAGACTCAACTGTATCTTCAGTCTTTCACTAACGCCAAGACAAAATAATAGGCAATGACAATGAAATACCAAAACCTTAGTATAAGCTGGTGCTTTACATGTTGGCAAGTTGCCTAATAATGAAAGAGAAATTGGTAAGAATATGATCAATGGGGAGAGACCTGCAATTAAATATTCAATCCTATGTTTTTCATGAAAAAACAGATAATTGAAACTATTTCTTAATTTTATCCATCGATCCTTACTGCTTATTAAGTTAGAAAACAAGAGTTAATCTTGTATTACAAATTATTTGCCTTCCTGTTTTGTGGGATACTTAGCTCCTTATAAATGAGTACTACAAAATAAGGCAAGTCCACATGGTGGGTCTAATTGCCCAATCTGATGTCTACTAAATACCATCACCATCTTAAATCCACCCATTTCCACAATACTATGAGTCAGCATTACTATCTGGCTATATATTACAAAAAGCAAGTATCTGCTATAAGACAAGAAGCTATTTGAGGACAGAAGCAAAAACTTAACTTTTTCCAGTATACTCCTAGTAAGTACTAATAGAGTGATCCAATGTAAGTGACTTTAAGAACATAGGCTTATTCAGCCATACATGTTCTTTCACAAAAATGATAAACCCTGTTTTTAGCCAAAGCTCTGCTTTTTTTTTTTCTCCCTGAAGAGTGATTCTATTAACAGGTGTTTTATAGTGATGGTTGCATTTTATAACTTCAGCCTCACCATGATGATGCTGTTTAACTAATCCATTCAACATGAGTAAACTAACTTTTAGAAAAACATGTGACTAATTTTTTTTTCATAGTCAGTAAAAAGATGAGAAAATGTATGTGAGATTTCTTTTTACTAAAATATACTTGGGTAATCTGTATGGAGTAACCTCACTGCCAGCCCTTCCTCTACTGCTCCCAGAAATTCAGAGATGAGCTCATGGGCTTGTGTACTGGGAAGGCTTGGGCGTTCACCCTGACCCAACCACTTATTTATCAGCTAGCTCACAGAAGACACTTCCTCTATGTAAAATGAGGATAATAGTTCCCAAGCTGCAAAATATTATGAGGAGCTACAATACCTCAAAAGGCCTGGTACATAGGAGATAAAACTAAAAATATTTTTAACTCCTCTTCCACTCACAAAACAGCCTTAAGTGTGCCAAAAGATTTTTAAGCAGAAAGTTAGCATATTGTAAAACAAAACATGTTAGTTTCTTGTATATATCATACCTGCTTTGCCAATCTGAACAGCTAGCTTTGTCAGTTTCCCTTGTAAAACAGATTTTTCCTTTTTTGGCAAATTCGCTTTCTTTTTGTCTTTTTCATCACCATCTCCACCTTCTTCACTCTTCAAAGGCTGCATTTCCATGGCTGCACCATCCTGGGCTTTTGCTACATTGAAGAGCAAATATAACCTCACCACATGTTAAAGGCATACATATCACTTAACATTTTCAAGTAATTTTTGAAAAAAAAATCAGTTTCTCACAGAAACATGAAAATATTTAAACATTCAGCTTTGTGTGTGCATGTCTGTGTGTTGGCGTCTGTGTCTACCCTGACAAAATAAGGTAATAGGATACTAGGTTTTGAAACTTTTTAGCAGATTTGAAAATGCTGTGCTAGGAAATAGGGATGAAGCATAAGAAGAAACACAGGGCCCTGAAAGTAAGAGCTAAATAACAAATCACTTCTCTTCCTATGTGCTGTGTTGGATAATGAGACTCATTCCAAACACCAAAAATGCTTCCTATATAAGTTATGACCATGCTGTAGAACATTATGTATGACCACACATATAGAGAACTGTACATATGTTTACATTTTTAAATAAATGCAGGAACATTTACATTATATATATACACACACACACACACACACACACACACACACACACACATACATATATATATTTCTTATGCATTTTTGCTAGCAATTATATAGTAACCAATGATAATGATACCTGAGCTTAAGTTTAAAATTGCCTACATCTGGGCTTTTCTAAGCTTACCACCACAAGTCATAATTAAAATCTTATTACCACTGTAAAGGCAGCATGAGCACGGCACTGACGGAAGAGATTCACCCAGGTAACATGGTTGCTGACCCACGTGTATCCTACTTCTGGATGAATACAGTGCACAGGAGATATAGCTTTGGATGTAATGAGAACAAGCTAAGTATACTTTTATACTCCTGAATTTACCTTTGTTGCGATTCTCAATAGCTCCATCTTGTTTCTTATCTGTAGGAACAAAATGGGAATTAAAGCTTTCCAAAAGAAATGAATACAGCCATGCTAAATTATGCAAAGGTAGCTCACATTTCTATAAGAGAACTGTTACACAATCGTTGGGGTGTGTGTGTGTGTGTGTGTGTGTGTGTATAGATTAGAAAGTATTTGTCCTATAATAACTCCCTGCATGTTAACCATGGGAGAATACTCCAAAATAACTTGGATCATCTATTCTTGTTTGATTTCTCCATAAGACTTTACTCTTTTTTTACGCTGTAACATACCCAAATATGGTACAAGAGGTTTTAAAACTAAATACAGATACACAATCCTATATCTGTAACAGAATGTAGAAAGGGGCAGGGGTAGAGACGAAGGGAGGAATTTCCTAGGAAGACAACAGGTGCACAGAGGAGCTTTGACGGAAATGAGAATAAAACCGGTATGTGTAAAAAAGACAGGGGAGGCAAGCAAGTAAAACTAGAACACAAAGATACAGAAGAAGCAAATAAGACAACCAGTTAATTTCCAAATTAGCTTAGATTTAGAGAAAAAAGAAAGATAGGGATGTCTAAAGTAATAAATCAAGGAGTCTACAGTTTGGAGTAGACAGTGTAATATTAAAAATAACAAAGAGGAAGCAGAACCATCCAGTCTATTCTTCTTCCAACTTCTCTACCAAGGACAGCTACCTTCAAGCTGGAGAATGTGGAATAAATATGGTCAAGGAAGAATAGATGCTCCAGATAAGATGAGGAGACAGTATGAGAGCATCAAGCTACTTTGAATGAACTCAAGTTTGGAGAGAGACCAGACAGTCATATTCCAGACTATGAAGGGAATTGAGACAGATTACCCTGGAACATAGTCTATTAATACATAATATTCATATAGTCAAGGGAATGGGAAAAGAGCTGGAAGTCCACAGATGGAAAAGTGGTGTCTCCCATTCTAAAAACAACCCCAAGAATCAAAAATGGTGGGTAGTCAGATATTAATTCCTGGAAATGCTCTTGACTTGACTAACAAAAATAGGTACACAAGATCTTAGAAAAAAAAGAGTGCTTATTGGAAAAGAAAATGTGAGGTCAATAAGAATGAAGCCATGATGCAAACATCCCTTTCTTTTTTTAACAGGGTCTGCCGACTTGAGTCTCCTATCAGTTAGGATGCAACAGTGTATCGTTAAGACCACAGACTCTTCAGCCAGGTAAGTGGGTTTATCTAGATCTTTGTACTAGATAAACCCACTGTACTAGATCTTTGGCCTGGAGCAAGTTATACAACCTCCATAAGCCTCAGTTTACTCATCAGTAAAAAGATAAACAGTTACAACATATATAAAGCACTCAATAAATGGTATCATTAATACTGGTTTTCAAATTGCCTTTCATTCTTCCTTAAGACACCTAAGGTGACACACGGAGGGCTACTGTGAGGAGTGGGGTAGGGAAAACCTAGAGTTTGGGGCTTGCTACCCTTGCCTGCAGCCAGAGCTTTTCAAACATATTTCTGTTTGAAATAAAGATTTCACAGCTAAAGACAAAACCCAAAGAATGAAACAAAACACATAAATATTAAAAACACTCCTGTGGTCACTGCAAGCCAGATTTTAGCAAGGCATTTATTTTAGAGCTCAAAATACCAATGTGTGTGAGAGAAATATGGGCTCACTAGTTTAAGTAAAATTAAATAAATCTAAGTGGTTGAACCACAGTAAACTGCTGTCAACTGAAAGGGAAAAAAACTCGAGCAGAGTGATCCCCAGTAGGAGTAAAGGGTGGTCCAGCAGATACTTAAAAGCAGAGTGGGAAAGGTTTTAAACAAAAAAGTGACGGAGCCACCAAGTGGTTCTGAACTGTTTGCCTACGTATGACAGAGCTTCTTATAAGATCCCTGAGGAAAAACTGCAGTTATCAAGTTTGCTGACAACAGATCACTCGGAGCAACAGCAGACACAATGGGTCAAGATCAAAATGTAAAATCTTGGTATTGAATGATGGGCTGAATATAACAAGGTAAACATAACAGGTGTCAAAGTGAACTCTTGGCCTTATGGCTAAAAACCAACTACATAAATTTATACTGGGAAATGAGAAAAGCAGAAAACTTGAACAAAAGCCCAATGAGGCCAAAAAGTGCTATGTCTGACAGAGAAAGCTACTACTGAAGTATCAGAAAAAAAAAAAAAAAAAAACAAATAGGAAGTGAGAATTTAATTCACTTTTCTGGTCAGATGACAGGGAGATTCTAAAACCAGAGAATAAACAGTGTAAAGCCAACAGAAACGTACAAGGAGATAGGGCATCTGCCTGGCTATGGTGATGTGGTCACCACAGGCCCTGCCCGGACGACTATGCCTAAAAAAATCCCTGCCCCTCTGTCAATTCCACTACTTGAAAGTACTATACTGGGTAATTAACTTTTTGCAGAATGCATCATATCAAAATCTGATGAAATAAGTCTATTTTTGGTACCAGTTCTTACAGTCTAGCTGCTGTGTTTCCAAACACCAATTCTTACAGCAACCTACTGTTCTTACTTTTCTTTTCCTTTTTCTTCTCATCTTTCTTCTCTTCCTCTTCACCTCCAGCTCCAAGTAAGGTAAAGATAATTCCAGTTTGAGAATTTACACCTACAGCAGTAACCACCATTCTTCCAGAGCCTTCCATTACATGAGTACCTACAACAACAGAAAACTTGTTTTTTAAAATTCAGTAAGATATTACATAAAACCTTGTGCTTAAGGGTTTAACTAACAAGTCGTCTGAGTTCAAAGCTCACTCTACCACTCATTTATCATGTGATATTGGGCAAATTATAAAATTGTAATTACTCATCCGTAAATGGGGATAACAGTACTTACACTTTATAAAAATGAGACTCAAATTACGCCCCGAAGTGTGAAGTGTTTGGCACAGTGCCTGGAATTTGTAGGGGTTCAATGAATGTTCAATATTTAAATTATAACTGTATTATTATTATTAGAGTCATTTCTCTGAGAAAATACATCGCTTATAAAGAAATGTGCTTATAACCAAAAGGATTCCACAGCAACCACTGCCAGATTTCCCACAACCTCTGCCTAACCCAGGCTTTACCCCAGCCCGTCTAGGCTACTGCTACAGCCTCCTAGCTAGTCTGTCCTTCCAGTTCATCCTGAAATCAGTTTTAACTTTCCTAAAATGTGATTTTATCATCAGCCTCTCATGGCTCAAAAACCTGACTATACACTGCCTACTGGACAAAGTCCAAAGTCTTCATTTTGAGACCCACTAACCTCCAATTTTTTCATCCACTTCTCTAACATAAAATTCCAGGAGAGAAAGCTGGGGAGCAGTGATGGGAACCCTGACTGAACTGACTGAATTCTGATTCTGTCCCTCACAACAATCTTGCAAGTTGGCAGCAGGCACTATTATTCTTATTTTCTAGAAACTTGCCCAAAGTTACACAACTAGTAGGTGACAAGGCAGACTCAACCCAGCTCTGTCAGAGGACAGAGAACATATTCTTCTTAAAATATAATGCAAGTAAGTTTGCTTACAGCTCACCAACTTGTACATCAACAACTCTGTATCTTCTCTTAACTCATTAAGAGGCTTCTCACCTCTCTATTCTAATGTTTTTGTGGATTTTAAGTAGCTTTCAAAACTTAACTCTTTTTTAAACACTCAATAAAGCCTAATTTATTTGATCTCCTAGTTCACAACCATCTGGGGGGCAGGGTCTGCAGCACCTACTACCATCCCTTCTACCAAATCAATGCTCAAGGGTTATGTGCAAAATAAGATCATAAAGCATGTGTACTGAATCCAGTAGTTAAGAATTTTTATTTGGCTATTAATTACTAATTTATCCAATATCATTTTTTTAGGCCTTTGATTTTCTTGCTTTTAAAAATCTATATTCTAACTATTTCATTAATTATTAGTTTCTTAGCCTAATAAAAAACGCAAGGGAAACAAGAAATGAAATTTAAAAAAGGGAAATGGTATTTACTAATCAAGGATTATATGTAAAAGACAGTTTTGCTTCTGTAAATAATTCTGGTTTTCTGCAAATTTCACTTATTTTAATGTCCTGCTCTTCTTTACCACAGGTAATCAAATGTTGCAGTTAATAAGCTACGGCAAAGTAAATGGTTTTTGTTCTGGTTATATACTCACTACTAACTGAAAAACTGCTTTAAAACATCTAAATTTAAAAAGCCAAGAACAGCAGTGAGAGATGGCATCATGAGAATAAATTTAAAAATAAATGCATTTCATGTTTTTAGTAAATTTTTGGAAGAGGGAAATAAATGCAGAAAAACTTTCCCACCCGTACTGTGATAAGGGACTCCAGAAAGTTATTTCAGTCTTTTCTTAAACATGGAAAATTTTATAGCATCCTCCTGGTATACCTGGTGTGTTAAGAACCTGAGTCTACAAAAACTTGCCACCCATCTCTGCTAAAACAGAAAAGGACCAAGGTTCAGTTAAGGGATGCCAACCTGAAGAGGTAAGCACTGTGTAAATAAGCTAGTTGTACACCAAAGCCCATGAAGTGTATGTGGCAGAAGGGAAGAGGAGATGATCTCAGTCTATGGCACTTAGGTATGATTGGCTAGCTTTCCCTTCCTTTGGAAAGACCATAGATTTTAGCTGGTTAACATTAACCACAGTTTCTTAGAAGGATGGCAAGGAATAACTAAAGTAAGTATACATTAAACTTAAATACATTAAGTATCCAAGATATTTCTGTCTGTTTGGAATGAATTTCAAACATACCAATATAAACAAAAACCCAAATAGGGTATGAATGTTCTTAGTAGTGTAGGATATTCAAGGTATATAAATCTTATAATTTTTTTCCCAGGAGACATGTCTATATTACAACTTAAACTTTTCCCCTATTTATAATGGTGTTTATAAATGTATATAATATATGAAATCACTCTGACTTTTAGGGGTGGGCTGTTTTACAATCAGCCTTTTGGCATATATTTACAAATCTTAAAAAGGTAATAGTTAAACTTAGGTATGTGTCTGAAGTTTGATTTTAACTTAACTGACCCTTGTCACAGGTTTGACTTTGGTTTCAGTAAAACTATGTTCAACCAATTAAAATATAAAGTTCACAGAGAAGAAATGAAAAAGTATAGCTGCCAAGTTATTAAATGGTTAAATCAGCAGGAATCTCCGTACAGTGTAGGAAACGCTGGCATTTCATTAATATCAGAAAATGATAATTAAAGACAAAAAGGCAACAGTTTGCTTACTCCAAACGCTAGTATAATTCAATCTAACAAATATATTTAAAACAACTGTCTTACAAACAATTCATAAATTCTATAAAGAATGCTAGAAAGTTAAGAGTTGGTAACTGGAAATCAAAGGTTAAAGAACTGGCACACTTCTGGAGTCAGGCTGTGGTACCCAGGGTTCCTTTCATGCAGTATTTTAGAAGAAAGGGTGTACTTTTCTTTGTCATCCTTTCCTTTTCATTTCCAGTTAGCCTAAGGTCTAGCTATCAACAGTCAGGCCACCACCAGAGCCTCCCAGGTACATAACCACCTCCCCTGTTCAGACAGTACACCCCCCTATACAAATCCTTCCCTCTTCCATTCTCAGAACGTGTCTTAACCACATGCAAATTCAGTTCTGCTTGGTAGATGCAGCGCTACTCCTAGACCTGTTTATTAGTCATATCATCTTAGATAAATAGTTACTGTCTCAGACTCATTCCTCAGTAGTTAAATGAGGAAGTGAGATTAGGTAAACTTCAAAGATTCTATCAGTTTTTTTTTTTAAACCCTGTCCTTTGTAGACCATCACAGAAAATTCATTAATTTGCTTTAAATACATAATCATTCTTTAATTTTATCTTTCAATAGTCCTTAAGAATAATTGTGATATGGAAAAACAGAACAATTCAACAAAGACCATTAGTGTAATGATAAAACTAAAAGGCTTAACATTAATTAAAACTGACTCTCAAATCTCTTCATTTTTCTGGACTCAGGTTCCTCATTTGTAAAATATAACTCTAGATTTAAAGATCTCTAGCTTACAAAAAAAAGTCTGCTAGCTTACAAAAAAAGTGTCTAAGGATTATAAGGGTAGAAGCTAACATAAAATACAGAATCCTCTTCACATTACTGGCTCTTAGGGAAACTGTATTTGCTGACAGTGGTATAAAGTTGTGGAGGAGGAAAAAGTTCAAAGTTATGAAAGAAATTCATACCTGATAAAAGTAAGGGATCCTTATCTAAAGACTTCTTAACATGATCAGATTCTCCAGTCAATGAGCTTTCATCAATTTTAAGATCATTTCCTTGAATAAGTATGCCATCAGCTGGAAGAAGATCACCTAAAACAAAACAATGATGCATTAAACCGTGAACAAGATTACAACAGTATTACACCCTGTGTAAGATGTACTGCCATTTTTTACTTACCATATTTCACCTGAGCAATATCTCCAACAGTAATGTCAGCTACAGGTATCTGAATGACCTGACCACCCCTGATGACTGTGAACTTCTGTTCTTGTTCAATTCGACTCTGCAAACCTCTGAATTGCTTTTCTTTACTCCAGTCATTGAAAGCTGTTACTAAGACCACACACACTACTGACAAGAGGATTGCAGCTCCTTCAATCCAACCAGTTTCACCTTCACCTTCTTCCTCTCCAGCAGAAGCCTGTCCACAAACTAATTGGAAAGAAAGAAAATGCTTATTAAAAAAGATTCTGCATTGATGGCAATAGATATGTAATTATGATGGCTATATATCCCGTTGATTTTACTTATAGCTCTGAACACCTTATTGACTCAAAGCATTCCATAATGATGAGGATGCCTACCATGTCAAATTCAAATTCCCTGCCTCCGGAGATTTTCATCCTCAGGATAGGGAGGCAGTCTAGGGGACTAGTTCAGAGTAAGGACACTGGGGAAGATTAAATCTCAACCCTAAGGCAAGTTACTTACTTTTGGGACTCAGTTTCTTCATCTGTCAAATTAGGAGACCATCACCTACCACAGAGTTGTTGTGAGATTAAAAAATGAGAAGAAACTTGCAAATTAGGTAGAGTAGTGACTGAGACATCCTTCACACTCAACCAATGGTTAATGCTATTAATTATTACATATAGTAGGCAGGTCTTACATAGACAATTAAGTTTTATGTGTTACCCATGAATCATGCTTGTTTACTGCTTCAGTATCAAAGGAGTGTGATAAAAGCCTGGCTTTCGTAAGATAAAAATTCAAGCAAACTGCTACTCTTTAATTCAACAATTTGGGCACCTACTCTAGGTTTCAGACACTGTTTTAGAAGCCAGGGATGTAACAGTGAATAAGACACATTAAGCTCCCACTCGTCAAGAAACCCAAACTCAGATGAGCAGGTATAGACGGTATATGAAGGATTCAGATAATAAAACACAAGTAATGAATTTCACATATCGTCAAGTGTCATGAAGAAAATATGGTAATGTGCTATCAAATGCAAAAAGCTGGGTGAACAGAGAAGGCCCCTCTGGATGTCCATGACATTTGAACTAGGAGCCAAAAGATACAAGGGAACTAGCCATACAGACTTAAGAGGAGAGGATTCCAGGGAGAGATTAAAGTCAGTGCAAAGGCTCTATGGCAGAAAAGAGTTTGGAGAAAGGCAGAAGAGGGAAAAAAGAAACCTCAAAACTGTAGGGTCAACAATGCTGAAGAAAGAACAAAGGAATAGTGCTTTTTGGACTTCGAGCTGTAATCTATTTGTGAGTCCAAAATCAATTCAGCAGCTCATGACCAGAATTTTGAAAAATGAAACAGAACAATACAGAAAGGATTTACATGCAGTAAAGGTAAGTATTGTTTTTTGAAAGCTTACTTTGGTTACTTATAAATTCACGTGAAGGAATATGGTCTTCTGCATTCCTAAGTAAGGATCTTTCTCACTGATAGTTAAGCTAAAATCTCTAAAAGTCAATGGTTCTTCTAGGACATGCAGAGCAGGAAAATGATTATTCACAAGAAAAGAATGAGTAAATGATGACAGTAGAAATTATTAAAACATATTCCAGAATATAGTATCTATAGATACAACTCACATAATCAAAAGCTCTTTGGAGTCCTGGATACTTTGAGTGCAAAGGGCCCTGAGACCAAAGAGTTTGAGAGCCACTAGTTTTATACAGTGACTGTAGACTTACTGATGGTGTGAGTTACAGTGCTTATTTTCACACCAAACAGTACCAGAAAAAAATTGCGATAATTTCAATTTCTATGACTGTTGAGTTCAATGAATGGATTTCCCTTTTAACAAATTACCACTTCTTAGTGTTCTATACAACATAATGAAAAGATACATGAAATACACTAATAAAAGCTAAAAAAAAAAAGTACAAACACTAAATAACTTTTACCATGGAGCAAAAGTATCTTTATATGGTTTATTACCTTCTGGTAGATCTTTTTAAAGGGTCTTAGGACACTAACAACTCTAGATTATCATCTCAGTTGGATCTAATACCAGTATCTCCTTAAGCAAATTTGAAAAAGGGCTTGTCACTACATCCTACAAATGAAGTACTCTGAATTCCAAAAAGATATGCCCAGATCTTGTTAGTAAAAACAAAACAAAACAAAACAAAACAAAAACTACACCCGTTGAAAATATTTTCCTTCAGTTTTCTTAGTCTCGGGAAAAAATGTTAAAAGTAAGTTTTTAATCATTTTCTAACTCACTCAACTCTAGGACACCAATTCCCAGTATTCTACAACGACAATTGGGTAAACCAAGCCAAATAATTTAGCTATATGTTGCTAAATATGGTACAACCTCCCTTTTAAGATAAAAGACACACTGACACATCCTCTCACCTACCCATGTGTGCACATATACACATACGTGAGTGCACACACACACACACACAAACATCTTAAAATCTCAGAGGATATATATCAAAATGGTATGCCAGTAATTTCTAAGAACTGAGATTTTCAGTGAATATGATTTCCTTTGAATTGTCATCCCCCCTCCAATTTTTCTACACTAAAATATGTATTATTTAGTGATATTTAAAAAAATAATTTGGCTCCATATTGACAAGAATATTGCCTAAATCCTTTCTTATCTACATTAGTGATTCTCAGCTACAGGCAATCCTCCCTCCCCCTTTCTAGGATACCTAGCAGTGTCTGGAGACATTTTTAGTTTCCTCAACTCAGGAGGTGGTACAATGCAGAGGGCAACAAAAAATGTTCCAGCGCAGTGTCAACAGTGCCCCTTCTGAGAAAATTGATGTACACTGACCGCAGACAAACTGGCTTATTCTGTGACCAACTACCTCCACTCCCATTCCCCTCCAAAAGTTCTCTCTCACATGAGCTCTAGGAAAACCTTTGAAAGAACTACTTCAAATGATTCTTAAGCCACCTTTTAGTTAGCAAATATTTATTAAACTCTCCATAACTTGAAGGGCAGGAGAACGAAGCTTTACAAACAGAAATATTTTGGTGAATCACTCTTCTGATCTATAAAATATTACATTAAATGTAATGACCAAAACCCAAGCTAGATTTCCTAGTAGTTACAGAATGTACTGTCAGGAATATCTATTTGAAGTAATTTTTTTAAAGGAGAAGAAGAAATTTAAAAGAGAAATGAGAAAGCCACAGAACAATAAAATCATTTGTAGCTGCAGGTTAAAGCAGAGCTACCACTCTACCATGGATTTTTCCACTGGGCAGAACACTGTGCAGCATAAAAATTTCTAAAATAGCAGGTAAATTACTCAAATCATGTATATAACAATTTAGAAAACCCCAAAATAAAAACCTGTTATTTCACAATAGTGTCCTAAAGAACTTAAAAACCATGATGACACATACTACATCATATGTATGGCTTAGCTCGTTGCCAGACAGAGTATGCGTATATTGGCAGGTTATTTAACCTCTGTACCTCACTGTAAAATGAAGAAGATACTACTTATCTCACAGGGTTACTGAGAAAATTATCTGAGGGGATATACTTAAAGAACTATTAAAAGCACTGTTAGAACAGTGCCTAGTACACAGCAAACAGTCAATAAATGCTGGCCTGCTACTGTTATTATATTAAGTAAGCCAATGAGCTGAACTCAAAAGTCATTTTTTTCCTCCCCAATTTACTTACGTGCATTATCCCCTTCTGGAGGTTGATAAAAAGAAAGGCCCAAAGATACTATGGCTGCAATTTCTAATATAATTAAAGTAACATCTTGTAATGCTTCCCATACTAACTGAAGAAAGGTTTTTGGCTTTTTAGGAGGTATAAAATTCTTTCCAAATACTGCTTCTCTTCTCTCTATATCTGCAGGGTTTCCACTTAAACCTAAAAAAAGAAACAAATTTCAGTGAACAATTTTACTACAAATGAAAATATTTTTTCAAAACACATTCATTCTTTACACTTTAGATTCACTACATTTAGATACAATTTCTAAGACCCTATCAAAGTGGTTTATTTTTGTGCCTAAACTAAGTGTACAGAACTTAAATCACTGAAATACATGTGCAATGCTTTAAGAAAACATTTTAAGTAGATGCTGCAAGGTTAAATTAAGGACTTCCACTTTTCTGACTGCTGGTTTTTAATCATACTATCTTACACCATCTTTTAGAGAACAGAAGTGATATGAGTTTAATGGTTTTACTTAGAATTAAACATTTCTCTGACCTTTACTTATGACATTTTTCCTCCGAAAGCAGGGAAATATATATATTTATTTGATTTACTTACTGCATCTTGGTTAACTTAATCGGTGAAAGTCTTTGATGTTCACTCTTCGCTGAAGAACAATGAAAAGTTCATCTATCACAAGCTCTAAAATTTTTCTTCTAAAAGGTCCGTTACACTTCACTGATAAAAGATTTGCAAGTCACAAAAAAAAAAAGGAGACTTGGGATGACTTTTTTTTTTCTTCAAATTTTACTTTTAGGATTTATTTCCAATTGAAGAGGTAGGAAGTGCTACTGACTGACTGTACCTACGGTTACTGTAAAGAAAAAGGTACACTGTAGGATGTGCTATTTATTGCCTGGAGTGTGGAACTAGAAGGCTACAAGGGAAGAGGTTAAGAGAGAGTTGGATGAACATCAAATCTGCCTTTCCTTCATCCTACCAAGCAATTCCTCCTCTAATTTAATCCTGCTGATTCTGTCGAGCCTCAATAAATCCCAACCAGTTAGTGCAAACTACGCACACATTTACATTACTGTGGGGTACGAAAACATGGACAGCAGTGGCAAGCGATGTTTTTCCTTAGTTTAAAAATATACTGAAAAAGGGGACAGAGGTACCAGGATGACGTTTGATTTATCATTATAAATTTAAATTTATAATCATGTAACTTCAACTCTTTATTTTTTGGCAAGAGCTCATTCTATGTGAACACCAAAGGAGGAAGACACAAAAACGGCAGATCACCGGAAGGCGCTCAGCTTTAAAGTGTTTTAGCTATTAATCTTGATGTGGAGGCAGGCAGAGTAGGAAACAGAGAACAAAGAAGTTCACTGTTAGAAAAAACAACAAGAAATAAATATACAGATTTTAAAGTAATTATTTTTTATTTATTATTCACTTACTTGTTAAAGGTACCAAAAAGCTTCCAGAGAATGTTTTCACTAGCAACTCTAACAAAGTCAGGTCCATCCTGGGCAGACTGAAAAGCATCTTAGATTTCTGATGACAAAAGTCATTAACTGAAAGCTTCCAAAGAGCTCTAAGCTTTGAGGCAGAGTCAACAGAAAGAAAGGCACTGAAGGACTGCACTGGCTGTGATTGGGGAGAGAGGAAACCTGCGATTTTAACTTAGAATCCACACGCTGTTTCTTCAGACGACAGCAATGCCCCTCAATCTCCTGGCTGCAAACAGTTAACAACGGTCTGTAGTTTAATTGGAGTAGGAGATTCAATGTAGCGAGGTTTTCCACAAAACACAATGTATTTCATTTAAAGAACTGTACTTTTAGATGTTCTGAAATTATGCACTTTCTGCTTTTCAAATTAAGTATCCTTCCTTTTACAAAAGGATATTAGATGGTGGGTAGGCCTATTCTGCCTCATATTTCAATGCCCTTATAGCAAAAATAAAAGGTTGTTATCCTGCCCCGTGTCAGTCTTCAATTTTTTCCAAGAAATACTCTGAGATATTGGTTCTATCAGTTAATAGAGGCTATCATTAATTACATATTAACACCTAAGTTTATAATATAACCACTGTAACTATACAATAATTCATTAAATCTTAACCTGTACTGGTTATAAACAGGCCAATATTGTATGTTAATGCTGAAAAGAACAGCCACAGAGCTAAGGACAGCTTAAAAATGCATCTTGGAGGGAATATGGGAAGTAAAAAAAGGTCACACCCCTATCAAGCCTCAGGATCCAAACTTGCCAAGGTCATTCACAGCCTCCCTTTCTGCTGTCAAATCCAGTGATACCTGCTGCTAAGAAGCCTCCTCTGGGTTCCAGACAGACAGATGAGCTGCCTCTTCAACAGCTCCCCTGAGAGGTCCAACAGACCTCTCGCACTCTGCACGTCCAAACTGGAGTCCTCCCGAGCTTCCCCGTATCCTCTGCGTCACTTTCTGGCATCTCCATCCTTCCAGTTGCTTGAGTGAAGATCTTCATATTATCCTGATGCCGCACTTTCCTCTCACACCCAAATACGTAGTCTCAGCCAGCGCTCATCCCGCTCAGAGGGAGACCTCCGCTCCTGGCTGTGTGGGGCTCACAAGGGATTGGGTCCTCCTCTACCACACACACCCCATCTCCTACCAATCTCCCCCACCACTCCTATTCCCTCCTGCTGCTCCAGTCTTCCCCCACCCCACCTGCTTGTTCCTTGATCATGTCCAGCACACCTTTGCACCTGCAGTTCCCTCTGCCTGGCGTGATCTTTCCCCATTCATTCACGACCTTGCTCCTTCATGTCATTCAGTCCTGCTCAAATGTCACTTGGCCAGGGAGGCCTTCCCTGCCCACCCTGTCTGAAATAGCACCCTCTGGTCCCTCTCTAGTCCCATCCCCTGCTTTATTTTTATCCCTTTGTTCTGTGTTGATCTTTCCAATTAGAATGTAAGCCCCATGGGTTTAGGGACTTGGTTTTGTCACTGCCATCATCCCCCTCCCTGAACCCGTCCCACCACATAGAATGTGGCACATATATACTGAGTCAAAGAGTGAATCAAGCCGATCATGTTGCCATCCTACAATCCTACAGTGTTCCGTCACATCTCTGTGCCTTTGCTCATGCTGCACTTTCTCCTTGGAAGGTGCTTCCTGCTCCTAGTCTGCCTAGAAAACTCTTACTTGTCCCTCAACACCCCACCAAACTGTCGCCAGCTTTGTGAAGTTCCCATGTCCCCAAGCAGAATGATCCAGTCATTCCTTGGTGACCCCAAAGCATCCTGTATGTGCCTCAGTTAATGCCTGAGTCTCATGTGATTTGTCTGTCTGTCTTCTCCAGTAAATAGTGAGCTTCCTGGGAGCAAAAAAAAAAAAAAAAAAAAAAAAAAAAAAGCTTACCCAGAGATTATCATAATTCTTCTCTACAACCCACCACACACAGAAGCACACACCCAGGTCACTGCAACACTAAGGTTGTCTGGTTTTGGAATCAGAAGACCTAGGTGAATCCTGTGCAAATCACTTAATTCCTTTAGGGGTTGAGGAGAAGCACTAATATTTGTTGGTGTAACTTACAAGATTGTTTGGAAGGACCAAAAGAGAAAGCACAAAGGACGCAAATCAAAAACTACAAGGCGATAGTTAATTAAGCTAAGGAAGGGGGAATACAAGTTACAAACTGAACACTACAGGTTTTAATTCCATATTGGGGGCAATTAATTTCTAATATAAAATAATAAACTTACATACTCTAAATATAACGAAGTTAAGAGGTTTGCAACAACAGTCTTTTTGCCACCAGATATTTACTGAGTATCTGTTAATTCCAGGTACTGTTCTACTTGCTGAGGAGCCAGTGTAAATAAGACAAGTCCTACATTCAGCAAGCTTGTATTATACTGGAAGGAGACAAATAAAGAGACAACTAAAGTAATATGAAGAGAAGACTGGCGTTTATTCTAAGTGTAATGGAAACTACTAGAAGGTTTTATAGCAGGGTAGTGATAACTAATCTCATTTAAACTGTGTGAAGGATACACTGAAAAGTATGAGAGTGGAGGAAAAGACCAGTTGGGAGGCTGCTTCCATACAAAGTAAGAGAGGGTGGTGGTTTGCATCTGGGTTTTGGAAGTGGAGGCAGAGTCACTGAATCTGCCACATATCTTGTAAGGAGATGAGACAGAACTTGCTGAAGAGTTGGATGTGGATGAAAGAAAAAGAAGAATAAAGAATGATACCTAAATTTTTTTTTTTTGGTCCATGCATTTAAGTGGATGGATGATAGAGACATTTACCAAAACAGAACTGCAGAATTGGGTGGAAAAAGGGAGGCATGGAGTTAATGGCTCTGCGTTAGAGATTTAAACACGAGAGGACCATTAAATAAATAAATGTAAATGTCTAGTGAACAGCTCATTATTCATATTCAGAACTCAGGGAGAGACCTGAGCCAGACAATCCTCAATATACAGATGAGTCTAGATCCAGGGGCCTGATGAGAGCTCCTGTAAAGCTACAGCAAGTTGACAAGAAGAGAGTAGGGCTGAGGCGAGAGCCTTGGAGCACTCCAAATTGGATGGGCAGCTAGGGGTCTTTAAACGCCAAAGGCAACTGAGAAGAAACGGGGACACACACATACACACAGCTTTGTGCAGTACTACAGAAAGGGAGAATCTGAAAAAAGATAATGTGACTGATTATATCAAATGGTGTTACAAAGGAGGAATAAAATGAAGACAGAGAATGGATAACTGGCTTTGCTAGATGGAGGTGGATGACCTTAATGAGGAATCTTCCAGTGAAGGTGTGGAAGAAAGTCTGATTAGAAGGAATCAGACAGAGAACGAGAATGAGTGGAAGCAATAAGGATAGATAACTTCTTCCTAGAGTGTGATGCAGTGGAGAGAAATAAAGCAGTTAATGGTCAATTAAAATGGCTAAATAAAACCCATTTTTTAAAAAAGTAACAGATATTAAGGCAAGTTATTTAGCAATGGAAACGAACAACTGGAGAAGACCACACTGGTGATACAGGACACACAGGCTAACTCATCCAAGTAAAGGCTTTGAAGAAGCCAGACGAAATGGAATCCAGGGTGTGGGTGTTAGCCTGTTACAGGTGTAGGAAGGGGCTTCCCCCTTGAGGAGGGGGAAAGCAAAGTTTGTGGGGAAGAGAAAGATAAGCTGTTGGAGCTGGTAATGAAACTCCACAGTCCTAGTTTTAAAAACAGAGGAGATATCATATCAAATCGTTGAGAATAACTTATAAATAAATATGATGAGAAACCTTCTGCCTAGTCCTGAGGGCTCAGCTGACTGTGGGGTGGCAGCAATGAGGCCAAGGGCATGCGTGGCATTGATCTCTTTATGGCCCAGTTGGCTTCACACACACACACACACACACACACACAAACATATTCAAAAACCATCAAAAGCAGCCTCAGAAAAATATGCTTTTGGGGTCTGGAGCCACCATACTATGAAGAGCTAATAGCTCATGAGTATTGTCTTTACATCTGAAAGGGACAGATTATGGGATAAAATGCAAATTCTATTAATTGTGGGATGTTTTACCAAAAAAATGTAGGCATTCTAACTGCTGGGGCTAATAAGATCATGCATCAATTTAGAAAATGAAGAGGGGAGAGTACTGCAACACAGAAAGCAGGTGGATTTAACAGAAACTCATGTCTAAGTATACAGCACATCCCACAGTTTTATCAAACTCTATACCTGAAATCATGTCAGAGTGTGTGCGTGTGTGTGGGTAATGGTAGCAGCCAGACTGACTTCTCTAAGTGAGGGCCACAGGGAAACATGCAGATCACAAAGTATGTGAAAATTTATGTTTGTGTACATTCTTATTGAAAAATAGACTAATACTTTCATCAGCTTCTCAATTTCAAAAGAGGAGGAGAGAGAGGGAGACTCCTTTCAAACTTAAGAACTGCTGTCTAACGTCAAACGTAGGCCTTCATTCCTGAATGCCAACCATGGGCCGGATACTGTGACAGGCATAAACACACACAGAGAAATGAGTCTGACTGGATGCCTTTCTCTCGCACTTGCCTTCAAGGAACTCATAGTTTGGTGGGAAAGCCTGACAAGTAATCCGTTAATCACAACCCAGTGGTTAAGCATTATGATGGGGGTGGTGAGGATGTCAATGAAAGTCAACAAAGGGAACTGGAATCCAAATTTAGGGGGTTGGGGTAGATAAGGGAATTCTAAGACACCTAACTTTAGATCTTAAGAATGATTTAGAGATGCAGTCACAGGAAGGGTGAGGTAGAGTGTTTTAGGTGAAGACATCAGTATGTAATAGGACCAGAAACAAGAGTGAGCTTGGCACAACCATATATAAGAAAATAGAAAATTCTGCCATGCTTCAAACACTGAGGAGTAGAGTTGGAAAGAAGAGATAAGATGAGAGAGGTGAGCCAGAGCTGGACCCCACAGAGATTTGTCAACCTAAGTGAGAGGTCTGAACTTCCTCCTGAGGGCAATGCGAAACCACTGTCAGCTTTAAGCAGGAAAGGGGCAGGCAGCATGAAGGGAGACAGGAAAAGACAGCAGTTAGTATGTTGTTACCTGAATTATGCAAGAAAAACCCAGCGGCCTCACCCAGGGTGGTGAGGAGGCAGAGAAGCAGATTCCCTTGAGTGAAGAGACAGTGAAGAGTTAGAATTTCCATGTCTTGTCGACCCAGTGAGTGAGAACAGGTGGAAGATTCCTTCCAGGTCAAGACTACCAGAAAGGTGGATGACAGTTTCATTGGAAAGAGGGAAAAAGGAAGTATGCTTTCAGAAGGGAAAGTTTGGAGAGGTTGAGAAAATGAAGATGTCTAAAAGCACTTAAGCTTTCAGGTCCAAAGTCTGGGAGAAAAACCTGGGCGGAAGCTATAGATGTTGGAGTCAGCTGTGAAGTCTTAGAAGTGGAGGGCATCACCCAGGGAGACGAAGAGGAGAGGGCACAGATGATCAGAAACCTGAGGCCGGCCAACATCCAAAGGAAAGCACAGGAGGCTGACAAATCTGGCAAGATAGGAAGAAAGAAAATCTTCAGAGCATAAAGTTATAAAAGCAGAGGAGAATGCTTTGAGAAGGAAACATGTCTATTGTACTCAGAAAACTGAACTCAAAAAAACTAAAGACATGCTACTTCAGGCTCTACCAAGTACAACTTTAAAAAATAATATATATGCTACAAAGTTTGAGAGGAAGTAGTCAGTGTTACAGTTATGTTAAAAAAAACTCATAAGCAATGAAAACTGGTGACCTGAGGAGGTAGTTAACTAAATGTTTAGTTCTCTACTTCAGCAGTAACAAATTTCTAGGACACGGTCACACAGGGCCATCAACAGAAAATGCTCATTGGTAACTCTATACAAGTATGAAAACACACGTGGCTGGCACACCATGGCTGTGCAAATCCTGCCGAATGTCTGAAAGGGCTGTGTCAAGCTGTATGACCAAACATACATGAGGGCATCACAACATTCTTGCAGCAGTCTATAAGTCACTAATGATTTATCCTGGGCAAAAGGCCGACTTCTTTGGAGTTAAAATGTATTTGCAGGTGTGAAAGTCAGTTTTATTATATTACACCATGAAGACATGGTCAAAGCAGACTATTACTAACAGCCTTACTACTAGCAAATGCAAATGTAGACTGCCACCCGAAACATAATGAGATACCAGTCAGCCAGGGACAACTACTGTTGATTCTACCCTGCTTCCTACCACACATGACTTTTGTTTCTCTTTACCACTGTTTCCTTTTCTCATTTTCTTTTTTTCTCTTCTACCTAATTTTAGCAACTACCACTTAAAAAACTTGGTGTCTCATTTGCTTTCTTGCCCTTTACAAATCTACAAAGCCCTGCCTCTTACAGAGTATCACTTCATACCTGTGTTTAATTTTTATGAATTCATTTTATCCTTTGCTAAATACAGCAGTATGAATAAGAAACATGACACCAGGGGCTAGAGATCTATAGTCTATAATCTTATTATTAGTCTATTCTACCATCCAATATAAAATATAATATAGATAACATAGGAAAACACATTAAAATGGAAAAGATACCGAAAGCTAGTATAAAAATAAAAAAATCTAGAAGTATGGTCTAGAATAGGAATAAGGAAGTTCACATATGAAAACAGTAATACAGAAGAAAAAAACTGTAATGGTAACTTTATGCAGTAAGGATATTATACGGTTATTCTGGTATAAAAGTACATCTTGGATTCTAAGGACTGTAAGACAGGTGCTTGTTCACTAATAGATAAAACTAAAAATATGAAGCAACATGTCTCAATTCCAGTTAACCCTCAAATTTATACTTCTAATTCTTTTAAGAATAATGATAATTAATCAGAACCACTAGGAAGTTGTTAATATGAAAATCACATCTGGCTCAAAACACTGCCTATTGATCAGTACATGTCCAGTATGCTTCAAATCAAGTTAAAGGCCTATTCTGCTAGAAAACAAGCAATAAATTAGCAGACCAAATGAGGAAGCACACAACACAACTTCCTGAATAGGGCACATTTTAAACACCGACTGATAAACTGAACCTTAAATTCCATTTTTTTTCATTATGTGATTTCCTGCCATCAGAAAGTACTACTGAGAAGAGAGAACACAGGTACTTCTTTCTCACTATCGCAAACTCTTTTGCAAGCCGGAGGAGATGAACTTTTACAACAGGCAGTCCACTACAGTAGTTAAAAGCATGCTCTCTGTTGCTAGAATGTCTAGGTTTGAATTCCTGCTCTGGGCTTAAGAGCTGTGAGACTTCCACTAAGTTGCTTAACCTTTTTGTGCTGTGAGTTCTTTGGCTGTAAAATAGGATAAAACTGTTGTGAGGATAAAATAAGTTAGTATTTGTAAGCGCTAACAATCAATCTAGCACAGAAAGCATTATTTAAACCTTACCTATCATATTTGTTGTTGCTGCTCTTGAGAACCGTCTTAAATCGTTTCTCCACACTTATGGAGCAATCTAACATCGACATCCCCAATATTTCTGATTTTCCTTCTCTTAGGCATGTATCACTAGCACACTATACACATTTCACTTATCTGTCTTGTGAACTTGTCTCCCCTATGTAAAAATAAGATGGGTAATTTTGTTTTATTTATGAATGTACGCCTGGAGTCTAGAAAAGTGCCAACCAGATAGGAGATACTGGTGAATACAATCCCAGCGATTTTAAAACACACATCTTCTTACATTTTATTAATATCTCTGAAATTGGAATGTAATTTAATTATACACTTAACAATGTTCTTACAATTAAAACTGTCAATACTAATTCTGTTTTGGGGGGATATATAAAATATATGATAATTAACAACCTAGATCTAATGAAAGACTGTGTCAATGAATTAATGAATGAATGAAAGAACTAAAAAGGGACAGATAAACTTCAATTTTACCAGCTAAAATTCACGTACTTTGAAGAATCATTTTAATCTCAGTTTTCCTGACTATATGCAGGTTATACTAACAAAAGACTACTTCTTGACTAGAATATTTCACTTGGGCATACAAACTCCTAGCTGCTTATCTCCAGTGATGAGTCATTTGTTATCATCTGCCTAGTTGATAAGGGACAAAACATTCATTAGCTTTCTGTGTGAAATATTGCTAAATTAAACTAACAGTATTCCTTTGGAAATAACATTCCTGTGAAGGCTGCTGTTTTTATTTATTCCTACAATAACCATAAATACAAACAATGCTTAAAATGACTTTTTCACTTTTTTAAAAAGTGTTTCAAAATGACAAACTGTTCATAAACAGTGAAGACAAAAGTTTGTACAAATTTTGACAAAAAGAAGTTCACAACACTAGAAAGATGATAAGCAAGAATCTTTTAAGAATAAAAGAGGGGAAAAGGTGCATACACTTATTTAGTAGCACAAAACAGCAATGATACACACAAAATTTTATGTGTTAAGTATTTCTAGAGATTATCCACAACTTCCACTTAGGGTAAAAGAGGCACCTAACCATCCCCTCCCCAAATTTTAAAAACTACTGGACTAGGTGCAAAATTTTCAATTAACTTAATAAACTTCACTAATCAAACCAAAATCAATGTAAGGAGTACTGCCCAAAATAACAGCACAAAAGAAACTGCAGGGCAAACTAAAGAGAAATCATATCTGTAAGAATAAAGAACACACCCATGGAGAGGTTTTTAGCTACGAGAAGACAAAAATTCTCATTAACTAACAGCAAAGAAATACAAAGACATGGTCAGGGGAAGCACAGTTTAAATAGAGATTTCAAAGTGAAGTTCAATATCAAACAAACTATGTTATGTTGAAGGTTTTTTAATGTTGATGTTTTCCTATTATTTTGGTGATCATGAAACAGTCAACAATTAGGTTTTAGATTAAATGTAGTAAGTACAAATGGTTGAATTAATGAATCCACCTATTGAGAGCAGCATACTAATATACAAATTTCTAACATTACATAAAGTTACCTAAAATCTTACAGTAGATTTAACAAACAAGCTCCAGATCTTGTTAAATTACTACCTATTGAAGTCCATAGGTCTGTCCTGATTTCCTGAATTAAAACAGCAGGGATTTGGCTCTTAAAATGGTACAGTATATTGAAGGTGTAACCGAGAAGTTCATGCTTCTAGTGGTTTTGACTTGCGGAAAAGATCCAGACAATCTGGAAGACTTTACAGAAAACAACATACTCCAAGAGGTCTGAGGAAGCCCTTTTAGGGTATGTGTGAATACTGACACTGGCCGCCTCAAGATCATACTATCTTAGAAAAATTAAAGTAACCACCTACCATTAACATAGTGAGCAATTCACACAGAATTATATAAAGATCTTAAAGAATCTTTTAGTGTGATTTAAAATTCTTTAACAACTTTGGAAATAACTTTTTGCTATTACCTTAAAATTTATCACAAGTAGTGGCATGGCCTAAGATGTTTCAGGAAAAAATGTTAAAGAAAACACTGAAGCACAATTTCTCTCGAAGTAGCTTTGGGACATATACTAATATCCTTTAAACTTTAACATTAATAATTTCACATCCTTACTAAAACATACTGTAATCACCAAACATTCATCTTCACATATCCTTCCCTACTCTTTTGCAATTTGGAAATGCCTTCCCAAAACTTCCCAACTTAATGTTATATTCAGCATGATCAATGATAAATAAAAGGTTATCCTTTTAAACCATTTCAAAGACCATAATGCAATTAAATTATAATGAATTTTCCTTTCTTGAGCCTCAAAAAGAAATATACTAAAAATTCCAAGAATTATGAAACCAAAAAATTCTCTAAACAGAGGGAAACTGGACATAATTCTAAGACTGAAAACTATTTTTAATCAAAGGCAATGTCTGCTAATCTAGACTATTCCATTTGGTTTGGTACCTTCTGAACTGATTGCTAACAGTTCAGGTTAAAAAAAAAAAAAACTTGGTCAGCTACTGGCAGCGAAAACTATTTTAAGCTGCCTGGCAAAATGAAGGGTAGTGAACAGAGTTTATTTCCACTGAATCTCTTGGGAACTACCAAGCCTGGTTCCACCCTCTACAGCTCAAGTGGGAAGAAAATCATGCTAATGTAAACAAGCAGCCATAATATGTACAAGAGTATAAAAATTTCCTCCCACCAACTCAAAATATATAAATAAATTTGCAAAACTGTTTCTTGATCTAAGGTTACTTTGCACCAATCTGATAGTCAACTCATCTTTACTTCCACAAAAATCATGGCATAACCAAAAAACAGCCAAGACAACACAAGCATGCTTATTTATAAGCCAATTACAGTATGCACTGTACAAAGTACTAAAAATGAATGTAATAAAACTCACCTTCATTGGGAGATGTTTTTAATCTGGAGCAAATTCCATAGACGTCTCCATAGCTTTCCTGTATTTTTCGTAACGCGTCTGTAGACCTGAGCTCCATGAGAGCCCGCAGCTCTGCAAGTGTAATTCCAAAGTCTCCATCATGATTAGCTTCCTTCAAAGAGTTTTTCACTCCACTATATGCAACTGAGTTGTTTGCCATGTCGCCCATTACAAGTATAATTTATTAGGAGGAAAATGTTTCCCAGAAGACTCTAATTTTCACTTATTTCCAAGATGAAAATCTTTTAAATATGAAAATCTTTCTGAAATGAAACACTCATTGTATGACTTTCTTAAGGAGCATCAGCAGTATTTCCTGGGGAAGTATCTTGACCTTTGGCCCATGGCTAGTTGCTTCATATCAGTCATGAGATGAACACATCTGTAAGAAGGAAATACTTAAAGTTAGTAAAATCCATCTTAGAGTATTATGCATATAAGCATATTTTCTAAGTGTTATCGGCAGCTGTTCAAAGCGTATCATTTAATTGCCAAAACATTTTTAACTGTAGTCTCATGCCCTTAAAATGTTTTGCATGATAAAAAGTCAAAGTGTAACTTCTAAATAAAACTGTGTATCAAAAGACATTAGATTTCACCATTATTAAATGAAATGGTATTTCACATGACCGATCAGTATTATTAATAGTTATCATTAAGCACTTATGTTCCAAGCACTACACTAGCTGCTTTAAATTCATTCTCTCATTTAATCATCACAATTTAATCCCATGCAGTGTTATTACTACTGACTCTACTGAGAAGAATAAGCCTTAGAGAAACCAAGGAGTTTTTACACAGCTAACAAATGCCTGATATAAATGAGTTGGTATGTCTCCAAGCAGCCTGTGTTCCTCTGAATACACTATCGTCTCTCTCCAAACCTTTCATACAGAATAGCCCCTGAAAGGGCAAAAAACACAACAAACCTTCTCATTCGCTTTCCTGCAATTCTCCTTGGCCACTCTGATGCCAGCATCTTTCGGCATCCCACAACTATCTTTCACCATGATTTCTGTCACATGTCACCACCTCAGGCCTTCCTTGACAAGCTATCTAAAGAAATTCTCCACCCTTGAGTCACTTTGTACTGTGACTCATTTTCTTTTCTTTGCCGGCTCTCAGTATTGTCTGAAATGATCTTGTTTATGTATTGATTGATTTGTTGTCTCCCTCCACCTACAATATTAGTTATAAAGACAGGGCGTGAGTTTGTCCATTTCTGTATCCTGAGAACCTAGAACTGTGCTAGACCCATGGTAGATATTCAATTCGTGTTTCAGGAGTGAATGACTGCATTACTTTCATTTCCTTCAAATACCAGCTGGTTGAATCTGGTGAATGTGGAACCTGCAGATAGAGGGACCAATTTAGGGACTTGAGCATCTGTGGATTTTGGTATCCTCAGGGGGTCCTGGAAACAATCCCCTGTGGATACCAAGGGACAAATGTACTTTCAAGCTCTCTTCATCTAAACTACCTAAAAATGAGCTTTCTTTTTTCTCCATGTATGTCTTTTAAACTATTACCTCAAAGTTAATACGCCCATAGATTCATCTTATTCCCTAATTAGAGAGCTCCCTTCCCCAACCATCATTATCTTAATCATCTGGGCTTGAGATCTTAAATCGTCTTTGATTTCATCTAACCTAGCTTCATTCAGTTAACTGAGTTCAGTTAATTGTTCCTTTGAAAAGCCTATTCTATATAACCACTTTTCTTCTTGATCTTTAAGTTCCTCTACACAAATTATAATCACTACCCCCCAGGTTCTCTCTCATTCTAGTGTCTCCTCCATCCAATCCTTGCTGCACTTTGCTGCTACATTTAGTTTTTTAAACAGGTATCATGCCACTACAGTGAAACCTATAGGATGGAAACACAGTCTTAATGTTCATGCCTGTTTGGCATTCAAGCTCAAGCTCTATTTCACCTATTCAACCTCTCTCCCTCCCCCAAATGCCCCATATTTAATAAATGTTTAATGATGAGGAACAAGAGCAGATTACTTGCAAGTGCAATTAATCTTCAGCTATGAAATTGTTATGGGCATGTTTGCAAATTATAGTATACAGTTCTTATAGCTCAAGATCCATAAAAA
Organism: Camelus dromedarius; assembly: GCF_036321535.1. Classification (NCBI taxonomy): domain Eukaryota; kingdom Metazoa; phylum Chordata; class Mammalia; order Artiodactyla; family Camelidae; genus Camelus; species Camelus dromedarius. The sequence goes on from NC_087446.1 coordinate 27,027,456, forward strand.
TCACTTAGAGGGCTTGCTTATATATAGATTGCTGGGCCCCACCTCTAGAGCTTCAACAAAGCTATTATTAGGGTTTCTAACAAATTCTCAGGTGATGTTGATGCTGTCGGTTCAGAGAGCACAGTGTGAGAACCACTGGACTGAAGAACAGGCTAAAACCTTTGAATTTATACCAGCTGGTTGAGGATGGCTGGTGGAGGAAAAGTTTGCCTACCTTGGTTTAAATTTGCAAGGATGTGATAGTTATGGATTCTGTAAAACATTTTCTTTCACTGCCTGCTTCCTCCCACATCACAAATCCTTATGCTTGCCCAATTATTACCAATTTTACTCACCTCCTGGGCAAAATGGGTTCCCTCCCACTCACACATCAATTATTATAATAACCCAACTTCAAAAACTGGAGAGGGTGGTTATTTGATAATCTCTCTGAATTTTCATACCCCAAATTTTTTAGGATCTGAACATCACACCAACTCAAAATAAATTATTATTTAAGAGAGATTAAAATAATTAAGATTCGTAAGTCTGTGTGTTGGGAGCATGTGTGTCATCATTCCTCTGGTTTCCACAAAGAAGAATTTTCCTCAACAAATTCTGGCCTCCTATTCCACCAATTAGCATGGAGGTGAAATGAGCTGCTGAACAGATTTTTGGGAGAACTAGACATATGCAGCTTCTTTACCTCCCTGCCTTGTTTTGTGAGCCAAATGTCTGCAACTCATGCATTTGCATGAGGAGCCAGACCCCTAGATAAAAAAGACTATTGTTCAAAGTGCCTGGGGGTGGGGGTAGATAAATGTATAGTTCTGGGTTCATTATTAGAACCTCACTGTTACCTGTTACTAATAAAACTAGTATTTTTATTACTATGTGTCAATAATTTGTCTTTTCTCTTGACAGAATTCAACCAGGAAAAAAGGGTTTTATTGGGTGTCCTTAAATTTCTCAGTAATACGGGTACATTAACAGAGCTAGAACTTGAACCTTTGTGACTCAAAAGCTATGTTCCTTCTACTATACTATCCCCACTTTAAGTCTTCATGTTCATTAGGTTGAAATAGAAGTATTCATTTTTTTTTTAAACAAACAGCACCAAACGTACCAATTTATGTAATATAATCAGAATTCAATAGACATTCTAGTGGACATTTGTTAATTGCCACTTCAGCATCCTTTCCCCCCAGTTTTCAGCAATAGCCTGTTTAGGGGTCTGCCCTTTCCTAACTCTCAATTTAGTCTATCCCCATTATCCAGACATTCCCCTGATCATAACGATGCTGGATTAGGAAGGTGCATGTGACTCAACAAAGGCCAATAGGTGGCAATGAGGCATCTGCTGTGGCTCTGACTTGTTTCTTCTCAGGAAACTTAAATCTGAGATAAGGAAAGTCTCTGAAAATGGATCTAACACGGCAGGAGGAAGGAAATGTGCCTGTCAGTACTGGATCATTTGAGTCCTTTAGTTAGTCAATGCCTAAACTCTGTCCTATCCATGATCTTTTCCGTAATTTGTCAGTAAATTCCTTTTTGGGGTTTTCTATCACTTTGCAACCGACATGATTACCATCAATTTTCAGTTCCTCCACTGTTTAAAGAAAGGAAGCCCAGGGAAAAGCACCAAATGCAAATAAGCCACTTTCCGAAAGTGGACTATCTGAATTGCCAATTACCTACAAATGGTGAATCAGGCTGCTGTCTATTTCTAGATCGTCTACAGCCTCTTCCACTATTTTCCTCTCTCTTCCACTAGCTCTGCTCTCACTCTTTCATTCATCTAACTGGTGGATCGACAGAAACACCAAAGACAACAAAAAAGTTTTGTTTTTCACTTGTTAGCTACAATATGATAATCAAGAGAGAGACACACCATTTGGGACTGAGATACTAATAGAAAGTAGAACATCTACTTGGCTTCTCTTTGTTCTCTAAGATTTTGATCTTTCATTTGAAGAGTTTAAAAAGAAATATTAAGTGGAAGCTGAAACTCCATAAAAGGGAAATTTTAAAGAAAACATACCTAGTCTTTGTAGGCCTCTTGGAGTCCGTAATCTAGCTCGGATCCACCACTGTTCGTAGTCTTTGAGGGCTTATGTGAAAAGACAGAGGTGGTGGTTTAAGACTAGAACTGGGCAACAATAGTCACAGCCTTCAAAACGAAGAGTAAGATGGATTCCAACTGACACATAAACTTTACTGTGAATGAGCAGGGCCCCAAAAGAAAACCAAAGGATGACTATGAAGTCTCAGTAATGACTGAAACTCATAAATAGATTTTTAATAATACAGTTTCAATTCTCTCTTTCACAAAGTCACCTGACTTACGGATCGTGGAATGGTTGTACAGATATTATCTAGATTCAACAATGATAACAAGAGAAAAACCACGTAGAAAAAACTAAAAGAAATACAGCAGAATAGTTAAATTATGGAATAAAATATGGAGCTGGATGAAAGATGGAGCTCTGACATTGATTATTACTTTATATAGTAACATGAGATTCCTACAGGCAAGGCAGGAAATATAGGCTAATATAACTAAATGTATCAAAATAAGAGAACAACCCAAAAGATATTTTTAAGGCATTACTGCATTCCTAATTCCTCACGGTTCTGAACTTTTGTCAGTGATGTGGAAACATGGAAATTACATTTCTCCAATCTGTAGATGACTTGAAGCTATAGGTAAATCAGCAAATATGTTAGATAACAGAATCAGGATCCAGAAAGACAGGTGAGAATGAGAAGCTAACTTTTAATTGGTATAAAAGTATGGTCTCCTATATTTAATTCCCAAAATATAACTGTACAAATATGGTATGTGAGAAATATAACAGTATGTATTCAAAGACAAAGGTTCAGCTTACTCAAAGCTCCGCATGCATTAACTTGATGTTAATTAACATGATGCAAGTGCTTTCCCCTCCCACCTCCAAGCTGTCTTAGGCGGCAATGACAGGAGTGTAACAACAAAGGGAGTTAAGAGATCTATTCTACTTTGCCTTGGAAGAACACACCTATAATGTGACAGGATCCTCTGTAAAACACACAGTAACAGTACACACCTCGCTAAATGTGTGAATATATGTAAAACAATGTGAACTTAGTCTGGCACTCAACACATGGTTAAGTGCATGTTAGCTATTTTTATTAAGATTTCTAAACTTAGAGGAAAAACGAATCCTGATGGTTGTCTAATATAAGTGAAGCTCTGCTATACAAATAAAGCATATGATGACTGAAAACATCAAAAAGACTGATGAACAAAAGAGGGGAACTTTTATTTGTATTATAGACAACAGATCCACCAGATTTTGCATTGGTCAGGTCTGAGTTACCATAAAATACGGTGTGAAAAATGATTAATAATGTCAAAGAAGTCAGAAAGCCAGTCCACTGAAGAAGTGGAGGGAAGTTAGTCTAGGGGAGGAATACCTCATGATAGCTAGCTTCACACACCTGAACGTTTTACAGTGTAGAACAGTCACTAGGCATATTCTGTGGAGTACTGGAAGGCACAACTGGAATGAAATGAAAGAAAGTTACAGAGAGGTAGACTACAGGCTAAGGAAGAACTTAGTGACAAGTTCTACCAAACTGGAATGGGTCTATAACAGTTAAATTTATGTCAACGTGACTGGATCACAAGGTGCTCAGATATCTGACTGAATGTTATTTCCTGGTGAGCCTAAGAGGGCGTTTCTGGATGAGATGAGCATTTGAATGGGTAGATTAAGTAAAGCAGATGGCCCTTCCCAATGTGGGTGGGCACCATCCAATACACTGAGGGCCTGAATACAGCAAGCAGTGAAGAAAGGGTAAGTCACACCTGCTCACTGGCTGACTGCTGAGCTGAGACAACCATCTTCTCCTGCCCTCTGACTCCAAATTACCCACTAACCTCCCAGGTTCTCAGGCCTTCAGACTCAGGCCAAACTAACCCATCAGCTTTCCTGGGTCTTCAGTTTGGCGACGGTGGAGGGTGGGACTTCTCAGTCTCCATAACTGCCTGAGCAAATTCCTCACAGTCAATCACTATATGTATAGATTTCCTATTGGTTCAGTTTCTCTGGAGAACTCTTACTAATAAAGGGTCCCTCAGTCAATGAGACTCCTTACTTTTGGAGTTGATGAAGCTGCACTAAAAGGATGTATGGAAGAGAGCTCAGTACCTGAAGACAGCTCATGCCCTTTTGCCTACAACTCTAATATTTAAAACTCCATTCCTGTTTTAAAAGGTTAACACCATCAGTTCTGATGCAGTGAGCATGCTTTAATACATGTACACAACTTCCTGTTCATCACTCCATTCTCCATTGGTCCTGTTTAGCTTTTAAAAATCAAGATTCTCTTTAGGCAAGATTACTTCAAAGAAAACATACCCCAGACAAGAAAAGGTATTCTTTTTTGTATATAGTGCATGAAGATCTGCTAATTTGAAGATCTGCTAATTATGGTCATTAAGTTTAGGAAAGGTATTTGATTAATTTCAACTCTAAATTTACACAAACTGTTTATAAATCAAAAGTAATTTATTTGTTAAAAACCAATCTTTTCATTTAAACTTCCATTAATCTCTTAAAATGTCCTTTGAGTCAACTAAAGATTCCCAAGCAATCTGGATTTTCTTCAGGTCACTCCCAATTCAAGATAAAATTTCAAAACTACTAGAAAAAGTTGTAGTTCTGAATCTTACTTTTTAATTTTCTAATTCTGTAACTACTTCAGTGCATGAAGTTACTTCTGATTTCATATATTCTTTCCCAAGAAAATTCAAACAGTTCTCTTAAGGTATCTACACTTCATTCAAATACTGAAATAATTTAAGTGTTAAGTCAAATTTCTATTTACTAAGTCTATTACATGTTTCAGTAAATGTTTAAAAATAAAAAATTAGTATTTACAAATGTTCTTAATCTATGACTGGTTCAACAGGAATGCAAATTATGGGTCTGGGGTTTTGGGGGCTAAAAACTCTGAAGATAAAGACAGTTTATTTTCATTCACTTAATAAGAAAAAATTTGTTTAAAAGTTTCTAAATCAGAATAAAATACCAACAATAAACAAATTTTAAAAAGCTATCATTCTGCCCAAAAATGATTACAAAGGAATCATAGAATTTAACAGCTGAAAGGGATGCTGGAAATCAAATTCAACTGTTTATTTTATAGCCATTGAAACCAGACACTCTTAATCATCTACTTCCAAAAAGAAGAATAAAGATGTTTATAATTACAGAAAGCAAGCATTAAATGGTCACAAAATCATTTAAGAGTAAAAGATCAAAATTTAAATCATGGGATAAATCCAAACAACATATAGGTTTTAAGAAGGCTACTATCAGGGATATAACTGCACTGTACTTCAGAATGGATACTGACACTGTTAGACGCACCATTTGATTGACAAAAAGCTAAAAAAGTTTTTGACTGCAGCCTTTCAAAAAAGAACACTCAGGAAATCTCCATTTTCTTAGTTTATTTTTTTTTCTTTTAACATAAAAATTAATCAACTTCCTTTGTAGACAAGTGGCTGTGTGAAGAGGATAACATCTTTATATCTGATTCTCACTGTGGCTGCTATAGGCATTTTATTGACAGTGAGCACTATCTCATAAACTGAGAAACCCAGCCTCACCCAGCCCCACCCCGCCCTACCCGACAAGATACTAGCAGTAATCCTCCTGAAATTCTCCACCTTAAATGCTCCCTGGACTGTATAACTACTATATAACTACCCCTAAATTAAGGCCTGTTATACTGAACATTTATTTGAAGGCAAAGACCACACTTGATTTATCTTTGATCTCCGTATCGTAAACAAGAGGTACTATGCTCTTTCAAATTTCTTATACAGTCACTTTCTGCAGAAAAAAAAAAATCGGACTCATACCCTAAAATTTATTATTTCAACAGTTAAAATAATTTTTGATAAGAAATGATACAAATTTACTGTAAATTACTGGATATCAAAGTACTAGCATGTAATATGACAGTAATGGTGGAAAGAGCATATGGTCTAGTATCATACATATCAAAGAGCAGACACTACAAGATTATGAGTGGTGTGGGAAGTTTCTCTTACAAAGTTTTGTTACGTTCAAAGTATTCCATTAAAACACTCTGAAGAACCAAATGATTACTTAATTGTAATGTTACTCTGGATTCACATTATTCCTGTTTTAAGTGGCTTAGAGAAAACATGCACACTTGCATAAAAGAGCATAAAGACTGTAAAGCTTGTTCAGAAAAGTAATTTATATCAGGTGAGTAAAAATGATACACACACCCAAGATTAAATCCACCAAAAAGGATTTGTTTTATAAAACTGATAAGCAGAAAATAAGCACTGTCTACAATGCCTAATTTATTAGTCTCAAAAGATTCATAAACACCATCACTGTGTCTGTATTGACTACAATTATTCCCACTCCCTCAGTAAGTTACTTATCCACCAGACTCTTTTCAGATACAGAGACTAAGTACAGTACTTAGGCCAAGTTAGAGCTGCTGCTAGTGAAAAATTCAGCATGACCACTTAAGCAAATCTCTTAGGGTGGGAGGCAAGTAGACTGGAATGGTGGAGGCATTAATTTGTTCTTCTATTACAGCTTTTAACACAGAGCTGCAATGATCTGTTTATCTCTGTCTTCCCCCAATGAACTGTGAACTCAAGGCAGGATTTGTGCCATTTATTTTTAACCCCCAGAATTGTCGGAAATATACCAGGTGCTCAATGTTTATTGAATCGAAACATTCCTGTTCGAAACTTAGCTAGAAATCAATTTGAAAAACAGGTTTTATGTTCGTAATCAATGCCAATTCAAATAGCAGAACAGAACAAAACCTCCTAATCCTGTGTTTAAAATCATATGCTAGGTTCCACGAGAGAAAGCTGTAGCATGCAAGGAGTTTTCAAACCACCTTGCAAGATACATAAACTTTCCTTCAAATTCTTTCAGACAATGGAAGTTAAAAGGCATTTCAGATTTTCCCAATTAATTACACAATGACTGCTATGTGGCAATGGGTTTTAACTGGGTCCTGGATCCTTGAGGCTATATGCAAAGCAGTAACTCTGAGTTTCAGTATTTCATAAAGCCTAGAAGAAAAGATGTATTTATTTGAGAAATAATTTGTTAGGGTTACTCATGCTGAAGTAAAATTATGCCAAATCAATGAGGTAATAAATTTAACAATTAGATTTAAGGATTATAAAGAAATAAAAATCAGCCAGTAGAGGCCATTGGGTGAGAAAATCCTCAAAGCCACATCTAGCTATCACCCTCTCTGAAAGTTCCCATTTCTATTTTATCTCCGGCTCACAGATCACCGCATTTCAATCCAGCTGCTGCTTCTGTGCTGTACTGAAACTACTCTTCAAGATGACCCCTGACCACTCTTGTTCCTAAATTTAATGGACACATTTAGTCGCTCTTATCTGATCTACTGGCCACCTTTGCTACTGTTAACCCCTACCTCACTCTTAAAATGTTCTGCTGCCTTAATTTCTCAGATGCATAACTCTTGTTCCCACCACAATGCCATCTCTGGTTGCCTGTTCTCATTTTTCACTGCTTGTTCCTCTTCCTGAATAATTGTAAAGGCAGTCAGTAGGGAGGGGCTGGGTGGCACTGAAATTTTGACCACAATTGTTGCCATCTGTTTTTAGATAGCAAGCAGGAGATCAGTTTACAAACAACAGTAAAAGTTTATTTGCATGTGCATTTACAGGTTCATTTTTTTCTGTTCCTCTCATATTTCACAATTTCACTATTCAATTAAAATGATAAAACCACACTATAGTAGTCTGGCTTAAAGTGTGACTAAAACGACCCAGTTTCCTTAACCGAGCCCCAAACACAGCAGTCCTCCCCAAAGCCTTTATTTGAAAAAAATTTAAAACAACTTTATTGTGGTATAATTTCTGCACAGTAAACTACACACACTTCAGATGTATAATCTGATGGATTTTGATGGATGTATACACCTATGAAACCACCACCACAATCAAGATACCTAACCTTTAGTTCATAAAGAATGTCAGCCCAAAGCAGAACAGGTTCCATAAATTGGTGATTCATCCCCCTCCCTGGGGCTGTAAGACAATTACTCTGGCTTTTGATAACTGTCATTTCCAGCACAGATTATTTGTTGATGCCAACAAAGGACTTAATTAAGGAGAGCATATGGTAAAATTTTAATGTGAATGATCCCAAACACTGATATCCTGAAGTTCACACTATGGACTTTGCAGTCAAGTCTGCTGGAATCATCTTGTCCCAAACACTGATGATGTGTATGTCTTGAAAGGCTGTCCTAACTATAGACCAGTGGTTCGCAAACTTCAGCACACATCAGAATCACCTGCCGGGCTCCTTAAAACAAACTGCCGGTGATCTTTGATCTTCCAGAGTTTCAGTAGATCTCCGGTAGGAAACAATTTAGGTTTGTAAAAACCTCAGGTGATGGTGCCGCTGCAGCTGCTGCTCTGGAGAACCACTACCATAGATAATAAGCGTGCCTGAAATCTGACTAAGGAACAAATTGCTGGATTATCTCCTTGACCCCAAATTCCCTACAAGAACAGAAGCAAATTACTCATGGTTCTTTATTATGCTGTTCTTAATTTGCATGAATATTTGAAAGCAGACCTTATTCTAAAAACTATGCTGTTACTTGATTTTTAATACCAAGTATACTGATGGATTATACAAATACTGCAAATAATTTTCTTCTAAGTAAGAAATGTGAAGACATCCTGCTTCATTCTGAACATATTTTAAATGATTCTGAACACCCAAAAGTACTAAATTTTAACAAATTTAACTGAGAACTACAATTTAGATACCCACTTTCCCTTGCTCTCCCCCCAAAAGGAACTTATCCTTTGTTTTCTATTTTATTGTTCTATTTAGGCATTTTAGGAACCTTCTTCCTAACAGTAATCATTTCCTTATAAAAGACAGGCCTTTGAAAAGCTCAGAAAGAAAGTTCATTTTATACAATCGAGTGCAGCTTACCAATAAGTATAAGAACACATTATATCCACAGTTAAACAGGAGAACAAAATGTTCTATCATTTTCTAGCCTCACTGATTTTTGAGAATTTCAGCTATAGTCAAGAAAGAGATTTCTAAATTAAAACTGTTTTTTCCCTTCTGTTCAGGAGCTAGAAGGCAATATGAACACTTGAATGTCACACCAGCTGCTCCATCAGCCTACTCAGTTCTTAAGAGTTTCTATCCTGTCAGTTCACAAGAACCTACACTTAAACGCTTAAGGAAACAGGATGCTCATTATGTCACCGAATGAGCTCACAAAAATAAAATTGGCAATATTTAGAGAGGCATAACTCTTATCTGTAAATTTAACACGAGCTTTCTGTTTCTTAATTAAAAACTCTAAATTTCAAGGATTTAAACAACTGAATACAGAACTGAGGGCAGAAGACCTTTTCCCATTTCTTTATCTCCTTTTTCTTTATTTATATCGTTTGATAGTTGACGGTCTTTTGCAATTTCTAGCAGTGGTTACCAAAGAACAGCTCAGTAAATCAATACTTTTGCAACACATTCAAAGAATCTGCCTGAAAAATAAGGTAAGCTATATTTTTAAGAGGCTATTAGGCAAGGATCTCATTTATAGTTAACTCATCAAAGTGTAAAGAATATGGACATTAGGGATGTGCTGAACCATAACCACTCCATCACATCATGTTGATGATCCTTCAAACTCTCTGGTTTCACATCGTTCCTGACCTTCATTTCAAGACTCTGATTTGTACTCTGTGAGTGCTATTCAAGGGTAGAGACACACATTAAAAGTCAAAGTCATCATCACTTGGAATTGTTCTATTTTCAAGACTTCCTCTCTGGTACAACTTCTCTTTATTTCTCTTCACTTACGCAGAATCTCGTGTATACATTCTGACCTTGAGGCTCAAAGGCAGTTGACATCCTTTCTGACAACCTGCCTCCCAAAAAAAGCAAACTTCCAACAGTCTGCAACTCCATTCTTGCTCTTATGTCTCCCTTGCTTTTTCACTCTCTGACTACACCCGGCCGGTTACCTGGCTACCCCTGAACAGACATTACATCTGGCCGAGTAATGCTGGTTCAAGTGTTAAAAGCTGAGTTCTTAGTTTCATGAGAAACTTGTTTTTCTCAGTCATATATGATCCACTGACACATCTCTAACTTCTGAGCATCTTCCTTTTTCTATTCCAAGTCTCCTACATCACTTCAGCTCTTACCTCCCCAGGATAAGTCTACTCCAAGACCTTATTTCCCTGACTGCCGCTGCAAGCCACGGATCCTACTTTGTCCTGGTTCCTTCAGCTTAACCTAACCATAAAGACTATTCCCTCCTCCTCCCCTAAAACAAGCCTGTCCTGGATTTTGTGAACCAAACAATTTAGCCTTTCCCTCCTCTCTTTACTACACATCTTAATAAGGTCTATCCTCAATGCTTCTTCCTGATCATCTACTCTCACCCTGACCTGGGAAACTGGATCCATCCTCAGACCCCTCTGTTGGCTGCTTGTGGTGATTAATGATCTCAGGTGTCTTCTCAGTCCTTATCCTCACAGGTACTTTTGAGTCATTTGACAGTATTCTTCCCTCCTACCCAACCTTATTGCTTACTTAGTCTAGGACTCAAAGCAATTCTCCTCAGTCCACAATTCCCTGGCTTTTAAAAATCTTTACCACTCCCTAAATGAGGCTGTCACTCAGGAAACTATCCACAGGCCTCTGAGAGCTACTAATACCACATCAACATCATGACCTATATACATCTAAGGCCTGGACCAAGCTCCAGGCCAATGTTTTCAACTGTTAACAGACACTTTCATTTGAGTATCTTGCAGCAAATCAAACTCAATCACCAGTATTACGCTTATCCTCCCAAACCTGTTGTTTCCTCTGAAGTTCCTATCAGTCCCAAACGTGTGTGAGTAAGCCCTATGTCCAAGGCTCTTTCTTCAAGGAGTGTACGGCCCAAATGGGGGGAAAACACAAGGATGCCAGCAAACACATTAAGTGTTGTAGAGAGCATTGCAAAAGATTTGGTGAGCACACAAAGCATAAAGTGTTGATGGGGATGTGTCTTTGAGGAAGGCTTCACTGTCTAGTAGACACCTGGACTGAGGCAGGGTGGAGCAGGGGGATGAAGAACCCAAAACACAGAGGTGTGATTGATAGCACAGGAGAGTAAGTAGGCAGCACAGAAAAGAGCTGATATCATGATAAAAACAATACCTCCTTGTACCTCTGGAAGGTTTCTTAAAAGTTTATCTTCTCTCCTCAGATACAACTTAAGCTTCCTGAGGGAGTAGCCACAACTTGTGTTCCTCTTATAACTCTCACAATAAATTGCTTAACTGTTCACTAGAACAAAAATGAATAACTAAACTGTGGAAGATCAACACAATTAGAATCCTCAAGCTCCCCTAACAGAATATTTAAACAAACAGGCACACACACAAAAAATAACAAAACTTCAGGTGAATATAGTACTGAGGGAAGGAAAGTAGATTTCAAAAGCTCCTGACTTCCAGTTTCTTTATGATAATTTCTTATTATTGATTTTAAATGATTTAAATCATCTTGAGAGATTTGCATCATCTTTTGAGAAGGTCAGAACATGTTTGATTTCCTTTTGTAGCATCTGCAAAAAGTAAAATAAAGGAATCATGAAGAAGGCTGGAAGGAATGAGTACACTTAAGATGGTAATAGACACTGCGCAACATCTAGTCCGTGAGCATCTCCCTTCTGTAGGTCTTCAATAAAACAGATGTGGGTATCGACAGCTTCAGCATGGGTGTGAGGTACCAAATCAGCATCCCTCCTCTCTTCCTTTTGTTTCAGTATTGCTCTCAGAATCCTCACTTGCTTTTTCTTTGGACAAGCTTGTTGTCATTTTCCTGAATGAAAGCTGGCCTATTCCCTTTGCCCTTCTAACTTCTTCAACAAACAGTTAACATGCCCCCTCTTCTCTGACCCCATGACATGACATGGAATTATACTAGTCTATTTCTCTCTGTTTCTGTAGTTTTTGAGCCACTATAACATTCAATACATACTATAATTACTTGTGTACATGGCTTTCTTCTTGATTAACAGTAAAGTCTGAGAGCAAGTTGGTCTTGCTCATTTCTGAATCTCCTAGTGACCAGCTACAGCTACAACACCTTGCCCACAGAAATGACTCAATACAGGGTAATGGAACTAAACTGGAAAACACATGGCAATGTACTGGACAGTGGTCCTTCAGTAAGACCCACCTCAGGTGCCGGCAAATGAGACTGTCAATGCCAGAGAGGTAGATTCTTTCAGCACTCAAGAGGATACCTGGCCCAGCACAGAATCAGGACTATGATGATGGCAGGTGCCTAACTTTTTAGATTTTATTCCAGCACTTTCCTGTACTTGCTGGGTGACCTTGGGCAATTTACCCAGTGTTTTAGCTTTCTCACTTATAAAATGGGCTACCTTGTAATTTTGAAGAGGTTTAACTGAATTAATACAAGAAATATCTTAAAATCATCCCCATATCTTAGTGTGTGGTATTCAGAAGTACTCAAAAAAAAAAAAAAAACCAGCTATTTAGTTGTTATAATTAGCAGTTAACACATTTTTAGTTAGTTTCCAATAAACTGTCCTATCCAGAGTATATTGTATAATACTTAAGTTAGCCTGTGGATATAAAGGCACATAATACATATTTGTTAAATAAACAAAGACATTAAATGCAATATTTGAATGTGATATCCTTATATATAATGATATCTACCAGCATTTAAGAATTAAAAAGCAAGAGTGTTGTATCATATACAGAATTTTATAAGAGCTGATCTACTATTCAATTATCTATTTTAGAAAGAACAGTAAAGTGACACCTCATTGGGAGAAAAAGGTTTTCTTCCCACAATTAAAATTAAATGATTAATTTAAAAAGATTCTTCAAAACTTTAATAATTAAGAAAACTAAACACCAACATGGAAAACTCTTAATTACAGAACATTCAGGGGGAAAACACAGACCTGTATCTATACATCCAGTGATTATAATCATTTAGAATTCACATACTGTAAATGAACAAGAACCAGAAAACGTGTAGATGAAATAGCTAATTTATCAGAGGAGCCTACAGATTATTTTCTTCCCTAAATGCTGTAGGTGTTAGTTGAGCATTATGAGAGCGATTTATTTGCCTTCAATAATTAGGCATTCCGACTTCGATCTATGAGAATTACACTGAAATTCTAGTGCAACAAAAGAATCTGCCAACTCTGGTACTGATGCACAATATCCTTTCTAAAACTGAACATTTTAAAGTTAATGGCTACGATCTAGGATATCACGCACAGAATGTACACTGAGCAGCAAACACTGGTTTAATAACAAATAAAAAATGCACCATGTAAACTATCAATCAAGGAATTACAAATAGTCATTCATATGTTCAGTGCTGATCTGAGCAAGTAAGAGAGTACATGTAAAGAGAAGAGGAAAAATGGTATATTACACAAAGGACACAAGCAGACATGCAGCAGAAGAACCTTCTCAGAACCTGATCACAGAAAGAGAGGGATAATGGTACAGCCCTCTGCATTTAAAGAAAAGGCTTCAGGACTCATCAATAGACTTAGCTTCTCATAAAAGGAACTACTGGGACCACTTGGAAAGAACTGAATTTTAAAATCAGTGTATTAGGTTAAGCCATGTGACACTGCCATTTTTGCATGTGAAAATCAGTAAAATAGCAGCAATTTCATATGGTTCAACTAACATAATCGATTGAGCAGAGAATCCACACTGAGCATCCTAAAAAGATCAAAATGGATCCCAGGACCTAAGATTGGGCATTAGGTAGACTGAATGAGTCAATTTAACTTACTGAGGAAAAAAAAATTTAACAGTCAGAAATGGGCTGGTCAATTATGAAAGCACAGGCAAAGGATAATTGTTAGAGCAGCAAAAGGAAACCTGGCCTTTCTCATTCCAGCAGTGTTTAGGAGAGGATTCTAAGCCACAAGGAGGTTCTGGAGTATCTGTATTCTAACTGGGAAGAACTAGAACACTGACAGAATCCCTGTGGCAGGTACTGTGCTAAACACTGCACACTACACTCTACCTAATGCTTCCAACACCCTACCAACAAGGCTCTGTTATTACCCATATTGCCAGAGAGGCAACTGGTCTCTGAGAGGTTAAGAAAAGCCTGACTCCATTACACATTCCACACATATTATGCCACTTGTTCTGCCAACATACCCACTAAGCAACCTTCTAATTATAATGTAGCTTCCCATGTGGCAAAATCTATGGGGAAGAGAATGTGCCAGCTAGGACTTGAGAATCTGCTTCTCATGGTAGTAATTTTTTCCACTGTAAATTAATATATTAACATTTTGATTTTTATATCAATCTCATGAGGCTTTGATAATATGAGCCTGATCCAAAAAAAAAAAAAATCGATTATCAGAGTCTCAGACCCTCTAGCACGGCAAACCTACTAAGGGGTGCAATCCCTCTCCCTTGAGGGCCCTTTGGGGGACAGCCAATCCTCATTCTCCCAAGAGAGGGGATACCTCAACAGTCTCTTCCCTTTTGAAATCTCTGGAGTACAAACAGGTAACAATGAAGTGACCGGATTCCAATCCTGACTTTGCTGTGCTAATATTTAATCCTTGCTCTCACTTTTTTTCATGGATAAATGGAGGAGCTGAGCCCAGTGATCTTATACCCCTTTCTTATCTAGTACTAATGGCTGCCTACCCCATGAAAGAGTCCTGCCTTGCCAACCATGCACACTTTCTAGTTTTTTATCTATTTCTCTTAACGTTCCTTCCGGTGTCCCTGACAGGCTCCCCCATGCACTTCCTGCCTTTACACCCATCCAGGTAAAGTCTGGGGTCCTCCACTCTTATGTCACCAGCACTCAACAGTCATGACTCTAGATTTGTCCTTACAAACACTACCTGTACTTCCCATTACCTGACTACTGTGGATTACATAGAGTCTAGCATGATCATTTATACATACTTAAGGTATTGAAAAGCTATGCCTTTATCTGAAGGACCCACATGCAATTCAATAGTCTTGGGTTCAGAATTATAACTGGATATTAGTATTTTCTTTTCCAGGTTCTGTCTCGCTTCCACTTAGTTTACCCACCAAACTATACTTTCAAGCTTCATTTCTCACTCATCTCCAAAACCCTGACGGCAATTTAATTTTCAGTTATAACCTCAAGCTCAAACCTCAAAACTCCATTCCTATTACCAATCCCCAAATTCCTCTAGAACAGACTTTTCCAAACTGGTGCCCTAGAGAAGGCTATTTTACCATATGTTAAGAGCTATGATGTGAAAAGGTCAGCAGGGTAAGTAGGTTTCTTTGGTCAGACTTTGCAGAATCTACAAAAGGGAAATATTATATGTAGCATTTCCTGAACTTATTTTTAACTACTGTTTTTTCCCTCCATGAGCACCTATTAATATCTCCTGGAAACACTATTTCACAGAATATTTTAGGAAACACTGTTCTGTTGTTTCATCCTTCAAAGTATCGACCACTTAAACTCAAAAGCATCTCTGATTTCTCATTCTCTCCCCAATATCTAGTAAGTAGCTAAATTCCTTTTCCTTCCTAAGCGAATCATTTCCATCTTTTGTAGTCCCTTTAAAACACTGAATTTCAGACCTTGTCCTAAGAGTGACAGATCATGTCTACAAAATAAGTATTAGATATGTTATTATCAACCCCTCAAGGCTGTCATGAGGATTAAAAGAGAATGAATATGGTATCTTGCAGAATGTGTCTTCCAAAAACCAATCAACATTTCTCCCTGATAGCTGGAATCTGTTCTCTATTACGGCAAATTTTACCTCAAAGCTGGAGGATAGCCTTATCTTCTTAATAAAGGCAGCACTGATCTTATACATATCAGTCCTGACTGGGGACTTTTAAATGAGGTAAATGAGAAATGCGGATAATATGAACATGGTGTGAGTAACAACAGTGGCAGGGTGGGCGTCACTCATAGCACTGGGTCACCTTCCCTTCAAAATACAATCAGGAGTTATAGAACAGGTAACAACTTACAGCTAGTTTTCTCATTTATTCAAGCATTTTAAGTTGGGTTTCTCTAACTCTGTATCTGTAAAATGTGTACCTCCTCAGCTAGCCTGTAAGTTTCAGAAGAGGTGAAGACTGTCATTCATGGACTCCTTTACTGACATTAGCATGAAAAGAATAGGCATGTAAACATTTTTCCTCATTCAAGGTGTATTTGAGTGCTTGGTGTTGGAGACACAGTGGGAAACATGACAGAATCCTCCCTGTCTCCACACAACTTACGTTCTTTTCTAGAATATATATCAAACTACTTACTAATTACACAATTATTTCATTACAATTGTGTTAGGTATACAGTGGTTGATTTCCTTTGAACCTTTGGTTATTCAAAGTTTGGAAGAAGAGAAGTGGGCATTAAGCTCATAAGGGTTCAGAACAGTATGTTTCATTAGAGCCTTTTGGATTAGCTAGAAAATAAAAAATGAACACAGGGTATTTAGGGGAAGACAGGGGTGGCTAAGTGGGGAAACCACTGGCCAAAATGTAGCATTAAAAGCAGATTCTTTGACATTGCACCTATGACAGCAAAAATACCTCAGAGTACTATCTCTGTGGCTTGTTGCCAAATGTAAAAGAAAAACCACCCAATTTTGAATGTCTCCTACACAGACAGCACTGTGCTATCAGTTTTACATGAAGTTGAACAATAATGATAATGGTAACGATACTGATAACTGACATTCCACAGTGTTTCATGGAACACCATGGCCCTACGAGATTGGTACTGTTACTTTCCACTTCACAGCTAAGGAAACTGAAGTGAGGTAGGGTAAGCAATTTGTCCAAGGTTATGACACTGTTAAGGGCAGGGCTGGGGTTCACACTCAGGCAGTGCGGTTTGGTCCCCACCACTTCTCCCTAACTGCCTTTGCATATATATATTCACATATATACTGAGGTATGGTACCAGACTTTTCTGAGATGTTCATCTATTCGGAAATTCAGCATATATAACTAAGCTGTCACTAAAATTCTCTGGGAATTTTAATTCTGAAGGATCATATATTGAAGAGATCAGGAATTTTCACTATTATCAATATTTACTGCAGCTCATTATGTGAAAAGCATTATACCACAATTATAAAAATACAAAGAGTCTATAAAAAGGAAAAGGTGCTATCCAGTTTACAAACTAAGAGGAGAATTCTTCATTCAAAACAGTAAGAAAATCTCAATTTGTTCTACCAACTAAACTCACGCTTTTCACAATTAGACATACATGTAACAGTATACAGGGAGTCATATTACATAAATGTCAGTGTATCTCTTTCAGGGTCAAAATACTGGTCTATTATGAAGGATGACATACTTGTATCTGAAGGCAGCATCACTACTCTTTTTTTAAAAGATACTATGCTGACTTTGAGAATATTTCTGTTCTTGTTATATTAACAATGAGCCTAAGGAGAGCAGCTTTTACCCACATAGTGGAGTATATGGTATGGCACAAGGTAAGCACCTGAACGTTTGGTAAATGAACAAAAGGTTCTATTTAACTATAAAGCTAGAAAAGCCATGCAAATGTAAAATTTGTACCCTCCCCAATACTGCTGTCATATAACCTACAACTGAAGCAATGAAGTGCTTTTACTACATTCCAGAAAAGTAGCTCCCCTCTGTTCAAGTTCATAATCATGAAAATATTTCACATGATTCAACCATTAGTTACCACTATGATAAAACAAGTAAGAAAAGGGTCCTTCCCAGGCTGCCCCAGAATCTATTTCGGTTCTAGTGGTAAATGTGCTGTTATCTTTCTGGGGGAGATACTGTTTGTTTGTTTGTTTTAATCTTAAAGCCCTAACTAGCCAGAACTTATTTTTAGGTATGATTATTTAAAAAACAAATAGTAAAAGGCTCCAGGAAAACAGTGCTACTTCAAGAATACTTAACAAATCTATTTTGGCCAGAAGAATTGTTTTTACAACCTCAGAGATTTATTGTCATCAGAATGCTTCCTCACTGGAGGGAGAGGGTAATTAATAGAGAGGTGTTAGCTTTGAAGGCAGCTGAACTTGTTTGCTTGTGGGTGTCCAGAATGTAAACCACAGACTCCAAGCTGAGGGTGGGCAGTGGGGCAGGGAAAGAACTGCAGGGATGGAGGACTCCCTGATCTCCTCTCCCACTGCAGGAGCTCTTGGGACTTTCTAGGAAGTACACATTAAAGGGCAAAGACCAAAGGTTTTTGATTTACTCTCAGCAATGTCTCCTGATTTCACCTTGGATGTACAGAACCATATAAGGCATTGCAAAAGAATTACAGACATGGTTTATACAGCTGATGGTTGGCAGAACTACGGGTGATGTATTTTACTGACTTTTGTGGCAGCATCAGATATAACTGCATGTGACTCAGAACACTCTCTTAAAATTTTTAACATTCTCCTAGAAAAGATCTGAAAAATAAGCATTTACTATACTTCAATTTTTAAGTAAGAAAAGTGTTTCTACTATTGCTGTTTTTGCACATATTATTTACATTAAAAGGATAACAAAGTGGTATGCAAAGTCGGAGGAATACCAAGTCTTCTCTAAGTGAAGACATCATGTGTACTTATCTAAAGGTAGAAAAATTGCAAATAGTCGCAGCTTATTCGTTTTATAGCTGTTGCCACATTTTATATAAAAGAAAATTTCTGGCTCCCACACTCCTATAAAATAATTACCCTTCTAAATTCACATTTTAAAAACAATTAGAATTCCCAAATTTACAAGGCAGCCATTTATTATTACTATAGAACACAAACAAAAGAAAAAGTATGCTTTAAAAAAATAAAGCAGTTTCAAATCATGTTCTCCCCTTAGAAGAAATCTCTGTAGGAACTAGTATCCATTATGGATCAAAAATTTTTTTAGAAGTCTCTCTCAAAGACAAAAAAACAACTCCCCCACCGGAAAAAAAAAATCACAGAGCTTGTTGAAAAGTATTTCACAATTTTGACTATTAAAAATAGTTCATATATCCAACAGAGCCAAGAAAGCTACGCAAGGAGCTGCAGACAGCAGCCTTCTTTATCACTGCCAAATGATACTGAATACAGACCCTGCAGGATATTAAACACCTTGTATTTTTCATGGATCCAGGGCCCAGCTTTTGAGGTATTCCTATGCAGAGCCCAGCTGTTTTGAGTGATTTATCCACAGGAGTTTAATTTCAATTGTGTGCTGGTAAGTGGGAGGCAGTGATTATACCCTCCCCAAATCTTTCTAGCACACTAATGAACATTTTAAGGAACAGTTTCCAACTGAGATTAATTTGCCCTTCAAATATTCTCCTCCTAACTCACTAACGGCAATATCTGAATCAATATACTTTAAATGGAAGAATACAGGATGAAGTTATAATAAAACTTGTGCTTTATTCATCTGAAGACTGAAAATGACAGAGAACAAGTGTACTCTCTCTGCGTCCTCCCCTACTATCTTCACAGGGAAACTGTCCAGGAAGTAACACTTCTTACACTTCCTTGAAAATATATCAACACATTCCTTCACCTCTTTCTGCTCTATTTCTGGTACCAAACCACACCAGTGCTCATTTCTCCTTCTCTGTAGTACCAGCAAATCTTAAGTTCACCAGAGGCAGACTACCAGTTAAACTACTTTCATCCTGTCCATTGTTTTTCATCAAAAACCTCAACGTAGATTTAACAGACACACAATTTTCAAATGCCACAACTAGAGGACATCTCATATGCCAGATGGCATGCTACATGTTCACTTAGTGGGACAAAAAAGGAACAAGATGAAATATAAATAGTAAACCCTGCATTCAGAATTTCTAAGGTGGGGGGAGCCATAAGTACACAGAAATTTATAAAAAAAAAAAAAAAAAAAACAAAAAAACTAGCAGTTTTTAGTTCACTACATATTCAACCTGAGCCTGCCCACATTAACATTACATGAAATAAGGAGGGAAGGCAGCAGTGACCTTCAAAGTTGCTGGAAGAAACTAATTCAGAAAAAGCATTATTTCCCTGAATAGGTCTTTGATACTGAGGAAACCTGGCCAGTTTTAGAAGTACTTGATTATATATTCGGCGGGGGGGAGGTGCTGAGTGCAGGACTTGAAAGCACTGAGAAGAGCTCCCTTTTTGTGTGGGTCAATGGCTAAGGAACTTCAGGATGAAGTCACTTTCACAGAAATCTAAATTCAGGTGCCTTTATGGGAAAGCATAAAACCACCCTCCTATTTAAAAAAGAAAGACAAACAAAAAAACCATCCTCTGTTATTTTGGCAATCAAACAAAAGTACAGGTAAACACAACTCTCCACAACCTAATTCAGAGAACTGAACACTGAAACTTTATTTTAAAAACCGTTTATAGTTTTCCCAATTATGGTTACAGAGACACTATTATGCATTTACCCTTAATGCTGAAATGGTCCTTCCTTATAAAAACTTTACTCTCACAGCACACGGATCAGAGATAAGAGCATGTAAGAGGTACCCCCAGGTGCATTTCCAAGATCAGCTGAATTTGCCCATACCTTCCTCAAGAGGAGTGGAGTGGTGTGGGGGAGTTACACCATTGTTTATATTTTATCAGTAATGAAAGAGATTATAATTGAAATAAAAATCATACACACGGGCAAAAACTTCCATTCATTCCTCAAAATGTGTCCTTTGTGTGCTAGGCTGTACTTGAGGGACCCAGAACTCAGTGGTGAACATGACTGCATTCCTGTCCTAATGAACTTTGAATTCTACTAATTATGTGTCTCCTCCTTCTGTTTTATAAGAATGATAAATACACAAAAGAAGGACAGTGTGCAAGGGAGGGGCACTACTTTGGTGAGGATGAAAAGGAGTTCTTGAGAGTGTCCTCAATACTGACAAGGAAGAAGCCTCAAAATGTGGGGGAAGAGCATTCCTGCTGGAGGGAACATGAAGGTCCTAAGGCAGGAACAAGGTTGAAACATCCCAAGAGGCAGAAAGAAGGCCAATGTGGACAGTGCACAGTGCATGATGGGGCAGAGGCCACTGGGGGGTGAGCTGGCAGAGCTGGAAGGTAGGCCATGGTGGAGTTTGAACATTAATTACAGGGTGATATCGTCTGATTGGTGTTTTCAGCTTATACCGGCTTCCATGAGAAATGGACCATGGTGCCAGGAAAGGGAATGAAACTGTAACTACTTCTGTCCATTTTTCTTGTTTAGGTAAGGAAATGAAAGTCGTAACAACTCCAGAACACTGGAGATGTCAAGGATACTGCATCAAGCAAAATCCCTAACCTTCTGACTGCCCCCTCATCTTGCACAAAGTAAAAGTCTGCGTGAAAGACTTTTAAACACTGAGTCTAGCAGTGAATAATGATGATAAACAGGATGATCAGTCACCAAAAATAATGGTGACTAACATAGTGCCTTTTTTTTTTAACCCCACGCTTCAGACCACAGTGATTCCACAATGGAAATCAATCTCTCTCTTCATGGATTACAAAAGGATTACACTATGTGACTCTAGAAGTTTCAAAGGGCTGTTTTTTGTTTTTTTCCAGTGGCCATTTGTCCTTCATTCATGTTTTCTTCTAGTAGGTGGACAGAGAAGAACCTGAATGGAATTCAGAGATGGCTAAAAAGACTAATAACGAGCCGGCTAGTCAAGCCTTGTTCCTTCTCATTCCACAGTGCTGCTGTTCATACTACTTAGCTTTCCAAAATGGTCTTTTCCTCCTCACCTGAGACTTTTGCTATAAAGCCAGCTTAAAACTACTGCTGGGGAATGAGAAGTGGTAAGAATGCTCATTCACACACAGTAAGGGTATCATGCGTTTCTCCAATACATTTAGACAAAATAATAACAGCTTTAAGACGAAGAGCATGCCCTCTGGCCACAGGGAATAGGAAGCTATTTTGCGTCTGTCTTACTAACACAAATCAAGAGTTACCTTAAGAAGCAACTGAACCCATATACTGCCAGGAAAGCTCAATATCAGCTGTGCAAAGAGTCAAAATAAATTTGGCATAAATTCTTAAAATTTAAACAAGTAACTTTAGAGGTATATTTGCAACTCTATGGGCTCCTCATTCACATATTCATAGACACTGTGCTGGTCAATATGCCAGGCATCCCTCAATACTCCGTAAAACAGGTATTTTACAGGAATCATGTAAAGTTCTTCTATTCTTAAAGCAGCTAGCCAGTAATACCAACATCTTCATTTTCCATTTCATATTGTCACTTCTATTCTTTTTGGCTTGTACCTCAAACCATCTCTTGGTTTATATTCCTGAGGTCTAAATCTGCTTAAGGCACTGAAAATAGTCCTTGTTTCAGGCTCTCAGAAAAAAGTGAACATTACACTGACTTTTAAGTCAAGTTCAGAAAAAGGTATTGAAGACTGTTCTACAGCAGGGGTTTATGAAAATCGCCTACAGCTTGTTTTTGCAAGGTCTAAAACTAAGAATGATTTTTAAAATCGTTTTAAAGAGTTAAAAAAAAAACCCTATATGCAGCAAAGACTGCACATGTTCTTGAAAGCCTAAAATACTTAATGTCCGGCCCTTTACAGAAAAAGTTTGCTGATCCCTGGTCTAAGGCAACATTTCCCAAAACTAGCTCTGTATCCAAATAATCTAAGGGCTTTAAAAAACAAAAAAACACACAGTCTTATACCTCACTCCACACCAACAGAATCAGAGTCTCTAGGACTAGGATCTAAGAATCTTAATTTTAAAAAGCTCCTCTGGAACTTCTGGGTCAAGGGGATAATGGTAGTAGCCTGAATCCCAATCTCCTTCTCCAAAATATATAAAATCACAAAGAGTGCAAATAAAACCACACATGACCTCCAGTATTACTAAGAGACAGAATACCACAAATTTCAAATTACCCACAAGAGGAGAAATCAACGCAAAAATCCAACAGTGCTTCCACTGCCTTTGCAAACCTGCTCCCAAAAGGGTACGCTTGAGAGACTCTGAAACAGAGAAGAGACCAGGGGACCCAAACAAAGCACAGACAAAATCACCCACAGAAGAAGGAAGTCCAACACCAAATGTCAAAATACTCAACACTGGAATCTGGTAGTTCACTTCATCAGCTATACAGAAAGGGACTGAAAGACAACAGTGACAAAAACGCAGGCTCAAGCAAGAAGTACTTCTGGGGAAGAAGATCAGTAGAGAAGGGTGGTGCCCCTTGGAGAGACAGCAATGAAAAAGAAAGAAAACTTAAGGATCCCGAAGAAACCAAAGAGAAAAAGACATACAAATTCCTCCCTAATTCCCTTCATATTGCCATCATTCATTAAAAAAAATGTCCTTCACTATTTTGACAGAAGGCATTTAGGAATGAAGAAACTTGTCTACCAAATGCTTAGGAATAGGGATGGAAATCAAACCAATTCCATAGAGAGCTACTGGAGGAAGAAAAAAAATGCAAATCACATTCCACCTAATGAACACTCCCCACAAAACAACAAACACAACACACACCAAAAACCATGAAACACTAGGAAACTGTAAAGCAGTATTTCAAATTCAATTAAATATCCTCAAGTATTCAAAAACATTAAAAACAAAACCAAAAATCACCTAGAACCAAATACTCAAAAACTAAAAACAGAAATGAACAAAATTCCAGGAAGAAATGCAATGGGAATGGATCAGTCTCAGAGAAGGAATGAAAGAAAAAAAGATAAAACCATTTCTGAAATCAAGAATAAATTACAAAATGCTCAAGAGAGAATGGATATGAATGAAAATCTAATAAGGGACATTGAAGAAAAGGCAGAAAAATAAGAGAATGAAAATGAGATAAAGAAAGGAGTAAAAAGGGTCAGAAGAGAGTATGAAATTTAAGGCACACAAAGGATCCAACACTATGTAACTGGAGTCCTTTAAGAAAAGAAAAACAATGGAACAGAATATTGGAAACTATTGTTCAAGATATAATCTTTCCAGAAATATAGGAAAATTTAAACTAACACCCTGAAAGGGTCCACTGTATACCCGGGAAAGCTAATCTACAACAATCTACTTCAAGACACATCTCAGTAAGAACACTGGAATTTAATAACAAAGGGAAAAATTCTCAGAGTAAAAAAATCAAATCACTTTTAAAATAAAATCAAAAGCCAAAAAAAAAAAAAAAAAAGACAACAGTGGAGCAGAGCAGTATTTTCAAGAAATTTAAGAATATGGAAGCCAAGCTCCCCTTAAAATATTAAGTCTACAGAAAGAAAACAGTTGTGAACACAAGAACTCAGAAATACAATATACACATGCCCTTCCTGAAGAATTTGCTAGAAGATGAACTTCATGCAACCAAGGGATCCTTGGGAATCTTCAGCAAAAAAACTAAGGGTGAGCATTTAATATATTTAACTACAGAACTAAGACAAAGGTGGGAACATGATTAAAAGAACAGAATGTACCTGTTATACATGCTGACAAAGTAGAAAGAATGCACAAATATACTAAAATGAAATGACAGAGAGGAAATAACTATGCAGAGGAAATTTCAAAAAATAGACTGATAACTTCCATGTAAATAAATCTTAAAGCTAGAAGAAATGGTTAATTTCTTAAGAAAATACAGCTTACCAAAACTGACCACAGCAGAGATAAACAGAAAACATTACCAAAGAAAAACCTCCACAAAAGAGCACCAGGTCTAGAGGGTTCCATGGAGGATTATACCAAAACCTTGGAGACCAGAGTCTCAATGCTACATAAATTGTTTCAGGGAACAGGAAATAAAGAAAACTCGCAAGTTTCTTATGAAGCAAGTATAACATTGATATCTAAACCTAATAAAGATAGAATAAAGCTGCAGACTAGTATCACTTATGAAAACTGGTGCTAATATTTTATTCAGGATTTCTGTAGACTTCAACACCACATTAAAGAAAAAATAAAGTGATATTTATACCAGAAATGCAAGGATACTCCAGTATCAGAAAATCTATTAGTTAACATAAATAAATGCTTAACATAATAAATTTTACCTGTCTATATCTCAATTCTAAAGTAAGTTAATTAATGGGGAAACACTAGAGGCATGCAATATAAGGTCAAAAACAAGGAAAGAATGCCCACCATGTCCACTACTATTTAACATCATTCTGAAAGTATTAGCCAATGGATCAGAAAAAAGAAAGCTACTGGAGTGATAAGAACTGGAAAAGAAAAATAAAACAATCTCTTTAGATCCCATGATAATATATCTGGAAGACCCTAAACTCTAGAACTAAGAGAATCAATGAAAACTAACTCAATATTGAACAATTGAGTAAGGCACAAGAGTTAAAATTAACATGGAAAAATCAATGGCCTTTCTACACACGGCCAATAATCAATTAGAAGATATAATGGAAAACTCCATCACAATAACAACCAAAAAGATTAAAAACATTTAGGAATAAACTTAACAAATGTTCAAAATCTATATTAAAAACCCCTGACACTCTTGAAAGACACATGCAGACTTGACCAAATGCAGACATTCTTTGTTCATGATTAGGACATCTCAACATCATCAAGCTGTTGGTGTTCCCTAAGACAATTTGTAAATGTACTGCAATGCAAATAAAAACAAGTTTTTTTCTGGAACTAGACAAGTCAATGCCGAAGCTTATATGGAAAAATAAACACACAAGAATAGACAGGAAACCACAGCAACAGAAGAGATATGATGGGGAGACTAGCCCTATCAGATAATAAAACATACTGGAAAGTCCCTATGAATAAAAGAGTGTAGTACTGATACATGAACAGACCAATGGACTAGAATACAAAGACCAGAAATAAACTTAACTATATACTGAAAGTAGTATATGATAACAGTGGTAACTCAAATTACTTGAGAGTAAGGAAAAGCAAAGATAAGCTTTTTCATAAATTGTATTGGGACATATGATCAGTTATTCAGACAAAGATAAAATCAGATCTACACATTCCTTAGACCGTGTAAGAATAAACTCCAAATGGATCAAAGAAATGGAACTATGCAAAAACTAGAAGAAAAAACAATTGAATCCCTCTGAAACTGGAATGTAAGGAAAGGTTTTCTAATTATCAATTACAATTCAAAGGCATTAAATAAGATTGATAAATCTGACCACAAAATTAAACTTCTACATGGTAAAACACAATGTAAGCAAAGTTAAGACATAAGTAACAAATATGGATAAAGTATTAGCAGCATCAAAGAAAAAGGGCTAATTTCCCTAATATATTGAAGACATAAAAAATGCTTTTTTAATTAAGGTATAGTTGGTTTAAAATGTGTTAATTTCTGGTGTACAGCCTAGTGATTCAGCTATAGATATACTCCTTTTCAAATTCTTTTTCATTATAGGCTATCACAAGATATCAAATATGGTTTCCTGTGCTATACAGTAGGAACTTGTTATCTTTGAAGACATTTTTTAAGTTAAGGGGGAAAAGACCAAATATCTTACAGAAAAATGAGTAAAAGTCCCAGACAGGTCACAAAAATATAAAAATAGCCCTTAAAAACAGGGAAAGATGTTCACTGTTACTTATAAGAAAAATGCAAATTAAATCTATGGTGAAACACCATCTCTTGTCAAACATATTAACAAAAATTCAAAAGCTGGAAAATGTACTGGTTAGTGAGGCTTTGGAGAAACAACTGATGCACCAGCAATGTATGCAAAATGTCATGTGGCAGTTTTAAAACAAAGTTGCAAAATTTTTGACACTACTCCCATAGAGAGGTGAGGTCTGAATCCCCACCCCTGAATCTGGGTAGTCTTGTGACTACTTCCCCCAACAGAGTACCACAGAAGCAATATTATGTGACTTGAAACCAGGTCATACAAGGTGGTGTAGCTTCTGTCTGGTTGTCTTGGGGTGAATGCTCACTCTCTTGAAATGTATGCCTTCCTAGAACCCAGGATGCCAATTCTGTGAATAAGTCCATGCTCACTAAGAGTCCATGTGCATATATTCTGGCTGAGTCTTAACTGAGCCCAACTTCAGTCATCTCAGTACAGGCACCAGATATAAATAAAGAAGCTGTCATATAATTCCAGTCCCTAACTGTTCTAGTCACCTCATTGCCATCTGAGACTTCCTGATGGAAGCTCCACAGAGACAAGACACTCCCATATCCCCTACCTTAATTTCTGACCTAGAATCTAGGAGCACAATAAAAGAAATTGTACACAATTAAGTTTGGGGTGGTATGTTAAGCAGCCATATATAACTAGAGCATGGCATATCCCTAAACTGAAAATAGCTACTAACAGAACTACTATTAATTGACCCTTCAACTCAGCAATCTCACAAGAATCTACTGTGAAAATATATGTTTACAATATGAAAATACATACGCAGTTATTCATTGTGGCATTATTTATAACTTCAAAATGCTGGAAACTACCTAAAACATCCAAACATAGGAGAGTGGTTGCAGAGCACATATGGCAGAATACCATGAAGTTATAAAAAAAGAGGAAGACGTCTACAAGCCAAATGGAGGGATGTGCAGGAAGTTACTGAGTAGGGGGAAAAGCTGAACGCAAAGCATACACCACTCTTTGTGTAAGAAAAAAGAAGAAACCATACACAGTCTGTTTATTTCTGAAAGAAGAAACACAGAAAAAAAAAGCCAGAAAACAAGAAAATTGGTTACCTGGCAAAAAAAAAAGCAGGGATAAGTGGGTAGAAGGAAAAAGGAAAAGGACTATTTTGAGTATACATTTTTTATGTGCAGTTTTGACTTGTATTGTTTGTTTTATGAGGGGGAGGTAATTAGGTTTCTTCACTGATTTCCAGTTGGAGGAGGTACTGGGGATTGAACCTCTGACCTCTTGTGTGCTGAGCATGTGCTCTGCCACTTGAGCTATACCTTTCCCCTAGTTTTGACTTTTGAAAGCACATTAGTGTTCTACATATTCAAAATATAAAACTGAAACAAAATAGGTTGGGGGGGTAGTTAAAAGGGAATACAACTAAGTAAATGAACCCAACCATACTTCAAATGAATAAAACAACTCAAGGGTCGGGGAGGGGGTGGAGAATCCAATGCAAGTTAACTGTCAGATACAGTATTATTTTTACTACACAGTCTTAGTCTAGGGGAAAAGAGTGTAAACAAGTCTTAAATTTCTCTTAGTACCTCTGTTTGTCATAGTGGCACAGACGTAGAAGTTCTCAAAGAAAGTGTTAATGTTGGGAGCTACGGCCCTCACTGCGGAGATAGAGGAAAAAAAAAGTGGAATGGGGAGGCAAAGAAGAGCTCAGTGGGCTGGACTGGTATGGGAGCAATCAGTATGAATTCACAATTTCATGTAGTATATGAATCTTCTCAGTCTTTTAAAAGACAAGTTGGGTTACTTTGGAGCATCTAATATAGAGCTTTATGTTCACCCTGTAAAACCTAATCTCTCTCGGTCCATCTGAGATTGGGTGGGGAAAGGGAACTTGGCTTGGCTGCCCTCCCTCCTGCCTGCTACCTCGTATTAACGTATTGGGGACTCCCAGATCTCAGGCTAGTATAGTACTAGCGACTTACCTTCGTTTTTGGATTTTGTTGACCAATTGTTTATAGTTCTATTTCTAAGAGAAAATTTGTTTCAAGTTCTGACTTACCTGCATTTTTGGATTTTGTTGACCAACTGTTATAGTTCTATTTCTATGAGAAAATTTGTTTCAAAAATGAACTTTTGGAGTACAAACCAATTTTACTCACTGCCTACACTTCAACCAAAAAGTCTGTTTAAACTAAGTAAACATTAAATTCTAAGCTTCAGGCACTACTCTATCTAATTTGTATTTTTCACTAGAGCACCTGCCTTGGCCCTCTGTTCTTGGGATAAAGTCTTTAAAGTCACAGATGCAATTTAATAGGATGGTCAGGGAATGCTTCACCAAGAGGGGGACATTTCAGCAAAGATTTGAAGGATGTGATGAAGATCCTGGGAATTAAATTCCTTAATAACCAAGTCTTAGAGTCAATTTCCCACCCATAACAGACAACAGAAGTGCCTGCTTTTTCAACATCCAATCAAATGTCTCTTCAACTTACTGAGAGTAAACATGATGGCCAGTGAGCAGAACCAGTATTTCTCAACATTTCTACTATGTCTTCTATGTCCCACTGCAGTCCATCTCATCACTCCCATCCCCAAGGAGAAAATTCCTGTACTTCAGAGGCATTCTTCAGCAACTTCCCTCAATCCAAATGGGAACTATAACATCAGTGATTCTCAAAGCATGGTCTACAGAGCAGCAACAGCAGCATATTTTGGAACTTGCTAGAAATGCAAATCCTCCCAACCACTCCAGACCTACTGAATCAGAAACTCTGTGGAGGGACCCAGCAAGGAGTTTTAACAAGCCTCTAGGTGATTCTCACGTATGCTAAAATTTCAGAACCATGTTCTAGTTGACTAAAATTACACTTCAGAGTGAATTTCTTCGCTTTCCCTGTTAGGCACTGAATTGTGTCTCCTCAAAATTCTTTGTGTAAATTCTAACTCGAAAGGTGACTGTCATTGGAGATAGGGCTTTTTAAAGAGGTAATGGGTTAAACGAGGTCAGGAAGGTGGGGGCTCCAATCCAATAGAATCAGTGTCCTCATAAGAGGAAGAGACACGTCAGGCAGGTGCACAAAGAGAAAAGGCCAGATAAGGACACAAGGTAGCCATCTACAAGCCAAGAAGAGAGGCCTAAGGAGAAAATTCGTCCTGCCAGTCTTGACCTGTGACACGTCAGCATCAAGAACTATGAGAAAATTAATTTCTCTTATTTAAACCACCCAGTCTGTGGTTATCTTGTTATGGTGGCCCTCAGAGACTAAGACCTTTTTTTACCTTTTTACCTCAAGCAATACTTAATTTTGATGCTTTTTTTTTTTGTTAGGTATGACCTGAAAATGCTGGCCATTGTTAAAAGAAAACTGTCTGAAATTCCCTTGGGCATTTGTAAAACTCGTTCTTCAAGTCACTCTTTCACTCTTTTTAGATGATAAAGGAAGGGTTATCTTATACCCTACTTCCCTAAGAAGATAAACCAGAAGCATTTGCAGCTTAACCTGTCAGAAGTCTATTTTCAAGTACAAAATGGTGCTGCTTCCAGTATCTACAATCCATCCTACTTTGACTTTGGTCTACTCTTTACCCTGTCTAAGCAAAGACTAGACCCCTTTCTCCAATTCTTGTCCCCTACTCTCCCTTACTACAAGAATGCCAGATAGCTAATAGGCTTTTTTTTTTTAAAGAGTTTTAATTAATTTATTTATTTTGTATTGAAGTACAGTCAGTTACAGTGTGTCAATTTCTGATGTACAGCACAATGTCCCAGTCATGCATATACATATATTCATTTTCATATTCTTTTTCATTAAAGGTCATTACCAAATATTGAATATAGTTCTCTGATAGGCTTTTGAGCACACTCACTTTTATTTTGGTTCATAGCTAAGTGTTTTTAAATCACAACTGTATTTCCCCCTTTATCCAGTTTACATAGAATGTGATATGGAGCATACCACAAAACCTCCTAAAAAATCCAAAAGGAAACTTCAGCAGAAATATGTTACATTGAGTACACTCTTCATTAAGAAATACTAACAAGTAACAAATGAATTTTGAATCAAGCAAACATATTCATAAACAACCTAACCAGCCCAAGACACCCTCCAGGCACAGGCCATTTCCCCAGGCATCACTATGCCTACATCAGTGCACAGCATATTTATGTTCAATAGCAACATGACACTACATGATTGGAAGAGTTTCACATTCCAAGTGGGGTATCTGCGTGTGTGTGCGTGTGTGTGCGTGTGTGTGCGTGTGTGTTTGTGTGTGCGCACAGACACATGTAGCAAAGTTACTTAGCTAAACTGACAGTAAGTGCCACCACAGTGGCCACATACATACTAAGAAAAAACAGCTGGGTATTAAGCCAAATAAAAATATGATCCTGTCTCTACCACATATCCATAATTAATTTAACATAATATCCTTATGCGGCTACTTACATTTTCTAGAAATACAAATGATTCATTTCTTTCAACTCACTAGTGAGTAAGGTCAAGAAAGTGGCCAATTTTGATATTTACACGTTAGCCACTATATATAAAAATAGATTAAAAAAATAAGTTTATTTTGTATAGCACAAGGAACTATGTTCAATATCTTGTAATAACCTTTAATGGAAAAAATATGAAAGTGAATATATGTATATATATGCATGACTGGGATATTGTGCTGTACACCAGATATAGACACACTGTAACTGACTGAACTTTCATTAAAAAAAACGTGGCCAATCTAACCACCTAGTCTCTTTCTCATTTAAATAATACTGACAGTATTATTTTCCCATAAAGATACTACCATACAGAACATCTTTTAAAAATGTATAAAACTCTTAATTAACTAGAATGTAACCCGAATGGTTATTGATTAGAACATTTTTGCTCCAATTTAAAGAGGCAAGTTTATAAATGAGATCCATTTTAAAAACACATTCCAAATTTGTCTGTTCAGTGTACCAGGGGACGGATTTAGAGCACTTTCTTTCATATAACCACTGAGGTCTCATCGATATTACTCTTGATTATTTAGGGTAACTGACTGAATTATAAAAGAACAGTTAACACTTATCAGTTGAGCAGAGGTTTTAAATCATAAGATACTCGGAGACTCGCAAGAGTTTTGGCACAATTGTTACAAACTGCAGAACAGAGGGGTGAGCTACAGGGATCAGGCGTCAGAGTTCTACCACTGGTTTACACATGTTAATGAAACCAT
This sequence comes from Camelus dromedarius, assembly GCF_036321535.1. Lineage (NCBI taxonomy): Eukaryota > Metazoa > Chordata > Mammalia > Artiodactyla > Camelidae > Camelus > Camelus dromedarius. The sequence goes on from NC_087446.1 coordinate 27,059,337, forward strand.
TTTTCCCTAAATAGTGTTCATTTAGCATCAAGTGCCTACAATAAATAAATAGAAAGACAATAAATTTTCATTTTAACAGGACAGAGACTACCTGCTTTAACCAATATCATTCCAGCACCTAGCAGAGTACCTTGAATTACAATGAACACACATAAAGCTGGCACTCAAATAGTTTTCTGAATGGGTACTATTTCTGTCAGAGTTTAGGAAAGCCACCCACTGAACAGTGGAATGGGCACTAAAATGCGAGCTGTATCTGGGTTTTCATCCTCACTGTACAATCTTGGGCAAGCTGTGGGGTCCCCAGGTCTCAGTTTTCTCATCTAAAAAAAAGAGGACTGGACCAAGTTCTCCAACATCTTTTTGAGCTCTAAAATTCTTTGCCCTCAAAATGCTGCCCCTTATTAGCTCTCCCAGTCCAAGTGCAAAAACATCAGTGCTCCCTTACATGGATTTAGGGCTACTCTTACATTTTGCTTATAGTCTCTACCAGAAAACAAACAAACAAACAAAAAACATAAGAAGCCTGAAGTTGAGCTACAATGTAGAGTCAATATCAAGTTCACTTTAATGGTTCAGAGCCTTGGTTCACTGTATTGACTTCAGTTGTTTCACCCAGAGTCTAAAAATCTCCTGTCTACTCTGACTGGCAATAAACAGATGCTCTTCAAATTTTGTTTTCAATACTGGCATCCTTTTAAAAACCTACGTATGGTCCATATTTCAACTTCCTGTTTTCCAACTTAGAGGAAAGATTCACAATGCTACTGCCTGTCTTGTCAGACCCTAACAGGATTGTCGAGTGAAATACAGAACATCCAGTTAAATCTAAATTCAGACAATCAGTAAATACTTTTTTAGTATTTTAGTATTTAGTATTTTAGTATGTCCGTCCAATGTGTGGGATACATTTATACTAAAAAATTAACTCATCTGAAATTAAATTTAACTGGGTGTCCTGTATTTTTACTTGCTAAACCTGGCAACTCTAAAACCGATTTAATATTAGCGGTTTCCAAACAAATTTTAAAAAGTAGTTTAAACACTAAATGTAATCATTTTTCTTTGATTCAGAAGGAAATTAGGTCTTTCAATAGCTAAGCTTCACCTCACTCTGGTCTCCCAACTTAACCACACGTACAAAACATTGGAAACGAATTGTCAAATAGCCTCTGTCAGCCATATGACATGCCTTCCTGGCTGCAGACTAATAGAATAAATAACCTTCATGTTTCTAAGACAAAACTTAAAAACACCAAATTCCCAATCTACAGCTCAGAGGCTGCCTTATTTCACATGGCCCATATTCAGTATGTTTTTTCAATTGAGATATAACTGACATATAACATTATATTAGTTTCAGGTAAGATACAATTATTCAATATTTGTTTATATTGCAAAATGATTACAAGTCTGCTTAACATTCATCACTATACACAGTTACAATTTTTTTCTTGTGGTAAGAACTTTTAAAGATCTACTCTCTTAGCAACTTTCAACTATACAATACAGTATTATTAACTATAGTCACTGCGCTGTATATTACATTTTCAGGGCTTACTTATTTTATAACTAGAAGTGTGTACCTTTTGACCAACCCAACTCATTTGCACCACCTGCCCCAAACCTCCACAAACCAATCTGTATCTGTTCGTTTGTTTTTCAAATTCCACATATAAGTGAGATAATACAGTATCTATCTTCCTACATCTAACATTTCATTTAGCATACTGCCCTCAAGGTTCAACCATGCTGTAACAAATGGCAAGATTTCCTTCTTTTTTATGGCTGAATAATATTCCACTGTGTATATATATACACACACATTTTATATAAACCATCAATATAGCTTCTTAATCCACACCTGTTCTTTAGTTTGCTATATAAATACATATATTCATCTTTTTTACCCAATACATCATAACCAATCAGGGAGACACTTCTTTTGTATCCTCACCTTCATCTCCTACCTTACACCACACACATAGTACACAGTGTTCATATACAAAGTTTAGCAAGTGTTTTCTAAATTCTAAATGTCATTCTAGAATAGTATAAATACAGAAGCTATAATGGTCTGCACTGAATTTGCACTGATCCCATCATAAACCTAGAACTCACTTTTTGAATTAAATTCTTATCAACTGCTTGACTCATAGTTTAAACATAAAATGTATAGAAATTCCAGTTAGGAACTTTCTGGATAGTTGGATTATTTCTAGTAAACATTTAGTAAGCATCTAACAAATCTAGTCTCTGTCCTGGGTGCTCCTGACTACAACTAAGCAGTATGACTATAAAGTAATAACTGATATGTCAAAATATGTATCAGAAATACATAGCCTAAAATGCCCATTTTTATACTAAGTATAAATTACCTTAGCTCATCCTAATAAGGCTGTCATTGCTGAAAACATTTCAAGCACTCCTATTTTGAAACTTCCTTGAGTGTGAGGCACTTTTGAAAGAAAATATCCTCAATGTTAGCAAATCTTCAATTTTTGGAAGATACATAATCAAAAATAATTCTGCACACAAGTTTCATTAATAAGTGGATGGCTCACACACAGTTATAGGGACACTGGTGTAAAAAAAAAACTATCATAGAACCTGTTGTATATCAGAGGCAAGTGTTTATGAAAGGCAGTATTTCTTAACACAAAATCTCCTCACTCAATTCAGAATGTCAACATCCTAAGCCCAAATGAATTGTTCAATCTTGTGGAAAGGATTCAACAGAATTATGCTTTTTTAAAATTAATAAACATGTGTTTTACCATTTATTATTTATCACTTATTAATGTTGACAGGAATGCTTTCTTGAATCTCCAATGTTGTGTTTCTACTACAGACCTTAACTTTTTCCCCCCAGATATCATCAGACATCACACTTCATCAACAATTACTATTTCCTCCTAATATCTCTGGTTGTATAAATTCTCCTTTTAAGATCAAGATAGTATCAAGTCTTCAGTGTCACTATAAATGTGTGGCACAATCTTCCCAGAATCTAAGCAGAAGCAGATTTAAATTTGGACTTCTATAATCAATATTTAGAGTCAATCAGATTAAGCCAAATCTCTAGTCTCCTGCACATTTTTTTTTCATCAAGCCTTAGGTAAACAGGTAAGCATTTAAAAAATCATCCAAGAGCATTTTAATCCTACAAAAAAACAAACAAAAAAAACTGGCCCTTGACATTACTTTAAACATCTGGTAGCATGCCAGAGGCTCAACACTGTACAGCAGAAAGAGCAGCAGACAAGGGAGTTAGAGGGCTGGGCCCCCCAGGCCTTCTCTGCCACTGAGCATCTGGGCAGGTGAACTGACTCATTTCTCTACCTCCAGATAGAGGCCATTATCTTTTCTGGAGGGCTGCTAGACAGAATGCATGATACCAACTGTTACATGCAACACGTTCTGACACAATCAATCCTCTTCTGACTACCAAAGAGGATCTTTATCCTCATGACCTCAAATATTAAGGCCAGTAAGCCAAATCCATTTTCTTTACTAAAGCAGTGGTCTGAAGCCTGTGACTGTTCACTAGTGTAATACTCAGTCTTCATGTCAAAAGTACTTACTTAAAGGCAGAATTGGCTTGTGAGCTATTTATTCGCTTTGCCATGAGATGAATTTTATCCTTATAAAGAAAATATTTTATTTTAAATATTTTATACAAAAATCTTCCAAAAACATACTGCAAAATTATCTTGGACAATTTGAAAGAGTCAAACATAATTAAACCAGCAAGTAATCACCGAGGATTACTACTCTTTTTTTTAACTTTTGAATTTTTTTAAGACCTACAGTGTGCCAGGTATTATGCTAGTTCCAGGGGATATAAACCATCCCAATCTAGACTCCACTCTTAAAGAACTCTGTTTATCTAACAGTAAAATGACAGATAAATATAAGATAACAAATAATATTTTAGAAGTACCATATTTCCCTGGATTAAATATATTTCAGAAATCATTCTTTTCACTTCCCAGCATTTTTAGCCCATAAAATTAGGAAATTCCACCCTTGTTGAGTTGACGGGATTCTGAATTCCCCAATTTTTACGTAAAACAGCTTTCAGAAGTTTATAATTAAAGAAGTAACAGTGAAACCAAAAACGAGTTATATAGATTGCCTGTCACATACCAAGCAAAGTAATTAAAGGGAACAGAATTTGCTACCTCTCAGAAAAATCACAGAATTATCAAACTAAGGAAGGGCAGTGTTTCCTTTTTATGTATTAGCACTCAGAGTTACTATTACATTAAGGACAAAAAAATGAAAACATACAAAAAGGATTAAAAAAAAACTTCAGTTTTAAACCAACAGGAAATGCCAACAAAACCTATATACTTACTAAGTTTCAAAATTACAGGTCAACTGTCAAGGTGAGGAGGTCAAGGATGTTAAGGAGGTCAAGATCACAGAATATAGGTTATAAAAACCAACATATTACCATGTTGTGATTCTTAATCAATGGCCAAAATGATTCAGATGACTTAAGACTCAGAAAACACTTTGACTCAGTTTTTTATATTGAAGAAAGCAGAATATCACTATAATATGCTTCTGTTAGTAAAAGTATTTCTGTATGCATATGTAATTTTCCCTTTTACTCCCCACAACTATTATTAAATCAGTAATTTATTTCCTAATGGGTGTTTCAGAATCAAGGAAACACTGACTTAATACAAAGCAATGGCAACACTTGCATGGGGAAGGTGGGGAATTTAAGAGTGTGTGTCTTGAAGAAAAGGTAGTATTTTGTAATATGAGGAACTAGGGCAAAGTACGATGTACAAAGTATGTCCCAGATTAACAAGCAGGCCAGCATATCTGTAACACAGTAAGAACTCCTGATGTGCCTGCAGGTCATCACTGTGACGGCAGAGATGGGGTCATACAGGGGGTTCAGAGCCTAATGGACACATGAGAATTCAGTAAGCGCCTAGAGAGAAGCATTTCATTTTCTGGAGAGCTTGGCAGTCCTTCATGAAGGAGTTCCATCATGAGTCCTAAAAGACAGCTAGTCCAGATGAGGATAGCAGCACAGAGTTACTGTTTTTGAACCAAATTTTCCTTGACTATTAAATTTTGTGAATTCCTATTTTTAATTTTAAAAACCTTTTTCACTATCGAGATACCAATTTTCAATTTTTTTTTTTTGGTACTTTTTGTGCTTGCTTCTGAACAACCTTTCCAGTTTCTCCACATTTGTTCTCATCTGCAGTGACCTGGGAAACCAATGATCAAAATGCTATAAAAGTGTATTTAAAATACTAGTAAACACACCAAGTAAACACTGAAAGTGGAGTGAGGCACTGAGAGATTTGATGCTTGGACTCCTGGCTTCTAAGAGGGCCCGTCTGCCAATTTCCTGGTTCTCTACATGTTTTACATGGTTCAGGAAGCTAGACAAATAATACCCTTCAGGCTAGGAAAGAAATTATCCCATACCTCTCCCCATTCTTCTGGTCTCCTTCCTCTTTCATTCCTTTCCTTTCAGAGGCATTTCAGATGGCCACTGGTCACTAAGTTGCATTCCATGACAAGAAGACTATTATTCACAGACTTCAACATTAGAGGAATGTCATGATAGTTATTTTGGCACATTTTATGCTTTTACATCTTTAACTTTCTAAGCAATTAAGAGGCAGTACTTGACAAATAGAAAAAAAAAAACCACCTGCTCTGAATATTCAAATACATATATGCTGATGTCTATCGACAAACTGGATGCAAAAAAAATTACATTCAATCCCATAATCCGTCCTATTCTCCCTCCCCCATCACATCCCACTTCTACAGCTGCCATCTTAAGGTCCTCAACACCACTACAATCTATTGACGTTTGATGACTCTAATCTCTTTGTGTCCAACTGCAGCTTTAAACTAGAATCTCTCTAGACCCCCAAAACCATTCCAAATTTTTTCCTTTCAACTCCCAGTTGCATCTGCTTTATAGGGCTACCTAGTATAGAATATACTGGAGGGGCACAGTCAAAGAAACTCCTCAAAAGGAGGAGTTTTCCCTCATTTTTGCACAGAGACCTTCACCCACACAGCCTCAGCTAGGGGAAACATTCAACTGGAATCTTTAGATACACATCAAGAAAGGACATGGTAGGGACAAGTCCAAGATTATGATGTAACTCAGAACTGACAGTCTGGCTCTCCACCTTGGCTGTCTGTGGAATACAAGCTGAGCTCAGTACAACTTGAAAAAAAAAACCTTCAAAAGTAAGTGACAGAAAGAGATCACTATCAAGAGTTCTAAGAATAGGACAGGATGGTAGCAAAACTATGGAGATTTGAAGGTTTGACAGCTGACTCCAAAATGCCTTTCTTCCTTGTCTAAGAATAGCTGGAAACGATATATCCCCATTCATTACAGGAAGAGATCAAAGACCAGGAAGGGGACATGTGCATATGTGCATATACTTAACACTGGTTCCTTGGAAGCATACAGCACCTGATGAATCACCGCACAAAAAAGGAAACCAAGGAGGAACACTGGACACACCAAGTGAGTTGGACTGAAAGTCCTGCATAACAGCCTCTCTTCTTGGCAGGTCACAGTTGTTACTGCCTAGCACAGCGATCACATAAATAACTTTTGAAGGAACTTTTATATCCAAAATCTTAAATTTTCCAAAGTCTGAGGATTAAAAAAAAAGTTCACATATAATGTCACAGGAAAAGCCTGCTAGGACACCTTCCTAAAACTTTAAAATTCTACTTCATATACAAACACAGAACCTCCTTCCTGGATTAACTCAACATATATTTGCACTTAAATGCTTAAGGTCAAACTTTTGGAGAGTTTTCTCCTCTGGAAAAAAAAAAGACTTATTAATCTGTAACAAGTATTTTAGAAAGACTTTTTCTATTTATCTATTCATCTATATCATCAGCATTTTGAAATAAAAGTAACATCCACTTCCTTGGGCTGCTTCTTAGTATCCTACTCCACTTAGTAAAGTCTATCTTACCCATTAAAAGCAGGCATAGTGGAACTATCTCAAAAAGAGTTAGTTATATAGCATGGTCATAACAAAGTATTTCTCATCTTCAGTTGTGTGGTTCAGCTAACATATTATTCAGCTTAAGTTAAAAGAAACAGGGCTGTAGAACCAGAAGGAAAAAAAATCCTCCCTTGACCCTCAAAAAAAAAAAAAAAAAAAAGGAAAAAGAAAAGAAACAGGGCCCTGTGATAAACAGTCACCACAAGCATATTACAGTTTCTAAAGAGAGACAAAACAAGCATTTTACAGGAGTCCAATGTCAGTGGATTCAGGCTTAAGACTGGACACAAGATGCTCATTCAAGAGTCATTAGGAATATCACAGGTAAAAAGTACTGTGCCAGAGGCGAGTAATTAACAGTCCCTGCTCTCAAACTGAACATCTCTTGGAAGTGTCAAACATGTAAACAACAACAAATTATGAATTTTTAAAAAGGCTATGGAGAATTTGAGGAAGTAAAGCAGAGAGCTAGAAGCTGAGTGGCATGAAATGTACAGACAGCAGAAAAAGACAAATAATCCCAAATACGTAACCAGCTTCATAAGAGGCTGGCAGAAAAATTTAATCAAAAGACAACAAACTACCAAAGTCCTTTAAACTCAGTAATTACAAATAAAACAATCACAAATGAAGATAAACATCTACAAAAAAAAGATGTTCACTGGAGGATTATTTAACAATAGAAAACCTCAAAACCCAAACATCCAGTAACAAGGGAAGAGCCGTGGGATGAAATATCACACACACTAAAATGATGCTAATGAAAAAAAATTTCATGACTTGAGAAAATGATATAAAGCTTTTTAAAATCATAGTTATACCTACATTATCTCAAGCATGTTAACAGGTATACAAATTTTTTAAAGATCAAAAATAAATCAAAATGTTAAAGCTATTTCTCAGAGGTAGTGATTCTGTTTCATTTTTACACTGTTCTGTATTTTCCAAAAATTTATACAAGCAGTGTTGCTACATTTTAAATTGGTAGAAAAGTTAGGTAAGTCACTGTATTCTAGGATTCCTCTTTAAAAACCACTAATAACTCTTTCCATATTTTCCAGTAAAGAATCTCTCTCTCCTAAATTCCACAGAACCCACTAATATAAATAGGATAATATTTGTAAATTGCCTGCTAACAGTACCTGGCAGATAGAAAGTAATTACACAAGGTTCATTTTACTCAATATTTCTAAATCTCTTTATCTAGTCAAAATAACTAGTGTGTTTTAGAGCTGGTCTATTTTTCATGGCACCTTGACAAAAGAACCATATTTTTTTTTTTCTCTTCTGAATTCCAGCATCTCTTACGAGATGACTGCTATCTCCCTCTGAGATTCTTCTTTCAAAGGAAGAGCACAAGGAAGAAGTTCTGTCAAATATTAAGTTCTTCAAAGGGAAGACAGGAAATTAATGAAGGGGGTGAAATTTGAAAATATAGTAAATTGTCAAGACACACCTACAAAAGGATACTCCTTAACATATTGTATTAAAGAGTCTCTCACAAGTCAACATTTGATGGGACTGATCTAACACTAAGAAGAGTATATACTGATCCAGATGAAGAAATGGAGAAATCACATACCAGACTATGAGGGACAGGGCTACATGCAATTCTTTGGAGAAAAAAAAATCTTCATATATTCTTATGAGCTGCTTGGGGTGTATGTGTAGAGTAGTGGTGGTGGTGGTGTGATAGCAAAGGACATCCTAGGGGAAACTCAAGAAACCAAAGATGGCAACCAACTGTTCTATGTAGTAAAGAAGTGAAAAATTTGAACTTGCAAAGTGGAGGAAGACTTGCAGGAGAAATTGAGGACCTTAAGTGGACTTAAGAGGACTGTCTTCCCTAAACAAGTTTTTAATCAAGTCCACATTGCTCACTTTTGCTTTTGTAAAAATGGATTCTTTTACCCAAAGTACTACTGAATATTGCATCTAAGTTGTACACAGACAAGACTGCACAGACACAAGAACTGAACGACAGGGGATGTATCTGGCTTATGCATACACACAAACTTACTCTATATGCATTCATTTTTAGTTCAGACAAACTTATAAAAGTAAACAGTTTGTCTGCAGAAACAAATCCATAAGGCTTTAAAAAAAAAAAAGCAGTCTTTTTAGTCCCCTTACCCCACTTTCCATTCAGAGGCAATGAGAAACAGGGGCCTTTCTTTTTAGTATCTAACTGTTTTTACAATATTACTTGCAGTGCTCCTACTTGCTCTAAGTTTTTGTTGAAAGATTGATATATATCATTCTTTCCCCTCACCCCCAACACAAACGCTTCCCAAAGTACTTTTTATGTAGAGTATATAAAGAAACTACAATTTAATAATAAGACAAACAACCTAATGAAAACTGAACAAAAGATCTGAACAGACACTATATGTTATTGGACACCAAGATGTCCATCAATGGGCAAATGGATAAACAGACTGTGGTATATTCATGCAATGAAATACTAATCAGCAATAACAAGAATTGATCTATTAAATTTATGCAAAATAATTTCAAATAATTATGCTGAATGAAAGCTGGACAAAAAGAGAACTCATAACTTATGATTCTATGTACCTAAAACTCTAGGAAGTTCAAATTACTTTATAATGACAGGAAGCAGATTAGTGGTTGCTTGAGGGAAGGAGATGGGAGAGAAGGGAGGGAAGAAGATTACAGAAAGGCACAAGGAAATTTTTAGGGAGATGGTTGCGTTCATGAACGTGATTATGGTGAGTTTCACTGCAGCATACATACATCAAAACTCAAGTTTTTCACTTTAAATACGTGCAGTGTATTATATGTCAATTCTGCTTTAATAAGGCCATAACAATTTTTTTAATTATGAGAGAAAAAAATAGGACACAAATAAGCTGAAGAGGATTCTAGACTCACATGTAGGGCTTTCTGACTTTAGAGTCCACTGTCAGGTGATCAGACTGGGACACTCTCTTTGGACATCCCCTCCGGCAAACACAGTGTCAGAACCTTTAGATCCTTTCCCTTGAGCTGGTCAGAGTCCTCAGAGGAGACACTTCAACTCTGGCCAGCATCCTGAAAGTGAGGTGAGGGAAGGCAGCTGGGGGTCTGAACATAAACACTGTAAACTCACACTCACTCTCATTTTCATATACTGTGGCAGAGAGCAGAGTCAAATGCCAGTGAAATGCCACTTCTTTAACTGGAAGTCTTAAACACATTTTTGAAAAGCTAAATTATCTTCCTGAATGAAACAGTATATCACCAATGAAACATGAAAAGATAAACTAGTTAAAAGGCAAAATTAGATGGGAAGCCTAAACGATAAATTAAATAGTTGATAATTTGGGGTGAGGTGTGGGGAGAAGGCAACCTACCATGGACATACATATTGTCTTAAAAGTCAAAACTTCCAAGAAAGAAAATTAATAAAACTCCCTGATTCTATATTTTGTACTTTTGGGGGAGGTAACAAAGAAACCAAGGGATTTACCCAAGGTCACATGGCTTTTTAGTGGCAAAATTTATATCTGGAGAGATCTCAAGACAACATCAGAGTAAAAACCAAAATCTGAAGTTTTAGGTCTAGTCACACACAGGAATACCATCAAGATATACAGGCTCTGAGAAAGGCAGGCAGGCATTCCTAGCAAAAGGCACGAAGCAGCGAGAGGGTCCAGAGGCAAAAGAGAATCAGGTAAGTCCCAGTGTTCAATAACATACATAAAAATATTGGAGTTCAAGCTTAAAGGCAGATGAATTTAAACTTTACCCTAAATCCACTCTGCATGTGGAGAAGGGTTGACTGGTTGATGGATGTTTGTTTTTCTGATACCTGACACTCAGAGTCTGATGCTAGAGATCTCCTTTTCCTGGACTTTGCCATCCACTCTTTCCCATCTCACTGACTGACCTTCCTTGTTTTCAGCCCTCTATCTGCCTTTTAACTCAGTAGTTCTCCACCATACTATTAGTTGTCAAGAATATCCAAAGAAAAGGACCTGGAGTTTGTGACTCACTTTTTAAACAAACCAACAGCAGTTAAAGTATCACTCACTTGATTTGGGTCATAGAGAGAAGGACAGAATTATAGCAAAGGAACTGAAAATTTTTCATAACTCTAGGTATAAGCAAGGGAGCATGGACTATATGCCAGTGTCACCCATGTGTGTCTCAAGAAGAAAAGATCCAAATCCAGTAGAAAAGATCATCCTCTAACCCATCTCACTTTTGCTGGATCCAATGATTTCTGCCTTCACAGATTTTTTTTTTTCTTTTCACTACCAAAACCATTCTACACTTCTCTTTTGATCAACAATTAAGTCCTTCTATAATATCTTAGCAACAATTAGGTCTATAAAATATAAAAGGGTTGGGAGACTACTCAAGAGCGATGCACCTGTGCGCTTTCAGCTGTGCTAATCACTGGGGAATAATCTCTGGAGAGCAACTTCTTTTGAGCATATTGAAATATAACAGTTTACATCCTAAATCTACAGAAAGCATTAATTGCTCAAATGTCTGAAATTATGACTCCATGAGCATTCAACAGAAATGATACAAGTACAGGCTTTCCTTTCTTGACCTAAGTAAAGCAGTTAGAGAAATAACCACATTGCTATGCTTTAAACTTTCACGAAAACCATATACCTAAACCCATTCCTGATGCCTACCATGATCCTGTTGGTCATGAGCCAACTGTTCACACTCATTTCATGGAAAAGAACTCTCAGAAAAATCAGGACCTGCAGCAAACAGACATTTAAAAACCTGGCTCCAACAGCTTTCCTGTTGATAAACAGTAACTACAAGGGTATCATATTTTAAATTTTAGACCAGAATACATGCTTTAAATTATGGCATTTTACATTATACACAGTATGATAATGAATTAAAGATGTAACACACATATCTTAAGAACATCAATCCTGATGAAAGGAAAAGATGTCACAAGCTAAAGGAAAAGTGAAACTTGTCATTTTAAGATAAAAATTATAGCTACTATAATGACTAATTACAATTAGAATAAAATCTAAAACGGACCAGCTACTACACTGCAATTAAGAAATGGAAAACACTTTGTATATAGATGCCAAATTCTATTGTCCTAGCATTCTATGAAAAGTAGCTGCCCTCCAGAAATAAAACAGGCTGTCCTATGAATCCAACTGAGGAAAGTTAAAATTTCAAATGAAAAAAGGCTTTAGAAATTCTCTAAGAAAAATGCCTCCACTTTATCTGCTTTACCTTCATGCAAGCTATACAATGTCAAAATCTTAAGTCAATATGTCCAAAAAATACTGATTGAACGTCTGTGGGATAAAACTCTACATATCCTCAAAAACCCATGTTCTTATCTGAACGCCTATATTATCCCCAAATGAAATTACTAAGACAAAAAGGATATATAATAGATGGGAAGTGTATGGCCCGACTATAAATGTAGAGAAATTCAGACAAGGAAATTAATGAGTGATGACCGGGAAAGGTAGACTAATGTGGAGTTTTGGAGGATGGCCACCCTTGGATGGACAAGATCACAGGTCCTATCAGGTGAGAGGAAAAACATGAAGTCACAGCCAAAGATGTGAGAAGAGTGTAGGGAGAAGACTGTCAGACATGACTGTCATGCAGTGGGCAGTCAACAGTACTACAGTCCTGTACACTGCTCTCAACTCCAGGAAACATGATTTATATTGTGTTCTATGAGAACAGCACCTCCTGGAGGTGTGCAAAGTGGTGATCCTGGTTAAGTAATATACAAAGTAACAAGTGGATGCTTCACTAAAAGGGATTCTGTGAAATAAGGGGCCAAAATGCTAAACACATTTAGATAGATTCAGACCATGTTAGTATACCAAAGTATGGGAGAAGTCCCAAATGGGAAAACTGCATAAACCAGCATATCTTGGATTTGGGTTTTCTCCTTCTCCCCTCCATAAAACCCCTATTAATATTTCTTAGAATCAGGGTTCTAAAACACACTTTAGAAAATACTGAGCTAACTTTATAAAAGGTCTTCAAAGTCAAATTGCATCTTGATAAAGAGAAAAATGAGGAACCACTGAAGCTTTTACTGAAGAAACGACAGCAGGAAAGCTATTTAAAAACAAAACAAAACAAAAATCCGGCACAAATATCAAAGGTAGATTAAAGCAGCAGATCTGAGAATTTTGAGAGTGAAACACTGCTCAACATCTTTCAGGGAGCAAACTTAGTTAATACAATGAATCATAAATTCACATTGTTAATAATCAAGTTATTTTAAAGGCACCTTTTAAACAAATTCTTTTTAAGAGCTACTTTTCAGAAAATACAACTTTCAGTCATAAATTTATCAGGTCTTTACAGTAGTCATACCAGTTTACAGTTAGAGGGTATAATCTCAGATTTCACAATGTAAGCAAGCACTGGTCCATTCAAAACCATCCTTACGTTTTCCTCCAGAGGCCCAGGTGACTTTAATATTAATACAAAACAGGTATCCTGAATTTTGAGATTCCACATTGTTGGAAGTTATTGTACTTAGAAATACCAAATAATATTCTTACCAAAGAGGTAACTAAAAACACTACATACTGTTTAGAATAATTAACAGTCCCAGTCCTGTTTTTATATATAAAATAGCTTTAAAAGAATATGGTGAAAAGTCTCTTCCACAGTTTATCTGTATCTCTCTGCCAGAAATCTTTATTAATTTAGATTTCCACAAGCATTAGTAAATTATAACTTATGATTCCTAAATATATCCTAAAGCATAACCAACAAGCCTAAGTTTTTGGAAAAAATGAACAAAAAACTTCAACACAGTCTTGAGATGGACTTGCTTTGAAATTAATTTCATCATAAAATGTACTTTAAAAACAGATGCAAGCTATTTACTACAGTGTCATAAGTAAAGCAAAAACAATTGCATTTTAAATCTGCTCTTAAATAGAAAGAAATCCATATGGGGTACACAGCACTAGATAAAATGGTTAAAAAAGTCAGATCAGTTTACGTCAAATGGACCCTACAGTCCATTTGTACTGAACTACATAAACTGTCATTTAATATTTACATACAATAGCAGTTAACTTCTGTTTTCATGCACAGGTGGTAAATTACCGATTAGTCTTATATCATTATCTTATATCTGAAAGGTCATTAAGGACAAACCTGCTGTTTTTGGAAAGACTACTTGTTAACTGAAATTAGGTACACTACTTATCCATCAATTTATGTCTTTTTAATTTGAAGGAACATCCAAAGTCTTCCCTTCTTACAAAAAATAAGCGCTAGACTAAGGTATAAATGTATAGTACTGTACTGACACAGCATGCATTATGTTTACATTAATGAGCCCCCTGTTCAAGTCATTTTGAAATGGTAGACACTGGGGCATGAAAAAGAGAAGAACATTCTGTGTCTAGGACTTCATAGCACTTAATAACTAACTTAATAAATAACTGTAGATGGATCTTTTGAAAGACTGCACACAGATAACAAAAATATTTTCAATTTACCAGTTTTACAACTGTCATAAAAATCACCAAATCCCAAATCAAACTTGGCTACAACAGTCATATACTTGAAAACACTAACTCTGCCACGTTCAAAATCAAATACATCCATGTCATCCTTCCAATTTATAAAGGCACCTTTACCATGTAACGTAATTTTAACCTAGATATAAATTCAGGGTCAGTGTTTCTCAAGATGCTGACTCCTCGGCCCCACCCCAAATCTGCTGAATCAGATTTGCAGGGGCAATGCCAGGGAACCTGCACTTTCAGCAACTCCCCAAGGTGGTCCTCATGCACACATACAGGAGAACCACCACCTTCCCTGTGAGATTTATAACAAGGTTTTGGATTTTGAAAACTAAAATCTCATTTGGGACCTTTTAAAACTAAATTTCATTACATACCAAATTAATATTTCAAAAAGACTTAGGTAATAAATATGCTGTGGAAGAAAAACAAATGCATTAAAAAAATCACAGCAGAAATTAAAAGAAGAAACTTTTAAGTATAGGCCACTTTATTTTTAACTCAAGTTAAAACATCCTCTAATCATTTCAAAGACCAACAGGTCTTTCAGAATAAAATTCTTAACTTAAAAATCATCCAATGCATCATATTAACAATATAGTATTTCAAATATGATCAAATTCATTTACTTGGCTGTTAACAAAATCAGGGTATGAACTGTTTACATTACACCAAATAGAGGCAATGATTAAATTTATAAATTTAAATCCAAACAAAACTGTTTATATTCTACTATTAAATTTACTCTGGTCAGAAACTTATTTTTCATAAACTTATATAACTTTCATATACTTACATACACATGTGTAATGGAAAGAGCAATGAAGCAAAACCTAGAAGCCACCTAGAGTTCAGTTCTGGCTAATCCAGCTGCTGGCCCGATTCTACGACCTTAGGGCCTAGACAAATTATTTCACCTACCTAAGAAAAAGGAAGGCACAGCTATCTATTTTACTCACTTCACAGAAATATTTATTGTGAAAATCAAATGAGATAGTATTTAATACATTCTAAAATACTGTAAAGCATTTTTTAAATCAAAGGCATTATCATTAAAATTTAAGAGACATTGTCTTTAGGTGCCTGCTGTAAAACAGGCTATCAAAGAAACAATGAACATAAAAATTGATCTTTCGGATGCAATTAGATACTGAACATTATTGTGTAAATCCTATAAATTACGAATATAAAACATAGGAATTCAATTCAATTATCTGCCCTATGTTCCCATTTATACAGACCTATTTCTTGTGTAAAAATAGAAATGAAATTAGATGCACCATGAAATGTTAACTGTCAAAACTGGTCGGTAAGTATATTATTCTCTCTACTTTGACATGTTGTACAATTTCCACAATAAAAAATTTTAACAAGGCAATGATATCTGTGTGTGTACCTAAAACATTTATAAAAGCTAAAAAATAAATCTTTTGAAGTTTTGGGGGAAAATTTTTCCCTTAACTATTGTATCGTTTTCCTTCAACGTTACTTCAGATTCTATATATTCCAAAATAAGCTACTCTCACAGTGCCCTTCTATACATCATGATACTTACTAGAAAACAGTTATTCCCTTTCAACTAGGCAGTACTCTTACCCAAGCTGCAAAAATTTAATTCTTAAGTTTCTGCTTCCTGATCTCATTACAAAATTCCAGACTTACAAAGTGAAAATGACCAGTTTCAATTGTATGCATGTGTAAAAACGTAAGGAATAAAGGGACACTTTTCTGTTACCAACGACCACCAATGGTTTAATTAGCCATTCCTCTTAAAACTTGTTGACCTAAGCAATTCAATTCACATGGCAAGAGAATGTTTCATCCAAAACAAAGTTAACCTGTCGGAAGAAATTGGTAAAAATAACCCACAAAACAAGGATTCTATCAAAGTGTGCATAATGATATGTAATCACTCTGCATACATCAACCTAATTGCTCAAATAATGTCCTTTAACCTGGGACCATATTCTACAGATTGACGAGCATAAACCACCTTTCATCTCAAGTGGATTTTTTAGCTTAATAAAACTATCTATAGCTCAATAGCTTATGCTCACAAAAATCTATGTAAAAACTGCAAGTGCGGAATTAAAACTTAAATGCAGACAGAAACGGTACTATCTTGTGGTTTGTAATTAAAACTATATTTGGGTAATATCCACACATTAATTTATTCATTACTTGAAAAGCTAAATCTTTTTTTCTTTATGTTACACCTGCAGTCACAATCATCAAAAAGTACCCTGTGTCTAAAGAGATAGTGTACCTTAAATTTTTGATATGGGGGAGAGGGGGTTAGGAGAGAACAAGTGGGCAAGGAAAGAAATCTCACCCATTCAGCTGTCACTACAGCATTTGTTTTCTAAGCATTAAAAACTCCATTTATTTTTATATGAGATACATTTGAGAAGAGCCATACGCAGAAACCACTTTTTCCAACATGGTCTTCAACAACTTTGAGTGTAAGTACTCCAGCTGGAAGTCCTCATTTGTATTATTTAAAAACAATTGTAAAACTCGCAAACCATAAAAGGAAAGCTGTCGGAAGATGAAAAGCAAAAAAAGAACTACTATACCTTATTCAAACAAGCTTAATTTTTTGCATGTTTACTTTAGAATCTGCTAATAGCACTTGAAGCTAAAAACATTTATAAAACCACTATCATGCTGGTAGGTACCCTAACTTAGTGGCGATGGCTAGTTTTAAATAAACATCTATTTATGATGAAGCTATTACTTTCCTTATTTCTTTTCCTAAGTAGATCCACACTATCTTTGCCCCCATTATTTTATTATAAGCAGAAATCAAATCTAGTTTATTGCTTCATCTCAGAGTTCTCAATTCCAAGCTTCCATTAAAAAACCATGATTTCCCATACAAATGCAGAAATCCCACCTTCTGACTGAGGAATTACAGAATATAAGAAAATGAAGACAATTTCACCATATGCATCTAAATGGGGGTGCCAGTAAAGACAATTGCAACAAAAATCAAGGCGTACTCTGAATTTTCACCATTTTAATAAAAGAAAATGCCGAAATTTTAAAGGTGGCGCTCTGTCCTCAACTCACCCGACTGTGAGTCACTTTTGCAGACTATATAGTAGGAAACAACAGTTACTTTTCAAAGTTACACCCAAGCCAAAATCAAGAGAGATCCACCCTTAATTACAGTAATTTAACTGTCTCATGCAAAGTAAAGTAGAAACTACTGAAACATCCCCCTGAAATCACGGCCAAATCAAACCCATTTCATATACTCGTTTTTCAAATATGCCCTTTAAGGAAAATGTTTCATTTACTTCAAATTTGAACTCACCAGGACAAAAAAGAAGGAAAAAAAAAAAAAAAAAAAGGAGAGGGAGATCCAAGTGAAACGCTGAAGTACAAAAGGCAGATTCTCCTCCAATCCCTCTAATTCCCCCAATCCGCCTCTGCCACACACAAGGACAGGGAGTCTGGGGAAGGCTGGCAGGAGGGCAAGCAGTGAAGGCCCTTCATTCACTCACGTGGGCCACTATCCAAAGGGTTACACACCCTCTCCCCGAAGAAAGCCTCATACAAAGCAGATCCTTACAAGTACTTCTTATTATAAAATACACCCACGCTGAACAAGAGCTTTATTTTAAAATAAGACTATTCTGGTGGCGGAGGTTAAACACAACAAAGGCTTCCATGTTGAAAGGCGGACGGTCCACATATATGCAGATATCCACACTCACATGAACAAAAATCCATATAACTAATTTATCATGAACAGCAGTCGATACCAACAGAAGCCATTAGATGATTAAGAAACCCAGAAAAGTAGCATGCACAGCTTATGCATAGCGAAGGGTGGCTGTCTGATGCGCTCTAACCCCAGGAAAGGCAAAAATACGCCTGCAGAGACTGGTCGACCCCTCCGCAGATTTAAAGACCCCCTTCTGCACCTCTCGCCCCTCCTTCCGCGCCAAGCACCGCTGCACCGCACTGGATGCGAGCACTCCCAGCGCTGCGAGTCCCGCAGAAAACTGGTGAATGAAATGCGCACAGAGACCAACCTGGCTAGTGACCGCGGCGCAGACCAGGGGTCGCTAACTAGCTCAGCCACCGGATTCTCCCGCAGGAAGGAATAAAGGGAGCACACCCCGCAACACCGCAAATGGAATGCGGTTCTTTCTTACTGACCCTTCCCAAAAAGAAGTGGAGGACGCAGGGGTTTTTTTCCTCCCTTTCTTTTAAACTAAGTCTAAAAAAGCGAATAGGAAGCAACCGTGAACATCCTGGGGGGCGAGACAGGAGACGCCGGGAGAAAGGCGAGGCAATTCACCAACTCCCGGGGAATCACCGTCCGGTGTGACACGCATCAATCAACCGGCCCGGGCCGGGGGCCAACGCGGGCCCCACTCTCCGCCTGCGGAGCGCCAGTGGGGCCGAAGCCGGGGATTAGAGGGGTGACCCTCCCGGGGCGCGGGGAAACAGCGCCGGGCACCGCTGCCCTCAAGGTCACCAGGCGCCGGGGCGGGGGCGACCGGCGGCAGGATGGGCTATGGCGCTGCCGAGGAGGCTGGGAGAAGCCAAAGAACTGCGGGTGCAGACGCGAAGTCCCACCACCGAGCCCCGTCCCTCGGGCCCTGTGCGGAGACTACTGGCCGGACCCAGCGCTGGGGCGCACGCCTAAGAACCCGCTCACCTTTACGGTTTCCCGGGGCAGACACGGCGGGAGACCACCTGCGAGGGGCCTCCCGAACGCCCCCGCCAACTTCTCCGGAATCCGCGCAGTCCGCGGAGCACCCAGCTGTCAGGATCCCCGCCGCGCCGCCCCGACCTCAGTGTTCCGCCCGGCCTCCCCCGCAGGTGACCTGCCCCGCCGCCCCCGCCGCGGGCGGGCGGCGGCCGCCACTCACCTCGCCCGGCAGCAGGAACCATTTTCTGAGGAGGAAAAGAAGGGGAGGCTGCAGGAGGGTCGGGAGAGGGGGCGGTGAGGACAGCGGGAAGCGCAGAGAAGGGGGGCTCGGTCCTCCGCGCGTCGGAAGGAGGCTCGCAGGACTCCGGGAGCCACGCGGAGGTTCGGTTGCACCTCGAGGATGAGGCGGCCGTGGAGCCGAGAGGCTCGGCGTCCACCAGCCGGGGCTCCCTACTCACGCTGCACTGCGAGGAGGCGGCGGCGGCGGCGGCGGCGGCGGCGGAGGAGGAGGAGGAGGAGGAGGAGGCGGCGCCCGGCCCGGCCCCCGCCCAGAGCCCGGCAGCTGCCGAGTAGCCGCCCGCGTCCCCGCAGGACCCGCCTCCTAGGCTCCGCAGAGCCGCACACAGGGCGCGCCGCGCTCACCACGGGCAGCTCCACCGGCCTCACGCCGCCGTCCGCAACAGCAGCAGCGGGCGGGGTGCAGCCCCTTCGTGAGCACCGCAGCCCGGTCCGCCCCAGGCGAGGCCCGCGGCCCTCGTGAAGCGGACGGTCGAGCACAAGGGGCTTCGCGAAGCTTCGGGCAGGGGCCCCGTTTGCACCGGGTAGCCCGCAAGATTGCCGGGGGAGACAGGGGAGGAGAACTCTCACCCGTTCCGGTCTGGCGCTCCCTTTTCTCCACACCCTCACGCCTCCCGCTCCACGCTGGCGGCTCAGCAACTGCCACTGCCGCCGCCGCCGCCGAAGCTCGCGCCGCCGCCGCTGCCGCCTTGGCTAGGCGCGATCACGTGACGCGGCTCGCGGGGAGCCTGGGGGCGGGCAGGCACGCGCGCGCGGAGGAAGCGCGGCTAGGACGGAGACTAGGAGCCGAGCGGCGCGGAGAGGACGTTTAAGGGGAGGACCCGGCGAGCGCGCCGCCGGCTGTCGAGCGCGCCCCCGGCGATTAGAACTTGCCGCGGGGTGGGGAAAGGGTGGCCCGAGTGAGGGGCGGGGGACCCGCGCCTCTGCGCGCCCCTCCCTCTCTTCCTTCGCCGAACGCCTCGGCCGGCCGCTGCCCCCGCCCCCTCCCGCTCGCCCCTTTCCTCCGGCCGCTGCCAGGGATTGGCTGAGAGGCTCTGACGTCCGTGTTTCCATGACGTATCGGGGCGGGGGGGGGGGGCGGCGGGGGAGGAGGGGGTGGCTCGGGCGCGCCGGGCGGTGACTTCGTCAGTCACAGCTGCTGTTTCGGTGCGGGTCCGGGCGGCTCCCGCGACTGTGGAGGCTGGAGAGCGATGACTGCCGCAGGCGAACTCGAGCGCCCTTCACCTGGGGCCCCGTCCGAGCCACCCCCGGGCCTGCGCCCCTCCAGAGCCCCGGAACTGGGCGGGTGGACTCGGCGAGCGAGCACTCCTGGCGAGGACAGGTTAAGCTGACGCTCGCGTCTGCGGACAGTTGAGTGGTTCCTCGCGGCGTCTCTGCTCCACTCCGTACGGACTCGGTGCCTATGCTGGGCCCTGACCAGGCGCCGGACGACAGAAGTGCCTCCTTGGGGAGGACAGCCCACACCCCCAACGGGCCTCGGCTCCCCATCTCTGTTCCTGCTAGTCGGCCTGTAGACTCCGGGGATCCCCGTTGCAGCGCCTAAAGGGTTAACGCAGGCGTTGGGCCGGTGCAGGCAGGCCCCTCAGGATCCGCGCTCACAGTCCCCCGGTTTTCGTTTTGAGTTTGCTTTTTCTACCTATGCCAAGCTGTTGGCTCTTTTAGTTCACTTGTAGCATCTCGAACGAGCACCTTTCCTGGGATGAAAAGAAAATGAAAACAAAACGAAACACAGGGTAACGTGCCAAGACTGATAGGCTGAAAGGTGACCGGCTTTGCCCCAACCTTCAATAGACTTTGCAGTTAATAAAAAACCGCTGGAGTGACAAAACAGTTTTTCCTTCACACGCATACATACGTGTGTAAAGATTCGTCTTACCTATGACATCGTGCTCCATCTTCGTCTTATCTCTGAACTAACCCTCGCGGCTCTTGGAGAGACCTTGTCAGTGTTTTCAGTACCACTTCATCAGAACAAAAGATAAGCTCTGCAGAGGCTCCTCCTTTCTCTTAACTCCAGGACTGGAAAAATTAATGTTAGTAACGTCTTCCTAAAAGCAAACAGGCGATGCGAAGGACTTTATTATGTAGGTTCACTCTGGTAGTGTTTATATTAAAATATTTTGGAATGATTAGAAGCAAAATATGTAAAAAGTTTAAAAAGAAAAAAATTTAAAGTTAACCCTGTTGAAAAAAACATATATTTATCAACTTATGTGTCTTACCAGGTCAAGCACTACCAACCTTTTGAGCTGCAAAATTAGCACCGGGCAAGATAGCACCATTTTTCCTCTTTAATCACTGTTAAGAAATTGGTTGGTGGGTACAATAGCCCTTCCTGACACTATTTCAAAACTTCTTAATAGAGGAACAGATTAACTTTTCGAAACGGCTTAGAGACATTTAAGAATCACTGGCTCTTGTCCAACTTTTCCTCCAAGGAAGTCGCAGTAGAAAATTGAATTATGTATTCTACTTTAATCAAGAATTTGACATTAAAGTAATATATGACTCATTGCTATAGTGCACTAGCAAAATGGATAATAGATTAAACTAGAATCTGTTCACTTTGTGGGTTTATTGAAGTTCCAAATAATAAAATATACTCTCTTAAAGTGTTGTGGTCATGAAAAATTACTCAGCATCTTCATTTCAGAACATGATTTCAATAGAGTTTTCATTTATGTAGATTATATACACATATATCCCAGAACATATTTATATGCATTATAATGAAATGTGAGTCACATACAGTAAGATATTTTTGCTCATAGTCAAGATGATTGTACTGTGTAGTTTGATTTTTATATTTTCATTCTTCAAATAGAAAGCAATATATAAATAACTGTACACATTACATTAGGAAACTCATTTTTTTCTCCCAGAAGTTTAGCACTGAAATCTTAATGGCATATTTTTAATTGTAAAAATCAAGAAAATATTTGATTGCTTAATTAGCATTTCCTAAAAAAATGAAACTACTTAAATTTTAAGATGCCACTGTATATGATAAAACCAAATCCTTTTAATCTTAGAACTTACTTATTCCATGGATTTAATTGATTCAGTGATATATCACTGCATAATAATAATAATTCAATTTATTTTTAAATATTTAATTTTATAAATGTATTTTAATAAGTTTTGAACATCTTTTTTAGTTCCAATGCAAATTTATAAACGTATTTAAATACTATGGCAAGTTACTCTTTGGGATGTTAACATTGTTTGAAGATAGGCCATGTATTCAGAGTAATGTATTTTGCAAACTATTAAAGTATATTCCTTTTAGGGGCATAAATCTAAACTACTGACATCTTTTCTGATAAGCTGATAAATTCAATATGAACTAGTCCTGTATAACTCATGGAGATAGCTTTCTAAAATTCTCAGTGTAATTAAGTGTAAAGGGAAACACTGGGATCTTTATTTCCTCAAGAATTCTGTCACATTCCTCTAGCAATAGTACAAAATAGAGACATACCAACAGCAAAATATTTTTAAAACCGTATTTTCCAAAATATGCATTTATACATATGTGAATGTGTCAGTTCTAATCACTGCAGGAAGCTAAAGAGAACTGACTTGTGTAGGGAGGCAAAAGAAGAAAAATATTTAATGCTTCATAAAGAGCAGTTACGTATATTCTCAAATTTCCATTAACCTGGATCACCAGAGAAAGATGTGAAGAGAAACATAACTTAGCTGAAAACCACGAGAACTGTTATCTATTAGTAACCAATTAACTACATTTGCTGACTTAAATTAAGATGATTACAGGTAAACCTAAAATAAGAATTTTCAAGTCACATAATGGAAAATTTTTATAAGTGAAAAATGTAAAACGGTTAAATGTCATCATTTGACAGGAATTATTTAACATCCTGTACTCTTCTAGGTCTAAGGCATTTTTTTCTACCACCAAATGTTGTATAATCTAGGTCATAGGGTCATGGCTCTAAATCTAAATTCCAGAGAATCAAAAAAAGGGAAAGATGTTATTTAAATGTTGTTAAGGAAGATTTCCTAAAGGAGGATGTGGGTTTGACTAGCGCCACAAAACAGATATAAGATTTAAATTAATGCAAAAGATGGGCAGGAGAAATGCCAGATGTACCTGAGAATTAGCAAGTTTCCCACATCCATTTTCCTATCCTTTCATGATCTATGAAACATATATTTACTACCTTTGTTATCCTTCACCTCCATGAGTAACTCATGTATTTTCCCACTAATAGGAGGTTGTTGTGAGGTTTTGGTGAGTTGTTTATACAAAACTCTGAACAGAACACTTGGTGTGTAGTAAATGCTCAATAACTGTTATTATTCTTAAGCATTCATTCTTTACCCCTTATTACAAAGTAAATGCACTGTAAACAATAATGTACATTTTTACCCTACTTACTTTATTTTAATGAATAGGGAGTTATTCTCATAACAGAAGTTCAGAAGTAGGTGATGGTATGATTGATTTAGCTGCTGAACATAGCCATCAAGAATCCAGGCTTATGGCTTTCTGTTCCACCATCCCTGGTGTATGCTTATGTCAGTATCTTTTTATGCTAAAAATAGGAAAATCAGAAGGATTTTCTCACATTTGTGGTACACTTTATGTTTTTCAGATTTTTTAGTGCTTATATTTTTATATAATTTTTCCACCTTTCCTTTGAAACTTCTCTGTTTTTCAAGATATTAGGAATGTGCAGAATTACCAGTGTGAGCTTAGCAACACACACTCCTGGGGCCACAGCAGCAGAGCTTCTGATATGGACCATTTAGAGTGGAGCTAGAAAAGCTCCATTTTTTATGGTGCCTTTAGGTAACTGACACACTCCATGGTCTCTTTCCCTCCTTTGTCCTGATATTCTCTTGTGTTCTTCACTGGTTCTTCTTTCTCTTTCCTTGGCTATTTCCAATAAAGTTCTTACACTTGAGCATTTCTTTCTATCTTAACTTTCATAAAGTTCATCCATTTTCATGACTTTGGCCCCTTGAGGATAAGGATAGTGTTATTCATTAATTTATTCATTAATCATTTGTTGATCTTGACAAATATCCTCTCAGCTTACTACGGAAAGAAAACATGAAATATATCTATTTAGGAGGCATTATCATCAAGGTAGTAATTCATCTATTTTTTTACACAAAGAAACATTTATTAACACTTACTACATGCCACCTCTAATAAGATCTGGCACATAATGGGTGCTTAAAATTAAATTAGTTTGATATGAATAAATAAATGAACTATCACCTCTTCAATGATGAATTCTATATTTATATCCACTGCCTTGTTCTTTTATTCTTGTGACCTGAGGTAACTCCTTTCAGGGTCATTTTTTTTCTTCCAGATAGAAATACAGTTGACCCTTGAACAACACAGGGTTTAGGGGTGGCCACCCTCCTGGCAGCTGAAAATCTGCCTATAACTTTACAATCAGCCCTCCCTCTGCACAAGAGGTTCTGAATCCTTGGATTCAACCAACTGAGAATGGTACAGAAAAAATGGTACTGAAAAAAATCCACATACAGGTGGACCCAGACTTCGGTTGTTCAAGGATCAGTTGTATTGGAAAAAAGCCAATTTACCAGACATCAAAAACCAGTTCACTGAAAGTCAGTTTTTTGATTTATGCATTTTTGATGGCAGAGAGGAAGGGGTCAAAGGAGGGAAGCTGAAAATGCTGGGCAGCATGTGCAGAGGTCAGGAGAAGGGAGGATCTTAAACAGAGGGGATTCACCTTGAAAAGAAAGAGGAACACCTCTTTTCTGATATAGAAGAAAAAGGAAAAAAAAGTTTAAGTTTAGAGGAAGGATAACATAGGCTCAAAAATGTCATCTCAATATTCCTAATATAACAGCAGTTCCTATACTCATCAGCCAAAACGGAGTAAGGCTAAGTAAGGAATGGAATGGGTTGATTAAAGAAACTGAAGGATGAGCAAGAGCAAAGAAAATGTTATCCAAGGCCCAGGCAAATTTAGAGTACAATTTTATAGCCATATAGGTCCACACAATATTCTCTGGTGACTCAGAGTTGGGGTTTCCC
Organism: Camelus dromedarius; assembly: GCF_036321535.1. Taxonomy (NCBI): domain Eukaryota; kingdom Metazoa; phylum Chordata; class Mammalia; order Artiodactyla; family Camelidae; genus Camelus; species Camelus dromedarius. The sequence goes on from NC_087446.1 coordinate 27,084,888, forward strand.
ACTGTGGTTACAGTTGTTAAGAGTTCAAGGGGGTCTGGTGCAGAGCTCCTCAGTAGGCATGGACATGGGCACTGATAATCAGCCTGTATTAGTCTGCTAGGGCTGCTGTAATAAAATGCCACAGGCTGGATGGCTTAAGGAACAGAAGTTTACATTCATCCAGTTCACAGGTTAGAAGTCCAAGGTCAAGGTGCCGTAAAGGTTGGTTTCTGGCGAGTCCTTTCTTCCTGGTTTGCAGGCAGCTACCTTCTTGCTGTGTCCTCGCATGACCTTTCCTCTGTGTGCGTGCATGGAGGAAAAGGATCTCTTGTGTCTCTTCCTCTTCTTATAATGACCCCAGACCTGTGGGATGAGGCCCCCACCCTTATGATCTTATTTAACACTTAATTACCTCCACAAATGCCCTATATCTACATTGGGGGTTACAGCTTCAACATATGAATTTTGGTTGGGGAGGATACAATTCCATCCATAACACAGACTCATTCGGTGAGCATTTTTCAGAATTCACATATTAGAATCCTTCTTCAGATCTACTGCATTATGCAACCCCACTCCCCAAATGCATGTGTATGTGTGGTGTGTAAACACTAGGAAACACATAGCAAATAGTATTAATATACAGCTAAGTGCAAACAAAGAAAAAATCTGCAGTAGTGGAAATAGAGAACTCAAAAGTAGAACAGTCAGGGTGCAGTAAGCAGATACCAGCTCAGGGGATTACTGAACCAGGAAATAAATCATAAACCTACAAGCTTGGAGTTTTAATGATAGAAGATGTGGCTAGACCTCAGGGAGGCAGGAAGCTAGAACTGAACCCCGTGTCAAGCCAGAATCCTGCCTTCTAGCTAGTGGTGTATCGGTACCAGTTCCTATCAATGGCCCCGCTGGGCTCTTCCAAACGTTCCCACGTGTACCTACAAGAGATTCAGTATTTGGATGTCTGCCATGCTGAAGGCATCAACTTTCAAAGGGGCTTGCAGTGGAATCTAGCCAAGAAAAGAGATTTTGCCCTTTTCCCCTCCTCCATCCTCTCTGTCCTTAATATTAGAAGAGTCATAACTCTGAGAGGGGAGGGAGGGAGGGAGAAAAAGTACACAGAGACAGTGAGGGGGAGGGGAAATCTTTTTACAAAGTTTTCATAGTCAAAAGTTCCCAGAAAGTTACAGAATCTGCTTCAGATGTTATTCAGGAATAGGTATTGGGGATTCACTGGCTCATAGTTGAAACTAGTCGTTCAAGTAAAATACCTCATTTAGTTAAGTTGAGGGCATCACCTAACAGGTGGGAAAATGTCATCAGAATACGAATAATCAAGTAAGTGAATTGAAAGGGAAAACACAATAGTAAATCATAGTTACAAGAGAAATAGTTCAGATGATTTTCTAGTGACAGGGGGCTGAGATGACAGATAAGGAGTCACTTTGTAGCAGAGACAGGGAGGGTACACCAACTTTGAAATATTGTAGATAAAATTACCAAATGATTATCATCATGAAAACCTGACAGTAAGCTGTGTCTGCTCAGGTGCATCTTCCTATTTCTACACTTTGAGACCTAGAAATACTGATTTCTTTAAGAAATGTCTTTATGATAATGATAGAGAAACTTCTGGAGACAGCTTTTCACATAATCAAAGTGTTATGCTTACTCTACTCACCCAGTTGTTAGGAATTTTCTGGTTCCAGACCACCAGGCAAGTTCTGGCTATCTGCTTTACCTTTCTCTTCTGAAATCTATGGCCCCCAGGTTCTCACTCTTTGCCAGTAACCATACTAGTAACCACTCTTTGTCCATAGCTCTCTGAACTCCAATAACTGTGTCCTCTACATCTTCTGATCGCCTCCTCAGTTTCTGACCCAATGATTAGACTGACTTCTCACATCTATTTATGCTCACTTCTGCTTGCTTGTTGCTTAGTTTCTGACCTCATGGGCTCATCTTGAACTTTAAGGCTGCCTATTTCTTAAAAAAAAAAAATGTCCTGATGGCTCAGTCCCTTGCCTTGTCAAGACTAACCTCCCCTGCACTCTGGCTTTCTCGGTTCCAAATTCTAGTCTCTTTCTAATGCTCTGTTACCATCACACAATCCCTGCATTGAGTAAAGTGTGTTTGGCCATTTTCAAGTCAGTTCTTACTTTATTCATCTATTTTTTTAATTTAATTTTTATACTTGGTAAATTCGTTGTTTCAGCATAAATTGTATGAAGCCACTCCACCATCAAAGAATTTATCACAGCAAAAATTAATTTTCCCAAGTAGTAGTGCCTTGTTTATAGGACAGCAAGAACAAGTCCACACTAAATATCTACCAAAAAGGATGAAAATGTCATCATTTTGGCTTGGTCATGTTAAATCTCTTTGAGCTACCAGGATTCTACTGATATCATAGCATGCATTTATGGCCTTCCATATTCCTTTTACTGTTTTTTGAGGTAGTCCTATTCTAACTAAAGATTGTAATGTTTTTACTTCTCTCATTTTCTTAAGTATAAAGAGTCTTTCTTTCCTCCCATCATGCTGACGCTTCTCTTATATATGTTTTGCCACCTCTTTCTGTTATATACATTCTCACTATCCTTTATAATTCCTCTCCATGTCTTTAAAAATGAAATTCTCAGTACTTAATAGCCTCACATTCTTATTTCTGTGTCTGAGTCATCTTTTCCCAGATTCTTAAAACCTTGTCCATGACTATTATAAACAGAAAAATAATTAAGCTGCCTCCTCTGTTTAACTCCTTTTTTTTAATATGCAAGAAGTCAAACAGTAACACCAGATATACTATCATTTTTAGTACTAGGTATAGATAATTATCTACAAGTATGTATGTGTATTTTTTCTAATTCAAACAATACAGATATGTATAGTGTGGAAAGTGAAAGCTCTCTGCAATCACATTCTGGCATAACCAGTGTAAATGACTGTATACTTTGTCCAGCGCACTTCTTACTGTGGGGCATAAAAGGAAGCAGTATCTGGACCTAGGGAATATACACATCTACTAGCCTTGACAAGTCATGGACTAGTAAGAAAACCAATTCTAAGAACTACATAAATCTGATGGTATAGTACATAAATTAGTGCTGATAAAATTAAAATTTGTTGGAAAGATTATTATGGGAAAGATGAATCTTAAACTTGGCTTTGAGGAAGAGGCAATGTGACATTTAGAAAGAGCCTGAGCTTTAGTGAAAGGCATGCCTGGATTTGAATTCTAGTTCCAAAATTTACCAGCTGTGTGGCCATGAGCAAATGCCTTAACTGCTCTGATTCTTTAGCTCTCCCCTATGCAAAATGGGACAACATTCTATTGTGGCTGTGAGGATAAAATTAGATCATGAGTTTTTTTCTAGTGGACACTAAATGAAAGGTGTTTATATTCTTCATTTTACCACATAACCTGCCACATTTTATATTAAGCCTTCATATTCTCTAGTATATGTAAAAATAATACAATTTACTGGACAATGTTGAAAATACAGTTAAACTGTATACAGCTTCAAAAGGATTTTTAAAATTTTATAATCCATGTTCATCATTAAAAAGGAGATTTTAAAAGTTTAAAGAGCTTTGAAATAATAAAGTAGTTGAGACTTAGGTTCTATCTGTGTGACTTATATACTAGTTAAACTAATAACTCAGATAATTTTTTGATCATACAGGATCCCTCTATGTCTAGGAGATTGCCACCATTTGTTTTGTTAAGGCCAAATCAATGGCTATACTGTCATGGCAAGAACACTAGTAAGTGTTTCTGAGTAATGATTAAGCAACAGAGCATATGGTCTTCTCTGAAAGCAAAGACAAGCAATTCTTTAAGAAAACTTGAAATGACCACTGAACTATGAACCAGAGCCCAAATAATGAAAACCAACGCTACTTCCTCAACCAGAAATGTTATCCCAGCAGTGCAGCTGTGAGCTAATTAAACAGCCCAGATCGCTGCACTGAACTTTAGTACTGTATTTACAGAATTAATTCAGAGGACATGTTATTAAAGTCTGGGGTTTATCAGAAGAAGGCAGCCTCTTTTTTTTGAGCAGCATTTAAAAAATTAACATACTGGATAAGCTGCTTATTATAGATGGAGCCTATGAGATCCTCCATATAGATGCAAAGACTAAGCAATGAATTTCTAACCAAAATAATGAGACTATTGCACTCTGACACTAAAATCCAAAAACAGTGCTTTAGATACTTTGAAAGCATGCTCAAAAATAAATTCATGTTCTATATGATTATTTCTAAGATTCTAAAAGACATATTGATGACCACCAACTAGATATATATCTGAAATAGCAATTCTGTACTTCACTTAGCAATGAATCAGTAATTGGAAAGTGTAAGGCAAGAATAATTTAAATTACCATGAAGTACAATACTTTCTTTCTTAATTAATCTTAATAACTGGGCTTTAAAATTTATATCTAGAAATCTAAATAGTAAACAAAAATTCTACTGTATCAGTAAATTCAGAAAGCTGTCATTATTTAAGTTGTTATACATGGGCAGTAATGGTAGAGGTAATTAAGGTATGAAGACGTTTAATGACTAGAAACTTTCTGGAGGCTATAAAATATGTTATCATTTCAGGAAACTTGATGTAGTGATTCAAGAAAATACAGAGCAAGTCAGTGAATCCTTTACAACCCTATTCACTCATCTAAAATGGAGAGAGAAGTACTTATCCTATGTTTATTCTAGTGCCATTTGAAAAAAAAAAAGACAACAGCTTTTGAAGAGCTGACTAGTTTTGGTACTTATGACATAATACGTAAATATTCTGAAAAAAACCACCAGAGCCTAGGTAAATACTTCATATTGACAATAAATTTCACGTATAGTATATACTCTTGTTTATAACTTTATTTTTTGTTGTTGTTGTTTGTAACTTAAATAGATGCATAAGGAATTAAATAAAGCAGTGGGGCAATGCAAGGGAAATGTTCTACATAGCTTTTAAAAGTTATTTTTAGTTTTATTTTGAATTATGGAAAATTTAAACATAAGGTTAAGTACAGGAAGTAATATCACAGATACCTACGTACCATACCTATTCTCAAACTGAGAAGGTACTGAAAATCTGATGGTAATTTTGTTACCAGGGTTAACTTTTTTTAAAAGCAGTTATGCTTATCTACTTGTATTGTTCTATACAGACTGACTCTTCCACCTAGAAAGTCCTAGGAGTACCATATATTGGTCAGGTAATTAGTTGATTTTCTCTCTAGATCCTTCAAACACCTTCCTAAATAATTCTAAGGAGGAATAAAAGACTTTCCCAAGGATTGATCTTTCAAAGCTAATTACATGAAAACAAAGAAAACGCTTATTAGCTTGGTAGATTTTCCAGCAGTGCTAACTTTTTGAGTTAAGACACAGAATTTGACAAACATCCTCTCTTGCTCATCAAAGCTAGGCACTCTCTTGATAAGATGCCATTGTAAGCTCTTGCCCTTGTCCCTCAACCATTACTGGAGCTGTTTAACCTAAATGTATTACCACACTTAGGAGGTAGCTTGAAAAAAAGCTTGGAGGCAAAGATTAGATGACTTAATAAAATGAGATTTTAGTGATTTTTCTCTTAGAGGGGATACCTTTAGGAATAAGGGATGACAGAGGAAGTGAGTTATTCAGAACATAGCTAGTTTTACTCTTAGGAAATAAATTGGATAGATTTTAGATGGTGTGTTAAAAATTTTTGGAAACAGATGGTCAGAAAGCAAGATGGGGTTATAAGAACTGATCTAACAGTATTCTGAACAGGAAATCTGTTCAAAAAGAATTTGCGGTCACCAAGGCAAATATGGCCAGGCTGTGGATTAAAGGAGATGTTAAGAATAAGAAGATATATTTAGACATAATAGCTGTCTTCAAATATTAGGGCTATTATCTGGAAAACAGATCCATGCATAGATAATAGACCCATGAATAGGTAATATTTTGTTTAACAGAAATCTCTCACGTTCATTCAAAATTGAGTACCTGGCTATATTTCAGGTACCGTAATAGTACTGTAGATATTGGGTATACAAAGTTTACAGTCTTTGAAAAATAAAGAAGAAAACAATTCTAATTTAGTGTGATGAGTCCAGGTATGTGTGTGTGCTGTGGGAGCTTCACAGAGGGAACAATGCCCCAGTTGAATTTTGAAACATTAGCTTGGCCATAGGAAGGCAGAGGAGGAGACATCAGGTAGAAGGAATCACACATACAAAGATAGGGAGGTGTGAGGAAATGCTAGCTCTCTACAAATTACAGGTTATTCACAGTGGCTGAAGTAGAGGATATAACTGAAAGCTGGATATAGGAATGAGGTTGGAGAGAAAGAATGAGGTTGGCTGGGACCAGTCTTTAATATGATGTCAAGAAGTCTGGTTTAAAGCAGCAGGTGACAGAAGCAGATGTCCAGTTTTAAAAACTACTCTGATAGCATTATAAATTAATGGTTGCCAGAAGACCTAAATAGACAGTTCTCCAAAGAAGACATACACGTGGCCAACAGGCACATGAAAAGATGCTCAACATTGCTAATTATTAGAGAAATGTAAAGCAAATCAACACTACAATGAGGTATCATCACACACCACCATTAAAATGTCCACAAACAATCAATGCTGGAGACGGTGTGGAGAAAGGGGAGCCCTCCTGTATTGTTGGTAGGAATGTAATTTGGTGCAGCCACTATGGAAAACAGTATAGAGATTTCTTAAAAAACTAAAAATAGGCTTACCATATGATCCAGCAATACTGCTCCTAGGCACATATACAGAGAAAACTCTAATTCAAAAAGATGCATGCATCCCAATGTTCATAGCAGCACTACTTACAATAGCCCAGACATGGAAGGAACCTAAACGTCCATCGACAGATGATTGGATAAAGAAGTTGTGAGATATATATATATACACACACACACTATTCAGCCATAAAAAAGAATGAAATAATGCCATTTGCAGTAACCTGGATGGACCTATAGATCATCATACTAAGTGAATAATATCAGACAGAGAAGGACAAATATCATGTATCACTTATATGTGGAATTTAAAAAATGGTACAAATAAACTTATTTACAAAACAGAGACTCTTAGACATAAAAAACAAGCGTATGGTTACCAAAGGGGAAAGGTTGGGAAGGAAAAAATTAGGAGTTTGGGATTAGCAGGTACAAACTACTATATACAAAATAGATAAACTACAAGAACCTACTGTATAGCACAAGGAACTATATTCAACATCTTATAATAAACTATCATGGAAAAGAGTCTGAAAAAGAATATATATATATATATATATATATATATATATATATATATATATATATATATATATATATATAATATAACACTGAATCACTATGCTGTACACCAGAAACTAGCACAATATTGCAAATCAATTATGCTTCAATAAAAAGTCATTAAAGGTAATAAGATCAGAAAAAAAGTGAATTAATGAATTAATGGTTGCAAGGGGTGAGGAGAACTCTCTGGGAAGACTGGGCTATTTCAGTAATGCAATTGGAAGTGATGAGGACATAAAAAGGGGAGTAATGAAGGGGATGGAGATGAGAGAAAATATTGAGGACTTACTCTATAGGACTCTGAGATAAACTGAATTGGAGGAGTAGAAGGATAACGGAAAGGAAGGATTCAAACTCATCCTCAATTAGGCATGGAATGTTATGCTTACAAAGTAGTGAGTTCCTCACCTCTGGAAATGACATGCAAAATCTGCATTATTAGCTGTCAGAGACTTTTGCATTGAATAGATGTTTAGAATTCCATGACCTCTAACCCTTATAACTCTAAAAAAAGTTCTCTTCACTGAAAAGTTAAACTATCTGAGAATTATGAGACTGAGGTGCTACCTACTGCACAACGAGGCTCCTGAGAATTATGATAAATGAACAGATTCTCTAGATGTGAAATCTATAGGCTTTCCTAAATTTCTTCAGTAACTTATACAAGCCCATAGTAATTTTCCAATAATCATATAGATAATTCCTCATCTAGATAAGGGTAACTGTCTAGACAGAGCAAGTGTCTTAAGATATATACAAAGGTTTCTACAGTGTATGCATATAGTTCCTATAAACACTCTATCTGAAACATATTTGAGAGATTTAGGTAAAAATATATTTGGATTGGATATAAAAAAATCTCTCTATACTAAGGCAGTTACTCCATCTGAAGCTGAAAGTTGTCACAATCAATAGTCATTAATGGTGACTGGAAAGGAATCGATCAGGAAAGGCGACAAATGGCAAAATTACTTTTCAAAAAGAAACAAAGACTTCATAATAAATACACAAAACACAACTTAGTAAGCAGCAAGAATAATTGAGGCCAAAATGGCCAATTCAGTGAGTAAGGTAAAAGGATAGAAAGTATCACTCATTCCATTTGGACCAAATTCTTGGACAGCATTAGGAAGAACTATTTATGAGGCCCTTCCATTTCCTCTCTGCTGCCCTTTCTGTGTCTTCTTTTGAATACAAAGCACCTTCATGCTGTTCAGGGTTCTTTATCTCTTTCCTCAATAGAGCTAGGGTCTTCCTTTCCATCTATAAATCCAAACTGATGAAGGATGGTGTTAATTTTAGACATCTCAATAAGTGAGAGACGTATTTTTGGTTAGAGAGCAGGAATCCTTTTGAGTGGGTCTCAAATCATCGGACACCGAAGGAGCTGACCAAATTTATATGTATAACACTTTCTTTCCAAAACTTCCCAGTGTAACACCTGAGTTGCCATTCATTATTTTCCATTGTGCATACAGGATCTCTCTTCTTGCCCCTTAAAAAAAAAAAAAAAAAGACACAGGATGTGTAGCAATCAGCTTGGTCATTTTCTTGCCACAATGATGACTCAGGGCACTGATAAGCATGTGCCGTTCATACTTGCCCCGCTGTCACTTTTCCACTGTATCTCATTTAAAGTGTGTGCTAATCATTAAAATCCTAAGTGCAATAATATGTAAAATTTTCCGTGACGCTAAAGAGGCATAGAGTTTTACAGAGTTTGAAAACCATCCATGATTAAAAAGTCCACTTTCTTTTGATCTTTATTTTCTTGTTTGGCTGCCAAACTTGGTGATAGTCACTTAATAGGCAAAGAGTAAACCATTACCCCTTTAACTGGTCTCCCCTGCTTAATTCATAGGAGGCTTTTAGCAATGCACTTATACAATTAACAGAGATTTGTGCCTCCTTTGTAAGTCATTGGCCATAAAAAAACTTTAACAATTTTCAGTCACTTGTGTGATTGCTGTGCCAACAGCACAATCTCATGCTCGGAGACTGCTTTCTCAAAATCTAGGCAGCCTCCTTTATGTTCCCTCTGAAGTCTGTTCTCTTCAGCATCCCTGTGCTTCCTCACTTTTTACAAGTTTTACACATAGCTTCATAACTTTTAAGATTGGAACAATCAGACTTTCCCCACCTATTTTTCTTCTGTAATTATCATATCCTATTGCTTTAGAGTGGTCCTCCTGCTCTAAGATCCGTACTCTGATTTTGTAATTGGCATGATAACATATATGCTAGGGAACAATTCTGGTCTTCAAATGAGGTGCTTGTAAACACAGCAGCAGTAGAATTCAAGAATGTTTCCATCTGGTCATGGATTTGTCTAGGCCTTATGTACTTGACTTGTAACTACTTTTTCCTCCTTCCTCTTCGAAGAGTTACAAGCTTTTCCCTAAGCTCCCTGAAAGCTGTCCTACATCTTCCTTGGTCTAATGGTGCACTTATGTTCCATACACTTGGGCTGCATGTCTGCTCTCAATTTTATTTCTTATCCTTTTTCAGAGAGTACAGAATTGAGTATGGTAAATGCAATCGATATTCTTTGTTATCTGTCAGGCAAGTAGCTAATTTAAGACTTAAAATAGTAGTGTACATTATTATACACAACAATTATAAGTGGCCAAGTACCAATCTTGTGCTTTTAGCTGTAGAAAAGGAAACGCTCTTATAAAATCATGACTATATACTACTGGTAATAAAATATTCATGCTCATCATAGGGATAAGATTGTGAAAGTTAGAAATGCTGATATTCTAATATTGCCATTTCTCCCCCTATGATACTTAGTAGAACATAGAATTAGATACTAAATCTAGAGCATTTTTCTTCAAAGTATTATTTTATAGGTCATTCTAATTCTAACTAAAACGTAAGCCTTTTCTAAAACTATTTCTATTACCAATGAAAAATTATGTTGACAACCCCCCACTACTTTGTCAGTGGTAACCTTGCTTTTGTTAGAAGAATTCATTCTATTGTCGACACTAGATAGGGCAGAAACTGAACTGGCAAAGGGAGATAGATAAACTTAAATTTCTGGAGCATCTTTTTTTTCCCCTTCTCAGTATAAATATTTAATTATGCCAGGAAAAATTCTGAAGAAATTGTGACACGCAGTGGGATTGATTCTCCCTATAAGTAGGGCACTCATTATGTATCTGAGAAAGGAAGTAACAGTTTTTAAGGCTTTCTAAGTGATGGCTCTATTCTAGGCACTCTATAATACTCACGTTCATCATCACTGCATCTTACAAACTAGATATTATGCCCCTTATTTTAGAGATGAGTAATTAAGATGAAATAACTTGCCTACGGTTGCACAGTTATGACTAGGAAGAGCCAGGGTTATGACAAAGAGCTGATTCTAAAACTCACGTTCTTTTCACTTTCTTTAAATAGGCCCTTCCTGCTCACTTTTAGGGAGAAATATCAGCCTTGCGATAAACTATGATCCTTCCCTTGAGAGCCCTGTAGTTTGATGGATAAGAACGTGGGCTCTGGGGTTGAAGTACCTGGGTTCCTGTCACTCACCAATTATGTGTTCTTGGGAAAGTACTTACTGTCCCTGTGCCTCAGTTTCTTCATCTGTTAAAGAGGATAATGACAATAATATCCACTCAATAGTGTGGTTTGTGAGGACTAAATGAGACAACACATATAAAGCACTCACTAGAGAGGCTGATGCATAGAGCATGTTTAATGGATACTATTTTCCAGGAGTTTGATTTCTCTATAAAAACTGGACTCTTTGTGAATAGACAATAAAGTCTGTGTTGTAATTTCTTTTCTCTTGGTTAGTTATGTCTGGCTCATCTAGCAATCAGTGTTTTATTTTTGATCCCTACCCAATTTTACATATTCATTTTTCTCCTTTCATGCAATGTGTAAGATTTGCTACTCCTCCCTTTGAGAGATGAAGTCTAATTCTCCTGCTCTTGAATATAGGCTAGACTTAGTGACTCGCTTGATGAACAGAATATGGCAGAATGGGGCTTCTGAAGCTGTTTAACAGGAAGTCTTACATCTTCTGCCTAACCTGTGTGAACGCTCACTTTGGAAGCTCTCAACCACCGCCTCAGAAAACTGACCGCCTTGAGACAAGCATGTTGGACAGGTCATGTGCACGCAGTCTGGTCATGAGGCCAGTCCTGTAGTCATCTCTGCTAAAGAGGCAGAAGGGTAAGTGAAGCTATCTCGATTCCTCCAGACTAGTCCATCCCACCAGCTGAATATCACTGAAGGTCCTCAGATCCCAGAAGAATCTCCTAGCTGAGCCTTGCTCTAATTCCAGAGCTGCATCATGAGATATAATAAAAGTTGCTGGTTTAAGCCACTACGTTTTAGGATATTTTATTACATAGCAACATATAATGGAAACATGGATTTATTTATTTAAAAATAAACTACTGTGCCGGCAACCGTTCTAGGTACAACTGCGTGGCAAGGCCACTGTTCTCAGGAAGATCACATTCTACTAAGTGAGACAGACAATAAAAAACAGGCAGTATATACACAATGTCAGATCTACAGAAGGAGAAAAATAAAACAAACAAAAGCTCAGAGACTGACAGGGGTAGGTTTAAGTGGATATTTAGATTGGCTGATTGGGGAAAGGCTTCTTTAAGGCATTTGAGTGGAAATTTGATTGAAGTTTAAAAATTATGCATTTACTCACTCACTCATTAATCTACCTACGTATTCAATGAACAAGTAATTATTAACCACTACTCCATGTCAGGCACTGTGCTAAGTGCTGAATAAGATAATCATAATGTGAGGCAAACAGACATGTAGAGATAACAACAACGTCATATGTATATGCTATCAAAGAGATAAGCACGTAGATCTTTGGAAGCACAATAAAGAGGCATTTGGCCCAACCCCGTGGAAGCGAAGCAGATATAGTACTTCTTTAAATAATATGTCTTTCTAAAGGAGTCAGCTGGGGAAAATGAGTATTTATTTGAACGATGCTTATTCAAATGCTATTGCTCAAAACACGTCGGCAGCTTCCTTTTCACTATTGTGCATATAAGAGCACAGCGCCTAGCCCACAGACACTACAGAAATATTTATGGAATTAAAATTGCTTTAAGATTCAGTTATAAGTCATATAAGAAAATCTTTCTTGCTATTGCTTCTACTCTTTTTTGAGCTAAAATGACCTTATATAGCATGATCATTCATTTTCCTTATTCATTAGACTTATCCCTGAAATGTTTTTGCTCCCCCTGCCACCCTGCCTCATATTTATCCTGAAACAATGAAGATTTGCCATTACTGAGAATATTAAAAAAAACAAAAAACCATTTTCACTTTTTAAAGGAAAAGGACCCCAAAAGGAGTGTTGAAAATATTTTTTTAGCTGTAGTAGCGGTAGAGTCAGCCCGAGTGCAGGGCCTCCTGATACGACTCCATTGAAGGAAGCATCATTCTTTTGGATGTTTAATGATGTTGTTTTTGTTTTTTTTTTCTAAGAAGCAAATGTTACTTTACAATCATGCCACGACTTTTGCAGATGTGCATTCAGTTGAGCTTGGTCTCATTTGGGCCCCTGTTTTCAACTATCTTCTATGCTCCATTGATTCCCCCAACTGCTTTCCATTGCAAACTTCTGACATCTTATCACCTATACTCAAAAAGTTTCCCCAAACTCTAAAATTCTGTTTCTCTTGAGTTTAGATAACTTTCTTGGCTTCCTAAACATTTACTTCTCTTTTAATCCCTACACAATAAATGGTATTATCACCATGCTAGTTGTCTAAGGTAGAAATGTGGAAGTCATCTTGGACACCTGCTTCCTCAACATTCACAGCCAATCTCTCAACAAATCTTGCTGATTCTACTTTTAAAATATATCTGAGTTTCCAATCACCCTCTCCAACCACAATTACCTTGAGTCAGGATTTTATTAGTCTTTTGCTACTACTGTCTCTTCTGCCTGAAATGCCCTTAACCCATCTTCACAACCTGGTGAACACATTTTTCAAGACACATGTTAAACTCACCTGTTCTGTATCCCAGAGCATCTTGTTCGTGCTACTGTAGCTGCCTTAGCCACATTGTAGTATTCATCATTTATGTTAGGTCTGTCTTCAATTTTCTTTTTTCCCAGCTTACATGGTATTCCATTAATTCATTTATTTATGCAATCACTTCTTCAACAAGTATATATTAAACATGTGGCAGGCAGTCTGCTAGATCCTGCTGTACAAACCAGACATGATCTTAGACGTTACAGGGCATATAATATACTGAGGGAGATGGATAATAAAGGAAGTAATTACAGTAAAGTACTATGGGCCTAATGATAGGTGGATGCCAGGCAGCCGTGAAAATATATAATGTAATTACATGGGGTTAGAAGAAGGTTTTCCTGAGGCACTAACATTTAGTCTGAGACCAGAAAGATGAGTTACTTAGAGGCAGCCCGACAGAAATGGGAAGGTGGGACCAGAAGGGAGAATATTCCATTTAGAGGAAACAGCATGTGCAAACATCCAGAGGTCACAAAGAAAGGCCACTGAAGGGGCTGAAAAAATACTATAAGTCTATGAGCAAATTTCTATTGAATGAATATAAGGTCTGGGGACATGAGTACATGTATGCTGAGCTTTCTGAAGAATATAAAACTCTTTTCGGTTTAATTACACAACAAACTTTTACAATAGTCTGTGGACTTCTCTGCATTCTTAAACACAAACCACCTATTCATTTGACAGTTCAGGATGATCAATAATAATTTCAGTAACTGTATTGATGTGACCGTCATTGTTAGTTGCTTTTACTCATATCTACTCCAACCTCTCTTCTTCCTTGTTAACAAAACCTGACCTAAAATGACTTCATACGTGAAAATGATCTCTCTTATAGGCACGGTGGTTCCTCTACAGCAGCACTGGGTAGCACAGGTGTAATCTCCACACCTTCTACGGTGGAAATTCTGTACATTTTTTGGTAGTCCTTGTTTTCATTTTATATGAGCCCATCCTCCATGCTATGGCAGAAAATATCCCAAGATATTCAGAGGAATTTAAAGGTATCATTAAAACCATTTCATTCACATTTTGAGCTTCTCTGTATATTAATTAGGAATGCTTTCAGTCACAAGTAACAGAAAACCAGATACACAATGAGTTAAGCATCAGGATATTTACTGTTTTCCTAACAAGAAATTTGGAGTTAAGTGGTAGTGCAGTGATTCAACGAGGATCCCAGCTCTTTCCATTTTGCCATTCCACCACTCTCAGCCTGTCGGCTTTTGTTTTCCACCTTAGAACCTCATGAGGACAAGATGGCTGCCACAGCTTCAAGCATCACATCCTCAAACAAGTGTTCAAAGGAAAAAGAGAGGGAGGGGATCAAAATATCTCCTTCTCATATCCTCTCTCTTTTATCATGAAAGAAACTCTTTATCAGAAACCTCCTGACTTCCTCTTATTTCATACCCAGCAGAACTAGGTCACCTATCTATGGCTAGATCAGTCACTGTCAAAGGGATTGGAGTTGCCTGATTGCCTTAGACCAGGGGTTGACAAACTATGGTCCTGGGCCAAACCCAGCAATGCCTGTTTTTGTGAATAAAGTTTTATTGGAACATAGCCACACACATTCATATATATATATATATATATATATGTATGTGTGTGTATGTGTGTGTGTATATATATATATATATGTAGTCTATGGCTGTTTTATGCAACAATGGCAAAGCTGATTGGTTGTGACAGAAATCACATGGTCTGCAAAGCCTAAAATATTTATTACCTGGTTTTTTATGAAAACCTCTGGTTTAGACTATGATTCATCCCCTAAAACTGGCCATAAAACCAGGATTCTTTAAACAAAAAGAAAAAAGAATGGCTCTTGGAAAGGCAACTAATCGTGACTCCCCCAACCCCATCATTCATAACAACATTTATATTGTAGGCTAATGCAAATTTCAACAGATGGCTAATCAGATACACCTTTTGAAAACATTTTTTCTAAATTGTCAGCTTGGACCCTTTACCTCTTTTTTTTTTCTGTTGCCATCCCACCTAACTCTTAATAATTTCCCTAATCTCTAATCTCTTTCAGTATTTTCCTTCAGCCTTTAGAAATTAAGACAAATTCTTCATCATCAAAGACCCCAAAGGAGTTCATCATCAAAGACCCCAAAGGAGTGTGGTGTGGAATTCAATTATTGAGTAAAACTGAATTTCACATTTTTTTTTAAAATCCTGCAACACATGATAAGGCATCTCTCTGCTTCACATTACTCTGGAGTCTGATTTCCTTCCCTGGGAGGCACGTGGGCCTGGTTGATGTTTTCTCTGACACTTAGGGTGCTCTTCTCAGGGCTAAAGGAAAAACACTAGGGAAAAAGCATCTCACAGAGATTTTGGTAGGCAATTAGAAGATGCACCACCAAATGCTAGGTGAGAAGATGTGGCAATCTTTCAGAAAGTTTGAACTAGATGAAAGAAGGAGACACTGGATTAATTTTTGATGTGTGTTTTCATGGTGTGCAAGTTCCAAATCTTGTGTGTTGCTTGTGAGTCTGGGCTGAGGCCAGTTGAAGAAGCTAAGAAGAGTCAAAACATTTTTCTACCACCACACAGTATCCTACTCTTTAACCCCCCACAAATCCTACAACTTTTCATCTGGATGTCACAAGAGAAGCTTTTAAAAATAGAGGCACTGGATGAGGAACAGGGTCCGGGACATGAAGGAGACGTATCACTTTGTTCCACAGCCATCAGAAGTCAGTTTCAACTTTTCAGATCTAATCATATGGAGAGGTTGAACTTACAGTTTGATGAAAAAACATTCAACCAGTGTGAAATTTTGAAAGACAGAATATCTATGAGTTAGGATGCACAGACCTTCTATGACCCATTTTGGGGCTGAAAGTTTAATTTGAAGAAGAGACAATTCAATTGAGTTGATCAATTATGCTTATTCTTTCCTTGGAATAATACCCCTGGAGGCAAGAGGGATAAATAAGGGCTTCCAGGGTTCCACCTGGTTCAGCCCCTGGACTTCTCAGCCTTTCCACACCCCCTTGCTCGTGCCCTCTCCACAGTGGCCATTAAAGATTTGTTCCTGTGGCCAACTCTCATTCTCCACTCTGCGCCTGGCTCTGGCCCACCCACCTGGCCTCTCACTGCAGCTGTTACCCCTTCCTTTCTCTCAGAGGTGTGGAGGGGAGCCCACCTCTGTTCTATGATCCCAGAGTTAGCCTGACTGTGATTTACAGGCACTTTTGCCAAAGAATCTGGAGCATTTCCTAGGATTTGAGAGGAAGTAAATTTGAGTGATGTAATCCTATGTCTTTCTAAAAAGTTTTCTTCCTCGCCACTATTAGCAGGGATCACAGGATGGATTCTAAACATCTTGACCTTTTTCCTACTTTGGGGAGGGTGGTGGTTCATCTTCCCTTTTCTTTTTGGGTGAGAAAGAGTTAATTATGGTTTCCTAGGCTTTCCATCTTGATTCTTCTCTCAAGAGGCCTGGTAGATTCTTGGGCAGTTAGAACTCCTGGAACTTGTGTTTTTTAATCCCCAATTCCCAATGGAAGTATACTGACTTGATTATTCCTGGCTTTCCATCTTTTCCATCTGCTGGCCCTCAAAGCTCTGGCATCTTAAAGTAAGGCTATCAATATGTCATGTTAAACTTTGGTTTTTATAATATTAAAAAGAATGGTTCTGGGTGTTTTCTAACTGGCACCCTTCCTACTCAGAACATCTCAGCTTTCATGCATGCTGGTGGATTCAGGACTATGTAGGCGGTGCTGAAACATGTGGGGTTGGGTTTTGAGGCAGGGGGAGGCCCAACACTCATGACTGTGGTATTCAGTCATTTATTCACTTACTAGACTTCTAGTAAACATTCACTATGTCTAAGATAATATGTTAATGATCCTGGAGAATATAAAGATGCAAGATGCACAGCCCAAATAATTAGTATACAGAGATCAACATTTAGACAGACCTGGGGAAATTTGAAATCAAATCTCTTTGAGTTATATAAATCTGGAAATCCACCCCACAGAGATGACACCTCAAGTTTTGGGACAGACATTTATTCATTAGGTCAACAAAAATGTATTAAGTACCTACATGATAGGTGCTTATAGAATATGAGGAAACAGAAATGGGGAGTTATGGTTTAATGAATACAATTTTATTTCGCCAAGATGAAGAGAATTCTGGAGATGGTGTTTGTGCAATGGTTGCACAACAATATGAATGTACTTAACATGACTGAACTGTACATTAAAAATGGTTAAGGTAGTAAATGTTATGTGGAATTTACCACAATAAAAAGCTGAACAAACAAACAAAAAATTCAACAAAAATAAATAAATGAACACAATTTTTAAATTGAGATATAGCTGATGTACAATATTATTTAAGTTTCAGGTGTACAACATAGTGATTCACAATTTTTAAAGGTTATAGTCCACTTATAGTTATTACAAAATATTAGCTATATTTCCTGTGCTGTACCATATATCCTTGTGGCTTATTTATTTCATGTATAGTAGTTTGTACCTCTTAATCCCCTATCCCTATCTTGTCCCTTTCCCCTCCTTCTCCCCACAGGTAACTACTAATTTGTTCTCTATATCTGTGAGGCTGGTTTGTTTTTTTTTTTTAATATTCATTAGTTGTATTTTTTAGATTCTACATAAAAGTGATATATCATAAAGTATTTGTCTTTTTCTGTCTGACTTATTTCACTTAGCATAATACCCCCCAAGTCCATTTATGCTGTTACAAATGGCAAAATTTCATTCCATTTTATGGCTGAGTAGTACTCCATTGTGTATACTTGTGTACATCTTCTTCACCCATTCATCTGTTGATGGACACTTAGTTTGCTTCTGTATCTTGGCAATTGTAAATAATGCTGCTATGAACATTGGGGTGCTTATATCTTTTTGAATTAGCGTTTTCACTTTTTTTCAAATTTTACCCAGGAGTGGAATTGCTGGGTCATATAGTAGTTCTATTTTCAATTTTCTGAGAAACCTCCATATTGTTTTCCATAGTGGCTGCACAAATTTACATTCTAACCAACAGTGCACGAGGGTTCCCTTTTCTCCATATTCTCATCAACATTTGTTATTTGTGTAATGAACATATAACAAAACATGTGAGGAAACTAAAAAAAGATCTTTGCCTCTATGGAGCTTATAATCTATCAGGGAGAAATGGATCATATATAATTAAATTACTCATATGTTAGAAGGTGATAAGCACTATAGGTACAAAAGGAACAGAGTAAGGTGGGATTAGACACCATGAGGTGGGTTGCTATTTTACATCAGATTGCCAGTTATAGGCTTTACTAAGGAGGTGACTTGAGCAGGACACGGAGATGATGGAATTAGCCATATGACTATCCGGGGAGCAGTCAGTGCAAAAGTTCTAATGTGGAAGCAAGCTTGGCTTGATGAAGGGACCACAAGGAGACCCGTGGCTCCCAGTGCCTGGGACGCAGTGAGTGGGCAGGCGAGGAGAGGGAGTAGTTGGAGCTGTGGTCTCAGATGTAAGGGGAGGTCAGTTCATACAGGTTCTTGAGATCTCTTGAAGGAGTTCAGTTTTGACTCTGAGGGAAATGGGAACCACTGCGAGGCTTTAAGGAGAGGGACGCCATGACATGATGCATTGTAGAAGGAGAGCTCTACACAGACAGCATAGATGCGAGGGGGCGAGAGCAGTCAGGAGACCTGGCAGCAGACTGTTGCATTCCTCTCTAGGTGAGAGATGATGGTGGCTTGGACCAGAGTGGTAGCAGTGGAGGTGGAGGGAAGTGGTTAGATTTTAAAATTCATTTTAAAGTTAAAGCAAACAGAATTTTCTGAAGATGTAGAAATGAGTGGAGAAAGAGGAGTCAAGGATGATTGCAGCGTTTTTGACCTAAGCACCTGGACAGATGGAGTGCCATTATGAGAGAGACTTTGAGTGAGCAGTTTGGGGTTTTTTTAGGGTTGTGGGGATAGAGAGGAAGACAAGGAGTTCAGCTTTGAACAACTTGAGTTAGCTCTGTTATCACTGCAATTCATTTTTTTAAGTTGCACAAATGAGGGTCATGGGAAACATGAGTCAGTGATATAGCGTCTGTCACACAATATTGCCTCAGAATAGGTGTGTCCTTTTAGATGTGGAAGAAAGAAGAGGATGCAGGATTGTAAGAACTCTGGACTGACTCATGCTTTTCATGACTGTGCAATCTGAAAAAATTAACTGTAGTGATAAGAGAGCTAACATTTATTGAGCTCTTACTATGCACTTGACACGTGATCTAACTCATGCCTACATGTATAACTGGAGGAAATGTTAAATTTCACTTAGAGGCTACTGAAAGCAAAGATGCAATTTTTCCCCATCCAAATTCGTGGAGCCCTGTCTTCTCTCCTTGGACTCGAGGTTAATAACCCTGGAGTGCTTCAGAGTTCACAAACACCACTTCACATACATTATACATCTTTACAGCAATCTTACGAGTTGGATCATTGAGGTTATCCTTTTCATGCTCAGAGGGCTAGAGGGGATTGCCCAAGATAGAAACATTAGTTTCAGGTTCCAGGTTCTCTGATTTCAAGGCCAACAATTTCCCAACACCATCCGGCTGTCCATCTTTTTATTTAGAATGTTTTAAACCTATGAATATTTTATAATAGTACAACGAAAGCTTGCTCACCAATTGTTATTTTGCCACGTTTGATTTATGTCTTTACACACACACAGTTTTTTGGTGACCTATTTGAAAGTAAGTTGCAGACATTCTGTCACCTCCAAGTATATTTAGCTTGCATCTCTTAAGAATAAGGACATTCTCCTACATAATAAATCTTTTCACACCTAAGCAAACTAATAATAATGATTCAATGACATCATCTAATATATCATCTATATTTACATTTCTATAACTGTCCTCCATTTTTTATAGATCTTTTTTTTTTTTTAATTTTCTATCTAGGAACCAAGCTAGGATCATGCAAAGCATTTGAGTTGCCTGTCTTTTATCTTTTTCTCACAGGACAGTTCCCTATTTTTTGTTTTTCATGCTATTATCTTTTGTGAAGTCAGGTCACTTGTCGTGCAGAGCGTCCCCAATTCTGCATTTGTTTGACTGTTTCCTTGCAGTGTGATTTAGGTGAAAGTATTTTGGGCAGGAATAGTACAGAGGTAAATGTCAGGCTGCTCCCCTGTTGGTGGTGCTTAGTTTGATTACTTGATTAAGACGGTGACTGCCGGGTTTCTCCTTTGTAAAGATATACTTTTCCCTTTTTCATTAATAAGTTGTCTGTGGATTAATACATTGAGACCAAGGTTTTAGCATCCATTGAGGATATTTGCCTAAATTACTTACTCTGCTGGTGGTTACAACATTCTCATTATCTTCCTAGGCTACCTAAAGACCAGGAATCTTCTAAAGCTGTACTTCCAGTATTCTGGGACCACTGTGTCTAATATGTTCCCCTGGGGACACTGAGGGAAGGAGCAGGAAGTAAGCCATGGGATCAGGTAGCAGATCAGAGAGCAGATAAGGTGACCACTGTGTTTCAGAAATGCCAGGCAGGACATCTTACTGTGAAGCAAAAAAGCTATTTGGTGACAGAAAAGTTTCAGTTCTGTAATTCCTGGGTGGTTACAGCTTGTGTTTTACATAATTTAGCCAAGATTTCCTTCAAAATAATTAGTTTTTGGAAGGAAAAAGAATTAAGGCACATTATATTAGATATAAATCTATTTTAACCCTTTTTCTTATTTTCTATCCTCTTTGTCTTCTTTTTCTTCTTTCTTTTCTATTCTTCTCTTGTCTCCCTCTAGAAGCCTTTCTTCTTTTTAAAAATCTTAAATTTTTTCAAATGTTAACTACTATATATAAAAATAGATTAAAAACAAATTTCTTCTGTATAGCACAGGGAACTATATTCAATATCTTGTAGTAACCTCTAATGAAAAAGAATATATGTATGTATATGTATGACTGAAACATTATGCTGTCCACCAGAAACTGACACAACATTGTAACTGACTATACTTCAATAAAAAAAAAATTCTTAAAATTTCTCTCAATTTTTCTATTTTTCCATTTACCTCTTCCTACTGACCCGTTTCTACTTTTTTCTTCTAGTTGATCTGTCCCTCTTGCCCATCTACCTAAAAAGAGGACTTCAGAAATTATAAGGCAATTTGAAATTGTAGTATATGATGTTCACCTTATCATATAATAAAACACCTGATTTTAGAAGATTTAAAAAAATACTACAATGTATTCTCAAACAACCCTCGATGGACTTAGTGGTCTCAATAGTACTCTTGTTATTTTAAAATACATTATTTTGTTAACCACATCCCTTCTCCTTCTATAAAGCTGAAAAATAAGAAGCTTTTTTTTCTTGGTAGTTTCTAACCACATGTTTACTGTGGTTTCACATAAGCAGTTGTTGATAATCAACTGATAAGTGCTGTTATGTACAGAAGTCATACTTATGAAGTGGGAAATGAGTGAAAGAACATCTGAAAAAAACATATATTTAACTCTCAGAAAATTAAGTTAATATGGCAAGAAAGACAAATTAATTTTCTCTAACGTGCTCACCTGTTCCACAAACAGCCCTTTGGTTTTTCAAAGATTATGTCGTGACCCACTTTGTAATTTAAAATAAAGATTGAAAAAATTATCTTTGCCTCAATGTACTTTGATTATTTATTTAAAAAATTCCACAGTCTCTAGCAATTCTCTCCTGACTAACGTACAACTTCAGTAACAACAAGAACACTACAGCATACAGCAGAGTTTTAAGTTGACAAACAAACGTAATTTGTTGATCGATAAGATTTTAGATTCAGTCCTCTGAACTGAAGTTTGGGATGGAGCTCATGCATGTGGACTGGAGGAGAAGGCTTTCTGTGTTGGCAGCACACCAACCTGCCTGTCAATCTCTCTCAGTAGTTTGGAAACAAGGAGCTGGAGGAGACTTCTGTTCTGCCCCCAGGACATCCTTGGCCCTACTCCCTGCCAGACGAAGAATGCTATTTTCTTCCAAATGTTAACCCAAACCTTACAAAAACTTCTGAGGCTTGACATTTGGGCAAATAGAGTAAATTATATTTCAGAAGAATAGGTTGTCTGAAGATCAGCTTTGAAGCCTATTTAAGATTAACCAAGAGTTTCCTAAATTTAGTCGAACTTAGAAATTATCCTTCTTATGGAATAAAACAAAACAACACAAAACATGTGTTAAAAAAATGGTGGCACTTGTGTTCTGTAGAATTCACTTTGGAAACTAAATTTTAACGACTGCATATGGTAAGTTAAGGCCTAAACCAGATAGCTTTGAAGGTTTCTTCAATCCCTACAACAATAAAATTCCAGTATAATGTGTTAACAAGATTTCATTTTCAAGCTGAAGTGTTAACAAAATACTATAGATTTTATAAATCTATAAAAAATAAATGTGTAAAGTAAAAAAAAATGTTGTTTACTAATATAAATGCAATTTTAAGGGGAATTAAAATAATGAGTTTTAGTCATGACATGTTTTGGATGGTTAAAAGTGATACTGTTTTACATTGAAAGATTTAGTATTTTATTATAATCTAAATATTTATTGGGTTTATGACTCAGATGTTTTGATTATAATTTTTAAAAACATGCTCTTGTAGTCTTTTGAAATTCAAAACCAAGAAAAAGTCCAACCCTGCCAATGCAGATTTTCTGATGTCTAGATCTTTAACTTGGAAACCTGTGGTACCATTTAGATATAACCTAAAAAATAATTTGCAGGTGCTTTTACCTAATTAGGTTCTATGCCTCAGTTTACAAGTCACCAAATCGCAGGGAAAGTAACAAATCTGCTTTGTCTACGATAGGTAAACATCTGCAGTAAAATGGAATTTATGTGATGGAACCAATAATGTTTAAGAACCGTCTGATGAAAAATGATGTTGAGTGAAATGGTAGTCCTGTCTTAAAGTGGCAACTGCTCTGATTCTTCAGTGATCTTCAACTTCAATAGGTTCTTCATTGGTTGTTTGTTTAGGACAGGCTCAGGCAGGGACACAATCCTATTAATTACTGCTACCTTCTATCCCTTCTCCACCTAGTCTTCCGGATACATACTAGTACTCACCAGGTTAGAATGCATCAACGAGCAATTCACACCAGAGTGAACAAGCTCCTCATGCTTTCTAATCGGGGAATATGGTACCTAAGGTTCTAAGAGCAGGGACTGGGCACACTACCACCCTCAGGCCAAATCCAACCCACCATCTAATTTTGGAAGTATGGTTTTACTGGAACACAACACATCCATCTGTCTATTTATCGTCTGCGGCTGTTTTCACACCGCAACAGCAGAGTGGAACAGTTGTGACGGAGATTACATGGCCCACAAAGCCTTAAATATTCACTGTGTGGCCTTTTACAGGGAAAGTTTGCCAATTCCTGATCTAGATGGATGTGTGATGGGGGGGAAAGGTCTGTTTTCAGTTCTTAGTTTTTAAATTAAGTCTACCAGGGACAGACTTTTTAGTCTTTAGAGTAAAAAATAACTCCCACATTACTAATGACCTGGATGGCACATTTCTGAAATGGAACACATGGTTTAGGACATTTCTTTGAACTCAATTTTTCTTATTTACAGCTGCTTGTAATTAGTAGGTATTTTGCTCTTATAATTACTTTTTTCTATTGCAAATAACTATCACAGAACTGAAAAATGGAAGGTTCTCCAAAGGCATCATGTGTTTGGAGTAATTTTGACTTGATGTTTCTTGAAGCCAGGGAGTTGCCCGTGCTCGCTGTCAGTGGCTTCATTTCTTGAGAGGAAATCACCCAGGGCACAAAATAGCAGGCTCCGTACGTTCTTGATGATTGACTAGTTGATTGATTTGAAAGAACCGAAATAATGAAGAAAAATATTTCTATTTTAGAAATGAATTAAAACAAAACATTTATATTAATATGACCTTAGAAATTTACCCCACCTCTCTGAGCTTCAGTGACTTTCTCTGTAAAATGGAGATAATAAAAGTACACATCTCATGGTGTTATGAAGATTACATGGAGTGGTCCATTTAAAGTGCCTGACAGAGTGTCTTGCATATAATTAAGGCATAATGCATTTAAGTGTTGTTTTTATTACTGATATCTCTTTAGCTTCATATTCTTATTCCTCTGCCATATTCCAGCTACACATGCCACCATTAATTCATCCATTTTATTTGTTGATGCTTACTGCATTAGTCTGGGTCCTATAGAAAAAAAGAGCTCATAGAACACACACACACTCACATGTGAGCACACACATACACTCATGCATGAACACACACATGCGTACATGCATATGTATATTGTAAGAAACGGGCTTTCACAGTTACAGAGGCCAAGAGGTCCTGAGACCTGCAGTCAGTAAGCTGGAGACCCAGGGGAGCCAATGGTATAGTTCCAGTCTGAGTCTGAAAGCAAAAGAAGACTGATGTCCTAATTTGAAGACAGTCAGGCAGAGAGTATGAATTCTCCGTCACTCCTCCTTTCTGTATGATGACTGGAAGTAAAGAGCCTAGAGGCCAGGCAATTGGACAGTTATCTTCAGGTCTGGTGAAGTTACCAAGAATGATGTCAAGGATGGCAATGGAGAGCGAGTCGGTGAGTCTTGTACTAAACGTTCCATGAAGTCCTCATTCTCCCATGACAGGCATGATTGTCTTATTTCCGAGACTTGCAGGTACTGTTTCTGTTTGGCATACATTTTCTCCTCTTCTCCACCTGGAAAATTCCACTCATTCTTCCACTTTAGATGCCACTTTCTTGGAAAGGCCTGTACTGACTTTCCCCATATAGGTTGCTTTTCCTTTGTGAGCACATGGCACCTTCTAATACTTTATCATGAGGAAGTTCTGTTTATAAATCTGCCTTTCCACATTCACTGTGATGGCCCAGAATGCAGATATTACACCATATGCATCTTTGCTTCTGTTCAATTAATATTTGTCAAGTGAATGCTTTCCTATCAGACCATGAGCAAATTAAGGGTATTATTGTATCCTCAGTGCATATCACAGCGTTCAGCAATAGTAGAGTCGCGATAAATATTTATTGAATAAGTTCAACTATCACTTTTCAAAGAAAAAAAAGCCAAGATTCATTGACAATAATTATTTTCAAATGTCCATAGTAGACAAATGCTTGGTCGCAAGAGCGACCCAGTTAACATTTGATTACAATAAAATATGGATCATATCTGAACTTTTCTATCTATAAATGTTTAAACCATTCTAGCTGACTAATGCAGGCAATGGGAAAGTTGAACCAAAGTCAACATTTACAGTTAAACTTCAGGAGAAACTTGGAGGGATTTAGATTCAAAGGTTGGGTTGGTTTGCATTGGAAATATGCTTGGAATTCATCGCAGCTGCTGAATGTGGGGTAGCCTAGAGGTGTACAGATTGTAGAATTACAGCTGTTTTGTGGAGCAATGAAATTGAGGTAACTCTTCTTAGAAGTGGTCAAATTCTCCTTATCGGGGCACACTTTTGTTTTTACATTTGTGTAGCAATATGCTAACTAATTCCTCTCAGAGAAAGTTGACTGAAAGACTATTTATGAATTGCTTATATCAGAATTCTAAACCTGGCTCGTGCATTTGAATCATTTGTGGAGCTTTTCATTTTTTTTTTTTTTCTCCAGACAAAGAAGTGCAGGCTGCACCTTCACAGGTCCTGACTCAGCAGGTGTTTTTACAAAGCCTCGCAGGTGATTCTGATGCATGGTCAAGGTTGAGGACCACTGAAATGTAGAGTCAAATTCCAGTGAACGACCTGATTGTAAATTATTTCTTCTCCTAAATCCAACATTAGCTGAACTCTTTTGTGCTTATTAAATTGGTTTAAAATTGTATGTTAAAAAGAGTGTGAAGCTTTTTTGTGGGATGGTCCCTATTATGTTATGATTCATCCATTAGAAACATTTTGTTTTCTGTCATGTTGCACAAGTTAAGTATCTTCATTTATATGGACAATTCTCTGGGTTTCAGTTCTTGAACTTCATGACTAAGCTGTGAGTTGATGATGGTTCTGTACCGAGGCAAATGATGAAGAACAGCATGTTTACTGAGGTAGAGAGGCAAAAAACAGCATTTGACACTCTTAGATGGAAAAGCATCACACTTAATTTCTAAATAATATGGAAGGTAGGTTAAATTTTCAGGATTAAAACATCTTATACCTTAATCTTTGTTTTTTAACCTCAGGAAGTACTCCTAATGTTACCATAAATAAGATAATTTTTGGATTCTGTTAACACGATATATTAAAAACAACATTATGCACTCTGAGTGCACCTTTCCTTTGTATCTTTTTAGCATATATTTATCTAGCTTATATTTTATTACTGTGCCTTAAAGTTATTTCTATTTTCTATTATGTTTTTATTCTTTAAAGACAGTGGTGTCCTTCCCTATCCTATCTTGTACTTTCTCCTCCTTTTCTCTTTTATCAGGACCTTATATAGCAGATTCTTTCCCTTTTTTCATGACATATTTATAGAAGAACCATATCCTTTGGCTACACACCAAATTGAAAGCAGAAGACCTCGCTTTGAATCCACACTCTGCCATACATACTGAGCCTCTTTGAGACTCTGTTGCCACACACTATTAACATCCCTATTGATGGTGACTATAAGGGCTGCCAGAGCTGGTTGAAGGAAGATAGATGCAGATGCCCCACATACATAATGCCTGTGCATACTTGGTCCAAATAATATCTATGAGTTTCTTTCCTTCCTTTCTTTGTAAAAGATTCTTAGAAGTATAGTTCCATCCAGGGTAACTGGATTCTTGGTATTTTTCCAAGCCTCCAAACCACTGCCATTTGGAAATTTTAAAACTTTCAAAATATGCCCAACTGTTGTATCTTAAGGATACAGTGGGAAGTAGGATGTTTTGTAAAAGATACAAACTGATCATGGCTCAATCATTCCTTTGTCTCCAATTTAAAGAAACTAGGACCTTGAATTAGGACATAGCCTGCTTTCAGTCAAGAGGAAGCCATTTTACAAACATTACCCACTGCACTCCCTACTACTTTCAAATATACTCAGACTGCAAACTAGCTTTCCTATTTAGTCAATGGCTCCATCATCATACAGGTAACTCTAATTCTTGGGATCACCTCTGTCCTTTGTTCTTTGCATTTAACATAGATTGGTCACTATGTACAATATAGTCTTTGGTGTTCTTCTTAGTGAATCAGTGCTGTTCCTGATAAAAGGCTTCACCATCCCAACCTTATTTTGATGGCGCTTCTAATTCATCTCACAGCACGCTACTGGATTATCCTTTCCTTTATCCCAACTCTGTGTGGTTTGCTGAATCCAGGCCAAATTCCTTGCCTAACATAAAGCTCTCTATCGTTTAATCTCTTATGCTTTGTTAATTACAATCACCTGCTACTCTCCAGAGTGAACCTCCCACCCCCATGGCATGCTGGACTGGTCCGTATCTCACTGCTCCTACTCTGCTATGTTACCTGTGTTAGTCAAAGTTGGAATCAGGCTTTTTCTTATCTGCCTCTACACAGTTCAGCAACACATGAAGGTCCAACATTGGAACATATGAAGTTCCAACTCTTCTAGGAAGGTTTTCCTTTCCCACCAAAAAAGGCCATAAGGATTCTTCTTACTTTCTAACTTGATCTCATTCGGGCAACTAAGTCTTATTTATTGTCTGCCTTGTTTCAAGAGGGTTTAAGGCAACGTTTCTATGAAACTTTGCCACAGCAGTGAGTCTGCAGGCCATCTAAAGGCGGAAAGCATGTGGTTTTTTGAAACAGAAGACCAAGGTTTGGGTCTTGGCTCTGCAACTTACTAGTCAAGACTCTGGGCAAATTATTTAAATGGATTTTTGCTTAGTTGGCTCATTTTGATTTTTATACTCTAAAATGGGATGATAATACTGGCTATATTCAAACTAGCACACAGGATTATTATGCATGACAAATAAAAGTTTTTCATTGAAAATGCTTTGTGAATATCTATACACATTTAAAATATCTTAGTTTTTACTTCTTTGTATCTGCCAAAGTTTTAGCACAATGGTAACTACTGAGTAGGGTTTGCTATAAACTCATAGAATTGAATTAAAGTAATATTAGCTGGGTGTATTTGATACACTAACAAAAATATGTGCAATTGACAGCATAGTCAGTATTAGGGTTTATTTTATTAGAAGGACTCAAAGGAATGAATATTAAGCACTATTAAGAATTCACTGAAGCATTCATAATAACATGGTATACTTCCATTGGTCTTGTGCTATGAAGTAGGCATTCAGGTTCCTTCTATTCTAATATAGCAGTTGCTTATTTGAACTCATATCGGGAATCTAAATTCCTTTGACTGTGCGATAGTTGGAGAAGTGAAGGTATAAATGGATTCATCTTTACTCTGATTGATGTAGTCACTTTCATGACCCTTTTCTCTGCATGCTATTTACATAAGGATTCACTCATAGACATAGAAAACAAACTTATGGTTACCAGAGGAAAAGGCAGGAGGGATAAATTAGGAGTTTGGGATTAACAGATATACACAACTATAAATAAAATAGATTAAAGAACAATAATTTACTGTATAGCACAGGGAACTATATATCTTGTAAAAACTTGAAAGGAGTTGGAAAAAGAATTTATATATATATATATATATATTTAGTTTTTTAAATTTATTTATTTATTTATTTATTTATATCTGAATCACTTGCTGCTGAACACCTGAAACTAACACATTATAAATCAGCTATACTTCAACTGAAAAAAAGAAAACAAATAAAGAGAATTATTCACACAAAGATAAAACAAAATTCAAATTTTGTATTTTGAGAAACATGGAGAAAGTACAAAAAAATTAAAATATACTTTCTATCTGGTATGTCAAATATAAAAACAGTATAAAACATTTAAATTTCACAGTGGTTTGTATATTCTATTTAAGTGTAAATTTTATAGTTATATATGGGAAGTAAGTATATCATCTATACTTGTATTTTAAGACCCACCCTCCTTCAGTGAACTAACATTTCTCAAGAGTTAAAAAGTAGACGATAACTGAGTGTGATAAAATGTCATATAAGAGAGAATGTTTAGGTGTTAATAAATTCTTAAGAAGTTAAACATATGAAAACTATAAGAGGTAAGTGACAGTGATTACCAGGTCCTTTCCTAATTCATTAAGGATGGAAAAGGTAGTGGTTTGAAATTGCAGTAGGAGAGATTTAGGTTAGATTTCAGAAAGAACTTCCTAACTATGACGGTTGATGAACACTGAATAAAGGATATACTACATTCTGAAAGAGCTCCTTGCAGACATTTAAGAATGAGATATAAACTTTTACCTCCGGGGTGGTTTAAAAATAGTCCCACCCAACCACAGTGACATTAAAATTGTATTCTGAAGTCTTTTTAGATTCATTAGTGAAAGTTGGTCTGTGTGTGTGTGTGTTTTAAGGTGAATAGATATAACTTATGATCACAAAATAAAGCAATGGATTCCACAGCACAGTGACAAAACTAAGTGGCACAATAAAAGCCACATACCTTGTGAATATGCTGTTTATAAAAGAAATTAGGAAATCCTCAGCTTATGAAAACTAAGTGTTGACTTCGAGGTTATTTTAAATGAAGCAGTGCATTGATAGAGCCATCAATTTTTATGAAAATCAGAAAAAAAAAATCTCATAAAAGCCCCTGCTTTGCCTTGCCTTGAGAATATTTTAAAAACAGCAAATTTATAAATAAAATAGAGAATAGTCCTTAAAATAAAAAGTCAGAGTGCAAAGTCTATCAGCTAGAATGCAGCTCTTCCACTTCCCTTGCATCCAGATAAGAACACAAAAGCTTGGGAAAGCTGGGTGGATTATTCAGGTTCCCTTGCTCGTGGCAAAGACAGGGACAGAAACATAGTGGCTGCTGCGGCACACTGCCCAGACGCCTCCCCCCGCCTGCCCCACTTTTATAGGCTCATTCCGTCTGTCAACAGCTAGGAGTGCTGGTTGCTGAAACAAACAGCCAGTTTCCTCTCCAGGAACTCCCTCTTTCTCTGGACACTGTCCTCTGCCAAAGGAAAGCTGCCTTGCCCAAGTCTATGCTTTCTCCCTAGGGACAGCGTGCATTCCATGACTAACTAATGCGGGGCCAGGGGAAATTCAAAGGACCAGCCTCTTTGCCTCAATTCAGGATAATCCAGGACCCTTTGAAGGGCCATTCTAGCTTCAGTGCTTCCCCATGGGATCTGCTGAAGCCTTTGGTTCAACTGTATCGCAGTTCAATGTCTCCATCTGTCTTGTCCTGGTCCCTCTACTTCAATTATGAAAGACAAAAGGAGCTTCCCAGAATGCTTATGTATTTCTCTGTGCTGTCACTACTGTGGAATAAGACAGAGGAGGGAAGCAGTCAGTTGAAGGGTTAAAACTGGAAGTGAAATAGAAGAATAGGTGGAGACGGCAAAAAGAAGAAGTGAAATTAAACTACTTCCTTTCTCCTCCATCTCAAGCTCCACTTGTACACAGAGACTGAGAGCAACAGATGGACCCTAACTCCTTCCTGACTAGATGATGGACTTCTGTCTTCAGTGTCTCCCATCTTATTTTCTTACCTCCTAACTCACTTCCTTTTCTCTATCCACCCTTCAGATTTATGTAAACTATTGGATAATGTAAACATATCCAAAGTTAGCCTTGGATTGTAAAATGAAGAATTGGACTCTCTGCTTCTGAGGTGGTCGTGATCTCAGCTTCTGTTCTAATCTGCCTCTACTTTGGGAGAGATCCTATGAGCACATCTTCTGTACTCACAGCCACCAGCCAGCAATACTGGCTGCATCTGCACTCAGGGTTTACATCCTGACCTTCTTGGATATGATAGCAGCTGTACAAGTGTCTAGAGAAGCAGCCACTAGCCACATGTGGCCATTCACATTTAATTAAAATTAAATTTGTTAATTAATATGATGAAATTAATTAAAAAAAACAGCTCCTTAGTTGTACTTGCCACACTTCAGGGGCTCAATAACCACACGTGGCTGGTGTCTATGATACTGGACAGTTCCAATGTAGAATATTTCCTTCACTGTAAAAAGTTCTGTTGGACAATGATGTTAAATCTGAAATCTTCACAATATGTTCCTGACCATATTTTGCCCTATGTGGACAGAACTGATTTGGGTGACATATCTGGCATGACAGACTACATCAGGCAAGGTTTTAGACTCCACCAACTTCCTAAACAAGTAAGTTTCAGTGACCAGTTAGAAAGTCTGGAGACATTTACTGTGTCCTAATCACATTGTCTTCAAAGTGACCCTTATCCCTTGTCTTTCCATTTCCATTGCCACCATTCTTAACAATCATGATTATACTGACAGTTAAAAGTTTTGAGTGTTTTCTATGTGCCGGATTCTGTGTGCTTCTTATATATCATCTCATTTAATTCTCGTCACAGTCCCACGAGGTGGACAATATTATCATCTCCATTTTATAGAAGATAAGATTGAGTCTTAATCAAGTGTCTTGTCCAAAGACAAATAGCTGGTAAAAGAAGGGCTGGGATTTAAACCAGTGTTTGTCTGACCCCAGAGCCAATCAGCTCTTAGATGCCACTGTCTTCATAATCACAGACTTAGACGGCTGGAAAGCATCTGGCTGTTTACTTCTCTTTATATCCTTCCACTTACAGTTCAGATTGCGTACTGCTGTCAGACTAATTTTTCTTAAATTTCACTTTTTTCTTTATCATTTTTAATGTCTCTGTTTTGTGCTGCATCTACTCCATGGCCTGGCATTTTTAAAATCAGTTTTATTGATTTAATTGATTTATAAATTGATTTGCAATTTATAAAAGTGCATAATTTATTTCAAAATGTATAAGCTGATGACGTTTACTTTTCAAGACTTTTTGGATAAAAATATTCATTTTATTGTTATTCTAGTATATGACTGATTGTGGCCAACCTTTTACCATTCTCTATATTTCTGTATACAACCAACCTAAACTTATTGTCCATCCTTCTTTTTTCTACGCCCCCCCCCCCCGGGGGAGAGGTAATTAGCTTGCTTGCTTGCTTGCTTGCTTTTTCTTTCTTTCTTTACTTATTTAAATGGAGTGTACTGAACCTAGGACTTTGCGCATGCTAAGCACACACTCTACCACTGAGCTATATACCACTCTCATCCATCTTTCTTTAAAGAGTATTTTCTGCTTCTAATCAGAACAGCCTCCTTGTACTTCAGAAACAGGATTGCTTTCAGAGTAGTGAGGGCTCCACAATTTTCCATTTAATCACATATTCCCTTGAATTGCCTCCTGACATTTTGTGTTTATTAATGGGTTTAATAAACACCTACTGGTTGACTGAAATCACATGAAAATAAATTTAAATTATGTTTCTAAGTCCTGGTAACAAGAAAGGAAGCTGGAAATATTTTCTAGGAAATACAAGGTGGCCAGTCCTGTCTCAAAGGAATATTGAGCATTTCGGTATTAAATTGTTAAGTACATCTTTTGAGAAAAATTGTGAGATAACCTACATGTACCCTGCTATGAACTTCCTCTAGCACTCAACCCATCAGGAAATAAATTTTCTTTATAGCTCTAGCTGAAAGTATCCAATTGTTGGCAAATAACACTTTCAGTACTTTCAGTGGTATAAGCCTTGGAAGAAATTACCGCAAAACCAGTAGAATTGCAACTAAACTTCAGCTTCTTTGTGGAAGCTTTGGAAAATGCATTAATGCTTGAAGAATGTCAGCCATAAATATAGTTAATGGAAGTATGGGTTTAAATGTGGGCGGGGAGGGAGGGAAGATGCAAGAGAAAAAAATTGCTGAGTTGCCTTTCAGGAAACAAATTGTCTGCTGGAAGAACACTGATTTGGGTTTGGAGTAAAACAAGTTTGGATCTGAGAACATTCTTTGCTGCTTACTATGTGTCCTTTCCAAGTCTCTTATATTCTGTGATTTGCATTATTATTATCTGTAAAATGTGGATAATGGTAACAGTGGGAGGAAAATTAATGAACCCCCCCAAGATGTCCATGTCTTAACCCCTAGAACCTCTGAATGTGTTATGTTACACGATAAATGGGGCTTTGCGTGTGTGATTAAAGATATACACCTTGAGATGGGGCGTATTCTTTGGTTATTCAACTGGGCCCAATCTAGTCACACAAATACTTAAAACTGGGAAACTTCTCCTCTCTGAAATCAGAAAGATGTTGTGACAGATGGCGCAGGAGAGATTTGAAAGATAAGTGGGATTCACCCTAACGTTGCTGGCTTTGATGGAGGCAAGAAGCCGTGAGCCAAGGAAATGGGGACCTAAGTCCTACAACTGCAAGGAACTAAATTCTGCTAAGCAAGGAATCGAACTCTCCTCTCGAGACTCTAGAAGGAAACACAGCCCTGCCGACACCTCAATTTTGGCCTGGTGAGACCCTTGTTGGAATTCTGACCTATAAAACCATAATAACATAATAAATTTGTGTCCTTTAATTCACTAAATTTGTGGTAATTTGTTATGCAGCAATAAAAAATGAATACAATAACATTAGCCACCTATCTTGCAGCGCTGCTGTGTCATAACATGTATAAAAATGCATTGGAAATTATAAAGCAGCATACACAAGCTAATTGGTACCACTGATGCTCTCAGCATTATCAGGCTCTATCCTGCTCTTGAATCACCAGGCTTTGAAATGACAGTCTTAGAAATAATAGCCACTGTTTACTGAGCATCTATTCTGTGCAAGATGTTCAACATATACAATATAATTTCTTCTGTCCTGTGACTATATAGAGTCATGCCATTTTACATACATGGGACCTGACCAGAAATTCTAGCCTGTTGGATTTTATCAGATTTATATGTCTTTTAAACATTTTTACAATTAAAAAAATTATTTTTAAAAATTGAGTTATAATTGACATGTAACATTACGTTTGTTTCAGGTAAGACATATTGTTAAGGGTTTATCTGCCCTGAGCCAGGGTGGGAAACGTTCAGAAACATAATTCCTATGACAAAATACTAGGAGAAAATATTGTAAGTTTTTCTTTGCTCTTTTTTGATCACTAAAGAAGAAAATTAAAACAGAAGTTATCAGAGAGAAGGAGATGCAGCACTTGTAGTGATTAAATAGAAGCCATTATCCAGAGTGGTGTTCACGAGAAGGTGCACAATTTACCTTTAGATCTTGGCTGGAAGATCCCTCCTGCTGAACTGTGGGCTCTGATCAGACACAGGTCCCAAGGAGCTGTCTACTATGTGCACGCTCTGTGTAAAGAGAAAAATTAAAGAGGAAATCTTAGTTTGAAAATGAGACTTAAGGTACCATGCTTTGAATCCTGAAATCCCAAACATATCTCTACAGAAGAAAACGTTCTTTGAAAATTAATTGAAGACGTTCAGCCCCGTGTTTGGACATATTCTTCCAAACAGCCTCAGAGTTCAGTGATGTTCTTTCATGTAGTCAGAACAAAACTTTGTTTTTGGCAGAGAGAGAAGGCTAGAAATGACAGGTCACAAGAATGTAAGAGAATAGGGAAAGTAAACAAATATCCTCGATTACTTAATGATTTTGATGCTACTCCCCACAGTTAAAGGCACGTGTCCCTGAAATTCCAGTTATTATTTAAGTTTCTGCACCGCTTCCTCAACTCTTATTCCGATACAGTGTGGTTGTCTAAGTTTGGGGATGTAGACTGTAGCCTTGGAAAAAAATGTCTTGACTGGACAAAGTTGAAGAAAACACACTCATACACTCATGACCTTAGTTTCAGGGCTGGCCGTAGGGAAAGCTGTGAAGTAGGCAGATTTTCCTTTTTTTCTAAAACTTTGCACTTCCCTATTCTCATCCTTTCCTCCATTTCAAAATCTTCCACTCCCAGACCTGAAAATCCTCTTATGTTATCCACATCTTTTACAATATTTAATAAACTAATTTACCCTTCTGTATTATTGACATACCTTAAGGGTATCTGCATTTTAATGGAGACCTTCGTAGGTGTTGTTATTTCAAAGGAAGGGATTTCTAACAGTAACACTGCAGAATTTACGGGTAAAGATGCCTTCCTGAAGCTTCTCAGAACATCAAGTAGTGACCAGTTGCCTATTTCACCTCAACATCATTCCCTTCTCTGCCCAGGAGCTGAATGTGGGTGGAGCTAATCTTCCTGGCACTAATGGCTGGTTGTTCAATAGAATCCACCAACATTTAGGTATTTTAGTGATAACCAACATCTCACTAGTGCTGAGAGTAATAGAAACAGATATAACTCATATTCAAGAAGCATTAAATCCATATTCACAGTTAGTCCCACAAAACTGACACTGTTTTAAGAAATACAACAGAAAAGCTATATCCTTAAGTCTCTTATTTCCTGCAAAGTGTGGGTTATATCTACCCATAAAGCTGACACTGACTAGAAGGCTGATGCTAACGGTAAGGGTTTGGTACACGTTTGACTAGACCGTGCCTTAAACAAACTGGACTGTGTTCCCTGATATAGGACACATGGGAGGATCAGGGAAATGGTGCTCATTTCTCATACTGGTGACTATCCGAGATTGATGGAAGCCTATGAGACATGATTTTCTGTTTCAACTTTGTGCTGGAAAAAAAAAAGTTTTCCACAAGAGTAGAGACTTTGGAATGCTCTCTTTCACAACTTGCTTCCCACATCAGTTCCAGATAACAACTCTCAGAGGTCTGAGTTACCTTTGAGTTCTAATCGTTCTCATGATGCTTTGAAAGAGGTCTAATTAGCTCTCTATCTCAGGGAAGACTGGAGAAGTGGGAACGATTTGCCAGGGGCATTCTTTTGTCCCTCGTTGGGTAAATCCACAACTGCTTGCTTTTCAGGGGCAAAGAATTAAACTCTTATTACTACTGATGATGTGGATATTTAGGATCTTATTCTGAATCTACTAATATTTATTGACTGTGTCCATCCAAGAGAAATATAAAAAATTACAGAAATAGGTATTAGGATTCTTTAGCCAGGGCACATTTAAAATATTATTCAGAGAACTTAGCAGTTCAGTCTAAGAGTACCAAAATGATGACAGCTGCACTACTACAAAACCATAGTCTTACGTTCACTGTGGACCCCTCATACATAACCCATCACTTAAATTTTATCCATTTTACCTCCCGCATTGTTCTTTTATATCCCTTGATCTCTAGCCCCACTGCTGTTGCACCAGTTCAAGCACCCATCATTTTTATCTTTACCTTTATTTTGACATAATTTCCTACTTAAAGAAAAATGGCAAAAATAGTGAAAGAACTTCCACATACCCTTCACCCAAATTCCCACATGTTAATGTTTTATGATATTTGTTTTCTTTCTTTTCTTTCTCTCTATTTTTCCCTGAATTGTTTTAGAGTAGACATGAGGCATCTTTACTCACCCCTCCAACACCTCATTGTGTATTTTTAAAAACAAGGGCTCTTTATTACATAACTGCAGTACAAGAATCAAAATTAGGAAATTAACATCGATATCAGTGTTATCTGACTTACAGACCTAATTCGGATTTCACAGTTTGTCTCATAATGTCCTTGCAGCAGAAGAAAACCCGGAGTCATGTGCTGCACTCAGCTGTCATGCCTCTTCAGCCTTCTTTCACTGGGAACGATTCCTCAGCATTTGTCTTCATGACATAGGCATTTTTGAAGAGGATGGGCTAATTATTTCATAGACTGGCCCCCAGTCTGGGTTTATCTGATGATTCTTCATGATCAGACTCAGGTATGGATTTCTCAGTGAATCACATGGGGAGGAACATACTATCAATCTGACCCATTACCGGTGATGTCAACTTGATCATCCAGTCAAGGTGGAGTCTGCCAGTTTCTTTACTGTAAAATTACTATTTTTTCCTTTTAATGAATGAGTATCTCATGAGAAGAATCTCATTATTTTTCACCAGGGGGGCACAATAGCCCGTGCTGGATAACTCTGATTAGCTTGGCCATGTCCCCATCCCAACCTTCTGCATCCTTCTTTGTGGCCTACAACATTGAACTGTGTGGACCGTATTAGCCTGGTCCTCTGGTTTCTGGGTGGGTTTGGCTAATGGGGGGGGGGGGGGTCCTGCAGGAGATATGAAGAGAGTGGAGAGTGAGAGAGTGAGTCCAGGGATATGTCCCCTTGGTTTCTGCCCCATAGGTTCCCCTATGCCCCCAAGGACAGGTGATATTCCTCAGCTGAAGGGCAGGGCACTTCTCAGCCTGCAGCTCTGGGTTTTGTAACTGCCCCTTCCCCCTGCTGTCCCAAGCCTAGGGGTGTAGCACACATCCCTTGCAGTTTCTCTACATTTCCCACATTCTTCCCCACACCTTTGTGGACTCTCCTTATGTTTCTCAATTTGAATGTGTCATATGTTTCCTGCAAGGGCCTTCATGATACAGCCTCCTGTGGCATTCGTACTTTTCTTTCCCATTTTCTCTTAGTTGCAGATATGCTGGTCTACACTGATCTCAATCCTGGCTTGTCCTTCTGTCAATCTGACCTGGGCAGAAAGTACATTTGATGCTAAAGGCTTCAGTGAATTACATCAAAGATGAGCTTTTCTGCTCCGCAGCCAGTCCTCCAGCTTGCCTGGGGACTTCTTACTCTCACAACTCTAGCACAACGTGTGACTTCTGCAGACTTCTGCCTTGGTTTGCTGCTTAACATTGACTTCCTACCAGGGAAGAGTCCTCTTCTGACCCAATTTCTTTTTTGACGAGGGCTCTAATATTCTGCTTCACTCTGCTGGCCCCTTTCCCCAAATGCTGGACCCTTGTCCCCAGACCCCCACATATTTTGATGGATGCTGTTTGCACCATCATTCTTCTGTCTGCCCTGCCAGACCTCTCTCCACCTTGTTTTCTCCCTCCCTTCTCTATACTGGCCCATATGTGCCCACTAACCCTTACTTTCTGGCTCCAGCTGGGTTTGGCCAATGGGGGAGTCCTGACTGGAGATCCCAGGGAGTGTCTGGGTGAGACAGAGGTATTGTATCACTAGCTTCTCACCTCTGGGGTTACCTTGAGCTGCCCACCTCCTTCTTCTGAAGATCAGAGCTCTGCTCCAGGTGGTCCTCTGCTTCCAGATTCTAGGAACTGCTTTCACTCCTCACTCCTTCTGGTCTAGGGATGGTTACAGCCTAGGTGGATACTGACGTATTGCATTTTCCCTTGTGATTTCAACCTACAACCTTAGAAACAGTCCCTTAATTGAACTTCCCTGAATTTTCCTGAGTGTGATGGATGCTTCCTATTCTAGGACCCTGGCTGATACCAGTTTGATAGTGACAACTGAATCTATCTTGGCAGATCACCTGGTGCCAGAAACCTCATTTTGTCAAAACGTATCTGCTCAGTGGATCTCAGACACTGATGACTGCTGCAACCAAGCTAGGGGATCACTGTGCCCTTTTGGACTGGTTATTTGACTGCAGACTACCTCCTTGGGCACCAGTCCTACAGCTGGGTAAGTTTCTCCCAGCTTTGTCCCTGCCCAGTCCTGGCTTCATTCCCCTCATTACTTACTCTTGCTGTTGAAGCATTAACATGACTTGTAGCAGAAGCAACACTTGCCCAGGT
Source organism: Camelus dromedarius (assembly GCF_036321535.1). Lineage (NCBI taxonomy): Eukaryota > Metazoa > Chordata > Mammalia > Artiodactyla > Camelidae > Camelus > Camelus dromedarius. The sequence goes on from NC_087446.1 coordinate 27,123,853, forward strand.
GAAAACATGAATCTCCTTTTCTGTAAGCTACATGAGACAGATTTTTTCAGTCTGGACCTGACCTTTATGGTGGACAGACCCTGGAAAAGTAGCCTTCTAATTCAGTTCTGCTATGGATGCAAAAATATGTCTAAAATATTTATATATAAACCATCAAGGGCATGCTTTTCAATATGATTTATAATATAGTTTACTAGTTTAAATTTTTAGTTACTTTAGATGGTAAAAATAAGTATAAACTGGTTTCACTCTACAAGAATTTGCTGTCAAGAAAATTCTTTACCTACTTGATAACTCTCTAAGGCTCTCCATTTGTGGAGATATTTGAATGTGTTTTAAAAACTGAGCCAGTAGATTAATAGTCACGTTTTAGTATTTTTCAGCTATTTTTAGGATAATAAAAATTTCACTGTAACCCAGAAATGCACCTTTGTATCTTAAATTGTGCCAGGTACAAAGGATAATTTGTAGTGAAATGTCCTAAATTATAACACATCACTTTGAAGCACCTTTGGCTTAGACTGCATCATGAGATCATTACATTTAGAGTTTTCTAGTATGCTATTTTAATAGTATATTAATTTGTTGGTCATGTGTAAACTCTATACCTTTTAATGTGATATTACCTACTATAACATTTTGGAATAGCTATTTGTACTCCGTTTTGAGTTGGTGGTTCATGATTTGACAAGCTTTGCTATTTGTCTTATGTTAAATGATTGATGGTCTTAGTCCAGTTCCTAATGGGCTTGTGTTTATTTCTGTTGAGGCTGGCATTAATAGGTCTTCTCAACAAAGATGCCAAGGACTGACCTGGAACAGACTCTAAATTAATTTTTAGCTTTGAAGATGTTCCTTCTAGGTCAGGATTGAGGCCAACTAGTAGCACAATGCACCAGAGCAGAATTGTCACTGCTGTGTTTCTCCTGAATGGGAGGGACCATCAAAACTAGACAATGATGTTAAATAAATTCATTAGTTAGAAGACAAGCAACATCTAGAATCTTACTTGAAATGTTTTAAGGCCTAATATACTTATAGTAAAGATAGATATAAAAGGAATTTGCAATAGATTTCATAAGCAATTCTGTGGAATCCTCATTATAGCCAGAGCTTTAATTTTGAGAGATTAGCTGTATTGTTCCCCGACCCCCAGTTTTATTAAAAAATAATTGACCAATGTCATTGTATATAGTTAAAGTGTACAACATGATAATTTGACATACATATACATTGCAGAATGATTACCAACATCAATATAATTAACATACCAATCATCTTACATAGCTAATCTTTTTTTTTTTTTTTTTTGTAGTGAGAAAGGTGAAGATCTATTCTTGGCAACTTCCCTTTCAAGTATACAATATCACGTTATTAACTATAGTCACCATGCTGTGCATTAGATCTTAAGAACTTACTCACCTATACCTGAGAGTTTGTGCTCTTTGACCTCCATCTCATTTGTATATGCCATCTATTTGACCTTCCTTTTCTATTTGTGCAGTTTCCAAAGAATAAATAGGAAGAAGAGAAAAAAAACACTTAGGGGAAAAATTTAATCATTTTATTTTACGAATAAAATTACTGGATTAAAAAATGGCTTTGATAAAATGATGTCATAGTTCTGCTTGCAGATTTTTTAAAAATTTTTGGGAAGGGCCATCCAAAATTGTATTAATTGTTGTTTTACTTGAACAAGCTCACACTAATGAAGCAGAGGATAATTGTACAAATATCAGGAGCCTGAAAGCGGTAGAACTAATTAAAACATAGGATCTCCTACCCCTGCTCCCTGGATTTTATTAAAATTTCTGCTTCTCCACTGCTTGACTTCTTCTAGAGTTGGTCTAGCTTATTGCCAGCCGTCAACCTGGGAATCTATGCTATTTAACTTTGTTGTGTTATACAATACAGAAGGCAAGTGGAAAAACACAAAGGAGCCTCATGGTAAATGAGATCTGGACTCCCCCAGACATCTTCATCTAGCAGTGCAAACCAACTTGCTAATGGAAACACCCAAAGTCCTGTGCCCATATCTCAGCTTCCAGATACAATGTGGCTGTGAAGTGGCAGAGGCAGGGAAAAGCATCAGCTCATTTATAGAAATCTTTCTTGCTGTGTCGATATCTGAAAACCGAAAGCTGAAATTTTAACTCCTGGCAATGAGAATGCTGTCATGATGCAAATGGTCAAGCAGGTTCCACTCTATCAGTTGTGTTCCCGTAGAGCTGTACCCTTTCATCCACCAAAGACCAGACGAACATAAGATGATGCTTCACTTTCTGGGAAATAACTTCTCCCAGATTGAATATCTGGGTGACAAAGTGACAACATATTCATTTGTGGAGTAGGTAGCTGGTAGGCTCTTTTGATCACTGACTACAGTGCTACTCTAACTTGGTTGCTCCTTAAATGGGTTAATAGTTTACCTTAAGGCTAAAGTCAATTTAAATAAACATGAGAACCGTGGCTGAAATGCCTCCCAACTCCCCACAGTGACATAACCTCACTAGGGTAGCTGAGCCCCAGGTGTTTGCACCCTGCCTCATTTTTCTTATCAACCAGCCTGCAGGCTTTTAACATGTGACAGTTGAAACACTGTAGTATCGAGGTCAGAGGAAAACTGGTCTCCAGCTAAAGCTGAGTATCATTAGTGAGCTGATACCATCCTGAGGCACCAGCTGACTGACCTTGGCTTTACGAAACAATGAACAATTTTCAGGCCTAAGGACAGGACACATGATTTGGGCCTTTGAACTTGATGTTTTTATGTCAAAATTAGCTTTGGGACATATAGGAACTGCCATAACTAATTGCCTTAGTTTCTGAAAATGGAGCTTTAAAGCAAGAGAATATCAATTACTAGTTAAGTAAAATTATAACACGAATTCCTTGCATTTACAAAATGCTTTCACATGTACTGTCTTCTCTTATTCTCTCAGTAATCCAGAAGATATTTTTATCCTCTTTTCTAGATGAAAAAACTGAGAGTGATAAAGACTGAGAGATTTTCCCAGGGACACTGCAGAGCTGATACCCAATCTTCTGGCTTGCAGTTCAGAGCCTTTCCATTGTGCTGCATGGGCTGTCTGAGAGAGGGAGACCTTTAACAGGCCAGCTGGTCAGCTGAAATGGACTGAGCATGTACTAGTAACTGTATCCAGGGTATAAATTCCTTTCCTCTTTGTAAATCTAAAATGGCCAGGTAAATAATTTCAGTTATTTGATTAAAAAGTATGCAATATAGCAAATTCATAATTTAATTATCCTGACAAGTTTGGATAAGAAATCACATCCTGTATTGTATAGAGGCATATTACAATTTAAAAATATCTTTGCTATGATTTTCACTTTGGACTCCAATATCATATGGTCCAGATTTCTGCATTTATTTTAAAAAGTTTCTATTTAGTAATCAGAAAGCCAATCTATTTTTCGTGCCCATAGAGTCAAGGAAAGGGAAACATGAACAGATATAGAATGATTAAAATCAACAAATTATTATCTAATCCTGTATCACAGAAAAGAAGAAAGAGGAAGAAAGGAAGAGAGAAAGAAAAGAAAGAAAGAAAAAGAAAAAGAAAAGGAAGGAAGGAAGACTGGATAAATAATAGAAGTCTGAAACGATTTTGTCAAATAATCTATTCTGTAATTTTTCATGTCTGCTGATATACAGGCATTAACTCTGCTATTCACAGACATCTGAAGCATGTTCTGCTTCTGTGGTTTCTATATTCTGGTGCATTTTAGCTCCCTGAAAACTTCCCTTTTCTTTTCCATATACGTGGTTTCACATTTAGTATGGCGCTTGCATTACCCATGCTTCCCTCAGCCTACCAAACATTCCACAATATTTATGAATAATCTTAGTCTGTCCTCTTGCTTTCTCTAGCAAAAACTCTAACTTTAAAGATCAGAGAGCTGAGTTTCAGAGTTGGAAAATTACGCATAGACATCCCCTGATTCAGGTGGGTCCAATTAATGCATAACACTCTTGCCTATGTCACTAAGATATGAATACTGGAGAATGAACACCCTAAGAATGGCAAATATGGTGGCCACACCCATCCCCACTTCTTTTTAGAGGTCATGGTTTCTTGGTGTTCTTAGGAAACTTAACAAAACACAGAGATCATTTAGCAGGAAACATCTTAGGAGTTTTACTTATCAATGGAGCCAGATGCTAAAATAGATTAAGCCCAAATATAAGGCAAAATTTTATAAATATTTTGAATTTATGCTTCCACTGTAGCCAAAGAAGATGTGTGTCTGGCACCTCCAACTAGAACTCTGCAAGTGGAGACATGTTGGTATTAATACAATAGTTCAGAGATATTATCAGTTAGGTAGATTTTGGAGGAATGCTGCAAGGACCTGATTGTCAGATAAATTGATAAATCATAAAAGGGGGATGTTGGCAGCTTCTCATGGACTGCATGCTGACAGAAGCACAGAGGCTAAACTGTTGAGGGGGTGAAACACTGTTGTGGTAGTGGTCTGGGATTTAAGTGAAAGGCAATATTGATCAGAGGGGGAGGAAACAGAGATGAACATTGGGCCTGAATCCTACACTTCAGAATAAGACATTAACTGGGGAAACTCACTTGGATTCTAGGCCCAGTTGCAGACCATTCAAGCAAAATGTGCATTTTCATGAAAGCAACCTAAGTGTCCATCAACAGATGAACAGATAAAGAAGATGTGACACATATATGACATACTTGATGGACTACTACTCAGCCATAAAAAAGAATGAAATATTGCTATCTGCAGCAATATGGATGGACATAGAGACTATCATAGTAAGTGAAATAGGTAAGACAGAGAAAGACAAATATTATATGCTATCACTTACATGTGGAATGTAAAAAATAATACAAATGATTTATTTACAAAACAGGAACAGCCCTACAGACATAGAAAACAAACTTATGGTTGCCAAGGGGAAAGGGGGTATAAATTGGGAGTATAGGATTAACAGATACATACTACTATGTATAAAAGAGATAAACCATGAGAATTTACTGTATAGCACAGGGAATTATATTCAATATCTTGTAATAACCTACAATGAAAAAAAAATCTGAATCACTTTGCTGTATGCCTGAAACCAACACAACATTGTAAATCAACTAGACTTATTTAAAAAAAATTAAGTCAGGGCTAAATCTGACTTGGGGAAAATAGGGAGAGGTTGGTAAAAGGATACAAACTTTCAGTTATAAGATAAATAAAGTTTGAGATCTGATGTATTAACATGGTAAATATAGTTAATGACACTGAATTATATAATTAAAATTTGCTAAGAGAGTAGAAGTTAAATGTTCTCACCAAAAAATAAAATAATTGATAAAAAATGCCACATTTTCAGAAATAACATGTCAAGAAGTCTAATCAATTGGGTATAGCACATTGGTAGATACTATGGTTGATTAAAACTCTTCCATTTATTTGCTTGTTTATTTATTCAAGTTTTGCAGCTGTAGATCTTAGGATTTTGTGGTTACTTAGAGGAACATGGAAACTCTGTCTAGAATGAGATTTTCTTAGCCACAAGACATTCATCATGTCATGGGAGTCAGATAAGGTCCTAGTGCAAGCTAACATAAGACCTACAAGTATTTTAAAGGCCTGATGTTGTGGCCTTCTGCAGCCTTCTAATTTTACGCCTCCTGTGCTTATCAGGGCAGCCCATTTAACAAAGGGAACAATCTTGTCCAAGAACTTTGAATTATTCTGTATTACTTATAGACTTTGAATGTCATGGGATCCTGCATTATTGGAAGTTTATGTATCAATTTCATCAGAGATAGCGGGAAGTAGCAGATACATTCAAAAATTGGGGCTACAGAAACAACCAAAGGGACACAGTAAAAGTCACTCTGTCCATTCCTAGCTCTCTGCCTTGATGTCACAGCAAATTCCTAGCAGAGAATGGGAGGAGGGTGGTCAGTTCTATATGCCTTTAGAACCTCTTGGAAGTTCCATCTCTGTAAACTCAGATGTATGAAATCTTAATTGAGCAATGTCATCCAACACTGATATGGGCAGGGGGTCCTTGCCAGCTCCTCTGTATTTTAGCCTCGAAATGTGTGGGTCCAATTGAAGACTCATCTGGAGGCACACAGGCAATCATAAATGTAATGATATAGAAACTATGGTTTTGGAGTTGATAAAGTAACTGATATTGCCTCGAAGCTGATGAGAATTCACTTTTCTACAAGTCCTGAAGTGTATTTGTGGTGGCAGAAAGCAAGAATGTCTGATGGGCTCTGACAGTCCAAGGAACCCTGTTTGTGTCTAACCTCTCAGGGTTATCTGCGTGACCTCGCTGGTTCCTGTCAAGGAAGGACGCGTATCAGTGTTTCCCAGCTTTTCTTTTTTGACTCGAACACCTTTCAATGAAATACATAATCTATCTAGGGCTCCTAGAAGTTAAAAATAATTCCTATTATTTGTATGAAGTAAGTGATTTGAAAGGCAAGTAAAATTTTCAGATCAGTATGTCTTCAAAGATTACTGTATACATTTTTATTCTTTTTCTTAATATTGTTTTATATACATTATACATTAGTCACTATATACTTAAATATATCATTGGGCTTTAGAAAATACTTAATTTTCTTTTTCTTTTTCTTTTTTTTTTTTACTGAGGTAAAAACTGAATTTTACTGAAGTACAACTGACATACATTATATTAGTTTCAAGTGTACATCATGATTCAATATTTGTATACATTGTAAAATGATGACCACAATAAGTATATGTAACATCCATCACCATAAGCAGTTACAGATTTTTTTTTCTTGTGATAAGAACTTTTAAGGTCAACTCTCTTAGCAACTTTCAAATACGCAACACATTATTACTAACTTCAGTTGCTATGCTGTACATTACACTCCCCATGACTTATTAAGAAAAAGCTTAATTTTCTTGAATTTTATTGTATGAGAAAAAGCATAATTTGTTGATGAACCAATTAAAATAATATATGTTTCATTTAAAATTACATATACATTAAAACATACTAAAATGTAACAGCCTATTATTTATCAAACCTTGGCAAAAAAACCACTTTTGTAGCTATGCTTAGAATTTTCACCACTTGCTTAAAAAAGGAGCTAGCTTATTTTCATAATTGTTGTTTTTTGTTTCTAAGTGGTTGGATAAAAGAGAAGGCTTCAGGCTGCTATGCCAAACACTTATCCACAAATAACATATTGAGAGTTTAGAAGGCCTTTATTCCTAACAAATTATAAGTCAGTTTGGGTAGAATGTTATTATATTTCCTTTTCAACAATGATTTTAAAGTACTAGAAGTACACCAATGCACTGCATAAAAAAAGTTTGATCAGACATGCAGTTTACGATTCATTGTTGATTATCCTGAAGGAAATGTTCAGAATGATCATTTTATGCTTCGTATCAGGATTATATGTTGAAACCATAGAAAACTATTCTTGAAAAATCAAGCAAAAAGAGAATTGACTGTAAGGCCATGGATGACGCACACATCAAAGGAAGCTCAAGGACCAGGTCAGAAACAGCAAGAACCTGCAAAGCTATTAGGTTTTGTGAGCAGTAGCTAATTTAATAGTCCTGTTAAAGTATCATCACAGAGATGAATCAGCTATCATTGTTTCCTGTCCCAGGAAAAGCAGTTGGGTTGGCCTACTCTGGATAACATGCTCACTGCGTGGCTATGGTAGACGGGGATGTCCCACTTATATTGTACCCACTAGGAAAGAGGTGCTGATGCTCTCCCAGAAGAAAATGGTGTTATCATCAGAAGATGCTGGGTGAACATGAACAACACATATCAATATGTATGTCTTTCTGTCTCCAAACAGTGGTCCCTTATGGGTATTAAATTATATAATATATAACTAAGAATAAAAATTATTTTAAGCTGAAGAACAAATAAAACTTTCAACTAGTAGTATTAACCTGGATAGTAAACTGACTAAATGATTGAGTCTTCAGAATGTCCATCTGATCTCCATTGGCTGCCATGAATGTTCATTAGATAAACTCCTAGAGGCTGTAATTTAAAGGAAAACATCTGAACAATTATTTTCTCATCAATTTTAAAACACTCTCCTTCCTCTATGTGTAGCAGACACTTGCTGTTCTCGGCTTCTTGGCATTCATTGCCTTTTCCCATGGCAACAGTAACTTAGTTTTCATTGTCTCAGGAGACAGCAACTTCATCCCTAGTTCTAGGGATGGGCCCTGACTGACTGAAGCCCAGTTCATTCTCCTGACCACAAGGATTAAGTTTCATGAACCAAAATGGGCTTAAGAAAAACCAGGATATGTTTTCCAGGGATTTCTAGAAAAGAAGAATCCTTGTTTTTCTTCAGAATTTATCTGGAGAGATACGTTCTCTTTCTCTGGATGACATGGGATGCAGATGTGAGGCCTGATAGTGCTGCAGCCATTTTGCTACAATGAGAAATATCAAGTCTGAAGTCAAACTTGATATAAGGAAGAGAATTGCAGAGAAATGGAGCTGGAGCAAACTGCACCTGAAATTGTCATTCCTTGTGGATCTAAAATGAGTGAATCTAAAATGTCTGCTCTAAAAATTACTCATTCTAGACTATTTACATCAGAATCTCCTTGGTGTGAGTGATTTTTAAGACTCCCTATACCATTCTGATGGAGAACCATGTTGAGAACCACCATCTTAAACAGAGGAGGACGGCTGTCGTTTGTCTCCTAATTAAGCACTTACAGAAGCCTTTATATTATCCCAATAAAAAAAATTCCCTTTCACATGTCAAATGAAATCCTTGACCAATACACACTGTCTCATCAGAAAATTTAATAAACTTCGATTAAAAAAAAAGACAATCACTAAAGCCGATCATTCAGAAGAATCACAGGCTAAGTGCCAACTATCTCTTCCTCCAAGAAGTTCTGTAGATCAACTCAAAAGAATTACTGAATTGGTCACAGCCCAATCAGGAAAACAGAAATCATCATGCATGAGATTAGTAACCACTGGAGAAACCGAGGGAGGAGGTGATGTTATCAGAGCCCAGTGGCCAGGGTTACCTGAAGGAAGCTGGAACCAGGATGGGTTTTTTTAGTGGTAGCTGGAGTCAAGGAGGAGATACATCTGCTGCCAGAGATAATCCCCAAGGCAGAGAAGGAGAAATAGCCTCCCTTCTGTCTTCCTTCCCCACCTCTGATCAGCACTTCCCATTAGATGTCTCATTGACTACATCCAGCAGAACAGTAGCTGACAAAGGAGTCTGGGAGAAAGAGCAGTCTAGATTCTTGATTGGATTTAGGTCCAATTTTATACATTATTATTTATCTTCTGGCAGGAATACTTCAAGGTGGGACTGTGCACTCCCTATTATACTACTTCATGAGGTGTATGTCTTGACTGTTCCATTTTTAATGATGCTGGACTTGATCAGTTGGTTTTTGTGGTGTCAGCCTGACCCACTCATTTTTAAAGTTCCCTTAATGGTTTTACCATCCATTCATTATGAGCTCTTTTTCCTCTTTCTTTCCTTCCCTTTCCTTTCCTTTCCTTTCCTTTCCTTTCCTTTCCTTTCCTTTCCTTTCCTTTCCTTTCCTTTCTCTCATCTCCTTTCTCCTCCTTCTTTCCTTCCTTCCCTCCCTCCCTCCTTCCCTCCCTCCTTCCCTTCCTTCTTTCCTTCCTTCCTTCATCTCTTTCAGCTGCAATATGGCCATTTCTAATTCTAACATTCTTTTTGCCTTTGTTAGTTAGAATTCTTCAATGAAGAACTTTCATTCATCAATATTGTGTTATCTAAAAATATGTTTTGTACAAGAAATGCAGAAAAATGGGAAAATGCATTTTCCTTTAATAATTCTCAGAATCCTGAATTGGTTAACCAACAACCTCCATACATAAAATTTTTACACTATTTTGTGAATACGTTCTCATCCCATGTAAAATTTTCAGGCAATTATTAAATTTAATGGTTATTTAATACTTATTGGTAGGAATATATCACAATTTACTTAACTGTTTCCTTATTCATTTATTTATTGAATTATTTTATTTTTTATGTTGCATAATGTATTTTTATTTATTTATATTTTTTAAAAATATATTTTTATTGAAGTACAGTCAGTTTGCAATGTTGTGTCAATTTCTGGTATACAGCACAATACCTCTGTCATATAGAAATATACCTATATTTGTTTTCATATTCTTTTAACCATGAGTTACTTCAAAATATTGAATATAGTTCCCTGCGCTATACAGTATAAACTTGTTTATCTATTTTATATACAGAAAGTATATACAGAAGTTAGTATCTGCAAATCTCGGAGAGGGGAAGGGGGTGGGAAGGGATAAATTAGGAATTTGAGATTTATAGGTACTAACTACTACACATAAAATAGATACACAACATTTCTTTATTTAGGTTGCTGATACTTTTTTTGTTACATATAATGCTAAAATGGACAACTTGACATACATTTATGGGCAAATTTCTGATGATATATTTAGGAGAAATTCTGAAAAGCAGAATTATACAGTCAATGAACTTTAAGGCCCTTGGTACCTATTGACAAGGTCAATATTATTATTTAATAAATAATTCTTTAATTATGTTAATTTCTGAGATAGAAAACTTATCTAATGTTAGTGGCCATTTCTTTCTAATTATTTTTCTTTCTGTAATACAACTATTGCTGAATATAAATCTACCCCTTACTTCCATGTTAAGATCTGGGGGTTGAGAAAACTGAAGTGGCAAGAGGGTCTTGTGATGAGTAAATTTTTGTAAAAAGACGACTCATAGTAATTTCGGATATTCTCTGCTAAGCAAATACTATGAAATCATAGCCAGGCGTCCCAGCTGCCTCACGGTTTACTGGGACTGTCCATCATATCTCTTAGTTTGGTAAAGATCACTGGGAAGGCAGAAAAGACTATAATGCAAAATAGAACTTTAAGCAAAAATCAGAGGAAGTTACCTAGTATAATGGACTGAATTGTGTCCTTCCTCTGCTGCCAAATTCATATGTTGAAACTCTAGCCCGCAATGGGACTGTTTTTGGAAAGAGGATCTTTAGGGAGGTAATTAAGGTTAAATGAGGTCCTAAGGGTGGGGCCCTAATCTGATAGGACTGGTGTCCTTACAAGAAGAGGAAGAATCACCAGAGCTCTCTCTTTCTCTTCCTCTGTTTACACAGAGGAAAGAACATGTGGGGACACAGACAGAACATGGATGGCCATCTGCAAACCAGGAATAAAGGTCTCACCAGAGACTAACCCAGTCAGATCCTGATCTTGAGTTTCTAGCCTCCAGAACTGGGAGGAAATAAATTCTCTGTTTAAGCCACCAGTCTGTGGCCTTTTGTTATGGCAGCACAAGCAGCCTAACACATACAGACACTTGAATAATTTTATTTAAAAAAAAAAAGCAGTTTGTTTATTTAGCTTGATTCTCTTAGGCAGACTATATATTGAGATATAATTTACATACCCTAAAACTTAATCATTTGAACTGTAGTATTCAATGAGTTTTAGTAAATGTATACCATTGTGAAACCATTACTAAAATCCAGTTTTAGAATATCTTACCTATTTTTTCTAAAAGGATTATAATAAATATCAATGATGAGCTTGGTTTTGATATAGCTATTAGTGAATATAAATTTTGGGTATATGAGACCAGAGTATGATATAACAGAGAGGAATTCTGGAGACACACATATTTATTGGTGACTCACAATAACTGCTCACAAACTGACAGTTATACTATGAAAGTTATACCAGAATCATAAGATGAAATGGGTCCAGACTCTTCTATGATTTGAAACAGTGTTTTCAAGAAAATAATTCACTTTGTCAAGATTTTATAAGCAACCAGTACAGAGTTGTACTTAGTATACTATAGTTTAAAAAATTCTCCATAATTATAATAATATCTCCTTTACATTCTAACTTTGTCCATTTGTGTACTACTTTTATTATATTCATGAGAAATTAGTCTATTATAATTTTTAAAAGAATTTGGACTTGCTGTTAATTTGTTTTTTCTTTTCTATGTTCTAATGTCTTGAATGTAATAGTTTTTCATTCTTTTATTAAATAATAAATTATAGTAATAAATTTGCCTCTATGGGTCATCTTGAGAAACATTTTATAAGTTTTTATATGATTTCTTCATTATTTACCAAGTGTCTATTTTTTAAATTGTGGGTTGCTTCTTAGTCTAATCTTTTTTACTTTTAATAAGAGAGTTTTAAAACTTAAGTCTAAATGCTGATAATTTAGAAGAAGTAGATTTTACAAAATACATGATGCACTAAATAAAGCTTGAAGAAATTTTGAGAGATTTTCTGGATTCTCTCAAGAATTTTATCTATGTAGCTTTGTTGTGCATTATGAAAAATTCAGATAAAGCAGAGAATGACAAACAAAAAACAAAGAGCATCCATATGCTGCAAATATTATTAATGTAGTTTCTATATTTTCTTATTTTCCTCCGTGTTATCTCCAGATATAAATGAGTCCTTGGCTGATATAAGGTTTGCCTCTCAAAACTTTATAAATATAACACTATCATCTTAAGGTAATATTGCAGAGAACCCTGAAGACAAAATTATTTTATTCCATTGTTATCAATCTATTTTTTCTACATAAATACTTATAGAGATTTATTCATCTTCATAATAAAAATTTCCTATAATATGTTTTGTTATGGACCTCTTTTCATTATTTTTAGAGTACAAAGCAAATTCTTTAAATTTGAAGACTTAGGCCTTCATTTCAGTCAGTAAAAGTTTCTTCCATTACATTTTCAATCAGGATTTTGCTCTTTTGGTTCAGGGTTCTTCAATAATACCAATTTATCCATTTATTGAATTTCTATTCTTTGGACTTTATTATTTTTACTTTTGTCATTTTTTTCTTTTCAGTTTTTAGAAGAGATTTCTAAATTTTGACCTTAGTCACTAATTCAATATCTTCTATTTGTCTCAATTGTGCTAGTGATTACATTTTATCACAGCTTTCTATTTTAAGTCAGATTTTTCATTTCTAATGTCATGTAAATATTACCTGATTCCAATTCTGTTTTCACATTTATTATGTCACTCTTTTTGAATTTTACTCCTTATTCAGAAGTTTCTTATCTTCTTTTATTTTACTGAAAATACAGAAGTTTTCTTTTTCTTTTATTGTGGTAAGAATTTCCCTTGTGCCAAAGAATTTGTCATAAACCACTTCCAGTTGGGGAGCAGATAAATGTTCACGAGTCCTAAACTATTTACATGCTGCAGGTTGGCTGCATTGAGATGGATTCTATGCCACTCAAAGTATCTGTTGTTTGATACTTTTAACCAACAGAGTAAAAGCAAAATTAGGGTCCACATGGTTGATTCACAGATTGTTCCTATTTTCACTTTTGCTCATAGTGCCTTAAGTTGTTGAATCAGTTTTTCTAAGCATGCAATACATCTATTGTCACCACCATATCTTCCTCCTCTTCCTACACACACACACACACACCACTTACTTTTTGTGTTTTGGGAATTTTATTCTCCAAAAAAATAAGGTAATAATAAGGACCAGGCTGGGGTAGAGTATGCTGTCTTCCTCTGAAGGTTTTTTTGTCCTGGGTGGGATCCTTTGCCCTGTGTTCTGGCTAGTACTGATGTATTATGCTACATACTGTAGATCTGCATGATCTACAGTGAAGGATAAAAGAAAGTTCCTCCTATATTCTTTCAAGTTGCCAATTTTCTCTATTTAAAGTAGCTGCTACACTGTATACAATAGCCAAGACATGGAAGCAACCTAAATGTCCATTGACAGGTGACTGGATGAAGAAGTAGTGGTATATTTATACAATGGAATACTACTCAGCCATAAAAAGGAACAAAATAATGCCATTTGCAGCAACATGGATGGACCTAGAGATCATCATTCTAAGTTAATTAAGTCAGAAAGAGAAAGAAAAATACCATATGATATCACTCATAAGTGGAATCAAAAGAAAGAAAAAAAAAAGGACAGTATGAACTCATCTACAAAACAGACACAGACTCACAGACATAGTAAACAATCTTATGGTTACCAGGGAAAGGGGATGGGAAGGGATAAATATGGGAGTTTGAGATTTACAAATGTTAGCCACTATATATAAAAATAGATTTAAAAAGTTTCCTCTGTATAGCACAGGGAACTATGTTCAACATCTTGTAATAACCTTTAATGAAAAATAATATGAAAATGAATATATATATGTATATGCATGACTGGGACATTGTGCTATACACCAGAAACTGACACGTTGTAACTGACTGTACTTCAATTTAAAAAATTTAAAAAAAAAAAAGTGGCTGCTATTACGATTTACAATTCGCCTCCCTAGTTCCTGTAGTGAATGGAATTCTCTCTGTTTCTGGTGGTAGTATGATTGTCAGTTTTAGTTTTCGTTGTCATCAATTTTTGTCTTTCCTTTGCCTTTGTAGGTATTTTATCAAGCTGTAGGGACAGTCTGCAGCCTGGACTGCTAGTCAAGTGCCAATTTTTGAAATGTTTCCTTGGATCCCAATTTTAAACATTGGTACCAGGTCATGTCCTGGCATCTCTTAGTCACTTATGTGACTATCACCCAGATAAATTGAGTTCCTGCCTTAGCAAACAGGGAGACTACAACTCCCCTATTCTCTTCTAGCATGGCTTTATTCTTATTCAGGACCAAGAGTAAGAACTAACTAAAATTAGTGGCTAATTACTGTCAGAAAGTGAAATTTCATATCAACTGTGACAAAATTAGAATCATGATTCTTTGTCAGCTATTGTTCAGGAATTCAAGTTGACCAGACTAACTAACTTCAACAGGTTAGTTCTTATAGTTAACAAAAGTATATTTTGTAACTGATTCATCTTTCCTGGGCAAAAAGGATTTAATATCACTCAAAACTGTATTTGGTGGGAAACAAGATATTTAATAAATGTTTAGATCAGCTATGTGCTTATATCTACCTTGAAATTCTAGGTCTGTATTTTCTCTACTGTGATATGTGATGAGAAGTTGGCCTTAGTGAAGTATTCATTGAGATACTCAACATGATGAAATGTTGCTTCTGTAGAAAATTTTGCTCTGTAGAGTTCCTGTAGAAAATGGAATAGTTGGCACTGTCCCCAAGTGAGACTACAAGCTGTTCTTTTTTGGCAGACTCCTCTGAATCTGTATAGGAGAGGTGAACACATGTAGAAGGAATTTGCTTTATGAGAGTATATCAGTTATTTATTGCTGCATAACAAGCTACCCCAACAGTTAGTAGCTTTAAACAACAACAATTTATTGAGCTTACAATTCTATAGCTGGCAATCTGGGCTAGGCTCAGCGAGGCAGTTATTTTGGTCTCCGTGGAAATTGCTCATTTATCTGCAGTCAGCGGCTGGCAGGTCAACTGGGAGTTGGCTGTCCAAAGACAACCTCACTCACACTTCAGCAGATGGTTCATTGTCAGGTTGGACAATGGGGGACACCTGGGTCCCTTGTCTCTTGCATCCAGTAGGCTAGACTAGGCTTATTCACATGGAAGTGCAGAGAGTTCCAGGTGAGAGTAAGAAAGTTTGCAAGCTATCCTGAGACTAGACTAGGAGCTGGCAGAATGTTGCTTTCATGGCATTCCATTGGCCAAAGCAACAGATAGTGTGGAGAAACCAACCCTATCCGTTAACAAGAGGATCTGCTAATTCACATTGCAAAGGGACATGGATACAGAGGCAAGTGCATAGTGTGGCTATTTTTGCAAGCTATCAGAGAAGTGTATTTAATATGGAGATGACTTGATGAATCGTAAAATTAGTTTCCTATGGCAGCTGTAACAAATTACCACAAACTCGGTTACTTAAAAACAACACACATTTACTCTTGCACAGTTCTGGGAGCCAGAAATCTAAAATCAGTCTCACTGGCTGAATCAAGGTGTCAGCAGGGCTGCCTCTGGAGGCTCCAGGGGAAATTCAGTTCCTTGCCCCTTCCAGCCTCTGGTGGCTGCTGGCATTCCTTGGTTTGTGGCTACATCACTTCTATCTCTGCCTCCTCCAGAGTCCCAATACCTTCTCTTTTGTGGTCAAATTTCTCTTTGCCTCCCTGTTATAAGGATACATGTGATTATATTTAGGTCTACCTTGATAGTTCAGGGTAATTTCTCCATCTCAAGATCCTTAGCTTAATCACCACTGCAAAGTCTTTTTTTTTCCTATATAAGATAACATTTACAGGTTCCAGGGGTTAGGATGTAGGTACCTTTTGGAGGATCGTAGTAAGGGGTAAGAGATGTATCTGTGTGATGGAGTCCAGCTATCTTGCATCACAAATTTGTTCTCTATGTTAAAAACCTGAGTGGTAAATAAATTTGACCTGATTCACCTAAAATTATACAAGAAAATGTCATCTTTGTCATGTGCAAATTAGGCATTAACAAAATATGGGTCTTTTTTCAATCTAAGACAGAAAATACTTATATTCCACACATTCAACATTCATTTACTCATTCCATATTAATGTGCACTCAAAGAGCCAGGCACTATTATGCTAATTTAGGTTCTAGGCATACACCCGTGAAGAGGAGTTTTAAGTTATACTGTCCTACATGGTAGCCACCAGCCACCTGAAGCTACTGAACACTTGACATGTGGCCACTGAGTACCTGAAATGTGGCTCATTCAAATTTCAGTATGTTGCCAGTGTAAAATAAACCCTGGATTTTGACTACTTAGCATGAAAAAAGGAATATGAAATATCTCATTATATTTTTTATTGGTTTCTATTGAAATGGTAATATTTGAGATATACTGAATTAAATAAAATATACTATTAAAATTAATTTTTTTACATTTTTTTAGTGAGGAAACTAGAAAGTTTAAAATCTAAATGTGGCTTGCATTTATGATTCACAATTATATTTCTATTAGCACAGTTCTAGAGGTTAGGAGATGATAATAAATACAATACTAATAAAAAAACATTGAAAATAAAATCTAGTGATGCATTAGAGAGTATCTCAGTAGGTTTCTCTATATTGGGTGGCCAAGGAGGAACTCATTGGACTCTAGAGCTGAGACCTGAATTATATGAAAGCATCAGTCACACAAAGATTTTTGGGAAATGTGTTCTAGGTAGAGGTAACAGAAAAAATACTTTCTAGGTAAAGGGTTTCTTCAAGTGTAAAATGTGGGGGACAAGTTTGATTGGTTAGAGGCATAGAAAGAAATTCAGTGAACAAGAAGGATAATAGAGCAGGATAACGTTGGAAACAAAGAAGCGGCCCAAATCATTTTAAGGTCAACAGAAAGTGTAAACTCAAACATTGTTCTATTTAACTGCTTTGAAAATCTTGAGTTAGAGTATTAATATTTGAGAGACAACAAATGTAAGGGGAATGTTACTGTAGCTGTGTGAGCTTGGCTAGTCATTCACTTCTTTGCCTCAGTTTTCTCCTCTGTGACATAGGAATGGTTATGATTGTACTAACCTCGTAGGGTTTTTGTGAAGACTGAATGAGATAATGCATGTATATACATTCTAAGTGATGTATGCTGGCTATGACTAGATGTAATTCCATATTAGAGTATCAGAGAGATGGGTATATGTTACTTGAATTACTTACAGAAATTCCTTCATAGGAACATGATTAAATATGCTTAGCTTCAGCAGTGGTTGCTCTAAGAATGGGTCATATGTATGATATTCTTACTTTTTCTTTTAAACCATCTTTGCCTAATAGTTTATTAAACATTCCTTGTATAAGACTCCATGTAAAAATATTTCTCCTGGGAATTTAGTACAAAGAGAATGTGTCTCCTGATGCATTAGTATATATCACTTTATTAGAAAATAAAAAGCTTAAAAGAGGTAAAAAGTTAAAAAATATATACCCTCATTATTTTCACCCTTTCATATTGTATTGGCTGACAGGATTCTCACAGTTAGATTTCTACTTGGTTTTGGGTTAGTGTAGGTTTATGGAATTTATGACATAATTACTTTCTATAGGCCAAATATATTGCTATAGAATTTCTTTCATTATTTTAAAAGCTTATGACATGTGTATTTTATTATATGCTACTTTAAATTATTTTAAAATAATTTAAAACTAAATTAAATATAATATATAAAACATTGTTTCTATGAGAAAATGCATTCCAAATTTCACAGAACCAAGTTATAAAAGAATTTTTGGAACATAGCCTATTTACAAGTTCGGGAATTCCTCATATATTTGGGGGGTATTCTAAAATATCTTATTAAATATCTTCCTTAGAAGATATATTTCCCAAAAAAAGAAGCAAAATTTAAGATGGATGACACATGTGAACTTCAAAACAAAAGGAGCTATATGAGTTTGTCTTTGTATAAAAATTTTTTGTTGAAGATAATAAAGAACTACCTAACATTTTTTCTTTAATCCAAGGACATCTTTCTCAGAATTTGTCCATTCATTCATTTATTCATTCATTCAATAAGCGCCTGTCAAGGCCTATGTTGTACTAGAGCTGTAAATTAACTGTGTCTGTGAGATGAGGCCAAAATGTTCTGGAGCCAGATAATGACGGGCCTTAGATGACAGACGTGCTATAGTTAAGATTTCATCCTGGAGGCAACGTGGAGCCATGAAGCATTTTAGGCACAGAAATTACTTGATCAGACTTCGATTTTAGAATGGCCTTTGATAGCTGTTTTAGAGATGAATTAATGGTGGTGATGGGGAACGGCAGGTAAGTAGGTGGACCATACATAAGTGGGCCAAATAAGAAGCTTTTTAAAATAAAAAACCAGGAGAAATATTTTGAGAGTGGCAATGGGCATCGGGAAAAACTGGGCTAAATATAAGAAATATTTGGGAAGTAGAACTGAGATGATTTGGCAGAACTGTCTGGAATGACTAAAGTCTCCAACTTGGACAATGGAATGGGTACTACTGATATTCATGGGGACAGGGAGCCAGTGATGTGAAGGTGGGTGGGCTTTAATACAACACAGTTGATTTGGGCAGTGTTGGAATTGCTGGACAGTTGAATTGTTTGTGAATTTATTGATCTAAAGCTCAGGAATGGAGACAAAAGGTTTGGGAGACATTAAATTGTTGGTAGTCATTAAAGGCATAAGAATTGATAAGACTTTCTAAAAGAGTGTGTAGATAGATAAGATTATTGACAATGAAACCTTGGGAGAATAAAAGCATTTAAGAGGGAGAATAGCATGTAAGGAGATGATCCAAGTGAGAAGGAGTAAATAGGGGAAATCCAGGGAATGTGGCCTTTAGAGGAGAGAGTTTTAAGGTAGGAGTAGTTTATATTGTCAACTGCCAGAGAGAGGTCAAGTAAAATAAGGAATGCAAAGAATACTTCTGAAATTGAAATTAGTATATGGTATCAGAAACTGGCAGGAACAAGTTTAGCAGAATAGAGGGCGTGAAAACCGAGTCACAGTATGAAAAATGAATGAGGAATGAAGAATTGGAGACAATGAGTTTAGACTTTGGTTCTGAAAGGAAGGAAAGAGAGCAATAGTCCCAGGGGGACACAGAGAGGAACCAGGACTGTTTCAATATTGGGACTGATGAGTGTAATTTTCTGTTGAGTCAACCTGCAAGGGAAGAGCAGGTATTTGATGGCAAAAAGCCCCTGATGTGGGGTGGGGGATGGGATTCATAGTGCAGGTGGCAGGAGCGGTACCTCTCTATTTTAATTCTGTTGAAACTTTATACAGCCTCACAACAATAGGGTAACTTATATGTGTCCTTCATCAATTAGTAATCTTCATTTATAACCAATGGGAACTTCAAGAAATGATTCATTTTCATTACACTCTCAAAAAGAATAATATCTACAGTCATGGTCCTCGTAAAGTCTCCAGAGTTCCATTTTTCCTCTACTCATTCTTCAGATTTTATTACCCATTAGGACTTGTTCTCCATTAATTCAACGAAATTTATGCTTAATGTGAGGGATATGATGATGAATGAAATGCAGTGCTGGCTTTTGAGACTCTCCGGTTGCACACAGGCCCTCGCTAGGAGTTACTGCCTAGGTGTTCTTGATTGCCTCTGGCAATAGCGACATGACAGTGATACACTGATGACAATAATATGATCCTTGGTCCATGTGTCCATTTAGTATGACTGTGACAAAATACAGTGTCCACTTCTACTTTGCACATGCTAGTAGTAGAAGTTCCCCAAAACAATCCTGTAGAATTCCTCTTATGAAAAGAAAATGTAGTACTAATAAAACATAAAACAATTTTTCACACAAAAGTGCTTTCAAGGGTATCAGTTTCTTTCTTTTCTGTTCACTATTAATTGAATATCCTGAGGATAAGGATCTTGTCTAATACTTTCCTTTCAAGATGTGCTATACTGGGAAATGCACAGCGTTCAGAATTCATGATACCCGGGGTCAACTAGTAATCCGCTGTGCCATTTACCAGCTGACAGACCTTGAGCACATCGTTTAATGGCATCTACAAAATGAAGTTAAGATCTGTCCTACCTACCTCTTTAACTGTCCATCTATCTATCCATCTGACTATCTATCTACCTACCTGCCTGGTACCTACATACCTACCTATCTAACAATCCAATAAATGTGAAGATTCTTTATAACTTAAAAGTGCTGTGCAGATGGTTTGGGAGGATTCACGCTTAAAGTTTTTCATTTAGGAAAGGTAATAACTTCCCAGTTTTGCCTAAACAAATTTGAGTTGGGTTTCTGTCCTTTGTAACACAAAGAATCTGACTTTTGCAGTAATTTCCTTCAGAATTCAGGTACCTGCCGCATCTGACTGTTCAGCTGAGTCAGATGAAAGGCAGCGAGTGGCACAATGCAACTGACACAGACACCTTCTGGAGGCAAGCTCAGAGCCAGGCGCTTCCCCAGGACCTGTCTCTCCAAGTATGAGGGTGGCAGTGTGGACTGACCAGACATGTGTGATACTGGCTAGGGGAGCTGAGAACAAAATTCCAACCATGCTCTGCCTTCATGTCCTCAAACTGAACCTTGAATCAGATGAGGACCAGATCTTTTGGCCGCTGTGGGGTCACTGGTGTGTTCTTGTTATTGGTAGAAATAAATGCTCTTCGTACTTCGAAGGTTCAAGATTATTACTTGAGGAAATAAATATGTACATCAAATTACAGATGTTAGGAATTCTGGTTGCTTTTGGGGAGCAGAACCAACTCCTAAGACAGAGGGAAATGCAAATGCTTCCTTGTAATAAATGAGCAGTTAACAATCTTGTCTGTGGTCAGTTGAGAAGGAATCATCCACGAGGGACAGATCTTTCAAGAAACTAAATACCTTTGCTATCCAGGTTACTCTTTCAATGGGCATTAATGATTGACAGTACATGTAGAATGACCTGAGTTATACATCCTTCTGTAATTAAAGTTTTCCTTTGCCCTCTCTTGGCTTCTGTGACTTGATACATATTGCTCAACCTTACCCTGTCTACATTTTTGGGTCCAGGAATTGGGAATAATATGAGCAGCTTCTGTATTTTGAAAGAGCCTAGATCCTAGACATTAAAACACTGGGCATTAACTTGTTAAGTACTTGACAAAACATACCCACCTAGACGCTTCACGAATAACGGCATTTGTCCTGAGCTTACTGAGCCCAGAGGAAGGCTTTCGGCACTCATATCTATCAAGTAATATGTACTTTTATTGACCTACTCTTACCAACGTTGCTTCCCACTTTTGGACAGCTTTATCTCTTTCCATATCACTTAAAAGAATATAAAAATATTTGTAAAGAAAATACAATTTCCCCACAAAAAAATGGTTTCTATGGAATTAAACGGTGATTATGCGTGAGTAAGTTAGGACTTGCTGCCTTTCTCAGGCATGCTTGGTTTTCCAATGCTGTGCCATTTCACAGCTCATGTAAATAATACTCAAGCAGGCAGGCACAGCCCTTAGATAGCTGTGTGCTTTTCTCCTTCTGAGGTCTCAAGTCAGGTTCACCTCAGCAAGTGTTGTCTTATGTTCAACAGAGAGTGGGGCTGTTTTGATCATCTTATCTCATATGAGCGAGTACAGCAGGAATGCTTAAAAGCAAAGACTCTGGAATCCTACAGAGCCGGATCCAGACACAGGCTCTGCTTTATTCTGACTTTGAACCTGGGCAAGTGGCTTCAACCCTTTAACCCTCAATGTCTTCATCTGTAAAATGAAGGTTACTTGAACCTTCACTATTGTAGGACTGAATGAATTAATCCGGGCAAATAGTTTAGCAGAGTGCCTTCTAAAGAGTAATGCCAGATAACTACTATTGGCTATCATTTACAGGTCAGGGATGCAAAACTCACAGAGCTTTGTCAGAATATAGTGAGATTTTGTCTCTCAGTTAAATCCGCGGTTCTCAACTGGGGGACAATTTTGTCCCCCACCACTACCTGGGGACATTTGGCAATGTCTGGAGATGTTTTTGGTTGTCTCTATTCTTGGGGGGTGGAGTGGGGGGACTGCTACTGGCATCTAAAGGATAGAGGTAGTAGGATGTTTGATTTTTGAACAATCTACAATGCACAGGCATCCCCTACCCCCAAAGACACACTTTTCAGCAAGGAATTAGCTGGTTCAAAATGCCAGTAGTGCTGAGTTTGAGAAACTCTGAGATAAATGGAAAGGAATTCTTCCATAGATGAGTCATGAATAAATCCTAATCAAGAAACCAGTCTATCAACAAGTGTTTGTTGCCTTCTGCTCCACGTATAACATCATTGCCTCCTAGCAGTGGAGCTTTTACAGTTTACATAATATCTTCACATCTATTTACCTATTAATTCTGACAAAAATGCTAAAAAAAAAAAAAAAAACCCAAGCTGGACTGGTATTAAACACCCCCTCCCTGATTTTTTTTTTTTTTCTAGCAGATGAGGAGTTAGGCTGAGAGGCTGAGTTCCTCACAAAAACACAGATGGTAATTAAACCCAGATGTTCTGCATTTCAAATACAGTGTTTCTGCCACTCTCCCATGCCCAGCATTGCATTTCTGTGGGGAAGGCAGGAGACATTTTAACACACGGTTCCTCCTCTAAAGATCTTTACTCAATTGTTAAGAGATTTCCACCCATGAACACTTGTTTATACCCATTGGGCTATCACAGATGCACGTTCCCTTCCCGATCCCCACTGCAATGCAGCTAACCTGAAACCAGAGTGTTTTCTTTCTCCCGAATCTCCGAGGGCTCTTTTGCAACATAAATGTAGTAACTTGTCTGCAAAACAAGGGTGCTACCCTTCTTTACAATCTGTACTTTTATAGCACATGCCATCATGTTCCTTTTTCCCCACCAGTCCTCCTACATAGCCCAGATGGTGCCTGGCCTGCTCTTGCAAACTACTGATTGCCACTGTTTCTTTCTCATGCTCGTCCTCTTCTGACTGTGAGAAGCTGAGGTTTACCCATAACGCAACCAACTTGACGCCCAGATGTTAGAATATTGCAACCAGTTTTGACACGTTAACTTTGTTCTTCTTAGTTCAGTAGCTATCAGCATGTCAGCACCTGTAGATTATTTCATTAAGTTTTGGAAAGCACTGATTTTTAATTCAGATTTTATGAAGGTTACAGGAATTTATTTTCCAAAAATAAGACAGGAAATGCCTAGTCATTGCATAGCTGCCTGATATCTCTAAAGAAAAGTGTACCTTCTTCTTTGCACACGTGTTTATGTTGTCAAATTAGCTTGAGATTATTCTGACAAATGAGTAAAACTGATTCTAGCTGACACTCAGTCACAGAGAAGTTTTAATATTTGAGCTATTAAAAAAGAAGCTCAAACACCAATAATCCTTACGGCAGAGGAAATAAACAATTCATGATTAATTTAGTGCATATTTATTATCAAAAAGTTATCAAAAGATGCTTGGAAAACTTTTTTCATGAGGAGTTCTTTGATGATGATAATAAAATTTGCTCTGTATTTCTTATTCAGATACGTGTAATCACTACCAACACAAACATCAGCAAATACTATAACAGTATACAACACTTCAACAGATAATATAAAGTTCAGATCAACTTGTACCCAAACAGGGAGGTTTCTGTTTGCTTGTTCCTGTGTTTATTTTACTTTGGAAAATATACCTTAATGAAAATCATTGAAAGTTCCCTGGTGCCTCAGATACTTCCAAGACAAATGACTTGGAAAGATACAGAACCCCAAGCTGTCTTTCTTCCTGCCTAAGGGTGTGCAGGGCAGTGGAGTGTAAGACACAATCATTCTTGATTTATTTTTACTTGGGTGGCTTTGGAAGTTACTCAAAATTAGTGTGCTCCATAAAAGACAGAACTGAAAGTGTAGAAGATGCAACTCAAGTGGAAATTACCAACTAGAAAGATTTTCCAGACTCCTCCCCTGACCCTCGTGGTGGGTTAAGTCACCCTTAGAGCTGATCACATAAAGACATGCTAAGTGATGCCAAGGCTGGCAGGAGGCACGTGAGACTTGTCTCTGAGCAGCCCTTCCTATGTCATTCCTCTGCTCAGAGCCCTCCCATAGCTTTCTATTGCTTTAAACGCTTTAATCTCTAACATGTCACACAGAGATCTTTCGAGACCTGGTCTCTGACCAGCTCTCCAGTCTCAACTGACAGCACCAGAAGAGGCAGGTGTGTGCAGGAAACTGCTAGCAGTCAAATCATCAAATACTCGTGGCATGCCTCCTCTTTCCCAGGCATGCGCTCAGCACAGCAGCCATCATTAGAGCGTGAAGAAAGGAAGTGGGGGGGGGGGAGCAGCCCCGGGCAAGGCTGTAGAGACTGGTCGAGGAGGTCTTAACTGTCATTCTAAGGATCTTGAACTTAACTTTATTGGTGACAGGTAGTCCCTGAAATATTTTAAGTAATTTTAGAGGGAATTGCTTTGGAAGGATTTCATTTTTATGGTGGTGAAAGAGGCTACTGTTTAGCATTTGAGTCTTTTTTTTCTTCATGACATGCCAATATAAAGCAATATAAAAATTTTCCTTTATGACCTCTTTTTGGGCATCAATTAATGTACTGAACAGAACTTCATCGAGAGTTTACCAAGAGCCAGGGAGCGTGATCTTTACTTACAATATGGTAAAGAACAAGACATTTTGATTCCTTTCCCAGGGAGCATGCAACAGGATGGAGGTCAAATAAATAGGAAAATGACAAATTATGGTATGTCTTAAGAAAGACACAAACAAGATGCTGAAATAGGAACTAACAAGGAGGGTTCCCACTTTTGATAAATTACTGGGGAAGGCCTGACCGAGATGGTGATATTTAAGCTGGGTCCTGAGAGATAAGCAACCAGCCATTCGAGGAGAGGAAAGATGAGCATTCCAGGAAGAGGGAACAGCTGGGGGAAGGTTAGCTATGGTGGCAGAGCTGAGAGATCAATGTGGCTGGATTCTCCAGGGTGAGGAGGAGTAAAGTACGAAGTGAAATTGCAAAGATGAAACCCGTAAACTCTGCTAAAAAGTTTGGCTATTGTTTCTTATTTTCTCTATGGGGACAGAATGTAGTGTCTCTTTAACATGGTTACATAGGTATTTTTAACATGAATTGTTCAATGTATATTTGTATTTCTGTAAGTACTAAATCTTAAAAATATTTAAAATAGATTGAGAATGACTTTAATTATCTTTTTCTGTGAAAGAGTTTAAAATGTTAATAGTTTTTAAATGATCTATTTTACCTTTTGGCTTATTGGACAAAAAAGGGAAAAATAAACACCATTTTAACTGATCTTCTGGGAAAAACCTATTAACATCTTAATCTTTCAGCTAATCATCAGTTGCTGAGACTATCAAAGGGGATCTTGACTTCCAGAAGAGAATTTCTGAGAAGGTTCTGGTTATGCGATCTTTCTCCTGTAAACTACCAATCGATTTTACCCTTCAGTGTATGTCATACTTAACAGAGAAGACAATTTAGTGGAGCTGCATCCTAAGTCGGGGAAGCTGATATCGTTTACAGCCCAGCCTCTCAGGTAAGGTTTCATTCCCTTTGGTGCAAGAAGATGTCATGTCTAATGACGTTGCCTTGGACCATTGTGATTTGGCCTGTGGCAGGGTTCTAAATACAAGTTGTGGGTGGACTGTAGATTTCAAAGTGACTTGAGAAATATCTGTACAAGTCTTATTTCCTTAAATGTCACCCCCCCAACATACACACATTAAAAGCTATTGGTTGTCTTTTCTATTAACTGGATAACAATCACAATGGAATGATTCTAATATTAAATAGTAATTGGAGCAAGGTCCAAGGTTGTTTGAAAGCTCAAAGGCTGCTTAGATAAATTAAAAACTCATCTACCTATGTATGGCATATATGTAATATGGAATGAAAAGACCAATGACTTCAGCTTATCAGTAAGAGTTGTGGAAAAAATCACCTGCCATCAGGTTTAAAGCTGTGTTAGCGTCCAGCTAAATGTATAACCCAGCTATTAAAGCACATGAAAAATGATAACATGTTTGATGCTTGTCTACTCCAAACTTTCTCCCACAATTCTTTTATTTCTCTTTATTTCAAACATGTTCTATCTTACACCAAGAAAACTTTATTGTGTTGTTACTTCTCTATTAATGAGATTCTGATTTAACAGTACAGTGAAATTATAGTAAGGAGTGGAGTTATTACAAGCTGTCCTGCGTATGAGTTAGATAGGACGCTGAGTGGATCCTTATGAAGCCACAAGTCTCTAATTATAACGGGGCCAGGTCCTTGAAGAACACATGTTTGTGTCTCATATAACTAATTAATGAAGACTGAAATAATTGATGGAGAATGTAACAGAAGTATACCAGTAGATCCTGAAGTTTATCTCCTTTTTCACCATTGGGTCTTTATCTGTAGGACTAATATTAATGGAGTAATTTGACAAAACTATAGCTTTGATGCTTTCTATCCAAATGGTGCAACATTCCTACAGGACACAGTTTAAGATTAAAAACCTAAAAATAAACTATGAATAGTAGATTACTGTAGAAAATTAAAATTAATATCAGTCAGTCATTTTTAAATCATTTTCTTACATTTTCAGATCATAGTGGTCTGTCTTCATGGCTAAGTAAGTGGTCTAGGAGTCCAAGCTCAGTTTATTCATTTTTCAACGACTAGAGCTTTCACGTTCATTAAACAGGACACACAAGGACTACACTGACTGACCCTTCCAGAAGGGAAACAATCTTCATTTCCAGGATTAAAATCTAAATAAATTTTAAAACCTCCCTTTAGCAGCAACACAGTAACAACAGCTGGTTAGCCAGGCCTGTGGGTATCTATGTAAGTACAACGTTGATTAATGGACTTCTAATGAAGTTGAGTGTAGAAGATAAAGATTAGAATAAGAAAAAATTACAAAGGATGAAGTGTTTCACCAGTTATGGACCCACCCATAGTAAATAATAAAGCTGAGTTAGCTAAGAGGCAAAGCTGGATGGAGACCCCATAGTCATAAAGACATTTTCTAAGAATGACACTATAGTTTACGTTTTGAAAAGCAGCGAGAGAGAAATGATGACCAGTACCAGTCAGACCCCACAAGAAACCATACACAGGTCAAGGGTTTTTTAATGAAATGAACCTTTTTCCCTCCACGTTTTTAATCTTTCCTTTCCAATCAAGTCTTGGGATTCCTTTCCAAATACTTAGCTAATTGAGGTCAATAAACCTTTAGGCAAAGATATAACTCTGTTACTAGAAAAATCTAAGAACCTGTCCTCAAATAGTTACATATATTTCAAGGTCTTGTATCTTTTAATTATTGTGTTAGCTTGATTTTTCTACATCTGCCCAATTCTTGGAAACAAATCTGATTGGATTTATGCAGATATTTTTCCAAAAAGATCTTCCCCAGTCTTTCTGTACTGTGCTACTTTGTTGGAAAGTAACAGGAATTTGCCTTTTTCTCATTTTGAGTTACTGTGTATTTTCCCCTTTGAGGAAAATGGAAGAGGCTGTAAATGGTATCAATTTACTTGGTCTTTTGTCTCTTTTTTGATGGGGGAAGGGAGAGCTCTGTGAGTTTCTGTATCTGTCTTTTGCTTCCAGTACAAGGAGACCGGGTCACCTTTTCTGAGGGCCTGACTTCTACTTTTCAAAAGTGGCCGAGGAAAGGAGTCAAGGAGGTTTTACATCAGTCGTTCGCTGAGATATACAGGGCAGCATCGGTACCCGCTTCGCTGAAAGGGAGGCCTTAATTCATCTCTTAAACTCTTATCTGAATGGCTGTGGCACTGGAGAAGACAACTACTGTTAAATACTCAATGCTCAAACAGAGATACTTTCACAAAACTATTAGATGGAAATGAAAACGTTGAACTATATATACATACATATGTAGTTCTTGAAAGGAAACTAGCTTGTAAGCAGTGTAGATTTTAACTTAAATTTCCAGATTTTAATAAAAAATTTAATAGAAAAATTGCAGAGTCACAAGGTATTACAAGTTTTCCCTCTTATTGACAGGTTTTAAAAAAATGCAGCACTCAAAACTTGACCTTTCTATCTGCTTCACAATCTGAGACTTAGACAGCAAGCTTAAGAAACTTTTGATTCCCTGTTGTCCTCATAGAGTAATTACCATATTCACACATTCACGCTGAGTATGATTTATGTAAGATTTCTGGAACTAAGTAAATGAACACAAGTACTGTGAACAATGTCATGGCAGGTATGCTGCCTGTTAAATTTTCTTTTCCAGATCAGTTTACATAGTGTAATGATAGCTTCGTTTTATCTACCTTTGAACTCAATTCGCCCAACAGTAAGGGATCTGAACTGGTAACACAGTCTAGATAACAGATAAAATCAGGTCACGTGGTACAAATGGAGGCTTCCATTCTCTCTTTTTTTTAAAAGAAACTTCTTAAGACAGGCACTTGACTCAAAGACATTTTTGCACACCACAAGCCTAAGGCACAGTTTATAACCTACGGTGACAAAATCAAATTATTTCAAGCTGAGAACCATTTTCTCCTATAGGATAAATTTTATTTGTGGACAAAATGCCCTGTGGAGGAGATCTTACAATCATATCACCCATTATCACAATCATCAAATGCATACAACATCTAAGTCCAATTAATAGAAGATATGACCATATGGACATCTGTTACAACGTCATGGTAAGAAGATAATGCTTTGTTTCTTCAGTCGAAGTGCTTTAGAAGCATTATGCTTCTCTGTACCTTTGTGAACTAGGTAAGCAATTTTCTATCGTCTGCTTTCTCTCTGTGCCTCAGTATATCCAAGGCAAGGCTGCTGCCGCTGACTCTCTGAATGTGTAATGATAACAATGAATATAAAATATCTAATTATGTATCCTCAAGAGGGACCATGTCTAATTCTGTGCTTTACATGGTGTCTTAATAAGGAAAAGAACCACATCTCTTCATCCTATCCCTTCCATTGTGTTAGTTAAAGTGACCTCATTCACAAAGCAAATGCTCAGGCAAAGGCAGCTTTTAGCACAAACATACATGAGGGTGGTTTGTGTGTGCTCACGGCCAGCTGCTAAAAGTGGGGGAGGTGAAGCACTTTCAACACAAGAGGTTCAGTCGGGCGGCTTTGCTCCTGCACTTTCTTTACAGCCCCGTCTGTCTCTGGGGTTACTGCCCAGGGAGGAGCTGGGAGCTGGCAAGAGCCAATGGACACAGAGCCATAATGTTCTGAACCTGTATGTTCAGGTGCCAGCTCTATGAAGGGAAGATGCTGTAGGGGGACAAAAGAATGCTTTGTTTAGGTACATAGACAGCTGGTAATGTTTCTGAGCTCAAAGGGAGCACAGACTCTGTGTAATGTGGTGCAGTGTCATACAACTCAAAGAAATGCTGAGCCAATTTGAACTGCAAGCATCATGGAAAACATCTGGATGACTACATTACTTTGTGGCTTGATAGATATAGCTTGTTATTTTTACATTTTATACATATAGTGTAATCGTTAGCTAAGTGAAAAATTTGATTCCTGTAGAATATTTGCAGATGTTGACTGTGATTACGATTGTTACATTATGCTTTACTGTCACCTTATTGGCTTTTATTGAGGCTTTCATGACTCAAAAGCCAGGCGATAACAGCACTTTTTTTTTTTTTCCGTTGTGAAACTGACATTTAAGACAATATTGATTATGTCATAAATCTAATATAATACATTGATTTTAGAGTTTGGAATCAGAAAAATTATTTTTCTCAAAGTCTTGATGTAAGAATTATGCAGTCCATCATGTTTGCTTTATTGCTTTGGCTCTCAGGAATCTCAAAGATCAATAATAAGAGTGATGATATAGTCTTTACATAATGAAGTAATTTGTTTTCTCATTCATACAAAAGCAGTCCAATCAGACAGACCCTGATACATCATGCCAGCTACTGTGTTCTCTTACCTGCACATACTGACTATACCACCCACATGCCAGAAAGACTTAAAATTTCTTTTGATTCTAGGAAATTGGCTGTCAAATCTTTTGGTACTAATATGGTTAACCCTTCCTTGAAGAAAAATGATACAACGAAAAGAAGGGAATTAAAATCCCTTTGTAATTAATGGAAGTCAGCACAGTGTAAGCTGGTGTAAAGACTCTGGATTCAGGATCAGACTGATTTGGATTTGAATCCTAGTTCTATCTTTCATCATTAGGATTTGGGGCATACTGCTGTCTTTTTTGAGTTTCAGTATTCTATTTGGGGAATACTCTTAAAATGGCAAAACTCTTAAAATGGTGTCTAGAACATACTAAATATTCAGTAACTATCGACTACTGTTATTTTTAATGATAATTATTAATGCTTAGACTAGATAATACTGGCTAAAATTTGAAAATAGATGTTTCTAGATGATTCTGTAAGAAATTCAAAAGAAATATTAATGAGCTATTGAACATTTTCTATTTGAATTCAGAGGTTTGACAAGCACAGGCGACCCTTGAACAACATGGGTTTGAATAGTGCAGGTCCACCTGCAGATCTTTTTCAAAAAATGTAGCGCCTGTATTTTCATTTGACAGAACTCTGAGCGTGGGGAAAACTTTATGTTTGATTAGAGATCACAACACGTGGAATCAAAAGAGCTAGGGTTTGAGTTCTGATTATATCCAAACTGTCTCAGCTTCCTGCCCTTGGGAAAGTCATTTATCAACTCCTTTGTTTTTGAGGCAGACGTAGCAGTAGGAGGAATTTCTACTGCTCAAGTTGGTGCTCAACCTCTATGTTGTTCAAGGGTCAGCTGTATTCCGTTACATATATTTAAACACTATATAAAAGACTTAATAATACCTGTATAATATGGAAGTCTAAAATACATGTAGGATTTAATAATACTTTTATTTAAGAATGCTAAAACTATGGACATTGTTTTCATTAGTGATGAAATCTCACTGATTAAGATTGATAGAAGTCAAACAATTAGTAAGTTAAAGAAGTAAAGAACACCCTAAGGTTCCACAGGTCCCCAAATCCAGAAACTATAGTACTGATTTTTAGAGTTTATAAGTCTATGATAGCCCTATCCATCAATTTATCAATATGTTATCTTCTAAAAGTTTCCTTGTAACTCACAAGGTTGAACCTCAGAGTGAATTTTCTTACAGGAAATACATTGTAAATGCTGAATTGTTTTAGTTTAGCCCTTCTTTCCAAAGCCATTTTAATCTTTAATAACAGAGCTAAAGTTTTATGTTTTCAATAAAAGACAGAAAGCAATACTTTGGTCACACTATTTATTCTAAACCTAGTAAAACATATTTAAGCATGCAGAATATTCATAAAGCGTTTCAATAAAAATTTTCCTATTATGCAACCTAAAGTCAAGAACGATTGAAAAGAAACAATTAGGAAATTTATTTGGAATAAGTTTAACTAGATGTGGACAAGAAGGCCAGGAGGTACTTTGGTGTACAGCTTAGTGGAGAATTCTGCACCTTTTCACGGTTTTCGAGGTTCAAGTCAATAAATGTATTTTTCAGTTGCACCTGCCCTATTGAGACTGTGCTGCATATTTCAATGAAAGGTACATAAAACATCATCTCTGTACTTCTACACCACTGAAGGTCAAGTCTAGCTGCAAACCACAGGGAAATCCAAAATAACCTCAGGTTAAATGAGACAGAATATGTTTCTCTCCTACTAATACAGCAGTCTAGGTAAGTAGTTGGGGCTAGTAAAGGGCTTCACTTCTTTCCCCTTGCATTTCTGCTGCGTGTGGCTTCTGTTCCCAAGGCCACCTCATGGTTCACGATGGGTTCAGGAATTTAGCCATCCCACCTGTGTCTACAACAGCAGGAAGGAGAAACGAGGAAGAAATGGGCACATCCTGATTAGGAGAAAAACATTATTAGACCTTTTAATTTTTTTCCCACTAAAGAGCAGTTTTAGATTCACAGCAAAGCTGAGTGGAAGGTACAGAGATTTATCATATACCTCTAGCTCCCACACGTGCATGTCTCCCCCATTATCAACAGGCCCCACATTCTTCTCATTTTTAAGGACATTTTCTGGAAATCTCATACGGCATTTCTGCTTACCCCTCGTTTGGCCAGAACTTAGTCCTATGGACAGTCATACATGTGTGTCAGACCGGGAGATGCAGTCTGTCAGCTGCCCCGCAATGTACCCAGCTAAAATGGAAGTTTCTGTTCTAAAAGAAGGGGAGACTGGAGACTGAGGGCAACCAGCAGTTTACATGGCATTCTCAAGGCAATTGCAACAGAGAAGCTGGGTGGTCAGCAAAAAGAGAAGGATGATTCTGGGCATTACGAGTGAAGGACCATGAGAGAGGTGCACACAAAGGACACCGGGCTCTCGGAGAGCAAACGCAGGGGAAGAACCAGGATGTCTTCTCGACAGGAGTGACATCTGAGGACAACCTGGTGGGTGGGTAGGACCTCGCACTCTGTTGCCTACCTCAGTCCCCTCTGCTGCTTCATTTCTAGCTGGCAGAGCCTGAGTGAGGCCCCTGTTAACACGAAACCCCTCTTAACCAACTTTCCCAAAGAATGGGAAGACTATGTTAGTTACAGCTTAGCTCACTTTCGTTAAGAACTAAACATAAAATGTTCTTCAAGAGAACATGAGAGCCTCTCGAAAAATGTTTGAGGGACCCAGGGGATCTTGAATTCTTGGTTGAAAAACACTGCCCTAAGCCCATAAAAAGGAAGAAAATATTTTCCTCACTGTCAGGCGCAGTATATTACGGTGCTTAGGTGCTTGGTCTAGAGCCTAACTGCCTACCTGGGTTTAATTTTTAATTTTGTCCCCTCCTGACAGCAGGTTTCTGGGCATGTAATTTAACATTTTTGTATTTCAGTTTCCTCATCTGTGAAATGAGGATAATAATAGTACCCACTTCATAGGTTATTATAAGAACAGAAAGAGCTAATATTTAGAAAGTACACAGAACAGTGTCCCACATACGGTTTGTGCTATGTTAAGTGTTTATTAAATACATTTTTAAAATTTCAAACTGTTTCTCCTTCCACAGAATCAAAAATTCTTAACATTTTGTTAAGTCTGGTCCCTTTAATTCTTTGCCCTTTGTGTGTCCTGAGAACAAAAGAAGGGATCTTTCACTGGCTCATTTTCCCAGAAGGTCTCACTTCATTAGTCACATGAACAGAACCTTAGAGATCTCTAGTTTAGCAAAGATTCAACTCAATTCTGAACCACTGTCTACTGTTCTTCTCAGATTCTACCTTGGGAAAAGGTCAGGGGAGTGGTCCACTCTTTCTCTTTCAAAAATGAGCCAGTCCTGGGTTTGAATTCAGGCTGTGCAACTTCTACCTGCATGTTCCCTTCACCTTCTAAACTTCAGTTTCTTTATATGTCAAAGGGAATAGCAATAACTCATAGGATTTGTGATGAGAATTCAATTAAATGATGGATAGAGAGGCTTATCATGGTGCCCAGCATATGATAAATGCTCAATAAATCACATTCACAATTATTCATAGAATTGATGACATCATAGTCTAGATTCTGTGAGTGAGACCCAAAGGTCAGATGATCAACTGTCATGTCAATTAATTGGTCCTTCCAAATGCTAAGTATACAGGAATCAGTGTGAGCTGGGAAGTCACCGAGAAATCAATGAGAAATCCCTGTAGCTGAGGAGATGAGATGGTAAGGCGAAGTTCTAATGATGGAGAGGTGAGTTCTTGGCCAGGGCTCTGCCTTACAAATCGTACACTCTTAACATGAATACTAAACAGATAAGAAAAACTATCAATTGCTGGGGGATTTTTTGCAAAGAGAAAATTTGACATTATGCAAAGATCAAAACTGAAGTTTGGGCAAAGTGAATTTCTGATTGTTTTACTAAGTGAGAGGATTGCCATGATGCATAACATGAAACCTCAATGCAGAAACAGTGAACTTTAATAGCATATGAAAGTAACATTTCAACTTATATCTCGAAATTTCTGGGTGGAAGTGAGAATACTCTCAAATAAAAGCACGTGTTAACATGGCCATAATTAATTATTTAAAAAAATTTAAAAGGTCTCTGGAGAGCCGTCTATCAAAACTGTCTTCTGTATAGCCAAAGACTTCCTATAATGGACTGATAACCCCATAGTGTGCTTTAGCTTTCTTTCACTTTTTTGGATCCACAGATCTTTGTGATCTGCAAACAGATACCACTCTCCTTAGTTAAAACCAAATATTGGTTTGATGTTAGATTCAAGTTTTCTCAGATGGCATCGGACAATTAAAAGTGATCACAGTACATCATACTATCCAATTAATATTTCCTTTCCTAAGTTCAGAGGGACCTTTATAGGACTGAATCTCTGGGAACACCTCTCGCCATGATGAAAGACTGTCACTATGAGGTTTCCATCATCTAGGGAAACTGCATACACCGGAGCCCGAGGTGGAGGCCCATTATTTTCTTTTCTGGTTTTTGATCCACACCAGATATTTCTTGGGGGAAATTTAAATAATATTCAAGTTCATTTTGTTGGCAAAGTACACAGACTTGTACTGTATAATTTCTAATTTTTTTTCTGTATCACCTCCTTGAGTTATTTTTGACAAAGTTAAATGAAACAAAATTTTACTCTCTTATTATTTCATAAAAATATAACTCCTAAAAAACATATATTTCTGGTACAAAAATTCATGTGAATTTGCTTTGAGTAGTACATCTGAACTTATGATAGCCTTTGGCCTGCTACAGAAGACAAAATGCCTAGTCTATTCTTGGGTCTCTTATTATTCAGTAGACAGGACGGTGTTAGTATAAAACGTATTGTTAAAACTGGACAGAAACAGTCAGAATAAACTGTTGTAAACCTTCAATGAAGTGAAGAAGTAACAATTTCCACCCAGGGATTGCTCCATTTGAGGCCAAAATTATAGTTTTGTTAAGGGAGAAAAAGTTCACCAGATGGAGGGCTGTTTGAATTCACAACCATATGTATCTTTTTCTTCTGAAAGAAAGAGGCATTTGTTTCCTGACATGTCATCAGAAAAATTGTTCATTTTTATTCTTCACCTGTCACTCAAAGTTGTCACTACGCTTAGTGGCTATTTATTCTGCACATCATTCCTACCTCTAATAGTGCTGTCAGCCTGTCTGGTATTCATATGCCAGTAACACATTTCTTTATACTTCAAACACAACTTCTGGAAGGTAACTTCCTCCTTCTGTTATAAATCCCAAACCAGTCATTGCAAGAAGTTCCAGTCTGCTCACTCTCCTCTCTGCTCTTCATTTTTAATCAAAATAGGAACTAGTGACATTTTCCTTGATTAGTGGGGCCTTGTTTTGAATTGTTCCTTGAGTTGAAGCATTCATTTCAAACTGATCTCTCCAGGCACTTCCACTGAACATTCTTTGGAACAAACGGCACAAATTCTAATTCGAATGGCAGAGGGTAAAGGTGCAAATTGATCTGTAACCTTCATATAATAAATATTTCAATAAATCTAACTCAATAGTAAAAATTAAGAAATAGTGATACCCATTTGCATTACTCATTTCTTTCACCTCGTCCGAGAGCTCAGAAGCTCACACTCTTCAGACAGATGTAGGCTGAACAACAAACTGGGAACTCCATCAAATGCATAATTTAAAAGCATTTGTTTTGCAAAACAAAGCAAACAAAACCAAAAAATCAAACCCAAACAAAACAAAAACTGAGAACTTGAATCCTTTCTTTCCCACTAATATGCTGCATGATTATAAATAAATTAATTAACCTCTCCATCCCAGCAATTCCCTTGGCAATGAAGTGAAAACCAAAGTTATTGTGTAGAACAAAAATACTTACTGAGACTGTCCTTGAAAGATTTTTATTAAGATTTCCTCATCTAAACATTTATAATAATCTATTTACCAAGAAAATATTAACTAATATCTAACAAAGTTTAAAACATAATTATTTGAATCAACCACAATAATATTTTGAAATATATTATCTAAATGAGCTTAAAAGTGAAAAATGCAAGATGGCCTTAGGATTTCCATTTCCAAAGTTTTAATGTTTGATATGGCTTCTTCAGAGGACACGTGTTTCATCATATATCACTAGAGCAACTCTTTTCTAACTGACGATTTAGTGGAACTAGGTAGAGAGCAAAGTCACTAGATACAGGAAGGCTAAAACCTGTCCTCAGAGAGAAATAATCTCCCAGAGAGGAGTGTATGCCTTCCCCCTTACATCATGGTCACGTCGTGTGATACTGCCAAGACCACCAGACTATGGTCAGGAGACCTAGGATCCAGCCCTGCTTCTGTCATTAAAAAGTCCCTTGACCACTCTGGGTCTCAGTTTCTTCATGTGTAAAATGAAACGTTTGGGCCACATAATTCCTAAGGTCTCTCCCTATTCAAAGATTTTATTTAAGAATCTGGAAGCTGATTTATACTGCATACAAAAATAGAAAAGCTAATAAAAAATAATTTTAAAAGTTGTGATGGTAATTTTGAATGTAAAGATGAAACAAGTTGTGTCATGGTGTATTTAGCTAAAATGACAGATCTGTAAATGGTGGTGGTCTCGATCTTAAAAATAAATTCTCTGCAGCAGACAATGAACTGTCAAAAAAAAAAAAAAAAAAAAAAAGAACCAGGCATGGCTGATAACCTGACTCAGGATAACCGTTTTTTTTTCCTGGACCAAGATTCCTTAACCTCAGTGCTACTGACACTTTGAGATGGGTGTTTCCTTTTTGTTGGGCGGGGGGGGGGGGGTCCTCCTGTGTAATTCAGGATGTTTAGTAACCATCTTGGCCTCTCTCCACCAGATGCCAGTAACATCCCCGACACCAGAAATGTCTCCAGGTATTTGTGTCCAGCTGAGAATCACTGCTCTTATGGGAACTAGCTGGTTCTCTGGCTTTCTGTCTTAACCTGTGTCCGAGGTACCAGAGTTGTCATGATATTTCAACACCTTTTAAATACATATAGATACTTCTATGAACCGAAGCCCCAAAACCAAGAATTACTACTTTAGTACAGAAGTTATAATACACGGATGCTTACTTGTGCCAGGCACCAAACAATCTCTATTTCCTCAGACCAGTATCCATTTAGTTATCTCCTGTATTATAAGAAAAATAGAATCTTTATTCCCAAAGACCTTACTTGATGGCTGGAAAGACACACAATCCATGAATGTAATATGGGCTTCAGCCCTTTTACAAAGTAGGGCTCTGATGAAGTGAGTGTGACTCAAGAGGGTGTGGAGTGAAGGTCTGATAAGAGTGGACGGGGAAGGTGGGTGGCAGAGACAAGGGAAACATTCCTTGCAGGGAGGCACTGCCAGGGCAGAGGCAGGTGACAAGCCATGCATGAGGGACAGCAGGCGCCCCAGGAGCAGTGAGAACTCAAAACCAGAATGAAAGGCAATGGAGGCTGTAGGAGGAGCTTGTGGGGTCCTGAGGTCCAGCCCAGGGACTTGGCTTCAATTTTATATGTAAACAACAAGAAGGCTGATCTGGAGAGGGGCAGCGAAGTGAGAGGAGCTTTTTGATGGAAAAAACATCTTTTATTCCTGTGATGAAGACTCCGAAGGAGACTGAAAGACTTCAAAATGCCATGTTGCTTCCCTGGATGGCAGTCAAGGGATGATTTTAATTTTTCCTTTCCACCCCCACCGCACAAGGTGATAAGCATGAAACTCTGGAGACTAGCAAGCCTCGTACACAACCATTTCACAGCATCTAAGTGATTCTGTGACCAAGATTTCATATCATGTAGTGGCTATGTCTTCATCACAGGAGGTTGGAAAACATCACCTTCCTTGCCACATTAACGCCAAAGACAGCAATGCCAGAGTTATCCAGAGCGAAAAGCCATGCAGAATGCTGACTAGAGGATGGATGTTGTGGACCAGAGGATAGATGTTGTGGTCACACGGATTTGGGTTTGAGTCCTAACTCCATCACGTACATTTGTGATCTCCAATTTTCTCTCCCCTTTTTATGGGGGGGGGGGGGTAATTGGGTTTATTTATTTAAATGGAGGTACTGAAGATTGAACCCAGGACCTCATGCATGCTAGGCATGCACTCTACCACTGAGCTATACCCTACACCCTCCAAATTCCTCTTCTAAAAATGAGAATAATAGATGCACTGGAAAGAATCATGGGGTTTTGAAAATACTGGGATAAATCAATTATATAGTACATAATATATAGTTTATACTCTAAAGCACTTAGCAGAATTCCTGGCATCTAATAAGGACTCAGTAAATATGAACTACATTATCATTCACACTAAAATGTAAATACTTCTCTTTAAGAATTTTAAAAGTATACCATAATCCCCTTGAGGCTGCCTTTCCTATGTAAATATGTTCTGTGAACCCACAAAATGAGAAATTTTTTAAGAAAAATATATGGTATGAGGAGGAAAGCTTCAGCTAGGCCTGGAGAATAGAAAGCGCTCAAGAGTGTTTTCTGTTGTAAGTAAAAAGTTAGAGGAGCATGGGCAGAGAAGGTTCCAAGCTTCTGGGGAGGCTGGGGTGCAGCCGATGCACCACACGTGGGCCCGTGGGATAAGGCAGGGCTGCGCAGTCCTGCCGGGCAGAAGGGGCATCTCTTAGAAGGAGCTCTCAGTGCTTTGAGATGTCGCCAAGTGTGCTGTCTTCCCCATATTGTTTCCTATATTCCCTTCTCCCTCAATTCCAAAGAAAATAGGAAGAAAATTTTGGAGCAGACCAGAGTCATCTCGCCACTCTGACACCCAGGAAGGAATGGAAAGAGGCATCTGACCTTGTCCAAAATGGGTTGAGGACATATAAGACTTGTTCCAGGACTGCTCCTTCCTTACAGCTCTTCATGTGTCTCTTCCCCACAGAAAGGACTGAGATGTCTCTTGTATGAGTGAGAAGGTGGCTTTATAGACAGTAATTTTAACCAGAAACCAAAGATCCTATGAAGAATATAGCTTAAGCCAAAGCTATTAATCAACAGAGGGTCTGACCTGTTGTGAGGCTGGAAAACAGGAGGGAGGGCAGGTAAGAGAGAAAGATCCAACCCCCAGGCCAGATAAGTTGCCAGGCTTCAGGGAGCTGAATGAGGTGCTAGTTTGCCAAACCCAACGCATTCATCTTAGTCTCTGGGTTCTATGTCCAGGATGCCAATCTGTGGATCTTGATTTATCAGGAGGAATAAACAATGTCCTTCCATTTGAGGCAGGTCTGATTTCAGTTTAAGACACTGTGTCGCTGAAGCAGTGACCTCTGGTCTTCCTGAGTGTTGACTTCTTTCTGCATTGGTGCCTTATCCTGACCTGGTCTCTCTGGCTTCTGATTCTGTCTTTGCCTCCTTGGTTCTCTCTGTCTTCAGATTTTCGTGTATCTCTGTCTCCAGGCTATCTCTTCAATTTGTCCCTGTAATCTGGTTCTGTCTTCTCCCTTAGCTCATCTTCTGCTGGAGTTCTTCTGGTCTTGGTTTATAATCTTTCATTTCACAACTCACTGTTGCTCAAGTTTTGGTGTAAGTAACAAAGGAGGAGAGTCTACAAAACCTCAGAAGGGACTGTTCAGTGTTTTACAAAAGAGGAACAGAGAAGTGACAATTATGAACATTGAATTTGTTCTTCTAAGTGCCCTTATATTGTTACTTAATTGAGCCCGTGAACTGACAGTGTGTGCCAGCCTGCAGTGTGTAGAGCTCTTGATGCGGGGAGGCACTGGAGAAGGAGATCACCAGGAAAGACTTGGTGAGGTGGAATCGTGTGGTTCTAAATGGAAGAAATCTTCCCTTCTGTCCTCACCCTCTTAGCCCACCTTCGTTGGTGGTTATGCCAGAGTTCACTTGAGCTCAACCTGTGAATGAGATGGGCTCCTTATCTGTCTTATTACCCAGATGTCATTCTGCATTTGATGTTTATTAAATATGGCGTCTTGTTATTACAGAGGACACTTTCCAGAGACTAAATGTGACAGCAAAAGCCAGTCCATGTCTCACATTCGTCAGTGTCCTGGAAAGAACATAACCTTTTGCATTGTTTAATTCCTATCCATTCCTCGATGTAAGTAAATGCTGACTCCTTTAAGATGTTTCTAACTTACTTAGAAGTCCTACTGCATTATTACCCGCCAGCACACAGAGAGAGCATAACTCCACGCCGGCTTTCTACCCTGAGCTGCTCCCCTTCAACTCTCTCCGTTGTTCGGCTGTAAGGTTTATGTCATGTTGGTCAAAATGTTACTTTTAACTCAAATATATCATTTTCATCAACTAAAGTTCTGCTAAAAGTGAAAAACTGGGATTAATATAAAGGATTAATAGAGGTAAGTGGTGAAATTCAGGATTATATTGCGTGTATCTTATGGATAACAGGCAGCCATTAAAGTCGTTAAAAATCATGATTTCAGAAAATGTTTCATGGCACAGGAAATGCTTATTGCACAGTCTAAGAGAAAAGAACAAGATGCAAAGCCACATAATTTGTGTAATTTAAAATAGGTGGCAACAAAGATTACATACGAAGAAAAACACTGGAAGGAAAACACCAAATGTTAACAGAATTTATATCTGATATGAGTTTATGGCTGATTTTCTGAGGTTTTTAAATTTCTATGCTTTCAAAATTTTCTTTTTTAAGTGTGCACTATATCATAAAAAAGGGAAAAACTTTGCTTCATCAGACCTTATAATACCTTTTCAAGCGACAGCTTCTAGTTCTACAATCTCCCAGAAACCTCCTCTCCTTTATATTCATTGCCCTTTGTAACTTTCAAACAGCTAAGCATTTATATGTACATCCGAACAGCTCTCAGTAGTAATACATTTCATGCTACTTCCTTGTGACTTGTGTAAATAGTTTCTTTCTTCTTCTTCTTCTTTTTTTTTTTTTTTCTTTGTAGTAAACCATCTATAGAGCTTCTTGGAATACAATCAAGAGAAAGACACTTTGTTTGCTTGTTTGTTTAACAACATCTAAGAAGCAGAACTCTCTCCAGAAGGTACAGGCTTGACCCTAAGCTCGCAGTCAGAAATCAAAGTAAAACGCAAGATGAGAGAGAGCGAGTGGTTGCGGGGCGCTCCACACAAGGCACTCCCATGGGTTACTGCGTGCCACCTTCAGACCCCATGCAACAGGTGGATGTTCACTCCTTCACACTCGTGAAGAATGGGGCTCAGTGAGGCCACAGGACTTACCATGGGGCACACAGCTAGTAAGTGCTGCCTCTTCCAGGCCTGTTTTCTTGACTGGCCTCTTCTACTTCACTTGGTCCTTAACACACGTATCTGGCAATGTGTGTGCACTTAGACAACAACCATGCAATTGAAAATGTAAATTTGCCAATGCATGACAGAAATGTATGAGTACATACATTTTTTTAATGCTTATCATTTTATACCACAGCAACTTACTTTGTGTATGTTGTATGTAAGCTCCTTGTTATCAGAAAACAAATGCTTTTTATTCCTTTTTAACTTCCGCCAGTTACCCTTATACAATGCCTTCAATCCAGAGTCTCAGCAGGTGCTCCATGTAGCTATGAAATCTTAGGCTGACACACTACTCCTGGCACGCTGCTATGCTGGATCTAGAGATGGTTTGGTGTACGTCATTATATTAGGACATCATGCAGATGGATAATAGCTAATGAGACAACAAGGGTTTCCAGACAATCAAAACGATTACTGTGAGAGTTACAGCGATGATCTCATGTGTACCTTCATAAAACGGACAGAATTAAAATTGGCCTATTTTGTAGCTAACTTGTAGACAAAATGGTGGAAATTGCATGTGTTATTAATGCTACTTATATAACTGTTTCCTAGCAGAAGAGCCTTATAAATTAGTGATATTTTCTTTACTGCTAAAATGTAGTAATAGCTATTGAATTCCAAATACATGGCTGAAGTGAGACACTTTGCTCAGTAAGTAAAGCTGTAGTAATTAAATCACCAATGACAAATGTACATAATAGTTCTAAGATTCCAAATATATTGCTGAATCAGAATGTTTCATAAAATCAGTAAGAAAATGATAATAATTAAAATGCCACCAACAAAACCAAAGCCACTGGACTTTCTCTTCATGCATTTTCACTCATTTTATTTAACAAAACTTCATGTGTATCCTAAAATTAATTGATCCATTTGTTAACTAACTGAATATTCTAACCATGTGTTGGGTGTTCTGCTGGATGTCACATGAAATACAAAGATAAAAAAGACACAGTTCCTGGCATCAAGAGTATTAAAGTCTAGTACAATATTTGTGTGCCAACAAGGACACAAATAACAGTAAATGAAGATGGGGAAAGAAGAGATAATGTGATCTGAGTGTAGAATGAGTCAGTCTAAAGACTCCAAAGGGGTTCTATCAAGTCATGCAGAGGCTGCGAATTCTGCTGGCCAGATGACAGTGAAGGTGGTTTTCGTAACATTTCACTGCAAGACGTGTAATGTTTATAAAGCCATGAACCATGTGGTCCTGTTGAGGGCAATATTGCATGCAAGGGAACTCAGTGACCAACAGTCATTTCAGAACATCTCAAATATTTCACTTGTATTTCTCAAACACTATGCAGGGTACAAATAGCTCTCTGAAAATCTCCTCAAATTTCCCCTTTTCTCTTTCCCACAAGCTGCCTTCACACCCTACAGCTATTCTCACTCCTGGCTTCTTTTCTGAGCCATTTCCTCTGCCCCCGGTTTGGGCTGTTTTCATTTTTCTCTGCCCACTCTCTCCTGTTCTTTATCAAGATTGACTCTGTAAAGTCTCCTCTCTTCCTACCACCTTGCAGGCGTTGCTGTCTCTGTCCATTCTCGGACGACTCTCCATTGCTGATGCCCAAAGCATTACTTTCTTTTGACATTTCTTCTCCTCTCTTCTCAGAAGACAGAAGGGAAGAAGCAGCAAAGAGCCAGAATCTTCCCACGTAGGCTGGAAAGACTCTTACATACGTAGTACAAAGGTACAAAATCTTTCCTAAAACCTACCATATCTGAGGTCCTGCACACTAGTCCTTTAACCTCTTGCCTATAGGATCACTCCGAGTGTTGTTGCCTATACATTTTCATATGTCCCTTGCTGCACATTTCACTCAGCTGTGATTCACTCAGGAAACAGCCTTCAACTGTAGAAATGTAGGTGAGGATCATACATATTTAGAGTATCATTCATGTGGAAGATGAAAGACAACAATCCCTTGTGTAAACTTCCTCTTTCTTTAACTCACGCTAGTATTTTCCAGTATTATAGGTCTCACATGGAAAAAGTGGATTCTTTCATATTAATATTCATGGACATGTGTCCATGTTGTGATACAATCAATGAAACATCATTAAGGAGATTATTTATCAAAATACATTATTTCCCAAAATTGATACAATAGGCAAACAGCTATGACTACTGGCATGTGTGTTATTGGAATGAATTTGTTAAAGTATTCAAGGATTATGAGCTGAGAGATAAATTTTTGAGTAGTTAGGGGGCTCTGCTACTGTGTTGGTAGACTGATTACTTATATATAATATATGCATATTACACACACACACACACAATTGCTTTAATAATGGCATTGGGTATAGAAAAAGAATTGCATAAATGTAAAAATCCCATCCAAGTCTTTTCCCACTAAATTCCTCTCCAAAGCTAAAAGTCTGAAAGCTGGTGGATGTGGGCTTTTCCTGTCATTCTTGCTGGAAATGCTAATGATCTGAGGACTCACACAAAATCCAGCACGCAATTGTCACTCAAATTTTTACTGAACGAAAAATGAAACCCCCAAAATCAGAGCACAGGATACAAGGTAGGAAGGAGCTGAGTGCATCCTGTTCATTTATACGCTGCATAACTGTCCCTGCATAATCACAGAGTGGCTGAAGATGATTCATCTGAAAGACCTATTTAAAGAAGGAAGTGAAAGTCAGGGGCTAAAAAATGACCCATAATCGGGTGCTGACAGTTGTGTGTTGAAAGGGTCTATGTAAAGCCAAACTTTCCAACCACAAAAAGGGACCTGTTTTGTTCAACATTTTGGAGTGAATAAATTAAGGGGAAAGTTGAACTAAGATGAAAGGTCTAGAAATAGTTTTAACCTTCATGCCTGACAAAGAGAAATAAAAGAAATCTACTGAGTAGATTAAACAACTCAAAGTCCAAATATGCATTTAATTTGAATTTCCATGAAAATTTGTAGAATTGGTAAGACGACTCCAAAGTTTATTTCTGATACAAGGTAGGCCATCTCATATGCCCCAAATTGAAATCATGTA
Source organism: Camelus dromedarius (assembly GCF_036321535.1). Taxonomy (NCBI): domain Eukaryota; kingdom Metazoa; phylum Chordata; class Mammalia; order Artiodactyla; family Camelidae; genus Camelus; species Camelus dromedarius. Next base: position 27,168,553 of record NC_087446.1, read on the forward strand.
CAGAAGACTTCACAATGCAGGGGCAGAATGTCTAGATTGTCTGTTGTTGATGTTCCCTGCTGCTTCTTTATAAGTTAATATATGCATTTATTCACTAATTCATTTCTTTATTCTTTTGTTCAACAGATAGCTAGTACTTCATGCTGGGCGCTGTACTGGGTTTTGAGGATACAAAAACTGTGTTTCCCTCTGTTAAAGAATGTACAGTCTGATTTGTAAGACAAGAAAATAGGTGTTAACTGTACAGTGCTATGAATGCAGTGACAAAAAAAGTAAGTCCCAGGTTCAGCCAAATTCAGCCTAGGGGATCTAAGAAGACTTCCAGGAAGCATTAATGCATGAGCTGTGCTTTGAATAAAAATGGGTTTAACCAGACGAAGGAGAGGCACTAGAGCATGGCTACTAAATGCATAAATTCTATAGTCAGGCTGTCTGGGCTCACATCTTAGTTTTTCCAGAAACTATGTATGATTCCAGGCACACACCCCTCACTTTTCTCCATGAGTGCAGATAACAACAGTACCTACCACTTACCCATCCCAGGGTCGTACAGATGAATATATGAGTTGATATTTCGAAAGCACTCAGAACAGTGTCTGTCTCACTGAAGTGTTACATAAGTGTACAGTGAACAAAGGGGCTGGGACATGAGTGTCCTGGTAGCAGGCGGAGCTGGTGCAGTGGCCTGAAAGGGCATGCCTGCTGCATTCAGGAGAGAGTTAAGAATAGAATGCAGGGTCCATATTGAAAAGGGTTGAAAGATAAGGCTAGAGACGTATGAAAGCTCTGTTAAAAGAATGTAAGTATTGTCTTAGACACCATGAAGAACCATGGAAATGATAAGATTAGACTCATGTTTTAAACAGGTCACTCTGGTAATGCTGTGGAGGGTGGACTGCAGAGTGGGAGGCAACTCTGGAGTCTGGCAGGCAAAAACGTGCTTTCCCAAATTCCCTGATAACAAGAATCACCTGGGGTGCTTTTTAAACATACATATTTCCAGGCTCCTTTCTGGGAGATTATTACTCAGAAGATTGGGGGCAGGTACAGTAATTTATGTCTTTATCGAGCATAAAATCATATGCTTCCTGTCTTCAGATTATTTCTGTCTTCAGAGATATTTTGCAAATACTGAGTTAGGTGGTAATCACAGGCATCTAGGTGAGGATGAAGGAGGACCTCAGCAAAAGTAGTAGAAACAGTGTGGTTAGAAATAAGGGGGCAGATTTCAAAAGGAAGAAACAACAGGACTTAGTGACCAATAATATGGAGCCAAGGATGACACTTAGATTTGTGCTTGCGTGACGGGGCAGATTGTGGAAGAATCTGGAAGAAAAGAAGTTCTGGCAGTGAGGTTAATGAGATCAGACTCAGACAGGTTGAATTTGAAGTGTCAGAGGGAACAAAGTCCGGTCAGAGGTTGCATATACAAGCCTGAGGTACAGGAAAGAGATTTGGGCTGGAGACATAAAATTGGAAATCATCAGTGTATAGGTAGTAACCGAAGCTTGGCAAACTCAAACATTTAATTGGTGGGTAGGGGAATATAATCCTATATTATTTGTTCATTTATGCATTCAATCATTCATTCAACAAACCATTTAAAATGCCTATTTTATGCTAGGCACCATGCTACACATTTTTTCCATAAAGGAGACTGTGAAGAAATAGCTAAGAGGACCATAAGGAAAAGAGTTGTGTTATCAAAGCCAAGGGAGACAACTGTGTCAAACGATGCCAAGATGCCAAATGAGATGATGAGTGAAAAGGATATAAGGAAACATGTAAATTAAGGTAGTTTGTAGTTTTCATAGAAACATTAAAAAAGAAAAGTCAAACATATGTTACATGGGTGCCACTGTTTACAGCAATATTGAAGGAGTGAAAATAACACTTACTTAGGGACAGATATACCACAAAGTCTAGGTTTTATAGCTTCCATGCAATAAACTCACAAAACTGTATTACAGGTAGTTAATTAGAGTTTAAGAATTGTTCCCAAATATGTCACATTTTTAGCCCTGAGAGGTTCATTCCTACAGATTTCAGCTACTCTAAATCTCTAGCTACTGAAAGGGAGAATGATTCTAAGATGCTTTCCAAAGACTTACGAAGTCTCTGCAGACCAGAGGCCAACTATGGCCACAAGCCTGCTCCCACCAACAGCCCTTGTGTTCTTCAGAGATTTAAAGGACTCAGACTGCCACCGCTGGCTTTGAAGGTGGTGGGAGGGGGCCGTGGGCCAGGGAATGCAGAGCCCTTGAGAAGCTGGGAATGGGCCTCATTTTTCAGGAAGCAAGAAGATAAGACTTCAGTCCTCCCATTACAAAGAACTAAATTCTGCAAATAACCCAGATGACTAAGGAACTGCTTCTTCCTTAAAATCTCCAGAAAGAAATGCAGCCTGCAGACTGTAGTCTGGTGAGATCTGTACTAGACTACTTACTTGCTAAACTATAAGGTCCTTAATTTGTGTTGTCTTATGCCACTAAATGTGTGGTAATTTTTTTTTTAACAGCAGAAATAGAAAATGAATGCATAAAGTTTTCATGGACAGAAAGTTGAACCTAACGGAGAAGGTGGCTATTTGAATGACCCGTATTTCCTAGCCAGAAATCACAAACAATCAAGAGCTGATTGTATTTTGCCTCCGTTTGCTTTCATTTTACTAACTTACGGCTCCCTCACCTTGTAACACGCTGCTCTGGACACTAAGGTACGGTGCCAGGGTCTGGTTGTGGGAGCCAAGCTCTTCTGATCTCCCAGCTGGGACCACATCCAGGTGACATTTTCCAACTATAGATACATCTTCTCATTAAACACCGGTCCCATCAAATTCACATCACTATTGTAAAGTATGGCTTTCATTTTTGTGTGCAGACTTTGAAAGGCAACAGATGCCAAGGGAAAATACTGTACACTTTTCCAGACACCTATTCTCTCTTCAGGTTTTCAAACCTGAAAACAGATTGCCGGGGTTTAAATACTGGCTCCACCCTACACCTTGTGAGTTGCTTAGCCTTTGGAGATGAGAGTGGTACACTGAAATCGAGGATTAAATGAGTCTGTCCACGTAAAACGCTTTCAACAATTCCTGGTATGTATAAACAGTGAGTGCTGGGTTGCTAATTATTATTAAGAGGATGATGATGTCTTTGCTGCCAGTTGGAAAATTTCTACCTCAACAGTGGATTCATACGTCCTAACTTTGCATTTCCTAGCAGGAGAGACCTCCGTTTGCCTTTCTTGTGTGCTTGTCCTGCTAAGATGCAGATCACTTCATCTGGCTTTCTTCCCCTCGAAGTTCCTGTTTCTTCTGAAGTAGAAGCAGGAAGAGAAAATCACATAGTGACGTTCACTGAACACAGCAGACTTCTGTCCAACGATTTGCTTTTTTTTTCCCCAGTTAAAAGGGTGTGTTGTCAGAACAGGGATTATTCTTTTCACTTTCCTTGTCTTTTCAGCTTTTTTCCAAATAGCCTTGATGTGCACACTGAGACTTTCCTCACCAGCACATGATAATAGGCCAAAAGATCCCCGAAATTCTGTTGTCTCTGAAAACAAAACAGAACGTTCTGACCAAACCTTTTACAGTTGTATAGTACACATCAGTTTTTTTGTATGTGATATTTATTTGAGAAAAGGCCTTCTCTGATATTAGGGACTTGATTTTACATAATTAAATCAGACATTAAAATGATGATTTGAGCCAACAGAAGAGAACAAGATACTATGTGATGGAAGTTATTTTTAATGAACTTATTTTCATGGCTCTCAGTACACAGAGGAGAAAACATATGGGTGATACTCCTAATTTAGTACCATGTTTGCTTCAGGCTCTATCTGTAGTTTTCTAGATGGGCAGCCAACTTTTTGGTCTTCATTTCTGAATGGAGTGCTGCAAGAGGTGCTCCCTGACATAACAGTCAACTGAAAATAACGCAGCAGAGTTAACATAGGCAGCTTTCTACACTGTGGTTACAAGATGACAGGGGCTTCCAAATTTGCACACTGTACATTGAAGTGAAAAGGGGTGCGGGACCTAAGAGCTCTGTGTGGGCAGCCTGACCTATTGGTATTTTGATTTGAAAATTTTGTTAGTTGCCATAGTAGTTGTCACAACCATGTGGTTTGTGTGGTCTCTGTGATACTGAGCACCTATTAGAAGCACCCAGCAAGCAGTGGTGTTTTACTTTTTCCCCCCTTGTGCATACTTATAGAGAACAACAACGTGTAGTCAGATTTTAAGTTGAACTAAAAACAAAAAGATGATCACTTGCATATCTTTGTGTAAAGCATGTTCATTTCCCAAATATTCTTTTCATTAGCTTTTTTAATTCAACAGAGAAGATATCAGGAAGTGATTTTTTTTTTTTTCCAAAACAAGGAGTCTCAGAAACCAAGGTTACAAAGCTTCATAAAAAGAACAGGAAACTCCTCTCTTGTTCTGAATGTGTTGTGTCAGCATGATGCTGCTCAAGTTCAGACTGAAACTGAAGCTGAATTGAAAGTGACTGTGTACGTCACGAATCCTGCAAACGGTGCCCACCGTGGCCTCAGATTACCTTGTCTCTGGATGTTATTCTCAGAGCTAGGTTTTGCAGGTGGTTTTTGAAACTCTGACAGGCATTATTTGGCTAGACGAAATATTTATGTTGCAATTGTTATAAAAAAATTGAATGCTTAAGGCTAAATCATCACAGCACTCCTCATCTTTGTCATAGAATTATTACATTTTTAGCTATTTGAATATTGATTCTAAAGTTAAAGTACATACAATAACGATAAAAACAGGAATGTTTTCTTTGGGTTATTTGATTTTTTAAATGTTTTTCTTCCAGTTTTATTGAGTTATAACTGACATACAGTGCTGTATAAGCTTAAGGTGTACTGCATGATGATTTGACTTACCTCATAAAAGGGTTATCGCAATAAGCTTAGTGAATATCCATCATCTCATACAGATACAAAATTGAAGAAATAGAAAGCAAATTTTTTTCCTTGTGATGACAACTCTTAGGATTCACTCTCTTAACAACTTTCATATGTAACGCACAGCAGTGTTAATTATATTTATCATGTTGTACATTTCATCCCTACTTATTTATCTTATAACTGGAAGTTTGTACATTTTGATTGCCTTTAATTCCTCCTTGCTTCACCCTCTGCCTTTGGTAACTACAAATTTGATCTCTTTTTCTATGAGTCTGTTTGCATGTTTCTGAAGTATAATTGACCTACAACACTATCTTTGTACGGTGACAGAGGGAAACTAGACTTATCGGTGTGATCATTTTGAAATGTATAGAAATATCAAATCACTATGTTGTGCACTGAGTTATGTTCTTATTTTTATCAAAAGAGGCTAGGGCTGGCTCTGATCTTGGTTGAGCTATATAGGACATGGGAAGTGAAGGATCTCCACTGGCTTGCAGACTTCATGAGAGAAGAATGTGGCACCAGTGGCTCTACTGGAATTGGCATGGCTATGCACGCTTGAACGGGGCAGTAGAGATTGACCCCTTCTTACTATTTTCAATGAAATTCCTTGAAAAATTTTGGGGTGAGCGATTGATAAATGTCGTTTCTCACATTTAATACACTAGATATATACACTGATTAATTAAAAACTAGGTAGCATGTTCCAACACTTCCGTACTGCTGTGGATTTCACTGCCTTTGAAGTTTATTGTCAGTAGATGTGTTCTAAGTGAGCTTTTATTTACTATTAAAGATACCTTGATCCTAAGAATTCTGCCAATCAGAAAAAAATGCAAGGAAACTATACAATAGACAAACTACTGGGAATAAAACCATTTGCAGTTGAAAAGTCATCACTTTTATAGTCTGGCTCTTCTATGTACTTTCCTGCTGGAAGTATCAAGGATTATGGAAATGCTAATGTTTTATTAGAAAGGAAATAGTGCATAGTGAGATGAAGACCCAACTAATGTCTTCAAAATTTTATTAGCTATATTAAATAATGCAAAAAATTAAGAAAAATAAATTTTAAAATTAAGAAATTAAAATTAAAAAATTTTAATTAAGAAAAACATAAGCCAGTATTAGCTTCATAATAAACTGCTCTTTAAAAAATTTTTTTTAAGTTAAATTTAAAAATTTTGAATAGATAAGGTATTCTTGGGGTTCAAAAAAACATAAGAAGTTATCCAGTAAAAAGTGTCTTTTATATCCATGTCTTTCATTCTTTATTTAGGTTTGCCCTTAGGTCCAACCTTCTGGAGAATAGCTATTACTAATCCTGGAGTCTTCATCTAGAATTCCTTCATGCAAATGCAGGAAAATACAGAAACATTATTTTCCTCTTTTTTACCCAAATGATGATATATTATATACACTCTATTCTCTTTTCACTAAACAAACACTTTTCTCCTTTTCCTCAATTAACACTATTTTCACTTAATATATCTTGAATATCACTTGATATCAGTACAAGGAGAGTTTCTGCTTTCAGTTTTTAACAACGACTTATAATTCCATTATATGGACATACTACTACTTATTTAGCCAGTTACACATTGATGGACGTTTGTATATTTCCTTTTTTTTTTTTTTTTTTTTGCAGTGAGTAATCTTAGACATGCAGCATTCCACACATCACTGGTGGGTATCTGGGTTTTCCTAGCCGTGGAATTGCTGGGGTGAATGGTATATACATTTGTAATCTGTATAGATATTAGCACACTGCCCAATTTATACTCCTAACTTCAATTTATGAGAAAACGTTTTTTCCCTCAGAGTCCTTCAACAGAGTGTGTTAGCTAACTTAGGATTTTTGCCAACTGAGAGGTAGAAAATGATATCCTGTGTGGTTTTAATTTACATTTCTTTTTTATGGGGGAGGCTCTTTATCTTGTCACTTACTTAAGAGCAAATTTCATTTCCTTTTTCTGTATTTAAAATGGGCAATGGTCTTATCAATTTATATATTGAGAGAATCTAGCTCTTTGTGATGAGTTTCGAATATTTCCCACAGTTTGTCTTTTTCTTTTAAACTTTGTTCATGATTTTCTTTCTGTGAATTAAAAAAAAATCCTTATTTGTCCAAATTCATCAATAAAATAATTTATGACTTGGGGGGTTTGAGTCATAAAAGTTTAGACTTTCCTAACCCAAATTTATAAAGAAATCATTCCAAGATTCCTCCTTACTGTTTTATAGTTGTACTTAAACAGTTTAAATCTTTGGCACCTTTGGAATTCATTCTGGCACATGAGGTAAGATACTACTTTACTTATCCTTAAGCCATTTGTTGACCAGTCTCTTTTTTCCCCCATTGACCTGAGGTGGCATTTTTTTTTTTTATATACATTCAATTCCTTTATGTACCTGATATACTTCTTCTGGAATTTCTATTTTGCTAATGGACAAGTATGACACTCTTAGTTATTTAGGCTTTTAATGTCTTTTACGGCTGGTCCCCTTCCACGTTCATTTTTCTTACTAAATTTAGCATTGAGTGATACAGGTTAAAGCTGTCGGGCTTTCATCGAGATCATGTTAAATTAATTTAGGGAGAACTGACACATTTGTGATGCTCAGCCTTCCGACCCAATAACATTGTCTCTCTATTTGTAGAAAGGCTACTTTGTGGCCTTCAGTATTATCTTATTTTTAACAGGTCTCACACTTTTCTTGACAGTATGTTTTTGTATTCTATCTTTTCTGCTGCTGTTATGTATACATTCTTTTCTTCCATTAAATCTTATAACTGGTTGTTTGAATAAATGAAAAACTTTTTCTCCTGGGTAATGATGTTGACTAATGACTCTAGAACAATGTTAAATGGTAGTGGTACTAGTGGCTACTAGCAAACACAATGAAGACATTTCCATTTCCATAGCCAACACAATGAAGACATTTCAGAAGCATTATGATGGCTATAGATTGAAATAGATACATTTTATTATGAAAAGACAGCTTCCTTCTAATTCTACTTCAGTGAATGTTTTCTTGGTTGTTTTGTTTGTTGTATCACAGAAGACTGATGAATTTTGTCTAATGCTTTTTCAGCATCTATGGAAAGATCCTGTAATTTTTTTTCTTTGGATTTGTTAGTATGATGAACTGCATTAATAGAGTTTCTAGTACTGGACCATTATGATCTCATTTGGTATTAATATTTTTTTATTTTTTAAAATGAGCTCCTGCATTCTTTTTTGCTAGTATATTATTTAGAATATTTGCATCATTATTAATAGTGACTAGTCTCTGGTTAGTGTGATCAAAGAATGTTATATGTATGGTTCTATTTTTTAGATTTCATTTAAGTTCTCTGTTGGTCATTTTTTGAAAAAAAAAAAGTGTATTCTGTATTTTCAGGTGCTGGTGTTTATGTCAATCATTTGTATTATATCAATTATGATATTTAGGCCACCTTATTCTTATTAATTTTTGCCTGTCTGATTAACCACGCACTTGGAGAGGTGAACTGGAGTCTCCCAAGATTATCATGTTTGTATTTACTGCTCTTAATATCTCCTGTAATTTCTGCTCAATGAATGTTTAAGTTATTTGTTGCACAGATATACTTCGTTGTAATACTGTCACTGGGAATTGAACATGTTATTAGCATCATTAAATTCTTTTCTTTGTCTTTTCTTTCTTTGTCTTATTTAAATCTGTTTGTCCTTATTTCCACCTTGTTTGCTATTAAGATTATGACTTCTACTTTATATTATTTATTTTTGCTTGGTAGACTTTTGACCTCTGTTTTATTTTAAAACTGTCTTAGTCGTTCCTTGTATTTGGTATGGAGTAGGGTTTTACTTTATGATTTAATTTGTAAAAATTTTCCTTTATATAGATGCATCAAGATGACATACATTTATTGACTTGACAGAAGTGTTGGGTCATAGTTTTGTTATTATTTTATATGATGTTTTTCTTTTTTTGATTTTTTTTTAACTTTAAAAAAAGTTTATTACCATAGGGTCTGTTTTCTTTGCTAATTGTCTTCACTGTGAAATTTTGCTAGGATATAAGTTTATGGTTTTATTTTAGTATTTTCATAATTATATCTTTATACAATGTCATTGGTCCTAATCGTCTTCAAATACAATCTATTACTTTCCTTTTATGAACAATGATAAAGGTAGTTTGTTTACTGTTCTTTACTTACCTCTCATTCTCCAATTTTAGTCAATTATCTTTCTTAATGTTCTCTTTTGTAGAGTTACACATGCTTGTAAGTCAGTTTTAAATTATAGCATTTGACTCTTGGCCATTGAAGATGGAAGAGTTCACCATTCTACTCATATGCTTTCCCTTTTCTCTCTCATTTTTTTAAAAAAAAGTTGAGTTCTTATTTTATTGTCAGGCATATACAATTTACACTATGTTCTTTCACCATAAACTGCAGTTTCTGTTAGTCTTAATCTTACAGTTAAATACATTCAGTGATCACTGCCAGTCCTCTTGGTGCAGTTCCTCCAGTTGCATCTTGATTGACTAAAGTTTTCCTCTAGTAGTCTCCCTGAAAAGTGCCCATGGGAACAATATTCCATGAATTCTTGCACATTTAAAACACCTGTAATTTTTATTCTTGAGGGTCAGTTTGGCTGGATATAGAATTATTGAGTCACCCTTTTTTGGTAGAGTATTTTGCAGGCATTGCTCCATTGTTCTGGTACTGATAACTCTTATGAGTAAGTCTGATTCAAATATGATTTCCTTTTTTTATAAATAACTTGATATTTTTGTCTAGATGTCTGACCCTCTCATTTCAAGCATTCAATACTTTTATTACTGTAAGACTAGTTATTGACCATTATGGGTCAATCTTTTTTCGGTCATGAAACAGCATGGCTTTGCAATATAGAGATCGAATCTATATTTAGGGAAAATTGTCTTAAACTGTAATGTTCAATATTTGTTTTGTTAAACATTTTAACTTTTCTCTTTGGGTACTCTCTCCATGCAAACATTGGATCTCCTTTGTCAGTCTTCCACTTTTCCTTTTTTTCTCTACTACTCTTCAGTTCTTTAATTTCATTCATTTTGTTTGCTTTCTTACTTATTGTGTTTTTGCTATGTCTGTTCTTTTTGATCATTCCAATTTTACATTAATTTCTAATATGATTTAAAAATTCTTCTTCTTTCCTGACTGGAGCAGCATGAGTGGGGCTGGTGGGGAAAAGGTCAGCATGTAGTGGCACCAGGGAGCAGAGTGGTAGAAGATGAGTTTGAAGAATCAGGCAGCTGCCAGATGGTATAAGCCTTAGGCTATGGCAAGGAATTTAGACTTTATTCCAAGTGTGATGGGAAACGACTGGAGGGTTTTAAGTACAAGAGTGACATGATCTGATGTGTGTGTTAATAGAATCACTCTGACTTCCGTGTAGAGAATAGCTTGTAGGTGAGAGGTGAGAACAGAAGAAAGGAGACCTCCTGGCTACTAGAATAATCCCAGTGGCCTGGCCAGGGTAGTAGTGGTAGCACTAGTGAGATGTGGTCAGATAGCAATTTCCCTTTTCTTTCTCACATCATGTAGCTGTTGCAGCAAATTAACCTATGCATATTTAAACATGACTTTGTATTTATAAGAAGCTCTTTAGTTGCAATGTATGTGGCCTCTTTAGGTAGCATTCAAATATTTATTGATGACTGACTTAGTGCCAGCACAGTTCCGGGAACTAATAATGCAGTGTTGAAAAAACAGATGTAATCCTGGGCCTCAAGGAACCTATATTTCTGCAGGTGAATATAATAATAAAACTATAGAAATAACTAATATTAAGGGAGCAAGTACACGTTCCAGGTAATGTTCAGAGCTTTTCCCATGTAATATCTTATTATTTTTCAACAGCCCTGTGAGATTGGTATTATTATTACAGATAAGGGTTTATCTTACAGGTGAAGATACTAAGTGGTTAAGGATCTCACCTAAGTCCTCACAGCCAGTAAAGCCAGTTTTAGCCTAGATTAAATCAGTGAGCAAATAGGTAATGAACATGAAGAAACATGGTAGAGAAAAAGTGATACACAGGGAAAGCCTCTCTGAAGAGGTGTGTTTGAACAGAGACCTGGTGCACGTGCAAGAACCTTATGCACAAGAGCCAGAAGAAGGGCATTCCTAGGCAGAATGAATAACAAGCATGAAGGTTTGAGACCAGAAAGAGCTTGATATGTGAGGAACAGAAAGGAAGACTGGATGGCTCGAACATGGGCAGGAGAAAAGAAAATGTACAAGACTGGAGATCCAGCTGTGGGTGTAAAGGTGCAGTGGAATGGGAGACACTAGTCAGGAGGTTATTTCCAGAGTCCGTGTGGGGGATGATGGCTTAGATTAGATAGTGACAGTGGAGGTGGACAGAAATAGATGGATCTGAGGTATATTCTGGAGGTTGAATTAATAGTACCTGCTAATTAGCTTGATAAGGGAATATAGAAAAGAAAGACTCAAAGACAATTCTTAGTGTAAATGTATAAGAATACCTGAGCACGAACCAATTGTATGAATTGAGTCAAAATAATTCAGCCTTAAATGTTTAAATTAGTATGGTAGGAAAGTAGATGGGGTCAGGTGGAGGTTAATGAAGGAGCTAACATTTATTAATTAAATGGGGGATAGACACTTCATATACGGAATCTCTTTTTTGTGCATAATATTCATTCATTCATTCAACAAATATTTGAGGGCCAGGGAATGTCTTAGGTATTGAAGATACAGCAATTGGGGGGAAAACTCCCCAAACCTCAGATTATCTGCTCTCATGAAGTTTACAAACTGGTGGGAATTTACATTCTCTATTACCTGTATTACCTAGGTATTATTTTTCCTCATTTTTTAGATGAGGAGCCACAACTTGTAGTGCATAAGTGCTTCATCCAATGTCATAGGGTCTAGATTTGACTGTGATCTTTATGATTCGAATGTTCATGTTTATTCCTTTACTGCATGTTGAAAATGCAGTATCCAGATACAGACCTCAATAACTACTCATATACATCAATGCAGATAATCTAGGAAGTTGCAGTTTTCCTATTAGAGTGTGTTTGTAATTTTTCTTTGTTCATTCCTGTTCAAATTGATGTTTAAATTCGGCATTTGCATTACAGGATGCATTACAGGATGCTGATAACAACCTCTTAATTAGGATTGAAGAAGTAATGGTCCTCTCAGAATCCGGGTGGTCAAGGGTCACCCTGGAAAACACATCTCCCAACCTCCAAAGTGCCTGAGTTTACGTAAAACAGAGAGATCCCCCTCATCTGCTCCACCCGCAGGCCCGTCAGGTTTCCTGCCTCTCACTTCATCCCAAAGCTGTATGTTTGAATATTCAGAAGCAAGGTTGGAGGTAGAAGTCAATTATCTGGGGCGGGTTATCATAACTGAACTGTTCACTTCCTGGTGGAGGCAAAGAACAGTGTAAGTAAAAACAGATTTCCAAAATGTTTGAGTTACTATTCTGAGTTCGAATACAGAGTACATTTATAATGAATTATCTTAAATGTTAATGGCCCCAAATAGTGTATAGAGGACTAACACAGAGGGAGTCTCCATGCAGATAAACATCATTAGTGTGTAAGTAGGAACACTTCTTCAGCTTCTATTTCCCTCCGGGCTTTCTAACAGCTCTGTGCATTCTCTTCTGCCTAATGTGAAGGCCTATGTGCTTTTCTTTTTGACTTCCCTAGTGAGCCTCCCCTGTTAAGTGCTGCATTTTGACTTGCCATGACTGAAAAAAACAGAAGTGCTTGTTCTTTGCTGACGTGAACCCCTACCTGCCATCTGCACATGCTCATTCTGGCAGCTCCTCGTGATACTTCAACTCCCAGGAAATCCTTGGAGGAATGAAAAGGACAGGGCCACCCCCACAGCAGAGTGTGTTCCCAGCTGAGTCACATCAGTGGGTTGGAGGCTGACATGTACATTGACAGGCCCGCTTCATACCCCAGCACTCCTGCGAATCAGCACCCAGCTGCTTGGAAGCCTGGCACGCCCCCACACTGGGGTGCAAGTTTGCCTCCTCAACTTGCTCTTCTACTTGGAGTGGAAGCCTTTCCCTATCCAACCAACCTTTCTGGATTAAGTGGGGTATGTGGAAGGGGTGGGAGAGAATCCCCTTGACCACCTGGATTCTGAGAGGAGCATTACAGGAACCTGGCCCTGTGGTCTGCTAACTGCTACCACCCACACCAGTCTAAACGGCCACACCCTGAGTGGCCTGGCCCCAGAGCAGCTGTCTGGACTGCCTGTGTGGTCATACCAGCCCTCAAAAAGAGACGGCCTGCCAAACCCTGGGAAACCTGAAGTTTAGGTCAACTTTATGTTTTCCCATTAGGCGCTGGGAAGAAAGAAGCTGTAGAGTGACGTGTGCATGACAGCCAGTGTAACTCTGCTTCAAACGTTTTCTGTTTTTGCCAGGTTGGTTTTCTGACCACCTGTTTCTTATGAAGATTTTTTTTTTTTGTATTAAATCGTAGTTTTACCCTTACAACAAAATAGGGCATAAATAATAAGTCAATAAAAGAAACTCTCAATTCCAGAACTCTACAAATCACCCTGTTTACTTAACTAAATCACATTAATATCCCTTGACTTTCACATGTCTTACACATATAGGATGCTTTATAATAATCAAGTCTCTGTTTTCAAATTAGACACGGGCAATTATAGGATGAGGGGTTTGGGTGTGGTCTTTTGGTGTTACGGAGACCTGTGTGTTTAATTCCTCCCGTCTCTTACCCTGTGTTTTTGGACAAGTTATTGAATTTCTCTAAGCCTCTATTTCCTAATCTGAAGAATGGAGATAATTATTATATAGCACTTGTCACACTGGATTGTTGAGAGGCTTGAGATCATGCAAATAAAATGCTTACTTTAGCATAATGTCAGCCACATAAAAGGCTGTATCAGAAGTGATGTTAATGAAGCTGATAATCCCACCCGTGATGGGTGAGTTTTTGTGTCCACTTGACTGGGCTAACAGATGCCTAGACAACTGGCAAAACATTATTACTAGGTGTGTCTGTGAGTGTATTTTCAGAAGAGATTAGCATTTGAGTTGGTAGACTGGGTAAAGAAGACTGTCTTCATTAATGTGAGTGAGTATCATCCAATCTGTTGATGCCTGAATAGAACAAAAAGGTGAAGGAAGGGAGAATGTACCTGAGCTGGGACATCCATCTTCTCTTGCCCTCCAACATCTGCACTCCTGGTTCTAGGGCCTTTGACCTTAGACCAAAGTGCACTACAGGTTATTCTGGGTCTCCAGCTTGCAGGTGGCAGACTGTGGGGCTTCTCAGCCTCCCTAACTGGCTGAGCCAATTCATATGACTGTATACACATCTCCTATTGGTTCTGCTTCTCTGGAGAACACTAATATACCACACTATGCTAAGTTTTCCCCCTCTTATACAGATTCATAACTACTGAGAGAGCACAGACTTTCAGTGATTGAGAATACGATGTTTTGGTCATTAGACAAATTAAAAAAACAACCAACTGGATCAATATAAAGTCCTTCATAGATGCATTTATAATGCAGCAAATAGATACTTGGCAAGGGTTTGATTAGTGTGCAATATTAGTGAAATACTCATAGGTATGAAAATTACTTCTTTTGTCAGGATCAACTTAAGTTTAATACCAGGGTGTGTGTGTGTGTGTGTGTGTGTGTGTCTGCTTTACTCATATTGTGAATTTTCTTCTTGCAGCCAATTTGGACAAATGACCCTAAAGAAGAGATATGTTGCATGTAAGGATGTAATTTTCAGCCATGAGTAGAAAAGGGTAAGGGTATCACCTGACTGCAGTTTTTAGGATGTTTTTAATGTCAACAAGGAGTTCCTTCTCAATGAGCACTGTCGGAATTCAAGAGGAATTTATGGAATAATAATTTCTGCACTGATCAGGGGAAAGTCTACTTAGTGCTTAAAAACTTAAGACCATGGTAACTTATTGTATCTTGTGATATCAAATTGACTACTCATTTAATTTATGTGTCTATTTTATTGAAGTATAGTTGATGTACAATATTATATAAGTTTCAGGTGTAAGACATGGTGATTCACAATTTTTAAAGGTTATACTCCATTAAAGTTATAAAATATTGGCTACATTCCCTGTGCTATACGATATACCCTTGCAGCTTATTTTATATATAGAAGTGTGTATATCTTCATCCCATACTTCTCTTTTGTCCCTCCCACTAGTTTGTTCTCTGTATTTGTGAGCCTGCTTCTTTTTTTGTTACATTCATTGGTTTGTTTTATTTTTTAGATTCCACACATAAGTGATATCATACAATATTTGTCTTTCTCTGACTAATTTCACTTAGCATAATACCTTCCAAGTCCATCCATGTTGTTGCAAATGGCAAATTTTCATTCTTTTTTATGGCTGAGTAGTATTTCACTGTATGCACATCTTCTTTATCCATTCATCTGTTGATGGACAGTTAGGTTGCTTCCATATCTTGGCAATTGTAAATTATGCTGCTATGAACATGGGGGTGCATGTATCTTTCCAAATTACTGTTTTCACTTTTTTTCAGATACATACCCAGGAGTGGTACTGCTGTATTATATGATAGTTCTATTTTTAGGTTTTTGAGAAACCTTCATATTGTTTTCCATAGTGGCTGTACCAATCTGCATTTCTTCAAATTGACTACTTACTAAACTTTTTACTAGAAAAAAAATCTAGTCTTTTTTGGTCCTTCTGTAGACAGTATGTTTTTGAACTTTCATGAACATTCAGAATTAGAAACTCAGCCAAAAGGTTCAAAAACTTACACCTGAAAGAAGGAGTAAGCTTCTCTGGAAAATGGATGAAATTAAGGTCATCTAGCATCAACTCTGGTACCACAATTTGCAAGAGATTATAAAATTATTTTTCCTTTGGTTGAAATTCATCTCTTACTAATGGTACAACACCAGATTGATATCTTTGCTCTCTAAGAAACCCTACCTTAATTCCTAGTGCTCCATTGGTATCAATCCGTCTTGATTTTGACATGTTGCCCACCAGTTTGACATACGCACAAATCTGAGTGAAAGTACTCAAAGTACACTGAAAGATATTTAAATTGCCTAACATCCACCAGTGGGTATTTCAGAATGTCTCCTAACTTTTAATTACTCAAGTATTACTGATAAATCAGTCAGGATAAATCATCTGCCACTTTTCACATTATCACTTACAAATTGAGAATTGATGTTTTATGTTAATATATTCCTGATGAACTTTGCCAGTCACTTTTCCCTCTAACAAGTCAAAAATATCTTTTCAATTAAATGACTACTTATAGATGGGAACTACCGACCCACAGACCCCAGAGCTAGTGCTTTATCTCTGTCACTGATATTCGGAGGCCCCAGTCAAAGAAAATTAAACTTGTCACGGTGTTTGTTGAGAAGGATATACCAATGACACTGCTGGCCCAGCCTACCCACAAGTACTAGTCACTAGTGAGAGTTTCCAGGTTTGGGAAATATTAGCCATTAGGTGATGGGGCAAGGTGCCCTTCAAATGTGAGGGCAGTATTGAGGGTACAAAAATGATCCAGAGAAAATTATATTTTATGACTTTCCTTGCTGCCATCCATTGACTGAAATTTTATACAGATGGCATCAGATTAGACTATACCTTAAGATAGCCTGAAAGGGAGGGTATAAATCACATATATGAATGGATGGGATTACTCTATTCTCCATACTCTCATAGCCTTTTAAAAAAATTTGTAGGGACCTATGGGATAATATAAAGTGTGCCAACCTACATATAATAGGGGTCCCAGAAGGAGAAAAAAGAGAAAAGGGGATTGAAAAGGTATTTGAAGAAATCACGACTGAAAACTTTCTAAACCTAAAGAAGGAAACAGATATCCAAGTACAGGAGGCAAAGAGGGTCCCAAACAAGAAGAACCCAAACAGACATACACCAAGACATACTACAATTAAGATGGCCAAAGTTAAAGATAAAGAATGGATTCTAAAGGCAGCAAGAGAAAAACAGAGTTTGTTACAAGGGAACCCCCATAAGGCATTCAGCTGATTTTTCTACACAAACAATGCTGGCCAGAAGGGAGTGGCAAGAAATATTCAAAGTCCTGAATGAGAAAAAGCTGTAACTTAGTATACTCTATCTGGCAAGATTATCCTTTAGAGTAGAAGGAGAGATAAACAATTTCACAGGTAAGCAAAAACTAAAAGAATTAAGCAATTTACTAAACCTATCCTAAAATTAGGGATTTTACCATCATCAACAGACACATAGAACACTTCATTTTCTAAAAGCAATTACTGATATCAGAGTATGTTTCTGGGAATTCATTTTCAGCTTGACTCTTGCTATACCATTTTTGTTACTAATCCATTAACTTATATTTATGATCCTGGCACAGAGGCACTGAAATGTCCTCAAACATACACCCCCTTATATACACAGCCCCCAAATCACAAGTTCACGTATTTACTGACCTGGCACCCTTCAATTTAGGGTCCAGAATTTCTTTGATAAATACTGCATTATTCTCAGACTACACCAAGTGTACTAAAACAAGAATAGTGATTCTTATAATTAAGACAGACTTCACAAACAAGTGTATTTAAAATAAAAAATTTCAGATATCCCTCAGTCAATCATAAATACACAAATATACCAGGACATACCATTTTGCAAGCAGTGACTTCAATTCAATCTTCTGGTTTAGTTACTAAGTACGACACAAACAGAAGTAGCATTTTCAAGAGCTACCACTTTTCAGGTGTCAGGTCCTCCCTGCACACATACCATGTAATTTTCACAACAGGACTGTGAAGTTGGGGTTATTATTCTGATTCTAAAGGTGGAGTCAGAGATCCAAGAAGGTACAAAGCTGAATTTGAACTGAGTCCATTTCACTTTAAGCCTGTGCTTTGTGGTTTCAGAACTGTGGTTCTAAAACAGCAGAGGCAGTCATGCGCTATTTATTGGGATATTTGCATTTTAGCCAAGTTTGTTATAAACTAAATTTTTTTAAGGAAACACTACTTTCCCAATGATTTATAATACAAAATTTGAGGCTGTTTACCAGTATACAAGTTTTATGAGGACTGGGATCATGTGTTTTTTTTTGTTTTGTTTTGTTTTGTTTTATTGCAGACACAGTGCTTGGTAGGTAGGAAGTATTCAATAAATATTTATTAAATGAATTAACCATGGAAAAAAGTTTCTTGTATATATAATACAAACATAGTTAAGAATTAAAAAAAATAGTGTGCATTTTAGGTTTAAGAGATAAATGAACACTACTCAAATATATTCAAAGTGGTAGTAAGATTCTTTGCTATGCTTTAAATAATAAAGTATTTCTGATAATCAAATACAATGTTAGGAGGAATTTGGATATTATGAATACCTGCTTTATGATTTTCTCCAGTTACAAAGTTGTCAAGCCTTAGAAATGGAGCAATTTCAATAAATTTTCATCAGCCCCAATTTATTTGAACACATATAACTTCAAACACAGAATAAATTTCTTTACTCTTTGCTACCACTGAAACTTGCTGAATTATCTTCTACTCTGATAACATTTTACCACCTCATTTAATCTCCCTAAGTAATCAGTGACTTACACTCTGAATTCCATCTCTTTTTATGTTGTGTTTAAGATGTCCTGTAAGCATCTTAAATTCAGGGACACTATAGTGTTCATCATTGTATTTTTGAGGTTTAACATAGATTTTGCCTATTGTAAAGACTCAGGAGATTCTTGTGGGAATGAAAGAAGGAAGGGTGTGAGAGATGGAGCGGGAGAAGGAGAGAAGGGAGAGAGAGAAGGAAGGGGAGGAAGAGGAGAAAGAGGGAAGAAAGATAGTAATTTTGTTCTTGGATTAGAAGAGATAAAGCCAAGGATCAACAATGCTGAATCCTTGTTTAGAAACAGAACTTTACTGCAACATCTGCCAGGATGCTTGCACGTTAAATAACTACCCAGGATCCAACAAAGAGTGTCCATTAAGAACTGCCACTATTGACTAAGACTTGTGTCCTTACTGATACTTCAAATCAGAATTTTTATTGAGCCTAGGAAAATGCTAATCATTGTTGGACATTTCACTACAACCCATAAATTGCAGGATTAGTAAAATCATTCAGATGGATGTTGCCACAAGAATACATTTATTTTTTTAAATTTTTTATGAATTTTTTTTTGTTTTCATATTCTTTTTCATTATAGGTTACTTCAATATTCAAGATATTGAATGTAGTTCCCCGTGCTATACAGAAAAAAACTTGTTCAATTATTTTATATATAGTAGTTTGTATCTCCAAATCTCAAACTCCCAATTTATCCCTTCCCACCCCATTTCCCCAACGGTAACTATGTTTGTTTTCTATGCCTGTAAGTCTGTTTCTGTTTTGTAAAAAGTTCATTTGTGTCTTCTTCTTCTCCTTCTTCTCCCTCTCCTCCTCCTCCTTTTTTTCCCCTTGATTCCACATACGAGTGAAATCATACAGTATTTTCCTTTCTCTTTCTAGCTTATTCACTTAGAATGATATCTCCAGGTCCATCCACGTTGCTGCAAATGGCATTATTTTACTATTTTTTATGGCTGAGTAGTATTCCATTGTATAAATATACCACAACTTCTTTATCCAGTCATCTGTTGATGGACATTTAGGTTGTTTCCATGTCTTGGCTATTGTAAATAGTGCTGCTATGAACACTGAGGTGCATGCATCTTTTAGAATTAGAGTTCCCTCTGGATATCTGCTGAGGGGTAGGGTTGCTGGATCATATGGTAAGTTGGTTTTTCACCTATTAATTAGTAGCCCTATCCTCCAGATTCTCCAGGTTCTAGAGGATGTAGTGAATTTTTGATCAGTTCTGTTATACTAATTTTGACTCAGTATCATACTCATACTGTGTGCAATTTAGCAATACTTTTCTCACGTGCACCTTATGTACTCTTAGCTTTCCAAACCTCCACTTCTGTGTTGCTAATATCGCTATTATTAGCAAATAGGAGATTTTTAAGAAAAAAAGACAAGGAATAAAAGCAGAACACAGGTTCTATGACAACCAGTTGAATGCTTCCCACTTTTAAAAGTCTTTCTACTCCTCAATCAAGCAGCAAGTTTATTGAAAACCGAAGGATGAACTGTATACAACTCTGAAAAAAGAATAATCTTCAGGACTATACTTGTGTACCAGCCAAATACTTATTGTCTGTGTCACTCAGAATGGGAGAAGTATGATACCTTTCAGAACAGCTTATTAAAACACTTAACACTGTTTCACTTTTTATCAAAGATAAAATAAATTGAATAGGGAATTCCTGAAGAGTTCTTCTCAAGATTAGATTATGCAAATGTCTAGTATTCTTATTTTCACTCTCAAGATGAAAATGAACAAACAAGAAATTACTGAAGAGTCTCTTCCTTGAAAAATATAAGGAGTATGTAAATACTGTATCATTTTTATTTAAGAGTCATCCATTATGTTGAATACGGATGTGGGACGGGGACATTGCAAATTTCATAAAAGTGTCTGATACCCCTGTTGAGTATGATCATGTTTTTGAACATTTCTGTCCAGGGTGCTATAAGTTTTCCTAATGGAGTGGAAAGCAGCCGTATCTCCTGCTTCTCTCCATGCTTAGTCAACTAGTTGAACCTATTATTGACCAATTACCAAGCACAGATGCATATCTTTTCTGAATCTTTAATTCATTCTAATCTGGGGTCATCTGGAATTCCTAAACTAACCACACAGTGTGATGTGCTGAGAAAACTATGGTGTTTAGAATCAAACGATTGCAGTTTACAGCTCTTTCATTAATAAATCTCTTCAGAAAATTACTTAACTCCACAAAGGCTCAGGTTTCTCATCTATAAAATAGACCCATGTTAGTCACAGAGCTGACTAGAGGATTAAAATGAAATAATGTACCTGAAAATACATAATCTAATTCTTGCCATATACTAGTAATTCAGCAAATGGTTCAGTCTTCCAGATTAGATGGAGAGACTTAAATCATTAGAAATTGCTTATATCCTTGTTCTGGCTTTTGGAGGGTCACTGCATCCAGTGACCCTGTACTTTATAACATAGTTAAAGCAGTTATTCCCTAGTGAGGTTGATTATTAAAATCTCTCGGAAATGGGCCTGGGCCAAAAGCTCATATTCTGATATAAGATGGGCCCCAAACTTGGATTCTGACCCAGAAGTTTGTAATGGGAGCCCCCAAATCCATATTTTTATAATGCTGTAGATTTTGATGTCAAGCAAGGCTGGGAATCACTGAACTAAGAGGTGATATCAAAGGCCATGATGACAAGAGGGCACTGTGAACTTTCAAAGAGCTCATGCATCTCGCACAAATTCTCGGGACTCAGTGAAACAGAAGCACATGTGATTTTGTTATTTTGATGGCTAATTTTATGTGTCAGCTTCACTGGGACATGGGGTTCTCAGATATCCTGTTAAACATTCTTCTAGGTATGTCTGTGAGGGTGTTTCTGGATGGGGTTAACATTTGAGGCAGCAGACTGAGCAGCACAAGACCATGCTCCTCCATGTGGGTGGGTGGGCATTGTCCAGCCCCTGGAGACCTGAGTAGAACAAGAGGCAGGGGAAGGGAGAACTCTCTCTTTGTCTTCAAGCTGAGACATTGGTTTTTCTCCTATACTTGGACTGGAACTTATACCATCAGATCATCTGTTTTGCAGGTCTTCAGACCTGAGTGGGGTTGTGGAAAAGATGGCCAATATCCACAGAAGTGAAGGGTGCTGAGACTTATTCAGAAGCTGAAGCTTGCAAGCGTGGAGTTGGGAAATCTGATGGGAGCCGGGAAGATGAGGTCCCTGCCACAACAAATAAAGAAGCTCCTAGTGGCCTGACATGACTTCATTTTGCAGGTAGTGGAGATCCATGTGGAAGGGAATGAAGCCAGGAAAAACTCCCAAAACATGGGAGCATGGCAGAGGAAGAACCAGCAGTGACAGTGAGCATCTCATAATTTGCCATCTAAAGAGATGATGGAGGTCTCCACTGTCACTGCCCTGGTGCTGCAGGGAATTGAGGGTGGGGTGCAGAGGAGACCCCTACCCACTTAGACTTGCTCATCAGTAAGAGACTACTTCACTTAATGGCTCCCGTTCCAGTGAGTCTCTGGAGTCCTGCTGAGGTCAAACACAGTTGTCCCCACTCATTTTCAACAACCCTCTTTCCTGCTGGCCTTGGAAGAGCATCATATCCCAAAATGTGCTCAGTGGAGTTGATGTTCATAGGTGTCAGGTACAAAGAGGCTCTGCCATCAGCCAAGTCTGGGGAACAGAGGGTCAACAAAGATAAACAAATGTCTTTCAGTGGGTTTTCTCAGATCTTTTAATAAATCAGTGCACACTGAGAATCTGCAAGAAGCAGGTATAGTTGGAAGCCCTTCCTGAAAATTTCTGACCACATTGCCTGTGTGAGTCAGGATTCGCTTGGTTTTTAAGTGACAAAGATCCAGCTTCAACAGGCATAAGCCCTATGAAGCGGGCTCAGAGGCTCACAGAACCCAGAGGCTTAGGCATGGCTGAATCAGGAGGCCGCAGACGATGTCACCAGCGTCTGCCTATTTCCACCTCTTGGCTCAGCTTCCCTCTGGGTTCGCTTTGTTCTCGTGAAGTCTTTCTCTCTTGGATGGTCCCCGGCAGCTCCAGGCTTACATTGTCCTTATAATTACAGATTCTACTTGGGAAAAATCTCCACTAGAGAAGAGCACTTATTTAAGTGAATTGGTTTTGAATATAGAAGTATTTAAACCATTAGCAATTAATTTATAATGATGAGTCATGAAATGTAATTTCTGAAGACCTTGTTTTTATATAAAAATCTTGATGACAACCTGTGGTACTGGTGCATGCTGGTTTAAGATATGAAACTGCCTAATGGAAGATGTCCCGCAGAAGGGTTGATGTGTTGGAGAACTCAGTTTGCTTCCCAATTCCCTGACATTTCCACACCCCAGATTAGTGCTTACTAATTTACACAGTGCTTTCTAACTGCTTCCAAAGTCATTAAGAACTGCTTCAGCTTAAGGAAGTAGGTTATCAACACACTAAGGGGATCATACGATTTTATAAACTACATACGACATACAGAATTTAACGTGAAACCTTCAAAAAAAATCTTAAGCTTGATATACTCTTATATTACTCTATTATCTCCAACCATGAATCTATTTAATTGTACTCTCTTAAAAAACTACAGAAGACATACCCATTTGAAAAGTTTTATTAGTTGTCAACTTTACTGTAAATCTAGGACTAGACTCCAGATATCATCGACTGGAGAATCACAGGATTCTTCATTAGTGCCCTAAATTGGCTCTAAATCATCAACACCACATCACAACACTGGCAGGAACTGCTGAGGAGTCAATATGAAAGAGGCTTCTCTTTAATTGGTCAACTAGTAATCATTTTAATTTTGAAATGCATAATGGTAATGACTCTATTTTTATACATGGGATATTTTGAGGGATTTTGATTTTTCTAACCTAAGGAAATTATTCCATCAAGTTAGAAATTGATTTTCCTAGAGAAGATCATTTCTCTTAGTACATATTAACTGTGTCTTTATGGCTGGCTAGGGAGAGAACTATACTGAAGGCAAAATCATGTGTAATTTTTATAACTGGAATCACAAACACTGATCAATCCACTCCATGACAGTACTTGATATTCACTGATAAATCAGCATCTGGAGAAATTCCAAGATTCTTCAGCAGTCTCTGAATCATTAAAAGAGATCTTACTATGCCTAACAGCAAGCTAACAACTGAATATTACTTATCATATTGCTTGAAAACTAGTTATCCACATAGTATACACGTGTGTACCTTCTTTGAATTGTTTGATCAAACAAATCACTCTGCAAGATAATAGAATTTCCAACAGAACTCGTTGTCTCAGAACTTTTGAAGAAAATGCTTAATAATTCTTCCACATCAAAAGAGTTTTTAGATAACACTTAACATTAATTGACAAGTGTTCTATTCAGATAGTCTTATTTGATCCTCAAAATGACATTACAAAAGGGGCAGCATTTTTAAATCTGAATTTTACAGAGGAGGAAACTGAGGAGTGGGGAGGTTGGTTAAGTGCCTAATGTTATGCACTTCTCAATGGCAGAATGGGCTAGGCAATCCAACTCCAGAATGAGTGAGCGACCGCTGTTAATATAATGGTTGATCATTTTACCAATGAGCAGATTACTTGACAACATGACCCAAGGTGCAACCACAATGGGAATGCTGAGATTTATCTCCCACTGGAGGAGAGCCCCAAATTAAGCCAGCACCCACACACGCAGTAAGACCTGCCTGATGGTTCAGCTCATTTTGGTTACTGCATGGCTTTTCTTTTCTTGACTTCGGTTAAAAAGGCTTTAACAAAGCTCCCATAAATAAGAGACCAAGTAAATAAAAATCTCATATTTGTACTGTTACACTAATAAGCTTAATAACAATAATCCACAAACATCTGCAATCATAAAATAAAAACTTCATTACCATTTCAATGCAGTCACTACAAATCCTCAGGTTAGCCAGTACACCAGCTGTGTCCTGGTGCTTCACAACACAAAACAGCAATTCATTCCAAATTACCACTCTCTGTTAGTGACTCTTGCTCTCTGGCTTCCATCCCAAACACTCCTGCTGTTCAGGTCTATTGTTTCTTCTCTCTAGAAGCCTTTTATTTCCTGGGAAAGCTTGAAGAATGGTTCCCATGAAAAACTAGGCTGATCTAACTTCTGATTTTCCACTATACGTCCTTCCAATGTTCTGGGCACACTTAGCCTTCCTGTCCCTCTATCCGGTAGCATCTAATATACATTTCTAGAATGTGTATAGAGTGTTTCACCCAAAGAATGAAACTGAAGAAGTTAACAAAGCTTATGCTCTTGTATGGCTTTGTAAAATGAACTAGTCCAAGATTCACATAACAAGCTTTAGTCTCTCTATAGGGCTGTGGAGTTGAGAAAACTCTCTCTCTCTGTAATTCATGCCACAGGCCTTTCAGTCATCAAATTCCATATAAAATTACAGAGGACTTCCCTCTGAGAGTTTATGGCCTCAGAACAGCAGGTTAAAAACCAGATTGGTGGAAAATGAAGGACCATCTTTGAACCACATGTAACCCATATACCAGCTTATATAAATTTTATACTGCTTAAAAGATCATACTTAACAGGCAGTTTATTTTTATGCTGCAGAATACTTATCTATTCTCTTTTATCTGGAGATTAAACTTTTTACCCCCACGCAATCCTGAATACAACAGAAGAGAGGGAATGAGAGGATATTTGATCTTTACCCTACTGATGATATGTAAGATTTCAGGAAAACATTGTCTTTTGGATTAACTCTTCCAGTGCATGAACATAACCAAGAAATTTTTTTCTTCTAGGATATAGAAGTCTGAGTCAATTAACTCTTGAAAATAGGGGTCATTTAAATATTTTTTCTATTTATAATTTCTAATCAGAAGCTAGAAAACATTGGGAGGAGTACTTTTTTACATAATCTTTTTTTTTGTTTTTTGGTCATAATCTGGTATCTTGTACAGATGATCTCACACTGCTTTCTTAGGGACCCGGGGAGACAGTCAGAAAGCCTCTTCAGAGCTGCATCTGGGAGCCTTTCACGGGACCCGTGAGCAGGCCTCGGATGCCATCTTCTCCGTGGAGTATGGCAGCTGACTGAAAATGAGATCAGCCTTAATGGCATGTACCACAGATACCTTAACTCTTTGATGATGTGCCTGTTAGGCTTTATCGATAAAGGAGGGCTGCTCTGCTGTTAACACAGAGTGAAACTCTGCTGAGAAGAAACGTGGCAGCCA
Source organism: Camelus dromedarius (assembly GCF_036321535.1). Classification (NCBI taxonomy): domain Eukaryota; kingdom Metazoa; phylum Chordata; class Mammalia; order Artiodactyla; family Camelidae; genus Camelus; species Camelus dromedarius. The sequence goes on from NC_087446.1 coordinate 27,194,402, forward strand.
TTCATAACACGGCACGTCCTTTCCCAAGCAGCCTGTCATACAAATGAAACATTGTTCGTGCGTGGCAAGTTCACAAAGGCAGGTGGTAAGAGGGTAGAAGAGTCTGTCTGCAGGGTTCTGTTGTACGTTATAGGGATAGCTACTGGAGAAAAACTGAGAATAAAAACATGGCAATGGGCTCATTTTCATAGATTGAGCTCATTAATCTTCTCAAGGGCTGCTTTTAAATCTTGACAAGAAATTTGCCACAAAGAAGTGGAGGCACTGTGATACAAAGACTGTAGTAAATGAGATGCCCCGAAAAGTTGATGGGTTTTAAACACAAAACTAAGGATAAGCTAGCCTGTTTCTTATTACTTCTGTGTAACCTTCTCTTTGGTAGTGAGCAAACGGTACTTGACTTAAGATGGAAAAATAAAATGACATCTGTTTATAGGGTTCACTGGCAGATTCACACATTGTGGGCTGTTTTGACAATTGGTTTCTAAAAATAGATTTAGGACAAATGTAGGCATTCTTTGGCATGGTGAGAGTCATCACAGAATGCCTGCATGATCTACTCCTGGCACCTGAGTGCCTATTTTTAGGAGGCCTCAAGGAGTGAGTTGTAATCACTTTGGAGATGTCTGCAAGGCTCCTAGTAATTCTTAGATGATTTCCATTATGAACGTGAATGCTCAGAAACAAGATTCAACTTGAAGAACTGAAAATATTTATTCTAAAAGCACTACTCTGAACCTTGATTCACCATTCCAAGATATTGTATTATAACACGCCATCGCAAAGTTACTAGACTCACATAGATGGTATGTATAGACTCGGTTCAGAGTACATCTTTCTTCAAAGAGACTAGGAAAGTTTACTGACTGAACACCAGGAGTCAGGTAGCCGTGATAAGGTACCAGTACCAGTGTCAGCATATGATAAGAGAGGTCAGATTCTGGGAGACAGAACAACTTTGAACAGGGATTCAGTCACAGTATTTGATGGCTCCAACTTGGTACAGGATATGACATTCAGTACCTTGTGTAGACACAGAACAGAAATAGTGAGTAGCTGGGCAGCTTTTTCTGCAGCAGCTAGAATACTGAATTAAAAGCTGATAGCCCATTAAAGGAGACTGAATCCTCAATCAAACCTTTCAAATATTGTACACACAATGTGGAGTATTTTTGTTTAGAAAATATCTGTATATTTGAGATACATTAAATATCACCATGCATATGGCAATCATCTAGGAATATAATACATAGTAAACCAACCAAGTAGAATCTGTATTAATTAGAGGACAGGATATTGTTAAACACAAGACAATAGAATTTTTTTGAAGAAAATGTTGATTAAAGCAAGCAAACGATGTTGATGTTTTAAATAAGATAAGATTAGGTTCAAACTTCTTATGTTCATGGTAGCCTCTAACAAGTCTTTCTGTGGTCTGATGGTTGCTCCATCTTTACTCTCCCCCCTTCACATGCTGTCTTGACTTACATCCTTGATATGGTGATAACGACCCTTTGAACACTTTTCATTCTGCCTTCTTGATCAATAGATTTCTTTAGTGCGATCTCATTTTCTAAAGGCCAGGTAAGTTGTCCTGTCAGTAAAACGCCTTTGATTTTCAGATTAGAATAAATTTCACATTTATTCTAATCTGAAAATCTTTCTCAACTTCTTAGGAACTCAAGAGTAGACTAAATCGGCAGTAAATGAAGAAAGAAAAATGTGTGGATATTAAGCTCTGCTAAAGACAATCTGGAAGTTAAGGGTGAAGGCAGAACTGGAAATGGGGGCAGAGGAAGGGGACAATTAAAACCACTCTGATTAAATTCAGCATATTGAAATATTTCAACAGAATGAGAATGATCATTCACACCCTCAGGGAAAATTGCCATTCCATTCTGGATAGAATTCCTATTTTTGAGAACTGCAAATTTGCTAAAGTAGTAGATTCGTCCAAAATTAGCTTGTAAAATGCTTGCAATAAGCAACATCTCCAAATTATGGTCAAACGGCATTTTGTACAGATATTTCATGATAGAACATCTTACATAGGTTAAAGTATAATTACGAAAATTTCTTCTATTTCTTCAGAGTTTTATTACCACATTTTGCAAATTTAATATCATATACTGAGGTATATGAGCCAAAAACAATATATTTCTATGCCTGGCAAGGGTATTCAGCTTCTATACTTGAGAACCAAGGGAGGCTGTCCTTAAAAATGTGTGAGATTTTTCACCCAGTGAAACATTGCTAATGCCACAGTTGGTCACCAGCCTCATAACTTATCTCAGCAAGTCAAATGAGAACTATTTATTAAATGCTGGTAGTGCGCAAAACCCTGCACGGTAATGGTTGAATGACACGCTGTTGGTTTAACAGAAAAGAAAAGGAAAAAAAGTCCTAGCACAGTGGGTGACACATAGCAAGAGCTCAGTAACAACTAGTTTCTTTCCTGACTTTTCATGAGGGAGGAAGGCTGGGATAAACAGAAGTGGGAAAAAGTTATGCAGCATTCAAGAGAAGGCCCTGTGGTTTGAGGTGTCCTCAGGGTCAAGGAAGGAGTAACACTGATCTGCCCCCTCTTTTGGTCCACTGATGAATCAAGGTGCAGGTTTACAACATGGCCAGTTTGGCTTAGCGGTGTGGTGAAAGCAAAGTTTGACTTCTCTCTCGGGAACTGAGTCCTCAGCCCTTTCCTCTCTAGTCTTATGTTCTAACAGAATATAACAACAATACAAATGAGTTGTGATTTTAGAAACCATATTTAAATTTAACTGTTTGACAGAAAAATCAGTGTGGTCCTCTCCTTCTTAACAATTATACCTAAGTGGCTCAGTATGCTTTCATTTGGTAGAATCTGTTGGAAAATCATTTGGGTTGCTTTGACATTTACATACTTCAAAGTAAATTCCCCAGAGGGTTATAAACCATAGGGATTTTGAAACCTACATAACTCCCTGATCTTTTAAATAGCCCCAAGGGGCTCTAGACCCTCTTGAAGTCAGATTCCAACCTAAATAATCTGAAAAGTTCTCACTCTTGCCTTGAAGAAGATCCAAAAGCAGTGAGTCAGTTCCTCTGGTCCCTGTTGGGACTGAGTCTACTGGGGGACGATTCTTTATAGACAGCAATGGAATTAGTCCCCAACAATAAAACTCTGGTTTGTTTTTCCTCCATAGATATGATGGATTTGAATAGCGTGATGGCTCATGAAGAGACAGTCTCTTTCCTTTCTCCTTGAACTGAGTTGATTCTGATGAATTTTGGTAACAGAATGTAGTAGAAGTGATGTTGTGTAACGACACTTCTTGGAAACCTGTGAGAAGCCCAAGCAGCACGGACAGACCATGTGGAGGGGAACTCAGGTGCTCAGTCAACAGCCCCCAGCCGAGCTTCCAGCAACGTGCGAGTGAGCCACCCTGGATGCTAGTCCAGGCTGGCCGCCGGAGCAGTGCAGCCCCAGCTGACGGCACACGCAGCAGAGGAGCTGCCGAGCTGAGCCCAGTTAACTCACAGAGTCTTCAGGGATAAAATGGTGACTGCAGTTGTTCTAAACGCTACATTTTGAAGTGGTTTGTTATGTATCAAAACCCATACAGACATTAACGCTCTTTCTAAAGTTTGCTTTGAGTCCAATAGCACTTATTTGTAAGATAAATGCCAGTGGCTTGCTGGGGGATATCTATGTTTTTGAAATATTTTTTTTCTTAAAAATGTAATTGTTTAGAGAAGATAAAAATCAAAGTTGGGGCCATGATGAAAAAAGCACCACGCATACTTAAATTGCTGGAAAAGGGATGAAGCCGAATGTTGCGAAGACAATGACTGGTGTTGGGAAGAGCTGCCTGTGTCGGGGAGGGCTGCGTCAGTAGCATCTCATCTCTGTAACATGCTGGAACCCCCAAAAGGGGAGCTCTTGGACTTCAAGATTCCGCCCAGATTTTTTTGAGTTCCCAAATAGGTCTTCATTCTTTTATTATTTTCATATTGGATTAGAAGCTCTTTTACATAAATATAGTTGTTGGCATCTGTTGGTTTTTTTGAATCATGAAATTTAGCAGGAAATTAAAAGCATGAAGACTTGTACGGCATAATGCTGAGTTGTGCAAGTTTGAAATAAACGTTTATCTAATTCTGCCACAAAAAGCTGTTTTTCAGAAGCATAAGGCCTGACAAACTTGTATTACTCACATTCACATTTGTGAATGCCACCTCACGCTCCTCCCAAGATGGTTCTGTTGCTCACCAGTTTGATGGGCCAGTAGAAAACTGCATTTGCCAAGAGCCTGGGTCAGGTGCCAGCTGCTTTTGGGCTCTTTGATTGCCATGCCCCTTCTGGAGACGACAGGTTGCCAAGGAAGTAGCAGGCGTCAGAACTGAGTCAAGGTCAGGAGACAATAGACATGGTATCAACCCTAGTGGAAATTAGCAGAGTTCACTGTGGGATGCAGGCATTAGGTACATGGCCAAGAACTGGACCAGAACCATTCAGGCTGGTGTTGAATTTTAGGACTCTATGTCTACACTATGACAAAGCAATTAAATTCTGAGAGAAGGAACAGCCTAGAAAGTTTGTGAGGCTATTTCTGTGCCTACTTAGAAGTGAAAGGCCATATCTCAACTAAGGATGCTGGCCTTTGGTGCAGGGCATTGAGCCAAGAGTACTGGCGCTGACGTACTAGGGGCATAAAGCGCAGGCAATAAAGGGAGGTGTGAGGTGTCAGGCCGAAGCAAGCAGGCAGAGAGCAAGAATGCAACCAGTTATGAGGGGATGACAACAGAGAGACATGAGCGTTCAGGACTGGGAAGCAGAGCTTGCAAAGATTCCTGGATGCAAACTGGTGCAAATGGTGGGAGATTTTTAAAATGTTAACCTTCAGTCAAACCACGTGGGAAAGTAGGGAGCAACAATAAGCACTGGAAAGATCACTGGATTAAGAATCAAAAGGCCCGTAATATAAATCTAGTTTAGAAACTAACTGAGTGACCTTTAGCAAGTCATTTTATACCAAGAAATCAATGGCAAATGGAAGGCCTGGTACCATCAAGTAGCTGTACGGTATGATCCTACTATGATATGCTCTGTGCTCCACGGGCGGACGAGCTTCTGAGATGAACAGACCACAGACTTGCATTCAGATTCTAATCAGAGTCCCGCCTTAGCTGTCATTGGAATTTTCCTATATCTAAAACCCTATTTAGCTATGACTCTATATGCTTATTTCATTTTAGTCCTGACCTTAGGGGTCAGAGTTTATATTCATGGTTGAGCTGACTGTCAAACTTCAGTCAATAGGAAATTGTTAGGAAACCAGCAATCTGTCATTACTGACATTAGAAATGTGGGAGCAACTCTTATTCTCACCCTGGACCAAGATTCTTAAGCGTGAGGAAAAACCTGGACAGGTTCCTTGAAGCATCCTTTAGGAACCAATATGAGGACGGGCTGCCATGTGTGTGGGCCAGAGGTGTGGGGTCTACCAAGACTGGGGGATCAGAGTGTGTGGACCTCAACTTTGTCTCTCGACACTCAGACTTAAGGGGCCTGCTGGAGGGCGAAGGACTGCTGGTATTTTGCTAAAAGGCACAAACACCTGTAGGACAGGATCTGACATGTCAGAGTTCTTTAGTAGTTGCCTGAGACAGACAGGGAACCCAGAGGGCAACTGCTTCATACAGACTAAGAAATACATTGGCCTCTGTAAGTTAAAGCGTAAGTCCTGACCGTTATTTGTTTTCTGAGAGGTGAAAGGTATTCTGCTTTTCCCTCCCAAATTCTACATAAGAGTGCTCTGGGATGGGTATTGTAATGAAATAGTGGAGTCCCAGTTTCCTCTTCTCATTCATGGAGACGATGGAAAAATAGACCCTGGACACAGACTGAATTCTCATTTTATAGTTAACAAGTATACCATCGGTTTTAACCACATATACTTCTAACTAAATTACTCAGGATCATCCTAATCATCACCACCATGATTTCAATTCCAATTAAAGGCGCCCGCTCTATCCCAGGCACTGTGCCAAGTACCAGCAGAGTCTAACTCACTGAATGCTCCCGAGAATGCAATGGAGTTGGTATTACAGTCCCTATTCCATATATGAGGATTCTTTCAGCCGACGGGTAAATACAAAATATTTAACAAGTCCCACAAGGCCAGTGACAAATCCGAAGTGGTGCATAGATATCCTGGTGCTAACAGGTTGAAAATTAGCCTTCCTCTTCCCCCCTACTCTTTTCCTGGTTAAGATAAAATTCTTTCTTTGAGTCTCAGTTTAAATATTACTTCTTCAAAAGGTGCCCATCCCCTAAGGGCCTGGCCAGTGCTCTCTCTGCTGTGTCCTCATAACAATGTCCCTTTCAGTGAAGCCCACGATATCTCTAGTAGCTCATTTAGAGTCTGTCATCCCCACCAGAGCGCTGCTCTTCTAGTCAAGTTCCTCATCCTACCTCTCTTGGTAAAAGGGATGAACAGATGTATTCTTGAGGGAGGGGTCTATCAGTCATCATCAAGATTAGTTAAATTTTGTATTTTCCTTATGACTATAATCACTCACACATACGTATAGATAGACAGATGGATATAGATAAGTATTTTTTCAATTATGTTTGCACCAAATAGTGGCCTTTGAATTGTCATGGATTAATCAGAGTAGAACAGAGGTGATCCCAACATGTAAACCCTAATATTTGTGCCAAGCAAAGATCAAACAGTTTCACAGTTGTGCCACCTAAACAAAGATTTATAGGTGTTCCTATAGAGGACATATGTGGGAAATAGCACACTTTGTTATAGAACTGAAGCACACGTAAGTCACTGTTGGTTTCAACAAAACGGCTTTTAAGACACTCAATGATGCTACTTAGAATTTTACTGGTGCTTGCATTTTCTTTGAAATTTTGATAAGTTTTTATAACTGCATGAACTAGACTCAGAATATATTCATATCTAGTTTTATATTTATATACTTTTATGTAACATTGTAACACAATTAATTTATATCAACACTAGGTGTCTGGGAGGATTTGTTTTTGCCCATAAAAAGAAGACCTTTACGTTCCCCAAGTTTGAGAAACACTGGTTGAGACAGTAATTTCCATGAAATCAGATGCTTCTCTTGTTCACAACTGTATTTCTGCCTGTAGTAGTCTGCCCACTGCTCAAAACATAGTATGTTCTTAATAAATACCTGGTGAATAAAGAGCAGGCTAAACCTTTCATCTTACTGATGGGTACTTTCTTTTCCTCGTCTGTCCTCCTGTGTGAGCTCCATCCTCTGCACTTCACAATGAATGAGCACTGGTTATCTGGCTTCTTTTCTCTTCCTGCTAACTTAATGCCATGCCCTGTGCTGTGTCCATTTCTGATGGCACCCTTGGTAAACCTCAGATTCAGTCAGTCTTTCTGGGCCAGTCCTGCAGAACCCCTAATAAAAAAGGGGCATTTTACTTTATAAAATGAGTCATCACCAGTCTGCTTTTCATATCAAACATTTTTAGAGCATTTTGGAATATGATCTGGTTTTCCAAAAGCTTCCAGAATCTCAGGAGCACACTTTTGCATGAGCATACTTAGAACATTATGTCTGATGAAAGCAGTATCTAGTAACACAGGAGACTTCTTTGACACTAAGTCACTGAAACCCCAAAGTAAGAGATAAAACTAAATAGGCTTACTGTCTTTCAAATGTATTAATAGTGAGATACATCTCAAAAGAATTTTATCAGGAAACAAAATAGTAGGAGAGATGTAATAAAAATGTATTTTTAAATAAAAAAAAGTTTCCTCTCCACTAAATTGCTAAAATAATCTGCACAGAAGTAATCAGGTATCCTGTGTCTCTTTAGAGATAAAAGAACTTAGAGACACAAATTCAATGGATTTGGATTAAATATTGGATGTACCACTTATTTCTAGACACTGAGTTTCTTTGAGTCTCTCATTTAATTTTCACAGGGTTGTTGTGAGATAACATACATGTGGAAGTTTTTTTTTTTCTATTGGAAAAGACTATATTTATTATAAATGTTTTGAAAACAATTGGTGGAAATCAGTTGATTAGCTAGCTGGTAACCAGACCTGCTATTAATTGGTTGCTTTAAAAGTAACCATTTGAATAGCTTTCCTACCACCTTCAAATGAACTTTATAATTAATTATACCCAGTCTGAATATCACAGAGGGGGCCAGAAGGTGAAGTGCACTATGGTGCTCATTTCACTGGGCTTTATCATTTTGTTGTAGTATTGCATGTGCAGTTGTCTACTTGTCTATTTGGCATGCATTAAAATGGCTTTGGAGTTAATATCACTGTATGATATTATCTAGATTATGAACATATTAAAAATACAGATTAAAGTATCAATGAAATAATGCAATAGGACACAATATCACGTATAAGGAATTTTTTTTCTAAAATGCATTATTTCTTGTTCTCTATGAATGAGGTGACAGATGGGAGATGATACGGGTCATCTGGTGGTGGGAGGCTGCCATTTTGACAAACACCTGTTCTGGGGTGTTATTCTTCCTCCTTCTCTTCATAGTAGAGGAAAAGTCAGTTCAAAGGAATATTTCAGAAGAAAAAAATAACTACAAAAGAAATTCAGAATGGAATTCATCATTGTATTTTTATGTGGCTCTTCCTGGACCACCTGAATCACAGCTGCAGGGCAAGGAGAACAACAGGATCTTCTGACAACGGAGAGTCAAAAGCGTTGTGTTCTGGAGCCCTCTGCCACTTACCACCAGAGATTTTAGGCAATCACTGAATTTTTCTGTATCTTGTTCTTAACTGTGCTTCAAGGGTTCACTGAGAAAATGTTTATGGATTTTGTAAAATAATGTACAAAGCCATCAAAGTTAAAGAATTTTACTGAAGCAGGGTTCCCCAGAATGAGTCCTATGATGACAAGGTGTATTATGAAAATCAAAGAGAACTAGAATTGACCATTTCTCAAACTTACTAGCCTAGGGAATTTTTTTCACCTATTAAAATTCAGTGTAAGTGTGTTCAATGGAGAACACATACCAAAATCACCTGAGAGGGCATGGAAGGGCTTGTCTGGACCCTTTCTACATCTCTTAAGGCAACATAGCTAGTGCAGAGGTTACAAGGCTCTCTTAATTTCTGGTATGTGCCCTAATGATGAACACTGGCTCCAAGCGGAGGATTTTTCAGAACTTTGTGTAAGAAAGAATTACCTGGGAGCTTGTTAAATACTCAGTTGCCCAGATTCCACCCTCGAAGCTTCAGATTAAGTAGATCTGAGGTGGAGGTCCAGGAATCTGTGTTTTCACAGGGCACTCCCAGTGATGCATAAGTTTGTGGACCAAATATTGAAAAACACGGATCTATAGTTCTCATCTTTCATTGCATGACAGATTCATCCAGGGAGCATTTACAGTCTACTGATACTTCGGGACCAGCCACAGAGAGTCTGATGTGACTGGTCCAGTATAATGCCTGAGCATCACCAGTTGAATGTACTGTTTAGTCAGGGCTGAGAACCAACCACTGACCCAAGGAGCCCAAACCTGCGGGATGATACAAGGTTACCCAGGCATGCTTGATCAAACAATACATTGGTAGGCTTGGCTCCTAGAGAGTCTAAGTTAGAAGGTCTAGGTGAGGTCCAGGAATCCATGTTTTTATCAGCCAGTGAGTCGATTCTCACCATTAGGTACATTTGGGATAAAAGATATTAGATACCATGGATAAGTTTATTCGATGATTAATTATCATGGTATAAAGTGGAACAGAGGTTTCTGGGGGTGGTGAGACCTGGGTGAAGGCAGATTTAATAAGAAAGAAGGGAAGACCAGAGCACTGACAGGGAGGGCAAGCTTGTGCCTTAGATGAGCCCTGGATGGGGATAGTGCTTCAGTGGCTGGAGAGTATTAAGAACAAAAAAGCAAGACAAAACAAGAATTAAGAAAAAGTCCCACTTAGATTTTTCTAGTTTGAAATTTTTGCACAGCTTAGGTCCTCAATAATTTTAAGGGAAGTGTTTTGAATAATGTTGAGTTTATAATCAGTTTTAAAAAGCATATGATCTTTGAATTTTGAAACAAAATTAAAATGACAACATTTTAAAATATTGAAATGTTGTGTGTAGTGCCTTTCTGCTGAGAATCCATGGTTTTCTTGAGGTTTTAAATGATTAACATTTATGTACATGGGTGTAATATAGAAGTCTGTGGCTCTCTTTGCTACTTTTCAAGGTAGTGGGAATTAAAATTTATTTCTGTGTTTGTGCACATCTTATTGATTCTTGATCCCTTTGTCAGGTTTTACTGTAGTCTGAAAAATTTCAGGTTTTTCAATGTATGTCACTATAAATCAGGTCCAATAATCAGAGTGCCATGTGCCTCTGAACGTAGAGTCCCAAAACCTTAATGGAAATGCCCACAGACAGTCTCCATCTTAGTATACTTATAGTCAAATGTCTAATTTTCCTTAACATTTTACAAGATTGAGGCTAAACACATTTGTTTAAGGATACTTTCAGTACTGAGCATTCTCAGAGGAATTAAGAGAGTTACATTTATCTGATATGGGATTGTTATGGTGAATTCTCAGAGTTTGCCAAGTTACAAAATGGGTGAAAAAGAATGAAATGGTTAAATCAGCAATTAGGTTATGAAGACGTTTCCCTTGTTCTCTTATAGCTTCCAGTGACTCCACTGCCCTGGCCATTTAAACCTGCTGTCTAAGACAGCACCTCCAATTTAAGCAGCCCTTCCCTGGCTTCTCCGCCCTTGCTCTTCACCCCGAGACCGCCAACCCCAACTTCCCCCTCACCTTCCTTTGGCTCCTAGGTTTAGTCTCTGATCAACAAGTGGCTAGAAATCATACACAGCGTTGGCAAGCAAAATTCTGTGCCAGTTCCATCAGGAAATGTGCCTAATAAACAGAGCTGATGGTTAAGTAAATATTGGAAGTTTTAATAAATGCCACGTGTTTAATGTCCAGTATTTACTGAGCATCAGGGAGAAGGGACCACAGAACTGAGTGTTTTCAGTGGCAGAAGGATTCCATCACAGAAGCTGTGCTTGTTCCCGATGGGTTTTAGTCTTTGGAACTCAGACACTGGCTTCCTCTTGGCCATTCTTGAGCCCTCGTCCCTTCCCCCTCTTCTAATTCTGCCAGCCCCTCTCCCCTAGAAAAAGAATGTTATCCAATCCCCTCAAAAGGGTTTGAATCAGAATGGGTGAATCTGTGACTCCCTGAAGTCAGGCTCATTAGAAGAGGATCACCTCACAGATGGCCTCTGCAGGAGCCCTGAGTGCTATTTTCATAAGTTATTTAGACCTAGTTCTATTTATATCAGTTATGTGGTCTGTGCAGTGTTTGGAAAACACTGGTGGAACCTGCCAGGCCCACCATTATTAGAAATATGAAGGACTGGAAAAATTAGGCTATTTTTTAAAATTGTTTTTTCGTTTCTAAGGATTCCCCATGTGAATATTTTCCAATTTGGGGGTGGAGGAAAGGGAAAAATGTAGAAAGAAATTTTCCTGCCATATTTTTACCCGATCTTTGAGTCACTAATCATAATGCAGATCAGGTAGCAGTAATACCACTCCCCTCCCCTCCGAATTTCCAGGGTAAATGCCCTCAGTGTGTGTGCATTTTGTCTAAGGACAGCAATGTTAGCTTAGGTCTGTGGTTTCATGGCAAAAAGTTGTTTCTAGAAAATACCAGATTTAGCTTTTATATTGGTTGATAGGAAATATGCTTAGAGATTCTGTTACTTCTGATAAAACAGCTGGCTATAGCTGTAGACTAATTTATATAGATATGACAAATTCAATTGAGAAACTGCCAAGTATAATAGGTCAAGCCTTGTTGAAATATAAGGCAAGAAGACACTGCAGGAATAATTCTCTGTTTGCTAGGTGACTCTGCTCAAGTCACTTTTTAGAGGACACACTGGTTTTCTCTCATTACTGATCTTCCATTGCTGTCAATAAATATCAATTACTCAATTACAGTCCACAAATTCCTTTTCAACCTTTTACTCTACTTCCTAACTCCTCTGTCTTTATTCAATGGTGTTACATCAATTATTTAAAGGCATATACCCCTGAAGATGGAGAGGAGGCTTAGAGATTCTCCACTCTAATGTCTGCACCTTAAAGAAGGGAAAACCAGGGCTAAGAATGTTGGTGACTTGGCTAAGAATGTTGGTGACTTGTCCAACGTCCCAGAGTTAGTTTGTGGAAGGAGCAGGACTCCCCTGCTCCCCCTAAATGGACCTTTGTCTCCCACAGAAAAGCCGTCTCCACACTGAGATGCTGCCACAGTTCAACTCTGCATCCTCCAGCACTGTGTTCACTCTGTGTGTCCCCTGCCAGGGATGCAGACACCAGAAAAAGCATCAAAGGTGGATTCAAGAGGAGGGAGGAAGATATGGAACAAGGTGATTCCTGTTTACCCAACTGTAAGAAGGGCTACCTTTTCTTATCGGTCTTAAAGAAAGAACAAAGGTTTCTTTCAGTAGGAGTTATTTATGGAACTCTAAAGGTTTTGTCAGTAAGAAGAGGGTTTCAGAATTGAGTCTCCCTCACCTCCTCCTTTGAATTCTAAATCTGGATTTTATGCTATGTGTTAGTTCATAAGGCTTCAGAAAGATGCGAAATGCAGGCCACTGAAGCAAAGGCACTAAGAGAACTTTAGATCACACATATGGGATACACAGCTCGCTTGAGGGAATTTCCGCTAGAATATAAGGTCCTTAGGAGCAGGGACTTTGTTCACTGCTATATCCTCTGGGCTTAGGTTACCGCCCTGGTCCGTAGTAGATGTTAATAAGTACTCATTGAGTGAATGAATGAAAGAAATGGCCCAGGTGTAAGGATCCTCATATATACATCCCCAAACAAACCCCAAACACACACAGGCTTCTCCCCCACCTCATTCGCCCTCCTCTTTCCCTCAACTACACAGGCAATAATATGATAAGATGACAGTGATGACTAAGAGCATGCATTCTTTGGTCACTGAGATGCCTGCAATTCCTCTGCAGTCATGCTTCTCTGCTTACATTTTAATTAAGAAATTATGATTCCTCTCCAGTGGAACTGCACTGACGGCCGACGAGGCCCGGCCTTTCACCGGTGAGGTCTTTCCTTCTACCCTCCTGTGCTCAGACTGAGTCACTGCTGCTCTCCCCCTTCAGATGGTTGTTCCATGGCTTTTATCAGAAGCTTATTTTCACTTCTGTGTCCAATAGAAAAATGGAGACGTGACTAGATTTCCATTTTAGTTCTGGTTAAGGAACGAGTTAATGTTCTGGGGAGGTAAGCTCTAAGTAGGAAGTGCAGATAGCTCCTGGAGCAATTCCAAAGGCAGCCACCAGAAAACACATCTGCTTCTGCTGATATTTAACAACACTCTAGCAAAATAAGAAAGAAACTTTACTTTCATTACTATCATATCAGCATTTGCTCTATTAATTGTGCATGTTTAGAGCAATGCGAAGATACTTCTCTACTGTGAATCAGAAATAATTTCAAACCTACAGGGACACAGACATTACAGGAATTGCCAGAAGCCAAGAGAGGACATAAACACTCCCGAGTAGTGAGCGAATGAGCTCAGCGATGGGGTCTAGTCCCGGGGCGAGCAGGCTAGCCTAGAGGACTTTCACAGTATCACCTCTGCCTCCTGTTTACCAGTCTTCTTGAAAATGCAGCACTGGTACCCACAAGGACGTTATAGCACAAGTCCTCCACCCGCTCTGGTAGGAGTCAGAAAAGCCAACTGCAGGGTGCTGTTGGCACCAAGGCTCATGGCAACATGTTTTCAGATGCATAAGAAGTTGGGAGTCCTTTTCTAGATCAGTAGAAATAGAAATAGAAGGTGAGCCAAATATATAATTTAAAATTTCTTAATAGCCACATTGAAAAAGTGAAAAGAAATAAGTGAAATTATTTTAATATGTTTTATTTAATCCATGATATGCAAAATATTCCTAACATAAACATTATTAATGAGATATTTTGCATCCCTATTTTCATACTAAGTCACTGAAATCTGGTGTGCATTTTACACATACAGCACCATTCCTTTTGGACTAGCTGCATTTCAAGTGCTTAGTAGCACATGTAGACCATGGCTGCCGCATGGAGAGTGCAGTGCTGGGTGGTCAAAGTCCTTTGACATTTATATGGAATTATGGTCTCTGTTATTCCACTTGAAGTGCACAGCAAGTGAAGAAGCCAAGTTTAGAGATAGTTTAGAGATAGTAAGTGAATTTCCCCAAATCCTGGTAGGGACCTTTTCCCTTCGGTCACACTGCCTCCCAGTTACCCATGTCAGAGAGAATTGCCACATTACCTAGGGCCTCTCTGGCACAATAGGGGCTCTAGAGGATAAGTGATGTTGCTACTACTGACAGGTAAAGATCACCTTGACATCTGGTCAGTGGTTGGAAACTGTAACAAAGGGTAGGTATTAATGGTCAGGAACCCATGATAATGAACAGTCCCAGTTAGGAAAGGTGGAATGTGGGTTCCGTAAGAGAAGATAACCTGCTAGTGTTTGGGATACATAAGCCTGTGGGCAAAGAAATAGCAGTGAACACAATTTCACTTACTCATAGAACATATCAGCCACAAAATGACAGGCATTTATTTGTGTTGGATACCCAAATGGTCCAGAGCTTACTGATGCTGATCAGTAAACACAGTAACTGTACATAAACTTGGTATATTTCATCACATAGGCATGAGCTAGATTCCACAGGAGCACCACGGAGAAAGTCCTTTGCTTAGAAAAGAGGAGGAGATACTTGACGTGAATCTTAAAGAAGACAGACAGATTTGACTAAGTGAACGTGGTGGGAGAAGGTTTTTTTCAGGCAGAGAGAACAAGTAATAATGAGCCTAACAGTCATTTGGTGCTTACGTGTTCCAGGCACTGTTCTAAGCTCTTTACAGATATAATCTAATTTTTTATCAAAGAAACCCTGTTAAACATTTAATTCTAAGAGCAGTAGGAAGCAACTGGGCAATTCCGAAAATGATCTACTTTACATTTAAAAAAAAGATTGCTCTGGTTGCTGTGCAGAGACTAGACTGAAAGAATGGAAACAAGGAAGCAGGTCATTGTGAGTTTTAATGGTTGAGGCAAGAGGTGAGTTTTGGATAAGGAGTTTCCAGAAGAATGTCTAGATTTGCTTTTGGGGGCAGGAAAATCTGAAGTCAATAGAGCTACACTGCATAGCTTACTAAGAAGGGGGAAGAACAGTGGTGGGTAAAATTCAATGTTGGCTGACCAGGTTACATTAATAAGTTAGGGGAAGAATCACTTACATTCTTCTCCTAAGATTTTGAGCTATCACCTGTGTCCTAGAAAAGGAGCCAAAAGAGAATACATTGTTCTTTGATGTTCCCTAAAGCCTGTATGAGGAAAAGAATGAAAAAAAACAAAAAACACTTGTATTTTGTTTCACATGGCCACAATAAATCTGCGGCAGAAATAAAGTGCGTAGTTTGGGTTGCTGAAGTGTTGCATCTTCCAGTCATTCATTAGCCTACGGCAGTCTTAGTTCTGTCATCATCCCTGTGCTGGGTTTCTGCAAACAGATGCATCAGTTTGGATGCTTCCCGTTGAAAGTGTCAGCAGATCTGATTTAAATGGGCTCATGAAATTAAAGCGTTCAGAGGTAGATTAGCTTTAGGAAAGGTTTGACCCAGGGCCTATCAAGATGACCAATGACCTGGCTGGCTTCTTTCTGGCCCTCTGTCTTGAGATGGCCATCAGAAGCTCTCAAAGCCATTTGTCTTCTTGTTCACATCCAGAGCCTCCATGTCCCAGAATTTTTAATAAGATCCTAAGGTTCAACAGGCCGTCTTTATGTGCCCATCTCTGAACCCATCACTATCACAGGAAGATGCAGTCCTCTGGAACTAGGTCTGGGGTCAATCCCACACGATTCATATGTCTGAGAATGGGAGAAGCAAGGCATAGATTTCTCAGAGGAATTCGGACTTCTCTTCCCAGAAAGTAGAAGAATAAAAAGTGGGCAACAAACAGCAAGTGTCCACTAATCCAAATGATGTCTTTTAATCACCATCTTACTTTGTCTCTACATTATGTGAGTCTGTATCCTCTTCTTTGAAATAATCTCCTTCCTTGATTGAGTTATGCCCATTCCTTGCTACCCCCATGACCGTTTTGCTCATTTTTCTTTAGAATAGCATCTCCTTCAGTCTGTCTCATAAATATTGACATCCCCAGGCTCTTTCCTTAGCTTTGTTCTCTTCGTACCCTGCCCTGCCCGAGTGGGGAGACTTATCCCAAGATCCAACCATCACTGGTATAAAGATTTTTCATCTCAGTTCTGGAAACTCTTAGAGGCTTCAAGGAAGATTTCAGGAGATTAATGAGCCTTCCAGAAACTGTATGCACATATTGTGTACACATATATACAGGAAAAAATATGCCGGTCACGCCACCATAAAATCATTTAGTGGATTCCCATTTCCTACGGAATATTCACATCCATCAGCACACTGGATTACTTTACAAACCTCTTACAATCTGGCCTCTCTTTACATTTCCAGCTTCATTCTTTCTCTTCTTTCCTTCCCCACTTAACACATATTCCTGAACTTTTGAGATGTTCTCTTCAAGGGCAGCCATGGCCTCCAAAACTCACCTCCACTGTCTCGTCCTCTACCTACAATACCATTTCCTCCTTGTTCACATTACCAGGATGAGAAATCAAGCACTCACCACACAGCCCCTGCCAGTGGTGATCCAGCAGCAGTACACTCATAGTAGAGAGAATATTATTATTAATTCCTTTATTCAAAGAGGTCCTTCCTGGGCACTTGTCTTCTAACTATACAGATGCTTCCTTACTGTTCCTGATCTGCATAATAAGCAGAGGACAAAGTATTTTTTTTCCTTCTTTATTTAGAAACATTATCATTTAACTGACATCAGACATTTCTTTCCTTCTCATTAATCTTAAATTCTGAAGGATTTACTGAAGTCTCATATCCCTTGATCTGGCACTTTAAGAGTTAGGAACAGCCACAAAGACTACAGCTGGGAGATAAGATGTAGATTAAAAGAACCATTAACTCACAATGGCATTGGAAAACCGTAAGTGTTGAATTTAATTTGGATGCAGTTCAAAGCACCAAGTAAAGCAGGAGGTAGAGGCTGCAAGTAGTTTTTAGTGCCCAGGAACTCAACTTTTTCTCTTGGAGCAGCCACAGAGGAATCACACTGCTAAAGATTAGGTAATTTGTTAGCTACTCTCTCCTTCATGAACCACTAAATTTCTGCTGCTTTATTCAGAGAGGCCGTATGTCTAGCAGTTAGGACTGTATCCTTGGAACCATACTCCTAAGTCCGAATCCCTGCATCCTGACCCCAGTGCGAGATCCCAGGGGGCGTTACCACCCTTGTGCCTCCCATTACTCATCTTTAAATGGGGGTCATAGCACCTGCTTCAGGTGACGTTGAGAAGTTTAACAGACGTGTGTAGAGTCCTGAGATCAATGCCGCTCATACAAGTGCTTTACATCTTTAGTTATTATTTTTCTAGTGAGAATTATGCTTTTTTTATGGTGTCTTGTCAATCATATTTATTTCCCCAGGTTTGTGAAGGGACTAATCAGAGTAAATGCCTATGAAGACTGCCCCTGTGCCAGGCATTGTCCTAAGCACTCACACACAGAGCCCCAACTTAGAGGTGAGGAAACTGAGGCCCACAGAGGCTAAGCAAACTTGCCCGAGGGGATACAACTTCAAAGCGGACTGCAGAGCCCACGATCTTAACCACTGCGGTGAGGGAAATGCTGGAAGGGCAGTTTAAGTAAGAAGCTCTAAAGTTCTGAGCCGGTCTTACTGTTCTCATTATGTCTGAGTCCTCCTCTTAAACTTACTGAGTTCCAGGCGGCTGGGCTTGAGCTGGGTAGGGTATCTTGGCCATGGGCTCAGACTGGGATTACTGACAAGCTGCCTGCAACTGCGGTGCTCTATAGAGCTGTGGGCACCCTCCAACCCAAATGGTAAACGCTAGAACCAAAGCCAGGCAGATGCTCCGCTGTGCCACTGGTGTGAAAGGCTAAGGGCTGGGAGGATGCAGGGCCCAGGGGCAGAGGTGGACAGAGGAGCCTGGAGTAAGGTCCTGGGCCCACAGAAGGCAGTACTATCATCTATTATGTGGTGACATCGGCAGTGAGCAGAGAGAAACCCAGGAGGGACAGAGACTTGGCACGAAAAAAAAAAATGTTCCCGAGCCTATGCAGAACAAAATGCAGCCATAAAACTTTCTCATATTCTTGAGTCATCGTACTACATTGGGGCTAAAGAAAAATCATTGTTTCCTAATCCACAAGGACAAATTGCAGGAAAAAAATGAAAAAAGACATGGGCACAAAGATTCTCATTATAGCATTATTCAGCAAAATAGTGACAAAGTTGGAAACTGCCTAATTGTTCAACAATAGTGGAAAGGACCAGTAAAATAAGGAAGAACCACCTGTTTAATAGTATACAGTCAGAAAAGTGATAATTATAAAGACTATGGAAAAGAAGAGAAGCATGCTTAAAATATTTTAAGTGAAAGAAGCAGAGCATAAAAGTATGTAACTATGTAAAGCTATGTAGGTAGACACGTTGGGAGGGAGGTCACAAACAGGTAAGATGTGAATGATTTTTCCTTATGTTGGCCCAAGCTTTGATTAGTGCACACATACCTGGCTTTATCGTGCTCTGCTTTATTGTGCCTCACAGATAGTCATGTTTTTTACAAACTGGTTTGTGGCAACACTGTGTTGAGCAAGTCCAGCAGCACCACTTTTCCAACAGCCCTTGCTCACTTCATGTCTGTGTGTCACATCTTGGTGATTCTTGCAGTATTTCAGACTTCTTCATTATTATGACATTTGTTATGGTGATCTGGATCAGTGATCTTGGGTGTTATTATTGTCATTGTTTTGGGGCACCATGAACTTCACCCATATAAGGTGATAAACCTAATCTAATGTTGTGTGTGTTCTGACACTTCACCAGCCGGCCGTTCCTCCATCTCTGTCCCTCTCCTCAGGCCTCCCTATTCCCCGAGACATGACAATACCGACGTTAGGCCAGGTAATAACTCCACAATGGCCTCTCAGTGTTCAAGTGACAGGAGGGGTCGCACGTCTCTCACTTTAAATCAAGTTAGGAATGATTAAGCTTAGTGAGGAAGGTATGTCAAAAGCTGAGATAAGCTGAAAGCTAGGCTTCTTATGCCAAACAGTTAACCAAGCTGTGGATGAAAAGGAAAAGTTCTTGAAGGAAATTAAAAGTGCTACTCCAGTGAACACATGGATGATAAGAAAGCAAAACAACGTTGCTGACATGGAGAAAGTTGTAATGGTCTAGATAGAAGATCAAACCATCCACAACCTTCCCGTAAACCAAAGCCTAATCCAGAGCAAGGCCCTAGACTTCTTCAGTTCTATGGAGGCTGAGACAGGTGAGGAAGCTACAGAAGAAAAGTCTGAAGCCAGCAGAGGTTGCTTCATGAGGATTACGGAGAGACGCCATCTCCATAACATAGAAGTGCAAGGTGAATAGCAAACACTGATGCAGAAACCGCAGAATGTTCTCCAGATCAAGCCAAGATCATTCATGAAGGTGATGATACTAAATACACATTTTCAATGTAGGACAAAACAGCCTTATATTGGAAGAAGATGACTTCTCGGACTTTCACAGCTGTTTACAACATGGTTGACTGAACATTTCAAACCCACTGCTGAGATCTACTGTTCAGAAAAAAAAGATTCCTTTCAAAACATTACTGCTCATTGACATGCACCTGATCACCCAAGAGCTCTGATGGAGACGCACAATGAGATTAACGTTGTTTTCCTGCTGCTAACACAACATCCATCCTGCGGCTCACAGATTAAGGAGTAATTCTGACCTTAAATTTTATTACTTAAAAAATACATTTTGTAAGGCTATAGCTGTCATAGACAGTGATTTCTCTGATGGATCTGGGCAAAGTAAATTGAAAACCTTCTCAAAAGGATTCACTATTTTTTACCTATCCTACCCTATTCACCCACAACTATCCTTTTCTAGATGCCATAAAGAATGCTTGTGATCCATTGGAAATATCAATATTAACAGGAGTTTTGAAAGAAGTTGATTCCACCCCTCACAGATGACTGAGAGGTTCAAGACTTCAGTAGAGGAAGTAACTCCAGATGTGGTGGAAATAGCAAGAGAACCAGAATTAGAAGTGGAGTCTGAAGATGGGACTGAATTGCTGCAATCTCATGATGAAACTTTAACAGATGAGGAGTTGTTTCTTATGAATGAGCAAAGAAAGTGATTTCTTGGAATGGAATCTAGTCGTGGTGAAGATGCTGTGAAGACTGCTGAAACGACACAGGATTTGGAATATGACATAAACTTATTGATAAAGCAGCAGCAGCATTTTAGAGGGTTGATTCTAATTCTGAAAGAAGTTCTACTGTGGGTAAAATGTTATCAAATAGCATCGCATGATACAGAGAAATCGTTCGTGAAAGGGAGAGTCAATCAATGTGGCAGATGTCACTGGTTATCCTATTTTAAGAAATTGCTGCAGCCACCACAACCTTCGGCAACCACCACCATGATCAGTCAGCAGCCATCAACATGGAGCCAAGACCCTACCAGCAAAGCGCTTACAACTCACTGAAGGCTCAGATGGTGGTCAGCACTTTTCAGCAGTAAAGCATTTTGTAATTAAAGTATGTGCATTGTTTTTAAGACATAATGCTACTTACTGCACACTTAAAAAGATGGTAGTATAGTGTAAATGTAACTTTTATAGGCACTGGAAAACCAAAGATTTCCTGTGACTTACTTTATTGTGATACTCGCTTTATTGCAGTGGTCTGGAACTGAACCTCTGAGGCGTGCCTGGGTAAAACAGGGAAGGGTTAGGGGGAATTCCAAGTAGAATATAGAACAATGTAGAAGCACAAGGGTGAATGAGGAAGTGGAGTGCAGGGTAACGCAAACTCAGCATGTCCCAAACGGAGCTCTACTTCTCCCTAGATCCTTCCCTCTTGCTAGGGAAAGACATCATCGTTCATCTAGTCACCCCAGCTGCAAACCTGGGAATCATCCTGGACACTTTCATTGAATGTCCACTCCAAACAGACACCTAACAGTGCCCTTCCTCTGAAACTGCCTGGAAGTCAGTCCTTCTGTCTCTTTCCTCATTGCTCTTGCCTTAGGTCAGGCCCCCGTCAACTCTTTTCTGAATACATGTTTTCTCTGCCACCAACACTCCTCCATCCTCTCTTACCCAGCTGAGACTTTCCAAATAGAAATCAGATTACGTCACTTTCTTTCTTGAAGTCCTCGGCGACTCCCTGGACTAGCAGGAAAATGAACAACTCCTCAGCTAAAGGCCTCACCTGGTAAGACTCTGTCTTCCCTTTCCAGGTATTGAATCCGTCAGAAGCCACGATGATGAGTCACACCTCAGGCTTTACTCTCTCGCTCCCTCTGCCTGGAATGGAGTCCTCATCCTCTTCCATGTCTTCATTCACCCCTCCCACTTGATCAACAGTTTGTCTGACTATCGGATTCCAGGTTGGACAGTTCCCTCTCAAAGCTCTGAACGCATTGCTCCAAAGTCTTCTCCCTTTTAGAGATACAGCTGAAAAGTCTGATGCCATTTTGATTTCTGATTCTTTGTATATGATCTGATTTTTTTTTTCCCCTCTGAAAGCTTTTAACGTCTTTATCCCTGGTGATCCAAAACATCACACTGATACATCCTGGTGTGGGTATTTTTCATTCATTTTGCTGGAGATAAATGGTAGATTCTTTTAACCAAGAAACTCATTTCCTTTAGATGTGAGAAATGTTCTTTTATAATTTCTCTGATAATCTCTTCCCTTCTATTTTCTCTATTTTTTTTCTTGAACTTCTACTCTTTGAATGTCAGATCCCCTGGACTACCATACTAATCGTGTCCTCATTTTCCTGTTTCCCTGCTCTTTGATATTTATTTTATTTCCTACGTTTCCTCAATGTGACTTCTAAACATCTACTGACTTTAAAATATTTTTTAAATTATATTTTCAGTTTCCAAGAGCTGTTTATAACAATTAATGCTTCATTAAAACATCCATCTGCTTTTAATTTATGGATGGAATATCTCTCTGGGAATATTAAGGACAGATTTACATCTGCTTATTTTAGTTTCACCTCACATTCCCTGTATTATCTCTGTTTCTTCCAGGTCCTTCCCCCCCCCCGCCCCTTCTTGTCTGTTTTGGTTTCTCTGTTCCATGATAGAGGTTTATGCATTGAATGTGTATTCTTATCTTAGAGTGGGGCACTATAAAAAGCTGACCAGAGGCTCTGTGATTGTGTGTTGGTTGGTGTGTGTGTTTTGGGGGAGTTGTGTTTGTTAAATGGGGACGCTCTGCTGAAGGATATTTGATCTGTATCAATCAGTGTCCTTAGGTTTCCTTCCCTCTCTTTGTCTATTTATTCTTTCCAGAGAGGAATATTCCATTCTTATATTCTGGAGCTAAAAGGAGATATTCTGGCAGTGTAATCCTGGCTGCCAGCAAACTGGGAGGTGATAAAGGAAGGGGGTTAGAAAATCTCATCTTTCCTAATATGGAATTCCCCTGAATTCCCTTGGATTCAGTATCTTACCCCATCCTCACTCTCAGCTTGCTGATTCCTGAGTGGTAACTGACACCTCCTTTCCTGAGCTTTTCTGGGGTTTGACCTATTCATTGCTATTCTCCTCCATAAGCGCTTTTATTTCCGCTTTTCTTTGATCAGCAGTGTCAGCTAACTCATATCTATTCTCTCTCCATTTTCCAAAATTTTGCTGATAAGCCTTATCAACTATTGTCTTCACTTCCTTTCTCTTTGTCCTTGTATTTTGTTGTTGTTGTTGTTGTTTGTTTTTGTTTTTAACTCAAATAAATTTCTTTACTGTCATTCTAGATGGGTTTGGGTAGGGGTAGTGACAGATATGTGCATTCAATCTGCAATGTTCCATCAACCCTTTATTGACCTCTGGTGTAGGTGGAAACATGTGCTGATGAGAGTATGAAGCTATTAGTGACTAAGGGGAGAAAATTAGTAGATACTTGCTGTTTACTCCAATCACATTACTACAGGAAATTGATCAACTAAAGTTTTTAAAGTCTTAACTCATTGGGTAGATTCTTATACTCCACTGTACTCCTCACCTTATCTCCCACAAAGAACCTTCCTGATGGAGTCAAATTACAAAGGTTTGACCACAAGTCAGTGACATATCAATATACCCCATAAAAATTAATAAATGGTCCCTGCCAAAGCAATCAATAATTTGAATAATTTTATGATTGTTATTCCTATTACACATGCTCAGATCTACACAGAATTAATTTTATTTATTTTAGGACAATAACATGGGAAAATCCAATTTTTCCTCCCACTTTATTCTTAAAAGAAAGGAATACATTGTATAAAGCTATTGGTTCTGATTCCTTGATAACACTGAATGCCAAAGAGAATGCATTGACTCCATAGAGTGAAATGAGTAGGATGAAGTGACTGATCATCTTTAAGGATCACTCCATCCATCCAAAATCTCAGCCAAATGGCTGGCACAATTCAACTCTCAGGTACAGTGTAGCCCATTCCATAAGGCATAGACACAGAGTCCAGAGGCGTGGACAGTTGTTTCTGGAACAATGTTATTAAGTTCCTGCAAACATTTAGGAAGTATATTTATTTTAATCACTGTAATCATAACAGGAATGTGTGTAGATGTTTAAAATAATACAAATGCCTCCTATATGATACAAGTCACTGAGCAGTGAAAATGGTTTCCCAAATTGCAAATAGCCAGGATAACAAATATATTTCATGTTGAAAATCTGGGTCATTTTATACCAAGGAACAATCTAATGGTGACGGTTAAAAAATTAAATTTTAAATATAGGGTCTAAGGTTTAATCGGATTTCTGAAAATAGTTAATAGCACAACCTTTAAAATACGTGTGTGTGTATAAACACATTTTGGATCAGGGTATGAGCTGCTCTGAAAAAGCATGAAACAGGAACAAATATTAGTAATCTGAGGACAATTCATAAATTGAATACTTAAATTTAAAGGCTCCTGAAATTTAGAACAATGCAGGTCGAGACTATAGGGAAGTAAGTAAGCCCTTGTGCTGGGAGTAGAGCAAGTGAGAACACAGGGGCCATGGTCCCAAGGCCATGAAGGTCATTCAGGTGCTGGACTAGGCATGTGTGCTCTCACCTGCGAAACTCTTCCTTCTTTCTCAAGGCTGTGTTCTCTCCTATACCTAACCATGGCTTGTGAACTGGTACACACCACCTGCATCCTCCCCTAACTTCTTGTATCTGCTCACCTCAGTTGTGTTTTCAATGTCTGCTTGGTTACCTGAACCAAATCATGACTGCTTGCTTTATTTTGGGGGGGTTTACCATGGATTATACTTGAAGTCCATGAAATCTTTCATGACTCAAGAGGACAGGTCTAATTTCTTCCCTGGGTGGTCTGAAGATTGCAGATTTTTTTTTTTTTTGTCATTGAGGATAAAAGGAGTAATTTAAATAAATATGGAATAAGTACAGAGTTGTATTCTCTGGGGAAACTTTAGCCAGATAAAATGCAATACTTTTTTTTTTAGCTATATAAATTCTTGGTTATATAGAATAAAAAATATTTTTGATTTCTTCTGGGACTCTGATTGTTGAGCTGTGAAAATTGATGGAAATAAGGTTGTTTTATAACTTTCAGTTTTCTAACAGTGACAATCAACAGAGTATTCTGCCTCTATCTTCCTGACATTTCCCAGGATTGGCCTCCTGTCTTGTTTTCAGTGATACTTCACGTTCTTAAGCCCATCTCCCTCTCCTCCCTGCCTCTTTCAGGATCTTTCTCTTCAGATCTGGTCACGCCCATGGTTCCCATCCCTGTTCTTTCTCTCTAGTTTGTTACCCTTTGCTCTCTTTATCTCCTCTTTCAGCTTCTACCATCGCCCCACTAGTGATGGCTCAAATTTGTTTCTGGCTGCTTCAAAAGTTCAAGGCACTTATTTCCACTGCCTGCTGAATATCCTTATGTCTATATCCACCTCTATTTAAAATTCAGCATTTTCTTACTAATTCAACACTGTTGCTAAATCAGTCACTATCGTTCTCAGTCATCTTTGACCACACTCTCTACTTCAGCCCTTCTATCCCTGTAGTTTCTACTAGTTTTCATCTCCACAGTAATTCCTGTATGTTTCCTAATTATTAAAATCATCACTGTCTTCCTGTACTATTTGGTTACCACAGGCCAGATCCTATGGGAAAGACTGGGCAAATGCTTCCTTCTTTACCATTATTTATCCCCTTTGCTGCCTTTTTCCTGGTTTATTCTAGGACAATTCTAATGGACCTTCCTGCTACCATTCTTTGCTCCTCTAATTTACACTATATATAGCTGCTAGACTATTTGTCTCTTTTCACTGAAGTACTGTTGATTTACAATGTTGTGTTAGTTTCTGGTTTATAGCAAAGTGATTCAGTTATACATATACATATACGTATGTATTCTTTTTCATACCCTTTTCCATTCTAGTTTATTACAGGATACTGAAAGTAGTTCCCTGTGCTATACAGTAGGACCTTGTTTATTTTATATGTAGTAGTTTATATCTGCTGATCCCAAACTCCTAATTTATCCCTCCTCCGTCCCTTTTCCCCTTTGGTAACCATACGTTTCTTTTCTGTGTCTGTGAGTCTGTTTCTGTTTTGCACATAATTACATTTGTATAATATTTTAGATTCTACATATAAGTGATATCATATGATATTTGTCTTTCTCTTTCTGACTTACTTCACTTAGTATTATAATCTCTGGGTACATTCACATTGCTGCAAATAGTATTATTTCATTTTTTATGGCTATAGATTACTCCTCTTAATGCACAAGCCTGACCAATTGCTATTATCCAATTATATCCAAAGCAGGCAAGGCTTTAACCAAATGTGACCTTACCTTTCATCTAAAATTCCAAAGTACTTTTAAAAAACATTTCTAAAGGCAATTTAAAAAATTTTCCTGCAATGTTTTTTTGATATAGATGATGACATATAGAATGGGTGGATCGTATCTTACAATCAGAACCTGCAGACTGCAAAACCAGTTAACTCCCCTTCTAGATTTAAACCTTAACAAGGCTTATTTCTTTCTGAGTATACCATGAATATCATTTATACTTGGTAAGAATGCAATCTGTTAATTACTGAATGGACTTCAGCATTTTAACAGTCTAGGTTATTAATTTTATTTTATTAATTTTTATTCAGATGGTGTTACTGTCCTAGTTATTGCAACAAAAACAACAGGAATATGTGATTAAATGAAACAAAATACATAATTGAGTTTTTGGTAGTAAAACTTGTTCTGCTAGCAGATTTTTTTTCCTTATAGAAGTATTGCAAGTGATGCCTATTGTAAAAAGTCTAACACCATAGAAGTGTGGAAAGTAGTATGTGAAAGTTTCCTTTCTCCAATCTTACTGCCTACTGTTAATAATTGGCCTTATATCTGTTAAGTGTTTTTCTTTGCATATAGAAGCATTTGAAATAAGTGAGCATTTATATTCTCTCTGTTACAGAACTGGGAACACCCTGGTAAAAATATTGTCTGCGCTCCACCCTGATCTCCTTGGAGCCTGGTTACCAGCTCTGGCCATCCGCTTGCCTTAGGCTGCCCTTGGGCTCCTGGAGGAGCTTTGTGGCACACAGAGGACTGGAAGTGCTTGGGAGGTGACCCACTAGATGAGGCTGCAGCCAGTGACTGAGTGGTAAATGAGTAATCTGCCTCCAGAGCCCCTTCTGGGACCAGACTAAGGCTGAGACCTCGCCTAAAGTCATGCCCTGCTTGACTGCCTCTCCAGGTCCTGCTTGCTCTGCTCCCTGTCTCTGCTGGAGCCCTTCCCTAACATGTCACTTGCATGTAAATCCTCGTCTCAGGGACTGTTGCTGAGAACCCCACCTAGGACAGATACGTCACACCAACCTTTCTCCTTTGTCAGTCATAAGAATTAAGCACTTATTCTTTCCGCAATCTTTCCTAGGCTAAATATCTTCTGTTATTTTATGTACTCACTTTCAAATACGAGAAAATGCTACTGACCTAGCATGGCTTTCTTTTGTTTTTAGAAAAGCAGTGATAAAATTGCAAATGCGCAAGAGCAGCAACAGCATTCTCTCTCACACGATAATGAAACACCCACTGAGCCAGCAAAGGGGTAACATCCATTGAGCCAACAACGGGGTAAGGAACTGAACAAAAAAAGAACAGAATGAAACTGACATTTGTAGCGGAGAATCTGTGACTCTGTCTCAACGTGCTTCTCTAAGCAAATGACCTCAGCCCTTATGTGGGGCCAACGAAATATCACAATCAAAAGTGAGGTTAAAGACTTCTTAAGCTCCTTAACACTTAAAGAGATTTTAAATTATAATTAGGACAACATCAACTATAATGTATAGCTTTGCAACTGTTTTGTTCTCTGACTTTTACTAAAGAAACAAGAAGCAAATGAAACCACTTCTAGTTGTCAAGGTCCTTCAACTGCTTGCAATCCAGGAGGAGGCAAGTTTATAAAATAAGGCAGCTAAAAAAACAACACATGATATTCTGTAACCAGATTCACAAATGCTGTAGACATTTAGAGAAGTACATACTATTCTGTAGAGACTTTATCAGGGAAGGTTTCACTGAAAAGCTGTCATAGCACTTAGGTAACGGAAGGTCAAGGATTCCAGGCAGGAGTTCATGGGTAAGTGCTAAGCCTAGAATAAGCACACTTGGTATGCTTTGAAGAGAGAAGGAAGCAGTCAGGGGAACTCTTTGATCAAAACAAAAGATACAGTTTCAGAAATTATGTTCTAATGGGGTTTTATACAGTTGGACAGGCAAGGTGAGGTCAGGTAACAGAAGATCCCAAATCCTGGGCTGAGGAGTTTGAACTTGATTAGAAAAGACACAATGAAAGAATGTAGATTTTTAAGCAAGTAAATGGCATGATATTAGAGGTTTTATAAAGATTAACTTAGCTCTGGTATATCAGAGAGTTTATTTTAGGGTTTAGTATATCAGAAAGTTCACTACTGAAAATTTGTTGGAAACTGCAGTTCTATATTACGATAAAGAGCTGGATTCGAAGAAATGACAAGGTGGGGATAAACACTAGAGACCAGAAGAGATACCAGAACTTGGTAATTGATTACTAGGGTTGGGATAGAGTAAAGACTAGAAGATGAGTCTAAGGTTTAATCTTTTGAGTAATCTGGGGAAATGTGGTGGGGGAGACAGGAGCTGCACATAAAGAGAGCTTACTCAGGTGGGAGTGTGCCTTGATCTGATTTTTAGACACTTGGGATTAAAGCAGAATGTTTCAGCAGAAATGTCCTGTTGCATTCTATTTTCTAGAAATAAATATGGAACTAAAGCTTGGCTGAAAAATTAAGTGTTGGAGATAGAGTATTTGTGCTCATTATGATAGAGATGAGAATTTAAGCACTGGATAAGAAGTGGATACACTCCTAAGAATGGGGATACACAGAGAAAATAGCTGAAGATGGAAAAGTGAGCCCTTATAAACAGCCCACTTGAGTTTTATGCTTAGAGATACCATTATATCTAGATGGTCATTGGAGGTTACATGCTAATTTAGCAGAAGACATAGCCTATTTTGTTAGCCTAATACTACATTCAGCCAGGAAATACAACCTCCTTCCCCACAGTTCCCTCGTTCTGCTTTGGCTCTTCAGAATTCCCTTACTGCTCTTCTGGGGAACATGGAATGAACAGGAAAGGCAGAGGGGAAGGGCAGGGGACATCTGTATTTCCTCCTTCTCCCCACCTCATCTTTATACTCTGTTCTCTACACGATTGGGTCTGGACTGAATTCTCATTGTGGTCATATGTCAAGAACTGAGGTTTCTCTGTTTTGGGGTATCATGTGACTTCAGTGGACAAACTTGCCACCTTTCATTTTTTGCTTTTCGGTTTTTTAATCTGATGACTGAAGATACTACCTCTGCTCCTGCTTCACAGGGATCTAGAGACGACTAGTGAGAAAAAGTTGGGGAGGGCCCAGGGGATGCATATCAATGGATATTTCACAGTACACTTAGGCAGCTTATTGTCTTTAGTTCCAGTAAAAACAGCCTATTGGGAATAAGTTCAAAGTCTATAGAATCTGGTGTTAATCCAACATGACTCTTGATGTTGCCAAGGAATATGCTTTGGAAAGCCTCTCTAGAACTCCGATGTTTTATGAATATGGTGATGATAATAAAACTAATAATCAGAAATAATAATTCTATCTCAATGATGACACAATTGTTCCCATGCAATTCTTCTAAACTTTAGTTGGAATATGCTGCTTCTTTGAATTGGGTAGAGGCAATAGTCTGATAAGACAATACATATCCAGTCTTCATTTCGTACTTTCATGGTTACAACCACTGTGTCATTGGCTTTCTTCTTGTCTTATTCCAAACCAGACTGATTTTCAAGAGGGACATTTCCCAGGTAGCTCTTGGACCCAGAGAGAAACTGGCAACTGAAGACTTCTGTTGCAGCTTCCATTATAATTTCAGCACAACCCTCTGAGAAAGGTTTTACCATATGGGAGAATACAGTGACCCACACAGAAATTTCAAAAAATTAGACCACTCTGATACAACAAAGCCTTTTCAATCCTGTAATCAGTGGCTATTTAAAAAGAACAAGTCCACAATTTAGATTGTCACTCAAGGACTAAAATACCAAGGAGGTGATTTTAGATCTGTAATGTCTCCCCATAAATTATACAATAACAACTTTAAAAAATCTGATGCAGAATGTATTTTTTACTTCTCTGGGACAAGAACATAGTGAATCAGGAATTACAGATGTTAATAAGGTATGGAAAAAAACTCAGCATAGAGATTAATGTCTAAGGTTTGCCCCTTTCATTAACAAGATTTGTGCAGTTTAACTAAATGTGCTTGGCACACAGTAGGTGCCTAGTAAAAAGACAGTAGTCCTTTGCTTGGATGTGTGAGAGTTCATATCATATTGCTGTGTGATTTATTTTCTTATTAACTCCCTATTTTAGAAGCTCAGATAGGGAAACCAACCAAGGATAAAAGAGCTAGATAAAAAGTCAATGTTTGTTTTGTATGAATAGCTGTAACATCACACAGCAAATATATTTTTAGTGATTTTTGGTGAGTTGATCTTTAAAAAAGATAATGGAAAAATATGAACTGCTAAAAAGTCTCACCATATGTGGCTATTTAGTTTTCAAGCTGGGTTCTGAGTTATCTAAGTTATCAAAGGAAACATTCTGACATCCAGGATTTTTCAAAAGCCACAAAAATTCCTGGTCAATTTATAGGCAGATACCTACCTGCACTGAGCATATTCAATAGAAAGTTTTCTTCCTCCTAGCTCCTTTTCCCTCCCTCTCATCCTCTCAAATTGATTACAGTTTATGTTCAGGGAAGAATATTTCTCTCTGCAACCCTTCCTTTCTGTTACTATTTAGGTCATACATAGCAAGGCATCCAGATGCTTTGTTACTAATTAAGTCACTGATCTTTAACCTCTTTGGGCCTGAATTGACTCATTGGTATTAGATCAGTGGCTCTCAAATGCTGGTCCCTGGATTTAGACTTCATTAGAATCACCTGGGATATACGTCCAAAATACACAGTACTGAACCTAGCCTCAGTTTTCTAACTCTGGGGGTGGGGTCAGGAGTCAGCAGTTAACAAGCTCCACAGGTGATTCTATGTGCAGCTGGCTGTAGGACCAGTAGAGTCTTTCTCTGTCTTTCCTGCTTACAGATTCTAAGTCCATCCAATTTTTGATTTTCTACCTACGCTTTTAAGCAGCATGGGTGTGTTTATTCTCCCAGCCTCTGAAAGAGGATGAGAGGCCTGGGAGACCTCTCCTTGGTGTTGTTCAGGACAATCTGGGCCACAAAAGACAATTTTGTGAATCAAGCTGGCATTGACTTTTCTCTTTGGGTGGCCTCCAACTTTTTCATATATCAATTTTTCCTCAGTTGTTAAGAGAGATGAATTAACTTTAAAGAATTATGGCTTGAGGTTTTCCTGAATACGTAAGTACTGACAGTACATGGAAGTCCTCACACTGACTGCACCAGTTCTATTAGTGATGTAGGAACTTTACTTGATTTAGCCCTTGTTCCACTTATACATATATGTGAAAAAGTTGCTTTTCAATCACCTTTGGTTGGAAATAATAGTGTTTATTTGGGCAACAGATTCTGCCTTCTTATGAACTTTTGATAGGCTATGATACTAATTTTTTTAACTTCTCAATTAGAAAGAAACACAGATGTATTGCAGAATATTCAGAAAGTATAGAAAATCATAAAGGGAAAGATTGAAATTACCCATAATCCTACTACTCAGAAACACACTCAAGACTTTGATGCAATCTTTTCCAGTTATATATGCACACAGATGTGTGCAAAAAATAAATATTTAGAACTTTAACCCTTTTATCTCTGCTTAATATTTTATATTGAACATTTTCTCTTATGATCAAATGTTCTTTAAAAACAAGCAGAATTTAATGGCTATATACACTATTTCTACAATGTGATTAGACAATAAATTATGCAATCACATCATTTTTTATGTGTAGATTCTTTCTAACTTATTGTTCTTATGATCATTCTAGAATAAGCATTTTTAGCAATACTTATTTGAATTTCTTACTATTTCCTTAACATTTTCTCCTAGACAAGAATTACTAAAATAGTTTGAATCTTTAAAGGTTCTTGATATATAATACAAACTACTTTTCAGAAAAACTTAAAAATCAACACCAGGACTATATATCCTTATAAATGGAGTTCTTGTCATTAAAAATTTTCACTAATTGAAATCCTTGTTGTTTTGCTTTACTTTTCTTTTCTTTAAATATTAGAGAATGTGAATGTTTTCCACTGGGTTTTTGAGCCAGTTATTTTTCTTGTACTATAAATGTCCTATGTTCTTTTCCCTTCTTTTTTTTCATTAGAGGGTTAATGCTTTTCTTAGATAATTTCTCTGCTTAATTATATTGACTTTCCTTGACTTACTGCTAGTAAATGTTTTCTGGTTGGCTGGTAGATTTTTGATCTATTTGTGATGATGATGCAATTTCTAATGGTGTTAGCAATGATGAGTACCATACTGTAAATGAAGACTTCTCCCTGGTAAACATCTAGGTGGAAAGTCGAGATAGTGCAGATCTTTGGTACATTTAAGAAATGTCTGTGTGATGCATGTGGCCTGGACTTTTACACACATGGGTGTTACAGAGCTAGAAGAGCGTTCAAGGACTGTTTTATCTCTTCCTCCCCATTTGGTGAGGAGATCAAGCTGAAGTAAGGCCATGACATATCTTTACCTGTAAAGCATTATTTTATGTTTTACTTTCCAGAGGAAGAAAACAGAGACATTATGTCCTTCCTCTGATTGCGGATTGCATAAAACTTCTGATTCTTGGGTCCCCTCACAGGCCTATTGAATCAGAATCTCTGGAGACAGAGCTTGAAATCTGCATTTTAACAAGTTCTGCTGGTGATGTGTAAGCATTCCAGAGTTTTAAAACCACTGGTGTTAGGGAGTTCAGATGATCAGTGGTGAACTTCCTGTCACGCTAACATCTTCTTCACTTTTCTCCCTCTCAGTGCTCAGGTACTCAATTTGCATTATATTAGATTGTGCTTGTTATACGCTGGTTTATAAAAGTTTTTAAGTGTGTACCAGGAATCTGAAGCTAGATTTAAACTCATACAAGGAGACATAACTCTTTTTTTTTCTTTTTAGACCACTTTGCATTATGCTGCAAAAGTTATTGACTCATAGGGATTCAAAGTGCCAAGACAATGGAGATGTCCTAATATTTTAAAAATACAAGCCTATTCTTTATATTAGGAAATGGAGGCAGAGAGTTTTAAATGTCTTTCAAAGTTTGTCAGGTTTCATGGTTTTTGATTTACTGTTTTTTGATTTTAGCTTGTAAAAGACGACTCTTGACAGATATTACCCCAGTGATAATTTTAAAAGTGTTTTTAACAAGATGTTTTAGAGGCATCCTTTTTGTCTCAGAGACATGAGATAATACATGAGAATCCTGATTCTGTTTAGTCCAGCAAGAATATATTGAGAACAGTGCTTGATCACAGAAAGTCACAAAAACATTTTGCCTTATTCTCTAGCATGCCCAGCTTTGCTCCAGGAACTGCGGCTCCACTGCTGTGGGATGGAGCACAGCCCTGTCCTCGAAGGACCTGTACTTAATTTTTGATATTTTATTGTATTAACTTCATATAATTTTATTCTCTATAATTATATGTAACAATCTATATTTTGAAAGCACCTGCAATGCTCTTGTTTGCTCTAATAATACTATTACTGATATACATTTGTATATAACTTTATGGTCTTTTCAAAGCATATTTACACACAGTCTTAGAAGAGCTGTAAGAACTTAGCACAATATCGATAGGTGATTTTTGTTGAGTGTATACTTTTATTGAGTACTCCGTACTCCATGCCTGACTCCAAGTTTCCTCTATGGATTCCATCACTGGATTGTCCCAATAATGTTACGAGGTACACTGCATTATCTCCAATTTCTCAGGCATGAAAATAGAGCTGGACAAAGTTAAATAATTTATGTGACAGGACAAGTTTTTAGAAACCAGGCATTTCATCTCAAGAGCTCACAGTCTTAACCATTAAGTACACTGATGATCCAGTGCGTAGATAACTGTAAAATAAGTAGACAGGTAAGGACATTCTTGTCAAACTATTTATTGCTCAGATAGAAGGGAGCACATGATTGAACTTGCTTGCAATGCTTAGTAGAATATTTTCTGTGGGTATTTGAATATAAGCCCTGGATGGTGGTCAGTGACCAGGACCTCTTTTGAAATCTCCAGAACAAGAAAATATATTTTTATTTACTTGCATTTTTTTAACTCCAAAGCATCAAACAGCATAGCTACCAAATAAAGCAAAAACTATAAAGCAAAAAAGTGGGAGATTTCAACACACATATTCAAAATTAAATCAAGTAAAGAAAACAAAAGTAATGATGTAGAAGAAGTGAGTAATATAATTAACGAGATCTATTAATAGCCCAATATAGAATCTTACATCCTTTAAATAGATTGTATAGTTTTTCAAGTGTCCCAGGAATGCTTACAAGAATTAATTATATGCCTGGCCAAAAAGTAAGCTTAAAATCCAAAGCGCTGATTTTACAATTCATGTTCCCTGATAGCTATACAATAAATTAGGACATTAAGAAACATTCCTCAATAACTTTTGGATCAAAGTTAAAAATAAAAACAGAAATTACAGACTATCCCCAAGGCAGCAAAAATGAGAAAACATCAACTCAAAATTTATGGAACACAGAAAAAGTTATACACAGAGAAATTTATAGATTTAAGCGGCACTGTTACTAAAGGATGATTAAAAATTAAAGTACCTTTGTAGTTATTCTAGGAGATTAAAATATATACAAAATAAACCAGAACATATTAATAAACATAAAATCAAAAAATTATAAAATAGAAAATAAACAAAAAAGCTTAAAGGTTAAACAAACATGGAACTCAGCTAATTAAAAATATTAATAAAACAGCTAGATAGCACATAAACCTGATTGAAAAAGAGAAGGTACAAAATGTAAAAAATCTGAAAGAAGGAAGGAGTCATAACCACAGATGTGGAAGAAATTAAAAGGCCTAAGAAAGTATGTGGTAACCCATTTGACAACTCAGAAGAAACTTATGTTATAACAAATGCAAATCACTAAAATTGATCTAAAAAGAGGACAACTTTAGCATTCTAAATGCTTCAGAAAATACTGGAAAGATGAATAAAAAGAAGCCACTAAAGAAGTTAATAGGACTAGATGCCTTTGTGGTTAAGTTTAATCAAATTCTTAGAAAGTATCCATCCAAGTATTTAAACTATTCTAGAT
Source organism: Camelus dromedarius (assembly GCF_036321535.1). NCBI lineage: Eukaryota > Metazoa > Chordata > Mammalia > Artiodactyla > Camelidae > Camelus > Camelus dromedarius. Next base: position 27,229,484 of record NC_087446.1, read on the forward strand.
CATAGGAAAAGATGTAAATGTTCCCACAGTTCATAAAAGAAACTTAATTTTAACACTTACTAATGACAATACAGATAAAACACTGCAAGCCAACCTGTATAAATACAGCAGCAAAAAAAAAAAAAAAACTCAAATGAAAATATGATCAAACTGAACCCAGTATTTCATCTAGACACACAAACTACAATATACTGAGCAGAATTAATTCCAAGAATGCAAGAATGGTTCCAAATCATGAAAATTATTATTGTGATTTTATATGGTGCAGGAGAAAAATCATGCGATTTTATCAATAAAGGTAAAATGCTTAGAAGGCATTTGTTATTATTTGTCAGACATTTCCAATAAAAACTCTAAATAAAATAAGAAGTCACTTATAATTAAAACCTCTAAAAAGTCAACAGTAAGATTAAAATCATTCCTGTGCTAACCATTCCATAACATAAAACAACACAGCAATATTTACCCTCAACAAGAAAATGAAATAATTGGTTATAAATTTGGAAAAAAGATAAAATTATATCTTTTTGGAGATATGATTATGTACTTAGATAATCTAAGAAATTCCAGTAATACCAAATAGAAGTATGAGGAAAATGTGGTAAATTTATTGTTATATCATATTTCAAAAAATCTAAGATGCCATGGATTTTAAGATAGCCCTTTACTTTATGTACTCCCATGAAGGAAAAGAGTGGCCAGTTATAATTAAGATGTCATCATTATAGGATATATCTCATTTTCAGAGATGTGAAAATGTATGTTTCAGAATTGATGATAAGACAGATATGAAAAAAGCAATTGATTTTCCATGTACCAGAATTTCATTCATCTCAAAATGAGAATTAGAACACATATTACCATCACTGTAGTGACAAAAATCTATGAAAAACTTTGGAATAAATTCACCAACAAAGAAGACACAGGACCTATATAGTAAAAACAACAACAACAAACACCCATGAATTTTTCTGTAAAGACAAAACTCTCCGCACAAGTGGATCAATATACTATATCTTTAGATCAGAAGAGTTAAAAGGCTAAAAACATCCATGCTCTCAAAATTAGTATATAAATTCAGTACAATGCCAATTAAAAACTAGAGGGTATTCTGGGGGGAGGATTTGATAAAATGATTTAAAAATTCATATCAAAGAATAAATAGAGTAGTCAATAAAATTAAGAAAACAAGAACAGTGAGGGGTGATTAAGCATAACAGATGATAAAACATTCTCTAAGCTGCCACAACCTAAGTAAAGAGGTACTAGCACAGAAATTACAAATTGATCAGGCAGGGGCAGGAAAAAAGATACTGCATTTTAATTCAGTGGGAAAAGAATAGTTTAGTTCATAAATGGTGCTGGTAAAACTGGCTCTCCACCTGACAGAAAGTAAAATTTGACCCTCATTTTTCACCATATAAATTCCAGGTAAACTAAATCACAACATGTAAAAACACAGAATAAGAAAATGAATGAGGTGATATATGAAAATCAGTGTTTAAAAAATATTTGCAACACAGATAAAGTACTATTATTCAAAACATGAAATGATAGCTTGTATACTGATAACCGTAAGATAAAAACACACCAAAGAAAAATGGACAAAGGATATGAATGGGTAGTTTATAGAGGGACAAGTCCAGATGGGCAATAAGCAAAAATTTTTGTTTTACTAGTCAGAGAAATGCAAGTTAAAGTGAAAAAATAACATTATACACATCAGTTTGAAAATTTTTAAAGGAAGATTACATGTACTGTAGGTGGGAATTTGGGGAAAGGATATTCTTATTGCACCTTTCAGAAAGCAATCTGGAAATACTTTTAAAATAAAAAATATACATACGGTTTGGAAGAGAGGGTTCACTCCTGTGATCCTGTGCCATGGGAATGAAAGGGCTAGTCGTGCAGATGCTTACGGCAGCTCTGCTGTGGAGGCCCAATACAGAAAAACAGAGTGATTCACCGTTAGTGGAGGAATGAGAAGATAAACTGTGGTATATTCAAAACATGGAGTATTATACATCTACCAAAAGAGTAAGTTGGACTTATATCACCTACCTCAAAAGGACATTATGCACTGGTAATTGAGGAAAGCATATAAAATAATGCCATTTGGTAAAACAGAGATTCCCCTCTCCCCTGTATGGGTACAAGATATGAGAATGGAGAAATATGAAACTAGATGTTTAACATTTGCTATCCGGGTTTGGAGATGGAGAGAGGGAGAAGGAGAGTCGGGGAAGAGGAGAAAGAAGATGCAATAGAGTATAAAGAATCAACTGTGAGTAAGAACATGAGAAAAAAGAGAGAGGATATCGTTATCTTGGCACAAATAGGGCTGGAATAAGTTACAGGGAGACACATAGAAGACAAATTTGAAAACTATTAGAATCTTCATTTAGCAATGCTAGTTAAGAGTTAAATCTGTTTGAAGATGGAATTAGGGACTGATTTCAGAGCCCACAACTTATGATCTTTACTTTTAGTTATATGTGTACCTTTGAGTGGATGTTAAATGCTTGTGAGGTCACAAAGATTTAATTTTAAAATGTGATGATTCCTTAGTTTACCTATAAACTCAAAATCTGTCTTCCTCTGGCAAAATTAAATACACAAAAGAACATTTTTCTCTTATCATTTTCATATTTAGAGCATGGTGTGTATCATTTTATTTTGTAAACTTCCTGGTGCTCTCCCGAAATGGGAGTGAAAATCATTTGTTACTGGTTTTCCCTACATGCCTTGCACATAGAAGGAATTCAGTAAATAATTTGTTGAACAGGATTAAATTTCACTTTTTTTTGAGTGCTTTCCAGCTGAGATAAATCACCACTGGCTAATAAATAAGAATTCATAATCCCAGTGTACTTAGCATTCCTTCCTTCTTCTTTGTCATGTAGGAGACAGACTTTTTGCTTTATTTAAGTGCCAACGATTTGAAAATGCAGAACGTCAGTCACAGTGAATAATACCAATTTCACCTTTACTCAAGTGTGTATCTGGCCAGTAACAAGTGATTAAACCTATCACTGTATTACCTTGCTAACTGGAGGTGGTTACCACGTTCTCCTGGTTTCTAAGGCAACTGATTAAAGAATTTAAGAACTGAGCCCTCATTTAGGCTGATGCCCTTGGAAAGGTAGAATTTCTTTTCCAGGAGGCCGTACTGGGAGACAAGGCTTATTTGTTTTAATGTTTTCCATTTCTCTGAATTTCACAACACAAGGTGCTCAGATACCTTTTGGTAGAACTTACTGGAAAATGTTACCAATATAAATATGTAGAGCTCAGTTTTGCCAATCCAAAAAAACACTTGGTGGGATTACTGGTAAATAGGAGGCAACTCAATGAAGACTCTGTTTTCTTTTTAGCTTCACTTTTTATTTACTTCTTTTGCAGCACAAGCTGTAAACGGTGATACTGATGATCTTGGGCCAACATCTCAGTGAAGGGCTCTCCCTTACAAAACCCATGGCTTTAGATTGGTCCAACACAGACAGGCATTTCATGCAGTTATGCTGTTCAGCCTGGATACCCTCTGTGATAAACTGCCATTGAGATGAATTCAGTGGTTCTCTGGAATGAGTTCTTCTGGGCTACAAATGATCTCCGGGGAGAGTCAGGGCTTGCTTCCAGTGGGAGGTTAAGAGGACTTTCCCCCCTTTCAATTAGAAGGCATAGCTAGTCTGAGATCTAACCAGCAAATCGTTCACGTACTTCTACAGTACTCCCAGCCTCAGCCACATCCTTGTGGATTAATTACCCAGATCTCTGAAACGAAGTGACTTTTTTTTTTCATTAACTCGTTGAAGTATCTCACGAGCACTTCATTGCCACATAAAAGTTACTAGCTTTGTTCTTTTCTCTTGCAAAAGAAGTATTAAATCTTAGCTATCAGATGTGAAAGGTTCTTTGAGGGAAGAATAATGTTGATCACATTTCCATACATTTTGGGGGTAATGTTATTATGACTCAAAGTCTTGAGGTAATTTCAAAACTGCAATAAATCCATACACCTTATGAAATGGCTCCAGCATGTAGGCATCACACTAGAATGTAAACTCTGGTATCTCACCTGCTTGGCTCACCAGTATATCCCTGTGCCTTTTCTAGGTGCCTGACATATAGTAGGTCCTTGATGAATGAATAAATGGGTGAATGAACAGAGGTGTATTGCACTGGGAAATGGGCCACGGTGAGGTTAATACGGTATGCCAACTGGGAGTGGTGGGGGGTTGGAACTAGACTCATCCACCAAAGTAGAAATTGGAGGGACAAACCCAGCTGACAGCTCTGGGAGGAATTCCATTTCAGCAGGAAGAACGCACTATTTAGTTGCATGGACTTACACACAAAGTAGTAATGATAACATGCCGCTATATACTTTACATACATTATGGTTAGTCCTTATAAAGCAAATGTTATCATCTTCATTTTACAGTGTGAATAATGAGTCCCTGGAGGTATAAACACTGTCTTGACCTCACATAAGTAGTAAGTGGTGAAGTTGAGATTCAAAATCCTGGCTACTTTCAAAGTTCATGCCCTTTTTCTAAATTCATGTGAATGATAGGCAATGGCTGTGGGCATACATTTAACATGAAGAGGCGGGGAAGCCCGATGATCAGGCGTCCCCCATTACACAGAAGTCAGCAGCAGGGCTTTCAGGAACCTGGGCCGGGCCATAATCCCCCAGGTAGTGGGGACCCAGTCACTGGGCTGGGAATCCGGGTTAAGAGACAGGAGGATCTGGTAAGAGGAAGGTAGGGTCCTTACCTCAGAGGAACCAAGTTACTGGACAAGAAACAAAGAGGGTGACTCAGGCACAGATTATTGGTTTTCTATTGCTGAGTAACAAATTATGACAAACTTAGCAGCTTCAGTAACACATGTTTCTTAGCCTACAGCTCTGTAGGTCAGACGTCCAGGTGGGCTCTGATGGGATTTCTGCCCAGCATCTCAGAAGGCCTAAAGCAAGGTGTTGACCAGGCTGGGCTTTTATCTGGAGACCCTGGGAAAGAGTCTGCTTCCAGGTTCATTCAGGCTGTTGGCTGGATTCAGCTCCTTGTGGTTGTAGATCTGAGGCTGCTGTTTTCTTGCTGGCTTTTGTCTGAGGACCACTCTCGGCTTCTAGAGGCTGCTCCCAACTGCTAGCCTGTGACTTACCCCATATTAAATCCCTCTCACCCTCTGAATCTCTCTGGCTTCTGCTACCAGCTGAATACAAATCTCTGCTTTGAAAGGGCCCATATGATTAGAGTAGGACCATGTGAACGATCTCCCTATTTCAAGGTAACTGATTAGTAACCCTAATTGCACTGCAAAGGCCCTCTGTTCCCCATGTAAAGTAACATAAGCATGGGCATGATATCCCATCACACTCACAGTCCTGGGGCACAGACGGGGAGAGCCTGGGGGGCTCTCCTAGAATCCAGCCCATCATGCAAGGGAACCATTAGGATCAGAATAAAGACAACAGTGGGGAGGCCAAGATCCAGTTAAGCTCTTTGAATTTCTCCTGCTTTAGGCCAATTAGAGCAAACCATAGAGACAGGGTGGCTGCATCCAAACCAGATCACCAGTCCTGACCCGTTCTGTGCCTCTGTCAGCAGGCTCCCCAGCAAGGTGGCTTCGGGGACAGAGGAGAAAGCGCCCAGCACGTACACACGTGGAGCTCATTAGGTCCTGACGTCCTTTAGGAATGGGACAGGAGTCTGTGAGTAGTTTTGACACTAATTCTGCTGGTGGAAGGGAGGTATATGATAATGATGAGAAAGTCTATATCATGTCTGCCCTCTTCTGAAACCTGTACCTGTTCATGAAAATAAAATAATGTTTTTGCCCAAAGGCTTCTTAATCTGTTCCCAGTTGTCATTTTAGTGTTGGGAACTAGGCAGGGGACCGTTGCCTGCAGAGTGACTTTGTAACAGCCCTCACCTAACAATCGGCTCCACAACTAGACAACCTGACACTGAGGAATGATAATTTACGAGGCTTTTGCTATTTTTATTTCTTCACGTGGCAGAAAAGAAAACTCTGGTTTTTTAGAATAAATTCCCTCCATTTAAGAAGAGAACTTTTGCCAAAAGCAACAACTAAAAATAAAATCTTCTTTTCATGCCTGTATTCCTGGGCTTCCTCACTTAATCAGAAGATTCTGCAGGGACAGTGGAACAGACCACGAGCCTAGAATATTTTAGAATCACTGAATTCCTGAGCTAGTACAGAAACTGCATTGTACTGAGTGCCTAGCTCACCTATTTGTAATATACAGCTTAAAAAGCAGTTTGAATGAGACAATTCAATATTCTTGACAGTATTGAATATCAGCATCAGTTGTTGGGCAGAATTCAGATTTCCTTTCTCCCACCTTCAAAACATGTTTTTTGTTGTTGTTTTTAAGAGACGAGTTAAGATCTGTATCTTCACTCATAATCAAATGGAATATATTTGGCTAGTCATTTCCTCAGAATAACTGCTAGACTCTTTAAGCAAGCAGTTTCCCCAGTTAACCTGTAGGGGACGGACGTTAGACAAAAGGCATGGTTCCCCAGGCAGACAGAGAGTTAATGGGGATACTTCTTCACTCGATTTGCATATCTGACAGTGAGAACGTATATTGCCTTTCCTGGCCCTGTTATTTAATTTCTACAAATGAACCCATGGAAATAATAAACCTTTTTATTTTGCATGACTATGTTGATAAGAAACCAGCAACAATACCTATGTTGGGGTAATGCTTTTGGCTTACAAAGCCACTATTTTTAACATCTCATCGTCACAACAGCACTGCAAGGCAGTATCTCAGAAAGGTGCTCTGGCGCAATTTCCTTCACGAGGCCCTGGTTTTCCCAAGCAAATGCCACTTTGTAATGAACTTTTAGTCATGAAACTGTCCCATAAAGTATATAAAGCTTATGTATAAAGCTTAAATATAAAGCTGAGTGGTAGTCAGCACTTTGGCTTTCAGGTACTAATACCAAATTTGAAATGAATGGGTGTTACAACTTTCAACACTGTGTTTCATTGTTTTGTTTTTAGTAGACTGGAGAGTTACGATGTCCCTGCCAGCTTGTTCTCGGCATGCCTGGCCACTCTCTTTGTGATGCCACTCCAGGTATTCGGACCACACACAGGGAAGCATTGACAGGTGTTCCTCTGGGCATCAGAAGGACATGCCCCCAAACTGTATGACTGCTATTGGCCTGCTAAGATTCTTGGATCGAAGACCTCTTTCTCTTCTAGGATGAGAAGAGACACAGTTTCATTGAGGACATAGAGGAATTTGCTCATTATGTTAGTTTCCTAAAGTTGCCATTACGAAGTGCCACATACCGGGAGGCTCAAAACAACAGAAACACATTGTCTCACAGTTTTGGAGGCTAAAAGTCTGAAATTGAGATGTCAGCAAGGCCATGCTCACTCGAGAGTCTGGGTAGACCTCAGTCCTTGCCCCTTCCCAGTGTCTGGTGGTGGCCAGAGTCCTTGGTGTTCCCAGGCTTGCAGCTGCACGATTCCAACCTCTGCTTATGTCACCACATGGTGTTCTCCTTCTGTGTCAGTGCCTTTACATGATGTTTTCCTCTCTGTGCATGTCTGTGTCCGAATGTCTCTCTTCTCATAAGGGCACCAATCATACTAGTTATGGCCCACCCTAGTGACTTCATCCTAACTTAAGTCAAACACACCCTATTTTCAAATTAGGTCATATTCACAGGTACTGGGAGTTAGGACTTCAACATATCTTTTTGGGGGACAGTTCAACCCATAACAGTCAGTCATCTCCCACTCTGATGTACAATGAGTTGAGCTGGGAACGATGAGAAAATGTACCACAAACACCATCTCTTTGAATACATATCCTCCACTTTCTTCCCCATAGCATCTCTGGAAGGCAGGAGCAAGGAAATCTTGCTTGTTGTTGTTGTTGTTTTTAATTACATTTCCTATGAACCAGTGTTTTTATGTAATGACTCATTAAGAGGAAAAAGGCCTTCTTTCAATTCTACTTTAGCAATGAGAAAAATTAGTCTTTAGGGGATTCATGTGAGTGTTCGCATTTTATAGATGAGAAAACCGAGAGACTACTTTAAACATGTTGGTCACACTTATGTTTCAGATATAACATTTCTATTTAGTTTATTTAAGGCGTTAGCTAGCATCATGTGACTTCTCCGAGTTCATATACCCAGGAGAGGGAAGAATGCTGGTCTTTGGACTTTGCACCTTGTGGTTTGGGCCTATACATTGTTACTTATGACCATGTAATAGGAATATATTTCAGTTGGTGCTGGAGTTCTTTCTTTCTGAACAGCCCTACTCTGTGGTAACATAAATACTTACTATTTCATACTTGCCATTATTTATTTGTCGCCTTTTATCTTGAGAATCACCTAGGGGCTTGATAGAGCAGATTCCCAGCTCCTACCCATTGGAAAATCTAGGCATGCGGTTGGGGCCCAAGTCTTCAATTTTTAGAAAGCTTATCAGGTGTTTTTGATGGCAACAGGATTTAGGAAACACTGGACCAGCAGTCTGTAACATATCTTCCATCTCTAAGCATTTATAATATTTTCTATTTGGATCCTGCTTCTGTCTCTTGGCTAAGGTATAAAAATACTCTCATTTCTACTGACCACTAGGAAAGTGGGGAGTTCCTTCTGGTTCCACAGCCCAGTGCAAATTCTGGTTTAAGCATATCACAGGCACAAGTTTAACATAGTCTCGACTCCTTTCTAACTTCTCCAGTTATCACAATTTCCTTCTTTTTTCATATAACTGCTTTAGTGTTGAATTTTCCTGGGACTCATCTTCTACTTCCTCTAAAAATCAACACACATGTACACAAACTCAGGACAGGGGCCTCTTGCCCTCACTGAGACTTTCTAAAGGAGTGAGAGGGTCTTCTTGCCAGAGCTGGACCATAGCAGCTTTCCCATCAAGAATCAGAATTCAGACACACTATCGTCTATGCAGGACAGTGAGGATTTTACAATGCTTCTTTGAAAGTGTTTTAGTCAAGGACAACATGGCAGTTGCAAAAATCAAGATAGTTTTTTTTCTCCCACTCCATAGAAGGTCTTTGTTTGGACTTTTGAGGCAAACAAAATGACATTTAAAGGCATATTTATTCCAACTGTATACATGTGAATGTTTGGGTACTTGCATGCATAGTGCCTACTCATTGCCTTGCCTACAGTAAGTGCTTAGTAAATATTTGCAAACATAAGAGCTAGTATCTAAACAGTTCATTGATAGAAATCTAACTTGTTTCTTACCAGCTCAATTCCTTGAAAGTCAAACACAGGATGTTGGCTTATTGGCAATCAGCACTTTTTCAAATGCTATCTTAGGTCAGAGTTTAATGAGGTCTTTGTAGGCATTAAAATGCCTTCTATTGATAAGCCTCACTGCAACAACCACACCTTTCCCCTGACCTCAACCATACTCTAGGTTAAGGGTGGAGGAAAGTAGGGAGTGATTAATGTTGTGACACTTAGTCAAAATCTTACTAATGAGTAGTCAATTCATATCAATCCGTAAGTCTTCATTAAGTATCCATTCTGGTCCCAGCCCTGTTCTAGGCAGCACGAGAGAGAAAGAAGTAAAACAACCGGAACTTTCCTTGACAGAATTTATAATCTAGTCAGATATCTTTATAACTAAGGAGTTCATTAGTTCTATGTTTTTTCCTTCTCCCTTCCTGTTTACTCTGTCTCCCTCTCTCACTAGACTCCCTCCCGTGTCACCCATGATTCGTCACTCAGGCTTGCCCAGAAGTGGCCAGTTTTCACTGAACTGAAAGACAGTGTGGAAGAGCAGAGAGGTCTTGTAGATGAAGAGGACTGAGTTTAAATCCCATTTCTGCCACTTGTTGAAACTGTGACCTCAGGGAAAATTCATCAAATTCTCGGAGCCTCAGTTTCCTCATCCTTCAGAAAGACTGAGAACAATACCCACCTCATATGTTTATTACAAGGGTTATAAATCATTTATACAATGTATATAAAGTGTTATGTGTAAGGTAGATGCTTAATAATGTTAACTAGATGTACAACTACTGTGACTGTTAAATGCTAGCTAGAGAAGCAACTAGTAGAAAATGGCTCAGATGCCAGGAAATATTTTTGAAATGTCATTAGTGCAATAGAACATTTGTGTTTGGTCATAACATTTAGTTTGCTTCAGTGCATACCACTATTTTCACACCCCAATACTATTAGTTATAGTCATTGCTACCTCCCACCCTTCATAGTTATTCTCAAAAGGAGAATAATTAGGAAATAATGGGAATCTGCTCAGAAGAAATACGTATCACGTTTCTCTTAATAGCCCAGAAAGTTAGCAAGTTAGACTTTGTTTATTCATTCAACAAATATTTACTGAGTCCAACTGCAAGACTAAACATTAAGACAGCAGGATGTGGGGGAACTAGAAGGCATTTGTACTGCTGAGTTGAGGGTAAAAAGTGATGAGGAATAAGGTTGGGGATTTAGGCAGGAGCTGGATCATCTGGGGAATTCTAGGCCATGTTCTAAATTTGGACTTTATGCTAGAAGCAAAATATGACATCAAAGAGTTTTACTAAGGGAGAAGATTTGCATTTTTTTTTTAAAAAGAATGATTATTTTGGCTGCAGGTGGAAAACGGATTTGAGGAGGCAAGAGTGAGAACAGGGAGAGTAGCTGGGGAGCTGTTACTGCAATCCAGCCAGAGATGACAGTGGCTTTATCTAAGCTGGAAGGGGATGGAGAGGATGAGAGGCGCTTGAGAGCTACTTGGGAAGTTCAAGATCACAATCCCTGAGGTCTGTGGATACCAATTTTTTTCTTTGGATTTAAGAAGTTTTTGAATGTTTCTTGAAAGGTAATATGATGCACATAAAATATATTACATAGTACTCTCAGGGAGGTCTGGGCATGAGTTAAGACGCCAATAACACCCAAGTAAACATACAAATATTCATAATAAATGAGAAGAATCAAGGCTATTAATAACCCTCCATCACCTCAGAGCAGGTTTTGCTGCCAAGTGAGTTATGGAAAATCTTTGAGTTTTTAGAGTCTTTTGTTTTGAAATGTGGGTAACTAATTGGTAATTAATTGCATAAGGTGGAGGATGAATAAGCAAAAGGGTGAATTAAGGTGCACACTTGGGATTTTGTTTGGCAACAAGGTGGATGGTGGTGCTATTCAGACAGAGAGGACAAAGCAGGAAGTACACATTTGTGGTCGTAAGGTTGGGCTCACTTTGGGCTATGAACTAGCAGTATTTGTGGGGTATTTAGATGAATATCAATTAGCAGCATTTCAAGAACAAGGAATGGTCATCGATGTCAAAAGTTGGAAAGAGAACAGAAAAAAATGAGTATTTATGTGTCTCTTGGACTTAGCAATTAAAGGGCTGTTGATGACCTTTGAAGAACAATGTCAGTGGTGTGGCAGAAGAAGAAACCCAAACAAAATGGATTGCAAAGTACAAGAAAGGTAAGAAAACAGAACGACCAAATACAAATATATCTGCATGTTTATTTGTACTGCTGATTAAAATGGGGTTCATCTTGTCTGTTAATTGGCATTAGATTTGGTAACTAGTTATAAAATGTATAGATAAGTAAGAAAAGAAAGAAAAGATAAATAAGCCATATTCCTTCCTTTAAGAATCAGGCGTGCAAAAAACAAGCCAAGGAAAAAATAATGTTATACTGTAACAACCAAGTCTCTCAAGAGAAGCGTTTTGGGTTTCTGTTTTGTTTTGCCTTTTTCCTTTCAAACAGGAGTTCCATCTAAATTCCCATGGACTTTTGAAAATATACCCAGGCTCTATCCTTGAGCATTTTGATTAATTCAGTCTCAGGTGGAACTAGGGATCTACATCTTTAACAAATTCCAAGGTGATTCTGATAAGAGGACCTGGATCAGATCTAGGAATATAAATTTAGAAAGCAGCCATGAAGAAGGGAAAGTTTAAATCACAGGAGAGAATGAGAACATGGAGAAGAGACTGAGAAAAGCTGAAAGCAGAACCTATGCTCGTCCTGTTTAAGCTAAAAAGGGAACTGGGGAGGGGATATGAGATAAAGGCCATATAAAGCATTAGGAACTACCAAGTGCCACCAAGTGTGAGGTGACATGATTGTTAAGACGAGAGGGCCTGAAAAATACTGAACTACAGGAGGATTATTAAAAAAAAAAACTTTTGTTGTTTTTGCTTCTGATTACGAAAGTGTTACAGAAAAGTGCAACTAAGAAAACAAAAATCCCTTACAGTCATGCATCCTGTGATAATCACTGTTCATTTTTTAGTAAATATCCTTCGTGTCTTTTGGCAAACACTTTTAAGACCTTTGATGAAAAGAGCAGCTATTTATTTAGGCTGATATTAGTTTGAGGCCAAAAAGATACTTTACAAATAAAATTTTCGGGTAGATTGGTTGTTTTTGACTATTATACGTGGTGAGATGGCTTTGGAACCTTTCCTTTCCGGGTGGAGCTAGAGCTATTCTGAAAGGTTTTAGTGGAAAGTATAGACCGCAGGTTGGCAAACTAGGGCCCTTGGGCCAAATCCAGTCCACTCCTTATTTTGAAAGTTGTATTGGAAAACACAGCCACACCCATTTGTTTATGCGATGTCTGTAGCTGCTTTCCTGCACAGTTGAGTACTTCTGGCAGAGTATCTGGCCCATAAAACCTAAAATACTTATGATATGGCCCTTTACATAAAAGGGTTGCCAATGCCTGGTGCAAACCAGTATTTCTCAAATTATATTCCAAGGCACATTAGTTTCCCATGAAATGTTAATAAACATTCTTAAAGAAGGGCTCCGTGTTCAAATAAATTTGGAAAATGCCGGATTAAACGAAGTTAACCAGGTTTCTTTACAGTTAGGCTTCTGATAACATTTAATATGCTCACTGATAATCAGCAAAAGCAGCGTATGTTATACATAGCAGTCCCCAAAAGTATTTGGTCATAAAACCCTTTATTTTCCACAAACATCTATGATCATCATATAGTTTGGAAAACTCTTAAATTAGTCTGTTTGAGAGGCTTTGCCAAGGCCATAAAATGGCATGAACTTAAGGCCATGGTGTTTTAATTCTAGGATGTATGTACAGAAAGCCTTCTTGGTTACAGAGGTCAGAAAACCACTCTCTACCAGTTAATCGCAGAACCATCTTTGGGTCTGGACCTCTACAAAGGAAATTTTAGCCTAAAGTAAAATTCCCAAGGGTGCTCCACAGAAGTGAAGACAAGAGGTAAATATATAAGGCTTCTGAGATGGTAACTTGGGTGAATGAAGATTCAGCTTTCTTTGTTTGGGTAACATTTCCAGAGCCATAATATGACTTTCATGGGTGTTGGGCACTTTTGCCTTTGTGGGACTCTTTCTCCAATAGAAAATGATAAAAATGATATTTTTATGACTGTGTATAAAGACAAATGTAATCCAGACTGGATGTATTCAGCTCTTCTTTTGATTTGAAAAAAGAGATTGAAATCAAAAAAATTTCGTGGGCTCTAGACAGTACCCATTGTGCCTCATGGGTAAGAGCCCTGAGAATTGCCACGGTATGTTATCTTCCCTGCCAGACTACAACCTTCTTGAGGGTGAGACCACATCTCATGTACTGTACTCCCTTCCTTAGCCACTTAGAATCTCTAGGTTCAGCAGTGTATGTTGAATGAATAAATGGGTGATTAATTTCAGGGCTGTCAAACACCTCATTAGAGGATAAAAGGAATAGCTTCACTAGAAGACCTTTCAGTTTCCTCCAAAGATCTAATCAATTAATAGAAATTACTAAACTATATCAAAGTATCACCATGCAATGGAAAGAAGTCCTGAAATTAAGTCTCTTGCCACTAAGTAGCAGTTAGCCGGTCCTTTTGTAACTGTGAGCCTCAATTTCTTAATGAGTAAGAAAAACTATAATTAAAATGAGAGATTCTATGCATAGTTTTACTTACAAGACAGAACAAAAAGCTAAACTTTTTATATTAGTCAGGTCCAGAAAGACCTAACAGGCTTTAAAAACAGATCCAGCAGTAAGCTCCCTACTCCACTTAAAAATTAAACTCTCTCAAAAATGCTAACCATGGAGGACATGGTTAGAGATGACATAATATGCTTCCAGAGGACAGTGGATGGGCCCTTTCTAAGAGCAAAACAAATCAGAAAGTTCTTAAAATTCAATAAAAATCCTAAAAAGCCACCTAACTCAATTTTCTTCCAACATAGGCCTCTCCTTAGAGACTATTCTTGCCTGCTTTTTTGTCATAGGCTACTTGAAAACTGTAATACTCTGGACCATAGAGTTTTGTTTTTATGGGAATTTTGCTCAATCCAACTTACAATTAGTAGAAAAGAGGTGGTACAGTTAATATATCACCCAATCAGCAACTCCCACAGAAGACTGTAACAAAGATTTAAAAAACAACTCACCAGATACGAAGACAGCTATCTGTTTACTATTAAATCAAGGATGAGAGGGACTTGTTTCCAGATGGGGAAAAAAAAGTCCTCACAAAGAAGGGAAGTTGGGCCAGTTACCTCTAAATTCTAGAAATTTCTTAGCAGTGCCAGGAGGTCTCCTGATGAAGAGACACTTCGGAGACCCAACTCCCACAAAAGCCTTATGTATCTTCCTGGCACAGGACCACAAAGGGTCTGGCTCAAACGAACTTCCCCACTCGGCGTCAGGAGTGCAGGGTGGGTAACCGCTTGCCCCAGGAAGACGGCCTGATGCACTGAGCTGACGCACCTGTTCGCACAGGCGTGCAGTTCCCGGATGCCTGAGTGCACGAGTGGCCGGTGCGAACTGCGCATGCGCCCACTCTGCGGCTTTGGCATCCAGGCTCCCTGGGGTCGTTAACCGGGGTCTGAGCCCTGCAGGGATAGGTAGGGCCACAGGCAGGGACTTCTGGGGGACACCTCTGGTCCTTCCTCTCCAGAACAGAGTTGCTAGTTCCCCTAAAGCCGTATCTTGCGGGATCTCAGACACCATTCCAGGACTGATCAAGACTAGATGGGGTGGGAGACACCTGGGAATCATGTTTGCCAGACAGGCCCCATGTCCAATCAGGTCAGCAGGACCATATGGGATAGACGGTAAAAGGGGAGGAAAAAAAGATGAAGTTTCTATTATTTTTTCCTATGGACTAATACACAACTCTGGAAAAGGCCAGGCAACATGCTTCTAAATACAGAAATGGATATATGTACTGTGACTTTCCTCTCAAGAGTAGGCACAAGAACTAGAAATAACTGAAATTTGTTTAGTTTCTTTCACAAATCACCTCTCTTTGCAGTGAGTACTCCACATAGAAGAAGAGAAGAGCTCTGTGGGCTGGCAAAGTCCCTTCCCAATACCCTTATCTCTCTGCCATTCCTCTCCACTCTGGAAAAGGGAATAAGGCAGATTTATCAGTGGGAATTGAATGTGACTGTGGAAGACATTTTATTCTCTAGCCCCCAAAAGTCATTGCCTAGAGCCATCCTCTCTGGGATAGAGATCATGTGTTTTAGATATTTCAGGAAAGTATGGATTCTACATATTCTGTTCCACTGTCAGGCATGTGTTCTGGTTGTGGATTAAGGAAAGATCTATTTACCTCAGAATATCTCTAAGCACCTAGGGCATCTCTGAGTGCCTGGCCATGGAAGATTTGGGGAGAGTGTAGAATTTACCAGCAGATTTACTTCTCCATTTTAAGGAGAAGTTTCTCATACATATGATTCTAAACTGAATATTCTTTTAAAAAATTTATTGAAATGTAGCTGATTTACAGTGTTAATTTCAGGTGTACAGCAAAGTGATTCAGTTATACATATACATACATACAAATATTTTCCTTTCAGATTCTTTTCCATTATATGTTATTACAAGAAATTGAATATAGCTCCTTGTGCTATATACAGTAGGTCCTTGTTGTTTATCTATTATATATAGTAATGTATGTATTAAATTGCATATTCTTCAACAGGTTTGTTGTTTCAGTTATTAATGGACTCTACTGACTTGGTGCATTTCATGAAGGCTGAAGGCGATTTTGTTTTGAAATGCTCAAGGAGAGCTTTACTGAAATGCATTTTTGATGTCTAAAATAGCACTGAATAAGAGTTGCTGTCCTAAATGGATCCTTGACCCTGTAATCAAGATTATCTGGGGTTTTTTTTCCCCCTCTTGAGGCAACAGCTTGTATTTTGTCATGGAAGAAAACAAGAACAATTAGAATGTTTTCTAGATTAGACATCAGGTGTTGGAATACGGAAGATATCTGTTCTGGCAGACTGATTATCTTCCCAATGCCAAGTACAGTCCAAAGTTTCTGGTTTACAATCCCTGCCTTCCCAGGTGCCTGGTTGTTATCCCTGAAAGCTCCCATCGTTGGAACCTGAAGCAAGCACCACTTCAATACAACCACAGCATATGGGCAAAGCTCCGTTTCAAAGGTCAGACTATAAAGAGACAGGAAGAACCAACTTTTAGGAAGGTATAAAGTCCCAAGGCCATTTTTGAATGGTCTTCAAACTGATATTCTGAAGGGAAACTTTCATTTACTTCTGTTTCTTCTCCTGAATTTGGTTATTCAAGAGGTTAGGGCCCAGGCCTCAAATCATAATCCTGCCTGATTTGGCTTTGGAAACTCCAGAGTACAGTTATGTTCAGGGGATGGGGCTGGCCTGTGAGGTATCCGGAGGAGGTGTCACAGGTTGTGCCTTTACTATGGGGCCCAGTTCTAATGACCTGGTGTGTTTTCAGAATGTTGAACATGGGATGAATCATGGAAATTTTAATTCACTGGGCACCAGAGGTGTGAAACATTTAAAAAGTCAAAGAGATGTTAAGATCTGAAAATAGAAGTTATAGGCTGCAAAATAAGACAAGGAAATTTCAGACTAAACCAATTTCAAAAAAGATGATAAACATCCTTTTGCAGTTGAAAGAAAGATGTTACATTAAGGATGAAGTATCGATGAATGTTACTATGTTTGATATGATGTGGGACAGGATGTCCAGAGTATGAGGATTTGGGGCCTTTGGATCTCTTAGTATGTATGGCTCTGGGCCTGGAGAATATTGAGGGCCAGCAGTAGATGCTTCTTGGGTTTCAGTGAACACTTTGTTTTTTCCTGCTTAAAAGTTGACTGTTTCTGATTTTGCCCCCTAGCAAGAGATGCCAGTAATACTGGATAAAGGACAGAAAACTTCAACTTCATGTGACAGCAACTTAACCATGTCTTCCAATTTCCACCGTTGTTAGGGTGGGGTGACAATTCCAGCTGAACCTGCCTCTTGTCCTAAGAGGACTGACCCGTGTGGCTTCAGAGAGGACTTCTGGCAAGACAAAAGTGCCGATTCTAATCCTGGTAGCAATCTCTGCAGTCTCAACAACTCTTTGTGTGGGTTCTCCCCTTCCCCCTTTTAAAACTTGCAATTAAGCCTGGGTAAGGAGACTTTTTGAAATTTACTTGAGGGACCTGTAATTTAAATGTACATTGGGAAACAACAGAGACAGAGACTAGGAGTTTTGCCAGGCACCTGGGAACAACTCTATATAATCATAGTATCTTCAAGTTGGAAGGGACTTTAGAAATCTTCCTGCTCAGCCCCCACACTCTACAGATGAAGGAAGGAAGGCTCACATGAGAAATGACTTACTCAAGGTCTTGGAGGTGATTTGAAGCAGAAGGATTAGCAAGGAGGCTCCTGACCTTGTCTTTTACTCCATGCTGACTGAGAGTGGAAGGGAAAATAAAGTCCACTTTGCTGTGGAAATGCTTTCTGTTAAGAATAGAGGAGAATGAATCACTAGGATTTTTTTTTTTTTTTTTTGGAACAATGATTTAGAGTGAACTGCACAGAGTAGGCAAGATACGGGGAAACCACAGAATTCTGGGCCTAACTGTTTATATTGGGACTATTTACCAAGTGTGCATAGGCACAGGGCCTTTTGGTTCTGCCTGTTTAATAATTGTACTTGATCTTAAGATCTCCCCAACCATATTCTCCTAGGTTGTGCACCTTCTAGTTTGTGAAGTCTCCATTTATCAGTGCAGGTGGAATTCTGTTATATACAGAGAAGAGCTGGTAAATATTTTGCTAGGGGAAACTTCAGTCATTTATACTCTTTGCTAATATGAATATTGATAGTCGATACCATAATGCCATTCTAAAAATTAAAAGCATTTTGTGGTATGAAAGACTACTGATGGATGAATGCAAAAAGAAAATGTGGTATAAACTTGTTTATTTTATATATGTTAGTTAGTATCTGCAAATCTCGAACTCCCAATTTATCCCTCCCCACCCCTTTCTCCACCTGGTAACCGTAAGTTTGTTCATGTATGACTGAAGCATGATGCTGTACACCAGAAATTGACACAACACTGTAAACTGACTGTACTTCAAAAAACATATATAAAAAAGAAAATATGGTATATATACATACAATGGAATTACATATGTTTTTATATAATAGAATATCATCCAGCCTTAACAAAAGAAAGAAATCCTGCCTATTGCGACAACATGGATGAATCTAGAGGGTGTTATGCTAAGTGAGATAAGCCAGACATAGGAGGACAAATACTCTCTGTTCCCACTTTAATGTGGTGTATGTTAAAAACAACAACAACAACAACAACAACAAAGCCGCATAGTAACAGAGACTAGAATAGTGGTTACCAAGCGTTGGGACATGAGGAAAAGGAGAGATAAATGAAAAGAAGGAAGAAAGTAGAATGGTGTTTGCTAGAGGCTGTGGGGAGTCGTTGTTTGATGAGTGCTGAATTTCAGTTTTACAAGATGAAAAGTATTCTGGAAATGGATGTTGCTGATCTTGTACAACAACATGAATATACGTAATACCACTGAACTGTACACTTAAAAATGACTAAGATGGTAGGTTTTATGTTATGTATACTATAACACAATAAAAAAGAAATATTATCATATGCAGTTCTCCTGTATTTAATTTTTTATTTCAATTTTCTAATAGTAAAACCCAAGAGTGAGTAAACCCTTAAAACTCTACTCTGGAGGATAAAATAGTTAGCAATGGAGTAAAGTTTAATTTTAGGAATCTCAGGGAAGGATTTTAATACGTGACTTTTCAGCTCACCTATCTTGAGGCCATTTCCCCATGCAGAAAGTTTGTAATCTAGTGCTTTATTGGCTGTTTTGTTCCAGTGGTTCTGCACTTTTCCCATTAAGTGTTAAATTGATTTGGATGCCTCACTTCTGCTTTTCCTAAAGCATATCTCTAGATTTCAGTGATGGAAAGCCCAGAAATTCTCTGCAGGGACATCCTCTTGCTTTCAAGCCCTGCCTGTAGTTTAGGTTCGGAAAATATAATTCAACAGAGGGAGATGCTACTCAGGGTTAACAGTCTACTTTTCAGAGATGTCCTTCCCAAGATATTGACAGAATGCCCGCAAACCCCTGAGCAAAGCTTGGGGAGATGGATTTCATAAGAGGCCGAGGGTTTTCTTTAAAAAGCTCCTCAGCAAACCTTAATTATCTTTAACAGACTGAAAGATAACAGCTTAACTAAGATAAAAGGCTATAAATGGTTATTTATCTACAGTGGCTATTCTGTACCAGGACATGATTTTCCAGTAAGCCCAAACCTGTTCCAGAGAACTTTCTGATTTCTTTCCACTGAATGAAAGTGCAGGGCTGTTTTTGCCAATGGAATAAGTACTCTCTTTGCAACAAACAACAGAACAAAAGCCATTTTTCGTACTCTTGTCTTTATGTATATGTAACTTTGCTTTTATGGTGCAATGGATGACACAGTTGTCCTCTTTGTGTTTTTAAAAATCACTTTTTATAAGTCACTAGAAACTGTTTAAATTTTATTTTACTTTATAAGCTCAACTGAAATAATAAAATTACTGTTTTTCTGTTCTTGAGGGATTTAAGGTCCTTGTAAAAAGCACTTACTCTTTCTGGGACCTATAATTTCCTCATTCAAAAAATGAGAATAACTGTAATATGACTTCAAAGGGTTACTGGGAGTTTTAAATGAAATAATATGTGCTTGACAAAGTATATGTTAGTTTCCCATCTCCACAAAGGAATGAAATAATTTGCTCAATTGAAATCCATGTTCCTTAAGTTCAGCTCTTTACTGTGCATATGAAAGCCTCATGGATACAGATGTTCAATGTCTTTTTCCCTATCTGTGCCCCCTATTGAGCAGATCTGTGTTTTAGTCCCGTTCTGTATGTCATTTACGATTATCATCATCAAACACACTTTTATAATTCCTTTTCACTCCCCACGCAATGGGAACAAAGCTAAAAATTCCAGGAAGTTCACTTAAGAAGCAATGAAAAAAAGTTAGTCATCAAATAAAAGAAAGTTGTGAAATCAAGAGACTTATTTATTTAAACTGTTTACAGCCATGCAAATAAAGATAAAAATGATTTGACAAAACACCTATATTAAAGCAATAAAACCCTTAAACTGCCATTTGTACCCCAGATTAGACCCCACCTATAAGTAATTTGGAATAAAGTGAATCAGATTTACCTGTTGACTCATAATCTGGGCGAGAGACTCAGTCTTTCCTTTCCTGTAGTTTGCTGATTTCACTAGAACACTTACTGCCCTTCAGAGAAAGCAGGCTCCTATGGTAACCAGTCAACTAAATGGACCCCGTTGCCAGGAAAGGTGCATGAAACAAAACCAAAACAAGGCAGACAGGAAGACAGGGGCTTCCCCAGTGGTTGAATTGAGAGATGTCAGGGGAAACGTAAAAATATGATTATGAAACAGCTCAGTGCAATGTTTTAATATTGACAGTGACGATGACAGTAGTAAGGCATATATTAATGTCGGCTAAGAGTTGCATCTTTTTTCTTCTCCCTTTAGTACTTCACTTTTGATCACGTAAACACAGGTTTTTATGACACTGTCCAATAACCAGCATCTATTGAGAACCAACTATTTGCCAGGAGTTTTATGTTTTAAAAAGTCCTTACAAGCGTCTTCAAGGTAAATATTATTATGTTGGTTTTAAAAATTGTTTCAAACTCAGTTTAATTATCAGCTGTCCCTAATGAGTCTCTCTCCACTTAGGTCCCTCAACTGTATGGTCCAATAAAACCCCCATTTTATAGCTCTTAATATATTTGTGATTATGCAATTAATGATAACGATACTTTAAGTTTAGAGTCCATGCCCCACTGGCTTGCAGAGGGGGACAGGGAGCAGGCCTCGTTCATTGGCCTGTCCCTAGAGCCTCGTGTGGTGCCTGGCACATAGTGACTGCTCAGTGAACACCCATGGAATGGCTGACATGAGAAGACCAATGCTTAGGGAAGTGGCTCAACAGCACACAATTACTGAAACCACGGCCAGGCACCTTTCCACTAAACACTCTGCTGAGGATGTTCTTTTAGCCCCCGAGAACTTAGAACTCACCCAGTGAGTACAGAGATGTTCTCTGCTGTTGGGTCCTAGTCACATTTTAGTAATCTAGAAGGAAGGCATACTCCCTTCCCTCTGTTTTAAGACGAAAGCTTGATATCTTGCTACATATTCTATAATAATAAATAGGTTAATGATAATAAGAATAAGAATAATGAATTACAAAAACACGAGAGGGCGGCACTCCTCATTTCCTACTGCATACTCCTTAGACAAAGATTTCTCCAAACTTTTCCTCACCATATTTGACTGATTAAAAACAAAAAGTGCTTCCAGTCAACTTCTATCATAATTGTACATCTGTCAGGTTTTTTTTTGACAATAAGCATTTTGAGGGCATTGACTTTATTGTCTTTTCTCTTTATTTCCAGCTTAGATTCTGGCACTTACATAGCAACAAGTCAATAAACAACACGGTACAGGAACGAGTGATGTTGCCAACATCCTAATGACCATGTGTGCTGTTCCAGTCTCTTTCCTCTTCTACCTGTATCTGTCAGAATGGTCTAAGTTATGCTGTTGTAGCAACCCCCAAATTTCAGGTAATTTCTCATTTACTGTGTTGGGGAGAGCTTTGCTTTTCACTGTCACATAGGGGCTAAAGTTAAAGGAAACTCCACCATCTATGACGCTGGCATTTAATCAGCAGGCTTTAGAGTTTACCACAGAGGAGGTAAGAAAGAGCTGGTGAGTCAAACACAAGCCATAAAAAGTCTAATCCAGCATGTCATTCACATTCCTTTTGCCGGAACTATCACATGGCCACACCTAACTTCAGGGGAATGTGGAAATATCTAACCAAAAATAGGAGAATTTGATATTGGTGAACATTAATAACTCCTGTCACACAATCATATTCCCTGGCCTCAGGCTTTGTGAAAGCAGGGAAGAAGATGGCAGACAAGAGGTCAAAGGAAGGAGAAGAGAATGTCCAGGATAAAAAACAAAACAACAACAAAAAAAAAACGATGGATAATAAAGAGAAGAGAGAAAAAAATCTCAGCTGGTGGGTTGGGTGGGGTATTCTGGCAAGGTCATTTCCTGTTCTGAGGTAGAAGTTAAGCCCCTAAAATAACCAAAGTCTTATCTTCTCAGTACCTTTCTATTGCTCATCCACACAACTCATTAGTAAGCTAATTGTTCATATCCTACGTGGATCATGTTTCATTGGGAAGGCTAATCACTAAGGTTTCCTGGATCATCTCTCATGCACCAGTCACAGAAGTGTAAAGATTTCTGCCTCAACTTGAGGTAGGTGAGACAGACAGAAAATAAGAGACAGAGGTGTCTCTGACACTGGAATATATTATTATTCTCTTCTTCATCTTTCTCTGTCACTATTTAAAGTCTCTTACTATTTTCCTTCCTTGCTAGGGTAAACACAAAGGAGAGAATTATGGGTGTCTTATTTATGGTTGCATTCCCAGAGGCTACAAACACAAGGCTCACAGTTAGTGCTCAATAAATATTTATTCACAGATGGTTTAAAAGGGGCAACTTAAGGGGACAAACTACAAAACTTGAACTAAAGGTTAACTTCTCAAACTTTGAAAAATATATACCTGGATTGTAAATAAACTTTTGAAAATTTACCTTTACCTTTGAAAAATTACAGAAATACTGAAGTCACCATTCATCTGATTAGTTTTGTTGTAGGCAAGTTAAGTAGGAAAGTTGTTTTTAATCTTTGGGTTGGTCCTTGGCAAGATCTGCTCCATTATTTTTTTCCAGTTGGTAGTTTGGAAGTCCCAGCAGTATAGCTTATGGCTGGCAGTCAATTAGTTGTGAATTTATTTTTAATCTTTAGCAAATGTCCCTTGTGAACAAGCACAGGATGCATCACAATTATCATCGACTACTATGTCTTCAACTCCCCCGTGTGCCTGGCAATGTACTGTGCAAAACAGAGAAAAATGTAGTTCTAGTCTAAAGAAGCTGATGGAACAAAGAAAGATCCTTAATTTTTTGCTGTATTAAAAAAATAATTATTTTATGCAGGGGAGTGATTTTCATATTCTCTGATAAAATGCTTCTTGGAAGGCTAGAGTTTTAAAGAAGTTTCTAAAAGAAAGAGGCATAATGATAGAGCAAACAAATTACAAAAGGAGTCCTTTGATAACTGTACAAGTTTAATAATTAGTAAATAATATCATTACCAGGTGATGATGACAGTTTGTTGAGAAGACGATGAGAACATTTTTGGTAACATACTGGCATTTCTGTATGCACATTTAACTGTCTAATTGCTTTAGAATTGATCTGAAAAATATATTTCATAGCCAGTATATAACTATGAGGCTCTTTGATTTATTAAGAAATAAGAACAAGAATAGTATCTATGTTTGTTATATACAGAAACTCTTCCCTTATTGCCCAATCATAAACAAATATCTACTTGGATTGTAAATAAACGTTTGAAAATCTACCTCTACCTGATTCAAAATAATATTTGGTGGCTTTGACCTCTATCTATGAATAGACATTCTCCAATTTAAACTTTTGGTGAAACTCACTTACTTGAGAGCAAATGGGTATTTGATTTTTAACTAATGTCTAATCTTTGAATAGAGAAATATTTTTGCATCCTACAGGGCATCTGTTTGCTTATTTTGTATGTAGATATCAACTAATTTACTGGCTGTTGAGAATGATAAACTCTCAGTATCATTATGACATCATATCTGCCTTCATAATTCAAAAGGTATTTCTTGGGCAAAAATATCTGGAAAGCATTAATAATTAATAAAAAGCAAGTGGCTTTAAAAATTCACTGATAAGGGACTATCCCCATTCCATTCTCTTTTTTTAAGACTCCAAAATAAAAGCTTCTTCTGCTAAATGCATGGAAAATACCCATTCTTTTTTTTCCCTGCCCCTAAAAGAAAAAACTGAACCTAACTGTATGTACCCTATGAGAACAGGCAGTCCTGGGGCTGGCTTCATGTACAATTTGAAACTACAGAAAAGCCATGAAGGCAAGAAGGAAGAGAGTTACCATATTTAACAGCCTTAGGAAAAGAAAGATGAATAAGTTGTTTCTCCCAACCTAAGGATATAATGAAAAAAATTTAGATTCACTCGAAACTTGTATTTCTGTATCTTTTTAAATAAGAAACTTTGAGATGCACTCTTTAATGTGCAGCTGTGATGAGACTTAATACAGAACACAACATTCTGTTATTTCAGAAATGTGACTAAAAAAGAGAGAAAAAGATCTGTTTAGAACAAAACAAAGGACACAGCCCAAAACCACACAAAGGCAAATGTGTGTGAATGTGAGCACATTTTAACTTTTCCCTTAAAATTAGACTAGTGATGGCTGAGAGTCAGCTGCTCTGCTTGAGTGGGGCAGTGCCCTTGCTCTGGTATGTGACTCTGAGGTCACCTTTTCCAATTTGCAAAGGCAAGATCTTTCCATCAGCTTCTATTTTTCTTCACTCTTAGGCAGACAATGTAATGCAGAGAGTCAGGGGGCTGGGATAGTAGAAAGCCTAGTAAGAGCTCTGGAATCTGTCAGGCCATGGTTGGACTCCTAACCCTACCATTTCCTCACGATGTAATCTTGGGTCTGTTCCTTAGGCTCTCTGAACCCCAATTTCCTTATCTGTAAAATATCAATAATAATATCTTCCTTTTAGGAGTTTTGTGAGGATTAAATGAGACAATATCTGAACTATTTTTAGCAGAATGATTTGATACTATGTCATGGCACAATGTGATCATTTGTGAGTTATAGTCCCTCATTTCCTCATTCACTTGTTTACTAACTCTTTTGACAAATATGAACTGAGTCCCTACCATGTGCTGGGTGTTCAGTCTACTAGGATGGATTAGATAGACATGGTCCCTGCCCTAACTTAGTTACAGAATCATGGAGGCAAATGATAAATAGGTAATTAGTAATTACAATACACTGAGATAGATGCACTAGGTTTCAAGTAACTTGTAAGCATTATGGTACTGAAGTTTGGAAACAATTTACTTTCATAGTTAAGCTGGGATGTATTGAAGGTAATATTATGCTTTTAAGCTCCTTTATTTATAGACTGCTATACTTTTTTTCTCATCAAAAGAAGTGGAGGTAGAAACACCATGCAAAAATATATTTCCCTAGGAACACCATATGTTGACCTAACATATAGTTGGCGCTCAGTGAATACTAATTATGATGATGATGATGATGAAGTGCCTTGAAACAATGCAATCCTGCTAGTTTTTCACTGAGACTGAATGTCATAAAAATCAATTCTAGGATAACCCAAATATTTTGTTTTTCTGGTCAATAAACTCCAATTAGAGAAACACAGAGATTCATGCCCCTTCAAGAATATGACTGTATGTATTATAAATAAAATTTGTAAATAGAATCAATATTTACAAACTATATCCTTTGGAAAGAGGTTATTCCCATAAATACTTCATAAAGATGGACATGTTTTGAGGACCTTAGGAAAGGATTTCTCAAACAAGATGGCAATGTAGAAAGATCTTCAACTTCCCTCCTCCCATGGATGTGCCAAATGTACAACTACATGAAGCAATTACCTTGAAAGAAATATGGAAACTAGCTGAGTGAGTCCTATACATCAGGTGACTGATAAAATATCCACACTGAAATGAATAGGAAAGGCTGAGACACACTCTCACCATGGTACAGCATATGGACCTAACAGACATACAGAAATTCTATCCAACAGTACCAGAATACCCATGCTCATCATGTGCACATAGAACGTTCTGCAAGGTAGATCGTATGTTAGAACACAAACAAATCTGAATAAATTTAAGAAGATTGAAATTATATTAAGCATTTTTTTTTACCACAATGGGATAAAGCTAGAAATCAATTATAAGAAGAAAACTGGAAAATTCACAAATATGTGGATATTAAACTACATGCTCTTGAACAATCAATAAGTCAAAGAAAAAGTCAAAAGAGAAATTTAAAAAATGAAAATAAAAATGGAAATGCACCATAATAAAATATATAAGATATAGAAAAGCAGTTCTAAGAGGAAAGTTTATAGTGATAACTGCATACATCAAGAAAAAAAGAAAGATAACAAATAAATAACTTAAGTTTACATCTCAAGAAACTAGAAAAAAGAAGAGACAAGCTAAGTCTATGAGAA
This sequence comes from Camelus dromedarius, assembly GCF_036321535.1. Lineage (NCBI taxonomy): Eukaryota > Metazoa > Chordata > Mammalia > Artiodactyla > Camelidae > Camelus > Camelus dromedarius. The sequence continues at coordinate 27,256,062 of NC_087446.1, forward strand.
GCCCATAGCTAACATCATACTCAATAATGAAAAGCTAAAAACCTTTCCTTTAAGATCAGTAACAAGATAATGATGGCCACTCTCACCACTTTTATACAGATCTAGCCAGAGCAATTAGTCAAGAAAGAGATAAAAGACATTCAAATCAGAAAGGAAGAAATAAAACTGTCTTTATTTGTGTATGGCATGATATTATATACAGCAAACCCTCAAAGCCCCACTAAAAAAACTATTAGAGCTAATCAACAAATTCAGTAAAGTTGCAGGATCCAAAAATTAACTGAATTTATACGTACTAACAATAAATACCAGAAAGAGAAATTAAGAAAACAATCCTATTTACAAAGCATCAAAAAGAATAAAATAATTAGAAACAAATTTAACCAAGGAGGTGACAGATGTATACACTGAAAACTGTAAGACATTGATGAAAGACACTGAAGAAGAAGCAAAAAAATGGAAAAAGAAACTGTGTTTATGGATAAAGATAATAAATTTTGTTAAAATGTTCATACTATGCAAAATGATCTACAGATTCAATGCAATTTTTATGAAAATTCCAATGACATTTTTTTCACAGAAGTAGAAAGCAAAATCCTAAAATTTCGGTGGAACCACAAAAGAACTTGGCTAGCCAAAGCAATCTTGAGAAAGAACAAAGCTGGAGGCATCACACTTTGAAGTGTTAAACTATATTACCCAGTTATAGTAATCAAAACAGTATGGTATTGGCATAAAAACAGACCTGTAGATAATGGAACAAATAGAGACCCCCAAAATAAACTCACACATATATGGCCCATTAATTTTTGTCAAAGGAGCCAAGAATATACACTAAGGAAAAGACAGTTTCTTCAATAAATGGTATTGGGAAAACTAAAAAGCCTTATGCTGAAGAATAAAGCTGGATTCCTATCTTACATCATTCACAAAAATCAACTCAAAATGGATTAAACAGTTGAACATAAAACTCCTACAAGAAAATGTAAAGGATAAGCTCCTTGTCATTGGTTTTGACACTGATTGTTTTTTTTGATTTGACACTAAAAGCAAAGGCAATAAAAGCAAAAATAAACAAATGGTAATGCATCAAACTAAAAAATTTCTGCACAACAAGGGAAACTATCAACAAAATAAAAAGGTTACCTATGAAATGAGAGAAAATTTTTGCAAGCCACAGAGCCAATAGGGGGTTAATATCTAAAAAATATAAGAAACTCATGTAACTCAATAGCAAAACAAAAACAAAAAAAAAAAAACTGAAAACAAAACAAAAAAAAACCCCAAAACAAACAAACAAAAAAACTCAATCCAATTAAAAAATGGGCAAATGACTTAAATAGACATGTTTCCAAAGAAGACACACAATGGCCAGTAGTTACATGAAAAGATATTCAACATCACCAACCATCAGCTAAATGCAAATCAAAATCACAATGAGATATCATCTCTCACCTGTTAGGATAGCTATTATTAAAAAAAGAGATAATAAATGCTGATGAGGATGTGGAGAACAGGAATCCTTGTATACTGTTGGTGAGAATGTAATCTGGTACAGCTACCACAGAAAATAGTATGGAGGTTCCTCAAGAAATGAAAAATAGAAAAATAGCATTTGATTCAGCAATCTGACTTCTGGGTATATATCCAAAAGAAATGATATCATTGTCTCAAAGTGGTATCTGTACCCCCATGTTTATTTTAACACTACTCACAATAGCCAAGGTATGGAAAAACCTAAATGTTTGTTGATGGATGAATGGATAAAGAAAATATAATTATCTGTCCACATACAATGCAACATTATTCAACCTTTAGAAAGATAGAAATCCTGCCATTTGGGACAACATGGATGAAACTGGAGCACATCATGTTAAGTGAAATAATCCAGACAGAGAAAGACAAATACTGTATGGTACCACTTACATGTGGAATTAAAAAAAAAGAAAAGTCAAACTCATAGAAACAGAGTAGATGCATGGTTGCTAATGGCTGGGGGTTGGAGGAAATAGAGAGAAGTTGGTAAAATGCACAAATTTTCAGTTATAAAATGAATGAAGTCCAAGGGTCTAATGTTTAACATGGTGACTATAGTTGAAGACACTGTATTGTATAACTGAAATATGCAACTTGACAGAGTAGAACTTAAATGTTCCATTTCCTTCCCCCATCCAAAAAAAAGGTAAGTATGTGAAGTATTCAATACGTTAATTAATTCGATGGTGGGAATCCTTTCTCAATGTATATGCATATCAAATCACAACGTTGTACATTTTAAATCTCTTACAGTTTTGTCAATTATATCTCAATGAAGCTGAAAAAAATATCCATTTCTCTCCTCCCTCTTCCCCAGTTTGATTATCTATCTAGTCCCTATTGTGACATATATCGATATTGCAGTATTTTGCATCCTCCAATAGCATTAGATTTGATTTAGTATTTTTTTGCTCCCAATTACTAATAAGATAATCAGCAAACTCATTCTGCTTTTCAGATGACTTCCCCATTTCCCTCCTCATTTTTTGATAGTCATGTTGTGTCTATATTAACAGAGCAAATCTCAATTCCATACTACATTTCCTCTCTTAGAGCCTTCATTTTATCATAGGACTACAAGTATATTTGGTGTTTTTTTTCTTCTGCTGCTTGGCTTTCAGAATTCAGGGGATACTTTGTCACTTAGTTTTGTTGTAGATGTTTTGGTATCTTAGTTGTTATGTCTAATTTTAAGGAAGAGATTCAAAAACTATGCCACTACCACCATCCTCTCAGAGTTCTCCAAGTCACTTGAGTATTTAGTGGTTTTCCCTTAACTGTTTATTTTACATATGCTGTATTACTTTTTAGTTTATGCTTTTGCAGAAAGTGTTGTTTTCCAGGAATGCATATATGACATGACATCAGGAATGCCCTTTGTGGCAGCATTTTATACTGAGATTTGAACAGAGAATTTTGGAAGGGATAATATAAAATATTTTGAGCACTTATCAAAAAATAATTATTTTTCATTGCTTCCAAGCTTGCATTTCCAGAAAATGATATATTCTTTGGGTAGGTAAATGTTAAATACATAATTAGATATAAGAAGGAAGAGGAGGTAGGGAAGGAGAAGGAGAAAATGTAATATTATACCGATAACCTGTGCTTTACTCATAACTTTAAACTTTGTTCAGATAATTTATCAGTTCTTAGTGGAGCAATAGATTTAGGATCATTGGTACTTATAATGAGATTTCTTCCTTTAAGCAAATCCCTTCTTTTAGAAGAAAAGTAAAACGTTAACTCTTAGGAATCATTATGCAATAACTAAGAGAGCAGTAAAACTTTATAGGAGTTGGACCAAGTCCAGTGACTTTCTGGTTGTGAAAAGTTCAGTGGAAATTGAGTAAATGGTTCACGTAATGGGAAGTTTAAGTAATAAAATGAGGGTGTTGGAGAGGTGAAGTTCCCCCGCCCCCCGACCCCGCCACGTACATAGTAGAGATTCTGGTGATTGTTGCTTTATAATGTCGCATTTATCATAGGCATAGGCAGAATATCATAATAAGGATGCATTTTTGGTGTTTAAAAAATAAAAATCTACAGTGGTAGAGTCTTGGGACTTAAAAGGAACTTGGAAGATATTATTATACATATTGTTTTCTAATTGTCCTCATCTTTGTTCCCTTGGTGCTTAGAAAGAAAACTCCAAGTAATGTGAACTACCATGTGTTGGGTTCCTAACCATACCGCGAAGATCTAGGCATGCTACATACTGCTACATACATGGGTCTCATTTGGTCCTCCCACCTATGAAAGATACAGGTGAGAAAAGAGATGCACAAGAGAAATCAGATGACTTGCTTAAGCACAGAGTTAATAAATTGTGGAGCCTGGGTTTGAACTCAGGTTAGTCTGACTCTTGACGTGCAGTCTTAGCCCCTGTTTCAGTTTGTTCAAACAAAACAAAACAGAACAAAACAAGACAAAACAAAAACACAAAAACCACACAGTTTAATGTAGGAAGGTGAATCTTTTCAGGGGTTTCTATTCCTGTCCAAGTTAAGGTCCATTTAGGGAGCCTGGGGGTACATCCACTGTGTAAAAATACAATTCTTGCCTGAGGTTATCACAGTTCCCATTCAGTACACATTCAGCAGAGATTCAGCACAGTTGCTCAGCTGACTCAGTTCTTGTCAGTGCCATACAATGTTCCAGGCTTCAGGAACTTGCAAATGGAAGAGACACAGTCTCAGCCCTTGGGTCTTTTGAAGGAGCAGTTTTCATGAACAGGTACATATGTATATAAAACAAAGTAGAAGCTCAAATCTAGAAAACTGCAAGGCAGTCTTCAAGCTGCAAGTCTAAGGAAGGTAAGCAGAGGAGTGATGAGTGGTGGTCACCTAAGGGCAACCAGGTCCTCTTGGTTTGCCTAGTATTTCCCGCCTCTAATACTGAAGTTCCCACATTCCAGGAAATGTCTCAGTCTTGGGCAGACTGAAATGGCTGGTCACACAGGTTTCTGCTGGTTTGGAACAATACAGATTTCCCATCAGGGAACTAGAGAATTCCTAGGCAGCCCTACTAGGGAAATTAACATTCATGATCATCACCCTGAAAATGATGGTGTAATTTTCTATAAGCAAGATTTTAATGAAGCAAGCTTGATTTGCTGCTTCATTCAAAATGTAAGTTCAATGAGTTTGCTTTGCTCTTATCTGGTAGGATTCCATGTCGTCACCAAAGACTTTACAAACCCAACTGTGAAACAGAAGCAATCCTATGTGGGCCCAGTGATGACAACAGGTACACACAGACTGCTTGTGAGAGAGCAAACTGTTTAATGGATAATTAGGATAGAGAGGCTCTGAGTTCAAAAGTTAACTTGCAGGGTTTCCACAATACCACCAACCCTAGAACAGCCCTGGGTGTGCAATCACTTACTACGTCAGCAGAGTCACCAAGTGTAATGGAACAATTTACATCTCACAGGGCATGGGGCTTGTAATATGCTTCACCACAGGCATTCTTTTATTGCCTTGAACTTGTGTGCCATTTTACTGTTTTATGACAAGGCTTGTCATAAAGACATCCAGAAACTTGGAGAATTGCTTTTAAGGCATTCTATCACATAATTAAATTTTTACTTTTCTTTCTCCCTTTCTCCTTTTTCCCTTCCCTTGAAACTCCTTCTCTTTCCATCTTTTCCTTTCATTTCCTTTTCTCCTTTACTCTCTTCTCATCTTCTCTTCCACCCTGCCTTTTCTCTCTTTGGCCTGCCTTTTCCCCCTCCTCCCACTCCTCCTCTCCTCCCTATCTCTTCCACCATCCATCCTCTGAAGGAACAAGGGATTCAGATGCAGGAATCTTTCCCTCTCAGTGCTTCTTATTAAAGACTACAAACTAGGAGGGGACTTGCTGAGAATTTCACTACAATTTTGTTTTCACTGCTGTAGCAAGAAGTCTCCCTGAATCTTCCACAGCATAGGAGGGGGATGAAAAGGGCCACAGGCTGGGAAGAAATGACAGATATGCCTCTTTGCTCTTCCAAAGAATGTATAGGTCTGATTTTCTAATGCCTGAGTTCTTCCTGAAGGGCCCTTAAATTCCAATACTGGTGAAAAGAAATAGCATGAGTTCTTTTGTGTTAGAGTAAACAGAGAAGGAGGTGGATGCTGAGGGGAAATGAAATGTTTGTTTAGTTTATTGGGGTTTTTGTTTTTTTTTTTTTGTTTTTTTGTTTTTGACGAGGTGGGAGAGTTGGGGAGAGAAGGAAAAGAAGAGCAGAGCTCGGGAACTGGGATAATTCTAATACTTGAGCCTCCTTACTAAGTTCATTCTGAAATTGTTGGTAGTTCCAGAAGTGCTTGGGCCACTGACCCTCACCGGTGAGGGAGCCACTGATGCAAGAATAGGACAGCATTGAGGGTCCTCTTATGAACGCCCTAGTGCAAACTGCTTAGAAACCCACCCCACTACCCCACCTTGGAGATCAATTAGCAGGTTTGGCTGTCCCAACATAGCAGCAGACACCTTGTCTGACTTGTTTCTAGAAGCCCCCCATGAATCATCCAGCCACCTCCTGAAGACAAACTCTAGCAACACCCCAGAGAGAGCACTTAGTGGCAGCTGCACAGCTGAAAGGCTAAAGAAAGTGCTTGGTTACCGGTAGTCCAGGGAAACCAATGGAGCACCTTCATGCATTTTGAGAGAGCTGTGCAGAGAGGGGCACCTCTGCTACACACTAACAACTCACAAGAACAAGACAGATGAGCCTTTACACAGACTCTCTGTGCTAGGAGTATGTGGGGGACTGGAGCCTAGCAATGGAAAAAGGAGCTGAAATTTCAGCTGTCTTGTCCTCCAGCTTCTACTTTCTTGCTCTGTGAAGTTCATAATTAAATGGAACTCTCCAGTCTTTTGTTTTTGTTTTTGTTTTTGCTTTTTCAGCTGTGGTATCATCTCTTTGACTCTCTCACAGTCATTCTTTCATTAATTTAGGGTGTGGGTGAGAAGAAATTTTCTTTAAAATAAAAATTGTATTGAAGTTCAATCTATTTGACTTTTTAGACAAATTTCATTTAAATCTCCCGCTTCGTGTATACCTCTGTACAACCCTTGGGATCTGAATTAATTGAATTCAGATGACTGAATGTGTCCTGCAGATAATGCACAAAGCCTAGGGGGAGCAAGTCTGAGCAAAAAGAGCTTTTCTCTACCTGCTGTGTCACGTGGGCCCTGATACTTCACTATCTTCACACATGAGTTGACTTCATAAAAAATATACTGCCGAACCTGCTTAACCAGGAAGGCCTCCAGGAAGTAACTTTACCCCCTTCTTTTAAGCCATAGATTCTTGACTAAATTTTAAAAGTAGAAAATCAGTTCCTCGCCAAGGGAATTTATGACTGTGTTACTAGCCAATAAACCAAGGAACCAGGAACAAGAGTTGTTCCATACCTTTGCCGGGAGGGCAGTGGGATGCCCAGTAAACAGTTGTTATTTTACACAGTTTTAACTCTAGCAACAATGGAAAAATTTCTCCTCTGCCATAGGAACATTATTCCATCTTATTTAATTTCTTTGTAGGATTCCTGAGAAAAATACCATCTAAAAGAACATTTAAAATAAGTACTTTGAATAAATAGAACATCTCTTTATAAGATTGTATGTTTCATGTTTTGGAAAATAGGTAGACATAACATGCTGGGTAGCTCTATCATTGAAGAGTAGTTTAGGAAAGAAGAAAATTGTAGACACAATAGAGAAAAGGAAAAATATTTCTCTCTAAAAAATTCTAACAGAGGGAAAAAAAAAACCTCATTCTTCATAATGTGGTAGTAACACTTCAGACCTGTGTCTTGGTTTATCAGAGGTATGAAAAGTAGCCACAATCAACCAAAATATATTAAAATTAGGAACAATTGGAGCATACTAAAGTAGACTTAAATCTAAGTCTTAGGCCAAGAATGCTTACTTTTATGAGCTGAAGTATAAGAAATACTGGGTGAAGAAGATGTTTAAAAAATCATGATGACATGATACTAATTTCTAGGATGTCTCCTGAGTATTGTGCACAAACCCAAATTCTCTTAATTTCTATCTGTTTCAGGTAGTAAACTAGAAACAAATGTCATCTCACTTGTGGGAGAATAAATTAATAAAACATCAAAATGCTTCCCTTTCTTTCCACCCCTTGAGACATTTTCTTCCTGGGAACAGGTAATGTTCAGCTAAAAGAGTCACAAACCAAAATCAAGGTTTGGGTCTGAGATCCTATGGAAAAAGTAGAGTAATGCAAACTTTTCACTGCTGTTTCTAATCCCAATATTTAAAAATTCAAATGGACATTAACATTTTTCTTTTGGATAGTCTATCTAGAAACACAATACAAATTAAACATACAAGCATGTTGTTAAAAAACTCTACAAAAATACTGAATATTCACCCATCTTATTTAAAAAGCACTAATAACATTCTTTGCTGATAACATATTGACATTATATATACCAAACGTTATATAAAGAACAGGACAAGGCTAAGGAAAGCTAAATAATGATTAAAACTTTAGAAAAGTTTCCTTAAGGAATGTAATCAAAATCAGTTTCTCAAGGGATACAAATTCTAAAAACATAGGAAGAAGCAGGTATATTGTAGTGTACAGGATTTTTATCCCATTTTCCTTGTTTTTCAGCACTGGACAGCACAGTGATCCTAACCTGCAGGGAGACAGAATGCAATTCTTTTCAAGGCTTGAAAATTTGAAAATGATTTGAGTGGTACCACTTCTGTTTATGCACATATACCAAGAATAGAAATTAAATTCATTCAACGGCATCTCACTAAGTTGCAATATATACAAAATGTCTTGCAAAATACTCAAAGGTAGTTTATGATGGAAAAAAAGCTTTTATAGTGGCATTTATAGATAAGCAGAAGTAATTTGGAAAAGGCAAGTCAAACTAGGTGCAAAAAAAAAAGTCTTGGCTTTGTTGACTCTGCAAAAATTTATTATACTGTATATTCCTTGAGGAAAACAAAAAGTCTGTAGTGTTTTTGATGAAGGGACTGGGGCATGAAAATGGAGAATGGTGAAATATCATGTCTTCCTTCCTTCCTCCCTTCCTTCCTTCCTTCCTCTTTCTTCCTCTCTTCTTTCCTCCCTTCCACCCATTCTCCCTCTCTTCCTTCTTTCCTTCATTTATTTTTCAACAACCATTTATCGAGCATCTGTACATCTTTTACATCATGCTAGGTCCACTGTGAATGAAGATGGCTGGAGAACAGGATGTGTACAAAGGCAGAAGGTGAGCTGTCTGGAAAGACAGACTGAATTCATGCTGTTGAGGGCACTGAATGTCAGATTAAATTATGGCAATGGCTAATATTCAGTTAGTGCATGGCTCTTCTAAATGTTTTACATAATTTGACAATTAATTCTTTCAAATACCTTATGAGGTAAGGGCTACTATTACTCTCTTTTTATAGGTAAGGAAACTGAGGCACAGAAAGTTTAAATCATTTGCACATGGCAGAGCTAGAATTTGAATTTTAGTCTGGTCTTACAGTATATGCTTTTAACCATGATGCCACACTGTGAATTGATTTCAACTTTATTTTGCTGGCCATCAGGAGCTATTTTGTTCTTGGGCTTAGTTTTATTCAGTCAGTTCCCTCACCTGGAAAGTAAGGATAATAACAAAAATACCCACTTCAGAGGGTTGTTGTGACAATTAAATAAGATAAGATATCAGAAATTGTTTTGAAAAGTTATAATGTGCCACACAACATTATTGATATTCTAGTAGGAAACATAAAATAAGTGCTTCTATGAATAAAATCTTGGCTAGTCACTATTTACCAGTGGACACAATCCTTACTGACATTATCAGCCAGCTATTGGCCTTGATTAGATGAATGAAAAAGATTCAAGAAGGAAGAGCAAATTAAGTGAGAGGGGACAATGGTGTTATCATAGTGACACCACTGAGGAATCTATGATCCATATAATAAATATTGTTGTGTGCTTACGCTGATCATGGACACTTGACCAGATTCTAAACAAGGCCTGTGCCATCAGGTACTCGCAGTAATCATTTAAGATTTGCACCACATTTCATGGCTCATGAAAGATTCTCAAAACCTTTACCACATTTGATCGTATCATCCCTTGAAAAACCTGCACAAGAGATGAAATTATTTCCATTTTCTAGTTGAGAAGTTGAGGCTCAGAGAGCTCGAGTGACTTTTCCAACGTCACACAAGTGGAATGTAGAAGACTCATGGCTCCGACCTAGATGCCTTGCTTTCCAAAACACCATTTTCTCAGCAAGAGCAGAGTGCCTTACGTCATAACAATAATAGTTGACCACTCACTGTGTGCCAAGCGTTGTTCTAAGGGCTTCACATGAATTAGTTCATTCAACACTTTCAACAAACCCCTGCAGGACATATCCTATATTACTTCTGTGAAATACCAGACTGTCCGTTAAGGTAAAGTAATGACTTTTGACACACGTTGGAAGACTTCCCTTAGCCTGATATTGCCTCTGTGAGGCCATTCAACTCTGTGATTAATGAGTCCACACACTTGAGATGAGGGAGCTGGCCTCCAGCAGGAAATTCTCTCTGAGATGGTCTGACAGTAACAGTGGGAGAAAATGCTCCTTCCTGCTAAGGCAGAGGAAAGACTAGCACTGTCCACAGGTTGGAATCCTCTTTTGAAAATCACAGCTCTGTGTGCCTTCCGTGGCAGTAGTAACCTGTCTGGATTCCTGCAGAATGACTCTCATGACGAAGTCTGCCTCTTTCACAATCGAGATGTGAGAAAGTTGAGATGACTCCCTCCCCTGATAGACTAGCCTGGGTCAAGGCTAGAACATAAATAGCAGAAAATGGAATGAGTGAGTGATAGCACCCAGCTGGAAACCTGAAACCTGGCACCCTCTGACCTTGTTATTAGTAAATGTTCTTTTTTAGAAACAGAGGGATTGTTCAAGGGGAACAGCAAGAACTGATAATTGATAACAATTCAACAGTCACAAGGAGGATAATAGTTAAAAAATAAACTCTGGGGCATTTATATGAGGTCTTCAGGCGGGTGAAGGTCACAGTCTGTATGTAATGGCAATGATTTTCTAAAGGCATTTAACAGGACAGAGAAGCTATTCAGATGTTTGATCTCTTCCTCATTCTAACTGTCTAATCTTGTAACTCTAGGACCTCAGCCATGGAATTGCACACCTCAAATCGGCTGGTTCAGACTGGCCTGATGGCCCATATCTCTTCTGCCAATGAAGAATTGAGAACTGTATAATTATATACCCAGCAAAACGCCATGCTTTGAGTTCAGAGAATCAATATCTTGTGTTCTTCTGAATGGAACATTCTATTCTCATTCCTAGAGGCTTTGTGTGTGTGTGTGTGAGTGAGAGAGAGAGAGTGTGTGTATGTGTGTGTGTGTGTATGCACACACATGTGCTTTTTGATGGTGGAGAAGGTAAAGGGGGGTTTGGATTGGGGTAGGAAAAAGGCTAGTTCATGTCAGGGGTAAATTTTCATTTTTTTTTATTCTATAATTTAATTTAACTTCTCCAAGTGTATAATTTTCCTTCTCATTAGCATTGTTCCTGAGAAATCAAAGCAACTGATTAATCACATTTTAAAAATATTCAAATTTATTGACCTCAGAAGAGAGAAGAAAGGAAAAGAAAGAGAACACTCTCTTCACTAAATAAAAACCTTTTTTTTTTTTTTTTTTGACGTTTTTGAACAAGTGCTCCAGTGAATAAGCTGTAACAGCTGGATAGGACATTGAGCTATTTTTTTTAAAAATTCTGATAGCTAATGCAGACATTTGACAATTAATAAAATGATAACCCTGGAGACAAAATGACGTTGTGAACTCAAAGTTGATTTTGGTTAAAAAAAGGAAAAAGAAAAACTCCACATACTCTGAAAATGTCTTTTATGGGAAGGAAGAAACACTGAGCAAATTAATCAAGTAAAAAAAAGCACTTATAAATGCACTTCAGTTCCTCTGTCATAAATAACCAGTGATAAACTGTTAAAACACAGCCATTTTCCTGGGCCTCTGGGTTATGAATGCTGAACACTCACCAGTTTTTCCTCCCCTCCCCTTCGTAAGGGTGTAGTAGGTGGATGTTGCTGTATGATGATGCCCTTTACGTGGCATGAGTGAAATTCAAATTCAGCTCCAGGGTGAACTCTGATTTGCTGATTCTCACACTCTTTGCTAGTGACTGATTTGAGAGCCCAGAGCTAAGATAATCTTTCCATGACTTTCTTCTGGCCCTGTTACTGAGCTCCTTTGAACAAACGGATAGATGGAGGAAGGACTTTTGTTCCATGACTGGGAATGAACCACACTTTATTTTCCTCTCCACGGGGAAAAGGGGGCATGTAGCCTTGTTTATCATTGGCAGTTACCTTGAGGCAGGAGGTTGGGAAGAAGAAAAGGATCTAGGTCCTTGATGACATAGTTCACTTGTTTGATTAACCAACTGTGCTCTCTGCTCTTCACTGGCATCCTTACTGGTTTTCAGGCACTTGTTTCTTAAAACCTTTGACATGTATAATAGTTCAAGTCTTTCCTCTCAGTGATGAACACAGGGGGCAGAAAGGGAAACTTAAAATTCATGTGACCTTTACACTACTTTCTGCAAAAACCAAACAAATAAGCACAAATGAAAAATTCATTTTAATTTAAAATTGACATCTTTGCCCATTTAAGATTTCACTCTCAACACCAGAGGGTAGGGACAGTATCTAGGGGCTATCTTTGTGTTTCCAGTACCTAAAATGGAGATTGAATAAATGAAAGGTCCCATCTAAATGGTGTCTCTACCACATGTAGTTTAACTAATATAATATTTGTTTTTATTTATTTATACGGCTTGTATTAGCCCAGTGGTTTGTAATCTCTTTACAATTATGACATTCGATTGCTCGATTTTGAATATGTGGAACTCTCAATGAGCTCATACCCTAATAGGGGAGACAGATATAAATAATCATTTATGATATAAAGTAATAGACTTAGGAATTACATGCTTCCAAGGCCTGGAGGAAGGAGCACCTGCATCTGACTGCCACGTGGTCTTATCGAGAAAATATTTCCAAATAACTACATTCTTAAGAGTTGTGTAATAGTTTGCCTGGCAAGCATGAGGGCTGGGGTGGAGAAGAGGGTGCATTCTAGGCAAAAGGAACAGCATGTGTAAAAACAGTTATGTGGAAAATAAATCATGGCACGTTTAAGAAAATCCAAATAATGGAACATTTCTAAAGAGGAAGAGAAAGGAATCAATGCTTGTTTAAAATAATGGAACATTTCTGGAGAGAAAGAGAAAGGAATCATTGCTTGTTAAACAACTAAGTTGTGTTGTTGGGGCCTGAGCTAGGTTAACATATATGATCTTTTTTAATTCTCACAACAAACATTTCACAGATTAGGAACAAGAGGCTCAGAGAGTCTGGGTGACTTGGCTGTTTGTATGTATTTAGTAAACAGTGGAGCTAGGATTTGAACCTGAGTTAGTCTGGAGCTGATAGTCAGGCCTTTCTCACTAAAATGTGATGCCTATCTGAATCTCAGGGACGCCTGTAGGCCACGGCAGGAACAAAGCTTCAAATTTAGGAATGTCAGCTATGAGGAGACCTGTGTCCTTACTGAGAAGTTTGGATCTTATACAGTGTGGGGATGTCAAAGAGGGTGTTGGAAGCCTAAGGCTGGAATGATTTAGCCGGTGATAAAAATTTGTCAGTTATCATCCTATTGGCTGTATTCATCACATGTGCATAGTCAAAATCATTCGATGATAACTTAGGGACTGAAGGGAGAAGACAAAAACAAAGCTTTAGGACATAATATCTAAGGGGTATTTATGAAAAGAGAGCCAGGGAAGGAGATGAAAAAAGAGCACCCCCAAGAGTTAGGAAGGAAACCAGGAAAAGGGTTGTGAGGCGAAAGTCAGATGGGTTCAGAACATCAACCCAGAGGCGGTAATTAAGGGTATCAAATATTTCGGGAGAAAGTAATAGGTAATTAAGCTTCAATAATGTATGTTACCCCATCCTTATCCCTGTTGTAATCCAGGGTGAGTATAATCAAAAAGCAGCTTCTTACTCAAATTTATACATTCTTACAAGAGCAGTCACCCAATGGGAACAGGAGATATTGATACTGGAATGTGAGCTGCAAAAGATCTCAGAAGTCGCCTAGTCTCTATCTTATGTAACAGATATACTCGTTTCCTTATGCCCACATTTGCCCATTCAAATATACAGGAGGCTTTCTCCTGCTATCACTGAGGTTAGGGGCCCATAAGAAGAAACCTGACTTTTCTTGTTCACGCCAATCATTTTCTCTTCATGATGTATCACTATAAACAACAACAGTGATAACTCACATATTTATATGCTCGTGATGATATCAAAGTGACTTTACTGTCTCCAGAAGCCTGTGAGTTAGGCAGAGAAATAAGTGTTCCACTTTATAGATGAGCAAATAGAGTCTTAGTGAAGTTAATGTAAGTTAACCTGAGGTTACTTAGAGCGAGATTAATGAAATAAGAAGGAAAAATCAGCTCTGGTTCCAAGTCTTCCCTCAGTCACAGCATCATTAGTGGATGATTAGATAATCTTGGGTACTAGTCTCTCCCTCTTCCTCACTTTTTTTTTTTTCCATGTAAAGCTTGTTTTTCCAACCCTGCAGTAAGCCTCAAACAGTGCACTGCAGACTTACATTTCTTCTGGCTGAATCTTACAGTGAAGATGGCCCATGAGCGATAGTTCTTCCCATGTCAGCTACCTGCCACTGGGACCACATTCCCAGACTTGCAGTGAAGATTAAGAAGTGAGTGTTGCTTATTTAAGTGAGTGAGTTCCCCTTTATTGCTGGATAAAATGGTGCCATGGTTCTGTTTTCACAGCATTTAGATGAGAGATTAGAGAGTCATCTGGGTAATTTAACAACCGTAGAAAGTCAGTCTGGATATTTCAGGCTTGTTGAGTAGGTTTTCCTTTTGCTTAAATTCTCCGTGTCATCCTCTGTCCTGGTCAATTGATGAGAAAACTGCCGAGTTTGCTCTTGGTTGTGTGGAGAAAAGGTGCTGCAGAACATGGACTTCTCATGCCCTACAAACCAAGTAACTCATGAAGGAAAAAAACTCACACCCCAAAATAGACATGACTTTTTATTTTTCCATTTTTTTTTTCTTCTATAATCTAAGAGCCGTGTTGGAGTTAGATTTCAAGTTTTGACATTCAGAAGCTTAGAGATACACAGAATTTATAACTTAAAAAAAGAGATGTGTGCAGAAATATAACCTTTATGGGTAGTAGCCTTCTAATGAACCTATCTCAGTGGATGTACTGGTGTTTTACAAGCTGTTTCTGATGAATTTCACTGTGGGTCTTCTGTCTACGCTTTTGCTCTTTAGAGGAATTGGTCAAAGGAAAAGGAATATGCCTGTGACTGGTTCGTGATGTATCCATTTTATAGCTAAAGAAATTTGATCTCTCTCCCAAGGTCATGCTATCGTGTCCTTAAACAACTGATCCATCACACACACACACACACACACACACACACACACACACACACGCACACACACACATGCGCACACACACACGGAGAAAGAGAAAGAGTCAGAGATTGAATGAGAGTCCCATTTATACTATGAATAAAAGGAAGGAATTACTAAGACCTCTTATAATTCTCATTGCCTCTACCTTGCCCTTTCATGGATGTGCATGATGAAAAGTCACAGCCTTTAGATAGAAACAAACTGCTTTCCTCTCGTTCTGTTTTATTTTGGGTTAATTTATTGTTATTTCTTTGACTCCCCTCTTCCCTCTTCTCGTAAACTCAGCACCAACAAATGTGATCTGCATGCGATCCCATTCAAGTTAACCTTTTTTAGTGCCTACCCACAATTTGGTTTCTCTGGGTAGTTAATCTGGATGAGGAAATATCTACCAGGCCACTTGGCAAGACATGAGATTTTCCGTTCTTTTTGAAAACCAATGAAAAGGCAATTATTGCCTCACACTGCTCTGAGTATTCCACACAGAACTGCCCTCCGCTTCCTGAACAGAATCCTCGGCTGCTGCCTTTTATCCTCAGCCACTCCCTGACTTCTTGGCATGATGTTATCTGACCAGCACTGAGACAAACATATCTTTGGGTCTGAGGAAGTGAATATGTTTCTCAGTTGGCAACAGTCATTGTACAAGCAGAGAACACTTGTTGAGTGAGTACTATGTACCAGGAGTGGAAGGTTATGGAGGCAAATGAGACAGTCATGCTCTTTGCAAAGAGCTCCCTCTCCAATAGGCAAGATCACCATGTGAGCACATTTGGTCATTTCAGTTTGTGAGACTCTCAAATCCAAAGAAGCTCATGCTACACATATATAGAGGAGAAGAGTCTGTAACCAGTGTTGGCAATGGTGGACAGGGAAGACTTTCTGGAAGAAGTAAGCTCTGAGTTAGATTTTGAAAGACGAGTAGGGATTGTCAGATGGATAACAGGGAGAGTGGAGGTGGGGGGGGGGAGGGCATGGAAGAAAATGAGAGCTATAATAAAGACAAGAGTCAGTTCGTTGTAAGTGTTTGAGGAACACGACCAGATTTGTGGTTAGAAACATCATTTTGACTCTTCCTAGATGATGGATTTGAATGCAAATGCTGGGAACAATTACTTATCTGTGTAAATTGTGAGTTGCCAAACTACTGCCAGACCAAATCTGACCCAGCAGCTGTCTGATTTTGTAAATAAAGTTTTATTGGAATGCAGCCACACCCATTTTTTTAGTATATTGTCTGTGGCTGCTTTCATTCAAGAACAGAGTTGAATAGTTGCAACACAGGCTGCAAGGACCACAAAGACAAAACTATCTACTGTCTGGCTCTTGACAGTAAAAGTTTGTTGACTTAAGCAGTGCCAGAGTTAAGGTAATGGAGGATGATGGCTTGAATTAAAGCTAGAATAGAGAGGAATGGGGCATGCAGGAGCTATATAGGAGGAAGTGAGGATAGGATTTGATGAGTGATTGGACTAGAGGGAAGGGCAGAGACAGGAGAGACACAGGAGTCTGGGAAGACTCTGGGTCTCTATTTAGCACAGTTTTAGCATCATGTCTTGCATAAAGATGCAGAAGAAGCTGTCTTTTTCCTCAAGGAGCTGCAACTCCAGTAGAAGAGACAATATCGTTTATGTAAACATCTTTAACACAAAAATGAAAGAAATGAGGTCATGAAATTTCAGAGAGGAGAGAGAGAGATGATGTTTAGATGAAAATTTGGTGAAGGCTTAAAAGAAGAGTAATAGTTTGAGTTTGGAAAGTTAGGGATGGTTTGGACGTAGGGATGAATTGGGACAAGGGCCTCCTGGAGAAAGAAGATGCAGGAGCACATGTAAGGATGTGGACACCAGGTGAGGAAACAGCAGCAGAGCCAATTAGAGGAGCACGGACTTTACTGGATAGTCAATGAAAATCTGGGGTTTTTAAGCAGGAGAATGACAATACCAGAGCTATACTTTGGTTACTCTGGCAATGAGTTCAGAGTTACTGAGTAGAGAAGAAACCAACAAAAGGAAAGGAAACTAACACTGGTCTTTCAAAGCTGAGCTTTGCTGATCTCTCAGTAAATATTTCTCCTTTCTTCATGTTCCCATCACACCCCAAGACTTTGAATTAGAGCACTTATTATGCTGTGTTGTAACTGTTTACTTGTCTATACAGCAGGAGAGGACAGGGAATGTGGCATTCTTAGAGAAAGCATGTGCAGTGGCTAAGACATGTCTGGGCTTGACTTTTATTTGATCTTATTCTCTCCATGCCTTGGTATCCTCATCTGGACATAATTATTGTAACTGCTTCTGCAACTAATAATAATTGTAACAATTTGTTGTGATCATTAAGTAAATTAACATGTGAAAAACAGAACAGTGACTGGGTAGAAGGTGGGGGCAGTGAATGCTACTAACTATCACTCCTAGTGCCCAGCTCGGTGTTTGGAAACTAATAAGGCTTTTGTTAATGAGTGAATGGAAGTGTCTACAACAAGCCAGACACTTTTTCCTAGTTGTTTTGGACTATTCTCACCACACCTCTGAGAGGAAGACATTATTTCTAATTTTAGGGAAGACGAAAGCGCTCCGGTGCTAAATGACAGCGCCAGGGTGCAGATAGAGCCGTACCAAGCCCCATTTAACAGGGAGATGATAGAACAGAGAGAATTTAAAGAGATGAGGGTAATGGGTGTACTCAAGCCCTGGTGGAGGTGGGAGAGGGGCTGGATGAGAAGCTCAGGGGAAGGTCTTCCAGTGTTTTCCTGAGACAACACAGAGGAGATACTCTGGAGAGTAAGTGTCAGGTGACAGAGAGGGAAGCAAAACTATGTGCTGAGTAGGAGGTGTGCAGAACTGGGAAGTCTGCTCAAGGGGGAATAAAGAACACTCCACCTTCTTGAGCTTAGGGGACTAGAGGAATGATGTTACCATTTGTAAAGATAGAAATACGCAGATTTGATTTGGGGGGTATGAATTTAAGAGTTTGTTTTAGATATAAAGAATTTGTTGCTCCCACAACATTGCACAATGAGTTGAAAATGTGACCCAGAGCTCGGGTGAGAGGTTGGAACTGGAGAGAAACACGTGGGCGTCATCTGCCTGGAGGTGAGGGCTACAGTCACAAATGTGGCATCTATGAACGTAGCAGTCCCACAGGCTGCTTCTGGACTCAGCTTGGAAAAGGGCTTTCCAGCCAGGATCCCATGCCCACGCCCGGTACATACGCTCAAGTTGATTTGTCACTGGATGTCCTCATTGGCCATAAAAGACATGGCAAGTGACCAGTGTGCAAAGGGTCCTCTCTCAGGATCTTCCCACAGGAATGACAAGCTCTGGTTGGAGACAGCTAAACTCTCTAACTCAGGGGTAGACAAGACAGGAAGAGTGAAGGCGGGACTTAAAGTAGCAACTTCTCTTCTTAGACTTCTGTGCAGGTAACCGAGCCCAATGTCGCTTCACGTAACCAGGTACAGAGCTCTAGAAATGAATTGAATCTGCTTAAACTACTGCCCCGACCCCAGAATCCAATGCAAATGAACTTATTTGGTCAGAGAGGGTCATAAACACATCATAAAATCTGACCTTTCCAAGAGGGGTTTATCTATAAATAACTGTGGTTATCCCCCAGGGTGCTAGACATCAGCCTGATGGAGGCGCTGAGAGCAGAGCGATTTCCTCAGCTCCCTGGGCATCAGTGTGAGAGGGGAAGGCAGAAGGGCTTTGCAGAGGCTCAAGTATAAGCCCCTGCAGTCCTACATCCTGCTCCCTCTGGCAGGGCCACTGCCGCTTTGACTGGCTCCCTCTGCTCTGCTGAGCCATGGAATGTGGCTGCCGGGAAATGAATATTAAGATTTCTGTGTCTAAATATGTCACCAGTGAAGCTACTTCTAAAATATTAATTGTGGCAACGTTGGAAATACATAAAAGTACTGACAATCATGCTTGTTCAGACCACAGAAGGTTTAATTTCAAAGTGGTTTTGAAATTTTTTCTTGTGCCTGTGAGCAATGGATTCATCAAAATCCTTTTTTTTTCCCTGAATAAAAGAGCCCCTACCGGTGCCCATCCAGTGTCATTAATGTGGAGGAGGTGAGTGAGATTAGAGGAGTCTGTATCATTTATGATGAGCCCATTAGTGAGCCAAATTATTTCAACCAGGCCTTCTAGCTGATGGGGTATAAAAGATACAGACAGGAGGCAATGGAGACTCATTGGAGGCGTTGCTAACAGAGTCAGTCCCTTAGATTCCAAGATAAGACAGCATCTGCCCTATTTTCAAGTCTGGGCCTGCAACATCACCATACAGTTAACTCAGCAAACAATGCCAATGAAACCTTTCGTTGTTTGCCAAGTTGGTAGTTCATTTCCTCGTTGTTATCTTCTGTCTAGTAATCCTAAGTATATCAAGAATTGGAATCATGGGATCTTGTGGCTAGGAGTTTGTAATTTCTTTGAGAGTAGGGACCATGCCTTATACTTTTTTTTTTTAACTCCAATACTCATTGGGCCTGAAAAAGTGTTGGTGTCTCCAAAGATGTAAAGAATGTGGTGTAGCGCATTCATTCAATAGGAGGAATCTCACGCTTACCAGAGTGAAAATTAGTTTTTCTGGGTATGAGTGAAAATGTCTTAGACATTACAATCTCAGCTCTCCAAGGCTCAGACCAATGTGACATATTAGTATTTATTAGCAATTAGGAAAAATAAGGTCTAGAAAGGCCCTGCAGGGAAGGAAGGCTTTCATTACTATAAAAAAATGTTGAGAAGCACTGGCAGCAGGGAAGGAGAGAGCCTTGCTTTTCTAGAGTCAGAAGACCTTTTTTCGAGTCTCCACCCACTACCTACCAGCATAGCTCATGTTCCTAAGCTTCAAGTGTCTTCATCTTGTGAAACGGTGCTCATGGTACAAGAAGGGGAACAACCTGTTCATTTCACTACCTTATGCCCTCCTGCTAACAGTGACTAGCACAAGCTCTTAATGTGAATTTACTGAATAAATGATTCTCCCTCAAAGGGTCCTTCGATGCTTAATGGAGATGATGACCACAAAGCTTCTAACTTGGTGCTGGGCACATTCTAGGTGCCCAGTCACTGCCGGCTGCCTTTCTGCATCCCATCCTCCCCCACTGCTGGGCTCACACAGACTTCACGGATGCAGACTGGAGCCCCAGACAGGGCAAATAACTTTCCTGATGTTGCAGAGCAAGTCTGTAATCCTGCTGAGAACTGAGGCTAGTTCTCTCAGCTCAAATTGAGCCTTATTTAATTAATTATTATTAAAATTATTTCCCCAGAACATTCACCAAGTTCTCTATACTCTTGGAAAGACAATTCTTGCACCACTGAAGTGTAATCAAGCCATATTTAAATTGATTTCAATTGGGAGCCATCTGGATACACGAAGCACAAATTTACACGCCTGGAGCAATAACGCAAGTGCTTTGCTCTGCCAATAAGATGGTCAGGAAAGGGCTTTGGGGAAGCATTCTGAGGGGCAAACTGACACACCACACTGTCTCCAGTGTAACATGCAGACAATCTGAGAGGAGGGCTGGTAGGCATAACATAAGGGTTTGGAAGAGCACTGCGATGGCAAGGGGCTGGATCAACAAGGATGCACCATCTGTGCTCCACTAAGGGTCTTCCTAGTGTTGAGTTTATAAACCGTGCCTCACCTGTAGAAATGTATTCTTCCAAGCATCATGAACTCACAACATTTAGGAAGGCAGAATCTCTCCTAAGAATTTTCGAGCCTTCAACTTCACCAACAATTCAAGTAGTGAGATGTGCATGCTGCTTAACCTCCCAAAGATCCTGCTTCCTTCTCATTCCATTTGAGTATTTAGTAGCATTTTATGCTTTTGCATTTTTTAGTAAAGCAATTTTGAGGGGAGAGACTATATCTTAGACCCTTCACAAACTCACCCTGTTTTCTTACCTTGCATACAGAAGATCCTCAAAAATGTATGTTGAACCAACGAATGCATTCTACAGTCAAAGGGAAAAGAGGGCAGGTCTAACACTACTGACCATCATTTATGTTCCAGGTACCATATCATGCACATTACAGGTATTATTTCACTTAACCTTCACAATTGACTTGTAATGTCACAAATTTATTAAGTGGCTGAGACTGGAGTCAACCAAGGTTATTTCAGACTCCAAACTCTATGCTCATTAAGAAAAAAAGAAATCTTTCAGCAGCCAAGAGAATGGCCCGTAAAGACCTTCCATATAGGGAGTGTAATTGACCAAAGAGCCCAGCAGCACTGAGCGAAGACCCAGCTGCTGCTGTCTGTCGTGCTCTGACAGCTATGCCCGCTTTTACACTGAGGCCATGCTCCCCACCTGCTGCTCTCAGCTAGGAACTGAGGGCGGCAGGGATGATAATGCAGGCCAACTCTGGCTTAAGGACAAAAATTCCTCAGACCGCATGGCAAACAAGGATGTTTGTACCCAACCTCCCATCCAGTGTGTCTCTCTTTCACTGGGGTCAGACTTGCATCATGATCTGATGGTTCTTCCAGCCTCCTCCCACTGCCTCCCAGCTTTCTCCTCATGGGCATTTCCCCTAATAAAGTGCTTGCACATTTAATACATTCTTGATGATCGCTTTTTAGAGCGCCTGATTAACACAGTTCTAAATACTTTTTCCACTCCGAGCTATTGAGATTCATAGCTTACGTTAGTTTTCATCCAACATTTCCCCAATACACCACTAACTGAGAAGTGAAACAGTGTGTGATCTCCATCCCTGGTGTTGCGGGGCCTGCCACAAGTAAGCGATTTACTAGAAGCTTATGCTTCACTCTGTAATCCCTTGTCCAGTGTTTGTCTTCACTATAAGGTAACAAGCCCTGTGAAGTCATAGTCTGCAGCTATCCTGTTCTCCGCTACACCCACTGCCTACAATAGTGGCTGGTACATAGTAGGTGCTCAATAAATAAAGATTGAATAAATGAGAAAAATTCCTATACATTTTTTACTCAATTACGTAGCCATATTTGTTTGATTTTTTTTTAAAGAGGAAGATCTATATCCTTAGCAAAATTGAGGGTTAAATGCTATTTTAAATGTAATTAAAAACTTTATTCTTTAGCACATTGGCACATACCCTGAGGATAAAAATATTCCTGTTCGAAAGTTATGAGTGAACTAATTTGCCCAAAGGTCAACATTAGGAAGAGAACCCAGACCTTTCAACTACTAATTCAAGGTGATACCTTTTCTAGGCACAATATTCTTTTGTATTTATATCTTGCTATTACATTCTAGTTGGAGATTATTTTTTTTTCCCAGTTTGCCATTGTTGGCATTCCTATTATAATTTACTTTATCCAATTTGTCATTTTTCTTTGTATACATTCTGTTTCTTGCTAACTTTATTTAATCTATGCCACCTCTGATTCTTACTTTTTAGTTTGGAGTATTTGGAACTTATGGGAGGGAGGACTAGTACAATCCTTGACATCACCAGGCATTTTCTCTTGCTTTCCCCTCAATCACTGAGAATAGATCTTTTGCTCTATCTTTTCTCTGCTGAGGATAGAGTTTTGTTCTCATTAAATTGTGCAGAAATGCCTTTTTGTGGTGCAAGTGGGTCATGCTGAACAGTGGTGTTTAATTACCCTCCTTCCTTCATGCAGACCCTATGCACAGAGATGCTCAAAATGTTCTCACCCTCTTTTAATGAAGGTTAGCTGTATAGTGGCAACTCCCTCCTTCTAGTTCTGGCTAAAATTCTTCTCAGAGACATACTTGAGTCTCTTCCTCTCATAAGCCTTATCCAATCTATCAATAACTCCTGTTGGTTCAATCTTGAACATGTATCAAGAAACCGATCAGTTCTTGCCACCTTCATTGCTGCCTTCCTGGAACAGGGCCCGTCTCCAGCTCACATTACTGTTACTGCAGTAGCCTCCCAGCTGGTCTCCCTACTCTCACTCAGGCCCCCTTACAGTCTGTTCTCAATACTTCAGAACAGAAGGCAATGCTACCACTCTGCTCCAACCCTCCACTAGAATCCAGAGCAAAAGCCTGAGTCCTTTGGGTAAACTTCAAGGTGTAACTCAACTCACAAATCTCATTTTTCTGTGCTCCAGCCACACTGGCTTCCTTTGTGTTTCTAAACATGGCAGCCATGTCCAGCCTCGGGGAGTTTGCACATGCTGCTCTCTTTGCTTGAAAGGCTCTTTCCCTAGATATCTGCATGGCTCCTTCCCTTACTTCCTTCAGGGTTCTGCTCAGATGTCATTGTCTCAAAGAAGCCTTCTTTGGCCACTTTATTTAAAATTGTGACCCCTCCCACTCCTGATGCTCTTGATATCTTCCCTTTGTTTATTTGTTTGGTTTTCATAAGCATAAACCTTATGATCACCTGAAAAAGCCACATATTTTACCTGTTTAATTTTTTTAAAGATCAGGTTTATTTGTTTATTTTTTAGAGGAGGTACTGGGGATCGAACCTAGGACCTCATGCATGTTAAGCATGCACTCTACCACTTGCTATACTCACCTCTCTGTTTAATTTTTTAAAATCACTCTCCTTTCACTATAATAAAAGATTCATGAGGGCAGGAATTTTTTGTTTGATCACTGCTGTATCCCTAGCACCTGGCATGCAGTAAGCACTCAATAACTATTTGTTGCATGAAAGAATGAATGTTCTGCCTCCTCATTCATCCTTCTATTCCTGCTTTGAATCTGAAGCTTTCATCTGCTCTGTGATGCCTTCCCAGCAATCATGACCAACCAACTGTCCCCTCCTTTTAAATGGAACATGTTTTATAGTATTGATCAATGTTATGAATTTCCACAGCATCTTTTTGTCCTAAACTATGAGCAACTCAAGGGAAAGGATGGTAATTTATTAATCTCTGTATCCCTAACATTTAGAACAATATCTGACATAATAGTCATCCAACAAATACTTGCTAGCTGTACAAAAGAATGAATGAGTGGACCAAGAGAAATGCAGCTCTCAGCAAATATGTTTGCTACTTCAAAGTGGTAACTGGTGCACAATTATTATCATTGTTAGTGACAACGGCAATGAAAATATCAGAGTCACCCTTGAGACTGGAATGGGGCATCTCCAAAATTTTCTCAAAAGAAAACCTCCTTGACTAGGTTTTAGATTTTTGGCTTCCATCTCACTATGGCAACGGAATAGAGTTGAAAATCAGTATCACTAGCTAAGAAAGTTTCCCAGTAAATTGGAGATCATGTCCAGTAAAGCAAGACTAGGAACCTTGATAAAACAATCAAGATAAATCAGCTTTACCAAGATTGAACAAACATAAAGGCATTAACCATATTCCTGAGATTACGCAGATCCAACAACAAAGGCAATTAGATTAATATGATTAGATTCTTCTAGCAAGATTTTTCCTTCTTTCCTTCCTTCCTTCCTTTCTTTTTTCTTTCTTTCTCTTTCTTTCTTTCCTTTTTCCTTTCTTTCTTCCTTCCTTTCTTTCTTTCTTTCTTTCTTTCTTTCTTTCTTTCTTTCTTTCTTTCTTCCTTCCTTCCTTCCTTCCTTCCTTCCTTCCTTCCTTCCTTCCTTCCTTCCTTCCTTCCTTCCTTCCTTCCTTTCTTTCTTTCTTTCTTTCTTTCTTTCTTTCTTTCTTTCTTTCTTTCTTTCTTTCTTTTTAATTTTGAAAGAGAGGCACTTCTCTAAAGAAACAAACCTTTGGAGAACTTTTTCTGGTATTTTTCTATTTATAAAACAAATCCATAGGCCTAGAAAACATATGCAGTGGCATGTATATTTAATGAGTATTCAAATTTGCTATTGCATAATAAAGGCCAGGGATATGAAGCACTATGTTATGAAGTGTTATAATGCTACCAAGAACCTTAGCAGATTTGGCAGAGTTGCTACTGTCATGTGGCAATGGAAATGGCACATGTTTATCTGCCAAAGGTTGACAAAAGACTGGTGCAGTATTTCAGCAGAAGTGAGCTTTTTAAGAGAGGGTAAAAAGCGCCATTTTGATTTTTGTGTTTCAACCGGATCACATATTTATTTGGTTTTTGCAGCCCTGGTAGTTGCTAAGTTTCCCTCAAGAGAACCAAAATCTTTTCCTTTGCAAAAGACAATTCCCAAGGCGGGGTGAGTAAACACCAGAAACCAATCAAGAAAGGAATTTTGTGTTTTAATGGTGCTCTACTTTTCAATTTTCCCTTTATTAAAAATTCAGTTTCTGTTAAGCACAGAAAGTAAAAACATGCTACCTCACTACCTCACTGATGTATGTAATGAAGTGGTCCTGAAAACAAAAGGACACGTTGTGATCTGAAAATACTCCACCAAATTATGAAAGCAAATGATTTCTTGCCAAGAGAATAAGGTATGAACTCAAGAAAAAACATTTTGCCGAGTTCAGTGGCAGCATTAAATCTGCAATTTGTAATAGCACAATTTGTGGTGTGTGTGTGCGTGTGTATATGTGTGTTTATATATCTGTATCTAGATTACATACAGATACTTGCTTCTCATAGTAACAAAAAAAGCCAAAGCAATACAGTGACAGTAAAAACGCAGCCACAGATGGTGTGTCCATCCATGTGGATAAGTGTCACTGAGAGGACTGAAGCACACCCTGCTCTCTGTGAACCCCCTGCTGGGTGCCCAGCCCTGGAGTGACCCTGGGCTGTTCCTGGTCATACCTCCTGCATGTGACACTGCCTGTTTGTGGGCTTCGTTTGCTCCAAAGATGCTGCCCCTTTTCTTCTCACTGCAAACCAAATGGGATGGTCCGGCTGTCGCTTCTCAGCGGTTATGGGCTGTACCTCTGGGTGGCTGCACGCCCTTGTCACCGTTCCTCAGCCCCTTCTGCTTGCCATTTGGCCACCCTTTGACACTTGGCTGAGGTTAGTTCCCTGACTAATGAGAAGGATGGGGTATAGGGATGCTAATGAAGTGGCTCAGTAAGTTGCCTGTGAATTTTGCATGACATTCTGGCACCACAGTAACAAGCCACCCCACGGGTTGGCTTCTCCAGAGACACAAAAAAAGACATTCTTTTAAAAGCTTCTTTTCTGATTTTTCAGCCTTCATGCCCCTTCTCACTTCCCACCACTCCTATTTTTCTGCCTACTATGGCTAATCTTGCTAAAAACTTGAGTCAAAAAATATATATGATAATCCTTTGCTAAAAAACAAAAAACAAGGCAAAAAAACCCCAAAACAAAAACAAAACCCCCCGTGCCATTAAGACTGGACTCACTCTAATGCCCTAAGCCTGGCATTCAAGGCTTTGTACCACTATGAGTTATCCAAAGAGGTCGAGTAACTTTTTTATCTCCGTGTCAATACACGATGACATGAGAACAACACGATGTGTGGTTTCATTAGGTCTGATTTATTATAAAGAGTATTCACTTTGATGGTCACAACAAACTCATTATTCTCACCTGTCACAGGAGCAAACTAAGCTTTCAGAAATGCTCGCACACGTTTGCAAGCCTCGGACAGGCCTCAGGGATCTTTGCATGAATGCTGGGGAGTTCCGGAGAACACCACTTTGACACTATCCTGTAACACTGAAGGACTCTGAATAATAACCCAGAGACCTGAAGTATATCACACGAGGCGAAGTTTCTCTGTTCTTTGCCTACTCTTGCTAAGTAGACTGGATACTCTAAACTGATTACTTGGGCTTGTCTTACTCCCTTGGGAACACAGATAGAATCCGGGGTGTTCTCTAAGGGATGTCCTCAGATAGACATCAAAAGAAGACCATATCTGTTGCACACTGAGGCCCTGGGAGGCTGCGGCATGGCTCTTATGTTTGGGCATTTGTAGCCAAAGGTAATTGTTTCAATATACTCCCAACCAGGAAGCATTATTATTATTTTTATCATTATCATGTTAGAGCCATAAGAGGGGAGGGAGATGCTTTGGAAACAGACACCAGTGCCCTTGTCAGTTTTTCTGGAGAAGAAAACAAGCAGCGATGCTATTCTTAAAACTACAGCATATGCACTCAGTAATTATCTAGAGACTGCTGAAACAAATAGAAATGTGGAAACATTTTCTCTATGTATTTAATGGTGATGAGCAGGTATCACTGCTGCCTGGAAAGCCGTTATCATCTTAATCACTCCAGCAACAACGCTCTCGGATTCAGAGGTTTCACACTTCCTAGACCCAGAGCAAAGCAGAAGTTTGTGCATTCTTATCAGTTTCTTTGAACTGCTCAGTTCTACAGGAACAAAAAAGGCTGAAATAACCTGGGGACAGCTGAAGTGCTGCCTTTATGACTTCATGAAGTTATCCCAACTGTGTGGCACATGGAATCATCTTATTAGTCATCCAGAGGGGCCACTTTCATTGAACACCTTCTACATGGCAGGCAGAGGATAAGCTTCTTACTTCCCTAGCTTTGATTCTCCCCTAAGCCCAACTGGGTAGGAATTCTTATCCCCAATCTACAGATAATAATACCAAGGTCCAGGGAGGTTAGGTAAATTGTTCAGGTTTGTGGAACTGGGTAAGGGACAGAATTAGGGTTCTGATCAGCTCTTCCTGACCACAGTGCCTGTGACTTCTCTAACATGTCGCTCTGTTTGGTAGTATGTGTGTGAAGAGATGAAGATGAACTGAGTGCTATACACACTTGATCTCCTTAACTTCTCTCGACAGCTGTAAGAGGTTAGAGTTAGTATACCCATTTATAGATGAATAAACTGAGGCTGAGAAAGTCCTATCCTATGACTAAGTGACTAAGTCCTATCCTATCTAACTTTCTACACTAAGGTGTTACTTGGTAATAGTTTCTAAGTAGCTGTCAATTTCTTCAGCCAGGGCATACTGTATGCGTTTTTGTAACTTGGCCTATGTGCCTACAGGTGGATGTTTTCAAGTCTTTGAATCCCAGACAAAGGCAATCTTCTCAGGGTGAGTAAAGAGTTTATAAAAGCGGAGAAAATATGGAATTGGAAGGTGGCTAGCAGGACCCCTTCTAAAGTATTCCTTAGGGGCTCAAATTTGAATATGCATGGCTGAATGTAAAAAATTTTTTGCTCACTTATTTTTAATATGCCTTAGGTTTCAGTATAAGAAAAAAAATAGAACGAGACAATATTTGTATGCTTCATTGGAAACAGATTGTCAGTATCTAGATTTAAGTTCAGAATAAGCTGGTGCCTGAAAGATTGTTCTCCATATAATGGCATCTACCCTACTCAAATCAGTACTTGAAAATGAGATCTTCTCATCTGAGAGGACCCTCTCATCTGAGAGACTGTACTGTTGTTGTCCAGCTGTTTACAGATGCTTCCATCCAGTGGGAAATTTCCCCCGAGTCATTAAGTTAATGGCTTGGCTGTCACGCTGTGATTTATCGGTAAAATTGCTCCTGAGTGCAGAGCATATGGAAGGATGGTCAGCCCATAATCGTGCTGTTGCAAAGCAGCAATGACCATGGATAAGAAGGACCCTTCAGAAAGCAAGACTGTTAGTAAAATAATAATGCTGTCTCCCCTGTACATGGCATGATGCAGTCTCACAGATAGTGGGGCATAAACTATTCAAACACAATTTAGCCTTTGTGAACAGAAAATGTGTTAGTAGAAATCCTGAGAGATTATTTGGGATGTTGGATTTTGCTTTATGGCATCTCATGGTCCTTAATGCTCTGCATGAATTACTAGGCTGAGGGTTTAGCTTGAGGTTTAAAAAGAAGATCAAGCCTGTTCTCTTTGCAGTGACATTGGATTACAGACTGACCTCTGAATGTGCCTGAATAAAAGCAACTCCAAATTTGGGAGGATGACTGGATTATGATAAAGCTTTCAGGATAACACCAAGCACCTCTACAAGAGCCAAAGGATTTTCAGGGCCACAGGGACACACAGTAACTGGCTTTAATTTTTTTCTCTCTGGCTTACAGCCTCTGAAGATGCTTAATAATTAAAGAGGTACACCATCAGAGAGGTTTTAAGGATTTGCATATAGCTGCTTGTTTTGGCCCCATCCAAATACCTGGCAGGTTCCAGAGAGAATCAAAAGGGGCAATTATCTAAAAGGGTTTTAAGACTAGAGTGTATATAATAATATCCTGGTTGCTTATTCGGAATGCAGGAATTAGACTAGAGCTATGGATGGGTCCATTTGCATGTACTTGCTGGTCAAGACTGTGGCACACCCATCCCTTCATGGAAAGAGACTCACCCATTTTAAGCTGCCCACAAATACTTTCCTTGGTTTATTCAGGACTTCTGCCTACATTTACATGTTTTTCTCTTACAGACCACACAGCACGTCCTGTGGGTCAGGAGAAATATGGAGAATGTAGTGCACTTGCTTTCTACTGGAATGTGTATATTCTGTCCAGATTTCCTTCAGTTACCAAAGACTGACCATTTCAGTTTCTCAGATGTAGTAGAAAAGGCTTGCCTGAGATACAAGTCAGGTTTGTTAGAACCACTTCCAAAGAATACTTTTAAGTCAAGTGGCATTTGAGTATATGATAATTGCTTTAACATACATTTGCTAAAATAGATTTTAGCAAAGCAAAAATAATCTAAACAATAGATTTATTATTATTGCCATATTAAGAGTAATTCTCCCTAGTGTGGAGAGGGATGTAATAGTCTAACTTTGACTAATTCTACTGAACAGAAGTTTTTAGCCAACTCCTTTTTTTTTCAGATTCCTTGCTTAAGTGTGTTAAGTAGCCTTCTAAGATGGTCCCCAGTTATTCCTAAGACCTGGTATGCATGCTCTTGTGTAACCCCTTCCTCTTGAGTGTGGGCTAGCCTTAATGACTAGCTTCGAACAAACAAATATGGCAACAGCAATGGGATATCACTTCTGAGACTAGGATATAAAAGACTGTGGCTTAAGTTGAGCTGCTGCTCTCTGGCTCTCTCTCAGTCTGATGAGGCCAGCTGCCATGTTGTGAGCTGCCCTGTGGAGAGGCCCATGTGGCAAGGAGATGAGGGTGGGCAGCCTCAGGCCACAAGTCATAGAGGTCCTCAGTCATACAACCTGCAAGGAACCAAATCCTGCCAACAACCACTGAGTAAGTTTGGAAGTAGATCCAGCCTCGGCTGAACCTCGAGATGGCTGATGCTTTGACCGCAGTCTTGTGAGAGACCCTGAGCTGGAGGACCTAGTTAAGCCATATCTAGATTTATGACTTCCAGAAAGTGTGAGTAAACAAATGTGTGTTGTTTTAAGCTGCTCATTTGGGGATGATTTTGTATACATCAACAAACGACTAATACATGAGGTAAAGAACCACCCTTTCCCTCTCTCTTTTTTTCTCCCCTCCCTCCCACTTCTGCTTCTTTCAGATGTCAGTTAAGGGTCTTCTCTGTGCCAGGCACCATGGTAGGCATTTTGAATGCAGCACTAGGCGTGGCAAACATGATGGCTGCACTCATGAGGCTCACTCTCTTGTTGGGGAGATAAACTCTGAACAAATGATCTAATGAGTGACTTGACAGTAAAAGCAGAGTACTTTGCAAACATGACAGGGGGTCCTGAATTATTCCAGGAGAGGATGTAAAGACTTCTTGAGCCATGAAATGTGAATGGGATTATTTTAATTTGATTCCCTATAGAATGTGCTCACTGGCAGAGAACTCTCTTCCCAGAAGGCATCCAGTCACATAGCCACACCTTTATTTCTATAATGTGATAATATGGCACTTGAGAATAGAAATACAGCTGTCCTGTATCCACAGGGAATTGGTTCCTGGGGGCCCCTGCAGATAACAAAATTTGTGGACACTCAAGTCCCTTATATAAAATGGCATAGCATTTGCATATAACCTATGTAAATTCTCCTGTATATTTTCACCCACCTCTAGATTACTTATAACACATGGTATCATGTAAGTAATTGTAAATTCAATGTAAATGCTATGCTAAACTTCTGTTTTTGGAGACTTTTTGGAGTTCTTTTCTGAATAATTTTGATCTGTGGTTGGTTGAATCCACGGATGCAGAAGCCATGGATATGGAAGGCTGACTGTACGTGTGTATATATACATATATATACACACACATATATTTCATATGTTTCTCTAATAATACATATATACATATATATGAAAAATATATGGGCATTTGCCGATGCTCAACATCATCAAACATTTGTTACATAAATAATTCTTGTTTGTGTGTCAATTTGACCTGTCTTTTATTGGATTTATTTTTTGAGAGCTGGTTCTCCTGCACTTCCCCCACCACCTCCAGGTACTGTGTCTCTGCATTTCAGTAGAAAATTTCTATGATTATTTGTTAAATTACAAATAGCTAGGAACTTGAGAGTGTTGCAAATGCAATCATGATGTTGATTATTTCTGCATTTTTTTTTAAAGAGGAAAAAGAAATTCACAAAGGTCAACTAACAGTGATTGTGAAGGCCACTTCTCTCAAAACATTCAGTTGAATGATATGTGTGGATGGCAGTCTGTGTATTTATTTTCATAGCATCAAACTCAATCTATAATATATTTATTGACTTTCCCAACATTCCTAAATCCTGGAACTCCTCAAAAAGGTCAGTGTAAAATGGCACCAAATTTCACTTAAACTTTGGTATTCCTGAGAATAGCTATAATAAAAGGGCTTAGAGTAAAGTAGATGGATATGTCCAGTGCTAGAGGTGATAAATGACACCGATGAAGGTTATTTAAAAAATGAAAAAGATGGATGCTTATTCAACTGGGGGACAAAGGATTTTTTTAATGAGGGAAAAGGACTGAAAGTAGTTAGTAATGTAGAAATTATTGCTGAAGACCAAGGCCGTGAGATTTCAGAGTTGGATATAATAATAAAAGTTACAGTGCTGCCTCCAAGTGATCTGGGAGGCAAGCATGTAGTCACGATGGCTGGTTCTTATAGTCATCTCTGGGTTAAGCAAATAAAAAAACAAGACAAGATCTATAGTTTCAGATTAGGATGGTTTCCTTGGCAGAACTGTGTGCAGTGTTTCCAAGAGTAGAGAAAGAAGGGTGTGCACGTGGAGAAGGAAAGCCAAATTAGGAAAGCCACAGGGGCCAGGACAGGCAGCCCTCCTCCCCACTTCTGCCCCAGGGCTGATAAGATCTCCACTGAATGCTGGCAGGTTATTGCTCATAGAGAGAATTGAAATATGAGTGTAATTAGCCTACAACCACATGAGAACAATAGAAAGCAAGATGATGTTTTTAGAATTCTAAAAATTTTAAAGTTCCTTAATAATCTTCTTGGTATAATTCATTTTATTTGTTTTTGGGACAAGTCAAAGTTCATGATTATAGAATTATATGTGATTCATATCGAATGTAGAAAATATATGAATCATAAAATATATAATTTTTTATACTTAAATGGCATGATTTAATTTCATTGCTGATTAATCCTGAACTCTCTTAAGTTAAATAAAACAAAAAAAAGTTAATGAATTTAAACTCCCCAGAAAGTGCGAATCCAAAAGGAAATGTCCAATAGGCGATATGAGATGGATATTTTATGGCCTTTCCTGATTTAGTCTCAAATATTATAAACATCAGTGGAAAAAAAGTTTTCCAGTTTTATTCTTCTATAGCACAATTTTCTGGCCTGTTACTAAGTATGGTCTTCCAACAGGTACATAACTATCTCACAATGGCAGTATTAGGTATTTGCCAGATGAGTTGGGCAAGGAGAACTCAATATATGAGGAAAGTACGTGGTGAGATTTCATAATGCAGCATGGTGGCATGGTTATTGCTTAACTGTGGTCAAAGTGATGGATGTATTTGCTGGGAATCTCTTGGTTGCAAATAACAGAGAATATGACTCAACAGCTAAGGTAACAAAGGATTATTGGCTGATAGGACTATAAAAACACAGTTATTTGAATAGATAAGGCTGGATCCAGCAGCTCGATTATAGCTGGGTCCTCTCATGCAAGATGGCTGTCAATGCCTCTTTCTGGAGGCCGTAGGTGTTCTTGTTTACATCCATCTAGAAAAGTGTGTCAGTGAATGAGCAAAGGATCTCTTTTAGAGGCCTCCATCAAACATCTCTTTATGTTATTCATCTGCATTGAGTCACAGTTCCATGTCTAACTCAATCAGTATGGACAAGGGAACAGGATCTTTTGATTGGCTGAAGCCATTCTAGGCCTATCCCTGAAGCAAGGGATGGATCAATTTCCTCTTGAAGCATGTTGACTGAATGAGAGAGGATCTTGTACTTGAACAAAACTCAGAATACCATTATCAAAAGGAAAGGAAATGAATGTAGGGGCATCAAATCCCAGGAAAATCCTCTGTACTGGGCGATAAGCGCTTTCATATTGGATGGGAAAGTGTGTACAGTTCCCTCCATTTATTACATTAGATGCGAGTAGAATGAAAAGCCAACAAGCTTAGTGTATAAAGGGGAGGGGCTGTGAGGGGCCATTGGACTGGTATTTAGGAATGCTCTCGTTCCCAAACAAGGACAACCACAAGTTTGACATGTGACTTGAGTCTTTTAACTCTTCTGGGCCTCTGATGTCAGGTAGCTTCTTACTTTAAACATTTTGCCTGTGTATGGATTGTCTATTACAAGCCTCCAAATAGGTAAGGACTTAGAATTGTCATGCCATTTCCTTGAGCTATGAATAACTCAATGATTGGTAAAAGGAACCGTAGGCTATTATTTCTTCCATGAATGATTGAGACAGGGCCATAATTAATCAACAGTCATACAAACGCCAAACACTGGTAAAAATGGTTTAAATAGGAGGAAAGAAATCTCCATGGGTTTTATGCCATAAATAAACATAATAAGTATAATGAACAGGAAGTGGCTCATTGTTAACTAAAAAAAAAAGAAAGATCATCTGATTATCTCTTGCTGATTACATAAATGCCAGAGAGCAATTTTAAGTATTCTAAAGATAACTGGAATAATTTACAAATGCCTTTATACAGAGTAGCAAAGGAGCAGTGTGCACGTTAAAAAGCATGCTGACCTTGCCAAAATACCTTTATAAATTAATGCGTGAAAAAGATCAGAGATTCTGTCATACCATTCCGACATTGACCAATACTTGAAGCAAGAGTTGGCAGCTAATTCTTGATTTTTGAATAAAAAGACAAAGAATCTTTTTATAGGAAATGGATGCAATTGAAACAGAAAAATCTCACCAGTGTTATAATTTGTCTTAGGTTTTTCACCATGAGTTCAGATCTAGAATGAGTATTCTGAGATCAGATTCCATTTCCAGGACTTAAGATCTTGTGGCTTTGGCAAGTCACTGAATGTCTCAAAGCCTGGGTTCACACATCTATAAAATGGGGACTAACAGCATCTACCTGATAAGACTGGTTGTGGGTATTAAATAAGGGGATGTACATAGAGCCCTGAGGATAATGCCCAGCACATAATAAGTGCTCAGAAACTGTCATCTCTTAGAGGGAGTATACTCTGCTTTCTAGCTTCTGTGCAAGAAATTGCATGAATGTCATACGTCAGGGATCAATGTCATAGGTTAACTAGTTTCTCATGACTCATTTTCACCCACTCAATGAACAGAAATACATGCACATCACTATGTGACCTGGTTTTGTTCCTGGGATTCTGTGTCGTCCAGCGCAGAGCCTGACCCATAGTGGGCATGTGATAATTAATCACTAGAGCTGCAGTCTGGGTGACAGGGCAGCTGCTCTGTCCTGCTGGGTGGTGCCCATGAGGCAGCGGGTCCCACTCTGGCTGAGGGGAGGAACGTGTTGTTTTAGTTTGTTGTGCATTTTCCTTTTCACTGTCCAGAGCATTGACCAGGCCTGAGTGTCCCCCTCACTGCTTTCAACGTGATGTTCCAATACAGTCTTAGCATAACTGAAAGCAAGTGTCCTTCTTCAACCATTGCTGGAAAATATTTTTATGACAACAGAAAACATTTCCCAATCTTTCATTTCTTTCTCACCTTTCAAACCAGAGACCTTTACTTGCAGGTGACAATACTGGACAACTATATTCTTTTGCCAGTATCTGCAGTGCAGGAAGAAAGTTGACATTTCTGAATACCAAAAATGAGGCAGGCTTGTGCTAGGTGCTTTTACATAAATTACATACTTTAGTACTCCTAATAACCTGAGAGATGTAGCCAAGTGTTAATATTTTTATTTTATAATCCAGGAAACTGTAGCTCAGAGAACCTAAATAAATGGCTCAAGATCACAAACTAGTAAGAGCCAAAACTGGGATTTAAATAGAATTTAAAAGTCATGCTATTTCTATTGCATTCCCTGCCTCCTCTATATTATATGCTTTTGATAATTTTCATCACATACTCTAGTCATCTTAAAGCACAGGTCAAATGTTGCATATTCTTTTATGCCCAATGTTTCTGACTTTGTTAAAAATGTTTCTCTTTTTTCAGTGCAGAGATTTAACCAGTACCGAAAGGTAAAATGAATCTTACAAGTTCTTAGGGAGAAGTATCACAGAATGTAAGAGCATAGGATTTGGAATCAGATAGATGTGATTATCAGCTGTGCACTCCTGGGAAACATACTTAATCATCTTTCCCAGCCTTAGTTTCTTCATCTGTAAAATGGGGGATTTTAATACCTAACACAGAGGGGTTTTGAGATGACTGAAGTACCACCTATAAAGCACTCAGGATCAGACCTTAAATGATGTGCTCCCTTCAAGACCCATGGTCTTTCCCAGAGGCACCTCGCTAGGTTGAGGAGTCTTGGAACCCACATGATCCTCTCATCTCAACTCTGAGAAATAAGAGAATAGGTGTGATATGGTGTGAAAAGAGGAGAAAAGGTACTCATTCCCCACAGGTGGGTTTTGGTACCTAAGTTTTTCAGTAGCTTCTAGATTGCAGCTGCCTTCAAAAACTTGAACTTTGCAGTTGCAAATGTACAGAGAACTATTGCAGAGTGGAAACAAATGTCTATAAACATTCCAGCATCCTATGAGGACTAGTTTTACCCAGTTCTAGTTTTCTTCATCTGCCAGCTTACCTAGTACTGAATATGAGGTATAAACCAGCTTACCTACTTTAGTGAAAGATGTTTTGTATGTTTGATCTTTTAAATCACAAATGTCAATAGAAAAATTTATTTTTCCTTCCATAATAAACAGCAAAATGCTTCTATATCTCCAATTAAGAATACTGAGAATTTTTTGAACAAAGATTAATCAAACAACCTCCTTTATTTAACATTTGTCTAGAGTAAGATAGAGAAAGAGCATGTACATTTTCATTTTTTAACCGTCCATTTTTCACATGGATTTCTTTCTCTCAGCCACTTATAGGTCACAAAACTGAAGATAAGAGTGAGAGTTTAGGCAATCAACAAACAAGTTTTTACCACAAAGAAGAATATACTTTTACCTGTCTAACTCTGGAAAATAATGAATCTCTTAGCAGGTGATACTCACAGACCCAGGATGTATAGTTTAGGCTTTAAGAAGCTTAAACTTCCTGCACAAATGAAACTGATTCCTGGAATGTACCTCCCTCTCAGCCACACATCCTGGCTTGGGAAACTCCTACTCAGCTTACAAAACAGAGCTGAAATGTCATTTCCTCTTTGGCTCTTTCCTGGAGGGTAGCTGCTTGGTGGGTCCACACCCTCCCACAGCGCCATGAGGGTGCCTCTCATGCAGCTCTTCTCACACTCCCTGCCAGTGGTTTGTTTATGTGAGTGTCACTCCCACTGGACGTGAGCTCTCTGAAGGCAGGCATTCTATTCAGTCCACCGTTCCTAGCCAATAGCCCAAGGATTGGGATATAGTTGTTTACCACACCTCACTGAATGAACAACAGGAATATCCAACGCTTTTGTTATCTACTGTTTGAGCTTTTTATTCCTTGTTTTAGTTATTGGTTATTTTAGTTATTTGCTCATGATTCTGCTATTTGAGCAGGGCTTGGTGGGGCAGCTCTTTCTGTTTCATGTGATTTGGCTGAGGTGGCTCTGCTGAGGCTAGAAGATCCCAGGTGGCCTCAGTTGGAATAGAAGAAAAGGCTGAGGTCTGGGTGGTCCTCTTTTCCTCACATCCTCCAGGGCCGCCTTCCATGTGGCCTCTCTCTAGTGGGATAATTTACTTGGTACATAGCTGCTCAGGATTCAAGAGGGGGGAAGTGGAAACTGCCAGGCTTCTTAAAGTCAGAACTCTCATTTTGATCCCCATTTTATTGTTCAGACAAGTCACAGCCAGTCCAGATTCAAGGGGAGGGGGAAATCAATTGAGGAATGGAAGAAATTGTTGGTAACCATCTTTGCAGACCATCGGCCACATTCTATGCTTGACACCTCGGATCTAAGAGCTCTGCTGAGGACTAGGACCTACTCTCTTGTTCTAAATGATTTCTCTGTTATATACTGAGTTCTTGTGGAAGATTTTAGAAATACTATTTTGCATTAGCTTTTTTTTGTATGTGACTGTGGGTGGGTGTAATTGAGGTTATTTGACTTTTCTCTGAAGATCTTCTATGACAAGATTTCTGGGTCAAGCTTGTTTCTGAAAAGAAGAAATAAAAACTGTCTTGATTTTATGAGTTTCCCTTTAAATGTGTATCTTTGGACTTTTGGGAGTAGTCAAATTGCAAGAAGTCATAAGGAAATAAGGAAATAAAGTATCCTCTAAATTAGGGTGCAAAGAGAAGATTCTCTTTAATAGTAAAGGGAAGACATCTATAATAATTATAGGTATGGCACTATATTCACCTATGATTCATCTATGCCATTATGTACCCCTATGCCCACTCCATCCAAAGCACTTAAGTTAACCTTTTCTTTTAAAGAAAAGCTGTTTTGTAGTTTTCTCTCTTTAGTAAGAAAAGAAAAAAGAAAGCAAGCTACATAAACTTAAAATGAAGTAGGAAACAATTGCACAATTACTGAAGTGCCTACTTAAGCTGTTTGTTCTCCAGAGCCTTTTAAAAAGATGATTTTATTTTAACATAGAGGAAGTACAACATAAATACAATATTGGAGTTGGGAGAGAGAGGCCCCCGTCATCACCTTGCCCAGCACCTTCATTCTGCAGATGAGAGATGTGGAAGTTACATAATGCCATGTATGAAAAGTCAAGAAAAACTATTACTTAGAGAAATGTGTTAAGATGAAAAGTCACAGAAACCATC
This sequence comes from Camelus dromedarius, assembly GCF_036321535.1. NCBI lineage: Eukaryota > Metazoa > Chordata > Mammalia > Artiodactyla > Camelidae > Camelus > Camelus dromedarius. Next base: position 27,294,225 of record NC_087446.1, read on the forward strand.
TTTGAAATGTTATTTAACTTTATATATTACCAGTACTTTGGAGAAAAATGGGAGAGATATATATGAAGGCAGTTAAAATACTCATCATTAAGTAAATACCTTTAGTAGGAGAACCTAAAAGTTCTGGTTCCCTTTACCCTTGAATAACAGCTAGATAAGGATTCATTGTTTTAATTACAAATTTTAATTTAGAAATGTTCATAATTTGTAAAAGTTATCCCATGTTTGGAAACTAGAATGCCATTTATTGTCTTCAAGTGTACTATTCACATACTGAACGTAACACGTATGCGTGTGTAACTGGCTGGTCATTAGCTTCATACAGAACTTACTTATTCTATCATTCATTTATGCAACAAATACTTATTGAGCTCTACTGATGCAACAGGTAACATTCTAGTCACTGGGGACACAGCAGTGAACAAAACAGTTGATCCCTTTGCTTATAATGAGAGTTTACATTCTAAGGGGAGACAGTATTTTCTTTCTTTGGAATGAAGCCCGAGTGAATGCTAAACATTCAGGGATGCCGACATCTCTAAGTATGGGTGCTATACCTCTCAACCACTCTTTGAATTTGTCTTACACCTTCCTTGTCAGACTGTAGCACTTCCTATTTACTAGCACTTTTTTTCCCAACAAGCCAATAGTAGAAAATTTTGTTAAACTAATTAAAAATGTTATCATTATCATCAATATTTATCATTATTCCAGCAGAATTAATCAAAATATTAGTATGGCAAAGAGAACTGTAAGGTAAATTCAGAAAGAACTGACAAATTCAGGATGGGCATTCCCCACTCCCTTTTAAAAAAATGTGTTGACTCTTCACGGTTCCTTCTGTAGTTTACTTCTGCACAGTGCTCGTTGGTTCAATTATTGTCTCTGTATCTGTGTTCATCACTAGACAGCAGTCTCCTTGAAAGTTGGATTATGCCCTAGTCATTCCTGAATATCTGTATATACCTGTATAACATCAACCTAATTCATTCAGCAAGTGTTTATGCAATCAATATCTTACTTAACACTTGACTCTATCAAGGATCATTAGACCTTGCAAATACCTTGTGAGGCAGGTAGTATAGGTATTATTTGCATTTTATAGGCAAGAATCTGAAGTCGTTGGAGGTTGTTTATCATATGCTCAAAGCCACAGTGCCTGTGAAGATTGGACAAAGAACCTGAATTTACATCCTATGACTCCAAGTCCAGTGCTCTTTCTCTGGAACCACAGCCCTTCCCTGAATATATATATATATATATTTCACTGTCAAGGGTGTATCTTAGTCACCACTCCCCATGTTCCTGTTTTTCTTTGCTTACATCTCTTCTAATTGCTTAACCTTGAATTGAACCTTTAACCTTCACCCTGATTCAGCAATCTTAGGGGAAGGGAGGCCAGAACAAAGCATTCTATCACTCTTCTATAAAAGATTAGTCACCACTTTTTCTTTGGTTTGCATACCTTTGATAAATCTTAAGCACTTGAGTTACCTGAAAGAGTTCTAAAGTTAAGAGTTTCTTATTTTAACTTGAGCTTTGTAATTTTTTTTCCATTATGTAAAGACTGAGAAATTTTGAGTGAGGGGATGACACACTTGGAAGATCACAAGGCTAGCAATATGGAGAAAGAGAAAAACAGTTACAGTGAGATTAATTAGGGGACAATTATAAGACAGTAACAAACACACACAAGTTCTGACATGTTAGGTTGCCTTATATTAAAAAGTGCAGAGGATAAGATAATAAAGGAAGGATATTGAGATAGAACAGGGCAGGGTGAGATAAAGAGATTTTAGTTTTTGTGGACTGAGATCAAAGTGTGATCCTCAGAACTTCTGAGGTTCTGGGTATCACACCACAGTGGTATTCAAGTATCTGACTTACTGAGTCAGACAATCTTGGGGTGAGGCCCAAGAGTCAGTGCTGTAACAGCATGTTCAGGTGATTCTTATGTACACACTAAAGTGTGAGAATCAATAGACAAAAGCAGTGTTTTTCAAAATATTACGTGCATATATACCACCTAGGGATCTTGTTAATACACAGATTCTGATTCAACAGGTCTGGAGTGGGACCTGAGTGTGTGAGTTTTTAACAGGCTCTCAGGTGATGCCAATGCTCCTGGTCCATGGACCATATTTTGAGTAGCAAGTCACTAGATTTTGGTGTATCTGCAGTAATGTGTGCTGTGGAAGGTGAGATGGAAAAAGTGGGTTTTAAGAAGCTTCACTGTGATTTATGACAGAATTTTTCTTTGGCAGCTCATCAGGGAAAATTTGCTAGAGATTTCAAACTACTTTTCAATGTTTTTGTGGGTGGGACTCTCATTTGGACTGGCCAAGATGTACCTGGGCTCTATGCAATTTCAGTTGTAAAAATCTGGGTGGAAGACCAAGGGACTCTGCATATTTCTGATGGAGGCCCCTGCTCTGCCTTCTCTAGCTTCAAATAGCTGGAAAAAATGTAAATGTAAGGGGATTCTTTGTGTAGCATATCACTTGGGCTAGTTTCTTAATGCTCATCTGTTTTATTCCTGCCAATTAAGAGCAACAGCTGTCTTGCAGGGATGGTGGTCATTAGGAAGTGACACAGCTGTGGGATTTAGATGAGATAACAGTTGTACAACCAAGACAAGGCATCACTGGAATGCAAAATGCTATAAGCCTGATTTATAGCACAGATCTAAAGGGGGAAATCTTAAACCAAAATCAACTAAAATAACAACTCACCCAATAGGGAAAACAAAACAAAGTATCAACTCAGAGATGTTTAGCCCCAAAGTCAAGTTTTCTCAGACTATTTTAAAAACAAGATTTGGACTAAAAATTGACCTACAGAGATTCCAATTACCTCAGTTGTCTACAGTGCCCAGAGTCATGAATTTTGTGTCTAAGATTTAAATATTTATGCAGAATCCATCCTCTTGTTGCTCAATATAATTTGACATTTTCAAATCCCTAGGCCTTATTATGTGACAAAGAGGGTGGACTTGCTGAACACAAAAAACAATGGTCAGTGACTAACATTTAGAAAATGGTATTATCAAAGTAAAAATATCACTTATCCAATATAGTAACTCAGCAACCCAGTCCTCTATATAATCATTTTCTTCTTATTAACAGTGAGAATAGAACCATCATTCTACCTTATTTTAAAAGAAATGTAACAATAATAATATAATTATTACAATTAAATTCTGCCACCTAATATTCTTTATATACAACCTAAGATTTTTTTCAGACTTCCACATCTTTGTTAATGTTCTTCCTCTTGGAATACATCCTTTTTCTCATCCCTGGACACCTAAATCTTACTCATCTTTCATAAACCATATCATAAACAAATTCTCTGTGAAGTCTTTTGGTATCCTCTCAACTGAAATGAATGTATTTCTACCTTGAATTCCCATCAGAGTTCGGGTGTCTTTATCTTTATATGTATCTCTTTCTCTCTTTGAATTACAGTTATCCAAGCAGATGCTTTATCATCTTTAATCCATGAGTCCTCTGAAGCCAAGGTTCATGTCTGATTTAAGTCCTTGACCTCATGGAGTTTATGGCCTGGTTGGGGAGATATATATTATCAATATAGTCTCAAAATAACTGTAAAATCACATTTGTTTTAGTAGTTAATGAGGTAATTGCTGTATAATTGATATACTACCTAGGGCCTACTAAGCAGATGTTTAATAAATGTTAGCTATTCTAATGATTAGTTTTTAATCTGAAAGAAATGGTGTTACAAAAGGTGTTTGAGCAAGGAAATGAACATGATCAGAGGTATGTTTTCTGTGTTTAATCTAGGATCAATTTGTCAGAGAACTTGAAGTGGGAAGTATTAACTAGAATTGGGGAATCTGTCCCCTTTCAAATTTGTATTACACATGCCGTGAATTAGGGCATCTGTAGTGGGATGATAGGCATGATGTAGAGTAACCAATTTGAAAGAGGGCAGGTGGATGCAGCGATTTGGGTGACCACAAAGGTGGTAGTGATCCTGAAAGAACCTGGGGGACACAGTATTAGGAGCAGACTCATTAGGCAGATAATGAGTTACAATCAGACTCATGCTGAAATTCCCAGGTAGAGACTTTCAGGGAGTGGGTAAGGCTGAAGACTTAGATCTGGGAGTCATTCACAAAGAGTTATAGTTAAAACTGCTGGGATATATAAAATTACTTTGCAAGGATCATAAAAGAACAAGGAAAATTTAGGAATCTTCTAAATTTGGGGGTGAGAGGAAAAAAGGTCTGAGAAAGAGAAGGGAGGCCAGAAAGGCATAGAACCATGAACGTGCAGGGTTAATACAGGCACAGAGGACAGGGATTCTAGGTGACAGCAGTTTCAAATGCCAGTGAAAGCTTGACGTGAAAGGCAGCTGAGAAAGCCTGTCGGGTTTGCCATGGGAGATCACTGACGACCATCACAAAGACAATTTTAGAAAAGTTGTATGGGGGTGGCCAGATTATCTGAGGAATACTCAGGAACTGAAGGCAGTGAGCATGGACTACTCTGAAGAGAAGTTGGGTGGCAAAGTTAAAGACCAAGGTAATGAAATCATTTAGGCTGAGTAGCAAGGGGTGAAGAAAATTTTCTTAGAATTTTCATAGCATATCTGAGCAAGGATCCACATTTGAAGTATGTAGGTATTTTGCATGCTTTGGTCTATTATTTGGCTAGATTAAATAATCTGGATGAGCTAAAGAGATGACATTGGAGTGGATGCATTCTAATCTGCACTGAACCTTGGGCTATTATGATTTGTTGTAGAAAAGTGACATATAATACCATTTCTAAATTATTGGAACTGTGAAATGGCAGACTAGACCTCTACGGGTGGTCCATTCTACCTGCTATAGATTGTACACCTTGTCCAGACAGATAACATTCATATTGGGCTCTTGGTAGTGGTAACAGACAGTATAATAAAGAATTTTAATGTTACATTGGCATGACCGAGTATCGATCTGATCATACCACTATGAATGGAATGTATTTTCAGTTTAGATTTAATAACATAAGAATTACTGACTCCCATTTCTGGTTAGAGCTGGAGGCAATTTTCTCCAAGGCTGGTAGAGTACGTATTATGTATGAGTGAATATGTATACACACACACATATAATAACCACTAGTTATTGAATGCTACTAAATTGAAGGAATGATGAATGATGGATTAGAAATATTAACTATAATCATCACCCCTACTGTACAAGATAAAGAATATTATCCTGCTTTCATAAATGAATAAACTGGAATTTTAGAAGTACATTGTCCAAGGTCATACAACTAGCAGAGAGTTGCAGTTGGGATGTATGAACCCAGCTCTTCCTTTCAGATCCTTTCTCCTTTTTGGATGTATAAACATAGGGGACAAACATAGGAATGAGGTATATTTTATAAGGGATAGGAGGAAGTTATTATTAGAAATCGTGTCCTGAATTGCATTGAATTCATGAAGTGACCTAGTTTTTCTCCATCTTTTAGGGAACTTATTGTTGTAGAAAGTTGGTGTTGGAGTTGAAAGAGACCTTAGGGAGCCTCATTTCTGGAAACTGAGGCTAGAGGTTTGCTAAACATTGTCCAGACTGTTCATGCCTGAGCCAGGACCACAACCAGATCTTTTGCCTCCAAGTTCTCAGTCTACTTATCTAGGTCTAGCTTAAAATACATGAAGAAAGGTGAATTTATGGATTTCTCAGTGACCTGTTTCCATCATTAAAAGGTTTCTTAGTATTCTGGGCAGACTTTCCTTGTAAACCTCTGTGCCTTGAACTCATGTGGATTTGTTATGCTAAAAAGTTTTCTCAGTAGAGTTCTGCTTATTATGTTTTGATTGATATTTCATTTTTTCTTTTACAAGCCGAATGGTATAACGGCTCTAAGGTGTGCAGCGTAAAAGTAGTTGTTAAAATAAGGAATGATGACATATCAAAGCGATTTATATTGGCAATTTCATTGGAAATGCTGCCATTAGCATAAAACATTCCACTTGATATGGGTTTTATGTTTCTATTAAACAAGAGGGAACCGCTACACATTATTATCAGCATCATACAAACGATGATCGATATTGCAATTTTTTATGCAGTGACATTTTATTAAAGTAGCACTAGCGTGATAATCCTTAGGGTAGTTTACGTTTATCTTCAATAAAGACTCAAAGCTTCTTAAGGAAGTTTTGGTTTCTCCCAAAAACTGGCCTTGGTCTGCTATTATACAAGGCACTATTGCTCCTTTCATGGTGGCTAAACTTTAGAAATAGATGCTGCAGAGATAAAACACCACCTGGGATATTTCTCTCTTAAAGCAGGACAGTAATTGTAACAGGCTTGGTGCTTTTGTGGGTTTATTTTAAACATTCCTAAAAAAGTAGGGTTTGTAATTTTCCTTCAGATTACAAGCTGACATTTTGGGGGGAAAAAAAAAAAGAGTAGCAGGGAATGCAACACTTCTGTGTGGTGGCAGCTGATAATTACCATCGTGTGAGTGGGGCTAGATATAACCCAGGCGTTTTGAGAAGCATGGCTGATTACAGTGCTTTAAGAGTAACTCATTTGGGGAATTTTGCTTTGTTAGGCAAATTGAACTGTCTTGCTTCATGGATCTCATCTCACAACTTCTTTTTGCTTTCCAACCAAGAGCTACCTTTCTGTCCTCAACTCCAAAGCTGTTGCCAGGAAGAGCTACATACAAAACTCAAAAATGAAATGTAGAAAATCTTCTAAAGGGAACAGCATGAAAACAATTTTCACCACATGTAATGCCTCTGGAAAGGTCTACTGGGCAATGGCATTTTGCATCATGTAAGATGTTTACACTTTTTTTTTTTCCAAGAGAAAGTGAAGAAATTATTTTGTGGCTAGTATCAAAATAAGGAAATGTTACAATGGCTGGGCTTTGATATGTGCACACTTGGGGAACTTAGAGGGAACTATTAATCCAAACGTATAAGAAGAAATGAGGGGAAGATGGTTCCCTGTGAAAGGAAACTGGAAAGACTTCAAACATATTTTTAACTATAGTTATTAGACACACACAATTTACTTGAAAAATTAATTGTGCAGGTTAGTTGCCCAGTTTGGATTGCTGGCACAAAAATAAATGTGAGTATGGTGTGTGTGTGTGCATGAGAAAGACAAAAACAGAGACAGAGAGAGACAGACTACTACATGACCAGGACACTTCTGAGTATCTATAATCTGAAAGTCAGTTAAAGATTCAAATTCCCAAGAATGCAGACTGTAGTAACTGCTATTGCAGTGAAAGACTATTACTTAAGAGTCATATTTTATAGAATACCTGAGTTATTATTTGTGCCAAGTAAATACCCATTTCTAAGACTTTAACCCAAGAAACACCTAAAACCTCTTTCTCTGAAAATGGCTGAAAATACTTGCAATCAGAAACAGATTCAGATTACATGGAGTCCAAGATCCTCTTAAAAAAATAATAAAAAATTATGAATATGAAATTAGATCAATGGCCCTAGGAAGAGCCTCGAGGGGCACTGAAGTTGAGCCTCATTAGTTTTTCAGTAAATCCATCTGTACTTGGGAAATGGGCTAGTTTATACAAGACGAAGGTGGAAACATATCCACATTTGATGATCCAGTGTTCCTTCAGGGATTACCATGGTATTTAAGGCACAGCTAACTTCACCTTTATTGGTCACTTTCTTCCAACATGATATTTCATTCCATTATGACTGCCTTCATTAATTTCTACTCTCTCCTACCTAATTCATACAGATACGACTCTGCTCTGTACTTCCTCTATCACTGCTTCTCCAAGCTTACATCTCCAGTAAATACTTTATACTACCCCATGTTCATAAAGCATTATGTTAGTGTTACGAACTGAATTGTGTCCATCCTACAATTTATATGTTGAAACCCTAACCCACAGTACCTCAGAGTGTGACTGTATTCGGAGATATGGCTTAAAAGAAGTGATTAAAATGAGGCCATTTGGATGGGCCCTAATCCAATTTGACTAGTAAACTAATAAGAGGGAATTTGGACACATAAAAGAGACATGAGGGATGCACGTGCACAGAGGGATGAACACATGAAGAGGCAGCAAGAGGGCAGCCACCTGCAAGCCAAAAAGAGGCCCCGGAGGAAGCCAACACTGCTGGCCCCTTAAGCTTGGACTTCCAGCCTCCAGCTCTGTGAGACAATAAATTTCTGTTGTTTAAGCTACCATGTGTGTGGTATTTTGTTACAGTATCTCTAGCAAGCTACTACATTTAGCCAGAATTGATCAAAGAAACTGTCACTAACCAACATCCCCCTCACCACAGTATGCTTACTAATGTAACAGAAGCTAACTAAGTGCCCACAGGCACATCAAATATATTGGTTGAATGAAAGAATAAATTCTTGCATGCATGCATGTATGCAGTTAGGGTAGATTTCAACAGGGATTTATGATGAAAAAAGTTCTTTCTTATTTTTTTCCCTAAGGCAAGTTCAACTTCAAGGAAAGATTGTAGTGATGACATGAAATTCGTGTTTTAACAAGTCTTACTGATAATCAAATATATATTTATTGAGTCCTTATACGGTGGAAATTTAGAGAAACGAGAGGACCAGGATTCCCTAAATGTATTAGAACACTGAAATTATGACATTCTTTTCCTCTTGAAAGTAGTATCCACAAGATACAAATTACATTTTTACATGGTACTGTACAGCGGGGCTGGCTATTTACCTCAGAGCTTACAGGTTGCTATCTGAAATTGTGAAATTTCCTTGAGTGTAAGAACCTACATGGTCAGGTTTCTGAAGAAACCCTAGGAAAGCTTGTTCACACAGTCTACAACTCATGGGATATGGAACTAACCTGTGTCAAAAAGCCAATGTATTAATTTGTAATCAGTTATAAATTACTATCCCTATGAGCATGGCAATTCAGGAGAACTAATTACAGTCTATGTGGTTCCTTGGTGAAACCACATTAAGAACAAAGGGAAATAGTTCTTACAGGAGAGTTTCATCCTGTAGAAATGTCTTCTGATGAACTGGTTTTCTATTTACTGGGGATCTTTTATTTGGCTATGGAAGACTGTTTTTTCATTTACTGTGTTCATTTATTTTAGAAACATTATTTATTGAGCCTCTACAATGGGCTAAACATTGTGCTAGGCATTAGAAATACAATAATGAACAGTATCGACATTATCTCTGTCTGCATGAAACTTATATTTTAATTGTCATAGCTTAGCTAGTAAATTGCATTTACTTTTCCCATTGATTAAAAACACTTCTTTTTAGTTTAGCTCAGGAATGCTGTTCTTTACTTTCTGTAATGCTTATTTCCGTAAATGTTTATCAAAATATTGCACACATTTTTGGAAGAATGGTTCAAGCTTTCCATAGAAGCTTAAAGGCATTTCAAATTCAAGCCTCCCATGGCCCACACTTTAAAGCCCTAGGCATCATAACACAAATCAAAGTGACAAGAAAACAAATCTTCAAATAAACACATTTACTTCATAGGTAGTTAAGGCACAGTTAAATATATATATATATATATATATTTTTTTTCCCCTTGTGTTGGAAGGAGTCCATTGGACTAATTCTCTAAAAGCAGAAAAAATTGTAAGAGCTTCTATAGATCAATATTTGATCTTATGCTTTCTCTTTCTATTGATACCAAATCAAGTGAAATTTTGATTTGCCTAGATCCTCTGCATGCATGTCAGAGACACCTGTTCCTCTTCCCATGGCTTTCTTGCCTAACTTGCAACCCACTAAGATTAAATTGTCTGACCTTGATAAGCCACAGTCAAAGTTCTTGATGTTTACACACATATAAAATCATTGCCCGGTTTATGATATTAGAAGAAAAGGAAAGAAGAAAACATCGCATTTCAAGGCATCATATATTTTCTGGGTTGATTCTGTAGATTTTTATCCAAGGAGTGAGCTTGTAAAAGAAGTGCGTGAGGTGGAAATGTATGAAGGCAAAGACCTACAGAAGCGGCCTTTTATCTACCCACATCACCTCTCCAAAGCCATGACCCCTGTGCATTGGATAAACTGAGCTGAATGACACAATAGCCTGAAGGGAACAAAAACCAGACATCCAAAGAGACTTTCTTGTTTTAAGGATATACCTAACCTACTTTAAAAATATTCCTTTAATAAGGAGTTTAAAGGAAGTTCCTTCCTATTATGAGGTCGACGACTCCCTGGTTAGATTTTTCCTTTGTCATTTTGGATGACTTTAAATGGAATATTGTGATATTGTCTTTGAGAAGCTTTTCCTTCGGCTTGCAAATAAATTAGATATTTCAAGAAGACTAATTCTCTGCTTTTAAACACTACCTACTTACAATTTCTTATTAGAGTCTGAACTAACATTTAAAAACGCTACCATGATGCACATAAATACGATTGGCAAAGCTTTTATGGCTACTGATGACACTATAAAAATATGCCTTCATTTTAAGAACTCTAGAGGATTTGTACATCTGCACAGCTCTAGAGTTCCCTGCTTTGTGGGGGAAGAACTGATGGGGAAGATGAGATCATTACCCACTTCTATCCTGTTTTAAATTTGTGAGAAGCCTGAATAAAAAGTACTTTTCCTCACTGTAGGTCTGCTGTCTTCCATTTCATTACCCTTATATGGTTATTAGTCACATAATTGTCCTTATAAAGGAATTTTTAAAATAACCCTTGTGTAGTCATGTATATTTGGTGCAATGAACCTGTCTTCATACACTTATGGTGATAAACACTTTTGGTTCTAAATATTTCCATGCTGGTTAAGTATAAATTGAAGACATGCACAAATAGAATCACTGCAAAGGTCTTTTGTCTCTGGATTTTTATAGTTTTTACTCGCATGGTGAGAAGAGCCCTGGCCCAGGAAGGTGGTGGCCTTGGTTCTACATCTCACTCAGGCCACTTGCCTGCTGTGCGCTGCGATTAGGACCAAGCTGCTGGACTTCTCAGAACCTTTGTCTCCTCGTCTGCAAAGCGGTAGTGATGCATTGATCTCTACGCTCTCTAAGCTCTGCAAGTCTATGGCTTTCTTTGAGAAGTTACTAAAATATACAGTTACATACTGTATGTGTGATTTCATTTATCTTGCAGCAGAATTAAGCATCTCCCAGTGACTTCACTCTATGTTTTTTTTGGGGGGGGGGGTTGGTTCTTAGTATTTTCAAAAGGTGTAACCAGAGTTTGATGTGGTTCCATCCACCTTCGCTAAAGGAGATCAGATTCAAGAGAACGTGGTCTTTGGCTCACTACCACTTACTGAATTAATTTAATGAAATGTAAGAGAAGGAGTAGTTTTATGTAAAGCTACTTTACAGAGGGACAGAAATTCATTTAACAGTTGGTCAGACTTAATGTCAACCTTAATCTAGCTCTTGAGGGTGGACAAGGGAGCAGTGCTGTTTAAGTTTTAACATAGATATTTACTTCTACTTGTCTTTATAAACAAAATTCAACATGCTATTTGTGAGAGCATTTGAATACTGCACTTAAGCTGATTAGTTCCCTCTAATTTGATTATGTTTTGTTTTACACTATTTCTAGCCACTAGAATATATCAGCTAAAGCTCTCACCCACCCCTCATCCCCCCCAAACACCAAATATCATTTCCTTGGAGGCTGTATTCTAGCAAGGAAGTAGAGGAAGCTGACAATTAACAATAGATGTAATGAAAAAATTCAATAATGTAGTACCCAACCCTACATCATATGATATAGTATATGATAAGAACGAGGAGAAAGGAAAAGTAGAAGAGAGTTAAGGGGATTAGGATGTTGAGGGAGGTGGTTTGTAATTTTAAACAGGCTTTTCTGGGATGTAACATGGAGAAGGTGGCATTTGAGCTTGAAGTGAGTGAGAAATGAGCTGTGTAGATAGCAGGAAAAAGTGTTCCAAGCAGAGGGAATAGCAAATACAAAAACTCTAAAGTTGCACAGTGCCTGGAGTGTCAAGATATGTCAAGGAGGTGAGAATGAGTGCAGCAGGAGGCACCAAGAAGAGGCAAGGGGCAGATCACACTGGGCATTAGCTGAGCATTTCCCATTTGCTCCTCTAGATCCATTCTTTTCTCTTCTCTACCCTGTTCTGAGCCCCAGAAGGCAGACAGGTATGGACCACATCAGCAAACTCTTTGGCCTATCAGCTTCCAGGAGGATTTAGCCAGTGTGGGTTACAGCCAGAAGACCTGAGGGCTGGAGAATACTGAGGCCGGGAACTTCATTCCCTGGCTTCCTGCCTGTGGGTTGCTGTCTGGTGACTTGACTCTTTTCCCTCAGGCCACAGTTCCTATCAGGCCGCCCTCTCCATGAAGCTACTCGCCTGGGATCATGTAATTGGTAACTGCTGTCTCATCTTGCCCCAGGAGGAGGAGTGATAGTGATCGCCCTCTGCTGCTGCTAGCCTCGGGGGTAGTGCATCACCTATGACTGATCTTTTTAACCCTCACCCTCACTTTTGTAAGTAGTCTCTTTATTAAACTCCCCTCAATTACCGGTTTAATTTTGCTACCTAGTTTCCCTCTAGGCCTCTGACTGATAAAGGTGTTGGAGACCAATATAAGGATATTGGCATTTATTCTAAGAGAGATGAGGAGATATGCAAAAGACTGACATATTCTAAAAGAATCAGTCTGGCTGCTGTGCTGAAAAAGTCTTTAGAGGGCAAGGGTGAAGCAAGGAGAATAGTGAGAGGCGGCTACGTCTGTAATTCTGGTGAGACACGCTTCATTTGTACCTGGCTGTAGACATCAGTTATTCTGAGTCAATGCCCAGTCAATCTCAAATGCATCTCACAAGCTCTGATATGAAACCATAAACTTTTACCACTGCCTACAGTCCTAGATGGCTTGTAAGAAGCAATTTCTCTGTGGTAGTTCTGGTTCTGCTGAAACAAGTCCTGTATACTACAAGTAGGATAATTCGTGATTATAAACAGAATTTTAAAAATCAAATTAAGTACTCATCACTTATTAAGCATCACTATATTTTTCTTCATAGGTCTTTTGCTCTCTGTTTCAAGAATAAAAATGAATTTTAAAAAACATTTTTATTGTTCTTTTTAAAAGATTTTATGTTATTGTGGTAAAACATTTAACATGAGATTTATACTCAACAAAATTTTAAGTGTAAAATACATTATTATTGACTGTAGGTACAATGTTGTACTGCACATCTCTGGAGCTTACTCATCTTGCTTAACTGAAACATCATGCCTGTTGGTTAGTAACTCTCTATTTCCTTTTCCTCCCAGCCCTTGGCAACTACCATTCCACTCTTTGATTCTAATTTGACTATTTTAGATGGCTTATATGAGTGGAATCAAGCAGTATTTGTCTTTCTATGACTGGCTTGTTGCACTTAGCATAAGGCCCTCAAGTTTCATCCATGTTGTTGCATTTTACAGACTTTCCTTCCCTTTTTTAAGGCTGAATAGTATTCCATTGCATGTATATACCACATTTTATTTATCCATTCATCTGCTACTAAATATTTAGTTTGTTGTTTCTGCATCTCAGCTATTGTGAATACTGTTGCAATGAACACAGGGGTGCTGATTCATTTTTCCAACAAATATTTTTGAATGCCTACCATATTTTTTTCTAGGGAAATGTTTCAAAGTTAAGGGATGACAGCTGAGGGGAGGCAAATATTAATCAAATATACCGAATTTGAAACTGACAAGAGCTGTGATGGAAAGATACAGGAGTGCGGAGAGGCTGTAACAAGGAGAGCTGACCTAGTTTGGGGGAGTTCCATGGGATACCTCTTGCAAAGCAATATTTCAGTTTTACAATAAATAGAACTGTGTTCTACCTACAGTAGTATCAGACACTTTTACCAAGAATAGGAGTTCCCTCACACTGGATAAAACCAGAATTCTTTAAGTAATTCTTCCCCGTGGTTTATTTGAACACAAATAGAGGCTACTTACTAACTCTGTGTTAATTAATTATGTATATGATTTGTTTCCTCAAGTAAGTTGTGTTGGGTTCTGAGAGAGGAAGGCAGATTTTCTACATCTTGAGTACAAACTCTGTCCCAGGCACCGTTCCAGGAATTTAAGTGCGTTCACTCTTCCTTTTTCCCTCACAGCCCACATCTAATCTCATCTGTCAGCACTATCATGAAAAATACATCCCCAATCTGACAACCTCCACTGCTTCCACTTTAACCCACTATCATCTCAAATTTAGGCTTGTGTAACCTTCTAATTGGGCTTCCTGTTTCTACTCATTTGTCCCCATAATCAGTCCTCCACAGAGAGTCCAGAATAAGGTTAAAAAGTTAATCAGTATGTCTCACACACCCCTCCCCACCACCATTCAAATTTCTCCAGTGGATTTCCTTTCCCTTGCTAAGAAAAAGGGAACTCCGTGTACTGCTAACAAGGCCCTGGATGATCTGTCCTTTGACTCCCCACCCCTCTCCTATTGCTCTCAGTCTCTCTGTCATCTGCCCTATTGCCATTCCTGGTACCCTCTAAACAGGCTCCTGCTTTAGAGCCTTTGCACTGTCTGTTGCTTCCGCCCAGCCATACAGACTCCACACAGGTGACCACATCACTCATTTCTTCTCCCTATTCAGGTTTTGCCTCCAATTCTCACCAATTCTCAGAGAAGCTTTGCTGATCAGAGGATTCAAGATGCCCAGTTCTCCCCTTAGTCGCACATCCTTGCTCTCTGCTCCTTGCTCAACTTGACTTTTCTTCATAGCACTTACCACCTTCAACATAATGTGTGCTTATTTGCATTTATTCCTGAATATAAATTCCAGGAGGACAGAGATATTTTCTTTTTCTAAGACCACTCTATATTCTTGGAATCAGGCATGGTGCCTGATACAAAATAGTATTCTGCAAATATTTCTGGAATAATTAATTGACTGAATGCTCTCATTCAAAACTCTTTGCCTGTGATGATCTTCAAAGGCAAGTTCCAGAGGTCCAGAACTACCCTATACTGTCCCACCCCAAACATGTCCCTTTTACTGCCTAGAACATAGTAGAAATTTAGCAAGCATTCCTTGAAAAATAATTGAGCATAATCATGAACATTAAACTCTGAAAATTGCTGTTTAGGTGCAATACAATTTTATAAGTAAGCGCATGGTCTTTGTGGTTAGACTGGGCTGTCTGAATTTTTTATCTGCCACTTGCTTGTCAGATTGAACAATCTACTTAACCTATCTGAACCTGGGTTTCCTGACCTGAAAACTTAGGTTACTAATAGGACTAGCCTCGTGGGGAGGGCTACTGTGAGGATTAAATAAGATAAGAAATGTACACAGCTCTGGGTCTGCGTGTGTTATCAATAAAGTCATCCTCCAGCTTGGGTTAAGTGACCTCCTCGATTCCTTGGGTTTTCCCTGGCAGGGCAGTTAACTCAGGCAATATTTTCTGTTTGTCTACTCCCCTAACAGGTTTTAAGCCTTTGGAGGGCAAAGATGGAATTTTATTAATCATTGAATTCCCAGAACCAGTACATTGAAGGTCCTCAGTGAATGTGTTTTGAATTGGATAGGACTGAATTAAAGGTGACAGCCCTTATTCCAGAAAAAGAAGGGCACTGTGATATTATCAGTGTCAATTTCAGTCACGTCCTTAATAAGCATTGATAAGGCATGGGCACCTCCCCACAGGCACGTGTGCAAAAAGTTATTGGCAAATCCATTCTAGATAAGCTGTAGATGTGGGGTCTTCGCCGCAGTGGTGCAGAGGAAGAATGAATGAGGAGGACAGCAGCACCTGCTGGAGGAGAACTTCCCTTGGCGGCAACCTTGTCCCCCTCTCCACTGCTACTGGCTTTCGCCAAAGCCGGCTTCCTAAAGGCTCTCTCTTATCAGTTGCTAGGGAGAGCCAGTTGTGTCAGCTGAAGTAGTGGAAATTTCTGCTCAACTTATAAATAGTTGAAGAGCCTGCCTTAGTGAAACATGAAACGAGCAAATATTCCATTTTCTCTTGGGAGGGTGGATCAGGAGTCGGTGTATGATGCTGCCATGTCAGCCCTGTCAGGGCCACTGTTCGTGAGGCCACGCAGATATAAGTTATTCATGGGAACATAACGAACAAAGACTTAGCCTCAGCAAATAATGAGCATTCTTCTCCTGAAGCTTTCTCTCCTGCTAGGAGCCGAGGTGTGCAGGGTCACCCTGTCAGAAACAGAAATGGACCTCACATCCTTTAGGGTCAGTGTACTTTGCCAATATACAGAATGATGCCTTGAGCAACTCGAGGAAGCTCCAGGGAGCTTTACACATGGGGGCATGGTGGGGGTGTTTATTCTTCCTTTTTCAGGGGAAGCAGAGAAGATACTTTCGGAGGTGATCAAGTTTCTAACCTGGCTGGTCATCAAGTGTTTTTTTTTGTTGTTGTTTCTTCTTAATATATTTTGCTCATATATTTAGTTCTTTATTCTCTGATGCTTATAGTTAAAAGATCACAGAGAAATTTCTCAGAGTGATATTAAGCTCTTTCATGTACAGCTATTATTCTTTTTCAAAGACGGTATCATATCATGAAATGAATGAGGGTTTGTAGGAAGGAGTCCTTTCTCCTTTTTGGTCTTTGGCTTGGAGGAGCTCTGGAATCTTCGTGGTGGATGGTGGGGGACGAAAGTATTGGTTTTGAAATCAGATACAAGTTCAAATTCTAGCTCTTCCCTGAGATCATAGGCAGGTTATTTCTCTGAGCTCCACAGTGGGGAAAATTTGAAATGTTCTTCCTGAATGACAAAGCATGCTCGATCACCTGGCACTATGCCTTCAGACATTAGGTGTTCAACAAATGCTAATTTCCTTTTCCCCTCCATCTTTTCTTCAGAAACAATACTCCTCTCCTAATTATTGACTTATTTGAATACTGTTATCTAAGTTTTTTGATTACTCTTCAAGTTATACCCACTACTCTTAGAATACAGTTGTAACTGGTTAGCACGGCCCTTCTTAGGTCCCTTGTGTCCTGCTGTATCCCTCACTCCCTGGCCATGGTTACTCTCTTTTGGTCCTATCTTCTTCTTTGTACCTGACTACCTCATTCTTCAAAATGTAACTTAGCTGCCACTTATCCACGTGCCTTTCCTGATCCCTGGGTTGGAAGGAGTTGGACTTCTGTCCTCCAGTGGCACCAGTCACCTCCTCTATTACAGCTCTTACTACATAGTGTTGGATTTTTCTGTATCTCTCACTAGACTAGCTTCAGGCACCCACCATAGTGACGAGCACATGGGAGTGATCAATGAATAGGTGTTTAATGAACAAAGAAATTAAAGGCTAAATGTAAACGAGGGATCCCTTGACTTGAAAATAGTTTAAAACTGGAGAATGTTTGATAGTACCTAAAGTATGTCTGAATCAATCATTGAAGTTTTACTTCTTGTTTGGTAAAGAACATTGATAGTCTCTGTGGTTTCATAGGTAAGAATACAGACTCTGCACCTGGAGTGCTGTGTGATCTTGGGTTAGTTACTCAGTCTCTCTGTGGCTCAGTTTTCTCACCTGTAAAGTTAGAATAATATAATTCCTATCAGGGATTGTTATGAAAATTAAATGAGTTTATGGCTGTAATGAGATTATAACACCTATAATGAGCTTATACCAGTGCATGGATTACTGTAAACATTAAAAATTAAAAAATGAAAGAAGCAATCTTACAATTAAGTGCCAAGGACCAGGTATGGACGCAGAATAGGGCAGGATGCCCACAGACAAGAGGCATGATAAGGTTGAAAGCATCTTACTACCCTTCAGAAGCTGACAAAACTGAAGAATTAATGTCTCTATAAAAAGTAATATCACTGCAGCTTCTCCTCCTCCTCCCCCTCCTATGCAGAGTGGGTGAGTTTAGTGACAGACTGTTTTGGAAGGAGCTAGAAATATCAGTTTAAAAAATGCTTGGCAACTGCTTTAGAATGATTATCTGACTTTGGGGAAAAAAGGGAGAATACTGAGGTATTCCTCTTATCCATATTTAGAAATGTCACAGAGGCATAATGAATCATCTCTCAGAGGCTTTAAAAACATTTTCCCCACACTAAGTGTTGCCTCTTGCCTGCACTTCTGGCAGTTCTGAACTTCAAGATAACCCACCAAGGCCCAAGGAAGCTCCTAGCTTTGGGAAAGCCAGGATCTGCATCAGGTCTAAGCCCTTCACCACACCTGGTTGGCTGCTCTTTGGCTCCCCACCCTCTCTCATACCCTACGGATTAGTCTAAGTCAATCAGGGCAACCTCGACCCTCTTATCAGCCATGAGCTCCGATACAGGCCAGTGCAATCCTAGGAAAGGGTTTTGGAGCAAGAATCCAGTCTTTCTCCCCTGCTGGATGTGAACAAAGAAGCACTTGCTCTGACTGCTGCTGGCAGCCATCTCCCAGCAAGGCTGCCCACCTTAGAATGAAGCGATGCTGTGATGGGCAGCTTGGGCGTGATAGGAGGAAGTGCACCTGGGAGGACATGGGTGAACCCCTGCAGCCTGCCCTAACTCTGTACTTCCTCTTTTGCATCACACCAGACTTCCTTACTGTTAAGCTAGTTTAATTTAGGTTTCTGGCCTTTGTAGACAAAAACCCATTTTAACCAAATGCCCTCCTGACTCTTCCTCCACTCTGCCTCGTGAGACAGTTATTTACTCGGTGTGGATGTCCCTATCAGGTTATGCATACCTCGACGGCAGCTGCCATGTCCCATCCATTTTTTTCTTCCAAAACTCTTCACAAATAGTCACAATTTCACTACTTGTTGATATATAACAATGTTGGAAGGAATATACCCGGACAGCCTTTGGCCCCCTTGGACAGCAGTGAAGCCCCCATTAAAGAAGAGTTCGCTTTCTTTTTTGGATCCATAATCATAAAAGCCATTTTTTGGCAAAGGTGACTAGAAGCATGGTCTTCCAGTATCTGTTTCGCTGTTGCTTATGCAATAGTTGGATGTAAAAAAATCCTATTACAAATTAAACCATTGAATTATGTTTTCATAACATGCAACCAAATACACTCCCCCTAGCTTTCCCTCTATCAGGACTAATTTCAGGCAGTCTGTTTATAGAGTGAAGATGAATTTTATTGGTGACAAATGCACTCCTGCATTAACAAATTAAGTATGCTCTCAAAGGAGAAAAAACAAACTCAGAGAAAATTGGGTTGTCTGTTCCTGAAGTCTAAAAAAGGACTTCTTTCCTCAGGGGATGTTCAGTATTTTCGTAATCACACGGAAAGGAAAACATATGCCTCTTGGGTATAACATTAAAATAAATTAATTTTGCTACCCTATTAATAATGGCTAATGGCAAACTGAGAGTGTTTATTTCTAGACTCCTCTTGCTCATAAAACCAGGTTTTTCTATGACCTCCACTCACTGAAGATGAATAGCTTTGTCAACTTACAGGAGATGAAGAATGTGGTCTGTGTTTCTCTATTTTTGGTGTTGTATTAATAGGTGAGTGGTCATGGGGAACAACAGGACCCTAAAGCATCAGGAGCTTGACTTCATGTCACTAGAATATCATCTTCTGTTTTTTATTTTTCTGTTGTTCTTGGGAGGTACAATGTCTTCTATTCCTTGGAAATTTGCTGCCTTATGTCAGACCCTGCTGACAGCTTCTATCATTCTCCTCTGCGCAGCCCAGTTTGTGGTTAGTTCTTCCCCTGTTTTCTCCTAACATCCATGGGATTTTCCTTCATCTGTTCTTGCATGATCAGTCTCTGTCTGCATACCCATTCTCCTGAAATACCAGACAATTTACTCTGTCATGTATGTTTCTTTGGCATTCTCCAAGTCTGAGGTGGAGAGAGAACAAGTCATTGCAGATATAGGTTACTACACACAGTAACTTCCAGCTGAGATGAGATTCCCTTTTTTTTTTTTTTTAACTGCGGTGTACTATAGTTTTAAATGCTTGATTTTCATGATGGTCGAAGTATTGGCCAGGTATGGATAAGCTCTGCAGTTGAGAGAGATGTCGTGAAAGATTCAGAAAAACAGCAGAACTGCCTGGAACTTCCCTAGCTGACAATGTTGTAGTCATGGGTGGGAACCCTAATATTTGCTCGAAAAATAGATAAGCTTTTGTAAATCAATAGTAGCCATGCAATCATATGCAGATTTACACAAGTCTGGGAATATTTCGAGGGACCATAAATGTGACAGTTGGTACCCTCTTTGATTTTTTTCCCCCCAAGTTGTTAACAGTGATGACACTTGGCTAAGAAGCAATATTATCCAAGCCTGTTTTTTAAACAGCTACATGCCCATCCACTGAGAGTAAATAATTCTTCCTAATAGGTGGATTGAAGAATACAGATTTTTTTAAAATTTACTTAAATTCATTGGACTTATTTGAAGGAATAATTCTTGTTTGCAAGGCAGAACCAGAATAATCACTCTTATTGGAGAGATGGGGAACAAAATCTCACACTGAGCTTCCTCTTAGAAATGACACTCCCTAATTTCTTGTCAGCTAGAAACTGGTTGAGCTGCAGCACAAATGTTGGATTCTTCTGCCCTGACACACCATGGGGCAGAGGTAAGTGGCCAAACACGGGAAATGAGAAGCAGAGGGAAGAGACAGGTATCTGTGGGGATACCTAAGCTAGGAGCAGGACGTGTCATCTAATCCAAAAGAATTCTGCATGTTAAAGGAGAAACTATTCAGTGGTAAAAATGCTAACATGTTTCTTGAAGTCACTTTTCTGACCTTCAGATTACACTTTAAATCAAGGTTATGAAAAGAGTAAGTTGTCTTTTCACAGTATATTTCTGTCCCCTAACCTGTTCCTGTTAGTTTTAAACATGATTAACCGTTTGACATGACTGCCCAAATAACAGATTGTTTGTATTAAACACATACTACAATTTATTTTCCCGTATATAATTAGGAAAAATCATTGCTGCCAGAATGTAAAATGACACGTCAACGATAAGCAGAGATAATGGCAGCTGCATGCAAGAAAAGCCGTACCAAACACCTGGAGTTTGTAATTACGTTTCTCTCCCCACCCGCTGCATTTGTGTCATGATGCATCTCAGGTAGCGCAGACCTTAGGTAGTCATTAAAATCACACGAGTATTCTCCTGGGATTTACTGCAACTACATAGATCTCCCATGGGTATATGGGTTTTTAATATTAAAAAAGGTAATAATTTGGAGTGCATCTTACCAAAACAAGATTTCTTTTTTGGGAAGCTTGAATGTGTACATTCAACAGCATAGCCACTCTGTGTTAGTCACTTTGAAGGATATACAAAGCCAAGGGGCATTGAGCCTCTTCAAGAAACTTACAATCCCCCCAAGTGTGGAGCAAGACAAAACAGATGAAGCAAGAAGAAATGATATCATATCCATCTAATTCTTCTTAAGTTGTATAGCCGGGGCGGGGTGGAGGGTGCATAATGCTGTAGGAATTTGAAGAGAGGCGATTACGAGAAATATGTAGAGGGTATAAGTTTGAGTTAAATTTTGATGGTGAGGAAGATTTATATAATATAGATAAAATTAGGTGTCAGAGATGGTGCCCATGATTCAGGGGTATTTCCTGACTTAGTCTTAATCAGATTCTCTTTCTATTATCTGAGCTTTCTCACATTCTTTCATTTAACCAGCATTATCTAACCTATTCAGATAATTGCATTAAGCTTGAGAGAGAGAGAGATTTAAAAGTAATAAGAAACTCCCCAAACTGATCTAGCTGAGCAACAGAATGTATATTCACCTAGCTCCTAGATAATAAATACAAAGTAAAGGTCTTTGGTTTTATCTCTACTTCAATTCTATGGGTATGTGAACCATATGGCTCTAACCTTCCTAACATTTTCTCTACTCAGAAAGTCCTGCACAGTAGGCCAAACAGGTTTTGGATAATCTAAAATTTTTTCACTGAAATCTATTTGGGGCAAAGTTTGGCAGGTACATTTGTCAGAGTTTTGCTTTCATTTGATCTGTTGAATGCAAAACTTGAACATAAAACAATACGTAACAAAAGTGGTTTAAAAGAGACCTTATAAAGCCATAGATGGATTCGCTTAAAATGTTCTGCAGGTTATATTTTAATTTATGTAGACAAAGGTCTGTGAACATTCTGTTTTGTATTCGTTACTGTTTTGTTCCTCTTGGCTGATTATATACTTCTATGTGCAAAACAAAAATTGGGCATTTTAAGTCAATGACTTCATTGAGTTATCTATGTAAAATGTCTTAATCCAATCTTGCCTTGCATTATAGCTAAAGGCTAGGTTTAAAATGACTTAAAATGCTTTGTGACTGATTGGTGCTGACTTGTGTAAGAATAACAAATTCCCTTAAGAGGTGTTGTAATTAGAGAACAATGACCTTAATCTTATCTTTAAGCTATCTGTGGTCTTAAAGGCCTTTTTCAGGCTTATCTTTGTGTGAAAAGTTGCCTCCAAGGTCCCTGCTTATCCAGATGTTAACAGAGTAATGAAGCCTAAAAAAGGTAGATCCCACAGTTGAGGGTGGCCACAATTGTTTGTGAGAGCAGCAGATGCAGGGGGATGCTCCTCTTTTGTAACCTGGCTGAAGTATAATAAATAAGTAATAAAAAGGCTCGTGATTTTTGCAAGGGGACACTCTGAGAGGCACTCAGCGTATAAACTCTTGGAGAGGCCTGTCACGAGATCATCTTTGTGCATAGGTACAAGTGTTTTCATGGCTCCCATGACTTCATAACTACAGCTTATGTCGTCCAGATGTACCACAAGAATCAAATAAAAAACATGGTTTTTATTTCAGGCTCCTGTGTAATTATATCACTTAGACCTATTGGGGTAGCTTGGTATCACTACTCACTCATGTAACTACTGTCATAGGAAATAACATAATGTTGAGCTAATTAATTAGATTATTATTGATTCAAGTCAGCAAGGAACATAATGCTTACTGCTAATATTCTGAGCCATATGCAGATGATAAAACCCTAACCTCAAAAAAGAAATTAAAATCTAGTAGAAGATACTAAGACATAACTTACCTGTCACTAATCAAAAAGAGAAAAGCTATGAGCTTTGAAGTTATGATAAAGTGTATGAAGCAGGTGGAATTACAGAAGAGAGATACAGAAAAGATGAAGAAAGACAGAGAGAAAGAGAGATCACACATTCTAATGCCTAAGGCACTGGTATCAGGAGGGGGCCTGTGGGAGGTCTTTGGACATGAGGGTGGAGCACTCATGGACAGCATTCGTGTTCTTACAGAAGAGACCTCGAAGAGCTCCCTCTCTTGCTCTGCCAAGTGCAGATAAAACGAGAAGCCTGTGACCTGGAAGAGGACTTCGATCTGACCCTCCTGGCACCCTGATCTGACCGGGAATGTCCAGCCTCCAGAACTGTGAGAAATAAATGTCTGCTGTTGATGAGCCACCCAGCCTGTGGGTATTTTGCTATAGCAGCATGTATGGACTAACATGTCTTGTAAGAAATTTTTATAAAAACTAAAGCTTAACAAGTAAGGCTTCAGAAACAATTATGACTGACTTAAAGTGGGCTGAAGAAAGAGTATGCTTGGGAACAGGGGACCTAATGCTGGAATTAGGATAGAAAACCCCAAAGATGAGTGAGTACCTGAAATAAAACACCACAGTTTGGAAAAGTGAGAAGATTTTGAATAAAGATATTATCTTTACAAAATGCGGTTATCATTTACTTTCCAAGTTATTCCAACACATTTAGCTCCTAAGTAAATCCCTAGAAATCAAATCCTATTTTGCTACTGATTTCTACTACATAATTGGAACTGTGCATCTGTGGAAAAATCTCTGTCATCTGAACTGAAACTTATTTCAAAGAAATTTACAGCCATGCTCATTCCGCTAGCCTTGCGTCTGTTTATATGCTGGCATTCTAATGTTGCAGTGCTTCCTTACTCTCTGCCTCTAAACTCTTCCCCGAATTCTAAGAGTACCTTCTTGACTGGGGAAATCACTAAACTGTGTATTTGTACCTTCTTTAAGAATCATCTACAACTAATATTTAAATATGATCTTTCAACTTAAGTGATTTCAGAATATATATTTCCATCTCCCATTCATTATTCTGCTTTGTAATTCTATTTTAAAGCTCTTTCAAAGTGGAGGATATATATGCAACTAGCAAATAATGCTTCATTTTATGTGTAGTCAGATTTTTGTCTTTAAAGAGATATAAGCATATGTTGGAGATAACGTGGGTTTGGTTCCAGACACTGTAATACAGTGAGTTCCATAGATTTGGGGGGGGGGGGGGGGGAGACAGAAACAACGTACATACCCTAATTAAAAAAATACTCAATTGTTAAAAAAAATGTTAACCATTATCTGCACCTTCAGCAAGTTGTAATAGTAACATCAAAGGTCACTGATCACAGATCATATAACAAATGTAATGATGAAAAGATTTGAAATATTATGAGAATTGCAAAAACGTGACAAAGAGACACTAAGTGAGCAAATGCTGTCTGAAAAATAGTGCTGACAGACTCGCTCGATGTGGGGTTGCCACATGCAGTTTGTGAAAAATGCAGTATCTTTGAAGAGCAATAACTTGAGGAATGCCTACAGCCTTACACACAGTCTTAAATTAGAGATTTACTTCTTTCTGGTCTTAGTATTAGCAGTAGTTGTGTTTTTCCACAGCACTAAGTTTATTTATTTGTTTTTTAAATCTCATGGACACCATGGACTATGTAAATGATCAGATTTCCTTTTTTATGTTGATCATTAAGTTTATTGCCTACATGTAAGAGTAGAAGAAAATTTTGACATATATTGTTTCAATAATTTTTCTTTGGATGCATATTTTATCACTGCTCTCATTCTCCTTTTGTGTATGTCTGTTGTGGGTTGAATTGTGCCTCCCTAAAAGATATGTTAAAGTCCCAATCCCTGATTCCTATGAATGGCACCTTGTCTGGAAGTAGGATCTTTGCAGATATAGTCAAGGTAAGATGAAGTCATGTTGGATTTGGGTGGGTCCTAATCCAATGACTAGTCCTTATAAGAAGAGGGAGATTTGGACACAGAGACAAATGCAAAGAGAGCTCTATGTGACTATGGAAGCAGAGACTGGAGTGATACATTTACAAGTCAGGGAACCCATGGAGGGTGGCACAGTCATTTTGGAGGTTCCAAAGAACAGAGCACTGAGCCACATAGGGTCATTCCCAAGCCTTGAAAACCTCATGGAATTTGCCCTGTTGTGTTTTGAATTTGTTTTAGACCAGAAATCCCTTTATTCCTTCCATTTTTTTTTCCTCCTTAGGATGAGACTATCTATCCAATATCTGTCCTATCGTATTTTGGGAGCAGAAAACTTGTTTTCTAGTTTTATGGGTCTGTGGACAGAGAGAAATTTTTGCCTCAGTTGGACCATACCCAGAGTCTCACCCACATCTGATTTAGATAGTGAGATTTGGGACTTTTTTTTTTTGATTTGGTGGCATTTAGATGAGATTTTTGGAGTTAGAAGTTAATATGAGAATGGACTAAGACTTCTAGGGATGTTGGGATGGACTGAATCTATTTTGCACATGGGAAAGACATGAATTTTGGGGGCCAGAGGAAGACTGTATTGGTTTGAATAGTCCCTCAAAAATTCATGTGCACACAGAGGGAAGACTACCATGTGAAGATGGAGGCAGAGATTGTAGCGATGCATCTATATTCCAAACAACTCCAAAGATTGCAGTCAACCACCACAAGGTAGGAAGGGCCAAGGAGGGATGACTTCCTAGAGTCTCCAGAGGAACCATGACTCTAAGACACTTTGATTTTGAACTTCTAGCTTCTCATATCTGTAAGAGAATAAATGTTTGTTTTTTAAGCTCCCTGGTCTGTGGTACGTTGTTACTATAGCCCTATAAATGAATACAGTGTCCAAGTATTTGAGTCTGTGCCTGTGTGTAAAATGCGCACATGTGTGTGGTTATACATGTGGGAGAGGTTATCATTTATTTCAAATTCCTGCCATCTACTTTAATTTTTAAAAGTAAAATTGTTAATAAATAAATATTCCTCTCATATCTCCTGTTCAAGGTAGTTATTAGAATATATCTTCTTTGGATAAAAATGTAATTAGTTACATTGTTTCTAGAACAATGATCCCGAATAGATTTTCTTAATCTGTGCATTCTCCTGACTCTGCCAACAATAAACTTGATGGCATTTTTCAGGAAGCTGTCTCAAAATTCCCAAGAAGACAACATGACTAGGGAGCAAGTGACTTCTGGGCTTGAAAGACCAGAGATTCTCTTTGTGTGGGTGTTTCGTTAAGATGAAATGTATCTGGGGTTTTCTAAAAGATGGCTCAAGCCAGCACACATCCAATTTGTCCCTTCATGACATCTGCCCTATTTAATGTGGTAATATAAAGCCTCTGGGTAAGACAGCAAGCAGATGTACCGGAGAGCTCTCCTAAGACAGAAACAGAGGTGTGGCAAAGGCATTTCCCTTCTCATTTCCACTTTATGCATTTCAGGGTCTGGCAGGGGTGAGCTCTGGGTCCATTAGTGGGGTGGGGTGACAGGGGTGGGGTGGGGATGGAAAGGAGGCAGGGTTGAGCTCTCCGTCCACGCAGATGATAATGCAATGCTGCAAAGGAATCAAATCGAGCAAGATTCTCTCTGAGCTGTAGACTGGCTTCCTGTTATTTTCTTGAATGTTTTCTTTTACCCTTGAAAACAGACAACGATGAGCCTTAAAAGCAGGGAGGCAGCTTTTAAGCTTGCTATCATTACTCAGATCAATTTAGAAACAAGTTCCACCTCCTATCTCTTCTAATTTTGATGTACATTCTCCGTTGGCCACTGGCCAGAGCAGAATTCAGGAAATGGTAAATACTCGTTTATTCCCAGACACAGCAGTTTGTGCTGAGATGGGAGACAGCATTTACAGTCATTAAGTCTATTGTATTTTTTGTGTGTGTGTTTATTAATATCAGCTGGGGTTAATGTTAGTGTCGTCTGCACTAGGGATGGTTAACTTTGGCTAGCTTTGGAAACAGGCTTGTCATTCTTACTGGTTTTCCTGCTCAGTGGTCCACAGTTGCTTTCTTCCACCTTCAGCGATGATTTATAATATGAATGTCAAGTTAAGTTTAACTAATCTGGTCTAACACCAAATGGCCAGATACTACACAGCTGAGAAATTTTTGGCTGATATAGCAAATAGCAGAAAATCCTAGCAAATCATAAAGAAAATACCTCTAGAATACCTTGTTTGTTCTAGTGCTCGGGAAAAAAGTGTCTCTGATCCTTGAAATTCTGAATGTCTCTTGGCAAATAGCAGCATAGCATTATTTTTCCTTTTTTTAAAAAAAATCTAATTATCACTCAAATTTTCTTTCTTTGCCTATCACTGGACAATTGGGTTGACCATCAAACTGAAGTTGGTAGAAGAAATGTGAACCACAGAGTTCTCAATGTCTTGTTATGTTTTGGTACATCAACCAGATATTGCATAGCTGAGAAACATCTTACATTCTTGTATTTGACAAGAACTGAGAGCATCTGAGGCAGTGAGTTGGCACAAACATAGCATGCATTGGCAAAAGCGTGGCCAGACTTGATGTGGTGTCCCACACGGACAGCACCTGCCCCTGAAATCAGGCCCACCACTCTTCAAAGGACAGCTTCTCTCCCACAAATATGCCCTTTTATTTATTCACTTTAAATTAAAGACTGACTAAAGACAGAAAGCACAATTACTTTGGCTTGAACAAATAGGCAGCCATGCAATTAACTTGAAATTACACAGGTAAAAAGCACACTGACTAAATTATCATTTAATGCTTTATAATAAAGAGAGATGCTTGCTTGCTTTCAAAACAAAATTGAGAAAAGGGAATGCAAGGTATGCAAGCGTGACATGAAAGC
The DNA here is from genome assembly GCF_036321535.1 of Camelus dromedarius. Classification (NCBI taxonomy): domain Eukaryota; kingdom Metazoa; phylum Chordata; class Mammalia; order Artiodactyla; family Camelidae; genus Camelus; species Camelus dromedarius. The sequence goes on from NC_087446.1 coordinate 27,322,093, forward strand.
ACAGAGGGATGTTCTGCTGGATTCAGCAAGACAAAGCACTTGAAAAATTAGAGAGGTGATTCCAAGCAATGTGTACATTTACACAGCTTATACACTGAAACCAGACCCTGTACCTGGAAACAAAACATCTCTAAACCAGAAAATTCATGTTTACTGAAAAGAAGATTGAATCCTGTTTCTCCACCATATTTTCTCCCTTTTGAAAGTTATGCAGATTTTTTTTTTATTCTTTCATGTACTGTAAGCTCAGTGACACTATTAATAAGAGATATTCATCTAAACAGAAGGATGGAAAAGCTCAAACTTTTAGGTAGTAATGATGGAAACAGAGGAAAAGAAGACACTTCATGGTCAAATTACTGTGAACTGTACACTACACTTTTTTTCTTCTTTTGGACTTATTACAGTGCTAAGCTATCCAAACAGCATCAGATGATTGCTAAGAGGCAACAGAGTCCTAAAAATACTTCAATATGTTCATTCTAAGATACTTGATGCTATCAAGCATCTGATACCAAGCATGGTGCTTAGAAGCAGCAACAATTCATAAAGTATTGTATGTTTTTAAGGTAGACTATTTTAGCGAGGTAAGTGCAACAGCTTTGGAGTCATATAACTTGAGTTTGAAACATGCTGCTCTTCAATAGCTGTGATCTGGGGCCCTTTATTTAACCATAAAAACTTTCAGTTTTCTCATCTGTAAAATAAGGATAATAGTAAACCTATCACATGAAATTGTTGGGAAGACTAAATGGAGTAATGCATGTAAAGCTTATAACAATGCCTAGCACATGATAATGGCTCGATAAAATGTTAGCTAAAATGAGTGTTGTTGTGCCTGCTTAAACACTGATTTTCAAATGAGCCATGCAAAGCTTGAACATTGTTTGAGAACTAAGCCATGATGCTGATGAAATCACCAAGGGTTTCTTTTTGTTACTCACACGAAAAGGAAAAACGGCATCTGACACGAGTGTGTCCGTTATGTGAGCTAGATGGCCCTTGCCACACTTGATTCCTCCTTCTTTGCTTTGCCCTGTACTCCAGAGGCATTTTGAGAGCCATACATCTCCCCTTCTCCTTTATATACCAACAAGGGGTCTGAATTTGTATTAAGTTCCATCAGGGAGATACATTTGGTAATATTTGTAATGCGAAAAAGAGGCAGAGGTGTGCTGACCCCCGCTCATAAAGCTCAAAGAAACCAATCCTGTGCACCCCTACCCAACTCTTCATTCAGTCGCTTTAAATCAGCCATAGTGGGAGCGTTTATATCATGGAAGTCGGCAAATACTACAAATCAGCACTTTACTCCTGTTCAGTGAGCCAGTTGTTAGAGAGTTTTAGCTCACCACTGGGTAGAAACCATACTATTATTTTACTAGTATAGGCAGGCGAATAACTGGGCATGGATAAAAGTGAGGTTTTGCAGCCATCTCTGGATGTTCCTCTGCTTTTTATCACCTGTCTCTATGTTGCAGACATCTGTGACCATTGGGAGCAGTTAAGCGGAAATCCCAACTTGGGTCACAGAAGCAATTTTCCCATTGAGTCCAGTGGTAAAGCTGTGCTGGTGGAGTCTCCTCTGGCCTTTGCCCCTCCCAACAGCTTTGTAAGCACCAAATTCTGGTTAAGTTTTTTCCTGCCTAAAATACCTAGAATACTCTGTTTTCCTGGTAATATGATATGATGTAAACATGTGTATATAAGTGTAGTTAACTTGGCAGGACTCATGTTTACATGAAAAAATTAATAAAGATTTTGAAAAAAATAGTGATAACAAACATTGAGTATATCTATGAGGATTGTTGCCAGAGAATAGGTTCTGGAGCAGGAAAGAATTCAAGAGTGAGCCGGAGTAAAGTGAAAGCAAGTTCACTTAGTGAGATACACACTCTATAGAGTGTGGTCCATCTCACTCAGCAGGGAGAGTGGCTTTGGAGATACACGTTCTACAGGCAGAATGTGGGCCATCTCAAAAGGCAAGAGGGAGAGAGGCCACGAGATGTGAGGATGTTTAGGGTAAGATGAAATAGACACAGACAGTCTGGGCTGTCTCAGAAGGCAAGAGAGAGAGTGACCACGAGTGCAGGGCTATTAGTTTTTATGGGCTCAGTAACTTCATATGCTAACAAGCAGGAGGAGAATTCCATCTGAATTGAGGAAGGGGTGGGGATTTCCAGGAATCAGGTCCCGCCCACTTTTTGGCCTTTGACAGTCAGCCTGGGAACTGTCATGGCACCTGTGGGTGTGCCATGAGGCTCAGGGTCTCCTGGAAATAGACTCTTCTGCCATCTTGGCTCTCTCCAGTTTGCCCTGTCCTCAACTGGTGTGCCATTCCTTCATTGGTTGTGCCATGCCCCCTTACCTCCTGTCTCAGGAATGACATCGCCGAACTTACCTGAAGGTGAAGACAAACTCAATGGAACAAAACAAATAAGTGAACCTACAGAAAGTATTTACAGGGCATTTAAACTTGAAGACTTTGGCATTTATAGGTTTTAGACAATTTTAAATCAAAGAATAGAAATACTTGTTAGCACTCTGAGATAATTTTCTTTTTTCTTTTCTGAAGTAAAAAAGATTAAAACTAACTCTTTTGAATTTGAATAAACCTAACTCTCTAATTGCCTTTGAATAAACCTCTCTTTCTAATACAGCTGAATTTATATATCAGTAAATAATCCAGATTTACATAGTAAACAAATATTTCATGAAAATCTTCCATGTTGAGTTTTGTGGCTATCTTCTAGAAGGATATAAAGGTAAAAAGATATAATCCTTGCTCTTAACAAATTATAAAAGAAATACTTAAGTATAATATAAGCTAGAAAGTTATAAATTTCTTACAAAAATCAGGTAAAGACCTATGTGAATACTAATGTAGGAAGGGATTCCTTCCAGGTGAGTGATTCAATATTTCTTTTTGAGTTTTTAGGTTAAAGCATGAATCAATTTTAAAGGACTAAGTGGAAGTGAGCACTGAGGTTGTTGGATGAGAGGATAGCGTGGTTGAAAAGCTTGGTGAAAATTGAGAGGAAGGAAAGTATTCATTCCAAAGTTATTAAGTGTACATATACCATGCGCCAAGCTGACTCTACAGTGATGACCAGTGTGGGTATAATTCCTGCCCTCGTAGTGCTTATAATCTGGTGAATAAGATTGAAAGGGTAATGGGTTGATAGAATCCACCCAAATTCATGTCCACCAGGAACCTCAGAATGTGACCTTATTTGGGAACAGAGTCTTTGCAGATACAATTATTTAAAGATTTTGGGATTAAATCCTTCTGGATTTAGAATGTCCTTATAAGAAGAGGAGAAGACACAGAGAAAAAAGCCCTGTGAAGACTGAGACAGAGATGAGAGTTATGCTCCTGCAAGCCAAGGAACACCAGGAACCACCAGAAGCTGAGAGGCAAGGAAAGATTCTCCCCTGGAGACTCTGGAAGGAGTGTGGGCCTGCCAAAACTTTGTTTTGGTCTTCTGGCACACAGAACTGTGACAGAGTAAATTTCAGTGTTTTAAAGCCACCAGGTTTGTGGTACTTTGTTGCAGCAGTCCTAGAAACTAACAGTATCAAATAAATAAATATATAGAATGCAGTGTGATAAATGCTATGATAGGAGAAGATTAAGTCACTCTATAAGAATGGATAAGAAAGTTGCTAACCTAAAGTAGGTGAGATAAAGGTCAACAAAAGCTTTCTTGAAAAAAAGACAGAGAAACTGAGATCTGAAATATGACTGAGAGTTAATAAGGCCGGTGGGAAGGGTATAGCTCAGTAGTAGAGTGAGTACTTAACATGCGCAAGGTCCTGGGTTCAATCTCCTGTACCTCCATTAAATAAGTAAATAAATAAACCTAATTTCCTCCCCTACCCCTCAATCCCCTCTCTGCCCTCCCTCCAAAAGAATTAATAAAGCCTAGTGAGTACATGGAGTATTTCAGGTAGAAAAATTGCTTGTACATGTGTAGGTCTTGGTGTGAGAGAGACCTGAAAAGTTTCGAGGATTTTTAACAAGGTCATTTTGGCTCCTATAAAGAGTGAATGGGGGAAACCAAGAGATGAGGCTAGAGATGTTAAGTTGGAGCCTGATGATAAAGGAACTTTTAAACCAGTCTAAGAAATCTGGACTTCAACCTAGGAGCAATGGGAAGGCAATAAATGCCCTTGGAAAAAGAAAGAATTTAAAACTTCGGGCATATCACTTATGGATTCAATGTGGAGAATTGATTGGAGGAGAAAGGGTGAGAGTGGAGCCAGGGAAACTGGCTGAAAAACTTCTGAGTAATTCAGAGGAGAGAGGAAAGTAATCAGGGCTAGACTTGAGGCCTTAGGCACATAGAGAAGTGGACTTTGATTTCAGATAGGTACAGATTACTTATCATCATCATCATAGTTATAGTAATAGGCTAAAAACTGCTAAAAGCTGACTATGGGTTGGATGTCATTTTGCATTATTTCATTTAATTCTCAGTGGTCACTTTTACCATCTTTATTTTACAGAATGGTGACACTGAAGCTCAGAAACCTTAAGCAATGTGCCCAAGATTACACAGAGATAAACTGCAGAGCCAGGACCAATACTGTCTTCTGAACTTCTGTGCTAACTATTTTACAGTATATACTTGGTGTCTGGGAGTTAAAGATATTGCCTTGTTGGATTGGTGGTGCTATTTGATAAGATAAGAAACAAAGAAGAAGAAACAGGTCTGTGAGGGAAAAATCATGCATTTGGTTTTAACATGTTGATTTTGAGATGTTTCCAGGGCCTTCATACGGAAATGCTTGGAGGAAGAGAGAGAGAGAGAGAGTCATCAGTATGAAAATATGAATGAAAAAAAAATTGGATTCAATGTAATAGTCCAGGGAAAAGGGTAAAATGAATTATCAGGACAGATTCCCAGAAATGTTGAAATTTAAGGGCTTGGCAAAGGCAATGGAGCCAGGAAAGGTACTAATGAGTTGCTGTTAGACAATGAAGATTGATTGAATACATTTAAATACTTATGGGAAGAAGACAGTGGGAGCATTAGCAGTGAAAATTTGAGAAAGGGGGGAATACAATAGAACAAACGCCTTGGGAGTCCTGGAGAAGATGTGATTCCCAAGCATGGAAACAAGCTTAAACTTAAATGGGAAGTACCTCATCCATTTTAATAGGAAGTGCAAAAGACAGCATATGAGTTAAGTTTGAAGGTTTGATGGCAAGAAATTGGATTACTTGTATTTTCTATGGGATCTAAGATGCTGGGTTGCTCTATTGGGAAGAGTGGGTAAAGTTTGGAATTGCTGTTGTGTTGAGCATGAGTCCTGACTATGAAAGGTCAACACTCATGGAAATAAGGAACTTTGGAATTCTGGAACAACGTCTAGGCAGCATCGATATGCTAGAGGAGGGAGAGGTACTGAAATGAAAGTGGTAGTAATGTTCCCAACTGGGTGATTTTTTCCAACAATACTCAGCAGATTAGTCACTGGACTAACCACAACTTTGGTGGTTTGCCAGGTGGGTTCCATGACAGGACAAGGCAATGGACAAGAGAGCTGGGAATTTTGGCAAGAGAGTGAGCAAAGTAAAAGTGAGTAATGGGGAAAAGGACGGAGAAGTGAGTGAAAAGAATAAATGTTCTAGATCTTGGGTTCTGTCCCAGGTCTACCATTAGCTAATTGGGTCATGTTGGGAACATCCCAAACTTTGTGGGCTTCAGCTTTCCTTTTCTATAAAGTGAAGAACTGGACTACATGACCAATTTCTAAGGCTTATTTCAGCCTGAAAATTGTGTGAGTCAGTGACTACTGTAGGAAGTAGTGAAGGCAGAAAGAAGGGAGGTGAAGGTCAAAGTGGGCTGTGAATTCACACAAAGGATCTGAATGAATTTACTCCAACAGAGATGTCCATAAACCAAAATACTTTGCTAAGTTTCAACAAAAACTCAGTATTTTAATCAGAATTCTACAAGAAAATAAAGAAACTTTGGCAACTCTTTGATTGTTCCCTTTAGTAAGATCACCTTTATGTTCAGGAGTCTAAAGTAAGATTTAAGAGACAGTGGGATAAGGACATGTCCACGATCGGGGAAGGATATTAAATAAAGGATAAAATTAAAACAGTGAAACCCCTCCCTAACTCACCCACATCCACACAGGAAAGGACACCACCCACCACTTCACTTTATGAGTGGATAGTGAATAATCTGGTAGAATGCTAGTAACACCATACTGGCTATGTAACTTACAATTCCTTTTTTTTAGCTGCTCATATCCTAATTTAAACTGGTTAAGATGAGTGAAAAAGGCATTTGGGATTAAAAGCTGAAGGCTTTTAAAAGCTAATTTTGGAGGCTTAGACCACTTTTCTGTGACTACCATCTATGATTATCAAATTAAGTGAATTATTATAAAGCATAGAGATAAGGACCGGAGTCTAAGGTTACAAGGAATTTGTGCACCTCCTTTTGTATGGTTTTGTCCTAAGTGGGAACAGCATTTGGGAGAAGACTCTGAGCCCAAGCTTCAGTTTGAATCTTTAGCACGAATGACCCCATTTCAAGACTGACACACCTATCGATGGATCTGGGGGTGCATTTTGGGTTGAAAACATCCTTCTGTATAACCTCAATATGATATGACTCACTCCAGGAAGACTCTATAAGGAAATAAAGTGAAAAAGAAATAAAACTCTCAAGTTGAAGTTAAAGAAAGATTTTTCTATGTGAAAGACAGATGATGGTATTATTAATAGTGAAGGGTAAGAGCTGAAACATTCGAATGTTCAGCTAAACATCCCTAAATTTCTCATTTCAGTGTGGATAGAAATAATCACTCTTGAGGTATTTCCGTAATCTCAGTTTCAACTCCAGCCAGGAATCAAGAGGGAAAAGAAAAAAATCCGTTCTTGAGCAGTTTATGGACTAAAAATAAAGATGACAAAAAGTCAGATTCAGATTAAATTGGAAAAGCTGGTGGTTCAGAGCAGCAATTTTCCTCCCTAAAACAGAAATATATAGGCTACAGTAAGAGAACCATATTTCTGATATATATATATGTATATATATACACACACACAGAGAAATAACTAATGCCCAGCTTTATTCAATACACACTGATATATGATCAATTAAATTTTGGCAATCGACACTGATTATTAATGAATCTCAGATGCCACATTTTCTGATCACTGATACTTAGAATCTAAAGGAAATGATGTGTGCCACTTGTTATACAAGGTCTTCTTGAACATCTTCCAGCACTTTGGTGAGCTAAGACAGAATAATATAGCTCCAGTTCTGCTGAGCTGTTCCCAAGGACTACAATTATATTTTATAGTATTTAGCTCAACCAAATTATTTCTCTTTTTAAGTATAATGTATCAACAATAGCTTGAAACCTTTGAATTTGTCCCAAATGATTACTATTTTGTCACTTCTGTCCTAAAGCCCCACCTGCACCACAGAAGAACCCCAATAATATGCTCTTCCTGTAATGTAACCCTGAGAAGGGGCTGTCCTGGTAGAATTCCAACGTTAGAAATTATATTTTTTTGTCTTTACTCAGGATGGCGATATTTTGGACTAAAAAGAACATTGAGTCCTTAGGTTATCTGGCTTCCAGTTTTGGCTTTATCTACCTCTGCTGTGTGATCTTGGGCAATTCATAAAACTTCTGTGGACCTTATTGGCTCCTATGTAAAATGAAGGATGGATTTAGACTCTCTGTAAAATGCCGATGGTAATTTTCTATGATTCCATGAATACATAGGCAACTTACAAAGGGAGATAATACTTATCAGCATGTACTCTACTTTCCTGTTACACACATCTATAAGAAGTTGTAGAAGTCAGAACTATTGGCTTCTGCTTTTTATTTGATTTTATTATTAAAAAAAATATCTCTGACAGAGTTTTGGGTAGCTCGCTCCAGACAAGCATAGAGAGTTAGGGAAAACAAAGAGAAAATAAATTAATTTCAAGTGGCTGAATAGAGGAATGAAGGAGTCATTAAAAACAAAATTTAGACTTGGGGGGGGAAGCATTTACATGATCAGGAAAAAACTATGAAATGCTACAAGAGAATTATAAGGGAAGGAAGACATAGGGCTTACAAACTTGGTGAAAGAAGTAAGAAAAGTAAAAATATCATTTAGGAAGATGGTATTTTGTGCTTTGGGTATGTATATGTATGTGTGCACATATACATCTACTTGTGTATATATGCATATGTACACATAATACACATTCAGAAATATATATGTGCATATACATACATATATAAATATAGTCTCTTTAATGTGTACACAAACTATGACCATGGAAAATAAAGAGGGAATCAAAAACTCCTATATTCCCTGTCACTTGAAGTTGAATTGCCCATGGTAGACAGTAAGTGGCTTCTTCAGTCTAACCTACAGATGTCATCAGAAATAGGGCACAAGGTTGGGTGCTAAGATATGGCTATGCAATTATGCTCATTTGCCTTCAACTGTCCTAGACTTATTGAAAAGGTGTGCCATCTTACATGGCACCAAATCTTACTGGCAGAATTTCAGTGACTCAGGTGAGTATGGCCTATTTAGCAGAAAAGAACTGTGAACTGGAAATCCATAGGTTAGCAGCTAAGAAGAGCTTGTGATACAGTACTACTTATTCTGGAGCAAAAGAGGAGAGCAATCAGACCAGGTAATTACTGCACCTGGTGACTGCCAGTCATAGCAATATGAATATACCAAATGACTTAAATGTGTAGAGCACATTTTACAAACTCTACAATATGGTTGTATTTTAAGCTTCACAATAGCAAAATTAAAAAAACTGGAGATGGATTAGTGATACTGATAGGATGGTAGTTCCTGATAGTAATATGGAGGGCTAAGGGTGACATGGTTGACGAGTCATCCAGATTAAGACTGCCTCAAAACCATAAATGACTTTGACCAGTTGGATTTTAGGTAAGGACCCAAGGTTTCTGGACAACTGTGTTTTGTGTTGTTCAGATGAGACTTAAAGCTTCCACTGGGGACTTTGCTGATGGTATTTGCAACCAGCAGTACAAAAACATTCTATTCATTCATTCATTCATTCACTCACTCACTTATTCATGAACTAATTTATCTAACTTTACACCAGACATGATATTAAGGCACTCGATGGCCTAAAAATGTGGTTCCTACCTTTGGTAATTCATAATTTAACATGTAAGTATGTATGTAACCTAATAATGTCAAATGAATGAGATAAATGCTAATATATACATACATAAACTACATACAGTATTGTATAATATGTATATGTTATGTATTATATTTACATATTACATACACATGCCCACACATACACAAAGTGTATATTCTTAAATATATTCTCTGCTCTTCAGTCTCTTTTCTCTCAGATTCCAGAGAATGAGGGCAGCAATCAATAAAATATTTCTTAAAGTGCTCTCTTATGAGGATGAAGTGAAATAGTCAACTAAAATGAAACTGTTAAAGGAAACAAGTTGACGTAGCAAACTGGTGCTGGGTGAAATGGTTTTCAGTGAAATGGCTGTTTGGTGGATGGTCATTTGGCAAACTGGCTTAAAACAAACGGGTCTTTAGTAGTCTGACCTAGAACCAAATGATCAATAGATTCTCTGTGTGAGAACCATGACAAATGCCACACAGCCTCAGCTGGAACAACTCAACCAATAGTAAGAAATATATTGCCATCTGAGACAACCCAAAATAATTAAAAAACATTTGATTTTAAACACTTGCATTATACGTCTCCTTATTTTGCATTCAGTTTTGTCCACTGGTCCTTATCTGGCCCTCAGGAACAACAGAGAATATTTCTGGTCCTTTCTCCATAGGCAAGCCTGTTAAAAGAGGTTAAATGAGCTGTTGGGTCTTGCCTAAACTTTCTCCAGCCCAAACAACCTGAGTTCCTTGAGCTGTCCCTTCTGTGTTTTGATTATTTGATTTTTGCATCCCTTCACCATCTTGGTCACTCTGCCAACATGTCTCTTAAAGTACGACATCAGAATGTAGGATAATCCTGGTGTGAATGCTGCTGAGAAGAACATAAATTGTGACCTTCTTTATTCTGGAAAGTATTATCCCTGGTATTTTAAACAGGCAAACCTCCTGGATAATCAAAATGCAAGTTTTTTTTTTTTTAAACCTTTCAATATCTTTTAAAAATATTTCAGTAGTGGAAGGTCTTCTATCCCTTCTGGATGAAAAGTCTGTCAGGTTCCTGAATTTTCTACTCACTCTTAGTTACTGTAGAGACCTTTAGCCTCTGTAATTCACCAAATACCACCTTAATTTGGTAATTAAAATATCAAGTTTTAGATCTTCATCTAAATTAACACTTGTTTCTCTTCTTCCCCTGAGGGAGGGCTTCTCTATAGGCAAGCAGTCTGCTTTCTGGTAAGTGGTGTGGTTGGCTACTTGTCTGCAGCTCACCTCCTTCCCTATCAACCCATTAGCTGCTCTTTTTGATCTCTTCAGGGTCTACTTGATGAGGGCAGGTGGTGAGGGAGGAGATAAGGAGGTAAGAGGGTAGGCTATTTCTCATTGATGGTTGCTTGCATAAAATACTCTCTGGGTCTGAAAGATGGTGAAACTTGCTTTTTCCCTCCTGGACACTTTGGTGGCTTCTTCAGAGATCTCCTTGCTGACCCATTGGAATACTCATGGTTAAAGTGATGTAACGATTTTTTTCATCTGCTGCTTTAGACTCCAACCTCAGGCTGTGGTTTTCCTAGGGTTCATTCTATACAAACACTCAGTGGAGGTCTCTTACCCTCTGAGTGATGCCTTTTTGGGCAAAATCTTATTTAAAATGGTCCACATTTGGTCCCTATGAGATATTTATTTATAATGTATTCTTTATCTTGATGAAACTCATATTGTGCAGGCAAATCCCAATGCAGCAGCATCTCCCTCCTGGCTCTGCCCTCAGACCTCTAACCTCTAATCTCCAGGCTCCTCTGGCACCAGCTCAGTGTTCTTCCCAACCCTAGGTGACACACACATGAAGCGCTCTGCAGGTCCCAATGAAGCCCTATTCTCTTGGCTTGGGGTTAAGAGAGTAGTAAGTACCGCACTTCCTGCTGTGAGAGTGAGAATGGGACACCCAGTACTGAGGCACCTCTCTCCAAAGTATCTCTTCACCAATCTGCTCTTAGTTACTGCTCCCATACCTTTTTATATCTTCCTTATGGAGTTTCAGAGTCTTCAAATCTGTTCCAGTGCAACAAGGAAGAACAAATCTGACTGTATTGGATCTATGTCTTTTACCTTAAACTTTGTATTTTATTGCTTTTGCTACAAGTTAATCACTCAAGGGATATCACCTATAGCTTAAAGTATACACAATGGCCCATCTCTGGGAACTCGCCTCCCATACCTGAGCTTAAGCTAAAATACCTTTGTTTAGCTCACAGGAAACCTGACCAGGCCCATCTGTGAATGTCTGTAGGGAAGTAAAAATTGACACATCCCCTCTAGAATCTGGTGGGAATCAGGAAATATTTGCAACAACTTACTGTCTTTTTCACTTTACCTCCTCACCCGCCCCTCTTTGCTCTATACCAGAAACTAGCATCCAAACCCTGCTGGCTTTCTGAATAAAGTCACTATTCCTTGCCCCAACAACTTGCCTCTTGATTTACTGGCCTGTCATGCAGTGAGCAGTATGAGGGTGGACTCGGTAACACTAGATCATTAAGTTAGGAACTTCCACTCAGTGGTCCAACAACTTAGTTGAAACTTCCAGTTAACCTCCTTTCTGTGCTTCTTTTAAATGCAGTCCAAGCTCAAACTAATTTTGTTAGCGTCCTTATGACTCTCTACACTTCCTTGACCAAATTGTTTCACTTTTTAGTCTTGCTGTAACTAAGGGTGTTCAGAAGAAATGATAATGAAGAAATTGGAAATAATATGGAGTAAGCACGTGTTATGTATTTATTGACTACATTCTAAAATCCCCTTTGAAGGACTTGCATGCTTACATATCATGTACCATCTTAAAAACCCTGGGTTTTGTATAGCTTGCCAGCTCTGCACAAGTAGAAACAAAAGGAGGAAAGAGAACTTTGGGAATGACCGATTCAGCCCCTGCACCAAGAATTTAAACAAGCGGGGAGAGCATCACCTCCAATCCTGAGAACATAACTTCAAAGGCTGTGTTTATATCCCTGGGACACCAATTGTTTTCAAAATAAAGTCTATGCATGAGGAAGAACAGAGCGGCACTGGTTCTTAGGAAGTTCATTCAAATGGAAAATGAATTCTTGGATTTAATCCCATATAAATTATCTTTCTAATCACAGGAGGGTGTATTCCTATGTCCATATATAATCAAAAAATCTTGACTTGAAATAAAACTTATACCCAGAAGAGGAAAAAAACCCCAGGAGCCATTTTCCACCAACCTGTTTTTATCTCCTGGAACTCATTCCTCCCCTTTACTAAGAGATTCCTGTGAAAGTATGACTCAGTTCCTCCAGCAGCTTTTGACAAGTAGCTCTGAGACAAAATTTCAAAACTGATCTTACACATTTTAAGACCACTGATTCACACAGCGTTTTCTGACATACTTTTCAACTGCTTCTTCATCCCACTCCCCACTCCTCAGATCCTTTTCCTGTATTTTTAGCCCCTCATTGCAAAGACTTTGCATATTCATTAAAAGATAAGATTCAGATGAGAAAAATAACCTAAAGTACACCCAAGATTCAGCCAGAGATATCCATTATGAATGTCTTTCAGAATATTTTTCTAAGACTCTTTTAAAATGCATATGTTATTAATCTATAGATAGCAACCACATTTGAAATGCTATTTTAACCAACTGTAACAGTTTTTGACCATTTGGATTGTGGCAGATTTCCTTCCCATAAATATGGAAGAAAGGAATAATTAGATTTAAATGAACTACATAAAAATAGCAAATACATATGAAACTTTGAATTGTCATTTTGAAGAAATTTTCATTTTCACCAAATTATTTTGTTCTCTCCCACACCTCTAGCTCCTTTCCTAAGTTCAGTCTGGTTTCTATTTTTCCACATTTATGCTCATTCTTATACATATACACACTTTTTTTTTCTAAACAAATACACACATATAACACCTCAGGAACTTGCTTTTTTTCACTTAATATCTCTTGGACATTGTTTTAGATCAATAAATATAGACCTAAGTTATCTTTTGAATAGTGGATTGTAAGCTTTGATTTTATTTTACAAACAATGAAGCATTGAATATTTAATTAAGCTAGTACACCAGATGGACAAAGAGACTCATTGATTGTGTATGAGAAGTAGTCTCATAGGAATAGCAATTTACTTCTAGATAGAGACACTGCAAATTAATTCACTGTGGCTGACAATTATTCAAAAGCAAGATATGCAACACCATCTTATACACCAATGTTGTTTTCTATTCAAAGTTAAATACCCAAGACCTAAAAATGACAAATAGTTTTATAAATTATTTTTTCTTTAAGTTAAGTTTTGGAGAGTAATTAATAAGTACTTTTAAAAAGCTAACATTGCATTACATTCTTTTTGGAATGAGACAAAGAATAAAACTAAATTGTCAATATTTAAAGAACTCAACTTAAAAAATTTTTAGGTTGGATTTTGTGTGTGTGATTTGTGAATTTGGGGAGATGGTAAAAAGGCAAAATTGCTGTGGTATTTACCATTGTTTTTTATAAAGTAAAAAGTGAAATATTTAGTACTGTTAGAGTTTTCTTTCCCTGAGGCTTTATCAAAAAAAAAAAGCTGATAATAAAACTCCTGTAATCTATTCAAGAAAGATGTCAGAATATTTTGTAAGTTAGAAGGTGGCACAAGAAACTTTTGAGCAATATGGGCTTTTTTTTTTTTTTTTTTAAAGTCACAACTAGCAATTTGCTTAAATCAATGGTTCTTATCCTTGGGTGATTTTGCCTCCCAAAAAACATTTGACAATGTCTGGAGACATCTAAAAGTATTCTAAAAAAGTATTATTTCCCCATTTTATCAATTGAGAAACTGAGACTTAATGAAACTATGGTAGTAATATATATATCAGATAGTGTGTGGTCTGGATATGGTTGCATATACTCCAGGAGGGAGTGTAGATAAGTCCGATCATAGCAATGCTACAGGACGAATAAATTTGGTAAAATTGAAAATGGAGGTTGCAGGGTTTAATTTTAACTTTGGCATTCTACCCTTCTTCTTGTACATCCATAAATTATTCTTAAATAAAAATAAGCTCAAGTTAACTGTTCAGTGTATTTGCTGGAGAAAAAAAAAAAACTACACTGACATCATGCAGTCTTATATATCCCTCCATTTATAACTCATACAAGTTAGAAAAGTATTACAGAAGGTCCTAGAAGTCATTGCTTCATGATCAGTTTCATCTATGGCAATTTGATATGTCTCTATTTAACAGATTTACTCTTTTTCTCTTGGGACATATGCAATGACTTCCTCATTTTATGACTGCTAAAATCAAAAGTTAACAACTGAATATGAAAACGAATATATGTATGCATATGCATGACTGGGACATTGTGCTGTACACCAGAAATGGATACACTGTAACTGACTACTTCAATTAAAAAAAAGGTAGAAACCTCAACTTTCTGCTGCTAAAACAAGAAGAAATAGATTAGTTTCATTAGCAAAAGATAGTAATAATAAAAACACTGCATTCTATTTGTAGATAGTATGGTAATAAGAACACCATACTTTATTTGCAGGCAGAGCATTTCCAAGTGTCTATTTTGACCTTGCTAGGCATGTTCTGTGACTTCTGATACTGAGTTACCCAGATTGCCTCTTAGACAAGGGGTTAAGGACTGGCCTACACTGCGAGGGGAACATGTAGAATGTTTGTTTGTTTTTTTTCACATACTGGTGACCACAGTGTAAAAACCTTACATGTTCTATAGTTTCTGTGCCTGCAGGTAAAATGTCCTACAACTTCCAGGCTTGGGTTGGTCTGAGTATGGGATATGGTAACTACAATTTCTTATGGGTCAGTTGGGCCATAGAAAGGAATAGGCATGATTGGCTAATCTTTCTGCATCATCATAAAGTGAAAAAATATGGAATTGGCTACTGCCTGAAGTTGGCAGAAACAGAAATGAGAAACATGTCAGAGAGGCAGATGTTCTTAGACACCATACTAAATTGAAAGTTTTTCTTTATGTAGCTTTTGTGACTCGTTTCACCAAGTTAGGTTTCAAGTGAGGCCACTTCCTCTTTATTTCCCCAATTGACTTCTTGACCACTGGTAAGGGAGATTTGGGGGATAATCTCCAGTGAGGGCCTGAATCCCTGATGCTTTGCCAAATAATGATTTTAATTTGAGGGGAACAGAAAATACTAAAATTAAAACTGGTCGCCAAATCAGGTAAGCCAAAGATTATCGTACTCTTCTTATGGGATGTTTGTACAACCATCCGAGGGAGAGAAACAATTTTTAAGCAATCTTACTGGTTTTCTGTACCACTTGCCTTCATGCAGTTGAAAGATCTGTGTCTTGTTTAAGGATTTCCCTGAAACTCTCTCTTTTGCAAGGTCTAATGGATTAAGCTTTGTGGGTAGTTCATCAATAAGCTAAAACCTCCATCCTCTCAGGTTTGACAGAGGTTAAAAAAGAAGGGAAGAGGGAACAGGATACTCCTTCCAGCTGTTCTAGTGACAGCTCAGAATTCCTGCCAGGGTTGAGCCACAGACCACTGTGGAGGTGCACTCATGGCGTCTATGTTCTACTCCCTGGACGCTGTGACTATGTTATATGGAAGAAAATATTTTTCAGATGTGATTAAGTTAAATATCTTGAAATGGGGAGATTACCTTGAATTACCCTGTTGGAACCAATATAATCAGAAGGGCCTTTACAAGGGAGAGAAGGAGACAGAAGAGGGGGAGAAAAATGTGACATTGGAATCAGAGGTTGGAGTGATGAGATTGTTTGAAGGTGGCCACAAGCCAAGGAAAGTGGGCAGCCTATAAAAGCTGGAAAAGTCAAAGAAATGAATTCTCTCCTAGAGCCTCCAGAAGGAATGCAGCTCTGCCGACACTGATTTTATCCTCCTCAGACCCATTTCAGACTTCTGACTTCCAGAATTCTAAGACAATACATTTTTATTTTAAGCCACCAAGTTTGTGGTAATTTGTTACACCAGCAATGGGAAACTAATTCAGCTGCAGACACCCTCTCTTGTTCACCTGCCCTCCAAAAACAAGACGTACAGGCTTGAGACTCAGGACTGCTAGAATACTTGAAGTTTTCCAATTTCAGTCCTGGTCTCAAAGCAGTATGGGTAATAGTAAATGTGATTGGGCATTGCATTAATAAAAAACACATGTGTGTAAAAGTGCTTAATGGATTTCTGTTTCTTTAGACTTAATAATTTCCATTTCTTAGTAACTAGAAGAATCAAAGTTCATACTGGTTATAGAGGGAAGCCTCCTCTAATGCTGGACAGACAAGCACCCACCTATCCTTAAAGCGCAGTGTCTTTCGGTTGATCAACACCCCATTCCAATGGTCCAAGAATCTTGGAGACTGGACAGTGAGAGAAGGCAAGACAGTCATTTGCGCCTCTGAAGGTACGGATGATGAAGAATGGAGAGGAGGATCGTTTCCTTCTGCTTTCGCTGCCTTCTCTCTGCCACACAGTGTCCTGCTGAAGATTCCCGCACACAGGTGAACTGATGCTCACTTCATCTTAGTTATCTTTTTGTTGGCTCACGTCCCTGCACACATCAAATTGGTATGCCACGCTTGGCACCAAGGTGTTTGCATGTGTGTTCATGAATGAATCTTTAAACAGAACCTCCGGGAAACTGCAGCCCAAGCAGCTTTCAGCCTCGGCCACACATCGTGCCACAATCAGCTCTTCCCCACAGACATCCTGTGTGCTGAGCTTAATGCAGTAAGTTGTTCTCTTCTGCTCTGATGAATTCTCCTTCTGGGGTCAAAGCCACTTCAGTCCTCACTTACAGGTTTTCCTAAATTCAAATCTTAGGCCACACAGGTCAGGATCTGAGTTCCTTCTTTCCCAGAGGAACTTGGGCTTCTTGTACTAGTAGATCAGTTCCCTTCCACAGGGATTGTTCAGTGGGTTTTGTTGGGGGGACTGTTAGGGCAATTGGGCAATGGATTCCCACCCTACCTACATTTACACATGGAAGACCACTTAAGTCATTCTCTCCAGGAGCAAAAAGATATCTTCCATGGTACTCTGACTTCCTTTATGTCAGGAAAGCACCATCTTACTAACATGTTTGATCACTGCTTTCCATGGCACTGCATTTAATCTCTGCCTTCACAGGAGCTCTTACATTTATTTTATGTTGAAATCTGACTCACAGAAACTTCTTCACATTAACTCCCATTTTGCCTTTTAAGCAATCTGGGTGACAGAAAGAATAGGTAATGAATTCTCACACATCCCTGGTCTAAGTCTTCTCTCATCTAACACAGTGGTCATCTTTCTCTAATCTACCTCTGACACAACTGGATTCTTCATAACCATGGTCAGTCTCCTCTGGGCCTGTGTCAGTGTGTTGATTTAGTCTGCATAGGGTTAAAAACGGTAACTTCCTCCCTCCTCCTGGACTGTAACTGCTGTTAATGTAGTCCAGGGATTAGTTCATTCTCTAAGCAGCAACTGGCTTTTAATTCCTTGAGCTCACAGTCAAGTAAAATTCCCCTTAAGGTGCCTGTGTTGTCATGCATCCAATGTCTGAGAATTCATTTTGTCTCTAATATGTTTCTTCTTTTTATTTTCAGCAGAGGTTCCAATTCTGTCAGTGACATATTTTTCATATATATGTGTGTGTATATATATATATATATATTTCTGAATTATTTCAGATTTGATTGTAATGCTCTCTGTATTGTTCAAATTTTTGAAACTTGAAGAGGTCAAAGATGCTTCAGATCTTTCCTTATCTTGCCATCCCTCTTTAAGTTAGCTTTTGTGTGCATGTGTGTATGTGTAATGGTGTATGTAGAGACCATTTTTAACAGAATATTAGTTTAAAAATCAGAAAATTTTAGGTTCAAATCCATGTTTTGCTGTTACTAGTGGTGACCTTGGACAAACTGCCTCACTTCAGTTTTCTCTGTATCATAGGGATCTTTATTGCCCACATTAGAGTTTTATTCTGGTGTATGTGAATCTGTGTATATACAAGTGCGTGTATGTGTATATGCATGTGTATGTTGTGTGTATGTATTTATATGTGTAAATGTGTTTTGTGTGTAAATGTGCATGTGCTGTATGCAGATGTATGAAATGTTTATGTGCACGTGTGTATGTCTGCATATTGTGCATACAGGCACATGCATGTATTTATGTGTATGCATGTATGTGTGTGCGTGTTTATATGGACATGTATGCATGCCTGTGCATGTTATGTGTGTACGCAAGTGTGTATACATGCATATGTAGTGTGCAGTGAATGCATGCATGTATATGTATGTGTATTCTGGAACATATTACATCATCAATACACAGTAGATTTTATTATACTTAAGAAGACACACCCATTATGACTACAACCATCACACATAATACACCACTATGTCAGAGGAGTGCCTCGCACAGTACATGGCATAATGAATAATCCCTTCAACATCTCTGGGATATGGAGTTCAAAAAGGAAATGATATAATCCCCGCAGGAACTGAACTTCACGAGCCTGTATGGGTCCCAGATGATTACCTCTTTGCTTCCTAAGTATTTATCCACCTTTTATACTCAAACATTTTGCTAAGGATCTATCTAATCTCTTTGGCATGTAGTTTAAAGAATTTAACTTCTTCTGCCTTTTTGAAAATGGAAACATTTATTTGCCCTTTCCCACCTGCCAGCAAGACTTCTATTCCCATAGTTCTTCAAAGATGACTATTTACAGTACACTGATGTCATCTGAGCCTTCTTTTAGGTTTTATGGAATGGAACCAAAGTCCTTTGAAAGGTGCATTTTCAACCTCTTTCCCTTACTTGGACTTTAATTTCCTCTTCCTAATATTTGCTTTCTCCTTTTTAATCTGACAGTTAACCTTCTCAACCAATGTATTAGTCAGGCTTCTTTTGACTACAATACAAGAAGTCCAATTTAAACTCTCATGATAAAAAGGAATACCTTAGCTCACATACCTGGGGGATTCAGGGGTAAGGACTGCTTCAATCATGGCTGGATTCAGGGATTCAGAGGATGTCATCAGAAGCCTAGATTTCTTGCCATATTTGAGCTCTGATTCTTTTGTGGATAGGCTCTCCGCATAGTAGGGAAGATAGCTCTTGGGTTTGGTTCAAATCCAAAAGGAAGAGAAACACCTTCTCTGTATCCATGTGTCAAATCTCATAGGGAGTACCTAACTGGCCTTGTTTGAGCATGTGTTCATGGCCATGGTCACGGCAGGCTGGGCACTGTGCCCAACAGACACATTGCAACCTCATGGGATGTGGTACAAAGAAACAGAGGTCTTCTATAACAGAAAAAGGACCTGAAAAGTTTTGCTTTCTGACTCTCTTCTGCACACTTTACAGTACTGTCCCCAGATCTGCCTGTTGCTCCTTTCATACTTATAGAAAACCTATTTTCACCTTCTCTGGCAATTTTCACAAGCTCTGGTATTTATTCCCTTGGTATTAGTTTTCATTTGTTTGTACTTACACCTTGGTCCTTCCATTCTTTGTAAATGACATATTTAAAATGTCTCTGTTTATCTGAGAGCTGGTTTAGCTGTTTCCTTAGCTACCTCTCCCTTACCTTCATGATTAGATTATTACAGCTGTTTAGAAGCAAGGAGTCCTCCTTCGTGTGCCCATTCTCTGGCCATGAGATCATGCCTATCTTTTTTCCTGAACATTTGGAAATCTGTCTTCTTTTCATTTAGGTTAAATGTCTAGCTTTGCTCAAGGTTCAGAGCTTTTGCTATCACGGACCATAGGATGCTGTTTCCGGTTTTTCCTCTTCCTCAAAGATTCTAACATCTTCACTTTGCCAACCAGTACTTTCTCTACTTGTCAGAATTCGGTCCTAAGCAGAAATTCCCTTCATTACCTTTTCTGCCTTCTTAAAGATGAAGCTGTCAGTGAGATGTATCCACTGCTATGCTTTTAGCTGACCGACTTCCTGGAGATGTCTAGATAAGCACAATCCCTCATCACTTCTGTATCTCGCCTCTGTATCTGTGCCAGATTTGTGATCAATGTCAGGAAATGGTCGTCTATTCTTTCCTTCTGCCTGCAGTGACAGTTTTACCAACCATCACCCCTACCCAATCTCCTCCAACAGTAATATCATTTTGATATTCTTTCCTTTTTATCTCTACCCAGATGTTATTTATCATCCTGCTATCCCTGATTTTTGGGATTTTCACAAAGGTATATATATCTTCCTGACACAGAGTGATACTCCCTTTGCACAATGAGGTGCTTTCCATAAGAGTTGCCACTTGTGAATCTTATTTTACCAAGATGCAATAATGTCTTTGGGGGGTATTGGTTTTCTTGAATGAACATCACATTATACGTTTGGTAGATTGGTATTAACTAGGAACCTAAGTGCTGTGTCCAACTGACTCCTGAATTATTTTCTCCTGTCAATTACTGGGTACATTCAACACTGCCTTTATACTTAAGAGTTTTACCCTGGACTTCCCCCTCCTTTTTTTTTTTTTTTTCTTATTCCATTTTTTTTCAACTTAAAAACCTCTAGATCAGACTGACAAATACCTTAATGAACACATTCTTTTCTTTAGAAAAACTGATCATATCTTATTACAACAAATGCAAAAGAATTCTCATTTTTTCCCTTGTCCTTTTGGGAATATGTACTATCAAGGACTTGAAACAAATGAACCCATAGATTGGGTTTGCAAAATTCCTTCTTTGATAATTATGCTTGTACTGGAGACCCACAGCATGTCTGAGTTGTGGCTGGTGTTTGGTTTGACTTGAAACACTGTAACACACTCACAGCTATTCAGAGCCATAGAATGTGCTCCATGTGGAGATGCTAAGGACTCTCTCATCCCCAAGGACCAAAGCAGGATAACTGGAGAAGTAAAAACCGGCTCATCAGTAATAAAGGCAGATCTTCTTTGAAGTATGACCAGTATCTGCTAGGTCTGAGGGCTCACAGATAGAGCAGCTGTGGGAACCCAGAATAAGGGCCTCTGTCTCTGTCATTTCTCCTGCCTTTGCCCTGCCCTTTCCTTTACTCCAGTCCCAGACAGTTCCCTTGCTCTTACTCCACCTCTGCCCTTTTTTTGTGAATCCTGGCTCTACTTTGGCTTATGCCTGCCTTTGGCCTTGTCCCATCTCAATATCTGCCCTCTCCTTGCAGACAAGAGTCCTGGGGCCAAGGGCATTCTGAACTTGATGGAAGCGTTGTAGAACAGACTGCCTGAGGACCGTCCATGCTAGGTGTGTGCCAGTTTCCACTGTACTTCTTGCAGTGAAGGTGGAGAAGAGGAATACCTCGCACCAAACATTTGGAAAATAATTAAAGGGATCTTAAAGTGTTTTAGTCGAATGCTTCTCTTGAAATGTAGATGAAATCCATTTCAGGGATCTGACCGGCCATAGAGAGGAAAGTCCTATGGTAGAGGAACTAGGATTTGCAATGAGGAGGACTCAGCTCACGACTCAGCCAAGCTGCCTAAGTCTGGGTGAGTCACTCCCATCTTTGAGCCTTTGTTTCCTTATCTTGGGTTGACTCTTGGGATCAACTCCTATGAAAACAAGGGGTATAAACCAGAATTACATAGAGGGCAAGATCAAGCTTGGGGTTGTTCTGCATTGATCTGGAGTGCCTGGACCTTTATATGTGTCTTAGTTTGGGCTGCTATAACAATAATGCCATAGACTTAGTGGCTTTAATAAACAAAGATATATTTCTTACAGTTTGGGAGGCTGGGAAGTCCAAGATTTAGTGCCAGTTGATTCCGTGTGTGGTAAGGGCTCATTCCCTGGTTCAAAGACAGCTGTCTTCTTGAGTGTTCTCATGTGGCAGAAGGGGCTAGGGAGTTCTATGGGGTCTCTTTTATGAGGGTACTAATCTCATTAATGAGGGCTCCCACTTCACGACCTAAGTACCTCCTAAAGGTCCCCCTACCAAATCTGACCACATTGGGGGTTAGGTCTCATCATAGGAATTTTAGGGGATACAGACATTTAATCTATAGAAATACCCCTGCCTCCATGTGTCATTAGATTGTGGGCCATTTTTCAAAGAGTGTCACTGATGTGATTCCTGCAGGGGCTGCTGACAGCACTCTAAGCAGTGAGGGCAAAAAATTCACTCCTTGAAGAAGGATCTGAGCCATGTATCTCTGTGTGTTTCTCACCTATTTAACTGGGTTCTGTGAGAGAAATTATTTTGTTAACTGTAAAACTTCCTACAAATGTTAATTTGTAATCACTACAATGATCATCAAACATTTATTAAGGGCCTTCTCTGATAGGTACTTGGTATGAATGAAGTACCCCATTTTTTAAATATATATTGCTTCTTCCTTTAAAATTGATAGTCCAGACCCACAGCATCAACCATCAAAAGATCAGGCTATAGCTCATACATAAATATTTATTAGATGCTAACTATGTGCAGGACTTTGAGAAAATGGATCTTTTCAGCCGTAAAGTTATTTCTTGGCATTTTAGCACTATAAATGGCAGAATATTTATGGAAACCATTAAGTGGGATATAATTGCTAAAACATAATTTTTAACACGCTATGACATCATTACAATAACAAGATTTACATATTTTAGTACTCCTTGAAGAACAAAATTAAAAATATTTTTAAGTTGAAACACTCTCCTTGAAGAATACATAAACAGTAGTACAGTAACAAACCTCAGGGAAAAAATGAAGGGAAATGCTATTTGATTTGTTTTATTATCAACTGGAAAGCCAAAAATAAGTCATACGTAATGGAATTTCATTGTATGGCAATGGAATTTCCCCCAGAGTTTTATTAAAAGATTTAACATAGTTTGAACTCCTCAGTGAAGGAATCTGTCCAAGGGTTGAGTCAGCAATTTAAGTAAATATATTAATTTCTAAGCTCAACAAAGAAAAATGTTACTTTCAGTGAATTTCCAATTAAAAAGAAGCTTTTAATGCTATTGTTTATAAATTATTCAATGAAACCTAACTGAGTATTTTGATTGGTTATGTTTAAATTTGTATTTCCTCAACAGTCTGAGCACAGTTTACTTGTTGACTGACCACAGTGGGAATATTAAATTAGTAGTCCATGAATTAATAAGAGGTGCATTAGATGTTGATGCAAAGTTCAGTATAAGTCAAAGTAGTGCTCATTTTGCATTTGCATTGAATTTTCCATTTTCAAAAGGATAACCCAAGTACTCCCTGGTTGCTATTTTTTTAATTGAAGTATAGCTGATTTACAATGTTGTGTAAGTTTCTGGTGTACAGCAAAGTGGTTCAGTTATTCATGTATATCTATATTCTTTTTCATCATAGTTATTATAAGGTATTGAATATAGTTCCCTGTGCTATAGAGTAGGACCTTGTTGTTTATCTATTTTATATATAGTAGCTTGTATCTGCTAATCCCAAACTCTGAATTTATCCCCTGGTTGCTTTTTAAAAAAACTGTTAGACATATACTAGATGTATAGAAATAAAAGTAAAGAACGAGAAAACCCAGAAAATCCATTTTCACACCTCCCCTATCTTCACCCTCTCTTTCAATACTGTGCAGGAATAACACAGAATTCTCTGATCTTACCACTCAAAGCATGAGCCTTGGACCAGCAGAAATGGCATCTCCTAGCTGCTTATTAGACATGCAGAATCTCAGGCCCCAACCTAAATCTGCTGAATCAGAACCTGCATTTTAACAAAATTTCCAGGTGATTTGTGGGCATATCAAAATTTGAAAAGCACTCTACAAATGTTTTCTCTAACAAATTGAAATTAAAATTCCATTTCTTTCTTAAATTTTCCAAATGACTGCTTTGCCCCCTTAGTTGTAGGAATAAGTATAAATATAAAGTATTCTGATGCATAAAACTCATACAGAAATATGAATTGTTGAATTTCTGTTTTAGTTTGAGTAATCAAGGTATAGGGTAGAGTTAGGAAGCTTCTCTTTGAATAAAAATGTTCAAGTTTTCTAATTACAAAATGATTAATAAGCTTAATTTTATTTTTGCGTATCTTTGACTTTTTCCATCAGAATGGTTTCCTAGAATGTCAAATAATGAATTCAGGAAGCAACAGAGAAAAAAATTCCCATCAAATAACGTTCTCTGACCAATGTTTATATTGAACAATTATCTTATGAACTATTTTCTAGTTTCTTTGCATTAGTGAAATTTCTAGCAGGTAGCATAAGAGGATTTGCAATCCTGCTCGGTTTATGATTCTCATATTATTGACTTTACTCTACAGGGAGATAAAATAGGGCCTCAAATGCAGTGGATATTAAGGTTAAATCCCTTCTTATGTCATTTAGAGATTGTTTTTAGATTAAGGATCATTTGACCTTGAGTTACAGTGCTTGCTTTATTATCTGATCATGGTGCCTCCTATAAGAGGTTGTCCAATGCTTTCAGCACATTACCTGCCTATGTCATTCTAAAGCTTCTTGCTTCAGAAGATCTCTCAGCAGGGTTAGAAAAAGGTAAAGAGCTTAAATAAGCAAGCTATATTTATCAGCAATAAACAGCAGTCCCTGGAAATGTTCTACCCAGCAAATTAATCTATCAAGTGATAGCTCTAACTGTATAATAATAGAACTGATTTTATATTTAGAAAAATGTTTATTAGTATTAATATGAGCAGGTAATACTCTACTGCTGATTAGAATAGAGACTTATTACAGGCTCACTGCAGTCTGTATAAATAGGTCAGAAAAGATGATGGTATTTCTATACTAAAACAAGTTAGCCAGATAAAACTCTTCATGGAATATACATTCTGAATTGGGAAAAACCACAGAAAAGAAGGAATACCTAGAACAGCTTGAACAAGATTATACAAAGTTTTATATGATTTGAGAATAAAATAAGAAAAGTTTCCTAACACTGTAATGTCTCACTTAAATCATTCAAATTAGAAGTAATTTCAACCCCAAACACTGCAGCTATGCAATCAATCAATCAAGGACACCAGGATTGGTGGCCAGTGATAAGGAGGCAATAGACAGAGAAATGGACTTTGGACTTGAAGAATCAAGATTTCTTGCTGCTGCAGTTATTTTAACAGATAGGACAAGGTTTATATACACATTCGCAGGTAACCCTAAAATTCAGGTTGCCAAAATAGTGGAGCTTTTATTTTCTTTGTAGGAGTCCTCTCCATATCCTATTGCCACACAGTTACCTAATCCAGTGGTTTACACATCAGAGGTGATTACTGCGTATTTGTTGAGAGGGGTGACTTTTAAAGAATATTTTAGTAAATGATGACCATAACATGGTTTTGGACAGGGCTATATTAATAGACATAACAGATCTGTTACTGAGTTCTGTAATAAATAAAGCACTACCAGAGCTTTGGTTGTGCCACTTAAGAGTACCTGCACAGATCACAGATTCTTTCTCCTACTGTCTCTCAAAGACGATTGAGAAACGTTCACAGCTCTGGCAAGAAGACATAAGGCAACGTAGTTCAAAGAAACATCTAGGTATTGTATTTTCTCAGCCACTAGTACAGAATGGCGTATCATAATAGAAAACAGTTGGGTGTCTTACAAAAATAGAAAACTATTTTATATTGTTTTTGGTTACCATTCAAAGACAATATTTTTAGATATTTTCCATGCGACCAAAGGATTTCTATCTTAACAGTGTATGATAATGCACTTAGACAACAGGGCTCACATTATTATAATAGAGTTACACCAGATTCATCTGGGCTATAAAAGTAAGGACACAAAAATAGACTGGTCTTAATATGTGACTCACCCTCAGGAGGGCATGTGCTTTTACAGTCGCAGTAATGGATCTGCCCGGATCCATTTCTACTCTCTTGCCCAGCAGCAGTCCCCGGGGGACATGTTCCATGTTCATTGGGAATTTGTGACAGGTAACATCTGACTTACGGGCAGGACTTGTGAAGGGAAGGAACAGCTAAAAGGCCTATTTTACCAAGTATGAAATGACTGGTGAGATTATTATAGTTAAGGAGAATCTTAAATACATGTGTTATCTTTATTAAAATACAGGGAATGTGAGTCACCATTAATAGGATAATAATTTCACAATGCAATATATAGTTGCCACTGCAGAACTCTGGGAACTAAGTAAATGGCTTATCTGTTAACTATCTATTATTTACTGCAAAATACTAGTTACATGTAATAACTTGCCCAGGTGACACAAGTCTGTCACAAAAGAGATAAAAAATGTACCATATCCACAGACATTGGTTTGAAAGTGGAGCAAAATGTTAAAAGAAGCAAGTGTTGAGTCAGAAAAAAAAAGATGACATGAAAAGAATAAGGCATGAATGACAATGGGAAGAATCTCAGTTAAAGTTGATATTTGCCTACCTCAAAACTAGGCTGGTTTATTACTTAGGAGATATTTATTTATTTGTTTGTTTGTTTTATAAAATGAAAGTACCCTATCCACTCACTTCAGAGTCTATGGGTAAAAACGAGAGGAAACAGAAGGTGTTCCACGTCTCTCAGACTTGGGTGCGGATGGAAATTAAGAGCATCTATCCAGGGTCAACAATAGTTGAGCATACTCATCGCTCTTTCAGAACTCCGGGTAGGAAGAAATTTTATAAAAATTTGAGAGAAGTTTGTCCCCACTCTGATAGTCCCATTGGGAACTAAAAGCCTGCATACATGTTCCACCTATGGAACAATAGTAAGTCAGTGCAGACAGGGACAACTGGAATTACATTTAGGCTAGGCCGCTGAGAAGTGAACCTCTGATAAGACTACCACTGATACCTGAAATAGCATTTGTGGTCCAGATGGCTTGCCTCATTGTCCTTCAAAGATTTGTGCTTCCTTCTTTAATAAGGTATTGTTGCTAGGATGTGCCTGCCTGCCTGGGGGGAGCTGCACCTAGGTAAAGACTCATGTTCAGTTGTTGCTAATAGAATGTGAACACAAGTGATGCCTTTTTCTTCTCCACCTACTCCTTCACCATCTATTGACTGGAGTAAAAGATTTTCAGGCCCCAGATGATGGTTTGGCTATGAAATGATAGGAACCTGGGGCCCCAGATCACTGGCTGGAAGGCCATTTCTCTTACACCTGCATCGGACCTATTCATGAACAAGGAAATAATTTCTGTGGTGTTAAGTCAGTAACATTCTCTGGGTTGTTTAACTACAGTAGCTGTTATATCAGTAGAGTGTGCCTTCTTTATTTAATTATTTTTATTTGCATTCAGATCACCAGGAAAAATAAAGATTACTTGGGAACATAGGATTCAGTGATCAGCTTTCCTGGGATTTCTAGTTGAGCAAAAAAAGCATGGCATATGGAGCCAGTTTAGTCCCTGAAAGGTCTATCTGCCTTTTGATATAATATTCTTTTCTCCACCAACCTTGTTTGTTTATATTTTCTCACCAAACCTAATCTACATCCTTAGTAACTTATGTGGATTTCCAAACCTCTGCTACAGGTTGGTAGGTTTGACTTCTTGGCTAATTTTATCACTTCCTTTTCAAGTTTTAAGTAAATTCACAAAACAAACCAAAGGGCTTTGACCTCCTTAAACCAAGCCTTGTTGAAACTCTTCAAAATCAAGTATCTTTGATAGAACTTATACCAATAAGCTCCTACTGAATTCCTTTATTTGTTTTAAAGTTTCTAGACCCTTTTTTTTGCTCATCTTCTCTGATTTCCCCTTCCTGTTTGCTGTTCTCCATTTACCCCTCTTAAATCACATTACTTTCCATTTAGCTTCCTTGTTAAACAACTGTGGTACGATTTACACATTACCTTTTCAGTGGGCACTTGTGTTAGTTATGATCTTCCCCACGCAAAGAACTTTTAAGCTTCATCTGTGGGAATACCTAGAGGACATGAAATGTACTGATATCGTTTGAGTTAGAACTCCCTCCTCTTTTTTAAATTGTGAAGCATACAGGTTAGCTGCTCTGCAAAAGTCACCTTTGAAATAGATTAAAGATAATATGATAACGGAGTAAGCAAGATCTGAATAGTACTTTCTAAAGTGCTTTTGAACTCATTATTAGGAAATATCATTTTTGGTCTGTCTAGCAAGGTGGGAGTGCCTTTGCAATGTGAATTAGTTCTTCTCATTTTCAGGATCAATTTATCTAATAATCTATTCTTAGGTTGAACATTTTAAACTTTTTCTAATTATATAGATGCTTAGTAAAAAAATGGAAAAACCTCAAAAAGATATAACAAAGAAAAAAAAAACACACGTGGCCCAATAAATCAGATATATTTACATCCTGGTGAGCCTTTTTCTTCATATGTACGAGTGCTTACTTTTCTAGTTTGTTTTAATTCTGTTTACTTAAAATTTTAATGATATACATTGCAACACTGTAAAAACACAAATAAGAAAAAAGTACATGCAATAGAAAAATAAAGTCTGACTTCACTTTGCCCAGCTCTACTGTACTGACCAGAATAAACACTGTTTCCAATTTAAAATGTGACCTTCCAGACCTGTCTTTTTGTGTTTAGGCATATTTGTCATGTACATACTTTCCAATATTTTATATACACACATATGCATATGCGTATACATATACATATACATATATGCACATATATGTATATATAACTGATTTATATAGGACATTTTAAAGTATGAATATATATATGTATTGTACTTTTATACTTCACATAGTGAGAAGATTTTCCTATTTAATGAAAACATAATGTTCTTCATATAGTTGTTTCATAATTCATTAAGCTATGACATCTTGATAGAAAAACTTAAAAATATTTTAAAATTATAATTAACACTGATTAAAAACACTGATAAAATTACAATTAACACAAGAAGAATCTGAACACTTGAACAATCCGATCACTAGAAAGGAAACAGAAATAGCAATTAAAAACCTCCCTACAAATAAAAGTCCAGGACCGAACGGCTTCACCGGGGAATTCTACCAAACATACAAAGAAGAACTCATACCAGTCCTTCTCAAACTCTTCCAGACGATTGAAAAGGAGGGAATACTCCCAAACTCATTCTATGAAGCCACCATCACCCTGATACCAAAACCAGGCAAAGACACTACAAAAAAAGAGAATTATAGGCCAATATCACTGATGAACATAGACGCCAAAATCCTCACCAAAATTTTAGCAAATAGAATCCAACAACACATAAAAAAGATTATACATCATGACCAAGTGGGGTTCATCCCAGGGACACAAGGCTGGTTCAACATAAGCAAATCAATCAATGTAATACATCACATCAACAAGAGAAAGGACAAAAACCACATGATCATCTCAATCGATGCAGAAAAAGCATTTGATAAAATTCAACACCCATTTATGATAAAAACTCTCGCCAAAGTGGGTATAGAGGGAACATATCTCAACATCATAAAAGCTATATATGACAAACCTACAGCCAGCATAGTACTCAACGGTGAAAAACTCAAAAGCTTCCCACTAAAATCTGGGACAAGACAAGGATGCCCACTATCACCACTCCTATTCAACATAGTCCTGGAAGTCCTAGCCACAGCAGTCAGGCAAGAGAAAGAAATAAAAGGGATCCAAATTGGAAAAGAAGAGGTAAAAGTGTCATTATATGCTGATGACATGTTACTATATATAGAAAACCCTAAAAGGTCCACACAAAAGCTACTAGAGCTGATTGAAGAATTCAGCAAGGTAGCAGGTTACAAAATTAACGTTCAAAAATCAGTTGCATTTCTTTACACTAACGATAAATCAACAGAAGAAGAAAGTAAAGAAACAATCCCCTTTAAAATAGCACCCAAAGTAATAAAATATTTGGGAATAAATCTAACTAAGGAGGTGAAAGAATTATACACAGAAAACTATAAACCATTGATGAAGGAAATTAAAGAAGACTTTAAAAAATGGAAAGCTATTCCATGCTCTTGGATTGGAAGAATCAATATTGTTAAAATGGTCACACTGCCCAAGGCAATCTACAGATTTAATGCAATCCCTATCCAATTACCCAGGACATATTTCACAGAACTAGAACAAATCATAATAAAATTTATATGGAACCATCAAAGACCTAGAATTGCCAAAGCATTACTGAAGAGAAAGAAAGAGGCTGGAGGAATAACTCTCCCAGACTTCAGACAATACTATAGAGCTACAGTCATCAAGACAGCATGGTATTGGTACCAAGACAGACATATAGACCAATGGAACAGAATAGAGAGCCCAGAAATGAACCCACAAACTTTTGGTCAACTCATCTTCGACAAAGGAGGCAAGAATATACAATGGAATAAAGACAGTCTCTTCAGCAAATGGTGTTGGGAAAACTGGACAGCAGCATGTAAAACAATGAAGCTAGAACACTCCCTTACACCATATACAAAAATCAACTCAAAATGGATTAAAGACTTGAACATAAGACAAGATACAATAAACCTCCTAGAGGAAAGCATAGGCAAAACATTATCTGACATACATTTCAAAAATTTTCTCCTAGAAGAAATAAAAGCAAGAATAAACAAATGGGACCTAATGAAACTTACAAGCTTCTGCACAGCAAAGGAAACCAGAAGTAAAACAAGAAGAAAACCTACGGAATGGGAGAAAATTTTTGCAAGTGAAACCGACAAAGGCTTGATCTCCAGAATATATAAGCAGCTCATACGACTCAATAAGAAAAAAACAAACAACCCAATCCAAAAATGGGCAGAAGACCTAAACAAGCAATTCTCCAAGGAAGACATACAAATAATCAAAAAGCACATGAAAAAATGCTCAATATCACTAATTATCAGAGAAATGCAAATCGAAACTACAATGAGGTATCACCTCACACCAGTCAGAATGGCCGTCATTCAAAAATCCACAAATGACAAATGCTGGAGAGGCTGTGGAGAAAGGGGAACACTCCTACACTGCTGGTGGGAATGAAGTTTGGTGCAGCCACTATGGAAAACAGTGTGGAGATTCCTCAAAAGACTAGGAATAGACTTACCATATGACCCAGGAATCCCACTCCTGGGCTTGTATCCAGAAGGAAATCTACTTCAGGATGACACCTGCACCCCAATGTTCATAGCAGCACTATTTACAATAGCCAAAACATGGAAACAGCCTAAATGTCCATCAACAGGTGACTGGATAAAGAAGAGGTGTTATATTTATACAATGGAATACTACTCAGCCATAAAAACCGACAACATAATGCCATTTGCAGCAACATGGATGCTCCTAGAGAATGTCATTCTAAGTGAAGTAAGCCAGAAAGAGAAAGAAAAATACCATATGAGATCGCTCATATGTGGAATCTAAAAAACAAAAACAAAAACAAACAAACAAACAAAAACAAAGCATAAATACAGGACAGAAATAGACTCACAGACAGAGAATACAGACTTGTGGTTACCAGGGGGGTGGAGGGTGGGAAGGGATAGACTGGGATTTCAAAATTGTAGAATAGATAAATAAGATTACACTGTATAGCACAGGGAAATATACACAAAATGTTATGATAACTCACAGAGAAAAAAAATGTGACAATGAGTGTGTATATGTCCATGAATGACTGAAAAATTGTGCTGAACACTGGAATTTGACACAACATTGTAAAATGATTATAAATCAATAAAAAATGTTAAAAAAAAAAACAATTAACACTGATACAGACATCTTTGTACACACATTTGCATATTTTATTGTATCTTTAAAACAGATTCATAAACTAAAATAGGTGTTATCTAAGGATATAAACTGTTTCATGGCTCATGATATAAATATTAATTTCCCTCTGTTTTAATAAACATAACCTCCAACCACACACATCTTTAAGATTTCTTGATTTTATAAGAGTAGAAGTTAGAACAGAGAAGGAAATTCTCTACTCATGCTCCATTCTGAGAATTTATCTAGTGGAAAGAAACATGAGTCAGAAATGTCCCGGAACACTGGTTCCCAAATTTTGCTGCTTACTGCAATCATCTAAGGAATCATTAAAAACACTGATGCTTGGCTTCCACCCACCAGATATTTTGATTTAATTGGGGTGGGTGTGACCTGGGCATTGGGATTTTTAAAAGCTCTTCAGATGATTCTAATGTGCAACAAAGTTTGGGAACCACTGTCATGGAGAATTTAGCCATTGGAAGATGCCCAGACACATGTGGTCAACAGATCAAATGAAGGTCACTGGACTGATTTCTATGTTTATTATTCAGGAGGAAAGTATTTCTTCTGGTAGTGAAAACATTGGTGATAGTAGTATTCAATACTATTAATCACCTTGACTCTCAGATAAAATAAATCCAACTAGAAAAATAGGATCAACCTAACCTAATACTGTAATACTCTCAAGCATTAGATTTGTAAAAGCATCATTCCCCAGTGACTGCTGGAGTGTTTGGAAAAAAGCTTCCTTTTTTTTTTGCAAATTGATTTTTGTCTTGGCTGCACTGTTTGCTTGTTTAAGCATTACGACTTGATTTAGAAAGAAATAGCTTCCTGTATGGCCCAGATTAAGAAAAATCGTCTTTAGTCTTGCCAGAAATTGTGTACAAATGCTAGCATGTAAATAGTGCATCCCATAACATTTTTTTACACCCAAACTAGTAAGGTGATACATATGGCTTAAGGGCTAAGAGAAACATGAGAGCTGTAATGCAGAGTTACAGTCGGAAGTGCTAAATTTCCCCTGGGACTGCGAGGAAGGCTTCCTGTTCTTTGTAAATTGGCCTATTATTGGAGTACATTTGCCCACAGTTAATCCTCAAAGTAATTAAATGGAAGGAAGCGATTAAATCACCAAGAAAAAGTGACTGATGCATCTGAGGGATTCAGGCATGGTAAGATTTTCATTACTGTAGGTTAAGCATGCACATTAGTTAAAGAGGTACCTTCTAGTTAAGCTAGGCTACTAAATGTGTGTGTGTGTGTGTGTGTGTGTGTGTGTGTGTGTGTGTGTGTGTGTAAGCAAACTGTGTTGAAATATAAAATAAACCTCTAGTTAGACTGATTAAGAAAAGGAATTTTTAAAGTCACAGATTCTTTAGTAGAATTACGGTAGATATGTATTGTGTGGGAATATGTCAGTTTAGTAAAGGCAGGATTATATTTGGCCCCCAGTTTCCTAAAAATGGAAAAATGTTTAATTGATCTGACCCAAAAGTGGAACTGCAAGATCCTATAACCCCTTTAGTAAATGTTAGTTTTACTATACCACTTCCATTTTTAGTGGACTCAGGAAACCTTTTTGTTAATATTACTATTTTCTTATTCTGTAAACTTGAGTAAGTCATTTGACCTTTCTGAATTTCAGTGAAATGAAGGGATTGGGCTATATGACTTTTAGGTTCTTTCTAGCTTCAACAAGCTACAGGTCTAAGAAAAAAATACAAAAACACAATCAGAAAGTGTATGTGAAATGCTTAAGATTTGAGATACCATAAACGTAAATGTGAGTGGAAAGTAAAAGATACATAATACAGTATTTTATATACATATCTGTAACCTTCACAAAGTAAGATTGTATGTTTCTCTGGAGCTTTGTGCTATGAGCAGGAACACAAAGCAATGTGAACTGGATCTTCTAAAGATATCCATTTTTCTATGCTTCTCTGCATTTTTCAATGATTTCATGCATTGAAAATGCGTTACATTTTAGGATTTCATGCATTTAAATGAGGTAGTTCTAAACAGCTACCAAAATTGTCCTTTTAAAGTTATGGTCTCTATTTATAAATAACTTTAAGACAGATACACAAAATTAGATAATGAGTCTTGTCTTGGTGGCAAGAAGAAAATGAAGTGCTTGCCCTTTGGAGACAGAGTGCATCAGATCTTTTATGCCATCTGTGTATTGTTGAGAACTTCTCCCTTTTAATGCTCTGAACAAATCAGAATGGTGCTCTTGGCATGAAATAGTCCACCTGCCCCATGGCAGGCTTGGCCATTTGGTTGAGTGAAATATCACAGTAGATTGTTGCATACTTAATTTGGCAGTGATTATTGGTGAGACATGGGTGGACAGAATCATTCAATTGACTAGAATACTGTTAGCTTTGTATGCATATAGTTACTTTTTAATAAATATTAAGTAAGCTCCCACTATGTTCTATATTACACACCAGGAACACAGAGATCTGTAATCCCAAATTGCGATTCTTTAGTAACTGAAGGTCAAGATGCAGATTGGAACAAAAAGAAATATATAAACTATAACTATAAAACCATGTTATATGCTACTAGGATTAAAAACACATTTCTCTGGGACAACAGAGGAAGAAGAGACTAATTTTGATGGAAGGTTTTGGATAGGACAAGGTTGTGGGCAACTTCACAAAAAATACACTTGAGCAGAACCTAGAAAATATATCAGGAGTGTCAATCATCAGTGACGAGCAAAGGCAAGGGTATGGTGTGAACATCCATGGCATGTCTGGGAAACGGTGAAGAGTCCAGAGGCCTGGACCATTCATAAGATTGAAGAATGTGATAAATGGGGTAGGTTGATACAGAAAAGCATGGTTGGAGCCAGACTTTGAAGAGTCAAAGTGAGAGTGTGCATTGGCTACTATTAGCTGCCATAGGCATTACATGAAAGAGATGAGAGCTGCTGAAAATTGGCTGATCTCATGTGGAGACAGGAGGAAATGGAGAAAGACCAGAGGAGCTTCCTCAAGTGGTGGCCTTCAGTCGGCAGGCTGGCTAGTAGCTGGGCTCAGCTGTGATGGCTGAGTTGCCCGGGTGTCTCTATCCCTGTCCTCTTGCATCCTCAAGGAGACTAGATTAGGGCTTTTCAGAGCACAAAGAGGGTAGGGCAAACTGCAGTGACTCTTGAGTGCTTATTTGAAAGTAGTACAACATTATTTCTGCTGTATGCTAGTCACCAAAGCAAATCAAATAGCTCGATGGGGTAAGAAAACAGACCCTGTCTTTTTGATGGGAGGAGCATCAGTGAATTTGTGATGATGATGTTTTACCTTCCACAAGCTCCTGAAGGGCATTTGGAATACAGTAAATGCTCAATAAATGGTTGTTGAATGCAAGCATGAATGGAGAAAGTGTGTTGGAGCTCTGAAAAAGAATGATGAAGCATGGGCACAGCTGCTATTGGGGATGGGAAAGGGAGCCAATCATGTGTGAGTAAAAGAATTGCTGAGCAGCACTGACAGTCCCGCTGAGCTTGAAAATTATAAATTTGTTTTAGAGCCAATTTTCTACAAATGCATTTGGTAGCTTGGGAGCAAGCCCACAGAAACAGACGGTTGGGTTGACCCAGGGTAGGGACTGGCGCTCTGCAGACTAGTTCAAGGCTCACCATCTTCATCCTGTGCCTCCACAGCTCTCTGCTTACTCAGGGGCTGGTCAGTAGTATTCATATAATTGTTTGTATCCTAAATGTCCTTACTCAGTTGGTCCACTGTCTGATGTTGACCCTCCACATTGGATTCCAAAGTAATTCAGTTGAGCTGTAACTTATGTGATTCAGGCTCAGAGTAAAGCACAGACGGACAGACAGACACACACACACACACACACAAATTGAGGAATTCCTTTTGTATTTCTTGGAAGGTATAAATGGGATCCAACTTTTGAATTCTTTTCTTTTTCCTTTCCTTTGCAATTCTCTTATTGTCAGAGCCTCTTACTTCCTAATCCCACTCTTCCCCCCTGTTACTCTCACCC
This sequence comes from Camelus dromedarius, assembly GCF_036321535.1. Classification (NCBI taxonomy): domain Eukaryota; kingdom Metazoa; phylum Chordata; class Mammalia; order Artiodactyla; family Camelidae; genus Camelus; species Camelus dromedarius. The sequence goes on from NC_087446.1 coordinate 27,357,938, forward strand.
TCAGCGGGACCTGTCCCATTCATATTCCTCCCATTACTTTCCCCCAGCTCTTGACTGGGTCAATTAATCTTTTCCTTCTCTAGTCTCCAAACTTTTCCTTTCACTCTGCATTACACAAGTCTAGGAAGAGATCTGGCAGAGTCAGGCTGGTTTCCAAAGGTGGAAATGAGGATGAGAAGGGGAAATTGAGCGCAGCTAAGAGAGTGATAAACACTGTGACTACTTCTATATTAATATTTTTCTAGGTTTTTACCTATCAGACCAATTTTACCTTTCTTCATTGTACTTGATAATTTGGACTCATCCTTATCTTTTTGCTCTTCCTGGTCCAAGTTATCTATTTCTCTTTGTTACATGGTTCTTTTGCTCAAGGTCCCTAGCCTAAGCCAAACTCCTGTCTCCAACCATCCTCCCCCTTTCCAAATCAGCAGTTCATACAGAGGAAAACAGCCAGGAGCGGGCAAGTAAACTGAAGAATCAAGACTCTGGTGCTTAAGTACAAGACACTGGATTGGAGGAGGGCAAGGAATTAGAAGCGTAAATAATTTTTTGGTGTGGGTAGTAGAGTTGCCAACGATGATAGGTGGGGACTATAGGAAAAGAAAAACTATCAGCCAAGTTTCAATAACCTCAAACAGTACAGGGCGGCACACTGGATATTGCTAGGTAACGGATGCAGTGGGTAAGAGAGCAATCCCAATGGGTGGAGGGTTTCAAGGAAGCAATAAAGATGGTGAGCAAGGCAAGGAAACAGCTGTGGGAAAGGAGAACACGTGCTCTGTCTCCTTGATGGGAGAGGCAGAGTGGTTCCAGGGAAGCAGCCCTTCCTATGGCAGAATTAGAGTGGTGATAGAATCTGCAAAACAGTCAGCTGAAGTGGGGCCAGCGTCCTGGATAGAAGATTTTCCTCTTAATTTTCAAGTCATCACTGAACATAGCCAACTGTGGTACTTCTCAGGCATTATGCAATCTCTGAGTGCAGTCCTGGGAATCTCAGACTTGATAACTTTTAGGCTTCAGGTTTCAGGATAACAGCAAGAAAGTACACTTTCCTTGGTTCTAAGAAAGTTACCTTGTCATGCATTTTGTGACACCACAGGAAATCTTTTAGTATAATTCATTCCTTCATTCATTCATCAAATACTTATGGACCAGGATCAATACTGAGTGCTGGGAATATAAGGAGAAATAAAATAAGATTCTCGCCATTAAGCAGCTCATGGGTCTTATTAAGGTAAAAGACAAACACATAGGTAATTAAAAACAAGTACTAGGGAACTATGGAAACACAGAGGATGAGGATACAACCAGAGCTGAGGGCAAGAGACAGGGTCAAAGAGGACTGCAAAGGAAAGAGATGTTGAAATTTGAAGGGCATGTGTGTGTGTGTGTTTGTGGTGTGTGTGTGTTGGTGGGGGATGGCTGAGGTCCAGGGGCCAGTTAATAGTCAAATTAACTATATTTCAACTTTACTTCATCCTGGGTAGTCATAGCCTAAATATTTGAATCCAGTTTAACTAAATCTCCAGTGTGACAAGACTTTCCATTCTTTACTTTTGTAAGGGCTGTAGACTACATTTGATCACAGGCTAGCTTGAAGGAAACCAGGATCAACCTACCTGTCTTTGGGCAGTCAGAGACATCTTTCCTATTTTCTTTATTTGAATGGGTCTTGTGTCTTAAATGTCAGGACAGGCCAGTTTGAGATTTATCTGATTATTGTGTGAATTATTCAAAAGTTTCACAAACACAAACAGAAACGTTGATTCTCTGTTTTACTGCTAACCACACATGGACAGCAAATAATACCAGCATTGCAACACCAGCATTGTATAGTAGACCTTTGGGGGGAAATGCAGAGCACAAGGTGGTGCTTGGTTGGTCATGAAATTCTGGTCAACTTGGATTGCTAAAAAGATAATTTATGTGACTTCCATTTATATTACTGAAACTGCAGCACTGTTCTCCCCCTATTTAAACTTCTAGGATGTGTTGTGTTGCTTTCAGGGTGAGCTCTGCTTGTGCTGGGTTATTTATGGCTCCTGAAAATAGAGAACAGGAGATAGCAAACCTTTTATCTAATGTTCACTGTAATTTGGACAATTGCAGAGTAGTTTCAGTTTTTGGTCTACAGCATTTGGTGGGATGCTAGAGTTGACTTGTGACATTACACTAGTTAAAAAGGATGAAAGAGGAAAATGGATAAGAATTTGATTTTTAGTTGTTAGGATTTTCCTTTTTAAAGAAAGATATAATATGCAACTTTTGAAAGAAAGTATCTTATGTACCATAGACTTGGTTAGGAGAGAATTCTAGTTGAAATAAACAGACAAAAAGGTAAGGGATTTTAATGAAGAGACTAGGTAACTTCATCTTAGGCAGGTAAGAGTCAAGGCAGTTCTGCCCAGCAGAAACTGTAAAAGTAATCATTTCCTGTGGGACTTAAAAAAATGACTATTGACATTAACTTCTCTCTGAGTAGTTTTGTAGTACCTACAGAAGACCGCCAGCTTCTCAGAAGAACTAGAATATTGCTAGGTAAGCCAGGAAGAGGGTGTAATATGATCACCTTAAAAGTTTCTCTAAAATCTGTAGTATTTATTCCATCAGCCAATCAATTTTTTAGTGAGCACCTTCTGTGTGCTTTCTTGCTAGGAGCAGAAGATAGAGCTTGAATAAGAAGGATAAAGTATCTGTTCTCATGGAAATCTGATTCTAGCAGGGAGAGAGATAGTATTCCAATAATGAATTAATTACAATTATGAACATGTACTACAAAGGATAAGTACAAAGAGGTAGGAGCATGTGCAATAAAGCAATGGAAGAGTGTGTGGGGGGGAGGGTAAGAAATAAGACAGTAAAGATAATCTGCATGTGCAAAGGGCCTGGGGTAGGAAGGGATTTAGCTCTTTCGAAGACTGAATGAAGGCTTGTGTGGTTAAAGAAAGGAAAATCGTGGGAGAATGGAACAAGGTAAGTTTGTAGAGATAGGAAGAGGTCAGTCATGCTGGGCATCATTGACCTGACAGAAAGGAAAGGGAGTCTTTGAGAAACTTCATGGAGGGAAGCAACAATACAAACAGTGCAACTTAAAGGAAGTTTAAAAAAACATACTACTATTGTTGATTATGGAAGTAATTTTCCTTTAGGGTTTCTTCCTACTGAAAACATACTTTTTCAATTTAATTTTTCTTCTAATTCGTTTTGCAAATAGTAAAGAAGATAATCTGTATGTAATTGAAGGATCATATTCTTTTAACTTGAAACATTAACTTAACCCATTGTGATGGGTAAGAATTTATACATAGCAAATCTTCTGTTGGATTTAGTTACCTGTCACAATGGGATTCAGAGGTGGTAGATTCCTTATCAGTGACCAAATATCAAATACCAGAAATCGAATCCGAGGAATTTTTAATTAAAAAAAGTAATATATAGCTGGGATGAAACTAAGGTGATTATCAAAATGTGTCTGCAAATACCTACAAAACCCAGAAAACATGTATCACAGATTTTTCAGTTCTAAGGGAGAAGTGAATATTCTGAAGGCTGAGAGTGCTACCTGGACACTTTGTTCAGTTCAGTACAGGTGGAGACTCAAAGCCATTAGACAGGGAGGCCCCAAAGAAAGGCACTTCATACTAGAGTTAACACAGGAAGTCCAAACTCTAATATATACGAAGGGCTCTCCGAGATTTGTTGTCCTAGCTGGTAGGAACTCCAAAGTCCAGATTTTCCAGAACAGTTCTGTTATAAATATTCCCTTGCATGTTGAGGACACTGATGCTCTTTAGACAACAGTATGACTCCCTCTTTTTTTAAGAGGTATGGCCATTATGTCTAGTGGCATCAGGAATTCTCCTTTCTTCCCTGCTATCACCACCTAGAATTTCTCCTCTACTTCTATCTCATTCTGAAAACCTGAACTCAAATCCCTAGAACCCTAGTTCATGAATTAATACAACTTGTCTGTTTTTCCTTTTCTTTGAAGATGACTTTTTCCTTAGTCTTTTAGTCCTTCTAAGCCAAGCTATACAAGTTCACGAATGGCTGTGATTGTGTTTAAGGAACCAAAAATACCAAAAACATGAAAACCTGCTCAATATGTAGAAGGCATTTCATTCTTGGTTTTCTTAATATGACCACTGGTTAAATGTCTTTAAAAATGCCAATCATACTATGAATCTAATTTGGGGTTACAAAAGAAAAGGGAGAGCTATTAGCCTACGTTTCATTTTGTGATGGTCCAGGGAAGAAATGTCACTCATGAAGAGCAAGAGGCTGGACAATCCCTAAAGCAGTAGGAAGAAAAAGAGGATGATAGTGATCAAATAGCTACCATTTTAGGAAGCTTATTTTGTACTATCCCTGTGCTAAGTGCTTTATAGACATTATCTGATTTAGTCTTTCCAACAACTATGTAAGGCTGTATTAACATATACGCTTATATTAGAGATAAGAAAACTGAGATTTAAATACGTCAAAGCAACTTCTCTAAAGTCATTCCACTGGTAAACAGAAGAACCAAAATTCTATGCCTGACTCCAGAGCCTATCCTCTCTCAGCATCCATCGGAGGTTGGTTCCGGGACCCCCAGCTCAGACACTAAAATCCACGATGCTCAAGTCCCTTACATACAATGGCATAGTACTTGCTTATAACCTACACACATCCTCCTGTATATGTTAAATCACCTCTAGACTACTTGTAATATCTAATCCAATATAAATGCTATGCAAATAGTTGCCAGTGTGCAGCAAATTCAAGTTTTGCTTTTTGGAATTTTCTGGAATTTTAAAAAAAGATTTCCTGTCTGCACTTGTTTGAATCCATGGTTTACCCCAAAAGGGGGAGGGAAAATACCCCAGTTCTTGTCTTACCCAAAACATAAGAATTCAGACTAGAGATGGAGCATTGTATAGTGAAAGATTTTAAACGATTTATTTATCAAAGGGAAAGTACACCTCCAAGAACGGGAGGCAGGCTGATCCAAGGGAGGAAAAGTGGTGGTTTTTGTCTCCCCGTTCTCTTATACCCTCTCTTAGAGGTGGTCTTGATTGATTGACGGCTTTTGTCCCTGGAGTGCTTAGTCATGTTTGTCCCCTTTGCACATGTCCTTAGCCATGGTGTACACAGCAAAACCCATGGGGGGGGGGCTAAGTTGCAATGTTAATTATATTACAATGAGCACTGGGTCATGTCCAGTTAGGTCCTTGTGGCTACCAATCAGTTGTAGCTGTCAGGTTCTAACAAGTTTCTTGCTGACACTCATTTAGAGGAAGTAAAGCCCCTTTATGCTGGAGGCGGGCATAACACCATCTTCCAGATCATCCTCCTTCTCCTCCACTTGTCTGCCTGGTGCCCCCATTTATCTAACTGCCTAACACATGGATGTGGTACCCATGGGTACAGAAGGCTGACTGGACTGTGAACCACTTACTATTAAGAGGATAACAGCTAAACTAATCTATGGCTAAGACATGTCCCTGGAGGTTTGCATGAGTGTCTTTTCTCCTTGTGGCAACTTACCTATTGTACTCTAGCCTATTTCACCACTCTCTGTCCCTTTTCACTGAAGCTGAGCTTGCTGTAGTCTGAAAAATACAATGCTTACAATAGTTTCTTTGGCAGGGCCAGAGTGAACAGGTATGCAAATAAAACATGGAATGTCCTACTGAGAAACAAGTATAAGCAATGCTACTATGAAGAGCTGACAAAGCAAAATGGTTCCTGGTCCTGGCAGGAAATAGCCTGGACATGTGGGGAAGCAGCATTTCAACAAAACTCTTGGGCAGACATCAGATGCGGAAGCTCTGGGCTAGCCCCCAGATGGCAGTCCTCGATCATCCCTCTGGTAGCATGTGTAAAGGACAGACATGCTTCTGATGTCATCACCAGGAAATGGTACTGTGTGCAACACTAACAACACAAATCTTAAATGTTATTTCTACAAGGACCAGGGGCTTTCCTATGGTTTTGATATCAGGCTTCATTGTTAGATGAGCTGATGTCTGTGTAGTGCCTCTCAGTGCTTGAACAGTCAGGATCTGTATAATCAAGTGTCCCTCTTTCCACCAATGAATGATGGTAAAGGGAGTTCCTTAACACCCAAAGCCCCTGATTCCAAATTAAGACTACAGCTGTGTACGCATGGAGTAGGATATGAGATCACCAAAATGCTAGTTCCTCTCCCTTCTCATAAGTTGCTGACGCCTGAGTGTCCATAAGCAGTAATCCCAGGCCTTGGTGTGGGGTAACTCCTGGCTGATCTTTCAGTACAGTTGGCCTTCCCCCTTCCCCCTAGTGCCAGGAAACTTAAACCAAACAACCTGCTTTTGCCTGAATGACCCAGGTAACAGCCTACTTTAGCTTGAACTGCTTGGATATTTTAGCTAAAAATGGCTTATTTCCATGAGTCACCTGGACAACTGCCTTATTCTGCTGGCCCTCTTAGTGGGGCCGGCCAGCAGGTGTTAAGTGCAAGCGCTGCTAAATCCTTACTGTTCTGGACTCTCCAGAGAGCACTGTGACAGTTCCTTAGTGCCCGGAGAAGTGCATCTTAGATTCGCCTTTAGCCTTTGAACCTCTTCCTTTGGATGGATCACTTACGTCATACGACCAAAAGCCCCCCTCCCTGGGCTCTGACTTTGTAGAACAATTTTCTTGTGTGTAGGTGGACATGTGGTTTTGAAGAAGTAATAAATCAGCAAGTGCTTCTTAAATATTTACTGACCAAGCATTGTGGAGGATGCAAAGGAAGAGAAAGACAAGATTCGTTTCTCAAGATGTGGCTCCTCAGGGAGATGGTGCATTTGAGCCATTATGAAACACAGGAGATGCTTACCCGTATACTGTTGACCTGTTTGGAAGTGTGATCAGAGTTAAAGAAGGACAAATCAGAGTTGGAGGAGGACAAAATACTAGGAGAAATTTCCAGGAGGGCTTAGCTTTAATTACTTGAAGTATAGGGGGAGTTGTTCTTTTCTTTCCTTTTCTCTCTTGCTCTCTGTTTTCGCAAATGTATTCTACTGCTTACTTTTACAAAACGTAGCCTGTTATCTCTGGATGGCACCACTTGAGAGAAAGCTGTCTGTCTTATTTAGAGGGTAACTCAGAGTTCATGGTTCTACAAAAGAAAGGCAACAGACAGCTTTGGCTAGAATAACACTTAAGGAATTTAGGGAAAAAAAAGTCACTATATACTTTACTTTTATGACTGAGTTTTTCAGATGCTTTTAAGAACACAAAATAAATGGAAAACACATACAGGAAAAAAAAATGCCTCACGTGGAATGGTCAATGTGGAAAAACTAAATCTTATATAATTTTTTTGGAAAAAAAATTTATTGTAGCTGTTTAGTGCCCTAACTTCAACCTTAAACTTCAATTTTCAATTTTATAATTTGATGTCATGAAATAACAAAGCAAAACAAAACATATTTTCTGTCCTTCTCTTCCCCTCACCCCCACACTGCCAGGATTTAAAAATTAAGTGACAAAGTTTTGTTTGTTTGTCTTTTTAAATAGAATTTGAACTTTGATGTAAGAGCTTCCTATTTCTATGCTTACACAGTTTAACTTCTCTGGCATGAAACTTTTAGGCTGGAGATAAATGTCATGAACAGGATTTTGAAGGTCAGGCTGGTGAACCACCAAAAACGTCTGACAGCTGCAAGAGGGAGTATTTACCTCTGGCGCATGGCATTGTGCTCTCTGCTATGATGAAGTCAGGCTGAATAAGTGGAGCGGTGTGAACTGAACCTCGATAGAATGTGGCATTTGACTCCAGAGGCCTTTATGCCTCTTTTTATCCTCCATCCCCTCCTGCCTCCCACCATGTGGGAAGAACAGCCATAAAAATCCACCGACTTTCGGCAGGAACACTTGGCCTGGTTTTCCTATAATACCTGTTTATACATGAATCAACCCAAAATTAACTTTGGGGACAGCGGGATATTCCTGACCTTGTAAACTCAAGTATGAAATACACTAGAATATAGGATTAACCAGACTTCTTGGTAAATAGATTGTTCTAGTTAGTTGGATTTCTGGTTAAGAGGGAGTTCTATGACTCTATTTTATCTCAATCTTTGTTGTCGAAGAGGCATTCTAAAATATATTAGTTCCAGCTTTCTGGTCATTGGAAGTATGGTGATTAAATGCTATTTGAATCTTCTTGACGATTCTGATCTTGCAATGTTCTTAGATCATCATCCCAAACACCAGGAATCTAAATACAATAGCATTCATGGAGAAGGAAAACAAAGCTAGCTGGTGAGGGCTAAGAATGAGGCAAATGGGATGGGATGACCTGAGAAGGGAACAGTTTTGTTTTAGTTAACTAGGATTATACTTCAGGGTAATTTCCTGATAACTGACCACAAAGCTTTTGGTTATGAACACTGTTATCATTTATGCTAGATTTTAATAGAAAACTCTAAAGAATTTTTCATAGTTTTGCATGAGATCACCTCTTTAATGAAGCAGAATTAAGTCCCCTTCCATTACTCAACTCATTTTGATTAAAGGGAAACATGCAAACTAGGTGAACAGAGTCTGGAAAATGATGATGAAATCACAGTAATGTTTTATCTGGGGCATATAGAGCCCTTTCTTAAAAGTAGAAAAAAATGCCATCTCTCTTTTTTTTTTTTAAGCCACATTTTGTTGGGCACAGGCAGAAAAGATTAAGGAATCTGCAGGCTGAGTTACCCTCTTGTCACTAACCTTTGGTTTGCAGGTTGAAAGAAGCATTAAAATAAATGAAGCTGCTGAGCTGGCTGTTTTAGCAGACAGAAGTGGGCAGTTTCAGAGAACAGCAAAATGGATGCAGGGCACTCTTAAGAGATTACTTGTAAATCCTGATATATGTCAGACTATTAGAATAATTAAACCTTCAGTAAACTGGGGAGAGGAAAAGAGAAGGCTCTGTCGGCATTTCTTAAAACATAGTGTGTAACTCTTTGCAGAGTTTTAAATGTCATTCAGCAAGGGACCCCCAACATGTCTACCTACCATGAATGAACACTGAGAAGGAATGTAACTTTTTCCTTTTTTTGAAATTGAGATACCTATCTGTGTCCCCTGTAACACAATCCTTCCTTTGGTCTGTTAATTATAGGAAGCTTTCCCTACCTCTTCTGAATGGCATGTTTTCTTTTTAAAGACACTTTAAAAGCATCTGAAATAACAAAGATTTAGGGCATTCTTTACCTAAATCAAGTGCAGATTGGCAAGTTGGAGTTCACACAGAGATAAAGAACTAGAAGAATAAATAAAAGTAGTGTGACGTAGGGGTCAACTGGAGACAGACAGACCTGAGATTGAAAATCAGTTCTGCCACTTTCTCACTGACTTTGGGCCAGTTACACAGTTTTAGTGAATTTCAGTTTTCTTTTTCTGTAAAATGAGGTTAATGCGGGTTGTTGTAACAACTAAATTATATCTATTCATTATCTGTATATTTGCAGCTCTGTATCTGTTTTAAAATAACTGGTACAGTATAAGTACCCAATATTTCTCTTAATTTTTAAAATATGTGTTCTTTTTTAAATTAAGGTTTAACTGACAAATACAATTATAAGCTATTTAAAGTGTACAATGTTGATGGTTTGGTATATGTACGCATTGTTAAAACATTAGCCCCACTAGATAACTTTAACACATCCATTACCTCATATATTTATCTTTTTTGTTGTTATTGAGAATATTTAAGTTCTAATTTTTTAGCAAATATCAATTATTCAATACACAACTTGGTCACCAAGCTCTACAGTAGATCCTCAGACCTTATTCACCCTCTAACTGAAAACTTGTGCCTCTGCCTATTTCCTGTACCCCACAGGCCCTGGCAACTACTTCTCCACTGTCTGTTTCTGAATTCAACTTTTTTTTTTTTTTTGGTTCTATATATGTGTTACCAGGCAGTGTTTGTCTCTTTCTGGCTTATTTCACTTAGGAAAGGATCATCTATGTTGTTGTAAATTTTCTTCTTTTTTTAAGCTTGAATAATATTCCCTTGTATATATACATTGCATTTTCTCTATCCATTCTTTTGTTGACAGATGCTTAGATTGTTTCTATATTTTGGCTGTTGTGAATAATGCTGTGATGAACAAAGATCTCTCTTTGAGATAATGGTTTTGTTTCCTTTGGATTATTTCTCTTAATTTTAATATTATAGATCATAGCACTCTTGTTACTTAGATGAGGGAATCAAGTTTCCAAAGACTATGTGATCTCTCATAGGTAGATTAATAAATTGTGGTATTTATTCACACAGTTACTAATTCACTCATCAGACCATGAGCACGGCATGTGCTTACTGAGATTGTTATTACACCACCAAGAATAGACAGAAGCAAGACTCAACTGACATCTTACTCCTAGTCCAATGCTTTTTCATTATATTCTCAATAATAAAAGTTTTCTAAGGCTGGGGATAAACGGAGAATAAATTTAGAAATTAAGGGTTTTTTAAAGAAGGTAATTAGGAATGAAAGGTCAAGATTTTTCGGACTGCACATTCTACGATTGGAGCTGATCAGAAGACTTAGTTGCTGAGACAGCAGAATTTGGATTTAAAAAACTCTCAGGCTGTAAGACATACAGTCAAGAAAACTGAATATAAAAATCGGGAACAAGTTGTAGTCACAAAAGTTTTATAAGATTTGGCCTTATATATATGGTACACCAGCAAAGATGCTACAACTTGGGCTCAAACTATGACTATCTATTGATTCTGTCCATGTCCTAGGAGCTGTGACTATGAGTGGTGGTGGATGGGGGCAGGGTGGGGTGGGGGGCAACAGACAAAGTAGTAATAAGTAGTAGCAAAAGCAGATATAGACTATGACTTGGAGGAGCTTATCATCTAGTTGAGATAAAAAACACTTGCAAAAGTAAGTTGAGAACATTTCCAGAGCTGCTGGTTAATTATAAATGGATAAAGCATTAGATACAAAGGAGGTTGATGATCCGGGAGGAAATAAGCATTAACTCTCATCGGTTCACTTGTCTATTTTGTGCTGGAAAAATCATTGAGGTTTCTGTACTTCATTCAATCCATTTAGAAATGGGTGAGAAGTAGCCAAATTTTATCACTTTTATGGTTTGAGATACACCTTTCAAACTACTGCTTCTAAGTTTTACCATTACCATCTGCCTATTTTCTTTCCTTCACCTTGAGTTCCCAACACACACACACACACACACACACACACACACACACACACACACACACACACACACACACACACACATTTGATTATCACACGATGAGAGAAATGAACAACTATACTAACCAACAGGTGAGTTATTGCAACCTTTATGTTGAATCTCAGTGGAACTGAGATTCCTCAATTTTCTTATGATTCTCTCTTCTGCCATCATGTATAGAATAAGCCAGGATCTACAGGTGAGAAGTTGCTAATAACAGCAAAACAGGAGCACTGACAAAGAATTTTCTAATATTAGTGTTGTTAAAAAGCTGGTTTGATTAGAAGCAATGATTTGACTGAACTCATGTAAGATAAAGTACAGCATTCTGAGCCATATTTAGCTATTCTTTTAAGCATGCAACAAACATAGATTAATATACCCAAATCCCGTTTTGCATTATGAACTGGTGACTAGGATTAGCAAAACAATGGGTGGGGATGTGAATTGCCCAGAACAATTTTCTTTTGAGATTGCCAGTTCTACTTTGAGACTAGACTTATTAACACAAACATCCAAGCTGTGCCTCCGAGGCCCCTTGAGGTTTACCTGTCTGCAGCTTTTTATTAGTTATTTAGTCATGAACTGGCAATATGTCAGGCTAGAAGAAATTGGGCTGCTTTCCTGTTACATTCAAAGACATAGGGCATAAGAGTTATTTCTTTTGGACTATTTCCTTTAAAATATTAAAGGAACAGGTGGGTTAGGATGTTGAAAACGGTGTGTGTGTGTGTGTGTGTGTGTGTGTGTGTGTGTGTGTGTGTCTAATTAATTCTCCCATCATCTGCTACTTTTTTCCCTCATAAACCGTTTTCCACTCCTCCTTACTTCAGTATCACCACACATTTTCCCCCGAAACAGAAACATACGCAGATCTGTAAAACCTCACCGTTTCCCACCCTCTGTCAAAACCTGGTCATTCTCTTTCCTGAGCTGAGCAACTGCTTACATGAGGTGCTTTAAAAACGAGTTCTGTAATTTGGGAATATCATTCAACTTTTTTTTCTCTCGATTTTCCAGTTTGTTAATGGAAAGACTTAGGCTAGGTAATATTTAAGCAGGTTCAGCACACCATGCCTGCAAGAAATGATGGATTTTGAATTTACTCATTTCAATGTGCTGTAGTGTGGGGGCAGACAGCTATGAGAGTGCCCATTAAGGTACCCTGCCCAATTATGTCTAATTATGTCTCTTGGCCTGTCAATCACTGTAGTTGATGGGCAGAGAGCAGGTACTCAATTTCTTTTACATGCTCCTTTATTCTTAAACCCAGGTTATCTAGAAATGCGATCGGCATAAATTGTCTTAACTGCTGTCTTAAATTTGAAAAATCTGATTGAGTCACCCTTGTGGGTAGTGGGGTTAGAGGGACTGTTTTTCCAACGGTTATAATTGTGAATTTAGATGTACATGCACTATTTACTAGAATTATCATAGGACAAAAAAGTCTGTTTCTTCTAACAGTATGGTAGAGGGTGATGGAATGTGTTTAAAGTCACACAGCTGATAAGTATAAGACCCACACTGGCCCCAAAGCCTGTGATGTTGACACTTTCTGAAGCCTTCTGTGACTTCATCATGGAAGTCATCACTCTTTTCTCTGTGTTTGCATGGTTGTTTTATTCTTACTGCTTGTACGGTACTTGTAACATTATACTGATTTTCACATGCCTAGCTCCTAGGATAATGTCTGGTATATTGTACTTACTCAAAAAATAGTTTGTTAATGGAATATTTGAATATATATATATATATACATATATATATATATATATACACATATACATATACACATACATACACACACACATACATACATCTACCTACCTTAAGGGGCTGTGAGCCCCTTAAAGAATGAATTGGATCTCAGATATTGTTATCTCTAGGCCTTCGAACAGCATCTTCTACTTGACTGGTACTCAACAATATTTGTCAAATTGAACTAGACTCTTAACTAAATGTAGCTCAGGGCTGTTTGCATCTCATCACCCCTTATCACATCTTCCCTTTTACTTCTATGTTCTTTCTACTTCCCCCTTTCCTTCCTCTTCCTCTCTCTCTATATTCCTCTCTTTTTTCTACCCATTCACTTTAATGACTTTTATGTATTTTCTTTCCCATGCCTCTTCTATTTGCTTGTTAACCTGAGGGGTTGGTGAAAATGTCTGTAGACAAATCTCATGGTGGCAAGTTATAAAGTTGCTATGAGGTTAGGTAAGCTAAGCTCCATGCCAGACTCACCTATTCTGTACCTGCACATACAGTGGCTTAGGAAGCAAGAGGTATAGTGGCTCACAACCTTGAGCTCAAGTAATGAGCAACATGGCAACATGACTCCTTAATGCCTTTCAATATTTGATTCCTGGCTGAGAAAGCAACATTCACAGGAAACATTCAAAACACCAGATGCTGTTTATTAGTGATTCAACACTGACGCCCATGACTAAGGTACAAGCACTCCAAATTCCAGGTCAATTTCAGACCCATTTTGTATGAATAAGCCTCATGGACTGCTGTGGCTGTTTTTTAACTAGTGAGATTCTATTTGATTATGTCTAAAAGCTCAACTATTGTTTTATCAGCACTAAAGGAGCCTGAATTTTTTAATGAACAGTTCTGCCCCATCATTAAGCAATTGACCACGGTGCCATGGCATGGCTCTTAAGCTTGCAGCAACTTTGAAAGTATAAAAATTGCATCGTGCTGCACTCCTCTCAGCTTGTCTGGTCTCTTCTTCAGTTCTTAAAACCAGAATTCTATTTGTCCTTTCTCTCTCCTGTGGTCCAATCAGTTCCCCTAGAGGCATTAATTTATTGTTTTGCAAATTATAAATCCACATGGAGTTCTGTATTACTTATCTGTAGCTTACCTGCTCTCGTTTTCCCATTCTTTTCTTCTTGGTACTGTTCCACTAAATATGGAAAAATGTTCTATTTATCTTAGCAGTTCCTTTCTTATTACTAGGTTCCAGCTTGTTTCTCTCTTACACATTCAGCTCTGTTTCATAGCTGTATCAATTCAGCAGCTCTCTAAAACTCTATGTTAGAAGGATCTCTGGGAAGAAAAAGCATATAGGCTGCATACTGATTCTAAAATTAATAAGCATCACAATTATACATAATTTTTAATGCAATGGCTTATATACTATCTAAGATCACTAACTGGAACTGACTTTCTAACTTTTCTAACTCACCACATAAGATAGTGCTGGAGTAATCAGCTCACCCACTTACTGGATTCCAATAGTGGATTTATTTATAATATTGGAAGACTTTGGATTTTGATGAATCAAAAATATACATCAAGATTCTGACTACTGACAAAATGAGATCTACGTAATGAATGACCTACTTAGGTCATAAATCCCCTTACTGGTTTTCAAGTCTTTGGAAATATTTGTTTTAATAGAAATTTCTTTGTATAAAACTGAAGAATGACTTGGAAGGGACCTCAGGAATAATGCAGTCTTAGTTTTTTGCTTTATTGATACGAGCCTGAGTGGAAATTTTTTAATATATTTTTAAAGTCATCTAGTGGCTTAGGAGCAGAGGCCATACTGGGTCTCAATTTTGGCTGCTCATTACAGTCATCTGGAAAGCTTAAAAAAACGCTCATGTCTGGAGAATTTGATTTAGTGGGTCTGGGGTGGGCCTGGACATTGGCATCTAAAAAAATACATGTGAATCTAATTTAAATGGGCAGTGGCCTAGTGGTTCGGAGCTCAGAATTGGAAGGTAGTAAGATCTAACTTTACTTACTCTATGTAATCTTCATTTTACTTATCCTGAAGAAGTGATACTATGATATCCACCTTAAAGCTGTATAGTGATAGTTGAGTGACTTAATGCATCTAGAGGCTAATCACCGGGGGAAGCACATTGGCAGTGCTATGGTTTACAGTTATAATACCTAGTGCCTAGCTCACCTGACACCGAGGCGAGTGCATTTTTGTATTGTTTCCACAATTCTTTCTGATCCTTTCCTTTCTGACCCAATGGTCTTCTGCTTCCTTCTCTCCATTCTTTGGCTTTGTTTCCTGTGCTTTTAGAGCTGTGGAGCCAAAAATGGGACAAGAATTTTCTTGTGCACAGTGTAGGCCCACTTTAGTTTTTCTAAATTCTGGTCAAAACTTTGTGCTCAGGGGTACTTTCTTTAGCTTCCAACACATTGAAATACGCTTGCATGTTTTTGCATGGCTAATTCCACTTCTGGTGGTGTTATGTTAGAATTCTTCTTGCATCCCCCGCTGCCTCTGAGCTCTTTCTTGGACTAGAAAAGGTGCTTATACTAACATTCTTGTCATTCTGGAATACCCTCCATTACCATACTTAATATTGTTGCTGATTTGATTGTCCTAATACAATGTATTTCCCCTCAGGACAGGGCCAATGTAGGTTCAACTCACCATTGGATTCTCAAAGATTAGTACAGTGATGGTCACATAGGAGAAATGCATTCAATACTTTAAAAATGTGAAAAGAAGTTTTAAAATGCTAAGAATTGTGATTCTATCTTTTTTGGTAGTAATCTTAGCTTGAAAAAAATGGATAAAAGTGAGTGTAAGGTCTTGCCAGTTGCCTTTGGACCCACAAACAGAGAAGTCCATATTATAAAAATATTTGGCTATACACTCCACAGAGACTAGGGAACTGGTGTGCACAGGTTCCAATTTTGTTTTAACTACTGCAAAACAGCTGGCTCTAGTCTGTGTCACTAAAGAGTCTCCAGTCTTTATCTCTCTCTGTGCATTTCTAAGGGTATGTCTACCCCAAGCAATAGATAGAAAGTTTTGCTATGCTGAAGATAATATTTATCACCCTTGGCTCTATTGCTAGGGAGAATTTGATTAGGTAAAGAGTTGTTATTCTTAACTTACTAACATAAATAAAGCCCAAATGCTGTGGAGTTAAGTCATGCAACTTTTTAAGGGGATTCGGAAACCAGTCTTTTGTTTCTGGAGAAACAGACGTATTTGCCATTTACCAATCTCAAGTTCTAATTCATAGCTGGCAAATGAACAGAAGACATTTTGTTTTACTTTATTGGAACTCTGAGAAAGAAACTGCAATATGATAAGTTTTAAAATAAAATAGACTCAGAAGAAAAACTGCAAATGGATAAAAATATTTCAATTAATGACAAGAGAAATTATTAGAGAAATAACTCCACTGAGATTAAAAGAAGTATTGTTATATACTAATAAGATGTTGTTACATTAGAATACCTGGGAGTGTAGAATTGTTTGTGGTACAGTCTCATTAAGGTAGAGCTGGAAATATCTATGTGTTTACCTTTGCTGTTTTCAGAAACCTTTGTGTTTATCTCAGTTTAATAATATTCTTTAGGCTACTGTTGATGAACTAAGAATACACTTTATTTTCCAACTCTTGGTGTGTACTGAATTTACCTTTGCCCTAGCAAAGAATTGGAGGGAAGATGTGCTTAATTTTGTTGTCAAAACTTTTTTCCTATGAAAATATTCATATAATAGAAGCTCTTAGACAGCTAGGGCTTTCAGTCCTGTTTCTTACTCTACCAGGATTTCACTAAGTTTAGAGTTAAGTTTCATTTCCCTTGTTTTAAAGATGTGGAAAATTACCTTGAAGACATTCAATGAAATGTCTCCTTAAAAGATATATTAAAAAGTGGAAGCTGTAATATTTAACAACTTAGTAAACCAGAAACATTGTATGGTATGTATTAGTTGGGATAGGCTGGTTTGCGTTGCAGTAACAAATAACCCTCAAATATCACTCACTAAAAACAAAGGTTTATTGCTAGCCACTGAGAGTTGACGGTGGTCTCTGTTTCCACATTGTTGTTGTCTTTTCTTGGTGATTCAGCTTCTCTTCTGAAACACTGCCATTTATTGTGGGAGAGGCAAGAGAGCATGTGACAATGTGCATGGTGTCTCTTAAAGCTGCTGATTGGAAATGACATTCATAACATCCATTCACTGGCCAAAGAAAACCACATGGCCGTACTTGAGCTCATCAGGATGAGGCAGTGACATCCTAATGGTAACTGACAGGAGTGTGGAAATAAATATCTGTGGATAGCCCTAAGACTTCAGGTACCCATAAGAGTCTCATTCACTCTCAGTTCCAAATTTAGTATCAAATATAATTATTAAAATATGTCTATTAGGCTTTGCTCTGTGCTCACCTAGAAAGCCTTTTATACAAGTGTATATAGGCTTGCCTCTTCAACCAGCACATGGTGCCTTGCCAGACCCTGTCTGCAGGGCAGTGATTACCCCTCTTGATGGTGCATACAATCCTAGAAGTGTGGACAGACTAAGGCTGTCAACCCAGGCAAAAAGTGAGCCAGAAGAATTAGTGAATGGCCATCATAAGCCAGCCTTAGCAGTGAAGCAGAGATGAATTCAATTGGTGGAAGAGAATAGGACATTTCATGAATAAAGATTCAAACTGACTGGATGTAATTTCTAATCGTGAAAATCCACAAAATCTTTGACAATCAGGAAAAGAGAAGTCAGATTTCTTCAAATGCTGTCCTAGATTGGAGTTTGCTATTTTTCTTAAATACAGACATTCCCTCTCCCCATTCATCCCTCCTCATGCCACTGTACATACCCCTCCCCACCCCTTCTTCAGCAGTTTGCAACCAGTAATCCTGCTTCTATTTTTAGTATTTTAAATCCTGGCTTCAAAAGTACTCAGGCAGTAGACTGAGAAGACCGTGGGAGTGTGGAGGATTAGCCTCAGGCAGCTGTATGACAGAGTAGTCTATTCACTCCAGATAAGAGTGCAGGAGGTTGAGATGTATAATTCATTTCACATCTATTTCTCTTCTAGACCCCTCCATGAATATAAAAAGGAGAAAGTTACTTCTCTCCCTGACACTCCTACCCTCCCATCCCTAATGCCTGCATTCTACCAGCACCTTTGATTTGTGCCCTTGGGATGTAGAAAGAGCCACGATTGAATGCTGTGATCCTGACGTGGAGCTGAATTTGGTCCACCCCATGCAACTGCATTATTGGAATTTTGCTTATGCTGCATCATAATCCAGCCTCACCTGGTGATGCATCAGCTGTACAGCACAGCACCCACACCTAGTGGGTGGGAGAATGACTTCCACATCCTTTAGCACCTTGGGAAACATCCTCAATCTTTCAACACACCACAGAGGAGTGACTCAGATGAGACACTTTACTTTATCAGCAGCCTTCAAAGACCTAACTGTAGTTCTCTGACTTTCCGCTTTGGCTGTCAAAATGCAAGGCACTGTGCTTTGATTGAATTAAAAGCAAGCCCTATCTTGGGTTGTAGAATTTGCCATTTATCTGATTTAAATTCACACCACTCCTCTGCTGGGATTTCTTCTCTTCCTGGGCACTGATTTGGTAAGAAGGACACATGGGCTTAATTATGTCTCGTGTAGGGGAACTCTGGGTTATATACTTATATTGAGTACTGTTGAATCCTTCTGTATTTAATTTCTTTAAAGGAGCAAATTAACCACTATATTAACTTTTTTTTTTTGACACTAAAACTTTATCAAGGGAGTAGAAGGGAACACATTTGCTTGGTCTCAGGTAGTGATGGCAGAAAGATAAATTCATTAGTGAACAAAAGTCTAAAATGAAGATAATCATGAAAACAAGTGGTCAAACTGTTTAATATGGGTAGTATGGCTTATTTGTAATTAAGAGAAACTTTAAGCTTAAATATTCTAAAATCCTATATATTCAATTACATGACTTGAGAGTGTTATAAAGGTGTGTTTAGTCATCTTTATTTTTTACTAGATTGTAAGCTCATGAAGGTATAAATTTTTATTAATATTTTAATCTAAATTATTATGACTTTTGTTTGATGAGGGAATACTCCTTCCAAAATACTCTTCTGGGGCAAGACCCACATTCTTGAGCGTACTCTTAGTCTTTGGAGTTTCTGGCTTATATCTCATGCGCAAATGCCTATTTTAAAGACAGTCAGGAATTCTGTTCCTTCAGTTACGTTACTAAAATTTAAACATCAAGACCATATGGTTCCCCCTACTCTCATATAACTTTTTATTTCAGGAGAAAATTCTAATCTACATTGAAGGAAAATCTTAGATAAAAATAACAAAAACTTACACAAAATTTTAGTGTGATTAGAAATATTTCTATACTCTTGACAAATGGCCTGCTTATTGAAATGAAATGGTAATAAAACAGCTAACACTTATGGACTGTTTCCTATGAGTCAGGTACTATTCCACATTCCAAATTACAAATCCTTAAAACATTCCCATTATGTAGATACTGTAATATCCTTACTTTACAAATGATAAAACTGAAGCAAGGAAAGGCTGGTTAATTCGACTATGATCTCACAATTGGTGACTGGCAGGTCAAGAATTAAAATTCAACAGAGTGAAGTCTGATAGACTAACATTATATTACCTCCTCATTATTACGTTACTCTAGACCAATCAAAGAAACACAGACAAATCTTTGATGCTCATTAAACATCAGTCACCTTTGATTTCCCTCATTAACATCTGAATTTATTTTTTTGAGGGTTAAGATTCTGAATTATTAGGTTTGGGCCTAAGGCAAGAACATAGATAAAAATACAAGTTATCTTCTTGCCTTTCTGAGGCAAAGCTTTTAGTAATAGGTGACATCGTGTGACATCATTTTTTTGTGGATATAGAAGCACTTGAACACCAATATATCAGCAAGGAAAATTTCTGATATATAAATAGAGACATTGGAAGTTGATCTACAGGCCAAAATGAGTGCTTGGTTTGTATCTTGATTTAACCGGTAACTTCAGAGCAAGGTTTCCCAGTTTCTTTAATATAAGGACTCATTTATCATGATTGAAATATTTTAGGGTGTATGACATATGATAATAATTGAGTTTTTAAATTATCTGTGGATTAAAAAATATAGAATTACATAATTTCTGCAACTTCTAAGAAAAGTTGACTATTAATTTATGGAGATTAAAGTGATTACGGGAGTCAAAAAAACTGATCTTTCAGGAACTCTAGAGAGAAAGCTGGAAGAACTAGAGTATTGTGGTCAGGGTAAGGTGATTTCAGTGCAGGCATAGGCTAGGCTACTAGTGACCACTGGAGAATGTGGCTGAAGTGCAGAAAGATCACTAGAAAGGAGGGATGGATTCAGGTCTCTTGGCGTCTGGAGCCTGCACCATTGGGAGAGGACCTTCTTTGAAAAATAGAATACAAATTACAAACACAAATGACAAGGTAGCTCCTAAGGCCTTGGACAGGGTGTATGCAAATGAGGTATGACCCTGAAGCTTCAGCTTTATTAGTTTTAAGGTAAATACACCCTGAAGATTAAGAGCTTGGAAATGAGCCTCCATTGAGGATGCCAAAGTCACCTGTCAGGGCTCCAGCCTTTGAAGTAGAAAGGCAATCTGAGAACCAAGTGCCAAAGCCTTCTGTGAACAAGGGGGCATGAATGAATGGGAGGTCTCTACAGGGAAAGGACAAGGAAGGGCAAGAAGATGGTTGTAGCTAATGTCTATTGTGTGCTTAGTATATGTCAGACACCTTTCAAAACACTATTAATTTACTTAATCTTCGTAACAGACAACAAGCAGATGCTTTTATTTTACATATCAGAAACAAGTATGGAGAGGAGATTTCATAACTTGTCTGTGACTAGGAAAATGCTGAGTAGGGCCCTGATACCAGCCTTCTGGGTCCTCTCCTTAACAACCATATATGCCAACCATAATATAACTGAATGGACAAGCCTAGAAGAAAGAGAATATTAACCACAGAGGTAGAGGACTAAACTTTTACTTTTTTTTTTAAACTTTTTTATAGATTGCAATGGGGAACAAGAGGGAAATTACCTTAAAATGTATCAGAATGAAAGAAAGAGCCATCTCCTTAAGTCTGCTCTCTGATTTTCACACCACCTCACAGCACAGATTGGAACTTAGTTATTTATTCATTTTGGCATTGCACGGACAAAGTTGTTTTTTACTTGCTTCCCTTTAGTGAGAGAAAAGTTAAGAGAATCACCTTGGATGTCTTTGGATGGACTAATAATTTTTGAGGCACTGGAAAAATCTTCTCATTTTCCCAGGATGAAAGTGCAGGGAGATGTAGATTTTCCCTGGGATATAAATATTGTGTCTACAATTAGTAGGACAGGCAGGCAGGTCTATCGTTGAGAAAGTGAATAATGACGTTACACCTTTTCTGTGTTGATTCTGCATCATCCAGGTGGGCATAAATGCCACAATCAACATGTATTCTTCTAGGTGGGATCCGGAGGGAAATTGCGTGCACGCGCGTGCACATACACACACACACACACACACACACAGAGAAGAGAAACAAGCGATATGATCCCAGAAATAGATATTGGAGAGAAGCGGTCACAAGCCAAAGTGCTGGCAGTGACCAGAAGCTGGAAAAAGTGAGGAATGGATTCTCCCTTAAAGCCTCTGGAGAAAGCATGGTCCGGCTGACAGACCCTGTGACTTTGGTTCAATGAAAACTGATTTCAGACTTCAGAACTGCGAGAAAATAAGGTTCTGTTGTTTTAAGTCACCAAGTTTGTGGTAATTTGTTACAGGGGCTACGGGAAGTTAATACACCGTTCCTGTCAAAGGCTCAGCCTTGGAGGAGGGGTCATTCTATGCACCGTGACCCGTTTGGGGACCTGGATCTGTGGAGGGCTGCCTTATCTGTCAGACTGATAGAGCCACTTGTCAACAGCCTTGTCCATCCTGTTGGTGAGGCTACTTGTCCAGAGCTGTACTGCGTGCCAAAACAACAACAAAAAGGTGGAACAGAAGTTAAATCAATCAGGCCCCTTGCTCTGACTGCTCAGATATGGAAGCATGACCGTCCCCTCTTGACTGTAGTTGTGTGGTCTTGGGAAGACTACCTTCTCTTCCTGTTTTTCCACGTCACACAAATAAGTGAGGAGGACATGGGACCGATGTGGCCCCGAGTCTGCTCCTTCCCGCTGTGCTGGGCTGTTCTCTAGTGCTCGTCCTGCCAATGAGACAGGTGAAAGCTCAGGCTGGTTAATCAGGAACTAAAAGATATATGACATATGGGCACTTCAAGTTTATGGAGACATTCATCAGCGTTCCATTTGTAATTCTAATTTTGACTCAAGTGGCGAAAACAATTTCCTCAAAAAGATTATTCACATGTTGGGGGCTGAATGATGCTGTGAATTTTTTGCTTAGTGCCCTGCCCTCCTTTTCATTTTTCATTACAAATGAATTTTCAGAGATACTCTGTTTCCTTCTTAAATTTCTCTGTTAGTCAAAGAACTGTGTTCAAAGAACTCCCTTACGCTAGCAAGTAACATCAATTGTGACTCAAAATAATACTTTAATCTGAGGCTGAGACACTGGCTTTCTGTTTTAACTTGCCCTATCTGCCACTCAACCAAATACTCTTTCTGGAGGTCACTTAGCCTCTTTTTAATTGTTTCTATTCCCATTAACGCTACGGAATAGAAACTTTCTGATCTGTCTGGTGGGCATTTTGGTTTGGGTAAGTTAAGATTTGGGAATTTATTTGGATGGAATAAGATGCTGGCTAAAACTCAAGGTAAACATTTTGCTGATGCTTTGAACCTTAGAACTGAAAAAGTTTATACTAACTGGTTTCCCTAGGGAGTGGGGATTGAGAAAACCACAGAAAAAAGTTATTCTTGGAAACTCTGCTGCCAGGCAAATGCCACAGGGTGAGGGCCCAGAAAAGCTAGTTTCTCCTCCCATTGCTAAAGGGTGAGCTCGTTCTGACTGGAAATGCTTGGTCAGGTTTTAGAATCCTTGAGGCTGACTGAGAGGGTGAGGAGGAGGCTGGGCACAGAGGAAGATGACCGGAATGACTCTGGGAATTCAATCCCAGAACAGCTGCCCAGTGCAGGTCTTCTCTCAAACACAGCGACTTCCTGGAAGCCGTCTCTGCATTTGATGCACGGTTCTTGCGTATCTTTTCTACCAGGAAATATAGAGACCACTTGAAGACTCTATCTGTCCTCACGTTTCTGCTTGAAATAGACTCTGCTGGTGTGGGATTAAAGACAATTTTTAACTCAAGATCTGGGATAAAAATTCAAGTATTATAATGTACCTGATAATAGTAAAAATATTAAGGAAGTATAGTGTAATTCTTAGTAATTACAAAGACACCTTTCCTTCAGAGCCCAGTGGAGTCAGTGGCCATTTTCATTGTCTTTGTCTTGTCTCTGAGAGATGTTACAGAGCAAGTTTGTGTTCTGATTAGGAAAAACTGCAGTTTAGTAAGATGATATATTTGCTATTCAACAAGTCAAGTCATACTAAAAGCCTTATGTTTTTACACAATGTGAAGAAAGAGATCAAGGTAAAAATCATGATGATAAAATGTGCCATTTCTGAAAACCCAGAGTGGTACAAAAAGGTCAAACATCTAAGTTCAAACCTCCTTTGGAGTGGAACTTCTAGTATAAGGGCAGCAGATTGCTTGAGAAGAGACACTGATTTTCCCAGGCAGAGGAGTAAGTTGTAGACAGTGGATTGTCCACTATTGGAAAATCTTCTCCAACATATTAGGTGCAGATGGGTTAGCCCTTAGGATCCAATATACAGCATCATATACAAACACATGGTAAATGCGCATTGCCACATCACCCTCAGCCATTTATCTTTGAATGATCCCATCCCAAATCCAATATCTGATGTTTTAGAAATGTTTCAGTTACATCATAATGTTCTTACTCAATATATATTTAAAATCTTTCCTTTAATGTACTCTACTGGTTTGGAGTTTCCTGTGATGCCTTTCCAAAGTGGACAAGTTTTCAGAGGCTTTGGCGCTGAGTTGCAATGAATGGGAAAATGCCCAAATGTTTTTAGATACTAAGGAACTGGACTGGAGGATGAAAAAGAAGAGAGATCACTGATGAAGCTACCCAGTTAGCCAAGGAAGGTAGAATAATGGGGGACAGAGGCTAAAAATTCAATCTGGAGAAAAAGAAAAAAAAAAGTTAAAAGGCAAGCTGAGTGGAATCCTATAGAAAAATGAGCCATACCCATGCACCTCAAGGTCAGTAACCCACGTGGGGAGAAGACAATGAATAGTTGAATGGATTTATTTGAAATAGTATGGATGTAATTAAACAGTAATGCATTTACTATTTTGTGTATACATTATATGTGTGCTGCACATGGGCACTGTGGAATCCATAACGCTCTGTGAGCTTAATAAGATATAATAGCAAAAGTGTGTGGTATTGCAACAAATCAGAAGCAAAAAAGAAAAACAATCATAAGGGAATAGTGAAAGTTGTTAAGTTTCTTTTTGAAGTACAGATACTATGATCAGGTTTATGAGATGAGAGAAGACATCTGTGCTAACTGCACCAGAGTCTTGTAACTTCATGACTTCACATTGTATGATCAGGAAATCTTAAAAAAAAAAAAAAGAGTAGCATTACTAGCTACTCACTCTCTGTTTCAGAAAATTCTTGAAAAACAAGGTGGCAATAATTGCTCAGGAGAGGTGAAAGTTTTCCACAATTCAAATAGGAGGAAGAAGAGGACATGTGGGAGTAATTACTGGATTAAGATCACTGAAAGAAGAGGGTGTCCTAAAGGTTGGGACCCTTGGTTGATACATTTTTTATATGGAAAATTCTTAAGTGATTGCCAATAGCTAACCTTCAGAATGTGCAGTGCTTTACGGGAGCCATACATCTGCTGGTACGAAGGGCACAGGGGAATATTACTCTCAAATTCATCTCAAACCACTCACAATTACCTGAAGCCCTTCACTGCCTAGATGAAGAAAGAGTTACTTGGGGTCCCTGACTATCTTTAATACCTTATCTACATCCTGAGGGTGAGAGAGAGAGAGGAATTCTCGTATCTTGAAGTCTGATTGTTTAATATGCAAAGGGAGACGTAGATAAGAGTTGAAGACTGGAAGGACATACCCAGGGCTAGGAATACACTTGACCCTTTTCCCGCCCACACAGCATGGCTGCCAGTTTAATCACTACTTGACTAAATGGTAGAAAGCAATTATATTAAGTGCTCAGTTCAATCACTTTGCATCCATGCACAGACCCATGGGATTTTTCTTACATATTTCATCACACATAGTGTTCACAACTCTCTGCCTTGCAGATATATGTTTCCTGCAAGGATATGTAGGTGATTTTCTGACTCAAATTCTGGATGGTTAAATTCATTTCTGTTGTTCTGTATTTCTGCTGTTTGCTTTTTTAAAAGGGCAAGGTCAGCTCAGGTTTTACATACTATAGGAAGTTTGTTTTTTCCATTAGGGAAATCAAGACTACATCTTTGAGGGACTAGAAGTTATAGGGAACTCATTCCCACCAACTCCCCTTCTTGGGGATCTCATTTCAGTGAGTAAAACCTAAGGTCAATTGATTATTAAAAACATAATAATAATCGTAATCCACACTTTTATTGCTCTTATGTTCAATGGCTTCATTTTGTGCCCAGCTCCAGAATGTGCCCTTCTCCTACCCCATATCAAGCGGATTTGCAAATTCACACAATTGGCCCGAAGGACAGAGTAATCAATGACTCAGTATAAACCTGTCACCACTTCTGGAAAATAAAATTCATGAATGCATTCCTTATTCAAATTTGGTAGCATTTTATAGGGAGGAGATCAGCATATTATCTGAGAAAAGATTCATGCCACATTTTGTTTAAAAATGTGTTTCATTATTTCACAGTCGCACTTCAGTAGGCCAGGCTATCTAATGACTCCTTCACCTCTGCTTTACAGAGAAACAGAATGAATTATTCACGGGAGCATTAGGAAAAAGTGGCCTAAATTTTGAGTAAATCGAGTGTTAGTTACCTTCTTAGACACACCTGTAGGAAGAGCATATGCTCATTCTTCTCCCAGAAACATTTTTCTCAACCTTCTCTCCCCACCAATTCATCCAGGCAAACCTCATTCTTCGGTTTCAACCGACACACAACTTTATCTGGGAGGATTTCCCTCTCCTTCCTATACCAACACTGAGTCACTTGATCATCTTCTTTCTATAGAATTCTGTGCTCTTCCTCCCCATCACATTTACCATACTGCATTGTAATCATCTGATTACTTATTTGCATCTTTATTCATAAGTTACAGGGGAACAGTTCTCATTCAATCTCCATCCCTCAATCCAATGCTTAAAAATAATAGATGGTCTAAGGAAATCCTGAACAAATAATAGGTATCATTAAAAAATTACTATAGGCCAGCTACTGTTCTAAATGTTTTAAACATATTAACTCATTTAAACTCTTCAGCAACTCCATGACGTGTGTATCATTAACATTCCCATGTTACTGATTGAGAAAAATAAGGCACAGAGTAGTTTCATAATGTATCTGACATCTCTTAGCTATTAAATAGAGCAGGTTGCAAAAGGAAAAGGTACAGGTAGGCAAAAAATAGCAAGTGTGGATTACATATTCAATAAACACAAAATGGATTATTCAAATTATCTAACAACCAAAATTTGGAGAGCTTGAAAGGTATATTTGTATGAAATATCATAATACATTGTACTTCACAAACTGTATATTTGGATTGGTATTTGGAATTTTATGCACTATCACATTTATATATTAAGTCCTTCAGATTTACTTTTTTTTCCCCCATGCAAATAAGGCCAATCAACCAAACCATTTCATCCCCAGTTCAGGCTCAAATCAGCAGTCATAAACTCTTAAGCGTTAAGTTATGTTATTTTTGAGAGCTGGGTGTGACATGTCCTAGATTTCAAAAGTTGATGCTGCAGAGAACCAAACAAATGTCTGAATGAAAACCCATATATAGGACATAAACATTAAGGAAGAAAGGGGAGGGGCAGAGGCATGTGATTAGAATCAGATCTGGACTACTGCCACCTAGTGATCTGAGTCAACCATCTGCCCCTCACACTCACAGAATAAATGTTTGCTGTGGCTTTTTTCCCCCTCACTAGCCTAGTAACAAATTGTTCCTGCAATATTTTAAGGCCACTCACCCATGTTTAAAACAATAATAATAAATAAGACGGACAGGTAAGATTAGGAAAGAGAGAAATGAGGGAAAACAACAGAGGAAACATCAGTAGAAGGCAGACATACCAGAATGGTCTATAAATGAGATGGAGAGAAGTAATGAGCAGATCAAAAGCAGTGGAAATTAAAAAAAATAAAAGACAGATAATAAGAGAAAATGGAAATACTGGTACAAAGATAAGGCAGCATGAAGAAGAAAAAAAACTTTAAGCACGAAACAGAAAACAATAAAACCTTGCTATCTGTGAAATAGTAAAATCACCAAACATAAAAGGACAGAGGGAAAACACCAGTGGAGATAAAGAACGGCAGATTAAAGAAAGCAGATGAACTAGGAGATTAGTTTTAGAGTAGGGGGGTTGAGTTTTTTTAAATAATAAAATCAGAGTGCCATATTATTTTATTCTGGATAATCAAAGGAGTGTAAGGTTGGAATGTTTTTCTATTTAATATAATTGGGAGTATCCAGTATCCTAGATGTGCAAGTCATTTCTCTTCCCATTTTTTTCCTTCTGTGCAATATCAATGGTCTTTTTTAAAAATATATTTTTTTGCTTCCTTAAAATAGTTTTAATTACCTCTGCTCCCTTGAGATGATTTCCAAGTTGCACCTGGAATTATGTGGATGTAATGTGTCCCAAATTGAGTATTTGTTCAGGGAATTTCATTATTATACCATTCTTTGTAACCATATTGAGAAGCCACACCTTAGGGATACATATTCAGCTGATTATTGATATTCCAGTATCCTCATAATTCAAATCAGAGTCCCCCAAATATAAAACAATAACTAAAGCAGCAGCAACAATAATAATACCTAATATGTATCTGATTTCATGTTTTCGTTTTCAATTAAAGTATAGTTGATGCACAATATTACATGTTGCAGGTGTATAACCCAGTGATTCAACATTTTTATAGATTTTACTCCATAAAAAGTTATATAATATTGGCTATATTTCCTGTACTGTACATTATATCCTTGTAACTTACTTATTATACTGAGTAGTTTGTACCTCTTAATCTTAGTCAACCTATCTTGCCCCTCCCCTCTTTCCTTTCCCCACTGGTAACCACCAGTTTGTTTTCTGTAGCTCTAAGTCTATTTCTATTTTGTTATATTCATTCATTTGCTTTATTTTATAGATTAAACATATAAGTTAAAACATACCATATTTGTGTTTCTCTGACTTATTTCACTAGGCATAATACCCTCCAGATTTACCTATGTTGTCCCAAGTGGCAAATTTTCATTTTTATGGCCAAGTAATATTCCATCACACACACACACACACACACACACACACACACACACACACACACACACACACACACACACACACACACTCCAGTATGTGTGTGTATGCCACTTCTTCTTTATACATTTCATGTTTTAAAAAGCACTTTAACAGACATAATCTTCTTTTATTCACTGAACAATAACTTTTGTAAGACAGGGCTGGTATTATCATCCCATTTGAGAGATAAGACATTTGAGCTCTGAAATGTGTATGAACTTCCTCAAGGCAATCAGCAAGTGAGTACATTGTCATCTGACTCTAGCCTTGGCAAATATCTTTTCACCAATAATCTTATTCTCTTTGAAAGAAGGAAGACCTACTTTCCCTTGTTCCAAAGTTTAACAATGGAGCAGTGAAAAGTTTGAAGACGGTATGGACAAAGCTTGGAAGTTGTTATTATTCCCCTTCTTAACGGGAATTCCTTTGGAAAGGGATTGTTTTCTTCTCCCTGAGTGACCTTATGCATTTAAAATTTTCTGGCCAGGCTGTAAAGGAATTTATTGAGAGGTCCTTACCTTAAAGGCTTTCCAGCTTCTTCTATGGCTTCTTCTTCTTCCATTTCCAGATTCTCTTGTGTATTTCCATGCTGCAAGGATTACTTCCTTTGATGATATACATGAATTCACCTACAAATTAAAAAAACATCAAGACTATCAATCCTTTTGAATGTTTCATCTGTGCAAAGTACTGCACAGAGTCCTACTGGGTATAGAAAGATAAGTAGGATACTGCCTCTGCTCTCAAGAAGCTTTCCATTTATAAATATTATCAAGTATTGAAACTGTACTTTGGAAAGATATCCATTCATTTATCTATTCAATAAATTACCTCGTGTAAACTATGTATCAGATCCTATGTCTAGGCACTGAGGATACAAGGCAGACACCATCTTGCTCTCATGGGGCTTACAGTTTGGGGAAGTACGCCATGAATATTACTTTTGCTTCTACACTATGACAGCTGCCCATAATTGGCTATGGATAAGTCCAACTATTTCTCAGGCTTAACTTTCTTCTATTTAAGATCAGAACAGTCCTATAGCAGCTCTTTTGAGTGGTGTACATCTTTGTAAATTCTACATTTGAAATCTAGGACATTTACTTTTGGTTTTCAAAAAGGAGTATAGCTTGGCTTCTAACAATATGTTGTCAACCTGAACTGGGAAAAAACTGACCTAGTGCATGAAATTTAACTAAAACGGAAGGAAACATTGTAGTGATATAAATTGTAGGTAAATATCTGGACAGTTCAACGTGGTTTTCATAGACTCAATGGTTTTTAGAGCTGTAAAATTTAGTCTAGTGGTCAAACTGTGTAGATCAGAAAACTGTTGTGTAGATAGAAGGTAAGGGGAGAGGCAAAGAGACAAATTAGGAGGACTTCCCAGCAATCCAGGCAAGAGGAATTAATGGCCCACCTTGGCTGGCAGCTGTGAAATTGAGAAAGAAGGGATTAAAAACAAGAGATTATGGAGGTAAAATCTGCAGTAACTGCAATTGATTGGGAGAAACAAAAGAGAGGACATGAGACTACTCTGAGATTTTTGAGCCTGGTACCATTACTAGAAATATAGACCACGGAATGAGAAGTTATGTGAGAATAAATTACAGGTAGATAGGAACTACATTGTCATGGGACCCAAAACTTAAAAATAATATAAATAATTCAACAGAATGTCCTGACTGAATCTAAGCAGGGATTGGGATTAAAGGGCCAGAGACCCTATTCTCTGCCCACTGAAAGTTCTTGGGTACATGTTGATAAGTATGTGAGCTTTCTGGGGTTTTGGCTGAAGAGGAAGATGCTGATGAAAATGCACTTGGAAAAGAGAAATGGAGGAAACAGGGTTTTCTCCTCAGTCATGCTGCCTGGGCTACGTTGATTATTGATAGAAAGAGGCCAAGCTAAGACCATAAATAAAGGCAAATAGGAAGAGGAAAGAGAAAAAGAAGGGGAATCTTCATCACAGCAGAAATACTAATCAGCCCATGTGAGACTGACCCTGGGGATTCTCGGAAGTATTTGGGTGGGTAAAGGGGAGCTCTCTTTGGAGATGGAGCTCTACCATTAATGGATGGGGACAGGAACTAGGAAATATAAATTATTATTATTAATATGACTTTTTTGTATAATAGGTTGATGAGGCTTTGAGGTATCTGAGTTATAGATAACAAGAGCCTCTGAAAGTTAAACTATTAAATCAACACAGAATGTATCAGAAAAGAGATATAAAAAATGGATTCCCTAACCAATTGGACTGAGATTTAACTTTATATTTCTAAAGAAACAGGTTAATTTAAAAAGAGATTCATCACCCATGGAAGCCTAGAGGGGGTTACTGATAACTTCCAATTATTGAGTGCTTACTCAGTGTGAGAAATTGTGCTAAATATTTTATATAATTATTTTATTAAACCTTGTAACAGTCCTCAAAGGTAGATTATAATATCTCTTTTTTTTCAGACTCAAAATTTCTTACTCTTAAGGGCTATGCAAGACAGAAGAAGTATAAGTCAATATATTTCAAGTATTAGGGTTCCATCATCAAAATTATCCTTCTTATGAAGATGGATATGTTAGCATATTTGGGCCTGAATACACTATGTATTGAATCATCTGACTGTGCCCCCTCGTTCTATTCTGTGGTCATCAAGCAACTTTCTGAATATCATTTGGCTTCTCATGTAGGTCTCCTAGCCCTTGACTGGCTGAACACAACTCTTCCATATACTATGGTGTTTATACCTGTCTCTGAAAATTATTTGGTGTTATGGATATGGTGAATGCAGGAGTTGATTCCACCTGGGAGCACAAACCTATTCTTAGTCTGTTTAAAAAATCACTGAGGACCAAGGTAATGTCACCTCATGAGGACTTTGTAAACCAAATGATATTTTTATTCATTCATTTGCTTGTCCATTTGTTATTCTGAGTGACTACTATGTGACAGATACTCTGTGAGTCACTGGAGATACAGTGCAATGATAAGATAGGTATCTTTCTTGTCCTCAAGACCTAGTATGCTAGTAGGAAGCACAAACATCAAACAAATCACTGTACAACTAAAACAAATAAAAGTTTTACAATTGTTGTAAGCCTTATAAAGAATTTCAGGGTATAATGAATGTGTGTAATGAATGACCTTACCTGATGAAATTTCTTTGAACTGTTTTCTTAGACTTTACTAGATTTTTTGGAGAGGTTGAGTTTTTTAGGGTTTTTTTTTAAAGTATTTTTTAAAAAACATTTTTGTTGGGGGGGGGTAATTAGGCTTATTTATTTATTTTTAGAGGAGGTACTGGGGATTGAACCCAGGAACTCATGCATGCTAATGTGCTCTACCACTTGAGCTATACCCTTCCCTGTGATGTTGAGTTTTTAATTGGTAGGATAGTAAATTTAAAATTATCAGCAAGTGGTCTAAAATATGTTCCTGGAAGTTGGGAGAGAGAGAGAGAGCTAGAAAATAGTGTTGGTAGTTAAAATGGTGAGAGTGGATAAAAGCAGATGCAAAGAGGAAAAGACAGAGCCCTTGGACACTTATACTTAGAGGTAAGAAGAAACTGAGGAATTGAGAAGAGTAAAAAAGTTAGAAAAGCAATCAGAAAGGAAGGAATGTAAGCATAGTTTAATATCACAATATTCAAGGGTAGGATATGGTTTTAAAAAGGCAGGAAAAACTATCAGGAACAAAAGCTATGGGCAAGTGAAACAGATTGAGGGCAGGAATTAAAGGTTATGGCAGCAAATATAAATGAGCCATAATATATCATTCTGTCCTTCTTTTTCATACATGAAAGGATTCCTGATTCTTAGCTGGATACAGTATTGGCCGGTTAAAGGATTACACATATCCTCACCCTTTTGGCATCTCAGTGTGATCACGTGACTAGATCTGACCAATGAGATGAGAAGTGTTGCATAGAACCTCAGGTAAGTATCCTTAAAATAGAGATGGCATTTCTTTCTTATTCTCTTCATTTACCTATTTGCTTGGGATGTTGGTGTGATGCTTGGAGATACAGCAATTGTGTTGAGCCCTAGAAGCTGGGAGCCACATCTGAGGTGGCCACATCTTAGGTGTCATAGGGAGCTTGAAGGGATCCTACATCTTTTCCCTATTTTCTCCATCTTAAATGAAGGAGTTAGCTTTGGATAGAAGTGAGGGCATGTATAGAATCTTTAAGATTCAAGTAATGATGAAATATTGTAGAAGACAACTGTTCCTCCATTTTTCTGACCAAATAATGATGACATTTTCTGTTTTCCTTGATTTTACGAAAGATAATAGAGATCATTTAAAAATAGCTTTAGTCTTGCTCTGCAGTTTATTATTTAGTTTTTGAAAGTAAGGGTTCTACTTTTCTCATTTCTTTATTTCTCCATGGTGTCTAGCAGAGGTCACATCAGATGGTATAAACTCATGTCTATTCCACATGACCATGACTCCTGGGTCATAGCTGAACCGACTGGGGTGAGGGGTTGGGAAACCTGACTCAAGTTGGTGCAATCATATTGGCTCTTTCAGGATCTTGGAACTGGGATTCAGACATGCCTGTTACTTGAATGAGTGTACTGGGGAGGTATAGGGCAACAACTGTCTTGTATATATGTAGACAAACAAAGACAACAGATCTGGGGAGAGAAAGTGATAAACCAGCCACGCAGAAGAAAGAACATGTGTTCCTTGGGATAGAGAGGGGGACAGAGATAGAGATAGATTGAGAATGAAGGAGGGAGGGAGAGAGAATAAGGATGGGAAACTGGCAAAATAACTGCTTTGCTTTATGATAGCTTTTTGATCTGCCCCCTCCAGGCCCTGAGAGCTTCCTGCACTTCCAGACGCCCTCACTCAAGATATTCTGAAGAGTATCTGTAACCTGCACAACAAAAAAGATCTTTATCCAAGATAATTATCCCCTGCCATTCCACAGAGATCTTCCAAGGGAAAACAATAAGTCCACTTAACCCAATGGTCTGATTTCTGTTTTGTTACAGTTGCTAGTGGTCCAGAGGCATGTTTTGAAGATTCTACGGGAGACACAGAGATACAGGACTATGTAGACAGTTGGAAACTGTCTGGCACCTGGGGCTGGAGTTAGCAGTGATGATAGAACTGGTGAGAGTGGACAAGATGGTCGATTACTAATTTTCCAAGCTCAAACACAAACAGTCAAAGCATTCTGAAAAGAAAAAAAAAATTAGGCGCATTCCTAAATTTAAAATAATTATAATCTAGGCAGAGAAGTGAAATACATACATGTACATTTAGGTTAAAAGACAGAGCAATAACAGAAGAGCTAAGTGAGTGCTATAGATTAAAGCATTATAAGATTCAAAGGAGACAGCTATTAGTGCTGGGCTGTTGTTTTCAGGTAGTAGAGAGGTCAGGTTGATTTAGGCTGGGGAGAACAAGCTGGCATTCATAATGGAAAGTGCAACCAACTTGAGGTCAGCTTTTCCACTGAGTAGTTACATGATCATGAGAAGTCACTTTACATTTCCACCTCCACTGCAATTTCCTCCTCTGTAAATAAAGGCTTTGTGTTGGATTCATTAATTCATTCAGAACACCCCATTTTTAAGTGTCTACTATAATGCACAGAGCTAGGAATATTAAATAAATAAACACAGTCTTTATTCTCAAGAAACTTATAGTTTAGGAGGGGAGATTTAAGTGCAAATAAATAAGTCCTCTGAAAAGATAATCACTATGATGTAGTTATGAACAAAGAACTGTGGGAGGTACCTAAGCTACCTACAGGTAAGGAAACACTCCATTGACACCAGTTTTGGATGAGTGGGAGTTGTTAGATGAATCAGATAATGATGGAACCCTCCAGACAGGGAAGAATTGCCTAGATCTTTGCTAATGTCTCTGGTAGCATTAATATTTTATATTTCTTTGCCTCTGCCTTGTTGGGGAGAGTAAGAGGTGGGTGAACAAAAGTCGGGTGGGAGGATGGATATGAATTAATGAAGAGAAGATGGAACGAAGTAATTTCCTGGACTTCTTCAAACTCCTAATATATATTCAAAGCGAATTCCATGAAGAAGAACACATGAGAAAGAAGGTAAGTAAAACCTTTGCCTCCTCTCAACTTCTGTCATACACAAGGTCTTAGAGATGCAAAAGTGGTGTGATAGAATTCATGTTCCTTGTAGACATTTATTATGCTCATCCAGAGGCAGTATGTGTACTGTTTCAGAACTTGAGCTTTAAAGACAGAGCACTCAAGTTCACATCCCAACTTTCCCACTTATTAGTTGTGAGAACCTAAAGAAGTTCAGCTCTTTTGGGCCTTAAGTTTTCTTAACTGTAAAATGGAAATAATAACAATAGCTACTTCCTGTTGTGAGAATTAAACAGGTTAAACATAGAAAGGGCTTAGAACTAGCCCAGCACACAAAAGCATCAAAGTATTTGCTATTATTAGTTGCTATTCCACAGTGTCCACCACTGAAGATGAGGGGAGGCATTGGTGACATGCCTCCTTGGTGAGGAACCTGATGATGTTTCCCTGTCTATGGCCTTCAATGAAGATGGCTTACAATCCATTTATTTAGTTGTGATACAAAGTGTGTTAAATGAGGCCCTATTCTAGGCACTGTGGGTCATATAAAGGGAAAAATAAGCCATGCAGTACCATAATTCTAAAATAGGGCTGTATGAGTTATATATCAAGTGAGTTCAGAGGAGGCAGATGTTACTGTTGCCTGGGACATCCAGGGAAGATTTCCTGGGTGGCATCGGAAGTGTGCAATGACAGACATCACTTCCGAGATGGGAGTTAGCACTTGCCTCAGCTGGTTTTCTGCACTCTTTGCATTCACAAGCCTTTCTTCCTTCCCCTCTGTGCTTTTTAGAGCAAAATCTGAGCCAACCGACCCAGGATGCTGGAGGAGAGTCAAGGCTGGGAAAGTACCGTGGACTGTGTTAGCAATCAAAAGAAAAGATATTTTTAAACAAAAGCAGTTTTCTAAGCTTCCATGAAAAGAAACAAAAGGCTTTTCTAAAATGAATCCTGGTTAGAAACTGTTCTTCTTGTTCTGTGACTTTTATGTCACTGGGACAAGTCGGCACTTAGAAATGGTTATTTTCCTGTCTACATCCCCCATGTAGATACTTCTCTCGAGCATGACATAGAGCGTTGGTGTTCAGTCCCATGCTCTGCTCCCCCTCCAATGGCAGTGACTTGCAAAAACAATAAAGGTATCTTTGCTCGGTCTTGCTCTCTCTTGATGATACTGCAGGCACAACCTGTGTGGGGAAACAATCTCCTGGATCATACTGAAGGTTCGCACAGATGGAGCATCAGTGGAAGGAGTTGCCAACTACTTCCCTGCCAACTTGTTAGTGCTGGAGACATTATGCTCTTGTTTTGCCAGTTTAACAGAGGATCAGTCGTAAAGATTCTCTGTAGGCTTAGCAACATAATTATTATCTATGGTCTCTGCATTAACTGTGAGAAAACATCGTGGTCTGAATCTGCCTAGTTTCAAATGCCAAATGGTGCCCACATTCAGCCCACAACTGAACCTGGAAACTCAATGCACCCTCAGCATCACTACTGCTGTCACCATTGCGGTATTAAACATACTTTTGCCCAAGTCATGATGTTTAACCCTTGCTGGACTGCTTCTGTGTGTAAGCTTTGTTGCCTCCGTTTCCTGGGCCCTTTCTCACCCCAGTGTCCTTGCAATTCAAAACTATTAAAAAGGTAAAAATCTATGTCACACTGAGGTTTGATACTTGGTCCAGAAGTGCCAAGCCCCTGCAGATTTGGAAAACAAACTCCTTAACAGATGGGCCACATAAAGTTTACAACATGTGCAGTGTGGGAGGTAGTATGGCTCTGGGCGAGAAACAGAAGACTGGAAATTTGGGAGCTCAGAGTTTTTGAATTTGCTTTTGTTTTATGCTTGTAGGCAGATCACATAAGCTTATAGTTTTCATTTCTCTCACATGACCTGATATCTTAACCTTTTAAGTGAGTGAATAATAAAAAAGGCATTTTTTTCCCTACTATGACATAGCAGCAAAATGTTTATTGCTACCACTAGGATTATGTGCAACTAATATCAAATTGTTAATAAAATGTGGCTGCAGGATCTAGAAAAACCCACCATGTAATTTTAGCTCTGAGGTATAATTCTCTTTCAGTGAGTTACTGTCAGTGAGGAAAAGGATGTTGCCAGCCTTCGACAAATCATTGGCAAATGACTGGATTGTGATTTCTGCAACTGAATTTCCAATGTGCCTCTTACCTAAGAGATGGCAGACAATTTTTAGAACCAAGTTTTTATGATATGAATTTGATAACAGTCTAATAACAAAGGTTCTCAAACATGGATGATCATCAGTTTTGTTCAGGGGAACTATTCAAAAATATGAATGTCTAAGACTACCATATGCCCGTTGATAGGGAATTTCTGGAAGGAGAGTGAAGAAATCTATATTTTGAAAAAGTTTCCTAAATGATTCCAGTGACCAGTCATACCTTGGATCTGTCACAATGCATAAAAGTAAATTTAAAAAGTTTTGACTAAACTGAGGTTGACTGAAATTCCAAAACCAAGAAAGAAACACAGGAGTTGTCATTTAAGAGGACAGGGGATTGGCTTAGGAGAAGATGGAAGACAGAGACAATATTGCCAAGAAGAGGAATCCACAGCTCAGCCACAGGGGAGCAGAAAGCAGGCCATTGAGAGTAATCGTCCCAAAGGTGAGGGCAGAAAGAGAAATTAGCAGCGTAAGTAGAGGAAGATCTCTTCAGAGAGTTTAAATATATGTGCTGCCTCTCTCACAGAACTTTTTACATTTTGTTACCATTTTTGCAATGTCTCCTCTTTCTAATCCATTTTCCAATCTTAATTTACAATGCTCCTTTTTTATTAAAGCAGCTAAATAATTTTATTTATTTTTTACTGAAGTATAGCCAGTTTACAATGTTGTGTCAATTTCTGGTGTACAGCATGTTTCCATCATCCATATACATACATATATTCCTTTTCATGTTCTTTTTCATTATAGATTACTACAAGACATTAAATATAGTTCCCTGTGCTATATAATAGAAATTTGTTATTTATCTATTTTATATGTATTAGTTAGTATTTGCAAATCCGAACTCCCAATTTATCCCTGCACAATCCCCTTCCCTCCCCACCCCTACCCCATGCCGCCAGTAACCAGAAGTTTGTTTTCTATGTCTGTGAGTCTGTTTCTGTTTTGTAAATAAGTTCATTTGTCTTTTTTTTTTTTTTTAAGATTCCACATACAAGTGATATTGTATGGTATTTTTATTTCTCTTTCTGGCTTACTTTACTTAATATGATGATCTCCAGGTCTATCCATATTGCTGCAAATGGCATTATTTCATTCAATGGCATTATTTCATTCAATGGCATTATTTCATTCTTTTTATGGCTGAGTAGCATTCCATTGTATAAATATACCACAGCTTCTTTACCCAATCATCTGTCAATGGACATTTAGGTTGTTTCCATGTCTTGGCTCCTGTATATAGTGTTGCTATGAACACTGGGGTGCACGTATCTCTTTGAATTGGCGTTTACTCCAGATATATGCCCAGGAGTGGGATTGCTGGATCACGTGGTAAGTTTATTTTTAGTTTTTTAAGGACTCACTTTTAAGAGTTCAAATTTGAATCATGATCCTGCCCTGTTCAAAGCCCTCCAGTAGCACACTTCCATTTCTTATAGGATCAAACACCAAGCATTGTCCTGTATAAGGTGACTGGCACATCTCTCCAGCCAGTCTGCTCTTTTCATCTGATTGCTGATTACTTTGTAGTCATGCGGACTTTCTGCCATTCTTGAGACACATAAAAGTACTTCTCACCTTGGGGACATCACACATATTGTACTTTTCCTGGCATAATATCCCCCTTCCTCCCACCACCACTATTCACCTGGCAAATTTCACTCCTTATATCTCTGATGACAGATTACTCACTCAGGGAGGAATCCTCTGACCATTCAGTTTAAATTAGTTCCCCTCTTTATACCGACATGATATCCTATATTTTCTTGATAGCACTAATCACAGTCTATAACTGTATATTTACTTCCTTGATGACTTAATTCTACAATAGAGAGATTCATATGGGCAGTATGTTTTGTTCATCGCTATGCATATTGTGTCTACTACAGTGCCTACAACATATTATGTGCTCAATAAATAATTGTTGAAGTAAAAAATGAGTGCATAATACATGTTCAGAGACCCAACAAATTAAGTCAAAGAAAGAAAGATGGTTTTCTTCAAGCCTTTTAGTGTACCATATACACTATGCCACTGTTGGTCTAAGTGATATAGGGGACAGAAAGATGAACCACATGGTTGAAAAAAATAGATATGTAAGCAAAAGTGTATAGTAATTGGCAGAATGAAGTGAGTTGTATGATGGAGGCACAACATCCAGGAAGAGTATTGGTTCATTGATCTGAGCAAGACTGGCCAATGAGGTGCATTTAAACTGGGTCTGAAAGCTATATAAGATTTCAGTAGTAGAATGTGGTAAACATCGAAGTTCCTGATTTAGATCATAGCCTCCTGTTAAATTGCCTTCCTCTTTTTTCTGTTAGGTGAGATACTTATTAGGAGAAAACACAACAAATTAGGTCTCTGCTTCAGCCCACCAGCCACAGTTGATTGGATTTCAAATGATATTCAGACCCAGGATGGTCAACCAATTTCTCTCTCCCTGAGATTTGTAGTTGAGACTTTACGCTTCCTGGCAGTTAGTGGCAGGTGTTGGACCTGCTAGG
This sequence comes from Camelus dromedarius, assembly GCF_036321535.1. Taxonomy (NCBI): domain Eukaryota; kingdom Metazoa; phylum Chordata; class Mammalia; order Artiodactyla; family Camelidae; genus Camelus; species Camelus dromedarius. The sequence continues at coordinate 27,397,299 of NC_087446.1, forward strand.
ACACATTAACTCAGAGCTTAAGATGACTATATTACTATTTTGCCTTGTTCATAAAAAGGCAGGAAAGACTGGTTTAGGTGTAAAGAGAAGAGTGAAGAATACATAAGAGGCAGAGATTGAAAGGAAAGGAACGGAAACGAGAGAGAAAGAGAAGGGGAGAGAGAGGAAAGGAACGGAAACGAGAGAGAAAGAGAAGGGGAGAGAGAAAGAGCTGCTATCTGCTATGCTGCTTTATGATTTTCCAGATTCCGTTTTCAATGTTTTGCAAGGCCCTACTTTATCTCCTTTAATTAAGAATTAATGTATCTCTATTATTCCAACTATAGAGAGCCTTAATGAAGATAGATGAAAAGGTGGGGAAGGAAATTACAAACAGAGGAATAAGTGATGAGCCAATCTGTAGAAGAGAGCATAGCATATGTGGAGACATGATCTCCATGTTTTCTTATTTATCGATCCCATTTTTGTATACAGAGAAGATGAATAAGTTACTGATAGAAATCTGGTGACTGATCACATATGGAAAAATAAAAATTTAAATACAAAATAATATGTCAATTATCTTTCATAGCAGGAATTAGTATGAAAGGGTGGAGAAAGCACTAAAATCAAAGTCATACACAACAGTTGGGTTGTAGTCTTTGCTTTGCCACTGACAACTGACATAATGCTTCATAAGTTACTTGATCTCTCCAGGTCCAAAAGCATGTGGGATCTATGGTCCCATCCAACTCAAAAGAAGTAATGGATAGCAATCAAAACCATTTTAACTTTCTGGAAATTTCTGCTTTCTCTACTTTCTTTTATACTCTGAAGTTGAGTGTTTGCTCTGATTTCAGGTCTTATTTTAGGGGCTGTGACACCAAGATGCATGTCATGGTTCCTACACTTGAAGTTATCACAGAAATAAATAAATGGTTTAAGAGTCATAGAAATAAATGGTGATACAGAAAGATGATTTTAAATGCAATGAACAATATTCCAAAGAATTGTTTAACTTTGCTTGGGATCAGGATGTGATGGTGGGAAAAGGTTTTAGAGAGGAGGCAACATTTCCACTGGACCATAAAACAGGGCTTTCCATGCTGAGGAAAAGGTATGGCCATGTGCCAGTTATAAAGTTATGCCTCGTGGATCCAAACTCACCTTTCCTTTATTGCCTACAACAATGGAGATGAGTGCTTTAATTTTTTTTTTTTTTTTTTGCTAAGGTTTAGGATGCTAAGATTTATCAGTAGTAGGTGCTGGGGAGAAATTGGAACCATTCACTGCAAGAGAAAAGGGGTCTGGTTTCCTCATTCCAGGGTGCTTGCTGAACAGGTGTTCTTGTGGCCTTTCCAACCTTTAGCTTCTTTCTGCAGTGCACAGCAGCCAGCAGCTGCCCCAGCCGCCCCTATGGGTCATTTCAAAGCAAAGTGCCTCTGATGAATAGTTTCCCTGGTACGTTCCAGAGAGTGAATTTCCACCGAATTCCTCCAGCGTTGCACTCCAGTGACCTCTCTGCCTTCAATGAACCACAGCCATGCCTTCTCCAACAAGGTCTAGATCTCAGCCGTGGGAGGAGGTGGTGCTGCTTGTCTGCTCTATCTCAGTCCTGAAGGGGACGACTCTTTTTACAGCTACTATTCCTATGTTATTTTAAATTCACTTTCCTTCTTTCTAGCCAATCCTCTGTCACCGAAATCCCAGTTATAGTTAATAATTCTTTATGTTAAACTTTCCTTGTTCAAATTTCTCTTTCTTTACACAAAGCAGAAGGAGAGACTTCAGAACATGCAGTACCTTCAGGAAAGGGTGAACAGAGCAGCCCTGGTGAAGTGCATTTGGTAGGTAGAAAAGCAGGATCCGCTCCTGGGTGGGCAGCCTGGGGCTGAAGAATGAAGCAGTGTGAATGCCGTGGTAAGGAGTTTAAGCTAGGACAGGTCAGCTTCTGTGTTTAGAAGAAGTAACTGAAAGCAGCATAGAGGATGAAATGTTGTATAGCGCAAAGATTGGAGGCAAGGTGATCATTTTGGGGGTGGAGGTATTATTACAATCCAGAAAGCACGAGAAGTGCCTGAATTAAAGCCCCGACAGTGGCAGACAGAGAAAGAGGGAAGCAACCAAAGTGGGTAGAATTGACAAAACCTGATGACCACTGTGACAGGGAGATAGAAGATAATTGTTTCTTGCTGACTTTCCAGATTTGAGGCTTCCTGTTTGGATGACTGAAGGGACGCTCATTCCATAACTGAGTTAGTGAGTTAATAGGACCAACAGGTTTGGGAGAACATGAAAGAAATACCTTTTGGTTTGTTTGTTCAGGGGTATGTTACTGTTAAAGACTGCTATATTTGAGACAAGAACAAAACAGTGGGTATTACGCTGTCTTCTTCAAAAATACTGAACAATAATGTCTTTGTTCAGCTAAGCTGAGCAGTTATTATCCAATTTCTAGAAGTTTAAAAGATTTAAGTAACATTTCTGCCCCTGAGGTATGCTCCTTGAACATATTTCCCTATGCATTCTCTGTTTTGGATTCCTTCTTGCAACATCTTGCAGATGACAAACCCCATAAATACAGAAGGCAGTGAATATTTTACTATTTTTAAACATTTATATTTTAGTAGTGCAGATTAAAGATGAGAGGCCCAATGAATAAAGGATCGGGACTAATACCCCTCCGGTTAAATACTCAGCTTTCAGATTTTTGTCTCCCATTACTTCAATAAGCAGTTCTCTGGGTGTGTTAATTCTGCTAGATGTCTGCAATTCCAGAAAAGTGTGTTCATTCCCTAAGTACTTCGTCTGGTAATGAATGGAAACATGCAGCCTTCAAGGGATCGAAGACCCAGAGTAATGCACTCAGAAAGAATAATGTGTGTGCACAGAGCGCGACAGAGAACGCCAGAATGCGGCATTCGCCGGAGCTGACAAATCCGCTTGTGCTGCCAGGGTGCTGGATGTGGCCCCTTCCCTGAGCTGGGCAGCTGACAGGCAAGCAAAGAAGCCTTTAAGACTGGTTTAGGATATTAGCATCAGGCAGTTATGGAATTGCAAGGCAGCAGCTGTCTGCAGAACATACCAACATGGGGTGCGTGGAACTTCGTTAGAATGCCGTCTTCTGTTATAACTCAGGAATTTATAAGTAAGCATGTGGCTTGTGGTATATTAATTTGAGAAAAGTAACCAGTAATAAGCTTTATGAGAATGGCTTAACCATGATCTCCTTCTTTCCCCTCTATTATTTATTTAACTGCTTAATTGCTTAACTCTTTAATTCTTACAAAAAGCATACATGCACAAGCACACGCACGCACAGACAACCAAATTGGGGGAAAAAAACAACTTTAAAGTGGTTCTTATCTAAGACAGGAAACAGTTCACTCTCCTGTAATTGGGTGAGCACACTCGTGATATGTACTATTTTCTCTCTGCAAAACAGAACGAAAACAAATGATTTATACTGTGTTTGAGTACGTTGTTTCTTAAGATGGGAGTAGTGTGTATTACCAGTTTATTACTCTTCTGTTCAATGCTGTGTGTGCGATCAGTTCTGCCTGTGTGTCTGTATGTGTGCATGTGTATGATAAAAATTGGGTTCCGTAAAATTTTCTAGTGGCCAAATAAAAATATTTGAAGACTTAAAAAAAAAAGTGCATAGAGTGGTTTGAGTTAAGCTTTGCTTTTGCCACTCCTCTCCCTTCAGACTTGAATTGATGTATGCCACACCTAGAATTCCAGTGAAAGGAATTTGAGCAAGAATTCAGAGGGCCCATCTAATGTGGGTTGTCAGTTCGCTGAGAACTATTTCATTGTTTTATTCTGACAGTTTTGATTTTTCTACTTATCATGATACCAAACCATTTTTGTTATTTCTTCAAACGCTTCTTTTAGAGGACATTCGTGTGTTGGATCGAGGGTCCCTGAAATCTTTGCCCCATCCCAATATGCCTCAGTTTCTTTGCGGGTAACTATTCCACCTCCAATTCTGATAGCTTTTATATGATGGTAAATCCAGACACAACCTACTCCGTCCCCTTGGAAATATGAAGGCCAAGATTTTTTCTCTAATCCCTTGAGATAGGCCATGGTGGGGAAATGATTTTTAACCTTGCCCAATGGAAGCTTTCTTTCTCCAGGATTATGAATTCAGGGCAAGTGACGCAGGGACACAAAAAGTGTTTGATATGTACTCATCTCGGTGGCAATGTACAGGTTAGATGATTCTTGCTATGAGGTGTTTTATGTGTTTCCTGCTGCATCATCTCTCAGAGCTGCCCAGGTCCCACCTATTCCTAAGTCTGACCTTCTTAGAATTGTCACATATTTATATAGTCTAAAACAACATGTGTACAGTTATCTGTTGCTCCATAACAAACGACCCTAAAACTCAGCAGCTTAAAACAGCAACCCTTTATCATCTCTGTGTCGGAGGGTCAGAAATCGGGGCAAGCCCTGTCTTCCAGGGCTGCTGTAACAAAACACTGGGTGACTTAAAATAGCAGAAAGTTATTCTCTCACAGTTCTGGAGGCTAGAAGTCCAAGATCAAGGTGTTGGCAGCTCCATGCTTTCTCTAAAACCTACAGAGGACTTCTTCCTTCCTTCCTCCTGGCTTCTGGTGGCTTGCTGGCAATCTCTGGTGCTCCTTGGCTCGCAGCTGCACAATGCCAGTCTCTGCCTTCACCACCACATGGTGTTCTCCCTGTGTCTCTGCTTTCACATGACCATCTTTTTATAAGGACACCAGTCATATTAGACTAGGGGCTCAGTTTACTTCAGCATGACCTCATCTTAACTAATTATATCTGCAATGACCTTCGTTCCAAAAGAAGCCACATTTTTAGATACTGAGGATTAGGATTTCAGGTTTTTTGCAGGAAAAAACAATGTGATCTGTAACAGCAAGCATGTGAGAAAATTTGAGAGAGCACCCAAGACAGAAGCCATAGTTTTTACTTAACATAGGCTCAGGACTGAAATCCTGCTGAGACAGGAAGGGGGCAGGCCACAGCCATTCAAGGAATGCTACAGCAATTAACATCAAAATGGTGAATGTTTCAACCCCCAGTAGGCCTTGAGGGTCAAGATGGTGGGAGATTTAACTTCTAGTAGAACTTGAGCTTCATTGTATGCTTATTGTAATATATTAGCATGGTGAATAACATGCCTACAGGCTCCATGACAGTCTCAATGCTAGCCACAAAAAGGCAGAGTGGGAAATGGCCAGCTTCCTGGGAATCCCAGCCCCTTCCCCAGGCTAGTTAGACTGGTCCTTCCACTTATTTGCACATGAAGCTACCAAAGCCCATAAGAATGGGCAACACTGCCCCTCACGGCCTCTCTCTCTCCCTTCTTCAGAGACGGCCCACACTTTGTCTATGGAGTGTTGTCGACTGAAATAATCGCACAGCCTAAAAGTTAAAAGTTATGTTTTATTTGGAGGGAGGACTCGAGCCGGGATGACAGCCTCTCAGATCGCTCTGAGGGACTGCTCCAAAGAGGTAGGGGAGGAACTAGAATACATAGGAGCTTTACAACAAAGACCAGGTAGTTGGAACAATAAAAGATTACTTGTTATCTAAAGAAAAACAGGCATCTCAAGTTAAAGAATTTAGTGCTTTTCTATGTATGGGAGGAAGCAAACATTTGGGCTCATTGAATTCATTCCTTTGACAAGCACCTAGCTATCTAGGGCCAGTATCCTGTCCTTTCTTACTCTGCGTCTGCTCAGAGGGCACCATTGTGAGTGGCTGCAGAGGCTGAGCTGCAGGCCCGTCCCCACTGGGGGGTGGCGGCAGCCGCTGATGACTTGGTTTCAGCATTCTTTGTTTACTGATATGTTTGCAGTATTTTCACTCACATTGCAGTATTTTCGTTCACAGTGTGTACCTATTTTTACTCTAATCTGAGCACCCAAACCCCACACCTCGTGGCCTTTCTCTTGCCTTTTGATATATCTCTCTAAATAGATCTACCTTTACTCAACTGTGGCTCGCTCTTGAATTCTTTCCTGCGTGAAGCCAAGGACCCACATTTGGCGGGGCACGTCCCGGGGTCTCAACCGAAGCCTAGGACACAGCCCTCCTCATGCCCCACATCTGTTTTTCCTCCATAACTGGCACTTCAGCTGCATTCTATTCACTAGACGCAGATCAGTAAATTCAGCCTATGCCCAGGGGAGATTACAGGGGCGTGACACCAGGAGGCCAAGCTTACTGGAAGCTATCTCAGAACCTGGCAACATATATTTTGGTTTTAATTGCTTTCAGGTTTTATAAAAATGACATTTTACTGTATATATCTTTTGGGACTTGAGTTTTTACTCACTCATTATTGTGTTTCTATGATTCATCCATGTTTTAAGTGTAATTATAAATAAATTGTATTTATAATAAATTATTGTTTATTTATCCAGTCAGTTCTCTACTTACGGACATTTGGATTGTTTTCAATATTCCAAAAATCTTTGTTCTTAACATTCTTAACATTAATATAATCACTTATTAACTACATATAAAACTGTATCAAAACCAATGAAGTGAAATTTCTTTATAGTTCTATTTGTTCATAGAATTGATTCTATCAATGATCTGCAATCAAAATACTGTGTTCCCAAGTCATAAAATAATTATTATCTCTGTGTGTAGTTATGACATCGACTTGATAGATGGTTAAGTTCATTTATCTCCATTTGTTTTTAGTTTTCAGGGTTTGCTTTTTTCCTTTGTTGTTCATATTATTTTTGGAAGGTGCCAGCATTTTTAAAATTTCAAAACAGAATTATATAGTGAGGTATATTAAGAGATGTCTTCATTACTCTTCTTACCATTTATTCCCTCTCGTCCTTAGAGGTAATTTTCAGTTTTGAGTTTTTCTAGTAGGAAATCCCTTTGCAAATATAAACAACACAAGCATGTCCATGCAGAAAATTGTATTTCCTCACCTTATTTTAAAAAACGTAGCATACTATATACACGGTTCTGCATCTGGCTTTTTGCTTTTTTCACTTAATGATACACCTTGAAGATCACGTCTTATCAGGGAATAAAGAACAATCTCATTACTTTTTACTGTATTATAGAATATCATTGTGCGGATGTACTGTAGTTTATTGAGCCAGCTCTCCGTTGATGGACATTTAGTTTGTTTTCAATAGTCTGCTATTACAAATAATGCCGCAATCAATAAATGTATGTAAAAAGTTTTTTCTTTCTTTCTTTCTTTCTTTCTTTGTATTTTTGGTCAAGATTGTTGGATAAAAGTACAATCAAATACTAACAACTATGTAAGTTAATATTAAAAAATTCTCCTTCACAAGTGTTTAATCATTTTATATTTTAAGCAGAAGTAGATGCCAGTGACTTTTCTCATGGTCAACCCAGAGGTTGTTAAACTTGGATTTTGGCCAATCTGATGGTGACAAATGGGAACTTAGACACAGTTTAATTTGTATTTTTCTGTTATAAATTGACCATCCTTTCAGATATTCAAGAATCATTTTCATTTTTTTCTTCTTTGAACTTTCTGTCCATATTGTTCCTCCATATTTATATTAGGTTATTTATTTCTTTATTCTTCATTTTTAGGAGCTTTTAAAATGGATCATTAGTGTTTTGTTTGTGACACAAGTTACAGATATCTTTTCCTTAATTAATTATTTTGTTTTTGCTTCGTTTATGCTGTTTTTCCCCTTGAAGGAAAATAACAATAAATTGTAGAACTTTAATTAATCTTTTTTTGCTTCTGGGTTTGAATTAAACTTAAGAAGATTTTTTTCTATTTTGGATTATAGAAGAAATTGTTCATCTTTTTCTTTAGGAACTTTTATGTTTTCTTTTTCTTTTTTCCTCAACTTTTATAACTCTAATCCATTTGAAACTAATTTTAGTATTTGGAGTAAACTATAGATTGAAATTTTTCTCCCCCCTTCCAAATACTATCTGGTCGATTAAATTTTTAACATCATTACATTCCTCTCCCTGAGAGATCAGAGTATACACACACTCACACACACATCTCTTCTTATAAGGCATTAATATCATTAGACCAAGACCCCACCCTCATGACCTCATCTAACCCTACTGAACCTCTGAAAATACGTGTGTATGTATGTGTAAATATGTACACAATATGTCTATCTTTTAGTAGTTATGTTGAAATGTTACCGTGCATTTTAAAAATAACAAATTATATTAGAGTAAAACTCATATAAAGAAAATTGCACAAGTCATAAGATTATAGAAGTTTTCAAATTTCTCCAAATCACTTCCAACAATTAGTATTGTCCCTCTTTTAATTTTTCACCATTTCTGTGGAGTTTAATAGCATCTCTTTGTAATTTTAATGTATATTTCTTGATGCCAAGAGAGATGGAGTAACTTATCTTGGGCTTACTGTTCTTTTGGAAAGTGCTATTGTGTCTTTTGGGACAGTCTCTGCCTTCCTGATTTGTAGGCTTTTTCCTCTTTTAAAAATATACTTTGAGTATTAATTTCTATTGGTTACATGTGTTGCAAATATTTTCTCACACACTCTGTTGTCCATGTTTTTATCCAGTAGTGTCTTTTGATAAGCCTTTGATAAATTTTCTAATTATAATCAAATCAAATTTGCCAGTCTTATTTATGGTGAGTGCTTCTTGGGTTCTGCGTAAGGCATGTTTGTCTGCCCCAAAGTAGTACAGATATTACACCTTCACGTGAATAAAAACAGAAAGGTTTCACTACCAATTACTTGTCCTAAAAGAATTTTAAAGAATATAAATTCAGAAAGAAGAGTGGTATATTTATACCATGGAATACTACTCAGCCATAAAAAATAACAAAATAATGCCATCTGCAGCAACATGGATGGATCTGGAGAATGTCATTCTAAGTGAACTAAGACAGAAAGAGAAAGAAAAATATCATATGACATCACTCATATGTGGATCCAAAAAAAAAAAAGACAAACAAACTTACTTACAAAACAGAAACAGACTCACAGACATAGAAAATGAACTTCTGGTTACCAGAGTGGGAAGTGGGTAGGAAGGGATAAATTGGGAGTTCAAGATTTGCAGATGCTAACTAATATATATATAATAGATAAACAACAAGTTCATACTTTTTAGCACAGGAAACTATATTCAATGTCTTACAGTAACTTACAGTGAAAAAAGAATATGAAAATGAATATATATATGTTCGTGTATGACCAAAGCATTGTGCTGTATACCAGAAATTGACACAACATTGTAAACTGACTGTACTTCAATAAATGTATATATTTAAAAAAATAAAATGTGAAAATTATGTCAAAAAAGAGAGAAATAAAAGCCCAGAAAGATAACCAAAAATGAAGGAATAAATGATGACCAAATAAAATGGCTAATATGTAGCTAACCTTAACGTACAGTGTTGATACAAAACATGAAAAATAGTTCATGGGGAAAAATAGAAAACTAAAATAATAAAAACAACATTATTGCAAATACACAGGGAGTGGACCAGCTTTAGAGTATTCTATGATCTTTATATTGTTTGGTATAGGGATTAAAACAGTAGTTAGCTTTTGACTTTGTTGAACTAAATATGCATATTTAAAAAAAGGCTGAGCAATAAAATAAAACGTAAGTCTCAACAATTTTTGAAGTCCTAAAATAAAACAAAGTATGTGCTCTGACCACAGTGGATGATTTGAAAATCAAGCAGTATACTTTTAAAGGAGGGAATCAGTGGAATACTTTGAACTGAATGAAATGAAAATATGACACCAGAACATGAGGGATACAGCTTAGAGGAACTCACAGATCTAAATGCAGATATAAGAGAAAAAGAAAGGCCCAAAATAAATTATCTAAGCATCCATCCCAAGAACTGAGGAAAAGAGCAGAAAAATAACTATCTTCCCCACTGAAAACTGAAGACAGAAAATAATAATGATAAAGTATAAATTCATTAAATAAAAAGCAAGTATGTACATTAGTGAGTACAAAAAAAAAAAAAAGGAAATACTTGGTCCTTTGAAAAGATTAATGAATTGTTAAAATCCAAGCAAGACTTAAAAAGAAAAAAGAGTAGGTACAAATAACCATTATGACATATAAAAAAGGAATATCACTACAAATTCTATAGGCATATAAAAAAAGATATTCAGAAAATGTTTTATTGAATATACACACTGTAGGGCAACAGATCACATCATATATGCCATTTTGTACTGAAAGCCATTTTGGAATTAAATCTATTTAAGACAATGCTTCAATAAGGAGAAAGTAAGAAAATAAAAAAGATTTCCTTGAAAATATCCTCTGTTTAATAAAGAAAAACAGCTTTAATTATCCAGCAATAAAGGAAAATGAGTCATTCTACATCACTGAATTTAGAGATGTAAGATGGCTGTGTTAAGTGCCAAATTAGTATTTTATTTGAAATACTTCAAAAAGGTATTATTCCATTTCCTGCCCTCTTTGTTTTCTAAAATTTTGAAATCTACAGCAATGTTGAAAAACTTTTATAGAAATTCAGTACCCATCCTTATACCTGCCACATAGGTTCTATTATTAATGTTCTATGATACGAGCTGTAGCATGTGTTGATCCATCTATTCCTCCTTCCACCTGACCATTTAGGCATCTCACATTTGACTCATTTTGAAGTAAATTGCAGACATCATCATATTTTCCATCAAATACTTCAGCATATACATCATTATCTATAGTGCAGTTTATTTTTATTTTGTGGTAAAATTTATGTCCACCAAAAGGCGTAAATCTCAACTGTACGCCTACTGAGTTTTGACTGATGTATGTACCTGTGTAACTCAAACACATAGGTTCTAGACTACTGACATTTCCCTGAAAGTCTCCTTGTGTCTTTTCCTATTCATTTTCTACCTTCACCCACACAGAGGCAGATTTTCTAATTGTTCTCTATCATATATTACTTACATTTAGCATTAAATATCTTACACTACATTATGACATATATTATTTATATTTTCAAGGTTGCTTTGGAAATTTTAGGTCTTTAGTATTTGTATTGTACAATCAGTTCATCAATTTCTACAGAAAAATCTGCTGAGACTTCTTCAACAAAGAAATAAACAAATGGTCATAAAAAAGTGCTGTATATTATTATTCATCAGAAGAATAAATTAAAACACAATGAGATACACATCCACGAGAATGGCTACAAATTGAAGTCTGACAACTTCAAATGTTGGTGAGATTTTGGAGTAGATAGAAATCTTATATATTTTTGCTGTAAAATGGTACAATAAATTTTGGAAAAATATTTCACATTAAACTAAACACCTTTAACCTATGATCTAATAAGTCCACTCACAAAAAATAAGAAATGAAACTATATATTCACAAAAAGATGTGTTCAACAATGTCTGCATCAGCTTTATTCACGACAGCCAAAAATCTGGAAATAGCTAATGCATCCATTAATAGAATGATGGATAAATAAACTCTAGGTATTCATAGGATGAAATACTTTTCAAAACAAAAAGGAACAAATTACTGATACATGCATCAACATGAATGAATTTCAAAACATTGCGTTAAATCACAGAAGCCTTACACCAAGAATACACACGTTGTGGTTCTATTTTTATGTAAAACTTTACATGGTGGCGTTATATTTTTTTCTAATCTTTATGACTTTAATTTTATTTCCATATTAAAATTATTAGGACTTCCAGTACAATGTCAAATATAAGTGATGAAGGCAGGCATTTTTGCATTACTACCAAACTTAGGAAGAAAGTATTCAATCTTTTACCATTAAGTATGAGGTTAGCAATAAGTTTTTTTCTTCTTTTTTTAAAATCAGTTTGAGGAATTTCCCCTCCCATGCCTGAAGAGGTTTCTTCATAAAGATAAGTCAAATTTTGTCATTTTTTCCCTGCATTATTGAGGTAATCATGTCTTTTTTTTCTCTTTTTAATATATTAAAATGGTAAATGAAATTGGTGAATGTTAAAACTACTTTGTATTCCTGGAATAAACTCGACTTCGTCATGATGTATCCTCCTTTCATATGTTGCTACATTCAATCTGCTACTATTTTGCTAAGTGTTTTTGCATCTATACATGAGGGGGTATTACTGGTTAAAGAATTTTCTTTTTTATAGTTTCTTCGTTAAGAAGTATTACCTTTTCTATTATTTAATATTGTTTGTGTGAAATTGGTAATATTTCTTTCTTAAATGTTTCAACATTTAAAGCACCTAAGACTGGAATTTTCTTTGTAGGAGAATTTTTCATAAAAATTCATCTTTAATAGATAATGGGGTAATCAGATTTTCTATTTCAAGTTTTGCCAATTTTGGTAAATATATTTCAGATAATTTGCCTGTTGTATATAAGTTGTCAAATTTGTTGGCATAAAGGTGTTTATACTACTCTTATTTTTCGTCTAATTTCTGTAGAATCTGCAGTGATGGTTATTTTTTTTTCATTCTTTATATGGGAATGCATTTTCTGTTTTTCTATCTTGATTAGTCTAAGTAGGAGCATATTGATTCTGTATCTTCTCAAATAATCAAATTTTGGATTTGTTATTTTTCTATTGTTCACTTATTTCTTTGCCAATCTGAATTCTTTCTTTCCTTTTACTTTGGTTTACTATGCTCTTCTTTTTTCTAGCTTCTTAAGGTGAAGTTTTACATTATTGCTTTTAGAACTGTCTGCTTTTTTAATATAAGCATTTACAATTGTAAATTTCTCTCATCACTGTTTTAAGTCTATCACTCAGTTTTTGATATCCTTACGTTCAAAATATTTTGTAATTTTTCTTTTGATTATTTCTTTGACCAATGGATTTATTTGAAAATCTTTAAATTGTAATTTTTGTGTGTCTGACAATGCATTTACTTTCTCCCTGTTTCTGTGGATCAGGAGTCTGAGCATAGCTTAACCAAGTCTTTTCCCTGGTGTCTCAGGAAGCTGCATTCTAGGTATTGACTACAGTTGATTTCTCTCCAGAAGTTCAGGGTCCTTTTCCAATCTCCCATGGCTATTGGAAGTAATCAGTTGTTTGTGGTGTAGGACTGAGAGCTTCAATTTTTCACCCAGTGACTAAAGGCCACCTATGGTTCTTAGAGGTCATCCACAGTTCCTTCCCAAGTGGGCTCCTCCATCATGGCAGCATACTTTATCAAGCCACGAAGGGAGTCTCTCTCGTCTCTCTACTGAGTCTATTAGTAAGAGGGAGGGTTTTAAATATATACTTATTTTTTATTCTACGACATTTTATTTGCAAGTCAAGATTTTTTAATACAGACATTTCATTAACATTGACGAAATGAGAACTAATTTAAAGGACTTTTATGTATTTTCTTTAACCTAATAGGATACATGTTATTCTTGGTTTTTTTTAGAAGTTAAAATTTAGTAAAAATAAAATATAATATTATCAAACAATTACTGATGAAGTAAAAGGTTTTGGAAAAAAATATTTATTAGAAATGATGTGGTTGTTGGATATTCCTTTATTTAAAAATGGAAACTTTTAATATCTATGACAATTTTGCTATGAAACCTAAGTGTTCATAAAGCTTGAATGAACAGGTCATTAAGAATATCTCATCATTACATTACTTCCATCACTATCAACTTCACTCACATCAAGAGTGAAGGCCACCCTTCCTACTTTCCTCTTCCTTCCCTCATCCACACAAGCTCCCATCACTAGTTCCTTAGCCAGACCCCAGCCCGGCCGCACATTAGAATTGTGTGAGGAGCTTTTAGAAAACTCTAACACTATGGCCCAACAAGAAAATTAAAAGTGTTTTTGTTTTTTTAATTTCAAAATGCTTGAGGCTATTTTAATTTTTTATTATTAATTTTGCATTTAATTCCATTGTGGTAAAAAAAATGCTCTCAACAAATTCAAACATTTTACATCTTTTTTGACTCACTTTATGATCCAACATGTTTCTATCTCCATGGATGTATGTACCATGTGCATTTGAAAAGAAGGTGTATCCTGCAATTCTAGGGTATAGTGTTCTATAAATAACAATTAAGTCAAGCTGGCTAATGGCCTCTTCAGATCCTCTATGTGTTTACTGATTTTTGTTGTTGTTTTATCAATTGTTGAGAAAGGGTTCTTAGAATCATCTATGATGTTAAATTATTTCTTATTTTCATTCTGTCCATTTTATCTTTGTACATTTTGAAGCTGTATTATTAGGTACTTACACATATATGATTGTTATCTCCTTGATGAACTGACCAGTTTATTATTATGATGAGGCCTTGTTTCCTCTGGTAATACTCTTTATCTTGAAGCTAACTACTCTCTGATATAAATTCAGCCAAAACAGTCATCTTTTGCTTATTGTTTTCATGGTATATCTTTTGCCAAATATCAAATTTATTTGACCTCTCTTTGTATTTAAAGTGCATCTCTTATTGATAGCATTTATTTGGCTTTTGCTGTTTTGATCTATTCCAACAGTGTCTGCTTTTTAATTGGGGTATTTATTCCATAATAATTTAATGCAATTACTGATATGACTTGATTTAATTCTGTTGTAAGTCCATCTGTACCTTTGTTTCTTTCTTTTGTTATTATTTTTTTGAACTTCTTAATATATCTCTTGTCTTGTTTAGCTATCACTTTTTATGTTATTGGTTTTTTTCAAGCTATATTTTATTTATTTATTTATTGAAGTATAGTCAGTTTACAATGTTGTATCAATTTCTGGTGTACAGCATAATAGTTCAGTCATACATATGCATACATATATTCATTTTCATATTCTTTTTCATTATAGGTTACTACAAGATATTGAATATAGTTTCCTGTGCTATACAGTATAACCTTGTTGCTTATCTATTTTATATATAGTAGTTAGTATCTGCAAATCTCAAATGCCCAGTTTATCCCTTCCCACCTCCTTTCCCCCCTGGTAACTATAAGTTTGTTTTCTATGTCTGTGAGTCTGTTTCTGTTTTGTACATAAGTTCATTTGTCTTTTTTTAGATTCCACATATAAGCGATATTCATATGGTATTTTTCTTTCTCTTTCTGGCTTAGTTTACTTAGAATGACAATCTCCAGGTCCATCCATGTTGCTGCAAATGGCATTATTTTATTATTTTTTATGGCTGAGTAGTATTCCAGTATATAAATATACCACAACTTTTTTATCCAGTCATCTGTTGATGGCCATTAAGGTTGTTTCTATGTCTTGACTATTGTAAATAGTGCTGCCATGAACATTGGGGTGCATGTATCTTTTCAAAGTAAACTTCCCTCTGGACATATGCCCAGGAGCAGGATTATTGTTTTAGTGGTCACTCTAAAGATTGCAATGTACAAAGTTTGTTTAATTTACTTAAAATTAATATTGTAACACTTTAGGAAGACGTGTAGAAAACATGCAGTCTTGAGAGTCAATTTTCTCCCACCGTTATGTTATAGTTCTCCTGCATGAACACAAGATAATTTTATGACTTTAAAGAAGTTAAAAGAAAAATACTCTTTTACATTTTGCAGACACTTAACACTTCTGCTGTTCTTCTTTCCTTCCTGATGATCCAAATTTCCATCTGGGATAATTTTCTTTTAACTTGAAATATTCCTTTATTTTCTACAGTATAAGTCTGTTGGTGACAAATTTTCTTTGCTTCCTTTCACATGAAAACATCTTTACTATCATTCTTGAAAAATATTATCACTTGATAAATGATTTGGGGTTGCCTTTTGTTCTATTTATCACTTTAAAGATAGTCATTTCACTTTCTTCTGGCCTCCACGATTTTTCATAAGAAGTCAGAAACTTTTTCACAGTTGCTTCCTTGCATGTAAGATGCTATTTTCCTCTGTTTATTTTCAAAATGTTCTTAGTTTTCAGCAGGTTTATAATATTATGCTTGGTCATTTTATTTTTTTGTATTTTTCCTACTTGCAATTTGTTGAATTTCTCAATCTGTAAATTTATGTTTTTCCTCAAGTTCGGAAACTTAGTTATCCTACTTTCAAATATT
Organism: Camelus dromedarius; assembly: GCF_036321535.1. Classification (NCBI taxonomy): domain Eukaryota; kingdom Metazoa; phylum Chordata; class Mammalia; order Artiodactyla; family Camelidae; genus Camelus; species Camelus dromedarius. Next base: position 27,413,270 of record NC_087446.1, read on the forward strand.
TGTTTTGTCACATTCTTTTTTTTCCTGCTGCAACTCCAATTACACATGTATTAGATCTTCTGTTATTGTTCCACAAGTCACTGAATTTCTCTGAATTTCTTTTCTCAGATGTTTCTCCTCGTATTCTTCAGGTTGAACATTTTCTGTTTATCTATCTTCATAGTCACTCTTTTCTCTGTCATCTTAATTCTGCTATTAATTCCCTTCAGTTAATATTTTATTTCAGATATTATTTTTCAGTTCTAGAATTTGCACTTTCAATATGGTTTCTATTTATCTGCAGAAATTTCTTCATTCCAAGCATATTTTCCTTTACCTCACTCAGCACTGGTCATCTCAGGGTTGGTCTTGATAGTCTCTCCTATTGAACATGGATCACATTTTCCTAGATCATCTGACATCAAATAATTTTGGATTGTAACGTAGACAGTGTGATTGTTACATTATGGGGATTTTCGATTTTTTATTTATTCTTTTACAGAGTGTTAAAGATTTTACCTTAGTGGGCGATTGACTTGTTAGGTCTCAAACTACAAATTTTATTTTGTAGATGACATCTCAAATTTCAGTTCATTAAATTTTTTTTTTTTTTTTTAACTTTGACTGCTTTGAATCTGTTCTGTGCATGCATAGATGGTCAGTCAGATAATTAGGTTAATTTATAAACAAAATTTGAAACTCTATCTGTCCAGAGCTCTTCTTTCTGGGATTTTCTCCTCATTTTCCAAGATCTTCTTTTTTTTTTTTTTTTTTTTTTGCCTCAAATTCTATAGTCTGAAACTTCAGGTCAGAAAGACTGCAGGTATCCTTTGGCATTTAAATGCTAACTCCTTTAACAGTAGGCAACTCATTTCTTGTAAGCCATTCTTCCAAGTTTCAAATTCCCTCTAGAATCTGCCTGTTTTGTAACCTTCTTCAGTACTTTCAGGTGATTTAAAAAACATATATATTTTGTCTAGAGTTTGAAGCATTAACTTTAGGAGGGTCAAGCCATCTCAGGATATCACTTCGTGTACTCTTCAAATGAGAAACTGAGCATAATTTTTTGACAATTTTCTGATGCCATATTAATACAATTTAATCCAAGTTTGATATTTTCATGAACTGAAAATGTCTACAATTGGGTCATCCAACACATTTTTTAGTTTAGAAATTTGTTTTTATAGTTTTTCTCTTTTTTATTAACTTGTACAACAGGAAAGCTGTCACCAGTCACCCTTTGGATTCTCCACAGCCTGAATAACATGATAAGCAAGATGATTTGATCTGAGTTTGAAAACAGACTGCGGTGAAATAGAATGATCAAAGTCCTAAAATGATCCCCTTTGAATGCAATATGTGAAATTAAATAAAAGAACTTAATGACATCTAAAGATACTTGATTTTTTCTTTTACCAATTCCAACTGTATTCTGGAGTTATGTGCTATCAGATAAAAGAACTCTGGATAAGTCAAGGATATTAAAATTAACAAAGTTTGACTTTGTTGACAAGTGTATGTTTTTCTTCTAGGTTCTGTATCAACCTTCTCTCCCAGATAGAATCTTTTTCAATGATTGTGGCTTACCTACTGAATCTACTGACAGCATTAATCTATGTTAGTTTTTTAGAAAGAAAGAAGGGCACAAGAAATACAAAAATAAAGATAGGAAAAAAACATTTGTCACAAACTTTTCCTTAGTCTATTTTTATTGAAATATATCCTTAAATAAAATTTTTCAAAATCTAAGGTGATAAAGAGTTTGTTGAATTCCATAGTGGCACAAAATAATAAACAAACAAACAAAAACAAAAACTCTCTGCAATAGTAATAGCAGTACTATTGTAAAAATTGCTCTATAATACCAGCAAGTTTTTAGGGGAAAACTTATTCCCAGTAGTGGGCTAGTATTTTCCACAGGAAACAGTGGTTCAGGACTCATACTAATTTTGTCCATGGGAATTTAAAACAAGACACATTTTCGTGGTTTAGGTTACACATAGTCATTTTGGGAGCCAAAAACACTACTTTAATATTCCCCAAAGAGCAGTGATTTGAAAGTATATTTTTCTCAAAGCAGACATAGTTATGAAAAAAAGTAATACTTTTTTTTAAAGAAATGAAAATTCTAATTAAAATGAACATCAACACACAGAGTTCCTTTAAAATTGTTCTAAAGGGAAATATTCTATTCTAATTAATCTTTCATATAAATTCTTTTACTGTTGCTCTTTGGTTCAGCCTAGCATTTATGTAATTTTGGAATAATAAATACCCATGATAAATGAGAGTTGTTATACGTTATTTTCTTAATAAGTTGAATGTCTTCGAATAGTACATTTTTAAAATGTAGGTTTCTAAAACAATTGCAGCTTTTATATTTTTGGAATCCTGTCCATAATTTTCTCAACAATTGTTAATAAAAACATCATTAATATTTCATTTTAATGATACAGTGCTCTGGAACAAAATTACAATAGAACAAAATTCCATCTGAAGAGCTGAAGTGAACCCCATAATCATGCTAAATGAATTCACTGTGATTAGGTTTATGAACTTCAGACATGAAATTAGAGTTTGGGTCACTCTAGAAAAAGAAAGCATTTTTGTTCTTTAAAAAATAATATTTATTTCTGCTATTGTTATTTTCTAAATAAATCTCTAGGTTTATTTTGAAATTTTTAGATTATTATCACAGTGATAATATTAATGTGTTTTCCCATCCTTTCACTGGGAAGGTATTAGAATAAAAAGCTTTCAGGGTTAATCTTGTAATTAATTTCTTAGAGTTTTCTGACACTTGCTATACTAATGAAACTACAAAATCCAGATAGATCTTATCTCAGTTCTGCTTTCCATATTATGTTTTCCTTCTCTTGATCCTTTCTATTGTAGTGCATATCAGGAGGATAAAATCAGTCAGAATAAAAGGATCTACTTCACTGAGACGTTATGAGGCAATTAGCCACAGATAAATATTCATGGAAACCTAAATCATGTGCCAGTAGGTCTGGAACTTTCTTCCTGTATCCAAGGCAATGATCTGACTCAATGGAGACCAACAACTAACATCCACACCATCCTTACCCAAAGGACAGGGAATTTTCTGAACAATTCTAGAAGCCAAGGAGAAGGTAAGACCGTGTTGATGCAGCAGAAGGGACAGAAGTACGGACACAGAATTTGAAAGAACTGATTGACAGCATCATGATGAAACTCTGCCATGCATATGTCTTTGTCACTTGTCTAAATTTTCATACTCATATTGGCCTGGCAGAAGAGAGTATCTATTTATTTATTGGTTTGCTGTTTTTAAATCATTTTATGCTGAATTGGCTTTTTATTCCATTGGATTTAAGTTCATTTACAAGGTTGTCTAAAATATAGTCAAAGTTTTCATAACCTCTGTAATGACTTAAAAACATTGACTGAGTGCCTATTGTATGTAGCCAGGCATGGTGCTGGCTGCGACGAGGAAGGAGTCAAACATATTTATGTGACAGACACTATTCTAAGTGCTTCCAAAAGATATCTTCTTATGGGTAGTATGATTATTAGCATCCCCCTTTAATAGATGAGAAAACCAAGCCACAGTGCACCCAAAACATGGCAGTAAGTAACTACTCAGCTAAAGCCCACATACTCTCTCTCTAAAGGAGGTGTGCTAAACCACTACCTCTTCTGCAGCAAAACTCAAGGATAAGATACAATCCCTGCTATTAAGGACCTCACATATCTGAGCCAAGTGGGAAACTGTGCTTTGCTTAGCGATGTGAGCCATAAATGCTAAATATTTGTCTCTGGGTTAAAACCTCTGCCTGTGCGATCTTACAGCAACTGAATTTCACTCACCCCATCCGTATTCCTCACTAGACTGTCAGCTCCTTGAGGTCAGGGGTTGTATCTTGTGTATTACTGTGCCTCTAGTACCTGTACAAGGAATAAGTATTCCAATATTGATTGGAGTTAGAGAAACCCTGCATCAAATCACTTTTCTTGGCTGAGTGACTTTGGGCATACTACAGAATCTCTTGTTTTACTTTATCTTTCTAAAATGAAAGTAATACAAATCTATCTTATTAGTTTGCAGTAAATAGTAAACCAGATGAGATACATAGAATGCATGTCTTATACACAATGTTCAATAAAAAGACAGCTATTGGTTGTCTCATGAGGATAAATTTACTCAACAAATATTTATTTACTGCATAATACCACACAATACTTATTTTTGTGTTTGTGGTCTCCAGAGATAACTGTGGGTAAGATAATGACATTTTCTTTCTCCCTGCTTTTTGTCTCCCCCAGAAGTGAGAGTAGGTCTCAACAATAACGAAATTCTCTTAAATTCAAAACCACCACTTCGGTGACCACTCATATGAAGAGATAATGACCTGACAACAGTCATCGTGCATCACAGAGACATTATAAAGCTGTAGGAAAAGCTGGACTGCTCTATTCTTCCATCTGCTTCCTTAACTTTGCACATCACCATTATTCCCTTATCCATGGATAGACTATTCTCTGTTTTCTTGTTTTTCCTCCTTATAGGAGGACCAGAACCTTTATGTTCTACTGCTTCACCACAGGTGGTTTACTGTCTCTGTTACATGTAGGTTCATAGGAGACCACAGCCCTAAAAACAATAGCTAGTATTTATTGACAGATTATGTGGCAGGTCCTATGCTAAGCATTTTAAATAAACTATTTTATTACTATTTCATTGAATCCTTATCATACATATGAGTTCATTACTAGTATTATTTCTGCTTTAGAGATGGAGGAAGCCAAGCTCCAGAGCTTGTTCAAGGTCAAAACACGACTGGTGGAGCTTCTATTTTTCCTAAGTCTACCATATGCTCCATTATTATCACTGCCGAAGGTGAGAACATTATCTTCTTCCTACAGGTGCTTAGATGAGGGAAAATGGGTCAATTGAGAAGATGCATTTTGAAGATAGAGAAAGGAAGGATAATAATGCCTTTATAAAGCATTCAAGATGTTCACTTGTGCTCATGTAAATCAATATACTAATATATGAAGGGAAGAATGAGAAACTTAGGAATAAATAATTAACTAAAAATGATTTTAAGTGTTCTCCCTTCAACTCCAAATGCAGTTTCTCCTTTCAACTCCAAATGAAGCCAGTCCTAATATTTATAGACAACCTGACCTTAAATAACCTCAACAATCTGCTCAGAAAAAAGGGAAGGTCTTTATATATCTTTAAAAGAAATAAGGGAGTTGAATTTCACAAAGAAATAATAGAGGAGGTTTAAAAAATTATGGCAAGGAGCATAATTTCTGGAATAAAGCAAAATGTATAGCCATTGCCATATTATGTTGCTTATCTTTAAATAACTTCCAATTTCAAAATAGGATTTACAGAATTATTGCAAAGCTTGGACAGAGAGTCCCTAAATAACCTACATCCAGTTTCCCTCTAATTAACATTTTATATTGGTATAGTACATTAGTCACAATTAATGAGCAAATACTGATTATTATTAGCTAAAGTCCGTCCTTCATTCACATTTCTTCAGGTTCTCCCAACTGCCCTTTTTCTGTTTCCAAATCCCATCTAAAATACAACAGTATGCCTAGTTGCCATGTCTCCTTAGGATCCTCTTAGTTACGACCGGTTTCTGAGATTTTCCATTATTTCTAATGATCTTGATAGTTTTGAGGAGTACTGGTCAGGTATTTTTAAAAATGTCTCTCCACTGAGATTTGTCTGAAGTTTTCTTCTTATGGTTAGATAGAGATGATAATTTTAGATAATGTATACATAAACTAGTCAGCAATAACAAAGCGTGCAGTAACTAAAAGTCACAAAATGTCCAGGAAATGGAATGGGTTCTTGGTAAAAGGGAAAGAGATTTGACCTTCTTTAGAACTTTATTCCCCAGAGCTATCAGGTTAATAAAATGGATTGAGAAGTATTGCTGTTTAAAATGCTGGACTCACATGTAGGTCATGGGGAGAGAGGGAATGACAGGGATGGTAGGTAGGGCTGCAAAGAGACTGATTTGGGGGTGAAGAGGACAAAGTAACCAGAGTATCCAGATGGTGAGTTAGACACATGCAGTCAGGGATAGCATCGTGATTTCAAAGTGGTTTTTAAAAATGGTCTTCAGACAAAAATGGGGATATTCGTCTGCAGAATCTAGCCTTCTGAGAGGGAGGTCAGGGGCCAGGGTCTTTTCCTGCTTTCTGGAGTTTGCAGCAACACTTCTATCCTGGTAGGAGAAGTAAATGTAATTGGGAAATCATGACAGAGATCTTACCTTAGGGCCTATGCAAACATGGCAGGGATTAGAAATGAATCTGAAACTCCATAGGCACAAAGATGCAAAATTTGCCTCAGGAAAGCCAGACTCTCAGTTTAAAGGCAGCTAGATACATGGTACCCACCACCTATCCTTAATATCCTGCCAGGCTAGGTCAGGATTACATAATTCTCTGGGTGGAGCAGACCTGCCAGTCTATGGTCTTGGGTACCTTCAGATGTTCCGGGTGAGAGAGGGTAATGTCCTATTTGTAAGAAATTGCCCACAGGAAGGCTGTAGGATTAGAGGTGTGCTCTACCCTTTGCCTGTCCATTCTCATTTTCTCTGTTCCCTTTCTATTCTAAGAGGTAGGTTTGTCTTGGTGAACGAGAAACTTTTTTCGTTCTTTCTTTTTTTTTTTTTTCCCTTCTATGTCTCTCTTTCTGTATTTTTTTTGTATATATTTTTAATTGAAGTATAGTCCGTTTACAATGCTTTGTCATTTTTTTATGTACAGCATAATGCTTCAGTCATACATGAACACTGGGCCACCAGTGTTCTTAGGCCAGACTCCTTACCAAGGCATGCATAAGGTTTGGATGCATGCTGATGAGTTTCTCAGCCTCCTCACTAGTCACTCACCCACTTGCACCCGATAATTGAGCCATTCTTTAGGACTTGTACTTCCTTCAGGTCCCCACACTTTCTACCATCTTTTTGACTTTGTGCATGGCATTTCTTATGCCTGCAATGTGCATCTTCTTTTTTCTTCTCCCTAACTAATTTCATTGATGTCCCCACTTCCAATTTTTCTCTATTCAATCCATTTCCTAACAGCAGTCAGTGCAATCTTTTTAAAAATATATATCATATCATGGCACCCCCTGTGCAACTCACTGACAATTTCCCATTGCACTTACAGTAAAATTAAGCTCTTCATCAATGACTTTCAAAGCCCTTCATAATCGGTGACCTCCCATCTCTCCAACTTGTCTCCCACCCATGCTCCCATGCTCCAGCCATACTGTCTGCCTTCCGTGCTGAGAGCACACCAGATTTATCCTCTGGTATTTCCCTCAGCCTGGAACTTTCCTCTCCCATATCTTCTCAGCCTCAGTTCCTTCATGTTACTCATATCTTGGCTGAAAGTCACGCCCTCAGAGAGCCATTTCTCAGCCACTGTCTGCAGTATTGCTCACTTCTTCTTGTTCTGTTCTCTTTGTGGCTTCCACCACTTTCCGGAATGGCCATACAACTGTGGGACTTAGTCAGTCCTAATGTGGGCCCTGGAGTCCGACTGCCTGGCCTTGTGCCTTGGCTTATCCTCTTACTAGCTGGATGATCTTGGGGAAGCCACTTAACCTCTCTGCGCCTAGTTTATTTTCCTGTGGTGATTGTAAAGATGCGACTCCTTTACTGTAGCCACAAAGCATTACATTGTCAAGAGCTCAGCAGGAGAGAACTGAGCTTCCATGTACCCAGGTGGTTGATCAAGACAAGCCAAGAGGAAAGCCACAATCAAAACTCTAATTACTTAATTGTGATAGTATAAGCAAGACACTAAACATGCTGGCTCCCCATAGGTACTATTTTTCCACATGGAGCCGTGTCTAGCAAGGGTCAGATGTGTCAGAACAGACAAATGTCGGAGGGTGCGGAAGGATCAACTCACTGTGGAGGGAGCCCTGAATAAAAGGTTTCTGCCACTTTATGTTATTAGGGAGCTGGCTGGGGTTGGAGTAGAGAGAGAGGGAAAGGCTAGGAGTGGGAAAGCACTGAATACTGAGTCAGAGTGGAGAAAAGTGTCTTCAGGTCCTCTCAGATAAGGTGATCTCAGCAGACAAAGGCTGTGGCTGCCAGTCCCTCAATAAGCAGGCCTTGGAATGGAGGCTTCTGGGCCAGGAATGCAGACATACATAAGAGCACGGGCCCCACCAGGGGACACCGTGTCCTTGACTGCAGCTGCCTTTACAGATTGCAGTGCAGTGTCTTTGTACCAAGTCTGATATGGGGACGGCAGCTTCCTCTCATGAAGACTTGGGTGAAGTCTTTGGAACTGCCTGTGGTTGGGCTTGAAAGATCATACTTAGGATTCTGGCCTAGAGGAGACTCCTCAACCATAGAGATGTTGGTTCTAATTATTCTAGGTTTTTTAGTATCTTGATTTTCTCATGTCACTTTTTGGTATTAATTCCATGAAAACTAGAACTATGTCTATAACATTCACTCCTCTGTCCCTGGGGTATATTTTAGTGTCTGATGCTACCTAGTGTCTCGTGGTGGTCCCCCTAGAGCTCAGTAACTATTCACTGAAAACACAGATACACTTACGTATATTCATACGAAGTATTGACTGTTTTAATGTTTAAAAAAAAAATCTGTGAAAGTAAAATCTACAAGAGTTGGGCAGTAACAACCCTTTCATTCTCAAACAGCTGAAATACATGATAAAATACCTAGTTATTGCGATCATGGTTGATTATTAACAGGCGTATCTATTTCATTATGCTTCATTTTACTGCTCTTTGTAGATACCGTGTTCTTTAGAGATTCAAGGTTTATGGCGACCTTGCCTCAAGCAAGTCTATCAGCATCATTTTTACAACATTTGCTCACTTCAATGTCTGTGTGTCACATTTTGGTACTTGTCCCAATATTTCAAACTTTATTATTATATTTGCTATGGTGATCTGTCATCAGTGATCTTTGATAGTACTACTATGACTCACTAAGGGCTCAGATGGTGGTTAGCATTTTGGGGGCAATAAAGTAGTTTTAAATTAAGGTATGTACATTGTTTTTTTGACATACTGTCACTGCGTACTGAAGAGGCTACTGTATAGTGTAAATGTAACTTTTACATGCACTGGGAAACCAAAAATTTTGTGTAATATTTGCTTTAGTGTGGCAGCCTGAAATTGAATACAAAATACAGCTGAGTCATGTCTGTAGTGAATAGTATATACTTTATGTATTATTTTAACGCAGTAAATTAGGCTAAGTTTTGAATATTCACAATGAAAATTACTGTCAAAAATAACTTTTTACCTTGTAGTTTAGTTCTCTTAGCTTTTTCAGTAGACAGAAGAAACTGACTTTAATGTCGAGCAGAAAGATTTACAGATGGTGATTTTACAAGGAATTTAGAAGAAACTTTTGCAGGAGATAAAGCAGGTGATTTTGATTCTGATTCAAGTAGCTTATTAACTCTTCTGGAAATCCAGGCAGGAAATGTTGAATATCTAAGTCTTTATTTCTTGGTATAGAGAATCAGTGGTATGCTGTATTTCTGTGACATTTCTATAAACCTGGGAACTCCTTTCTTCATGCTTTGTATAATAGGAATAGTTTAACGTTGATCTCTATACTTTTAGCTATCTCTGTATCTTCTTTATTGTGACCCTTCAATTTCTGGAATTTATCTGCTTATCCTCCTCCGTGAGAGTCAAGTTTTAGCCACTATTTTTGATGTTATATATCCAGCACTTCAAATAGGCTTTTAAACTTGTTATTTTCTTGTAAAGTCAGCACAGAGTAAACTAATGTAGCACAATGAGTGTCTGATTGATGCTAAAGGTTAGTGAGTTGACATGCCTTGACCGTTTTAATCTTTGACTCAATTGTGTTATCATTGATTTCAGTACTTTTTCTTTTTCTGAATATAAAATGAATATAAAAATAAAAAATATTCAAAGATAAATTTAGAAAATATGGTATTGATAGAGCTGGTAGGATTTACACACACACACACACACACACACACACACACACACACCCTATTTCACTGAGTAGGTGACTTTCCTTTGAGACCACATAGTATAATGAGCTTAAATTTATTGTAATTTTTATTACATATTATTAAAACTGTTTACTTTTCTGATTAGCATTACGCCTAGACTCTGAGTGCTCCTTGAGTACTGGGATGTTTATTTTGTCTGTGCATCATCACTAAATACCAATGACTAGTAATGCAATTCTTAAGTAAATGTTTGTTTAAAGTAACACTAATGGGAACTTTTATCATTTATAAGATGCCTAGTATGTGCCAGGCATTGTGTTGGATAAATGCATACTATATATATATCATGTGTTTTTGTAAATCAGTTCTAGCTAACCCTCACAAAATCCCACGATATTGGCATTATATGTTTCAGATAAGAAAATCAAAGTTCTCTCTACTCTGCCATGCTGCTCTATGAAAGACAGCTTGAATGAATGGTGCAGAACATGCCTGGTCCCTCAGGGATTTTAGGTCCTAGCTCTTAACATTTCTCTTCCTACTCATAATTTAAGAATTTAGGATATGCTTTTTGGAATGGAATCTGCACTTTTCATATTTAGTATAAAATGTATGACTCCTCGTTTGAAGCTGGTTTTGTTTTTTTGGCCGGTAAAGCACTTGTTTCATCTCACTGGCTAATTCTTGAGTTTGATTTGACTTATGATGAGAGAGAGAGAGAGAAAGAGAGAGGGTTGGGAGGAACGTAGATCAGCAGTCTCCATTTCCCCTGTCCTCTGGGTAATAGACTCTTTTGAGTTATTACAGACACATGTCACCCAGCTAGAGTTGATTTTTAGTCTGCTTTGCAGCTAGGTGAGGCTTGTGACTGCATTTAGTATGTGCATGTATAACTGATACTTATAACTTCCAATGAATCTGCTTCAAGGAGATGGTCCTTTTCTCCTGGACCTTCTCTTTTCTCTTTCTATAGAGTAGAACAGGAATGTGGAAGCTGTCAGTTTCTACTTTGGAAGTAAAGACAATGTCCATAATGATGATGGAGCTGTAACATAGAAGGACTGTGCCCCTAAAAAACCTGTGGAACTGAACTTCCCTGACAGCTCTGCACATCTCTGGACTGCCATGTGAGATAAAAATAAATGCCTATCATATTTAAGTTATTGTGTTTTTGGCTATCTCATACTACAGAAGTTTAGTATATATATACAACTATATAATACATATACTTAAATACTTAATATATGTGATAGAAGTTTATGTATAAAGTATATGTAGTATATACAATAGTCCTCTCTTATCTGCAGTTGTGTTTTCAGTTGCTCTAGATCAACCAGGGTCCAAAATTATTAAATGGAAAATTCTAGAAATAAAGAATTCATAAGCTTTAAAAGTCAAGCCATTCTGAGTACCAGGATGAAATCTAACACTGTCATGCTCCATCCCCCCTGGGATGTGAATCATCCCTTTGTCCAGCTTATTCCACTTGTTAGTCACTTAGTAGCCAACTGGGTTATCAGATTAACTGTCATGGTATCTCAGTGCTAGTTTTCAAGTTTACTTAATAGTGGCTCCAAAGTGCAAGAGTAATGATGCTGGCAATTTGGATAAGTCAAAGAGAAGCTGCAAAGTGCTTCCTTTAAGTGAAGAGGTGAAAGTTCTCTAGTAATAAGGAAAGAAAAATATCCTATGCTGAATTTCAAAGATCTATGTTAAGAACAAATCTTCTGTCTGTGAAACTGTGAAAAAGAAAAAGAAATTTGTGCCAGTTTTATGGTCATATCTCAAACTGCAAAAGTTACAGCCACAGTGCGTGACAAGTGCTGAGTTAAGATGGAAAAAAAAGCATTAAATTTGTGAGTGGAAATTAGGGTTCAGTACTATCTGCAGTTTCAGGCACCCACTTGGTGACTTGGAACAAATCCTCCAACAATAAGGTGGGTTACTGTTACATGTTTAATATATAATAAATGTATAGTTTATTTATTATGTAATACAAGTATAACTCTCAATCATCAAAATAAAGAGTTTTATTTGTTGGCTATCTAGAATGAAATACAGTTTTTCTTTACCTTTTCATCCAGAATCAAAAGGGTTGTATTATTCTTACTAAAGAAGAGATAGAGAAATATCTCGTTTGATTTGTATCTGTAGTAGAGACCAAGATCCTCTGTTTTCATCCATAGTTATTTGTCTCAGCTCTGGTACAGCATTTGTAACAATAGCTTTCATCTCTGGTCTACCAAGACAGAATTCATGAGTTTGGGTTTACTATTCATGATAACACAGTATATTGTAACATGGCTATCTTTATGTGCAAAGGGAAGATTCTCATGGAGATTTGTTGTAATAACTCAGGTTAGGAGAATAAATTTTAATTTAAGGAACAAATGAAGATTTGGTAATTACATTCTCCTGTGAATCATGCTTCTTTCCATTCATCTTTTTCTTTTCCCCCAAGTTACCTCTTTATAATTCATGTTTGTAGTTTATAATACATTAGAATTACAGTAAAAACTAAAGAAAATTACAAAGTCTGTATTGGATGCACCAAAGGTCATAAACTCATTTTAGTTCTAAATAATTAAAAGACCATGAAAGTATTGACTAACTGGCATTTATTTCAGAATCAGCTAAGCAAAGAGATTTTGATTGCAGAAAACATATGAGAAATAATATCATTTAAATGTCCATCACCAGCTGCAAAATATTTTTGAGCTTTTGAAGAATATGTGCTATTTTTCTAGAAATCTTCTCAAATGTTCTTCATTTTGCATATTTTCCCCATAATTTTAAATCATAAAAGGGCTACATTATATCTAAAAGGAAATAAAATGATTTTAGTCACATTTCTTACCATTACAAAATTGTGAAAATGTGAGTTTTTATCTTTTTAAGTACACTGGATACAAATATATGCTATGCAGCATATTATTTTTCAGACATTTTTCTAGCTTTTGTTTAAATTATTTTAAACTAAATTTAAATTTCCTCCACTATTATATAAGAAATAAAAGAATGGATTTTATGAGATTCCAAAGACCTATGTTTGTGTACTCACTGGACAAACCTAGAAGCAATGAATTAAAGACGTCAGCAATTGAGTAACTAAGAATCACAGAATTGGTAACTTTAGAGTAAATACTAAGAAATAAAAATATAATCAAAATGTAAGCTTACTGGCAGCATTTCTGTTTTTATTCATTTATTTTAATCATAAATTTAATCACTGATGATTAAATAGACAGCCTTTCTTGAGTCTGGCTCTTCCTTTCCAGAATCTGTGATAAAGGCTGTGTAAGAGTATATTATGACCTCTGTGTGTGTGTGTGTGTGTGTGTGTGTGTGTGTGTGTGTGTGTCCTTGTGTGTGTGTGTGTCCTGGGGAACAAAGTCAGGATTCACATTTACTGTTCACTTACTATTTTTCAGTCATTTGTTTTCTCACTTATTCTCTATAAAAATTCAAAAAAAAATAAGAAATACAATATTTTTCAAAGTATGGAGAGATTATATGGGGAGTGTCCAAAATTCATTGATAAGCATTTAAAAATTTTGTGTTTACATATTATATTAAAATTAATATAAGCACATTCTATAACATACACATATCTATCTTATAGTCAAATTCATTGCATTTATGACAAAGACATTATTTGCTTTATTTCAACTGTCCTAGGTTAATGAGTAAAGAATTGCAGTCAGCTTACAACATAGATGGTGTATTTGCAGTAACTGAAGATTAAATTACTTCACAGACACAGACAACTTAACTTCAATTCAGAAAGAAAAATGTGCTAGCAGAACTGAGTCCTCACACATAAAACAATACAAAATGCCTCCCACAAAAAAAATCAAATGCATTTCTAATACCTAGTATCAAGCCAATACTGATGATTGACACAAAGAAAAATGTAGCAGCGTAAGACAAAAATTAATAACGCTGTGTTATCTTTAGATCAGATTGTCAGAGGCTTCTTTGAGAAGTGATATTTGCGCAGAGCCCAAATGATTTATGAGAATATCTGGGAAAGAGATTTCCTGAACAAAAGAAGCAGCAAATGCACAGGCCCTAAGGTGGGAGCATGCTTGGAGTGTTCAAGGGAAAAACAGAAATGTAAATGTAGACACAGCAGAGTAAGCAAGGGGGAAATGTACAAGAAGATGATGGAAGTTGTGCAGCTGTGCTGGGGAAACGGGCACCAGTCCTAGAGTCAAATGGCTGCTGAAATCCAATTCACATGCCACTAAACAAGCCATATTTCTTGGAAAGGGGCTGGGACACCCAGGAGAAAGGGGGAATTTTTTCTTTGCACAAAGGCATTTTCTGCTCTTATGACTGGACTGCCACTGGAAACATCTTTCTCTAATTAGTCCACCTAAAGGGTGCTCCTTTCAAATCACACAAAGGTACCATAGGGACTAGCAAAAGCCCCGAGGGAAGGAAAGGTACAAAGAGAGCATATCAGTTAGACCTGTGGGAAAGGATACAGCCTCAATGAAACACGGAAATCAGTGAATAGGTAATTTTTTTATAGAATTCATTTCAGCTGCAAGAGTACCCAAAGAAGTGGTGAGAATCAGCCAGAACTGGGCTGAGATCCTGGCTTAGTTCTGTGCAAGCTACAGTGACCTTGGCCAAGTGTATCCATCTCTCTGGCTTTGTTTCCTTATCTATACAATGGGGATGCTAATACTTGCTTCACAGGCCTGTAGGGACTGAGATATTTGTGAAGTGCTTCACTCAGTGCTACATCCACAGCAAGACATTAATAAGTGTGGACTATTCATGCTATGATCATCAAGATATTAAATTTGGTCCTGGGGAAATACAGACTGCAACAGACTAAAATAATGATGAGATCAACAGATATTTACCGAGAGATTTTTCAGGGTCAAGCACGGTTTTAGGTTCTAGGGAAACAACAATAAACTAAACAAAGTTCCTACTCTCTTAGATCTTTCATTCTAGAGTGAAGAGAAAGACAGATGAATAAACAAACCCATGCTATGGCTTGGGTATTGAATATCCATAGGAAGAAAAATAAAGCAGGTGAAGCAATAATGAAAGATGGGATGGGCATAGAAGTGGAGTGAGTATTTCATACAGAATTATCAAGTAAGTACTATGTGTAGAAGTGACATTTACATAGAGCTCTGGATTTAGAGAGTATGCCAGGCATCTTAACAGCAGAGGCAAAGGCCCCAAGGAAGGAGCCTGCTAGGTATATTTGGAAAGAACAGAGAAGCTACTCTGGCTGGCATCAACTCCCGCTGGGAAAAGGAGCAGGCAATGATGTAGGGGTGGGGGCCAGATCAAAGAAGCAGCATGAGACTCTTTAATTTCTTAATTCTAACAATCTTCATGAGAAATCTGGGAAGTTAATCACATTATTTATTAATCTGTTGCTGGCTTTACTGTTGACTTTTCTTCTAACAGTTTTCTTTCCAATCAGTCATCTAATGGTGGGTTTTAAGCCCTACAACACTTGTCTCTGACAGGACAGATTAAATAATCAGAGATCACATTGTTACCTTAAAAACTTACCTCTTCTTCAATTCAGAAGAGGAGTAAGTGGATATAAATTTATGAGTTTCTACTTGCATATGTCCTAATTTCTAGAAAATAGGAATTTGTTAAACTCCAGATAAATTTGACATCATTGTTTGCACATTTTAAAGTTTAATTTCTAGAATTAAAAATAGGCTCTGCACAGCTTTTTTTTTCAGTTTTGTGCTTTTATTACAGGCTATTTAAGCATATAATTTCTTTTTTAATGAACAAGGAGAAGTGTTACTTGATGGTGCTCTTCCCTAGATATCATCCCATGTCTCTCAATTTCCTTCTCATATCTTCTCTGTCTGCTTTGATCTTTTTTTTTTTTGGAATTATATTAACCTCTGTAAATCACAATTTGTCTGAACTTCAAAAACTACTGCCTTAAATTGTTGTATAAAATAACAAAATTAAAGGCAATTTTTCATCCTCCAAAAAAGCGTGCTCCATTACCTCCTAATGAATTTGGGAATGAACATTTCTTTCTGTTTCTGGTGGCTTTTAATCTCTGTCACAACTTTTTATATTCCCTTTTAGTTTTGTACAGATCACTCAGAGGACATCCCTCATCTCATTTGAATCTCTTACACAGAAACATAAACAAACACATTATCCTTCTACCTTGAAGTCATATGGGAAATCTAAGGAAAGCATTCCAATTTATTTCCATTTTTATATGATAATTAGGGTTACTTTGGATCATTACTGCAATAGAAAAAAATAGTTAAAATGCATCTAGATCAACAGAATTTCCTGGCTATGTTAGGGGAATAATGATCTCCCCAATCATCTTGGCTTTTGTTCTAGCTCTCTGGATGTTCCTTTGACACTGCTGTGAACTCTTTCTCTACACCCAGCTGGCTACGTGCATCCTGCCCTCCCTGACCTGCATCCCTTCTCCAACCTGGCCAATAATGCTGATGTGCCCAGGAGTACCATCTGGGACCTCTATTAAACTATAGCCTCTCAGCTTCAAACCCTATTATGTATACCCTGTTGGGGTCAGGACTTTGCAAGGCATATTTCCACTCTGCTAGGAGGTGGCACTAGGGAAAACTGGAAGGCCAGTGTGAGGAGAAGGGACTTGCTTCTTGTTATTTTATTCCTCTATTTGCTTCTTGTTGCTGTTTACTTCCTGTTTTCTTGTTCTTCCTAGGGTCTCCCAGCAATACACCTTCACTTAGCAGTGGTAGTTCCCTCAGTAGCAGCAGTTGGCATTTACTCTAAAACTTTCAGTGTGGTTGGCAGAATTGTAAGTTGGTCCCTAATTTCCCAGCCCCTGAAGTACACACACTTTCTCCCAGTTATTCAAGCAAATACTAACCTAGGTACCACTGTGAAGGTATTCTGCAAAAGTAATTAAGATCCCAAACCAACTGTCTTTAAAAAAGAGAGAATGTTGTTAGTGGGCCTGGCTTAATCAGATGAACCTTTAAAAGCATGGCATGGTCCTTCCTGGCATGAAATATCAGATGCTTAAGAAGGATTTAATTCAATGGTGATTTTCTATTGATGGCTTTGAAGATGAAGAAAAGAATGGTAAAGAATGAAGGCAGTTCCTAGGAACTGAGAATGGCTCCCAGTTGACAGCTTGCAAGGAAACAGGCACCTCCATCCTAGGACTGCAGGAAACTGAATTCTGACAGCAACCAATGAACTTGAAAGGCAACCCTGAGCCTTAGAAGAGATAGTACCTCTGGCCAACACCTCAATTGCAGCCTTCTGATCAGATACTTCGAACTTACAGAACGGTAAGCTAATATATGGGTGCTGGTTTAAGCTGCTCATTTTGTGGTAATTTGATACACAGCAGTAGAAGCTAATATAATTCTTTCTTTCTATCTATCTATCTATCTATCTATCTATCTATCTATCTATCTATCTATCTATTTCCTTTTGGGATCCTAACACCAACTGGTTGTTACCCTCTCCCAAGAGATCTAGAACTTTTCTTTGAGTTCAAGACACTAGCAGTAACCAAGCAGTGCCCCCTCGTGCAGGAAAGGGTTAACTCTGCTCTCTGGCCCCTTGGCAGCCCCTTCACCAAGGGTGGCTCTGCCCTTTAAGTCATTCTTCTGTTTTCTTGAAGGATATCACACTTGTAGCCAAGGAGGATTATCTCTTTCCCCTGTAGAATTCCAGAGATATAACAGCATTTCTTCATTTTATCTTGTCTCTGTCCCCTTCATTCCAAGCTGAAAGTGGTTTTGGTGATACAGCATTCTCAAAACCCATGGCTCTCCCACGTGTGTCAGGATAACTACACCATGAAACAAGAGGGTCCTCCACAGATCTTTCCTGAATAAGTCTGTCTCTGCATTGGGTCTCTGCTCAATGTTTGATTGGATCCTTGAGTCCCATACCTAATCTCCTCAGTAGAAGTATGCCCAGCTATACCCTCAGACCTGTCTCTAAAACACACTTAAGCATCTTTCGCAAACTGGAATGGCTGAGAATTTTCCAAATCATCAAGTGCTGGTTCCTTTTTGCTTAGAAGTTCCTTCTTCAATTTATTTATTTTTTTTTCCTCTTGCTTTTTGCTAAGAGCAGCAGGGAGAAATAGGGCTGTGTCTTCAACACTTTGGAAATTTACTCAGCTAAATACCCAAGTTCATTGCTTATCAATTCTGCTTTCTATACAACAGCAGAACGCAACTCAGCTACATTTTCTGCCACTTTGTAACAAGGATCACCTTTCTTCCAGGTTTGAATACCATGCTCTTCATTTCCTTCTAAGATCGCACCAGAAACAGCTCTAATGTTCATATTTCCAGCAACATTATGTTCATGACCGTGTATGTATTCTTAAACATGATAAAAGCTTTGTATGCTTCTCACTTCCTGAACGCTCACCAGGAACGCTCACCTTTAATATAATATACATATTTCCACCAACTTTCTTTTTTTTTAGTGATTATCCAACCCCAAACTTTCTTTCTTTTACATTTTTTATTGAGTAATAGTCATTTTACAATGTTGTGTCATATTCTAGTGCAGAGCACAATTTTTCAGTTATACATGAACATATACATATTCATTGTCACATTTTTTTTTTGCTATGAGCTACCACAAGATCTTGTATATATTTCCTTGTGCTATACAGAATAATCTTGTTTATCTATTCTGAATTTTAAAATCTCAGTCTGTCCCTTCCCACCCCCTGCCTCCTTAGCAACCACAAGTTTGTATTCTATGTCTATGAGTCTGTTTCTGTTTTGTATTTATGTTTTGTTTTGTTTTGTTTTGTTTAGATTCCTCATATGAGCGATCTCATATGGTATTTTTCTTTCTCTTTATGGCTTACTTCACTAAAGCCACTGTGGAAAACAGTATGGAGATTCCTCAAAAGACTAGGAATAGACATACCATATGACCCAGGAATACCGCTCCTGGGCATATATCCAGAAGGAATCCTACTTCAAAATGACAGCTGCACCCCAATGTTCATAGCAGCACTATTTACAATAGCCAAGACATGGAAACAGCCTAAATGTCCATCAACAGATGACTGGATAAAGAAGAGGTGGTATATTTATACAATGGAATACTATTCAGCCATAAAAATCGACAACATAACGCCATTTGCAGCAACGTGGATGTTCCTGGAGAATGTCATTCCACCAACTTTCTTTTTAAAGCAATGTAGCCTTTTAAAATCATGTACCTCAAAATTCTTCCAACCTTTACCCATTACCATATCCCAAAGACACTTCCACATTTGTAGATACTTGTTATAACAGCACCCCACTTCTTGGTACCAAAATCTGTAGTAGATTTCTCAGGTTGTTGAAAAAAATTACCACAAATTGGGTGGCTTAAAACAAGAGAAACTGACTGTCTTACAACTACAGAGGCCAGAAGTCTGAAATCAAGACATTGGCAGGACCATGCTCCCTTCAAAGGCTCGAGGGAAGAATCCTCCCTCAACTCTTTCAGCTTCCAGTGGTTCCTGGCATTCCTTAGCTTGTGGTCTCATAACTCTAATCTGTGCCCCTGTCTTCACATGGCCTTCTTCGCTGTGTCTCTGTGCCCACTCCTCTTCTTGTAATGACATCTG
The DNA here is from genome assembly GCF_036321535.1 of Camelus dromedarius. Lineage (NCBI taxonomy): Eukaryota > Metazoa > Chordata > Mammalia > Artiodactyla > Camelidae > Camelus > Camelus dromedarius. The sequence goes on from NC_087446.1 coordinate 27,432,870, forward strand.
TCATTGGATTTAGGGCCTATCCTAAATACAATATGGTATTATCTTGAGGGTCTTAATTACATTGGACCTTAATTAATTGCAAGGACCTTACTTCCAAATAAGGCCACATTCACAAGTACCAAGGGTTAGGACTTGAACATACTTTTTAGGGGGCATAACTCAAAATCTATTAAAGACTCCTAATAATGAATAACCCCAAGGTGGGGTGAGCTTCTCTGGTTGTCAACACCTGACAGATGTTAAATACCATTGCTGAGAGAATTAAATGCATCTGTGTGACTCTACACAGAGAGGATACCTGAAAATTTGTACCTGGATTTTCAGGGATTTCTCCCCATGCATCTTTTCCCTTTATCAATTTTAATCTGTATCATTCTGCTTTAATAAACTTTGACTCTGAGTATAACAGCTTTTCTGAGTCCTATAAGTTCTCCTAGTGAATCATGGAGGGTGAGGGTAGTCTTGGGGACACCCAACACACCCCTCCTCAGAGGTCTGAGAAGCAGTTCCTCAGGACCCCTTCTTTAAGCTTCTAAATTTTAATAATCCCTGCAACGTCTCCTGTTCTCCCAGCTCTATAGCTGGGAGCTACTTTGTGCTTTTGCTATCTCCACAGTACTGTAATACGACAGTGTTCCATTTTGACATTTTCAGTTCTTCCATACTAATTTAAGAATCTTTGCATTAACTTCCCTCTTAAAAAAAACAACAACAAAAACACAAAACAAACAAACAAAACAAGTAGTGTGGTTTCTGTCTCCTGAGTGGACCATGACATAATTCTCAATCTTATTTTCTTCTCATTCTACCTGCTTTTCCTTGGGCAATGTTATTCTGTGTGATGTGGACACCAGTAAGGGTCACTACATCCAGCTTCACTGGGCATCTCCACTTGGTTTTTCCATGAGAACCTGCATTCACTTCTTGTCTCAATCACAAATCAAATGGCTCCTCCCTCATCTTCTCTACACTGCATTTGTTTTTCCATTTTTGACCTTCTAGTTTCTTTTTTGCCAATATTATTTTCTCCATTCCCTCTGACATTAAAACAGTTCAGTGTGAAAAGAGAGTAAGAATTGAAATGAGGCAGATATGGGTTCTAATCCTGGCTGTCTTATTTTATGGCAAAGTAAGATAATGATTTTGTCCTCACAGAGTTATTTTGGGGAATAAAAAGTGATTGGATATGAAGTGCATTGATCTGTGGTATTTTTCACATGTCAGATACTCAATTTCATTCTTCTCTCTTTTGCCACTTGTCTTAGTCTGCTCAGGTTGCTGTAACAAATATCATAGACTGGGTGGCTTAAACAATAGAAATGTATTTCTTATGCTTCTGGAGGCTGGGAAGTCCAAGATCAGGTTCCTAATGAGAACTTTCTTCCTAGCTTGCAGACAGTTACCTTCTTGCTGTGTAACTTGCCCACAGGGCAGAGACAGAACATCTTTCTCATGCCTCTTTTAATAAGGGCGAATTCCATTCATGAAGGTTCCATCCTCATGACTTAATTACCTCCCAAAGATCCCACCTCCAAATATCATCACATTGGACATAGGGGCTCGAACATATGAATTCTGGGAGGACACAAACATTCAGTCCATCGCACTAATACTCTCACCTCGGTGATCTCAATTATCTCCTAGCTGTTCTAATTTTTTTCCTATTGATTATCCATACAACTGTCAAAGACACTTTTTTAAGAGACTAGTTTATTATGCTATTCTTTGGTTTAAATCCCTTCACTTGCTCCCTATAGCCTGTAGGATAAGATCCAAACGTATTAGCATAACCAGATTTTTATTGACCTGGACCCAGCCCCATCCAGCCATACCATCTTTTTTTAAAATGATTTTTGATGGCATACATTTTTTGTATATATTTATTTTTATTGAAGTATAGTCAATTTACAACGTTGTCTCAGTTTCTGGTGTACAGCATAATGCTTCTTTTACTCTTCTCCACGTACTCTGCCTAAGTTATTTCACAGTTTTACTAATGCTGTTTGCTCTGTTCTCAAATCATCTCCTTATGCTGCCTGTTCCAGCTACCTCCCTCCCCCACCTCCTACCTCTTGCTTAGAAAATCCTACTTATCATTTAAGCCTCAGCTCAAGCTGTTTTTGACAATGGAGTTGGGTGGTTTTCATCCCTGAATCCAAACACTCACTCATCCTCCTCCTTGAAATTCCCTATTAGAAAGTAAGAGAGCAAGGAATTGTAGCCAAATGAGGAAATATGATTATTTTGATTTCTGGGGAAAGTACCCTCTATTGTTCCACTGTCCATCATTGCTGATGAGTTGTGACATAGCACAAAATTTAAGTCTAGAATAAAAGGGGCTTCTTACTCCATTTCTGGAATCTAGGCTATCTGAAGTATCAGAGTAGCTGTCTGGATGAGAGTGGTCATGTCCCCATGCTTACCTTACAGGAGCAGAAAGTAAAAGGAAGGGCATGGAATAAAGAGTAAGCTATGAGCATGGCCTTATGCCTTTTACAGCTCAGAAACTGCCCCCCTAGAAAGTAAGCTCCAGTGAATATTCTGGGACTTGACTAATAAGGTTAATAGCCCCTTCCTTTAAAAAGTTGCCAAGACATGGGTAAAGGAAGACAGAAGCTGCAGTATGAGGTTTTTTCTTGCCTATGGGTAGAGGAGAAAATATAAAGGGCTAAAACATCCTCTCCCGCAAAAATAGTCAATTATTACTTCTTCTAAAAAAACAAAAATTTATTTCCCAGTGCCTCAGTTACCTTACTCCAATGGTCATACTTGTCCCTACTTGTCACAGTTTGTTTCTGGCTGTGATCTTGGACCTGTCTGCTGTAATTTTTTGTGGTTCTATCTCACTATGAGATTGAGAGCTCATGATTTATTTTTAGAAAGAATGAATGGTTTTTCATTTTTCTAATTTTTATGAATCCAATTCCCTTGAAGTAACTGCTCAAGAACTATCTGTTGAATGTATAACTTGATTGTGATGCTTCAGCCAAGACTATCTGAAATTACTCTCTCCGTGTGTGTGTGTGCGTGTGTGTGTATGTATGTGTGTGTTTCTTTTTTCCTTGGCAAGAGTAAAACAAACATTAAGACCTACTGTTTCCAGCTCATTTGGGGGATAAGTTTAAATGTGTCACATGTTCTTATTATATGTGTTATAGGACCTCAGAATATTCACTCTGAAATTATCTGGAAACTAGGCTACTTTTAACACAACTACCAAGAAGAAGGTCTAATACTCTGGAAGGCAGATACTTCATTTGCTATAATCTAGATACCTTTCGGTCAAAGCTTACTATAGTTAGTTTTAAAAATTTTAAAGGATCAAGATTTCAGAAGCCTGTTCTTTCATATTCTAAGAGAGGTTCTTAGTAAGGTGGAGAGGGGTATATTTTATCATAACTGCTAAGTCTGGGAAGATGTTGCCACTTCTTTTACAAGAATTATGGTTGAAGGGTTAGAGAATTATGGTTGAAGGGACTTACTACAAGGTTTGAGGCAGTCCACTTTTCTGAGCTGAGGGATATAGCAACGTTGATTGATGTCTTGGGTGGGCAAGTATTCAATCTTTCATGGCAGGCATGCCTGATGAGAAACAGGGCTCAACAGGAAGCCTTGTAGCTGAGGAAATATTTATATACAGCTGGGAAGAGTGAAAGGAAATTTAGATGAGAGTCAGTCTGAATGACTAAGCACACATTTGGGAAGATATTTGAGAGGTGGGATGGAGTGTGATGTGGGTAGATTTGTTTAGAAAAGGGTAAGCTTGCTGAGCTCTGTGTCACGGAGGTACTCTGTTGATGGATTCTATGGAAAGAACCCATTGCTTATCCTGTTTCTTTGTTATAAACAAGCTTCTTTTCCATTCTCCACTTATTTAAACCCTGATAATTTCCTAAAGCCCTCTCTAATTACCTCTTCTGCCCTGAAACTTTCCCACGATCTATCTAGCTGAGAGTTCTCATAGTTCTCATAGTACATTGTTCAAGAGTTAAATGATTCTTGTCACTTTTTGTGCATTCTAGTTACTTATGTCCAGGTCTCTCTATGAGACACAAACTCAAACCATAGCAACTAGGGGGATCATTCAGTACAAGAGTTTTGGTTTTTGTTCCTGATGTTTACATTACTGTTTGTATTTTATTGGGATTTGATTTTTGCCTTCTATTGATCCCTTATAGATACTTTCTGAAAGCTTTCTCAAATTCTTTGTGGAATGAAGCCAGTGAAATAGCTGGCTTTATTAAATAACCTTATGATAATTACAAAACAATAATAAAAATAACAAACATTTTAAAAAGCAAGTTGTGTCAGGCACTGTTTTAAGTGCTTTATTTAATTCTTATAAAAAGTCCTGTGCATTAGGGACAATTATCCTATTTGACACACGAGAAAGCTGAAACTTGGAAAATTGAGTATCTTCCAAAGAGAACTCTCAGCTAGATAGAAGGTGGCTAACCCAACATTTAAATGTAGGTCATTTAACCTCAAAGGATATACCCCCTTAACACACTCCTATGTGTTAGCTTCATATTGCTGCTGTAACAAATGATCACAAACTTTATGACTTAAAAAAACACATTTACTACCTTATAGTTTGAAGATCAGAAGTCCAACATGGGTCTCACTGGGCTAAAATCAAGGTGTTAGCAGGGATGTGTGTCTTGCTAGCGTTTCTAGGGGAGAATCTGTTCTCTTACTTTCTCTAGCTTTTAGAGACTGCCCACACACTTTGGCTCAAGGCTTTCTTCCTGACAGCCAGCAAGGGCATTCTCTTTCTCAGAATGTTGTCTCTCTGATTCTGACTCTGTTGTCTCCCTCATCTCTATTTAAGGACCTTTGCATTACAATTGGATTCTCCCAGATAATCTAGGACAATTTCTTCATTTTGAGGTCACCCTGCTATCTAACCTATTCAGAGGTTTCAGGGGTTAGGACATAGGTATCTTGGGTAGGTCAATGGGCATTATTCTGCTTACCACAACTACCCCAAGTCTACCCTAGTTCAGCTTAAAAAAAAAAAAAAAAACACTTTTTAAGCACTTATAAGGTACTAGGTACTATGCTGCAGTCTGTGGGAACAAACAAGAATCAGACACAATCTGTTCTTCCCACATGAAGTTCAGTGTAGTGTTTTAAGTGAAACTATTGACTCACCACCAGAGGATGCAGTCCTTGTTCTCCTTAAAGTATCAGGCAACTGCCCAGAGAAACACATACTGCCTGTCATGTTTAATAGCATTTATTTCCATGATTATGTCTAAAGTCAGGTCTTAGAAGGCTGAACTTCATGGAAATCAAGCACATGTGTCAATATACTGCTCTCAATATTTAAACTAACAAGTTAGAGAATGAACAGAAATCAGTGTCTTCAATGTATTTTTAGCATTTTATTTCATGTTTTATTTGTTTATAGTACTTAGTGCCAACAAAGAGGTAAGGCAATTAATATCTTGTCTGAAGATGATAGGATGGCCATGGAAAATTGCATCTCATAGAAAATTTAATTCTATCATAAAGCTAAGTATATTCATACATCAAAAGTAAGACATTTAGATATTTAGACCATAGGAATCATTTGGATCCCAAAGTACACTTCTAAGTTATTCACATTTGTGGGAAGAAGGTATTGTTTTAAATTACAGAGAATTTCTTTTCTACCCATTTATCTGTTGATGGACACTTAGGTTGTTTCCATATCTTGGCTATTGTAATTATTGCTGCTATGAACATTGGGGTACATGTATCTTTTTGAATTAGTGGTTTTATGATATATATCTGTATCTATAGAGAGATATGGTGTATATATATACACATACACAATGGAATCAGACAAAGAAAGACAAATACTATATGACAGCACTCATATGTGGAATCTAAAAAATAAAACAAACTAGCAAATATAACAAAAAAATTCAGACTCACAGGTTGAAAAAAATGAACTAATGGTTACCAGTGGAAAAAGGGAAAGCAGAAAGCGTAAGATAGGGGCAAGGGTACAAGCTACTATGTATAAAATAAATAAGCTAAAAGGATATATTGTACAGCACAAGGAACATAGCCAGTATTTTACAAGAACTATAAATGGAGTGTAACCTTTAAAAATTATGAATTGCTATGTTGTACACTTGAAACTTATATAATATTGTACATCAACTATACCTCAATAAAAAACACAGAAAATTTATTTCCATTGTTTTTATGAATACCAGCTGAACATATATTTTGATTTGTAAGTTTTACATAGTTCTGTTGTCTCTCCAATTAGACTATATTCTCCTTAAGCATCTCAGAATAGCACTTCTTATTTTCAACAGAGAACTGTACTCACAGAAAATGCACTATATTGGTTTACTGAATATTAATTGCTATCAGACCTCCAGACCTTCCTTGAATCTATGTTCCCCAATTCTGCCGTTGTAGAACCTAAAACACTAGGATCCAATTTTCTTGAAGGGAAGGATAGAAGAAAGATGGTTAGTCTAGCAAGTGAGATTTCTTCCAACCTGGGTCTTATGTAGACATGGTACAGTATGCTACAAACAAAAGTCTACAATGGCCAAACTGAGAAGGGACAGAAAATAAATACTGGAGAGCATCTCGTAGGAATAGAGATTCTAGCACAAAGTAGTGGATCCAGAAATTAAAGTTAAGGTTGGTTGTCACTAAGTACATGCTAGGAATACAACTGTTGGATTTTGGGTGCTTACTACCATTGTGCATGGAAATGCTGGCTATATTTAAAGGTTGAGGGCCATAGCTGATAGGAGGAAACTATGAGATAATGGCTATGGTTAGAAAATGTTTAGAAATTAAAACTAGAGGGTTGAGTAGACAAGACTCCCTGGCTGGATGGCCTGAGAATATTCTTGGCAAGTTTTTGCACCATTCTACTAAGAACTAGCCAGGGCAGTCAGGACTGAATTCATACTGATATTCATTCTCTCCCTCCAAAAATATTTATCCATCTAGCCAAATTACTTTCTCCCTTCTCTCCAGGACAGCATCTCTTATTCCTGTGAAATATTAAAAAAAAATTTATCTCCTATTAACTTGAGTACAATAGTTTGTGTCACATATTTTGAACTCCGATGTGTCTGAAAATTTCCACCTATGTCTAACTTATATTGCCAGACAGCCATTGAAGTTTCTTTAATTCTTCAAATTGGGCTAGGGGAACTCTCAGTGTTCAGCAGGTAATAAGAGCAAGTCCACTGAGCGCTACCTTCAAACAAGAAATTTCTGTCACTTTCTCCAGCCAAATAATTTTATAGCACTTGATACATTGTCTTCTACTAGAAATATTTCTGTTTGGCTTAGGATATGCAGAATGAGGAGGGAATAAAAACAGCATCAAGATTTATGGTTTACTTTCCTATGAGCTGTGGTTTCTTTTTATATTGTCAGGATGTGATGGAAAGTACTGTCTAGCCCTCTCCCTCAACAAGAAAAACTAACGAGAAAAACTAAGAACTGCCTCTGCATTTGGCAATTTTGTAAAAAAAAAAAAGTTGAAAAATGAACCATATGATTCATAACCTCTGAGTGTACAAACTCTTAGTTGTTTCCTAATAATCTCTTTCTCTTTCTTTTGGCACATGGCTGTCCTGTAAGACTGTTCAACAGCCTCCTAAGCAATTGAGTAGGTGCATAAATGAATTCTTCTTGGTGAAAAGTGAATGTAAGTGATGCTTACAAATTCCACCTCATTTAAAAAATATCGGTAATCTTGGACACTCTCTTTCCCTCTTTGCACTGGACAAACAGAACTGGATTCACATTGATCTTCATGGTAGAAAAGATCATGAAGAGGGCAAGCTTGGAGACCACTTGCTGGAGATAGCAGGACTCCTGCACCAGCCTAGGTCCCCAAATAATCTTATTGAACAGAGTCTGCCTACCCTCTTGAACTGTTACAACGTAGATAAGTACATAGCTACATAGTGAACTACTGTGTTTTGAGGAGTTTTTGTTACAGCGGTTTAGATTTTATTCTAATAACACACTGAGTGAAGATTAAGTGGGAACCATCCTTCCTAACTGTGAAGATTTTCACTTCACTTCAAATAGAAATCTTGAGAGATGGAAATGAATTGAAGTCTTAAGATGTCAGACATTGAGGATTAGGACTGGGAGAATCTGACCTGCTTCTGTATGTGTAAAGACCAGTGTTTCTGGAAATGTCAAGAGGAGCTCTAAGAAGCATCTATAATAAAACTCAATGTGTTCTGTGAAAACGGAAGAATGACAAATTAAGTTGGGTTCTCTTTTATGAGATGGATTTTCATTTCAAAGAAGGATGAGAAGGACATCTTTAGAATTTAGTCTTTGTAGAATGTTCCAAGGAAGATATAAAGGGAAGAGACCAATTCCATATGTATTTTTGAGATGTGCTATTGTATAAATTGTACAACTGCAGTGTAGAGGACCTGATATTTGCTAGGCATCATTGTTTATGAAAATGAGGTTGGTGCAGAGTGTGGATTACTGAAAAGAATGCTAAGAAATGCATAAAGTCATTGTTTCTTGGGCTTTCATTTCCCATTTATTTGCACACAGTTTGAAAGAGTTCAAATAGATCTAAAAAAATCTTAAGAGAAGAAAAACTAATATGACTTTAAACAAACTCAGTTGATTTTGCTTTGTGGTGTTATTTGTCATTTGTGTTTAATTTTTCCTGATTAGATTATATATTTCTTGAGGTCAGGATATAAAGTATCACATACTAAATATTTCTAAGAGTTGCACTCTCCTCCTCCCATGAAAAAAAAATGTCCTAATGGTCAAGTTCCTCATAAATTACTAAACAAATATATTAAGTAAATGCTTAGAAATATTTTATGCTTTAAGTACTAATATAGACATCTTTGGGGGAAATTGACATGTTAAAATGGTCTATATAAATGCATCAAGAAAAAGTTTTTAGTACACAGCCTTGCTTCCTAAAATAAGTACTTGATAAAGTTCATTATGCAATTGCATGTTCAAATTGACAGCCTCGCTGTATTTTTTAAGATGTAGATTTCTTTCTGTGTGTAGGTGCTATGAAGTATTCTGGGAGCTGCTTTGCTAAAAATAAGCCATCTGTGTCAATAATGAGCGCTCAACGTACAATCTAGTATCATTTGCACCTGCAAAGTTCAAGAAGGTAACTTTAGGTGAAGTGAAAAACTCTTTTATGTAATTGAATGACATATCTTCCAAAATCCTATTTATTAAGCTAGCTTGGTTCTTCTTAATGAGTTGCTGCCCTCCAACTCACAGATTCTTCACATAATAGGTGCAATGACAGGATGCAGAAGTGAGACTAGATAGAATACTTGGACTTAATAATAATCATATCTCAATCTACATGTTCTGTATAGGACTCCTCCCAACCATGGGTTATCTACCTGTAACATGTTGGCATTTGTATAGTAACTTTGGAACTCAATGTCTTTTCTAACCCCCATGATTCTTTACCATGTGCAAATGACCTTTCTGTGTCACTTTGTACCAACCTTACTAGCAAAGGATTAGATTAACCATGGTTCTCCCACTCTTGTTAGATTCCCATTTCTCCTCAATGGAATGACTGCATTTTGGTCTTGGCCATGGAATTCAATGAGAAAACCGAATGCAGATTATCCTAGAAAATCTAACTGCAAGTCATTCTGGGAGTACAGGTAGGCCAAGAAGAAAGTGAACTTGCAACATGATGCTTAGGACGGTCGTGTCTCCAGCTCTAAGAGCCAGGGCCAAGGAACCAAACCCTTTCCATCCCATTAAATATACTGGTTAAAGAAAAACAATGGAGATAGGGACAATCAGTGATTAACTTTTGTTTCAAGTACAACATTTCCACAATACATTGGCCATTGTTTCCCATAGTAAAAGACCTGATGGAAATCTCCATATTGGAATGTACCATAATATGTTAGAAAGATATTTTAAATATTTCTACTATATTTCTACTTAGACTTAGCTAGGTTTTGGAAACTAGGCACAAAGAAATGATAAAAATAAGTTTTAAAAATTGCAGATGATTTAGGATACCCCTGGCATACACTAAATTCCTTTGGCCATTAGCTATTAAAAACAAAAAGTTTAATAGATTATATAAAAAGTTGAGAATGTCCACCCTGGCTTATAACCTTTTAATGTGTCATCATATGAAAAAGAAATCAGATGTCACAGAAAGGGGTCAAGACACCATAGCATCACAAATGTGTAACTTCACTAGGTTCTTGAAAGGAGCCATTATTGCCTCTAGAGGAAATCACACAATCATTCCTTTACCTTATGTTATGGTATTGAATGATCTTTAATCAGAGTGTGTGTTACAAAGGCAGTAAAATACGTGTTGATGTACAGAACAGTTTTACAAAGATGGTGTTTTGGACCTTGGACCCCCTGCAGCTCATATCTATGAGATAGCTGACTGCAGAGGGGTATGGCCCAGACGTAAACTGTGATCCGCTTCTTCTCTGCTGAGATAAGGAGCCCAGTCAGAAAATCAAATCCAAAATCATGCCCTAGTCAGTTGAGATCCCTTAGAAACTCACAACAGGACAATTTTATGAATTGAGGATGCAACAAAAGTGCTGGAAAAATGCAGAGAGTTGAAAATATAAGGTATCCTCTTCATTTCTCCTTCTTGCCTTTGTGCACCTGCTAAGCCACTCTAGATAGATCAAAATGAAGTCAGTCATGAGAATATGCTTTAAGAAGTCTTTCCAGTCTCCACTCACAAAGCCACTTTGACTTTTTACCTCAACAGGATTATATGGGAGGCAGCCACCTTGGCTGAGGAATATTTTCCCTAATAGAGAAGCACATTTCAGTTGGGTTGGAACCATTGTGTTTTCCTAAGAAGGCTCTATGGCTTAGCTGGGTTAAGACTGTATCCACTCTTTCTGGCACACCATAGCTCAGTAAGTACCATGGTCAGCTGAGACCCTAGTCCTGATGCAGCACCCCCTCCCCATGACTTCAGGCAGTATTACAGATGATCATGATCATCATCACAATGATGACACTGATTGTAAAAACAAGAGCTATTGTATACTGAGCACCATTCTAGCTCACATAAGTTACCTTCTCTGTTTTGTAAAGGAGGAAGATGAACCTTAGAGACATTATATAAATTGCTTATTATCAGAGATTAAATAAATGGGAGAGCTATACAGAGTTTCTGCTGTTGATTGTCTCTCCTAGTTCAATCATGACCTCATTTTAGCCTCAGAAGTCTCCCTTCATGCCTCACAGGGACTTTATTTTTGAGTTTGTTTCCTAGGAATGCCACAAACTGGATGGCTTGAAACAACAAATTTTTTTTCTCCCCAAATTCACAGGCTAGTAGTAAGTTATCAAGGTGTCAGCAAGATTAGTTTCTTCTAGAGACTTGAAGGGAGAATTTGTTCCACGGCTCCCTCCTCCCTTCTCCGGGTTGTTGCTAGCAGTTCTTAGTGTACCCTGACTTGCAGCTGTATCACTACAATTTGGGTATCTTTTTTCATATGATGTTTTCCCTGTGTCTTTGTGTTTACATGGCCTTTCCCTAAGGACATTAGTCACTGAATTTAATGCCATCCTAATCCAGTATGACCTAATCTTAACTCAAATTACTGCAAAGATCCTATTTCCAAATTAGGTCACATTTACAGGTATTGGCGGTTAGAACTTCAACATATCTTTCAGGGGAACACAATCCTACCAATGCTTTTATTCCCTGTTGCTCTTTAAATGGCTCACTAGTAATTTTCCCAGAAACTCAGTTGTAGGAATAAAGTCTAGGCAACCTCTGCTATTAGATGGAAAACATGAAGCTCCCTTAAAGCAAGGATGTGCATGGGGCCTGGCTACTCTCATAAAATGGACAGGAAAGCAAAACACAAATCAATACCTCTGACAATTACCCTGCCACTCCAATGGGATCATATCTTGAGTGATTGCTTTGTACTACCTTCACTGCAGCTCAGAGAGATGGTGCCTCCCTCTTAAGTCATACAGCACAGACAACATAAAACCTCACGTCAGATATTTCTTCTGCTGTTTGTTGACAGAACCAAATTATTTATGAGCATATCACCTTTCCTTGGAGAATGGGTGCTGCTTAAACACCCCATCTACAAATTTGCTCCCATATGATGAATGAGGGACAAAGTAGAACTGCTTGGAATCCAGTGTCCTAATCAGCTCAGAGTAGAGAGGGTTATAAGTGACAGGGTTAGAGGATCATTTCAGAGAAAGAAAATAGGAAAGCTAAGGTTATCAGCTGAAAAACAAAAAGAAGTACAGAAATGTCACTTCTAATTGCAACCCATGCAGTAAAACATGGTCACTGATTAGGGAATCCAAGCAAGCAGTCTCTTTTGGGTCCAGATGGTGAGAGTTAAGGCTATTATGTGTACTGTAACACCATCTGTATTTCTGAGAACACTGACACCAGATTCCAATACCCAAGGGGAACCCGTGTAAATTTCTGCTTGTTCTAATTTCTTCAGTACCTGAAACATATTCACAGCCTCTCCATCTGCACCACACTCCTGACGCCTTCCATGTATCATTTGACAATCTGCAGTGCTATGCTCTTTCCATGACCCCCCATCTTTCCCACAACATCATTTAACTCAAATATGTTCAGCCACAGGGACTTTCCAAATCATTCACTTAGTGACCAAGGGCAGTTACCTACCACCCAGGAGGGAATGAGTCATTGTATTATGAAGGCCGTGGAAAAAAAAGAGACATTTGTCAACAGATTCTGTGTGTTGTAGATAAGTTCAAATGTAGCACACCACACAAATTTAGTGGTGCACAATAGATGAGTAAATTTTTGACAAGAAATGTCAGGAATTTTCAGAATCTTTAACAATAAGGAAATGGAAAATTAAATGTTTGTTGTCAAATAGGCACTGTAGGATCACAGTTTAATAAGCAAGGCCCTTTCCTCTGCTAGTAGTACTCTCAGAAAAATAAGAAACAGGACAAGGCTCTCAAGTTACTGGGGCATATTCTGGGTTTTTCCTAACAGCTAATTTTGAGAATGTGCCACAGACATAGTGAGTCTGTCACTCTCTTTTGCGTAGAACAATAATAAAATAGAGCTAAATACAAGGTATCTCTGTTTTCAAGGTGCTTTTCTGAAAAGAAGTTCTTGTGTTTCCATTAATTTGCTTAATATATAATGATTATGTAATAATAATAATAATAATAATAATAATAATAATAATAATAATAATAATAATAATAAAAAACAACCATCTGTTAAATGTCCATGTTCTCTAACCTCTTTACATATCTAATTTTGTAATCTCCCCAAACCATTTGTCCATTTCTTAGATGCAAAAACTGAGGGCAAGAGACTTAGTGATTTCAGTCCACAACCAAGTCTGCCAGACATCGGAGGCCATGCTTTTTACACTACATGGTACTCCCTCTCATGGAAGTGTTTTAAACTGTGAGGAACTGGCTATGTGTTAGACTTCTGCGCTTTTGTTAACACTGTTTTCAAAATTATAATACAGTTATTGCTTTAGACAGCTTTTACTACAATAATACTAAACAGTCCCTAAATCTCAGTGGCTTACCATAACAATTTTTTTTTTTCTTTTTGCTCCTATGTCTGTGGGCCAGTTGAAGTTTGGTTGATCTTTGTTGAGTTTAATTGGGTTCAGTGAGTTCATCTGGAGGTCAGGTTGGGTTTATTCCACATATCCCATTGGAGAAAAGTAGCAACTCAGAGCATGCTCTTCTCATTGCAGTGGCAGGAACACAAGAATCCAAGACAAATTATACAACTGTATTTAAAGTTTTTGCTCATGTCACATTTGCTACTATTCAACTGACCAATGCAAATCACACGGCCAAGTTCAACAACAACAGGCAAGGGGGGAAACATTCTGTCTACATTAAGGAGAGGTATGCCTAAGTATTTTGGCAAAGGGCATGGATATATATTTCTATAATAGAAATGGGGAGAAGAATGGACACAATATTCCAGTCTATCACCAACAGCCCTCAATTATCCATAGGATGTTATAGGTTTTCAAAATATATTCAGCAGAACCTCTGGGAAATCAATGTAGGTAGACTTTCATCTACTCTAATCAGAGTTTTGTTTTTATCACTTTTGTATACTGGGCTTCTTTAAATTTATATAAATTTACTTTAAAACAGGGTAAATAGAAATCACTAGCTTAGGTGATTATAGCTAAGAAAAAAAATCATGTATGTAACTTTGGGAGGGTCTATTTTATACTTAGATTACCATTTTCTTCTGTTTTAGGTGGATAAGATTAAACTGTGCTCATAAAAAGAGATGATATGGCAGAATGGTGAAAACTCTGGTTTTGGCACTATCTAGCTGTGTGATTTTGAGCAAGTTACTTAACTTCTTTCTATGCTTTTTTTTAACAGTAAAATTGGGACAATAAAAATATTGAAGTCACAGGATTATTGTGAACTCTAAGAGAATGAAGGCATGTAAAATGATTAGGACAAGGCCTGGTTATCAGAAATACCTAATTAGTGATGCTTATCAGAGACTTACATTAAGTAGAATGGTAAGTCAAAGCAGATCTGATCTAGCAAGACACTGGAAGCAGATATTCAGGTGACAGCCTAATTATCATCAAATTATATTCTTTAAAAAATATTTACATATATTTTGAAAGCACAAACTAGTATGTATGATACGTATAAAAGTTAAGGTAGAAAATATTAAAATGGATACCTAATCACTCAGCATTGGACCTAAAAACTTCAATGTTACCAATATCTTTGCATCAACCTGTGTGCTCCTCGTCATCCTATCTCCCTGCTTTAAATATACCTCTCAAATATCATTTCTCTGTAGCATAGCATAATGGTTAAGAAGGCAGACTCTGAGTCAGACCAGCTGCATTGGATGAGTTATTTAACCCTCTTTTGCCTCAGTTTCCAAACTACTATTTTGGGGGTAATTATAATATCTATCTCATCTAAGAATTATATGGGTTAATATATTTGTGGCATGCAGAAAGAGGCTTTGCATATGGTAAGCCCTGTGTTTATCTTAACTGTTAATCATTATCACCATCACTGAGATTAGTAACACCTATCACTGGATAATATTCTTTTTGGCTTTGCTTGGTTTTGAGTTTTACAAAAATGGAATAATTATGTCTATGTCCTTGTGGCTGACTTTTTTATTTTACATTATACTTTCTAAGTGTCATCTACAGCTATTATGTCTTCGAATATAACTTATCCTTCATAGTGTCTATCCTTTCTTCCTAAGACTCTGAAAAAGTACACATTAAACTATTTCATTCTGCTTTCCCCATTGTTCATGCCATTTAAAAATTATTTTTTATCTTCTTTTCTCTTTATGCAGAAGTCTGTGTGTCTCCTTTTTCTTCATCTTCCAATGTTATAATTCTTTCTTTGGCAGTACCTGATCTACTTTTTAACATTTACTGATTTTCTTATTTCAACAATTTTCCATTTTGAAATATTTATTTATTTTTTAAAATATGGCTTGTTATTTTTAGTATGTTATTTTAAAAACAAAATCTCATTTTTATTTTTGTAATATTTAATTCATAGTTTATAAACCACTTCTGATAATTTCAATATCTAAATGCTGCAGGGGCATAACTCTGTTCTTTATTACTTTTTGCAGACTCTCATTTATTTTATTTCCTTATGTGTTTGCATTTGTTATAATAAACCCAAATTTCACAAATCTCATTATTAGGCATTCTGGAAGCCTAAATTGAGGATATTATCATCCAAAGATGATTTTAAAATGCAAGTTGGTACAAGCTCTTTGGAAACAATATGGTGCTTCTTATGTAGTTAAACATCTGAAAGACTTGCTTACCTCCTTTCTTGTTTCCTTACAAGAAGCCATATAATGTTATAGACAGTTGGTGATCCATTTATGCCCTTTTGAGTTGTTGACTAAATGAAGAAATCTCAAGTTCCACTCTTGTCCATTCCATTGTCCTTAGAATCCTGATCAATATCAGTCTTATGGTGGACAGACTTTATGATGGCCACCTCCTGGTACACATGCCCCTGTATAATTCCCTCTCCTTGAGTATGTTGCTTCTTACTTTTTGTTTGTTTTGTTTTGTTTTGGGGGGAGGTAATTATATTTATTTATTTATTTTTAGAGGAGGTACTGGGGATTAAACCCAGGACTTCGTGCATGCTAAGCATGCTCTCTACCACTGAGCTATACCCTCCCTACTCCTTGAGTATGGACAGGACCAGTAAGTAACTTGCTTCCAACCAATAGGATATGGCAAAGGTAACTGGATGCCATTCCCATCATTATGTTACATTATATAAGAATCCATCATCTTAGCTGACTGGCTCTAAAATCTTGCCCTCCTTGCTGACTTTGAAGAAAGCAGCAGCTATGAGTTTTAAAACTGCAGAAAAATGAATTCTTTCAACAACATTAGTGAACTTGGAAACAAACTTTCTTTAGTAAGTTTCCAGATGAGAACGGGACCTTGTTTATAGCTTGATTGCAGCCTTGCAGAGGACTCAGCTAAACTAAGACTCCTGATCCACAGAAACTGTGAGATAGTAAATGTATTTTGCTTTAAGTCTCTAACTTTGTGGTAATGTGTAATGCAACATAAAAAAGAAACACAGACTGGTAGTACCATTTTCCTTCAGAGAAAGCCCTTCTTTTGCTGCCTTACTTTTCACTGCCTCCTGCCCTTGTTTCAGTTGTCATTTTTTTTTTTCTCTCAAAAGGGTAAGGGGGCTGGTAGTGTTTAAGATGGAGAACTTGAGAGGTGCTTAGACATTTTCTTTTATTTACTGTATACCTCAAAGTGCATGGAAGTTTTATTTTATCAAGGACCTGGTTGTCTAATAGAAGGATAGTCTTTTAGTATCTAGTCTGCCTTACTTTTTAAAGCAAAAGTCCTCAAATTCAATTCTTATCACTAAAGTGAGCAAAAAGGATGTGTTTTATGATTGATACATAGAGTCTAAAATGCATATCACGTTTTGTTGGAAGAAAAGTCTTTATTTGGAAGGATGTAGTTTTCAGATGAGAGATAGGTGTGTGGTAAGTTATACTGATTTTACATTTTTAATGCACTGACTTTATGTTGATTCAAGATTCAATGAGAGAAATGCAAAGAAAAAAGGAGGACATAAATTCAATTTTTAGCACTGTAGAAACAATATCTAATCAAATATTTCCTGAAAAGAACTAAAAAGATGTGTCCAGAATGACTGACAAAAGAATTCAGACCTTCTTCACAGATTCTCTGCATTTCTCTTTCCTGGGCCAGTGAACAGAGGGGAAAAACAAACAAAAACAACAAAAAAGCCTAATCCATTTTCTTTCTCCTCCTCTGCCTATCAGAAGCTAATGCCCACCTACTCTAGTAAGGAGAAGCTATCAATCAAGTTGAATGATTTTTGTGTAAGTTTGTCTATATGGATTTATTAAACAACCAGCAACCACCTACCAACAGTCCTTTAAAATCCACCCATGTATGTCAACTTCATTTATGAATTTTATTCTACCTAGATGGTGTTCTCTATGAAGGTAATACTAATATGATTGCTACTAAAATCATCATCTTTTTTCTTTTTAATCATGTGAATAACATTCAATGGTTTCCTTCTATGTGCCAGAAACTGTGTTAACTGATTGACATAAGTTGCCCCCAATTAGTCTCAAAATTAGCCTCATCAAAATTACTTATGATATAATTTTGAAGACAATTATTAAAATATTCATAGTAACATATGCTTTGCAAGTCAAATAGTACAAAAAGATTTAGTGATAAACAGCAGGCCCCTTTTATCACTTCTCCTTTTCCTCAACATTCCACATTGCAGAGGCAAAATCTTTATTTTTATCTATTTTATCTGATATTTAACTCTATGTTTTAAAATAACATACTTAGCAGTCTGTTTATTGCCTTTAAAAATTATATTCTGATTTCCTTCTGTGATGAAAGTTGCTTTCCCTTTAAAACCAGGAATAAGACAAGCTTGTTCTGTCTCACCACTTCTATTCAGCGCTGTACTAGAATGCAATAACACAAGAAAAAGAAATAAAAGGTATACAGATTGGGAAGGCTGAAATAAAACTATTATTTGTTTGATGATGACATAGTTAAATATGCATAAGTCTTAGAGTTGACAAAAAAAAAAAAAAAAAACCCTGGAACTAATAAGTTATTATAGCAGATTTGTGCATTCAAGGTTAATATATAAAAGTCAATTGCTTTCTTATATACCAGCAACAGAAAATTAGAATCTGAAATTTAAAACACAGCACCATTCATATTAGCATTAAAAATGAAATATTTAGACATAAATCTAACAAAAATTGTATACGATCTACATATGAGAAAAACTATAAAACTGATGAAAGAAGTCAAAGATCAAAATAAATGGAGAGATATTCCATGTTCATGAATAAGAGGACTCAATATTATTAAGATGTCTGCTCTCAATTTGATCTACAGGTTCAATGCAATTCCAGTCAAATGCCAGCATGTTATTTTGAGTATATCAACAGAATGATTATAAAATTTATTTGAAAAGATAAGAGACTCAGGATAGCCAACGCAATACTAAACAAACACAAAATTGGAGGAATGATATCACTTAATTTACAGACTTGCTGTAAAGCTACAGTAATCAAGACAGCACGGCAATAGAGAAGGAATGAACAAATAGATCAACAGAAAAGAAAGGAGAGAACAGAAATAGACCCACACAAATATAGTCAACTGATTTTTGACAAAGGAACAAAGCAATTAAATGAAGAAAAGATAATCTTTTCAACAAATGGCATTGGGACAAATGGATACATACATACACATCCACACAAGAATCTAGACAGAGACTTTACATCTTCCACAAAAATTAAATCAAAGTGAATCAGAGACCTAAATGAAAAACACAAACTATAAAACTTCTAGAACACAGTAGGAGAAAATCTAAGTAAACTTGAGTTTTTACATACAACACCATAAGCATAATCCCTGAGGGGGGAAAGAAGATATTAGTCTTCACTGAAATTAAAAACTTCTGCTCTATAAAAAACATCATTTAGAAAATTTAAATACAAGCAACTGACTGGGAGAAAATATCTGATAAAGAATTTGCTTCTAAAATAAGCAAAGAACTCTTAAAACTCAACAATAAGAACACAAACAATACAATTTAAGAATGGGGAAAAGATGTGAGGAGACATTTCATCGAAGAAGATATACAGATAGCAACTAAGTATATAAAAAGATGCACAACATCATATGTCATAAGGGAATTGAAAATTAAAACAGCAATTAGATATGACTACTCATTTATTAGAATGATGAAAACCTAGAATATAACAATAGTCAATGTTGGTAAGGATGCAGAATAACAGGAGGTCTCATCATTGCCGGTGGGAATGCAAATGGTCCAGCCACTTTGGAAGATAGTTTGGCAGTTTCTTACAAAGCTAAACATAATCCTACCATATGATACAGCATCGTTCTTCTAGGTATTTATCCAAATGAGTTGAAAGCTTATGTCCATACAGGAATCTGCACACAAATGTTTATAGCAGTTTTACTCGTAATTATGCCAAACTAGAAGCAACCAAAATGTCATTTCATAGGTAAATGGATGAAGAAACTGTGGTACATGCCTACAAGGAAATATTAATCAGTGGTAAAAATAAATGAGCTACTGAGCAATGAAAAGACATGGAGGAAATTTAAATACATATTTCCAAGTGAAATAAGTCAGTGTGAAAAGTCTAACTATTGTACGATGCCAACTATTTGACATTCTGAAAAAAGACAAAAATCTAAAGACAGTATAAAGAGAAGTGGTGGTCTGAGGTTTGGGAACCTCTGAGATGAAGAAGTGAAATACAGGGGAATTTTAGGACAGGTAAACTATTTCTGTATGATATTATAATGGCAGATACATGACATTATGCATTTTACCCTCTTCCTTCATCCATCGGACTGTATAACACAGTGTAAGCCTTAACATCAACTATGGACTGTAGTTAATAATTATTGGTCCATTAATTATAATACACATACTATACTAATGCAAGATATGAATAATAGAGGAAGCTGTATGTGTGTGGGAGGGATTCTTGAGGATTCTGTACTTTAAGCTAAATTTTTTTCAATATAGAACAGTTCTAAAAATAATTAAAAGAGCTTTCACATTATATTCTGACTTCCAACTACGAATAAGGTTGTATTAGTTTTCAAATACTGCCTTGCCTCCTCTCTCTATATTTCTTCTTAATTTTTGTTGAATCACCACTCAATGTAGAGATGATTATAATGATGCAAATATCATTAACAACTGAGCAGTGCAGAATACTATGATTACATTTTGTTTCTTGTACATCTATTCAATTTTTCCCCATAGTTTTTAATTGTTCTCCAACAAGAACTGAAAAATGCCTCTTATTAAGATCAAACACCTCAGTTAGTTTAACAGTTCACATTTTTCTTGAATCCATATTTCTTGGAGCCCTCTGTCCTCCTGCTCCAATCTGTATTGATTTCTTTCTAGACATTTTGCTTGGTTGTTTTTCTCTTGAAACTTCCTTTATCATCCTCAGAATTCTCTTACTTCACTGCTTTCTTGAGTCCCCTATTTTCTGAATCTCAAATATTTCTCCTCGTGGTTTTGTATTGTGTCAACTTAGACAAACTGGAATTACATTTCCCAGAATGCCCCACTTGATATGGTCCTAGGTTAGCACTGGCTGCTTGAGTCATTTTGCTCAAAGTTTGGAAGATGGAAGTGAAACAGGGGCCATATATTTTACTCTTGGAAGGTTGGTACAGGACACTCACTGTACTGAGTAGAATGTAATAATCTAATTTCCCTTAAAAAGACTTTTACCCTCTCCTCTTATTTTTAGCACCTTTCCTCACCTACACTTTCAGAGCTGCAAGCCACTCTATACCCTAAATTTGTCTTCAGCCTCTCTGTGGTCTTGTGGTACAAATTAACTTTCTTCTTAGGGGCTTCTTCTATTTAAGTTCCATAAGGGCACAATTCTTGCCTTTTGAATTTGCTGCTCTATTGCTTCTCCCTAGAGCAGGGCCTGGCACATAGTAGGGGCATAATAAATATTTGGTAAATGATAAATGCAAGTACTTAGTTTCAGCTTTTGTCTCTCTGCTAAGTCAGTTACTAGTTCAATCTTCTAAATTTTTATTACCAACTTTCTTCTATTTTCTCCTGTCCCATTCTTTTTGATTAAGTGGGAAGCAATGCGCCCTTTGAAAATATTTTATTTATATTTACTCGTGCTCTTGTATTAGTGGAGTTTTAGGACAGAGTGGAATAAATATGCATTTTCATTTTACCATGCTTACTGGAATATCAAGCATTATTTTCAACTATTTTAATAGTTTTAAAGATGCTTTTGTTTTGATTATTGAATTCTTCCAGTAAAATTGTGAAGCCTAGAGATGGGAACATTTGTATTTTGTTTTGAGAATTTTGTGGCTTCTCCAACTTCTACTCTCATCCATTATGCTGTTATGTCTAGCATTATTTTTTTAAATTCAGTAGCAGCAGTTATCTGACCAGTTATAATTTTTCCATGAGGTAAGTACACTAGACTCAGGAACTCTTGGGCTTTCTCTTTTCCCTGAACTTTAAATAAATTATGACACATTTATTTTACAGTAGAATTAGGTGCCAGGAAAGATAAAAAAAAAATCTATCTTCCATTTCTCGGTTAAAGGCTGATCCTTCCAGCAGTATTTGTGTAATGACTCACTCATTATTGATTAAGGGTCTAGAAAGTCTGGGGAATTTTGCATTTTGAGAACTTGGGAGTAATTTATGATAACAAGCTATAACAGGAAGAGAGTTTTTCTGTATGTTTGTTGCTAAATGCAGCTGTCAAACTCAGATGCCAAGAGGTATAAATGTAAAGAATTTTGTCATAATGCCTAGTGTTTCCTTAAGTAAAATAACTCAGTTGCATAGCATTGTATAGCTTAATGGCCTTTGGCTTGTTTTCTCTTGACTCTTTACAAATGTGAAAATTATAAAATCTTATGTATTCAAGACTAGCTCTGAATCTGTTATTGGCACTGAAGATAGATGGCTTTCATCTCAGATTCATTTTTCAGTTTGTTAAGCATTTCACCAACACTATAAAGCTGCTACCCACCTGTCAAAAATAAAATTTTATAGATTGACATCTTTGGATGTGCTACCTCTGATGACAGAGGATTGCTAAATTTCTAGCATTGCCTCCGTCTTCCAAAAACAGTAACAGAATTATTGTCCTAAGAAGAGATAAAAATTGTGTTACTTCAGTTTGAAATCTAAGTATTCTGGTGAATTCAATAAAGTATTTATTAAGCAAAGACATAAGTGTTGTGGTAGAAAGCACCTGCCTACAGAGTCACACGCAGGGGTGAAAATAAAAATATTCAGCAATTAGATGCACAAGTCATACAATCAGAAAAGAAATGGCCAAAATACTACCGTACCCCTGCTGTCCCAGGCATTCCTATTCCTTTCTAGCTGGTGAGAAAGTCCCCTGGGCCCTAAGAGAAGGGCCAGGGGCATACAGGGGACACAAAGCAGTGGCTATTTACCAACCATTACAGAAATTGTTCACTAGTATTGATGTACTGGTGCCTTCTGGCCTTAGTCATATTAAATTTGTATTTCTCTTATGGCAACTACAGTGTGATCCAAGGACAGTTCCTTAACCTCTCTGAGCTGAGTTTCTTAATCTGTTTTAACAGGCTAATGTGACTGGGTCGTTGTTTCCATGTGTCATTTTATGACTCCTGTCCAGATTTTCCAGGTGTATCTTGGGCGGACAAAGACTCCCTGAACCTGTGTTCTCTGGGAAGGAAGGCCCTATGGTGGAAATTATACACTACAGAACTGGACAATTAAGGGAGCTGCAACTCGACCACGGACAGAATGCTGTTTACGCAGTCAAGACGTCACTTCTACAACTATCTGCTGCAGAGTCTCACTGCCATTGCTAAGTTTGGGAAGGCTCCTCTGTCAAACTTCTTAGCCACTGATAACGTTACTATGATATGACATCTCTGCTATAATCTGCACCTTAAAAATGCATGCCTTGCCTTCTGAATCAAATAACTCGGTTCTGAATTCAGTTCAAATCTTGCACTAGTTCATCTGAATGTATAAAGTTAAATCCCATTTAGAGTAATGGCTACAAGGGAGTCAAGAAAATTTTTTGCTTTCTAGTCTCTGCAATACAAGAAGGCAGCCAAAAGGCATAAGTGAATTTTGAAAAACCCACTCACAGTATCTGTCATACAAACCTAGGTCTTTTTGCCCCAAAAGCTCATATTAATACATCATCTTAAAAGCCATTTCTACCTTAAAGATCCTATGGTTAATTACAAAGTATCTAAATTCAGATTTGCATAATAATGTTGCCCAAAGTTTTCAAAAACACTCGCTATGTTTATGCTGACAATTCATAGATTGTAAATTCCTTTAACAGATAAAGAATACAAAAATAATAGTTTTTTTTTAAGTTGCCCCAAGACACAGAGCTAGGATTTGTATCTCTGTCTTTGAATCCAAATGACTTATTGTTAAGGTATCAAAATATGTGAATTTTATTTACCAAAGCCTTAGTTTATCTACCATTTCAATAATGGATGATTTAGTATTAACTTTAGTTAGTGTGGAAACTTCCTTTCAAGTGATTTTGTCTGTGATAGCTTTGAAATAAATTGGTGGGCTATGTACTCTCGTAAAGATAATGAGCTATATACACAGTCTTGAATGAATAATAATAATAATTATTTTTTGTATTTATTAACCATTGAATTCACCTTCCTGTATATGAAAAGGCCAAAGCTACAAAAATGAATCTCAAGTTACTTTTTCACTCATTTATCCAGGATTCGACAACTATGTAAATATTGAACCTCTCTTCCATAAACATAAATTGCCAAAATTTTCTGCTAAATGAATTTTGTTCTTTATTGATATACTATAAGCCATAATCAATAGGAGCCATATCTCAACTGAACTGTGGGGACTTTGTAATATTAATTGTAGTTACTAATGTATTCAATTTATAGATTTGATTAAAATTATGATATGAAATTTTTATTTTATATTTTAAACATATTTTTACATATCTAATAATCTTCCTGCTTTTAACATAGAGCACTAGAAAATCCAGGACAGGAAAGACTACAGAAAAGGGAATAGAAAACATGATCTCTAGAAATATTAATCTTATCAATCAAGAAATGATTTTGGAATCATTTGCATAAAGTCATGTCCTAGAATTGATGACATGTTCCTTCTAAAGGAAACAGTAATGAAGTTCAAAATTTCTTGAGAATTGTAAAGGAGGGTTATTAAGCAATCACAATTTTCAAACCCAGGATATTCCTCAGTGGCACAATGGGAGTGGGCAGCTGTGTTACTGAAGTGGGGGAGTAGGAGGGCTGTGTTACTGAAAAGAGTCGTGAGCTTTTACTTGTGTGTGCTTGTGTGTGAGTGTAAAATAATCATAAGAACAAAATCACTGAATGGACAGGAAAAGTAGCTCTTTGACCTGCTCTCTCCTGGGTCTCTCTTTGTTATTGTTTTACATTATGTTGTACTTTTCCTATCATTCCAGATAAGTCACAGCTAATTTAAAACAACCCCAGAACTGGCCCTATTCATACTCCACGTTTCTCAGATTCTTTTACAACTAGTCTAACATACATCATTTTCAGTGACTTTAAGCAAATAGCTTTATTTGCAAGAATGAGGTAAATTATAAACCAATTTGTATGTTATATATAATTTATGAAATCATGTAAGAATTATGAAAAGGATTTATAGGCATGAAATTATGGAAATAAGGAGAAAACAATTGTCCTTTAAGTTCCTCCATCACTGAGGGAATCTGAATGATGAGGTTGAAAGCTCAGATAGGAGAATAGTTTAGCTCTCTATGAATTAAGCCCCATGTGTGCTTCTAGGCTATAAATTAATGGAATGAATCCAGAAATGAAATGATAGTTCATTCCCATGCAATTACAACAAAAAGGAAAAAGCTAATCTTAGACCAATTGAAAAGCTTTCTTCCCCTTGTCAACAACATTCATAGCAAAAAGCATTTTTTGTTAATTCTAGTGGGCTGATAGCGGTAACAATGGAAGGCATTTTTTCCCAGTAAACCTGATTGACTGTTAGATTATTTTTATACTATTGTCTTCCTGTTTTGATGTTCTTGAAAGCCCAGTTTTCTTCAGACTGTTGATAATTGTTCCTTAGAATGAATTCGTACATGCCATGTTCTCACACTGCTCTTTTGTGAGGAATATATAGTCTTATCTGACCTCCATCAGAATGCCAAATGCCTTGAGTTTTTCTCAAGACTGAGAACAGTAGAGAGAATGTTTGCTTTTTGATTTATGTGTATGACTTAAAAGCTAGCATCACAATCAGGAAAGCAGATTAGTAAAGTATTGTCATGCTTTGTAAAAAGTTGAAAAGGGCTTCAAGGAAAAATCATGCTATACACGTACATAATCTTTTTTTTCCCTCTTCCTCTGAGCCATGTCCATTTAAACCACTGACTCCAGAAAATGCATTGCTTAATCTTTTAATTCTCTGAACAATACTAGTTTTTCTGTTTTTATAAAGTGTACAGAAAAAACCAATTATCCATTACCTCTAGCTATACCTCGTTTGAACTTATTTGATAAATTAATTGAGTATGGGTATTGAACCCTATGCTTCTCAATTTTTATGTCGATAACAGACCAGACCAGAAAGACATGGGGTATGGTTGATGAGAGCCTAAGTTAAGGGTCAGAGTCTTTATAGTGTTTCATGTACCCATATAACAAAGCCGTGTATGCTAAGACCAGACAGAACTCCTAGTAATAATGAGACATCAATAGAAATCCAATCATGTTTTCTGAGTCTCAATTTGTTTTTCCTTAGAAGAGAGGGTTTTGAAATGCAAAAAGCAAGTACCTTTCAACATGTGGCCAGCTTTTCACATAATACTCTAAAATTCACTTTGATTTTTATTGCTGTTCCTTTACACACCAACAGCCTATAAAGAGTCCATGATTTTGCTATGTTTGTGCAGTTGGGTCAAAGGTATTGCAATTGCCTGCAGGAGGAACAAACAGGAGGAAAGAATTAATTCAAATCATGTTACTGTGTGAAATAAGGCATATTCCTTATCATACCTCAGCTAAGGTGTTTGAGCAGTTAGGCTACACAAATGAGCGGGTTCTCACTTTGGTCTGCCTTATAAGGAAAATCTAAATCTTCACCATCACTCATTCCTGGATCTGGTTTTATAGCTCACTTCCAGCACTTTCTAAATCTAATTCAAGATACAAAGTAGGATGTTTATGTGTGTGTGTGTGTGCATGTGCGCATGCATGCACAAATACATGGTGTATTATATATATGTATACACATACACACACATTTTTAAAAAATCACACACTGCTGGACACTTTTCAAGAACACAGCAAATTAAGCCGTTTGGTAAGTCATTGTTTTCACATGTAGGATTCTTCTACACGTAGAGATATATAAAAATTCCAAACTGAAGACCATCAACCTCATATCTGTAAGTTAGGCTTTGAAATAAATCACTAAAACAGATCTCTTAGTAACCACTGCCTGGATCTCATTCCTCCATTTTCTCCTGATAGGTAATTCCACATTATCCTTTGAGTATATTTCAAGGTTATGAGTTAAATCCAATGTTGGATTCTATCCCCTAATTAAATTTGCTCTTCATGACTCAACAAATTAATACTTTGGAGACTGATTTTTGGATATTCATTTTCTTCACAGAAACAAAATACACCAGATAGTTGATGTGTAAAGAAACCTGTTAATATTTAATACATGGTTCTTGCACTAAAGTTTTAACTCTGTTTATACATTAGTTGTGGTTGACAGTAATCACTTATCGCCAACCTGAGCTGCTGCAATTGAGTTGGATTCATTTTGTGATGATACAATGATGAGTTTCACAGTAGTAAGATAGGAAAGTGAGGACCTGGAACTAGCTGTTGGGCTTGGGGCAGAGAGTCCCATTTGCAATAAGAAATAGTATTTGATGGGTTTGGTGACAATAAAGGCAAAGGTATTGATTGGCAAAGCTATCTGAAATATATAGCAGTAATGCAGATAGAGTGTGAGAGCATGAGAAAGAAATTAGAACTTCCAGGTGTATGAGGAGAAGCTGATTAGCAACTGTAAGTCCATTGTCACCTCCTAGAGAAATGGGGAACTAGGCAGATACCTCAGACAGAGATTGATGCATCAAGGGAAAGACAGGGATAGAGTTAACTCATGAAGCATGAAGCAGAGAACATGATCTTGGGAAGAAAGTGAAAATTCCCAACGTAATTGGGACTGAGGATTAGGGTCAGGCCAAGCTAGCTGGGACAACAGTTTGCTGCTAGTTGCCCACATGGTGAACCATAACTGATTGAGTCTTCTTGCCTGGCATTGCCTTTGATAGGAACTAGTGAAGTTCAAAACTAAAACAAGAATGGAAAGGTTCCAGCTGAGAGGAAAAAAGAAAATCAGAGGATAGGGATTAGGTGGGACCTAACGATACAAGACAACACCAGCATACATACATTTAACTTACAGAAATAAATTGCTTTGCTCACCTAAAAATTGCATGGGAAATCCTCTTTCATTTGTAATTTTTTTTTTTTTGCTCTCAGTAACCTAATGAAAGAGGATGCAAAAGAGAAATAAACAAGCTACTTAAGAACTTTTTCAAAGACAAATTTGACTACTTGTGATTTTTGCTTCACATGCTTTTCTTGAACGCAAACTATGTAATAAGTGGCTTCACTCTAGTTTCTTAATATAAAAGAAGAATCAGGAAAAGAGTTTCTTTGGTTGCTGGAGGATGCTGCTTCAGGAAAACTAGAGAAACAAAGAATCCTTAGTAGATGGTCTTGGAACCAAGAAGTTATATAACTATTTGTCTTTTCAGCAAATACTAATTGAACACCAAATATGTGCCATGGGAACTGGGAACACAAAGAAGCTGCCTGTCTTGAGAAAAGACTAGTGGAATGAAAAGCTGTGTAACTAGATAATTGCAAGACAAAATCATAAAGGCTGCAATAGAGGCGTTAACAACATACAGAGGGAGTTATAGGAGGTAATGGCTACTTCTATCTGTGGTACAGAAGGCATCAGGCTAGTAATTGCTTGAGTTCATTGGGATAAGGAAGAGACAGGCATTATTGACAATAAAAGTACCATTCATTTGCAGAGCAAATTAAAGTTTTCCAGGCATTTTCAATACATCATCTGTCAAATAGAGTCCATTAATGAGGTACTGTCCCTATTTTACAGATAAGGAAACTGGCTCTGAGCAGAAAAGCAAGGTACCCAGGCCACCGAAGAAGGCAAGTGGGAGGGGCTGGGTCTCATAATCACTAAAGAGCCTCCTAGTATGTCGTTCATGGTGGCCTTTACAATCATATACACGTAAGTTGAGTTGAAGATATTCTGACTCTTAATTTAGCAAAACAGCATCAATATACTAACATGGTTTTTTTTGTAATCAAACTTCAGACAAACTACTCTGAGCCATCTTTTCAACAAGGTCTCACCTTTGAACCTTATCTTTGGCAGTCTAGTCTAGTTGTAGCAAAACCCCTGCTTAAATCAGTTTAGTGAGAATTCCTTCACCTTCAATATATGATCAAATTCCTTATCCCCCATGGTTGATAACTGATAATCCTGGCTTGTCTTCAGTAGGAATTCTGTTAAATCAGGTTAGCGAGAATCCCCCTGCCCCTGATGTCTCCTCTTAGTAATTTTCTATCCACTAACCCCCTCACTCTGCTTGTTGACTATAAATCCCCAGCTGTCTTTGCTATAGTTGGAGTTGAGTCTGATTTCTCTCCCCTATTGCAATAGTCTAGACATCTACTGTAACAGTCTTGAATAAAGCCTTTCTTACCAATTTTAACAAGTGTCAGGATAATATTTTCTTTAACAATAGTATTGTTAAAAGATAAACTGAAGCATATTAAATATTTTAAGAGTTTTTTTAAACAAAAATCAATTTGAATCAGGTAGCATCTAATCTAGCAGATGGAAAGGAGCTCTAAGGAGCTGCACAAAATTAAAGACTTTTATAGGCAGAATGGAACAGGAATAAGGAAGTTATACCAGGCAAAAAAGTGGGTTGGTTACTGCAAGGTTATCTCCCTTTATGGATGGCAAGGATCTACCAGGCAGATTATCTAACTAGTGCTAGTCAGGTGATTTCTGATTGACTGGTTTAAGATTCCATTTCTGGAAGAGTTGAAAGTATGATTAAGTCTCACTTTGGTGATGTGGGGCTTAGCAAAAGCAACTCCATTTTGAGCCAGTTGTCTTGGTTTTAAGAATTCTCCCATTTTGATCAGAGTCGGCATCCTGAGAAATGGAATCAATTTTAAGGAATTAACTCTACACCTGGATACCACTCTGGAGTTCTCCCAGGTTTTTGTTAACTCTCTGTGTGGTATTCACAGGTCATGACATATTTTTGCCGAATATCTTTGTGGTATTCACAGGTCATGCTGTAGAGTTCACATTCAAGTTGGTCACTCTCTCTCTCTCTCTCTTTTTTTTTTTCTGATGTTCTAGTCTTAGGGAGATTATTCAGTTGGTGGTTAGTGGCTGTGAACATTCATTTAAAGCTTTTGAGAGAACACAGCACACCAGGGAGAATACCTGATTGTTATAAGCAGGATAATTCCCAATTTTGGGAGTGTACATCAGAGCTATGGTCCCTATGACCCAAACCATTCAGAATCAAATCAAAGGAAGACCCCACTGAAGGGGTCACTTAGTTAAGCCTGCTGCCTTGTTCAGTGATCTTACATAGCTGAGTCTCAGCTTCCTCAGGAGTCTCAATCCAAGTGCAGCAATAGTGTGGGCCATAGCACAAACACCTCCTTGCTCAGCTAAAAGATATTTTATTATCAGGGGCTATCCTATTACAAAGAACAACTTTGGCCAGAGAGCCCAGGGATTTTTATTGGGCATCTATTGCTTTAACAGCAGATTCTAAAATATCTTCAAGAGTTAAGGAGAGATTCCTGATCATAGCCTCATTTGCACTTATTCCTAGCCAATGCAATAGGGATCTGCCAAAGGGAAATAATTTTGAATCACTAATGCCTCCTGGTAATCCTGTTTGAGTCTGTGGCTTGGGACTGGAAAGGTGACAGTCACAGAGGCCAGTAAAATGTAGGGGTCTGTAGACTGCACAGGTGGTTTTATTCTGGTTAACCTTGCCATGTGTCGCTTTCTCTGCACAGAGCCTGGATGCAAGGTTCTGCTGGTTTGGAGTTGTTAACCAGAGACAGGGAAATGGATCCTTAAGGTTAGAGACAGAGAGGGAAGCTGAGACTTTGGAAACCAGGGAGGAGTTTGCGATGAGAAGAACTACAGGACCACCAGCATTGTGGCAAATCCAACAGTCATTTGGAGGTTGGACTACCCACACCCTTGCAATGGCCTGAGATATGTGAACAATGGCCTTATCTTTCTAGGCCAGAGTACGAAAAAGTGAACAGGAGAATTATAAAGAGTTTCATGGTGTAATTATTAGGAAAACAATGGTCAGAGAAGAAAAAATGAATGGAATGAAAATCTTGATAGGAAGCAGTGTCCCTTGATGTCAGCTACTTCTCATCCTAGTCAGTTTGATTTTGAGGCCTCCAGCATTTAACCAAATGTCAGGTGAAACATATGTCTTAAGTTGTGAAATATGCATCCAAGTTTTGACACTATGTAATTCATCAGTAGTGTCATTGGTCAAAAGTGCTTGGCAGAGTTCTTTCCACAAATCTTACTTTTGCAAAATCTAAACAATTAGAATAAAATGATAACTATCTGTAAATGAAAAACATAAGATGCCCATGGTTAAAAAGTGGATGAGAGTTTACATAATAGAACTGACAAAGAAATGTGGCTATTTCTGTGACACACAATATGTTAAGATAATAACTGGAATTGTGACTGGTAGTATTATATAAATTTTTAGAAATTCATATGATTTCTAGAATACTTACACTGATAATTGGCAACCATACAAACATAAATACTAGTATGTAAGAAGGGTTATCATCATTTATTTGACAATGCTTCTCATGTTATCTAACAAACCAAATAAACATAGTTGGCTTAGCATCAGTCTTTCACAAGGTGAGAGACAAATTCTTTGATAGTCTCCAGGGTCCCTTTGGGAAATCTTAAAGTTAACTTGAGGTAAAAAAATATTCCACATAGAATTTGATTTTGGGAAGTTGTCAAAACATCAAAATGTTTGAACATTTGAATAAACAGGATCACAGATTGTTATAAAATAATATTTAATTATCTATTTAACCGAAGTGGCAATAAATACTTTTAAAAGCAAATACAAAAGGTGACACAGTTGTGAGTAAAATTTAGCTCTTTTAATATTGAAAAGACTAGGTTTTCTAAAGTAATGAAAGACCTTATAAAGACAATGTGATGCACAGTAAATTATTTTGGTAAGACACAAAATCTTTGCTTTGTAGGTAAAAATAAGCAAACAAAAACTCTCACAATCCTTTTCAAGAGCAGACCAATACTCCAAGATAAATTTACTTCAATGACCTAATTAAATTTGAAAGCTTTTGCACAGCAAAGGAAACCATTAACAAAACAAAAAGACAACATACTGAATCTGGGAAAATATTTGCAAATGATATGACCAATAAGAGGTTAATACCCAAAATATGTAAACAACCCAAACAACTCAATATCAAAAAAAACAAGCAACCCAATTTAAAACATGAGCAAAAGACCTAAAATAGAAGATATACAAACAGACCAACAGGCACATGAAAAGATGCTCAACATTGATAATCATCAGAGAAAGATGATTAATCAAAAACACAGTGAAAAATCACCTGTCAGCTGCCAAAATGACTATTATCAAATCCTACAAATAACAAATGTTGATGAGGATGTTTTGCTATTTGCGACAACATGAATGGCCCTGGAGGGAATCATGCTTAATACGTCAGACAGAGAAAGACAAATATTCTATGTTATCACTTACATAGGGAATTTAAAAAATAAAACAAACAAGTAAACAAATGTAACAAAACATAAACAGACTCACAGATACAGAGAACAAACTAGGGGCTACAAGTAGGGAGAAGGAAGTGGGGGGGGGCACAATAGGAGTAGGGAATTAAGAGATAAAAACTACTACATACAAAATTAATAAGCAACAAGGATATATTGTACAGTACAGGGAAATATAGCCATTATTTTGTAATAACTTTAAATGAAGTGTAATAGATAAAAATATTGAATCACTCCATTGTACACCTGAAGCTAATATATATTAGTATATATATGATATTATAAATATTTATATGTTATATGAGCTATATATTATAAATCAACTATACTTCAATTTAAAAAAAAAGAAAAAATTTGTCCTTTTAAGAGAAAACTAAATTCTAATTTTGTACCAGTGTGCTTTTCAAATGAACACTAATTTTTTAAAACTTAAATAAACCAATTCCAATGTTAGTCAGCTTGACCACACATAAAATTCCCAAGATTCTTTTGTTATAAACCTTCTGCAACTTTTTAATATCCATTCAAATTTTGTCCTTTATTTTTTTTACTCTTTTTTTCTCATTCTGGAACAATCAGTTGTTCTATGTTTCTTACCTACTTTTCATAGACTGACGTTTTCTTTCACCCTTATTATTTCTAAGTGGTTTTAATTGCATATATTGATTAGAATTCTTAAGCCTTGGAGTCCTTAATTGCTAGTGAAGACTAAGAAGTAAGCAACTGTGGGCTGTCTGTTACACTAGCATTCTGTGGATTGGCAAATTCATACATACATTCTATAATTTATAGAAGCATATTCTTCCTCATCATAAATTTTCCACTGTGGCACAAAATATGTTTACTAATAAACCGAAATATCTTTATTTCCTTTGTAAAAGGAAACCCAAAGCAGAAATATTTATGTTCAGTTAATGTTTTGTATTTTATCATATTTGAAAATAATACAGATGTTCAATTAATATTCATCATTTAACTTATCTCAGTATAACTTTAAGATTTCAGGTTACCAAGAAGAGTTTGGAAACTGTTTTAAAAGTGGCATACCAAAAAGCATAATTATTGTTCATTTGTAAACTTTTATCTAACTTACATCTACTTAATGTACTTGTTTTTAACAATTATGTTTAGATTACTCATGAAAATTTCATGAGATATTAAACACTAAACTATCACCTTAAGTTATCTTTCTTGTTGACAAATTTAGTAACAGAGATAACATGAGCTTATTATTATTTGACTTTCAGCAAACCTATGTTGATTAAAATTATTGTATTTAATGCTGATAACTCTAAAGACATGCCTATAAAATCATATAGTATAATGATAAATCCATATAAGTTTTAATTGGTATGGGTATTACAATTGGGAGGTAGGAGGCTAGGAAACCAGGTATAAGAATATGATGTATTTTTGTTTCTATCTTAGCTCTGACCAGCCCTTCATGATGGGAATAGGTCCAAAAACAGTAACTTGTCTCTCCAACCACCATACAAGGATGGGTCAAACTAGTTATATTGATTTGGCTGTATTAAAGAGTCAAAGTAAATCGAACAGTATGTTTTCTCTCAAAAAAAAAAAAATCCTTCCGAATATTTCCCCCAGGGACAAACAGTAAATATTCTTTACAGTATTGAATAACCCCATAGACAGAGGAAGTACCTCCAAAGAGACTGCAAAGGATACTTCCCTCTCAAGACCCGGAGCCACTCCCAGACAACGAAGAGAAAGAAAGACGATTTCCGGTAGAGCTGGCAACAGCAGTACCCTGGCCACCAGTGGATTGCAACCCACATTTCTGTCCGGCCATACTCTGGGGGCCCCCAACATGACGAATGAGCTGCCTGAACACAGAAGAACCCGCGTGCCCTAGTCAGGAAGAAAGGTGCCTCACGTCTCAGGACACAAAATGAGATAAAGAAGTCAATAGCCGTTCCTGAGAGAAAGACCGTCGACAACCACCGAGCACCTGGAAAGCAACTGCACGAGTCAGGATTCAAAGATTTAATTCTTACGAATGTTTTTTCCCTTCCAATCTGAAAGGAGAGGACGACGTGAAATTTTCCCTTCCTCTACTGACCAGGCACCACAGAAACCTAGGAGAGCTGACTTTAATGAGAATTCTTACCCTTCGCCGGCTTCGGCCAGTTTGCTCAGGATTCTGTAGGCTCCGGAGCAGGTGGGGTGTCCCAGCGGGTCGCGACAAACTGAAGAGGAGGAAAAATAATTTTCCCTCGACCCTTTACTGTGCGTGCTTGGCAGAGACCCCATGTTCTGTAGGGCGCCTCGGAAATGGAAAAGCTTGTCCAGGTTAAAAGTTCTCCGCTGTGGCCGCTGTACTTAAACATTATCTTGGTTAAGATTATCCTGCTTGTTCGGCCTTAAAAGAAAGTTTTGTTCACCTGAGGCTTCACGCTGGGCCCCGTCGAGCTTAAGCTGGATGCAGTCTGACCCGGAACCAGTGTTGGTTCTAACTCGACTGTGGTTGGAACGTGGACCCGGTCCCGTTTCTAAGTCGGACCCGGTCCAGTTTTTCAGTCGGACCCACTCCAACTCTGGCCATTTCCAGACGAGTCTAGAAAAGAAATGTTCAAGTAAAGCCTGAAAGCTCCTAAGACAGAAGCCCTGGAGGCTCCTAGAGGAACGGACCCGGCTTTTCCTGAGGCGGCGCGAAGGCGGAGTGAACACAGCGCGAAGGCAGCGAGCCCAGGGGCTCAGCAGGTACCCTGTCTGGTTAATCATGGCGTCTGGGCCCGGGGGTCTCCTTCGGTTCCCGCCTCTTACTGTTACTAACAGAACTGTTATAAGATAAACTGAGGCATATTAAACATTTTAAGAGTTTGAGCAAAAATCAATTCAAATCGGGTAGCATCCAATTTAGCAGGTAGAAGCAGGTAGAAAGGTGCCTCAAGGAGCTGTTCAGAATGAGAGACTTATAGGCAGAAGGGAGCGGGAACAAGGAAAATAAACGAGGCAAAGAAGCCGTTGGTTATTGCAAACTGACTTTCCTTTAGGGGACGGCAGGGTCTATCTGGCAGGTTACCTCACTAGTGCTGATCAGGTGGCTCCTGACTGACTGGTTTCAGATTCCATTTCTGGGAGAGCCAAAGCTATAACTAAGCCTCAGTTTGATGATAGGAGACTTAGCATACATGACTCCATTTTGGGGCTGTTGTCTTGTTAACAGTATCTAAAATTGAAATTCTACTTGTAAACCAGCTGTGACTAGGATAATATAGAAAGAGTAAATATTTTTCTCCCATGAAAAGAAATTAATGCGTTTTAAGCTTCTTGAAAGTAAAAATGTTGTCTTAACTTTATATACCCACGAATTATGGTGCACTTATATAAATATTTAATAAATATTTAGCAAATCCATGTGTGTATATTTGACAGATGAATTAATTTATATTTGTTTTATTATTTAGAATTCATTTTCTTTTCATAAACAGTAATGTCTTGGACCAAGAGTCTTGGTTAATTATTTGTCTTAGTAAATCCCTAACTATGGCCTTAAATTTATTCTTGACTAATTTGTTCAGTTTGCTTTGTCACACAAATGAAGGGCAGCCTTCACCACCAGGAGACAATGGCTAGAACAGACAGTAGAAAATGGCCGTTCCCTTTCAATCTACCTGAGAATGTTTCAAACAAGGATAGAAGCACATACTGCCCAGTATAGAATAAAAGCACTGTTACCTCTGCAGTCTTTTCCTTAGATGAGATTATTTACTGATGGTAAAGACCTGAGTTCATTTTAACAAATTGAAAAGAAAAAACCAATTCACAATTTCGAAAACTACTTTTTAATCTTATATGGAATACTAGCCAAAAAGAGTTATTTACTTCTTACTCTGGGTTTAGATCTGTTTTAATTTCTGTAGGAAACTGCATAAGATTGTAGATCTAGTGCCTGCCCTGGAGGAACTTATAATCTGCAGGTAGAGAGTAAACAAAAATGAAAGCTACTTAGAGGCAAAACCAATTTACACTTTTCTATTTTTAGAGGCTCTAGGGAGAGTAAAATTATCATTGCAGGCAGCACTCATAACTTCTGAAGGAAAAAAATCAATGCCTTTTTATATGTTGCCAACTTAGTGAACTCTGTGATGTGAGCTCTAAAGAGTGAATTTACAAGGTGAATAACAAAGATCTCAGAAGCTTAGAGGAGATTTTCAGTTAAGATTTTCAAAAGGAAAAGAAAAGAGACAGACAAACATTACAGTGGTACATTTTTGAGAACCAGGAAACCTAGGAGTATTGTTCCCCTGGCAACCTTTGTGCAGAGTTTGTGAGTTCACACAGCAGTTTCTCCTGTTTTCGTATTGCAATCAAGAACTTGATTGTTTTTGTTAAAGTGATTATTTTGCATTTCTTCTCTTTTTTTTCCTTTCCTTTGTGCTTATTTTACATCAAGGTCTAAAATCTGTTGGTTGTTCTCAATTTGTCTAAAGTGCAAATTCTTAGAAGCAAAGTAAAAACTGAAGCAAAATGAAAAGGAAGTTTTAAAGAGTTAAATTCTAAGAGGGGGCAGGTATAGCTCAAGTGGTAGAGTGCATGCTTATGATGCATGAGGTCCTGGGTTCAATCCCCAGTACCTCCTCCAAAAATAAACAAATCTAATTACCTTCCCCCCAGAGAAAAATAAAATTAAAAAAATTAAAAAAAAAAGAGTTAAATTCGAGAAAGTAAATGTGTGTTTGTAAAATCAAACTTTCAGAGAGAGCCCAAAGAGGAATTTCTGAATAATAACAAGAACATTACACAAATCCTATTATCTTAAAGGGTAGTTTAAATTATAGGCAGCCTTACTACTGGCATAGAAGCTATGCTGCAAGTAAGCAGAGCTGTATCTGGTTGTAAAATTTAAAAAACACAATTACTGTGCCTTTTGTGATTAATAATATTTCATAATTATTCTAACTGATACTTCTTCCAAATGGACTGAAAGATTAACCATTAACCTCTTATTCGCTTCTCTTGTCTCCCTTCAGTGTCCTGGGTCCTGGATACTTAGGTCCTGGCTGTGACCTTTCTTAGTACCTCTTGATGCTATGATTCTTTTCATCTTCCATCATCCCCAATTTAATCAAACCCTATCACTTGTGTTTTGTTTTACTTTGTTTTGTCTTAACAACTCTCTTGATCTTGTTCTGCTAAGCACTGCTGGAGAAATTCAGGCAAGCTTGCCAATTGAGTTCTGTGCAATTAGGCCCTCCATGCTGTTCTGCTACCCCTTTATTCACCATTAACTCACTTCCTAAAGCATTTTCTTCAGCAGTTGTTCTAATCCTTTTTCAATTTCCTCCAGCCTCCAACGACACTATTGTCTTCTTCAGGCTAAGTAAAGACTTTTCCTCTTACTTGATTGACAAGACAAAATTTAAGGAGTTACTCTCCCAAATCCTATCCTCTTTATCTTAAAAGCAGTTGGCCCCAGCAAGGAAAAAAAAAAAAAAAGAAAAAAAGGCATGCTCGAAGTAGGACAATTAAAAGGGGAGGGTTTAAAGGGACAAACGTAGGAGCTGTGTAGTAACTTAGGGCTAGTAACCTTTAAGCCAAAAGGGACAAGTGAAGAGAGCAGTTACTGGGTTTTGAAAGGGGACGGTCCTGTAGATTTAGCCACCTTGAGTGGAGCTGTAACCTTCAGCTGAGGAATGCAGCCAGCTCAACATGACTCTAAGATGAGAGGGCCAGAACCTCACCTCTCTTCTCCCTTTCCTAGGAGGTTCTCTCCATTGCCTACTGATGAGATCCATAGATCAGCTTGCTGGTGCAGACAGCAGGGTGCAGTCTGGAGGGACAAATAGAAATTATCTAGTATAGATTCTCAACATCTGTTTTGGTTGAGTCTATCATGTAAAAATATCATTTTAGATTTCATAAAGAATAAATAATTAGTCCTGCCCCCACTTCTACAGAAGCTAAAGGCCTAGCAGTGAAGATATTTACACCTATAAATATATAAGCCATATACATAAGGCATGTAAACAAACATATGTATAAAAATATGATTCAAAAGAAAAAAAATTATAAAATGCTGGGGCAAGAGAGGCAGGTGAGAGATTACTACTAAACGGGAAAAATCAGAATATTTTCATGTTTTTGGGGACCCGTAAGAGTGAGGAGAATTTACAAATATGGAGAGAGATGTCAGGGAACGCATTCTAGTCAGAGAAAGCAGCAAGGACTAAAGCAGTGAGATGTGAAAACATGGACTATATAAAGAAATAGTGGGCAAGAAAGTTAGGAAGTTGGGCGTCTGTAGAGGTAGTCTGGAGTATGGTTGAGAACTTATGCTAACGGAAGCTAGCTTTCCCATGCTTACTATGTAACATCATCATACTAAATGAATAACATTCATTAGTACTTTTCATACAACAGTTGCATGAAGCAGATACTATTATCCCTGTTTTACAGATGAGGAAACTGACTCTTAGGGCGAAGTTAAATAATTTCACCAAAGTCACAAAATTGAAAAGTGGCTTTTTGTGAGGATTCAGTGACATAACAACATTTAATAAAGGCAAATAGAGTGACCATCATGTAGCAGATGTCCAGTAGGTGTTAATATGCATTAGCCACCTGACCCATCTTGACTTTTGACCTGTAGTAAAAGGAATCTGACAGCAGTGTGGAGTGACTTAGAGGGAGAACAGTGCTGAGAGGGAGATAACAAGGGTGTTAGTGGGGATAGTGATGGCAGGAGTGGATAAAATAAGATGGGTTCAGGAAATACTACTGTGCTTGGATTGATAAAACTTGGCAAATGATAAAATGGGGTGCTAGAAAACAAGGGTGAAGTACAGGACAGTTCTTTAATAAATATTTTTGCTTCCTTTTGTTCCCTTTCTATTCAGAGAGATTAGATCTCCCTACTTACCCCCACTGGGTCTTTCCTCTCTTCATTCTTTCTTGTTCCCACCTGATAAATTAGAATGATTGTATACTGCTTTCTTAAAGCAGTTATCTGAAACATCTCTTATAGTTAGTCCAAGTTCTCAGTATTAGTTTACTTAGACTATTTTAATAATCTCTTGTTTTCTTTATCTCCTTTTTCTCTTCTAAGAGTTTATCATCTCAACTTTTTTCAAGTTTTAAAAATGAATAATTATTTCCTTTTCCCATTGAAGCATTTCAGTGGCTCCCAGTTAGCTGAAGAATAATAGGTCAATAATATACCATACAATGAAATGTTATGTTTCAGTTGAAAAAGATGAGATGGATCTCTGTATATTGTCATGAAAAAAGCAAGCTGTAAAATTACATATGTGTTAGAAACCTATTTTTATATTGAAGCAATTTATATGCAGCACATATTTTATACCCATTTGTGTATGTACGTATAAAAGTTGGAAGAATATATACCAATTTATCCCCCCCTTAGTATTGAAGTGGTTTTCACTTTTTGTACATACGTTTGGGTTTTTCAAAATTATTTACAACAAACTTTGTATTATTTCTGTAATTAAAGTTTAAAAGAAGAATAAAACACAAACCCCTTGGCTTGGAATTTAAGGCTGTTTAGATTCTGAGCTTGAGTTATTTTTTTTAACTATCTGTCCTAACTTCTCACTATGTCTCAGATATCTTATTCCCTAGTTAGCAAATACTAAGGCCATGGGCTGCCTTTCCTGTCTTCCTCACTCACAGCAGCGTGGCTAATTGCTTGTGGCAGTTTTTCTTATTGAGCCTGGATGTAGTCATATAAGCTTTCATAACTTTAGACATCTACTACCAGTGGATTATGGGAGATGGAAATCCTGCTAACTCAGAAGTATAATCTGATCAAATTGAACTCTCTAGTGTTTATTTCCTGAGTACATTCTGTTCTTTCTTAACTCAAAGACTTTGCTTATGTAATTTTTTTTCCCGAACAGATTGACACTACCCCCCACGATCTGTCTATTGGACTTGGCACTGAAATCTGTTCCTTTATGAGGCTTTTCCATTCTCTACATTAGACATAAGCTCTTCTTCTTTGTAGGCATTTTGTGTTAATTTTTATTGACCCATTCATATTTTTGTTTTTATTTTAATGTTGCAGTATAGATTTCAAGAAGAAATCATACTTGTTAATAATTCTCTCTCTTGTGGTGCCTTGATTACAATGAGTGATCAATTAACACTTGTTGAATTTAAATGTGTTTGGATTTATGTATAGAACTGCCAAGAAGAAAGTTAATATCTAAATCTTTACATCAAGCTTGGCTATCATTGGTACTTAAAGCTTATGCAATCAAGTTTTCATAATCAAAGTCTAGATTTATTAAATTGCTGATATATTGAGCCTGCTAGTTCTATTACCAATATTTATATCTGAGGAAGTATGACACTACCCATAAAGATCCTTTAAAAAATTGTTTTATAACTTTTCATAGTTACATTTTGCTGAAAAAGGATATTTGTGATTAAAGAACAGCCAATTTTAGCAACTCTACAGGCTTTTATGAAATATCACAGCTCTACACAAACTACTTTACAAAATTCTGTATAGGAAGAGGAATGACATAGTATAGGAAAAGAATGAAGGTGAAGATATTTTTATTTCTGAAAGTATACATGGGACTGTAATTACATTTGGTGACACTGAGGTGGTGAATGTGTGAACACTATAAATATAAGTATTACCCCAAAATTATGTACATTAAAATAATATGGACAAAAAGCTTTTATGAGAAATTTTACAGTCTTACATGTCACCTCCTCTGGAAAGCTTTTTCCAGTTCCCTCGGGGCAAACAGAATTGTTCGTTATGTCTGTTGTTCTTTGTTCAATCACATGGATAAAGTTTACTGTCCTGTATTTTAGAATTTTATTACTTATTTATGGATCTGTTTCTCAGCTTGAATTAGAAGTTACTTGATTTTATGAACTGTTTTTATTTCCTTTATATCTTAGGTACCTACCACAGTGTTTAGAACCTTAAAAAGGCTTTAATAAATAATTGTTGAGTCCAAAATTGGAGACTTGCTACAACGGACCCTGCCAAGTTCCATTCTCCCTTTCTGGTTCAGCTCACATATCTCTCTGTGAAATCTCAGCTTCTTTTTCTTCTCTCTCTCCATCCTATGCAGAATTGATTTTCCCCTCTTTTGTAATACTGCTCTACCTAGACACACTTCTACAATATGTAACCCACTAAATTCTAATTATTTCCAACTCTGTGATTCCTACTATAATCTCTGTGGGGACACAAACTTATTTACATTATTTATCTACCATAATAATAGGTAAATAAGAGTTAGAATGAATGAATGGAAGAATGAGGAAAAATAATTAAATTGTCTTTGCTTTTATATATTTAGCACTTAAAATGGTCTCTCATTGATTTTATTAACAGCTATCCTTTCATGTTATCAATATCTATATCTATCCACCTATCCATATAGATATCCATCTGTCTCCATCCTTTTATCTATCCTCTCTCTTATTCCTTAAAAGTAGAAAGGGAGTATCTAAACAAGGTGGTGTACCTTGGGTGGCTCATATTCTGGTAGGAATCTAGGGAGCTGCTGCTGTCCTAAAGGCCACATGAAGATACTAAGCACAAAAAAGAGGCCACTCAATAAATTAAGCCAGAAGACAAACTTCCCACATGACTGAGTTCTCCTATTTTATACAATTGAAAATAATTTTTAAGCATATTGAAGTTGGCAATTATTATGCAAATTTATAAAACAATTACCAATTTAATTACAAATGCAGGAACAATGTAAGTTAATGATATGTTTGGTGATGATGATAACATTGTGAAATATAGAGGTCTTGAGCCACTTGCTTAGAGGTAAATAGCCACTCAGAGTAATGAAGTTGAAGATTGCTCCTGAGTATTCCCTCTTGGTCTTCTTTCCTTTAATAACGAGATCACCTCATGTCAAATACATAATGTCTCTGCATAATTCAAGACAAATAGAAGAATCTTGTTGTGGTTTTGGAGTCTCATCATCCAGGTTCATGAATAGCTCAGAGACTGAAAAGGTACAAGTATAAATATTTCATTTCTTACCATGATTAAATATGACTTGTTTACATGTGTCCCCATTTGGTTCTTACAGATCCTTGGTGTTTTGCATTTTACTCATAAACTCAATCTTTGCTTCTATTGGATGAGAATAATCTGATTGTCAAGGTTAATCTCTGTTCATTTCTGAAACTTAGAGTGCCCCTTCCTTGGGAGAGAACTGGGAGGTCTATCTAGTTATGACAGTGATACTTCCTTGTTGTATAATCCACAAGTTGGTTTGTTTTTCCTGGAAAATCAAACATTTGTTCAAAGAATTGTTGTCAAAGGAGTAGACTTTCTGTCATCAATGTGTAAAGAGATTTTTTTTGTGTGTGGATACTTTGCATGATAT
Organism: Camelus dromedarius; assembly: GCF_036321535.1. Lineage (NCBI taxonomy): Eukaryota > Metazoa > Chordata > Mammalia > Artiodactyla > Camelidae > Camelus > Camelus dromedarius. Next base: position 27,475,352 of record NC_087446.1, read on the forward strand.
ATTGTTCTTTTAAAAAATTTGGTTTTGGATAGCTCTTTGGTATTTGGAATCCAAAGGATGCATGGGCCAGGCACAATCCAGAATCCAAATAGGTTCCTAGAAATACTAGCAAAAGATATTAGATAGAAGAACATTTCAGGGAGCAATGCCCCCATGAACAAATAATGAATTCTTTGGTAATGGTACTTAATCTGAAGATTGAGCTAAAGAAGACAGTGATTGGAGACATGATTTGCATAAAGAGAGATAAGAAAAAGAACATGATATAATTGAGTGGGATAGGTGATTTAATCTATTAATCACCAGAATTTTGCCTGGTCTATTAGGTAACCCCTGAGGTGCGTTTCAACACTGGTTCTATAATTTTATTACACATATTGACTTTATAAGGTAAAGAGACTGGAAAAGAGCTAATGCATATAATCCTTTAAAAAACAGATTTTATTGACTATTATTTTAACTAGTTAAAAAATATTTATAAAATATATGAAAGCAATGAGGAATAGCAAACATAAAGTACATGCTACTCAGTTTAAGAAATAGAATATTATCATTAATTTTGTAGTCACCTACTAATTTTCTAATTAATCATATCGACACTCTCTTCAGAGATAGAGACCATTTGAGTTTCTTGTTCTCTTTTATTTATAATTTTACTACATGTTTGAATAACAGTGTGTCATTTAATTTTGGTGCATAGCAACACAACAAAAAATTCCAAAATGTAACGGCTTAAAATAATAAATGTTCACCTTTTCTCATGATTCTCTGGGTTGTCTGGGCAGTTCTTTGGAAAGGCTCTGCCTTTCTCTGCTGTGTTATCTCATCTGCAGTCAATTGATGGCTCAGCTGGGGCTGACTTGTCCAGGATGGTCTCTCTCACCCATCTTACAGTAGATTATTCTGCGTCAGCTGGGATTCTTGATCACAGGTCTCTTACCAAAGACAAAGCTAACCCAGACTTATTCACATGGTGGTGGCAAGTTCCAAGAGATTTCCTAGCCTCCAGTTGTGTCATGTTTGCTAATTTCCATTAACTAAAGTGAGTAACATGGTCAAGTGAAAGTCTGAAGAGTGGAGAAATAGACTCTACCCCTTGAAAGGAGCAGCTGCAAAATCACATTGCAAAAGAGTGTGCAAATAAAGATGGGAGGAATTTGAGAACTTTGTTGCAATCGGCCACTCCTAAAAATAACTTAGTTTTCTATGTTCTTAAATTGTATATAAGTAGAATAATACTGAATAATTCTATGTGACTTGCTTTTTCTACCCAATATTGTTTCATCCAAATGCTTGTTTCATGTATTTTTAATTCATTTATTTCACTGCTGTTGTCAGTTTTCTTATGCCTTCTTCAAAATTGTCTTTTTTTAAAAAAAACTTTATATTGTATCAAGTCCAGAATTTATCATTATTTCTTTTGTGGTTAGCCTTTCTTTGTTTATTGTTAAAGATCTATTTCTATTCTCGGAGTTAAAAAAGATATTATTTTACCTTGTATCCTAATATTTTATAGTTTTGCACTTCGCAGTGGAATCTTTATTCATCAGGAGTTGATTTTTGAAAACTATGTGATAGAACCACTTTTCTTAGCAGATAGTACTTAAATTTTCTATCATTTTCCAGTAACCTTCACTGTATTGAGTCTCCCAATCCATAAACATGACTAATTTCAATATTTATTTAGGTTGTTTTATATTTTTCAATAATATTTTATATATTTTCCCTATACAATTTCGCACATTTCTAGGTACTTTTTTTCCTGCTGTTGAAACTATCTTTTTAATATTACCTTTTCTGAATATTTGTTGATAATTTCTATATCTAGAATTTTTGCTAAATTCAATTCTTATAATTTAGTTGTACATTCATTTGCTTTTTTTTACTTAGATAATATTAACTTTGAATAGTGATGGCTTTGTTTTCTTATTTCTAATTATTTTACTTTTTATTTATTTTTGATACTCTATTGTGCTGATTAGGACTCTAGTACCATGTTCAAGAGAAGGGGCAGTGGGGAGCAACCTTCTCTTGAAATGATTTTACAAGGAAAGCATTCAATTGTTTTTTTCTGGGAATGGCGTAGAATGTCATTAATCACATAATACAATTTCCCTTCTATTCCTAATTTTCTAAGAGTTTTTTCTCTTAACTATGAAAGGATACTGAGTGTTATCAGCTGTTGAGATCATACATTTATAATCTTTAAATTAATTTGGTAAATAATTTCAATTTATTTTCTAATAGTAAAAATCTTTTCATTCCTGGGCTAAACCAAATGTAGTCATTCTGTATTTTTTTTAGCACACATTGCTGGATTTAATTCTGTAGTATTATATTTAGGGCTTTCAAATTTCTGTTTGTAAGTGAACTTGTCCTATAATTTATTTTTAATAATGTTCTTACATTTCAATTCAAGATTTTTCTAGATTCATAAATTGAGTTGAAGACTGTTTCTCCTCTCTCATTTATTTAAAATTTTAATTATTTGCTCCTTAAATATTTTAAAGAAGCTGCAAGTAATTCAGTATAGATATTATTATTATTACTACTATTATTATTATTATTATTACTACTGCTACTACTACTACTAGTGAAGATTTATTTAATGAGTAGAATAAATGGGTTGTTAAGTTTTCTTAATTTAGTTCTGGTATGTTATGTTTTTCTCAAAAATTACCTATTATACATATATTTTCAAATATTACTCCCATTTTTATTCAAATTCTTTATTTGAGTCTTATTTTTTCTTGGTTACTGTTGTTAGAGTTTTGTTAATTTTATTAGCTTTAATTTTTTTTGGTTTTATTTATCATCTCTATTTTATTTTTGTATTCTATTTCACTATCTTTGGCCATTATATAGTTACTACTCCCTTCAAATTCTCTCTGGGTATATTTTATATTTCTTTATCTCACATCTTAAATTTGAAGCTTAGCTAGTTAATTTTGATTTTTTTCCTTCTCTTTTAATATGGTCATTTTACAACTGTATAATTTCCTCTAAGAACTACTTTAGCTAGCTACAGGCTTCAATTTTGATATGTATTATTTTCATAATCATTCAATTTTATGCATTTTCTAATTTTCATTGAGTTTTTATTTGACCCATGAATTATAAAAGAAGTTTCTAACTTTCAAACACATGGGATTTTTCTAGTCAGTTTTTGAATATTTATGTATACCATAATTGCATTACAGACAGAGGGAATGGTCTCTTTGATTCCTATCTTTTGACATTTACTGAGATAAGTTTATTGGCCAGTATGTTGACAATATTCAGAAATGTTCCGTTTGCAAGCAAAGATTGTATGTTCTACAGTGGTGTTCTTTATAATGGCTTCATATCAGGCTGTTTTGATGCTGTTAAATGCTCCATATTCTTACTTTTTATTGTTTATGTTATTATTAGATCTACCTATAACTCAGAAAGATTTGTTGGTATCTTCTGCTGTGATGGTAAATTTGTCCATTCTCTTTGTAGCTCTGTCAAAATGTATATATGACTATGCTGTTAAGAAGATACAAGTTTAGATTGTTGATAGCTCTCTGATAAAAATCCTTTGTCTTCTGCCACTAGAACATAAGCTGTATAAGGGCAGCACTTTTTTTTCTCTTGTGTTTACTCATTGATCCTATTATGTTTGAATTATGGCACTGGTGCTACCATATATTGCACCGTCTGGAAATGGTGTGGCTGATAGAATGATAATACCTGTTGAAAGCACAGTTGAGTTGCTAGATCAGAAAAAATGCCTATTGAAGATGGGATGTTATACTGTGGAGTGCAACACACTCCACATCAGTGTTGATTGTGTGGTGCTGTGTTTCCAACGTATGCTGTGTGAGTTTGGGAAACAAGGGATGGGATTAAAAATGGCCTCAAGTACCATCATTTTCAGTGGTCCACTTGGGGGAAATTTGTGCTTCCCATCCCACAGCTCTGGGCTTCCTGTGTTTAAAAGTACTGGATCCCGAAGCAGGATGGATTTCACCAGGAGAAGTAGCAAAATTTCCATTGATTTTAAGCTGTGCCTCCTGCCTGGGCACTTTAAACTCCTTGGTCAGGGAGATCAGATAATAAAAAAGAATAACCTTCCTGATGGGGGGGATTGACCCTGGTAATCACGCTAAAGAAAACTGTTGTTACACAACGTGAACACAGGGAGATACATGTGGAACCCAGGCAACTCACTGGGGCATCTCTTGGTACTTTCTTGTGAATTTTATGGTAAATGGTCATGGTAGCTGCGACAACCTGAGAAGGATGTCGTGATCAAGGGCTCAGACTCCTCAGAGCCCAGCAGAAGCCAGCTGTGAGCGAGGGGAATCTCAAATAGGTAACTGGAGAGCTGATCATCAGCTGCAAGGGTAAGGACTTCCTCTTGTAAGTTTGCCAGCAAAGAGGCCCAACAGACTCCCAGAGGAGGTGCTCCCAAAACCTAAACAAAAGGGTAGACCCAAGCAGTACACAGAGTAGGCTATAGAGGACACTATGTTGTGCTATCCAACTCCTTTCAGAGTTGGAGGACCTATTTCCTCTGCTGCTGTGAGGAATGCTGGCTAACAGCCTCAATTTCAGCAATGTCTGGTAACTGTCCTTGACTGAAGAGGGTCACCTTTCTCAACATTTTGCCCTCTTTCTGGGCTCTATGATGTGTGTCTATGCTTGCACTATTGACTGGTTGATGGACATTTATAGACAACTGACCCCTATTCAGTTTCAGAATGCCCCCGTGGAATTTGTTCTGACTGCATCACAGCCCAGTTTCTCCTATGCCCAATCTTGTCTCTTCCTTTTACCCACAGTTTTTAATCCTGAGACAACTCCTTTATTGTATGATAATATCCATCTCAGAAACCTGACATGAGACAGATAGAAATTTTTCTGTTCCTTGCAGTTTGGTAGAACACACCTGTAAAGCTGTTAAGGACTAGAGAGGTCAGTAGTTAACATTTTAATTTCTTCACTGGCTATATCTTTCCAGTAGGGTGTCATTACTTTTGCATATTTCCGATATCTGAGTTGAAGATTCCATGATTTTTATTGATTTTACTAACTTGTAAAGGAATCCTTAATGTACAGCATATCTCTGTAGCATGATGCCAGGGGAAAATAGTCACACATTCTTTATCAGCATATCTTCATGGGAACCTTTTGCCTTTCAAAATAAAAGTTTAGCTAGATAAACAACTGCTTAAAACACTCAGTAGGCTAAATGTGTTTGCAGTGTTAAATCTAGTATTGATGATGGATGGTGGTTATTTAAAGAAATAATAATAGGATTGTGGCTGTGCACATGGTGAATGGTTAATACCAGCAAATTTATCTTTTATTTAGAATATACCAACCACTCTACATTTGAAAAATAATGTATATAGATTTTATTTCTTTATTTTTACTTATGGTTTTCCTTCTATTAGTGTTACATTCTCTAGTATCTTCCATTTAATGAAACTCTACTTAGCCTTCAATGGGCAGGAGTTTTACCCAACACTCATTTTTATTATGCATGTGGAAGAAATGTCTACTTAACTGAGAAATATAAATATAAATAGGCAAAATTATTTTGTTGTAAGTGAAGACTCAGAATAAGCATATTTAAACAAAAGGCAAAAGTTGATTTCTTTCTCATACAAAATTCTGGATACTTGGTCAAGAGCTAATATGATGGCTCCACAGTTAGGGACCCTGGCTTTCTCTGTCTATTTTTGCTTTGCTGTCTTCAATACAAGCTTCCCATCCCATGGTCAGAGTTGTCTGGCCTAGCTTTGTTCATCATGTCGTAATCACAGTCATCATGAAGGAGAAAGGAGAGATGAAGGAAAGGCTTGTTTCTTTCACAGATACTTTTTAGAACTTCTCTTCCCCTTACCTTACACAGGCAAAAACTTATTTATCTGCCGTTCTAGCTGCAAAAGAAATTTAGTCTTTATTCTAAATTTTTTTTTAAGCTAAAGCTGTACAAACAATTGAATGGACACTGGGGACAAACAGCATTCTCTGACAGAGTAAATAACACTTCAAGACAGTATATATGTATTGGTTTCCTAGTGCTGCTCTAGCAGATTACTACAATCTTATGTGGTTCAGAACAACACAAAATTGTCTTACAGTTCTGGAGGCCAAAAGTCCAAGATGGGTTTCAGTGGACTGAAATCAAGGCGTTAACAGGGTCATGTGCCCTCCAGAGGCTGTAGAAAAGAACCTCTTTCCTAGTCTTTTCCAGCTTCTAGAGGCCACCCTTGGCTCATTATGCCCTTTCAGGCAGAAATCACATCGCCCTTCTGAACCTCTGCCCCTGACATTACCTCTCCTTATCTTTCTATGCTTCTGTCACCACATCATTTCTTTCTATCTCTGACTCTTCTGCCTCCCTCTTATAGGAACTCTTGTGATTACAGAGGCCATAAGGATAATTCAGGACAGTTTCCCCATCTCAAGATCTTATTTTAATCACATCTGCAAAATCTCTTTTGCCATTTGAAGTAACAACATATTCACAGGTTCTGGAGATTAGAATATGGACATCTTTGAAAGCCATCATTCAATTTACCATAATATCAAAATTTAGAGAAAATTCCAATGATGTTAATATTATAAAATATTATTTATTGTTTTCACTTCCGTTTTCACATTTCATTTTTAACTGTTATCAGTTAAACAATACATGCATATGATCCTGTTTAAGAATCATTTTGAGGTTCTAAGAGGTTAAATTAGTTTTTCAAAGTTACGTAGTTATTAGTGAAGGTAGCAATGAGGTCTAGATCCTCATACCCAAATGTCATCTCAATCTTGAAATTTTTTATCCTTTGAGTTGGAAGCCATCTTTCCGTCCTAAATATTCCCATTACACCAGTTAAAATATTCCAGAGGAAGTAACTGCATCCTGCCTGTTTAAGGAGATATCTTCTATTTTTAATGAGCTTCTTGAAAAAAAGAGGCATATTTTACCATCCTTGCCTTCTCCTAAACTAAAAAACACAGTGTGATGAACAGTTTTATGTGTTAATTTGACTAAGTTATAGCTTACAGTTTTCAATCAAACACTAATCATATTTCCATGAAGGTATTTTGTAGATTAAAGTTCATAATCAACTGACTTTAAGAATGAAAGACAGATTACCTTCAATAATACAAGTGGTCCTGATTCAGTCAGTTGAAAGGCCTTAAGAGTAGAGCTGAGGCTTCTCTGAAGAAGAAATTCCACTTGTGGACAGCAACTACATCACATACTAAAGAAGTCCAGCCTGTGATTCAGATTTCAGGCTTGCCTTGCTAGCACACACAATTATATAAGCCATTTCTTTGCAATAACTCTTTGGATATATCCCCTACTGGATTTGTTTCTCCATTTGAATCTTGATAAATATATGATAGGTAACCTGGCATATTCTAGGTCCTCTATTAATATTTATTGATCCAAAATAAATTTGAGGATTTTCATAGTATTTGGTACTATATATTGAAATTAAATTGAACAAACCCTAATAACTCTTAATGACTATGTAACAACTTGCCATTTCAAAAAGATGAGATTTTTTGACATGATTTTAAAGAACTTAAACTTATTTCTTTAATCAAAATCTGCATTAGGATTGTATTTGTTTTGAATATGAGTCAGTTTTTTTCCTTCGAAGACAATAATTTTACTTTCCACATAGTTACCAGCATTCCAGGAGTTGCTATAAACATTACAATAGCCAAGGATTCCTATTCATTCCACAAATAGATATTTATGGAGTGGAAGAAGACCCTGATCCAAAAATCTTTCTTTTTGACTCAGTACCAAGGCAAAAAGAAAAAAAAAAATCTGAGACTTGAACACCAAGGTCCATGTTCCTACCAAGATTTATGAACATTGCTTGCTTGGCCCTTAGTACTTGTGTAGTCAGTGCTTACTGCATTTCGGCAATATAGGCTGATAAAAGCAATGACCTACTATTACTGGAAACAGCCTGGTATTCCAGGAATTTCCTAACTAGTGTACAGAGGTGTCCTATGTTTTGACTCCCTCTTTTCTTCACTGAAAAACAGGACATTTCTTCCATAGTAGAGGTGGAAACAAGGAAAGTGGCTTTTCTTATCAGTTTCTCTCCCGCCCTCTCATCAGGAAATAAAAACACTTAAAAATACTTTTCAATGTTCAGCTATGAATTCTAGGAAAGTAGAAAATAATGTACTCAGAAAGAAATCTTGGCTCTCTTTGACTATCCTCAAAGGAATTAGGAAAATACCTGCCTGTTTATTTCTATATCCTCACTAGCTGTAAGCATGTGGGGGATGGAGAGATGGAGAATCTCTGCCTGTCTGTTTACTATTGTGGTTTCATAGTCTTAGAACATGGAACTATGTTCCCTGAATCCTGTTTTTACAATATTCCTGACTGCTCCCAGTAGCCATTTCCCTGCCACTGTTGTTCACATTCTGTTTATTCCTTCACTTATTTCTGTGTTCATATGTTCTCAGTCACAATTTCACTTTTTATTGAAAGTATAACCATGCCCTCTGAATAGCTATGCTCCTTTAATAATTTATCTCATAACCTACTTTATTTGTATTAGGCTTACAGTCTTTCAATGAGTTAAAAATTCATGACTAAGAAATAAAACAAATACTTAGAGAAATCAACTTTTCAATCAAGTGACCCTGAACAAAGACGGACTCTCCTAAGAAAAGTTGGATACTATTTTGAAAGAATTTCTATACAAGATTTTCAAACATATTTTTTTCACCATCATTTTTTTTCTTTAATCCTTACTGAGTGACTCAGAATTAGACTATTTTCAACATACATAATTACCATGTTATCTGTGGCAGTTTGCAGTAAAAATCAGCAAAAATGTTCTTGCTCCCAAAATGGGAACTTCGAGTAGCTTTTCATAATGTATGTCTTAGGAAAAAGTTCTCCTAATTTTTTCCATACTCCTTGAAGTTTTCATATAAGACTCTTCTGGACCCTAGCATTCAGTATTTCCATTACTAATCCTTAAAGGCAGCCCAGTAATCTTCCCCCACCCGCAGTACAGGAAGCAGGCAGTTGAGAAGTTTGTGACCAAGACTATGAGCCATTGACCAACTTAATTGGGCATGACAAGGAAAAATAAGAGCTGGGGTCTAGCTGCATCCCTGCAGCAGACATTCATAAGTTATTGCCTTTTTTTAATTGAAGTATAGTCAGTTTACAATGTTGTGTCAATTTCTGGTGTACTGGTGTACAGTATAATGGTTAGAAATGTTAGAGCAGAGAACTCTAAATGTCCTTTTGGTTAAATTAATAACCTCACAGATTTGGTAAAGTAGGTACCTAGTTTAGGTAACAAAGAAGACCTTAGAAGAGCCGAACCACCTTTCTCTTCATATGAATAAAACCAGAAAACAAACTCACCTTCTTAATTCAAATACTAAACTTTAACCCTTGCTTCCAGGAAATATCGTTGCTTCTCTGTGATAGAAAATTTCAATTTACCTTTCTGTATATCTATGGAGAAATATTATCCAGGGAACTGTACTACTATTGACTACTAACTATAATGATTTATAAACAGCTTCTGTCAAATCAACAAAACTCAGTTAAGATGACAAGCCTGAGAGAAGGGCAGTGTGAAAAGATCATAGTCATAAAAATGGGTACCATTTCATGCATAGGCTAGGGCTCAATGTCTTCCTTTCAGGAATTTACAATCTTTAGGGAAACAGATTTCTAACAAGAAAATGCAGGGAAACCATAAAAATACATTTTGTAACTTTTTAATTACTTTTCAAATTATAGAAGTATTTCCTATTTGTGATAAAAAATCCAAACTGCACATAAAGATACAGCACTAGAAAGAAAAATCCTCCATTTCTTCACCCATTTCTTGCTTCCCTGAAGTAACCACTGTTATAGTTACTTCTATATCCTCCTATAAATTTTTTCATGCATATATAAACATAATGTTTATGTATTTTTTCCTCAAAGGTATGATAATATATGCAGTGTTCCATAAGTTACACTTTTCAATTAGCAATATATTTTGAACATCTTCTCATGTAAATACATACAGTTCTTCCATTTTCTTCTCAAAGCCGGCATTGTAGTCCATTGTACCTCATTAATGAATAATAACACTAACAGTAACATTAGCAATAATTTTAATCTGTACACAATTTTTATAAGAGATCTGGTGTGAGTTTGAGAAGAGAGAAAAATACCAAATGGGGAGAAACACGAGAGCTTGCAATATAAACTAAAATAGAAGTATATTTTGTACTTAAAGAGCAGGTTTGTCCTAACATGAGAATTTGAAGGAAGCCTCAGAAAGCTTAGAAAGGAGGCATAATTTGAGACAGATTTTGAAGAATGAGTAAGGCATTATAAAGAAATTGTGGAAAATCATTCCAGCCATGAGCAAAAACAGAGGTAAATAAATAATGGAGGTCAGGATTGAAGTAGCTGTTTGATAAGGGTTGTTTGCAGAGGGGTGGGGAGGAGTAGAAATGACAAGTGAGCAAAGTTACAGGAGATAATGTTAGAAATACAAATTTTAGAGGATAAGATCAGAAATATAGGCTGTGTTCAGATAGTGTAAGACTCTAATGTTGGGTTTGTGATGTAGACTGATGGTTTTCAATGGGGGATGAATTTGCCTTGCAGAAGATATTTGACAATATATGAAAACATTCTGTATTGTAACTATATGGTTGGGAGCTACTAGTACCTAGTAGACAGAGTCCAGGGATAGTGTTAAACATCCTTCTAGGCACAGGATAAGCCCCTCTCTACAGCAAAGATTTACTTGGGCTCTAAATGAGAAACCCAAATGAGACTCAAACTTGTAAAATTCTGAACCTCATCAGCAAACTATATATGCACTATATATTACTACATGAAGATTAATTAAATATTTTAAATAACTTTATGTATTATTTCATTGTATTTATTAGTTGTATATGATCCATTTTTCTCTCCCCAAAATAGTCACATTTTATTACATCATTAATAATAATATTAATATAGTAAACTATATTATTTAATGTGAGAACAATATGAGTAAATATTCTTCATTGCTTATAAAATCTTGACTTGACTGTATGTAATACAACCCAAAAGTCTAATTTTCTGTTAAATTTGCTTTTGTTTGGCTTTAACCACTGCTGAAGCTGAAAATAACACCTCAAAATAATGTAGATACGAATGGAAAAAAGTACCATTTTCTAGGCTTATTCAATCAAGATATTCAGATTTAAATCCTATTTATCAAATTTATAGAGATTTTTGTTGAATTGGGTAGTAAATTTCCAGCTTTCTTAGTACTAACCGTTTATTTCTCCCAGTTTATCAGAAGATATTTTATTCTTATACTATTAACAAGTATTTTTAAGCCTAATACAATTTGAATTTTTCATGTATTTTAAGAGATTAGAATATCCTTTTTCTAGTTTTTAAATTTTGCAAATAGGACAGGTTTTTTTAGCAATAAAAATCACATATGGACAAGTATATTTTCAAATATCCATTTTCAAAATGCCCTCAGCATAGCATGAGTTATTTTGAACAGCAGTTACTTTCTCACTCATTGTTAATTCATAATCTTTACCTTGAGGGGATAGGTTAAGTATATGTAGTCCTTTAACATCTGCTGGGCAACATGCTTCTGAAAACCAGCCACTATCACAGAAAGAACTACTATATTTGGAAAACTGTCCTCTTTTTATTTTATTTTATTTTATTTTATTTTATTTTATTTTATTTTATTTTATTTTATTTATTTTATTAAGTATAGTTGATTCACAATATTGTGTTAGTTTCAGGTGTACAGCAAAGTGATTCAGTTATATATATATAACTGAATATACACACACATACACACACACACACACACACACACACACATATATACATATTCTTTCAGATTCATTTCCAATACAGGTTATTATAAGATATTAAATATAGTTCCCTGAGCTATACAGTAGGTCCTTGTTTATCTGTTTTATGTAGTAGTATGTATATATTAATCTCAAACCCCTAATTTATCCCTCCCCCCTTTTTCCCTTTGGTAACCATAAATTTATTTTCTATATCTGTGAGTCTGTTTCTGGTTTGTAAATAAGTTTATTTGTATCATTTTTTTTAGATTCTGCATGTAAGTGGTATCATATGATATTTGTCTTTCTCTAATCTTCTTTATAAAAGAAAACTGAATGTATCTTCCTTAAATTCTATACTTTTCCTCTTTCAAAAGATCCAGCTTGAAATAGCCAACAAACCTTTGTATTGTATGTATAATTTGCATAGCCCCTTTAATCTCATTACAAAGTGTTTTAAAGAGCCTGCTATTGGTCCTTGAAAAATAAATGACTGCATGCTACATATACCCATATACTCTGCAAAGTACTGAAGTAAATGAAGGTATGAAGGTGTCTTCTAAACTCTTATCACATGGTCTCTCAGGATCCTGTTGGGATATTGTGAATAATGGAATTTTATATTAGTAATATTTAATATTTCTAAATGTTTTTAGACAAAAAGGCATTCCAATAATTTCTTTCTGAATGCCAGCTAATAGCACTCTTTAGAAACCTCTCAAACAGAAGACTGAAAGCCGTCCAAGGCTTCAAAGTTGGGGAGTATTATGATTAGATTTGTGCTTTAGAAAGTTAATGCAGGTGGCAGTCTGTTAGTCAACACATTTATCATGGTCACATATGACATGGTTTTTAGGGAAGACAAAATAAGGCAGGGGATTGGTAGGAGGCTTGTAAGATAGCATATCTAGACAGATTGATGAATAAAACCAATATAAGGGTTTTAATTTGACAGGCTTTATAGAGAATGAAACAGTAATTATGTGAGAATAGAAGTAAAATGAGCAGGGGAGGACTAGAAAGAGAGAGAGAGAGACAGAATAATAGGCAGAGAGAGAATTAAACATGTTGGAGGAAAATAGTGTTTTCAGTGGATATAGAATAAGTAGGATAAGGATTTAGGGTTTTGCTGTATTGGGGGCAGGAAGAGATGGTGATGCTGTTAACTTCTGACAGCTTTGTTACTAGTTGGTCATTCTCCCTGTAATAACAAAGAACCTTTTATTTTAATTTGGGTTTCAAATTGGCATTGTTGCAATGTTCTTTGCCTAGGTAAATAAACAGTGAAGAATCTGAGTACTTCCCGGTACAATTTAGTTGTCCTGTATCAGTCATTATTGTCCAGCATTACGGCTGATCCCATCAACTAACTTTGTAGAAAAATTGCAAAAGTCTTTCAAGGGAAAATAATAAATATTTTATTTTAGCAATAATATTGATGTCTTATATCTGTCCTTTATCATTAAAAGGATTAATATTAACTCTAATTTCTACATCATCATTGTGTCTCATAGTAGATGATCGGTATTGTCAACCCATCTCATAAAACGAAAATGTACACTAGAATTTCTTCAAAGCTCAGCTTTAGTGAGACTTTCTAGGAAATTATCATCCCTAAGAGCTTACTCACCCCAAATCATGCTGTAATATATATTTTTAAAAATACTTCCTTAATGCAGTTTTGAGGGCCTAGCTAGAGGACAGTAAGTTCCCCCTCCTCAAGCAACTGAGTAAACCCACATTCCCAACCACCTCCCCCATTGAGCCACAGTACGTGCACCCAAATTGCCCCAGGACCAGGTACCAGACAACCAAGGACAGCCCCAATTCCCACAGCCCTCTGCAGTTAATAAAATTATCCAGTTCTAAGCCTGCTTGCTTTGTGCTGCTCTTTCATGCACAATTCTGGCATATGCTAAGTGCTCAATAATAGTAACAGAAATCTTTGAAGTACAGCATTGGTGAAGTGAATGGACAATGCTTTAAGTATAAAATAGTAACACAAAGCTATTCTGTGGTCATTAGGCTATAAATAATTTTGAACTTGCTGGTTTTTAAATCTGGGGAAAGCAGCCAAAATTCTGACTTTTGACCCAAAGGCAGGACAAATTGTTAATTATTATAATCAAAGTGGTTGTCAGTCCTTCTTGAAAGTCCTGCTTCTTTGTGATGGCACCCTTTTTAATAATGTCAACTATTCTTTTGTGATACTCAGGATGGACAGGCATGCATTCATTCATTCCTTGGTTCTGCCTATAGCTTCAGCTAATTTTATTAGTTATTCTATTATAATATTATATTTTATATATTATAATAATATGTGATGTATTATAATATATAATATAATAAATATACTTATTTATTATATTTATTTATTCTAGTCAGAATTTCAGTATAGTTATATAGCATAGTGGTTGAGATTTATAGCCTCAGAGTTGGATCTGGGTTTAAAGCCCAACTCTGTCACTGCAGCCTTAAGAAAATGTGTTAACTTGTCTAAACTTTAGTTTCCTCCTCTCAAAAATGGGAACAATCATTCCTTTATAGTGCTGTCGTGAGGAATAAATAGGGATCATGTCTATAACACACTTGGCTCAGTGTCTGGCATGGGGTTCTCAACTTGCTTTGAACCCAGCCAGGGAAGAGGGGTATTGTTTAGAAGTAGACTCAAGTCACCTCACATTTGATGTCCTGGCTGAGAAAATCAAGTAAATGAAAAAGAGTTAAAGATAGAGGTGAAAATAGCACCTATGTTTATTAAAGAGGCCAGGCTGGAAGGCATATGTGAAAGCTAAATAAACTCTCTAACCAGACTCCAGAAAGAGGCAGATTTATACATCCAGCCTTAACAGCACTCGCTGCAGCCACATGCTCTCAGCAGGGTGATCATGTGCTCTCTGCCTGAAGCACAGGTCCTAGAGAAAGAGGGTGGAGTTGGCTATGTCAGTTATTACTCCCAAATTTACAGTCTCAAGAGTGACTCCACCTTTCAAGGAATAGAGTGAGAAAGACTCAGAGAGAGATCCAAATTAACATTTGTTCTGCTACCTTCTCAGGAAGGAAACTTCATACATGGAAAGGAGCATTGTGGAGTAAGTGCTCGATAAATGATAACTGTTACCACCATGAACTCATAAGGATGTATTTCTTCCCTTACTTATCCCAAGACATAAAAAAATATGAGGAACTTACTTGGTCTCCCATCTTTGTTTTTTTTTTTTTAACATGTATATATATAATGATTTTTTAAGATAAAAATTAAAACTAAATTTAACAAAATATATAGGGGAAAAAAACAGAATTGAGGAAAATTAAACTGTAGAAAACAAATCTACCCTAACATATTCAAAACACTTGTAGTATAGGATTCAGAAGTCTTTGCAATGTTGTGGCTAGCATAATAAGCTCAAGACATATGAATAAAGGGCAAGTATGGTTAAAAACCAAATTTGTAATCTTTAATGACATATCTAGACAGAAAAATTACAATCTGATCTGAAATATAGACTCTGGAATGTATTTTTTCATTTGTAATACGCAAATTTCATTCATAAATGTGCTATTGCTGAATATTGTGAATGTCTCTATTGGATTCCCAGCATAGGTATGTAGTCTAGGATATGAATTGCATGTTTACTACTTTGTGACATTCTTACATATTCTTTTCTCATTACTCTCTGCTTCCTATACATTATGCTAATACCTCTATTCCTTATTGTCTTTGCCTATGGGTAAGGAATACATGGTAATGGGAATGGTATTTTAAAGTATTTAAATTTTTTATTTCTATGACAGAGATAGTTTCTAAGAACCAAGGACATATGTGAAGCAGAAAAGTTTATCAAATATCAGTTGATGAATAGGTAATGGTGTTCTTAAACTGAAGTTTACTAAAATTTAACTCATTAGAGGATCATTGAATGCAAGAAGAACATATGTGAACATAACCTGGAGAACTTTAAGCAATTATGATTTATTATTTTACCAAATTTTTTAAACATAGATGAACAATATGATAGTGTATTTTAGTAAGTTGTGAATTGGGGCCTCTAATAGATGGGCCATCTCAAGGACAAGAGACTCTATCTTTTACTCTTTGTGTTCCCAGTACCTTGCATAGAACCCGCCACATACAATTTCCTAAAGGTATGCTGAATGAAAATTTGCTGGAGATACTAGACATTGGTTAAATAAATAACCTTAAGTTGAGAACACTGGTGTCAATGGGGAGGCTTTTTCTTATTTACTAATGGTTACTTACTCATTAAACATTATTCACATATGATAGCATATATGTTTAAGGACATACGCTTCAAGCAGTCTTTCTTTGAACATTATTTTTTATGCCTACCGGAATCCTATATTTATGATACATCAGGTTTGATACCTCAGAAAAGCACATTCATTTTTTTTTGCATCAAATTTCAAGATAGCCCTCTGGCTTTCACTCAAATTCAGATAATTTAGAGGAGGAAAGATCTAAAAAAACTGTCAAACATAATTATAGAGTGCAGCAGTCCTCCCAGTAATGGGATTGGTTTAGTGGTTATTTTTGAAACACGCCTGCACTAATATGCAGTGCTTGATTTCTTCAAGTACTTCAAGATACTTGCTTTTTATGAACATGGATGAAATTTTTCCACTTATGTTTTATATTAGATGAGTACAAAATTACTTACTAAAAGCCAGAAAGATGTGAGATTCTAGTTATGATCCTAAGACATTCTGCATGCATTTAAATGAATGTTGTAACCCTTTCTCTATTGCTTACTTCAATTATTTTCCCAAGGTCTCCCTGAAAAACAGTGTTGCTATTGAGTCATGTTTTGCCAAGTCCTTTGCAAAATGAAGGATTCAGTTGCAAATTATGATTATTTCATGATGTGTCCACTAATGTTTTAGTGTCATATCATGATGATTTCATGATGTTGTATCATTATTTCCAGTTCCAACTTGAGTGTTTATTATCTGACACTTAAATTCCAGGACATACTACAAAATTAATGGCTTTTGCAATAACAGCATGTTCAAAATAGTCCATATTGGAGGAGGTTACATATTGGAATATAGCTCTACATTTTTTTCATGCCTAAAATTTATGATTTTTCCCTACTCCTTCCTTTGTTTTTATATTATGTTTGTACAAGTTACATTCATAAGGTTCAAAGACAGCTTGCCTTCTGATAGAATCACACCTAATTCAGTTAGGGGAGAGATCTGTTGCTATTTTTAAATACCTTTAAGACCCTCAGGATAGAGTACACCATTATATTTTCCAATAATGAAAGCTATTTCACATTGGCAATATTATCTCATAGGCCTTTTTTTTTTTTTTTTAACTTCCACATGGCCTGGAAAGTTTGGTGCAGGGTTAAACTTTCTAGGTAGTATAAACACGTATTGCTATTAAAATGCTGCCTTTTTTTCTTTCTATATGGAGCTTATAGCTTTTTAAGTTTTGAAAACAGATCCATACATGCAAGTAGCATGTTATTAGAATTTAGGGGGTGTTAGAAGGAAGTGTTGCATCACTCTAAAAATGAGGGAGGGAGGATACTCTAGCTTGTTTTATGTTTAGTACTGCAATTGAGTTACTAAATAAAGAAATAAAAATGAAAAAGTTGGGAAATTCTAAAGTCAGCAATTGCAAGGCAATTTTAATGATTTGTCTCAAAAGTTAGCTAATGATTTGCAGAAATGGAGTAGATGGTAACATAGAGAAATAAGTGTTTGAAAGGTGGTGAAGTATCTCCCAACTGAGATTTAGCTCTGCAGTTCATCCTGATAGGGGAGTTTCTTGTATTACTCAGCCCCTGAGATTAAGGCACTGATGATTTCTGGTGAAACGTACATGGGTTAGGGAAGGGATACACATCAAGTAATTATGAGTCATTAATACCACTTTCTTTTATTTGTTTATCAGATTAGCTAGTCTGCAGAGAAACAGCAAAGCAAATACGCAATTTTCCTTCAGGAGGGAAGGAATTCACAGCATAGCTGAGTAATCAGTTCTTAAGCTCTTTCCATTGTAACATACTTACTAGATAATGTCTAAAAGCAAAACATTCTCCTGTGGGCTGTACACAACAATAGTTGTGTGCAGACCCTACATCTTAGCAGTGATTCATTCCATCCCTCCCTTGGAAAGGTGACAGAATGTAGTGTTTCTCACACAGGCTCTGGAAGTAGATGGCTTAGGATCAAACCCCAGCTCTGCCACTGTGAGTAAACTCTGGCTGTGAGTTTTTGGGTAAATCACTTAAACTCTTTGGGTTGCAGAGTCCTTATTGGTAAAATCGGTATGGTAATTTCACCTTTCTCATTCATTTATTGAGAAAATTAAATGAGTCAATCCATGTAGCACACATAGCACAATTCAGCAAGCCTTCAACCAACAGTTGCTATTATTATTTCATAATATTTCATGGAAGAATGCAAATTGGAATGTAGGTCAGAGAGATTAATATTATGTTCATGCCGTATCACTATAATACAGTGTCAGCTATAAAATGCAATTGCTTTGTAAGTAGTCAATGTGTTGCCAGAATTTAGCAGAAGTAAAGTCTAGAGTAAAATCACTTTTACTGCCCTAAGCATCGGTGGGATTTGTGTTGGAATTTCTGAATGAGTATTTTTCACTCCTAAAATTCTTTTGCTTTTTACATGTCAGTGTTGGATATGATTTGTTTATATTCATAGCATGAATTTTCTTGTAAAAAAAAGATAAAGCAAAAGGAGTATCTTCCCTCTTCTTTGGCCTCCCTGACAAGTCTGTATCTGAAGCTCTGGGGCATGTTTGATTTTTGTATAGGGTTTGAAGAAAAAGCTGTAATTTTGTGTGTGTATTTGCCTAGCTTGATGAAGTCTCTATAGGAAAAAGAAGTGGGACCTTTACCCTATATTGCTGCTAGTCCTTCAACCTTTATACTTTATGTCCATAAGCGTTTACTACAAAATGTTCCAAAATAATAACAGCATTTAAAAAAAAAAAAAAGGAAGACTGTTCAAACACTGAATTATCTGTGAGAGTCAGCCAAGTTACACCAGCTGCACTGGCTGGATTCCTACATCTGGGCTCCAAGGCGGGTAACAAAAAAGTCTCCATGAACAGTATTTTAAGAATTTTGGCAACACACAGGACAGGGGAATTAAAAATAATTCTTTGCTGAAAACAGAATTGGAGGAAAACAATTCTGTTTGCTTGCCACAGTCCACCATGCTATCTGATGCCAGCCATTAGAATACAAACAGGTATGCCCAGGGCGCTGTCCAAAGCCACCTGTCTCTCTAGTGCAGGCCAGTGGGCTCAGTGACTGAGTCGCAGGAATGAGAAGCATCAGTGGACTTAATAACAACACAAAGTGTAAAATGGATTCCCCATATTGCTATTTTTTTAGTCAAAGGCGTGATGTTTCCCAACAGCCAGTATGACGTAGCATGTTGTTGGGGCCTGCAGGTAAACATTAACTTGTTTATCCAATTTTCTTGTCCCTTCCTTTTAGCATTAAGTATGACTGATAAGTATCTTTTCTTGGTCCTCTATTGAGTTTTGCTTCTTCTTATATTGCTACATTCATTTTATATAAAAAGACAAAGCAAAAACAGTTTAACAGAGCTGTACTGTATCTTATGCAGAAAAAACGCTCTCTTTAGAAGGAGACTAAGAGTTTACAACCTGCAATTAATTGAAGACATTTAAATATTGAAGAGAAAGAGGACTGTAAAACAGTGTGAGGAAGGCCTCAATATACTGATGTAGTTTTTTTTTTTAAATTAGAAAGGGCAAAAGGGCAGATAAACATGAACATTCCTAAATTATTATTATTATTAAATACTTATTTTAATATGGTGCCGTATTGCCCTATTTCAATAATAAATTCAACAGACCTTGACCTTGCCATCAAAAAGTTTATAATCTAAAGGATATCAAATAACAGAAAACAAGCAAAGCAAAATACCATATTAAGGCATTGTTCAGTATATTCAAAAAATTTAGAAAACATGAAATATGAAATTTAGATGTTAGACAGCAAGTCATCTAAAGAGATGGCTATTTAAATTCCATGTAGATGGAAAAGACCTATAGGAGAATGTGAGGAAGGAGAGGTCTTTCTGGCTCAGAAGCATACCTGGGACAAACAGCCTATAAAAAGTGGGTGGAAATACTTTGCAGTGGATAAAAGTGCTGGAACCTTATCAGGATGGGCACAGCCACTGTAAGGTAAAGATGTGATAGGTTGTAGACTGTGGGCTTTCACTGAAGCTTCTGTCTAGCCAGCCCAATGGTGTGATGAAGAGGGAAGGAAAAGCTCAGAAGTAGCTTTCTACATGGTGTTTTATAAATGTTATGCAACTGGGTTATGTAACTGTGGCAAATAAGAAATCATAAATCTGGAATCCAGCCCCAGGTTCCAGGTGACACAGCTTAAGTGAAACTTCATTATGATAATAATGAGGATGCTCACACATTAACATTTCCCCAATTTCTGTTCCTCAGATTCAAGGGGAATGAAAATGAGCAAACCCACAGTTCTGGGCTTCTGTAACATAGCACATTCCTTACTATGTGAAACCTGTTTTCGACTAGTGAACTTGAAATGTACCACTAGCAAAAGAAGGGGAGACAAGAGAAACTGCAACTTCTATACCATCCTGTTGACTTGATCAACAGATACCCTTTGTATTATTTATTTACTATCACAGTAGTACCATGAGATCCAAAAACTATTCATGAATAGCATCTGAGACCAGAAGAGTGCTTTTAATGCCATCTATAGGCATGAATAGCATCTCAGACTGGAGGAATAGTTCATTCATTCATGTACTCATTCATTTCATCTTCATCTTACCCATTCATGCTTATTTCAAAATATTACAGGGTCTTCTGTTCGGGTCAGGAATTTGTTTTCTCAAGCAAAAGTAATAGGGGTCATTCAAGCTACTCTTCTCATCCTGTCTCTTTCTTGAATATTTTTTTAGGCCAGTCAGAAGGTATCTTTTTTCTATGTTGCTATTTGAACCTATTTCTTTTCTGGCTGAATAAATACACTGTTGTCTGTTCCATTAGTCATTGCTGTGTAGCAAACCAACCTAATGTGAATGGCATTAAACAATGATTCCTGTCACTCATAGTTCCAGGGGCTGACTAGGCTCAGGCTGGTATGGTTGTCATCAGATGGTAGTTGGGGCTTCCTCTCTTGCACTGTCTGGCACCTAGGCCGGGAACAGCTGGCGTTCCTTGTCATCTCTTCTCTCTTTAGGTGCTCTCCATGTGGTCTCTCCATCATGGCAGTGTAGGGTAGTCATGGCAAGTCAGTGCTCAAAGGCCTGAGTCCTGAGGGAGAGAGAAAGCCAGACAGCAGCTGTGTTACCTTCCATCTCCTAGTCTTGGAAGTCAAGCAGTAATACTTCCTCAGCAATCTATTTGTTAGAAGTGAATAACTGAGGACAATTCACATTCAAAGGGAGGGGAATTAGACTTCATCTCTTGAGAGAGGAGTATCAAAGAATTTGTGACCATTTGTTAAAACCTCCACATCTTCATTAATCTGGTCTCCAGCCTGTTCTTCATAGAGATGTTAATTTGTTCTCTAGCTTAGTACTACAACCGTATTTCTTCTTTCCCATGACAATTATTTTATTAAGCATCTAATCACAGTTATAAATGTCCTAGGAAAGTGTAAAACACAGTTCAAGGATAAATGCATAAGTGCTTTCTCTGCCTTTTAGAGGTACACCATCTGTGACAGACAGCAGATAATAAAGTACTGATCAAAGCCAATATTCAACATTCAATACATAACACTGGAAGTCTGTTATATGTCAGACACTGTCCTAAACTCTAGGAATGCAGAGACAAGTAAGACTCATGTTCTACATTCCGTGCACTGATGATCTAATCTGTATGATGGCCATAGTGAATAATGAAGCGATTTGTTTAAGAGAGATGCACCATTCCACTGAGAACACTTTCCTCAATGTATCAAGTGACTTCTATCCCGATGGCCGAATCTGCACCCCTCTTTATAGTCTAGTTCACAGCAATCAGTGTTTGACACAGTTAACCTTCTTGATAAACTTTACTCAACTAATTTTTTTTGACACCACTTATCTTCTTCACAACCTTCTCTTTCTTATTCTCCTTTGCTGCCTCCTTTTTCTCATAATGTTGAAGTGCCCCAGGACATAGCTCGGGCTCCTCCTCCTTTCCCTCTCTACCCTCTCTACTTCTCATGGCTTTTTATCTTAACTGTAGACAAGTGACTGCCAAATGTTTTCTTTCTAACCCTGGCCATCCCATAGCCTCCTTATTAACCTCTCCCACTGCCTATTGCTTCCAAATGCCTACTGGACAAACCTAACAGTCCAAGTACAGCAGGTCCCAAACAGAACTTTTGATTTCCTCAAATGCTCAAACCTACTCCTTTCTGATATTCTTCCTCTGAATTAATGAGACTGCCACCTACCCCTCATGAAAGACACCTAAAGGTCATTCTTGATGATTCTGTTTTCTCTTAGTCACCGTATAAAATTCATTAGCAAGTCCTGCTGGTACTACAGTCAAAATATATCGTGATTGGTACACTATTTTCTTAATATTTCTATTGTTACAACTGCCATGTACATACTATGTGCAGCTCCTGGAACATAGTAGGTATGCAATAAGACTGGTTGAGGAAATGAATATATGCATGAAGTTTAAGAGTAACGTAGAATATGTTTGTCCCTATCATGTGTGTTGTGAAGTGGGGAAAGCTGTAGGGTAGAAATTCCAAGTAAAGCAGGATTAGGGAAGGCATCTAGTCTTCACTGGTCATAACTGAGACCTTGTGAGGGTTTTTGGACTTAGGTTGCTGTCTGAATCCCAAAAGGAATCTCTTTCAATACAAACCCTCAACTGAGAAAAATAGTAAAGAGATACTCTACTGTGAAATAGGTCTTTTCATAAAGTTACAGAAAAACCAGGAAGTTTGATGTTAACAGTTAAAGTCGTTTTTCCCCTTTGTCTGACAAATCCAAAATGACTTGAAGATTTAAACCGTTGCCCCATCCCCCCTCATTGTAAATTTTTATTCTTGCTATTAAAGTAAAAGTTATTTTCCTTCCTTCTTGGGTATTTTGGAGGAACATTATTTTTACTCTCACTTGCCAGAGAAAATGCTTTTTTCCCCCAAAAAAGTAAATATGGTTTTCAGCTTTAAAATATCTTTTTAGAAAAGTTCCCTAGAAGTTTAGTACACTGATACCCCAAAAAAGCAAATATCTCCATGTGTCTTGTCACTTCGATAGGAAATAATAAAACTCCCCCATTTGTTAGAAGCATATGACTCGGTATCCAATATCTAAAATTTTATTTTAAAAGAAATTGTGTATCCAGGCTATTTTTATTTCTTATGTAGTGCTACAGTCTTCAGGCTGCACTGTTAAGAACTTTTTTTTCCTCTCCCTTTTTTTAATTTTCCTTTTTCTATTCTTTTTTTGGTATGAGACATTTTAGTTGCACTTTGCTTTGAATATCTGGTGAAGCTTTCCAGAGCAATTTACAAAGATGTATTAAAATTAGCTGGAGAGGAAGGTTTGACTTAGTTAGAAAGGTTCTTTTAATTTGCCTCCCCCAAGTGACCTACTCAAATTGCTTTAAAAAAAAAAAAAAAAAAAGTTCTGGGCATGCCTGGCAACTATCTGATTGAAAACAGCTATTCTTGGGGAGTGCCTGTCGGGAAGATTAGTCCTAGGGCGGGTTGCTCAACCTTTTTCTGTGCCAAATATCTCCTTTGCTTCTTACCTGAATAATCTAAAGGAAGGTTAAATGAGGTGAGGAGAGGCTTAGAGATGGCAGAAAGAAACAGGGCATCTTTAAAATCTAAAAATTCAGCATTTTATCCCTGTTCCCTCTCCATAGATGGCATAACGAAGGTGGTAAGAGCAGCAGCAACAGAAACTAGTATTTGTTTCCTGTCTGCCAGCCAGCGAAAACCACTCTGTGAAGTAGTTACTACTGTGCATACACTCTGCAACGGAAGAACCCAAGGTTCAGTTGGGGATGTAATTTAATTAAAGGTAAACAACTAGTAGACAGTGGAACGGGAGGTTTAACTCTAGTTTGTTTTATTCCCAAGCCTACAGACACAAGTAGGGCCCGTTTTCCCTCCTCCCCCTCCTCCCTCCTCAGCCCTTTTTATCTTGGCTGAGCCAACACCCAGCCCCTTCAGGGTTTTTTTGGAGGTCTGTAGGGGCAAAGGGCAGAATGATTTTGCTGTCTAATGAGCTTAGGTAAGCCATCTAAATACAGAATGTGCTAAGGACAGGCCTGGCTACCCAATTATAGTCTCCTTTTAGCTTTGGCTGGAGAGAAATCCCCAGAGCAAGTGTTAAACTTGGTCACCCACGCTACTTCCTTTCTTGGCTGAGAGTCAGACAGAGTGAATTCTGGATCCGGCATAAAGTCTTATTCAGGAAATAATAACTGCCACAACCCAAGTACTCAGTGTCTCAGCTTTGGAAATGAGTTCATGATCACTGCCCACTTTTACTGGGTTTGATAGGGTGTGGGCCTGCCTTCAAAATAAACCTATCAGTTTTTGCTCTATTGGTAGTTTAAGGCATGCTGCCTTTTAAAATTATGATGGCAACTCTATACATTAGTAACTTTACATGGAAATGTTTTCCAAATTAACTCCTTCCCTTGAATATTTAACAGATCTATATTAAAGAAACATACCATTCATGGAATAATGTACTGCCATCAGTCATATCTACATGAGAATTTTTTTTAAAGAGCTATGTTCTCTTCTAGAAAACTTTTAACGGTTGTTCATTTGGAAAGAATCTGGTTCAAGTAACTGTGCTTATCTTCCCCCAGTCTGTTTTACTGTTGTCATTTCTGGCATTTTGTTAAGAGATATGAAGTTAATTTCTTGAAGAAAAAAAAAAATTTTGAATCTTGATGCTTCTTAAACAAATGAAGTACAGTATTTTGTAATACATTGAATAGTTGCAAAAATGAAGATGGCACAAAGTGAATACATTTAATTTGAAAAGCAACAGATAATAACAAATAAAATTTCAAGAGACTCAATGCCCAAGTTATTTGAAAATAAAATATCTTGAAAAGTACATCATTCAAATACAGTTTAGACATTAACTATAAGCACTGTTAGATGCCTCTGTACATGTAATTTTGGCTTGAAGGATAGGATGAATTAATACCCAGCACTAGTTCTTCTTTTCTGTGAAACTTCAATGAAATAAATTTTGTTTCTTCCCTGCTGGCCTCAGTGATCTCTCTTATTTCTAAAATCATAATTCCTATTCCTTCTTCATTCCCTGACCCCTAAGAATAAATCAGATCTCTGTTTTGACTTTTACTTCATAATGACCTTACATTTTACAATTGTATATTTACCTATAATTATTTACTGTGATAGTTTGATGATCTAATAATGGTCTCCTGCACTGTGAGCTCCATGTGGTCGGTGATCATGTGCCTTTTATTCACTAATCTGTCTGCATCTTTTAAGGATAGTATTGACATAGTAGGTGCTCAATAAACACTTGCTGAATAAATTAATTAAACAGTGAAAAAAAATGAAACTGTGATCTGTTTATTTTTCATTATCTCCCACTAGTCTGTGAATACAGTATATTTCAAAAATTAATTCAACAGGTATTTAGTTACCACCTACTCTGTCTCAGACACCATTTTAGACAGTAAGGATAAAGCAATGAATACAACAGTATGCAGCCCCTGTCTATGTAGCTCAGAAGTGTGGAGTGGAGACACAGATGTTAAGGGATCCTATAAATAAATACTATGTAGATAGTGCTTGAAGCTATAAAAAAAATAAGGCACTATGTAAGAGAATAGTAGGGGTCTACTTTAGACTGTAGGGTTAGGGTGCCTTTTCTTTGGCATATTTTGTACAAGTTAGTATTTTTGTTTTATTTTTATGCATAGTCTTTGTATCTTGTTTATTTAACCTATATGAGCACAAGGGATAGCATTGAATACTCCTTTGCCTTTTCCAGAGCTCTAAACTCAATGTTAAATATATGGAGATTACTCATTATATCCTTCGTAATTGGCTGGAAATATATTCTGTTCAAATTCTTAAAAACTTAAGGCTAGAGAAATTTCTACTGGTAGACTTTGGTAATAACGGAGCTTGGTCAGTAATCCAGCTCACAAAAGGTCATGTTAGGCAGTTAGGTAGAAATGAGTACCAGGCAAGAGGAGAGGAAGGGGAGGGAGCAACCCAGAAAATAACGGTATGCCTGCACTCAGGATAAGAGGCTCCCAAAACTTTTACTTTCTCTAAATGAAGTCTAGCAAAGAAGTCAACTAGAATCAAACACTGCTGCTGCACAGTAGAGAGGAGGACCTGGCTTAACTTGACCCAATGCTCATTATAATGTAATTAACATTACAGTTTGAGCCCCCTCCCGTGGTTTCTCTGTGTGCATCATGGGTAAAAACATGCCTAAAAGAGATGAGCATGCCTGAGCACAGGGAACATGGGCTGTCAGTCAGCTTGAGCATAAGGAATAGGAGCTGTCAGTCAGCCTGAGCACTCAAAGAACCTGAGCCTTGAATCAATCAAATCAGTCACAAAAACCGCCCCCTAAGCCAGGATATAAAAACAGGAGAAACAAAGGAGCAGCGCCATTTTTTCCTCTCTTGGGTTGGCCCACCCCCAGTTCTCGGGGGTGTACAATGTTTACTACCTTTTACTTTACTATTAAAATCTTGTTTATGTCACACTTTGTGTCTTGTTAAAAATTCATTTTTGGGGGGTGACTAAGAACTGAGGTAACTTTCACTCCTCTCCTTCTTGGTAACAATCATTTTAAAACTGAATCTCTTGGGACCTAAGGATAGCTTCACTGGATTTATTTCAAGTCAGCACATTACAGGTTGTCTAAATGAACTGTGTTATTTCCTATTATTGATGTCCATAAACTCTTAAAAGCAGTAACTTTTCCCCTAAGTTAATTTAAATTGACTCTTGGAAGTAGAATCTTTTAGAGTTTTCTTTAAGAGAACCATATTTCAGATCAGGGCTGATATAAGGAACTGAAAACAATCACTTACTCTTTTATCTTTGATTCTCTCCTGTGTCATGTGTCAGCTGAAATTCACTACTAGACCAGTACTGGCCAAGACCAATACTAGTCCCAGAGAGATGAAAACAGAATTAGAGTTGATTGGAAGGTGAGTGATTCTAGATACAGAGACCAGGAGCAGGTTTTCCTGTTACAGAAATTGAATTAAAGCTTTTTCTTGTTCCTCTCTTGGGAGAAAACAGAATGTGTGTGTGTGTGTGTGTGTGTGTGTGTATTTTACCACTCTTTCAGTGATATACCTTTAGTTACCATTATGCAAATATCTTTTAAGTAGTTAGCAGGAATAAAATATTTTAAGCTCTTTATTTCCCCTTTTTAGCTTGAGTGCCTAGAAATCAAGAAATTTGCTTCTCATGAACTAGTCAAAAATGACTGAAGTATACATAGACTTTGCACTTTCTTCTTTAAATGAAATTTATTAGACATTTTTCCCTTTAGAAGGTTTTGGTTGGATAGCAATTTGTAATACTTTGCTTACAAATATAATGTAGGGGCCACAAAATCCTCCATTCATCATTAACATATAAATTGTTATTAATGTATCATCTATTAACTGTACTTTCTCCACTGGAAGGATTAGCATAAAAATATTTCTCTGGGTAATTTGAATGATGTAAGATGGGGTAAAATTTCCATCCCCATGGTTGGGAATAGATGTCAGCAATTCCAGATAGGCTTCCAAATCCAGATGACCTAGTTAATTTTATTTCAGGGCAGTGAACAGATGGCGAGTGTTCTCTGTCTATCTGGCATTAACGTGCACTCTGTCACCATCTGACTTAACGGTGGCAGATGGCAGTTGTGTTAGCAAACATTCAGTCCTTTCCCCTCAGTTCTCCTCTTTGGATGAGGAAGGCCTGGCCGTGGTTTACAGTTGAGTCACACTGTGGCCACCTCTTTGGTAAAGCCTGAGGGGAGACTGTCAAACCACCGGAAGCCCTCAGTAATGCGGGTTTTCTGGAACACCCATGGCAACCGGCACAGCTGGGGCTTCTTCAAAGGCCTGTGGTAGATATTACAGTCTCAGTGTGAAATCCGTTAGGGTTCAGTGCCACTCCAGGGCCAAGCTGAGCATTTCTATAGGATGGATGGGTTTTTCTCACCCTCTTGTTGGAAAAGTGCCTGGGTATATGAGGGCAGCTTTTCTTGGCCTCTGGTGAACTTTTCTGGATAGAAAAATAACCAGCTATATTTAGCAGAGTTTTGTCCAGCAACATGAATCATTTAACTACCTTGGTTGATTTTTAGAGCATCAAGGCATCATTGTGTTAAAAAAAAATTAAGTTCTCCCTTTCCTGGAATCCAACTGGGTGTATGTTATAGATGCATTTGTGTATTTGGATTTCTGCAAAGGACTTCGTGACATCCTAAGTGTTGCACACCTAGGATAAGATTAGTACTTAATTCATAGGCCAACTCTCTAAAATTATCCTATCAGAGTCAGTTGAGATTGTGAAGATGCTGTCCTGGGAAATGTAGGAAGTTCCTGAGAACCTAAAAGATAACCTGTGTTTTATAGAAATTTACAGGATTGAGGAATAATGCAAGTGAAAGAATATGGGTGAGAGATTTATTATTTGTCCCTGTTTTATGGGAGCATTTTTCAACATGCAAGATGTTAAATTCTTAATGTTTTAACATTCTATTTCAATTTTTATTTTTAAAAAAATTACCTTTTGGAGCAGTTTTATATTCACAGCAAAACTGAGAGGAAAGTATAGAGATTCCCAAATATCTCCTGTTCCCATACATACAAAACATCCCCCATTATCAACATGTCCTACCAGAGTAGTGCATTTGTTACAATTGATAAACCTACACGGATACATCATCATCACTCAAATTCCATTGTTTACAGTTTATACACTCTATGGGTTTGGACAAATGTGTAATGGCATGTATCCATCATTATAATATCATAAAGAGTAATTTTTGCTGTAAAAATTCTCTGTACTTTGTCTATTCATCCCCCCTAACCCCTGGCAACCACCAATATGTTTATGGTCACCATAGTTTTACCTTTTCCAGGATGTCACATAATTGGCATCATCCACTATGTAGCCTTTTCAGATTGGCTTCTTTCACCCTTTCAATTTTGATAATTCTTATTCCTGAATTGATCATAGATATGCAAAGTCCAATCAAGTAAAATGTTATTGATGATATAAATTGCACATGTTCCATAATGCAAATTTGCCATCATCAGAGCTGTAAGCCATACTTGAAAATATCTTTTGGTAATTTATTTCTGAGTTAGGGATTGGAGATAACAAGCGATGTTGGTGGCTTGTTACTGATTACCACCTGAATATGTATTTGGGATAAAATTCCTTTGATATTATTCATGGTGATTACACCCTAGCTGATATAAAATGCTTAATAGTAAGCCACAATCTCTTTTGGACTCAGACCTTGCATTGCTGATGAGTG
Organism: Camelus dromedarius; assembly: GCF_036321535.1. NCBI lineage: Eukaryota > Metazoa > Chordata > Mammalia > Artiodactyla > Camelidae > Camelus > Camelus dromedarius. The sequence goes on from NC_087446.1 coordinate 27,504,755, forward strand.
ACACACAGCCACTTTAGCAGCTCGGACAGCAGTGGTCTCATCGGTTACGCTGCTCAGGGTGCATTATCGTGTGCATATTAGCACTTGGGAACTAACAAATAGTTGCCTAAAATGGGTTGGCAGTGTATCAAGTTAATTTAGAACATAGTGATGTCAATCTTTGAGCTAAAAAAGAAAATTGGGGTACATTATACACACACACACACACACACACATACACATACACTTTAGGGCAGGCACTCTTTTAAGGTTTAGGCTTATAAGTATATTGACTAGGGCATCAAACATTTAAAGGAACAATAGAATAGAGTCATCTAATCTGGTTCATTTCTTTATCTTTAGTGATTTTTAAATATTTTTAAAAATTTGGTGAGAAAAGTTGCGAGTGCACCTGGGTTGCTTTTATACATTTTTGACTTGATATGGGCCTACAACATTCCTTTAAGGAGATTTTTTATGTATCTGTGAAAAACCTGAATTTAAAGGAAAATGCAACTTTAATAGCTTCCTCCATATAAATAGAGAACGCACTACAGTTCTAGTAATTTCTGAATAGCACTAAAAATTGTGTTCTGATACCTTTAGAACCACAAGTTCTTATTTTGTTTTATTTATTTTGTTTCTGAATTATTCATACAATTGCCTTAATACTATGCTTTAATTTGCTATAGAGGCCTAAGTTTATTTACATTAATATCACGAGAGTAGTGTGGAAAGTATTTTTTGTTGGCTTTGGAGGTGCTTTTGGAATTTATAAATATTTAAATAGGTAGAATCATTTAATTTTAGAGCAGGTATAGACTGAATTCATTCTACTGTGTTAAATCTCAGAGTTTGGGACTTAAACAAGGTCACAAAGGTAGAATTGAGCTGTCACTAGAGCCTACATTTTAAATAATTATTTAAATAATCGAATTACTTAATAATTAAAGCTGTTTTTGGTGTTGATACAACTAGTGAGGTATCCACAGGATTCTAGTGAATAAAAACTGACAGATGGAGGCTAAGACTAAATTTCCTATCTCAAATGGCTGCCTTTCTCAGAAAATTTACAAAGTCATCAGTATCAAGATAAAATACAATGGAAAGAAACTTCTGCAACCAGAGTCTTGAAGCCTTTCTTGTCATCAAGAAACTCTATTACAAAATAGATGCTAATACTTTAAGCCACTATTTGTTTGTATATCACATATAAAATATATTTTATATCATTGAGTAATCCCTTTACCATGTAAGAGAAAAAGATTCTTGTGTGGATCCTGAAAAGCATCTTAGAGGTAGGGAGAGCCAGGCAGGAGAGCTAACTCTCAAAAGACAAGATATTGAAAGGTTTGAACTTTTCAAACTTCATAGCTTTCCCCAGGTCATAGCTGGAGACTATGGTGGGTGAGTTGGTGAATAAAGTAAAATTGCTTACAAAGTAAATAATACAATATTCCAGGTACTCTGCTAAATGCTTATTATTACGTTATTTTACTTGATTCTTGTAACACACCCTGAGGTAGGGCTATTATGATTTCCATGTTGTAAATGGGCTAACACAGGTATAGAGGAACTAAGAACTTTTCCTAAGACCATGTAGCTGACTTACAAAGCTGCGATTTGAACCTAAGTCCAACAGAAACCAAAGGTTTTACTCATAACTACATCTCTATGCTAGTTAAATTGTGTGGGCAGGAAAAACAATGTAGAAAGGCATGCCATGTAAGGGGCTGATGAGTTTCAGTAGGTGAAGATACTTGGGATGTAGGAATGTTGAAACCAGTTGGAACTGATGCAGGAAAAACGGATGTGGGGCGTGAGGAGGGCCCTGTCCCAGGCTTCCGTTGAGCCCCTGGGACGTGCCCCGCCAAGTATGGGTCCTTGGCTTTGCGCATGAAAGAATTCAAGAACGAGCCACATGGTGAGTAAAGATAGATTTATTCAGAGAGATACATTGAAAGGCAAGAGAAAGGCCACGAGGTGTGGGGGTTGGGTGCTCAGATTAAAAGTCAGTACACACTCTACAGACAGAAAACTGGAGAGGTGCGGTTGAAGAGGAAAGTACAGGCCGTTCTCCAGGGCAGGGAGTTTAGATTTTATTCCAGTTGGGAGCCATTGGAGGGTTATGGATTGAGAGGTGGTGGAATCTGGTTTGCATTTCAAAAACACGGCAATGCCAAGTCCACATTTACTTGGGATCTTTATAAACTGACCTTAATGTATGTCTCTGGCTACTTTTCCCATTCTTTCTCCTTCATACATTCTGTGCTCTAACTCCAATATTCAAGTAGCTCTGTGAACAGAGGGAGAGGGAGAGAGGGGGAGAGAGAGGCCGTGAGGGGCAGTGTTGCCCATTCTTACGGGCTTTGGTAGCTTCATATGCAAATAAGTGAAAGGACCAGTCTAAGTATCCTGGGGAAGGGGCTGGGATTCCCAGGAAGCTGGCCATTTCCCACTCTCTGACTTTTTGTGGCTAGCCTTGGGACTGCCATGGAGCCTGTAGGCATGTTATTCACCATGCTAATATATTACAATAAGCATATAATGAAGCTCAAGTTCTACTAGAAGTTAAATCTCCCATCATCTTGAGCCTCAAGGCCTACTGGGAATTGAATCTTTCACCATTTTGATGTTAATTGCTGTAGCATTCCTTGAGTGGCTGTGCCCTGCCCCCTTCCTGTCTCAGAACCAGCTTTTAAGATCTGATTGTTAAATATTCAGGAATTTTGCAGGCTGGTTGTTAAACTATTGATAGCATAAAATCAGCTATAGTGAAAGTGTTTACACCACAGAAATCAGCAGATGCTACAAATCAGGGCTTTGTTTCCGTAAAGTGGTTTTCCTGCACAACGTGAGCTACTTGAATATTGGAGTTAGAGCACAGAATGTATGAAGGAGAAAGAATGGGAAAAGTAGCCAGAGACATACATTAAGGTCAGTTTATAAAGATCCCAAGTAAATGTGGACTTGGCATTGCCGTGTTTTTGAAATGCAAACCAGATTCCACCACCTCTCAATCCATAACCCTCCAATGGCTCCCAACTGGAATAAAATCTAAACTCCCTGCCCTGGAGAACGGCCTGTACTTTCCTCTTCAACTGCACCTCTCCAGTTTTCTCCCTCTCATTTTCATTCTCCCATCAAGCTACAGCCATGCTGATCAACTTATTTCAGGTTTTTATTAAGCCAAGTTCTTTCCAAATTTAGTTCTGTTACTCCAAAAGGGCAAGGGAAAAGACCTAAATTCTTGTCTTACCTGAAAGATAAAAATACAGATGGGAGAGGAAGAGCATGTGTAGTGAAAGATTTTAAAGGATTTATTTAGGAAAGGAAAAGTACAGCTCCAAAAACGGGAAGTGGGCTGATCCAAGGGTCTTTGTCTGCCCCTTCTCTTATCACCTCACTTAGAGGTGGTATCTTGACTGATTGATGGCTCTTGTCCCTGAAGTGCTTAGTCATGTTTGTCCTCTTTGTGCATGTCCTTACCCATGGTGTACACAGTAAAACCCATGAGGGGGGCCTAAACTGCAATGTTGATTATATTACAATGAGCACTGAGTCATGTTCAGTGACTTTTCTGCTGCCAAGTAGTTGCTGCTGACTGGTTCTAACTGGTTTCTTGCTGGCATTCATTTAGAAGAAGTAAAGCCCCTTTATGCTGGAGGCGGGCATAATACCATCTTCTAGACCATTCTCCCTCTTCTCCACCTTATCTACCCAGTGTCCCCACTTACCTAACAGTTCTTCACATTAGATTTCCCTTAGCCTACTTCTGAGGTTTTCACATAGTTGTATCCTTCATATCTGTTTAAATGTCACTTCCTGAAAAGGCTTTTCTTAACTTCCAAATCTAAAGTAGCTGCCCAGTCTCTCTCTGTCACATCAGCCTATTTTAACACTCTGCTTAGCACATAATGGTGTGGGACGGGGACAAATGCCGCTCCTTTGAAGCCAGACTGCTGCAGTCCATTCTTACTTCCCACTTACTGGTTGTGAGACTTCATACAAGTTGCTTGTCTCCATGATTCAGTTTTCTATTTGAAAACTGGGATGCGATTTCCTTTTCATGGAGTTTCTGTGGGAATATGCGTACAAAGAACACAAACCACATAAGAGACAAAACAGTGACTGGTCCATAAAGCATTCAAAATATTTTAGATATTATTATCACTGAAAACTGATATTTAATGATTTGTTCTCCAATGTTCTCAACTAGAATGTAAGTTCAGTGGGAGGAGGCACCTTGTCTTTTCTGTTTGCCTTTGATTCTTCCTATCCCTGATTCCTAGAGCAGCATCTGGCACATGGTAGGCAATGGGGTAGGGGGAGGAGGTGTGACTAGGGGCTGATCATTCAGGGTTTCTTGGTTGCCTTCCTGACTTCTCCCAGCATTCTGTGTGTTTTGCTCTCTCTCAACCCAGAGCAATGGAAACAAGCACAGAGGATGAAATGAGAGTAAGAGGCTCCCTCTATCCGCAAGCAACACACTTCATCTCTAGCCCCTGGTGGCTATTCAGGGATGTGAGCCCATGTGTTGTCAGATCTTTCATTTATCAAAAGAAGCCAGAAATGTGGACATTGTTTTTGTAGTGTGGAATCTCCCAAGTTTTATATGTTTACAACAAATTGAAAATTTTATACATGACTTTTGGCTAAACAAATCATGTCTGCAGACTGGACTTGGCCAGGGGCCACCTGTTTACAACCTGTGATCTTGAACTTGATCTCTTGGTTTTTGATTGTGAAGTCAGTGTCCTCTGCTCACTGTTCTGACGGCTTGCAAACAAACCACCTGTTAACCACACTCTGCAGTTACATTTTCCTGAGTCTCTGTACCTGGTATCCTCCACTCACTAAACACACCTTCCCTAAGATGTTACCTTTGGTCTGAATCTTGTTCCTTGGATTTAACATCATTCACTAGAGAGTTACATGATTCACACCAAAGTGGGTAGATGGATGTGGAGATAAGAAAGGTGAACAGCCTGGGTCTTCTGTTTAAAGGTTTATTATTAAAGAAAGATGTTACCAGAGGATAGAGATTTTTATTTCCCATTTGTTCCCTCCCTTCTTTTTTCCTTTCCTCTCCTCTATAGTGACATTAGTCTAATCACTATTCCAAGTCAGAAATGTTCTGAGTGACTTTTAGAGAGTTACTATGATATTAATGCCTTCCCAATGCACCTTGTTTCTTATGAACATTTGGCTGAGGGAGGGAAATAATCTAGAACAGTGGTCTCTAACATTTTTTTTTTGATGGTATATGCCCTAACAATAAAAAAAATTAAATACGTATTATGTTCTGAATGTTTGTGTCTCCCCAACATTCATCTGTTGAAATCCTAAACCCTCAAGGTGATGGTATTAGGAGGTGGAGTTTTGGGTAGGTGATTAGGTCATGAGAGTATATCCCTCATGGGTGGAATTACTGTTTTTATAAAAGAGACCCCTTCCACTATGTGAGCTTGTACCAAAAAAATGGCTGACTAAGAAGCTGGCCCTCAGCAGACACTGGGTATGTGAGTGCCTTGATCTTGGACTTCGCAGCCTCCATAACTGTGAGTGATGCATGTTCAGTGTTTATAAGCCACCCAGCTTAGGATATTTTGTTATAGCAGCTCTAACAGGCATATATATCCATATAGTATATTTCCTTATTATTTTATATTCAATCCTGTGTTCTAATATATTTTGTACATTTTTAAATGCACATAAAATATTAATTTAAAATATTGAGATTAAAAAGAATAAGTTCCATTATCTTTTTATACTCTATGGGGGATTACCAAGCATGCTTCATGGGTAGACACACCCCTGGTCTAAAGACACATCAGCCTTTAAAGAAGATGGTTTACCAGATTGGGTTAAGAGAGTAGCTGTCCTCATCTGCTTGTTTTGGTCAGTTTTTCATTGGAATGCTCTTCAGAGTGGAAGTGCCCTGGTGACGATGGAGCCTAGGGCTCTAACCCGCAGCACAAGTGCTGGAATCGCAGCAGGCTCCTTGACTCAAACAGCTTTTGCCCCCAACACCAGGAGCTTATGTCTCTCTTCAGCTTGGATTTCTTTCTTTGTTGTATCAGGGTTGTGCAGATTGCCAGGAAGATAATAAAATGATGGGCATTGTGTGCAAGTCTCATTCCGGGCTGAAAAGGTGCATATCAATCCCCAAACACCAAATCTGCTGGATCCAGATAATCTGAAGACTTAATGTGCTCGCTGTTACTGTGCTCAGTGAACCTCAGTGCCCACCTCCTGTCTCTCCTGCCTCTTATGGAAGAAGGGAGTTAGATTGGCTTTTCTCAACATTTATCAGAGTGTTTGTCATACTTTCTGGATTACTGAGTTTATAATCTCTGACCTAAACCATGATGCCAGGAATAAAGTCAGAAGCTGCAGTGTCTGAGGCCTAATCTTTCTTCCCAAAGCTCAAGGGCAGATTTATTTTAACAGCTGTTCACTACCTGATCAGAATTAGGAGACTTGTGAAAAGGTCAAGGAGAAAGAGCTAAACAGCACATCTGTTTCAGTCATAAGACCATATTTCTAGGAAGCTGGAAAAACAAAACATTCTATTGGAGAAAATCAATCTATTGTACAACAATCTATTGTAGAAAACAGTCATTTTAAGCATGATTTCACTGTGCTTGTTAGAAGGCATATCTGCCTTCTTCCTTAATATTCCCATTTTTAGGAATATAGTTTTATAGTGAAGCTCTTGTGTCTGTCATATATTCTCTTGACCCCTGGCAAAAAAATGACCTGATTTTTTAATTTTGCAAACGTTATTTTTTTTTTTACCATCTAATTCTCTGTTAATTATTGAAGTCTTTATTTCTGTTTTATGCTTTGTGATTGAAAAGCAGTGATCAACAATCCTGAATGCTTTTCTGGCTTGCATTCAAAATGCCTTCCACATTCCTTTACCTTTAGCTCTTTTCAAATTAAGTTTTATTAACTGAAATCATCCTTTTTCTAAAATAGAAAGGCATCCTGACTTGGACAAAACTAAACTATGCATATGTCTTAGTGAACTGTCAAACCTAATCCTTACTGTCCCTGCTGTTACAGCCTTAATTCCTGACCAACAACTGTGCCTGCATGTGCTTTGAGAAGTGACAGCTGGTTGAAGTGTCACATTTTGATAAATATTATCAATGGTTCAGTGTCAGCCTGGGGAGACATAACAAATGGCATTCCATAGAGGTTACTTCTTGGGCCAGTTAACATTTTAATCAGTGGCTTGTATGCTGGAACAGAAAATATGCTTAGAATGTCTGTGATGGACACTAATGTTTATGATGAGAACAGACCCCGCTCCTGATTCTCTCTACTTTATAATCTTGCTATAGCTTGGAGAAGCTGTGGATGGTTTTATATAAAGAAATAGAAATCTCAGTAGCAATTGCCTTTGCCACCTATATTGAATATGTCATTGTAAGGCAGACCAAAGCCTCCTATCAGGCTCTACCTACATCCTAGACTGACCCCATTATCTTCTCTTTGCTTCTATGAGACAAAAGCATCTCGATTGTTTACTCTCATTCCTGGTTGCCATTGACTGCCACTCAGCCTGGGTTTTCAACACCTCCCCAGCTGTAGTTTCTGAAACACAGAGGCTCATTTGGGGTCATTAAAGATTTGACTGCAAACATACAGGGAAATAGAGGATATTTTTAAAATTCCAGATAATATGGATGATTAAAAGCTAGAGAAGCTCTTAAAAGTAATACAAATAATAGGTTTTCTGGTCTACATTACAATGCAATGGGAGCTAAGTCAGTCTAAGAATATCCCTCACTTTGTCTGAAAGTGAGACCTGCCACGTCCAGTCTAGCTCAAACTCTTCAGAATCCAACCTCAGTAGATTCCCAGTTGCCCAATGGGATTGCTGATTCTTTTCAGATGAGGCTTCCTGGTCTTCTCTGTGTATCTTCTAACTCTTTTTCTCTAAATTCCAGGTGTATTGTTCTTTCGTGGTAATTACTCTCAGTTTCCCTGGGCTCTTCTTTCCTTCTTCCTGGCAACTTTAAAGAGAATGACCATTAAGGATCCCCTCTCTGGGCTGTGGAGAAAAGAGAACCCTCCTACATTGCTGGTGGGAATGTAGTTTGGTGCAGCCATAATGGAAAACAGTATGGAGATTCCTCAAAAAATTAAAACTAGACTTATCAGACGATCCAGCAATCCCACTTCTGGGTATAGATCTGGAAGGAACTTTAATTTGAAAAGATACATGCACCCCAGTGTTCATAGCAGCACCACATACAAGCCAAGACATGGAAGCAACCTAAATGTCCATCGACAAATGACTAGATAAAGAAGTTGTGGCATATTTATATAATGGAATACTACTCGGCCATAAAAAAGAATAAAATAATGCCATTTGCAGCAACATGGATGGAACTAGTGGTCATAATTCTAAGTGAAGTAAGGCAGAAAGAAAGAAAAATACCATATGATATCACCCATATGTGGAATCTGAAAAAGAAAAAGGCCACTATGAACTTATGTACAAAACAGAAATAGATTTACAGACATAGTAAACAATCTTATGGTTACCAGGGAAAGAGGGTGGAAGGGATAAATTTGGGAGTTTGAGATTTGCAAATGTTAGCCACTCTATATAAAAATAGATTACACTGTATAGCACAGGGAAATATACACAAAATGTTATGATAACTCACAGAGAAAAAAATGTGACAATGATGTGTATATGTCCATGAATAACTGAAAAATTGTGCTGAACACTGGAATTTGACACAACATTGTAAAATGATTATAAATCGATAAAAAATGTTAAAAAAAAAAAAAGATTAAAAAAATAAAAGGACGCCTCCCCCATCTGAACTTCAAGAAGTCCTATCTATACTGGCCTAAAAATTATCCATTTTGCCCTTTGGAATTTCTAGCTCTTTTTTTTTCCTACCTTCCTTTTTCTCAAGATTTATTTGGTTTTACTTGTTTACTAGACAGTCAATGAAACTCATCTTTTCAGTTCTTACAATGCTCTGAACATATGTGTAGGATTAATTTCCTATTAAGTACGAGACCCCAGCAGTGTGCTCGGTCTAGATGTCAGCCTGTCTGCTCTTTGGTCTCACTAGTCCAGAAAGAATTCCATCCTACCTTTTTTTTTCTAATCCTACATTTAGTAGGCCCAAGCAATAATTTTTTTTTTCATATTTGAGGGAAACCTCAAGTGTACAGAAACTGCACATTTATAGAATACCTGAAACACCCTAATTTCAAATTACTGTTAAGATCCTTCAGTTATTCTTTCTTGTGTCCATTTCCCCATTTTTTTTTCCTTCTTATGTCCCTCTCTTTTCTCCAGAAGTTGGTTTTCCAGAATATGATGATTAGTTTAAAATAGCAAATGTAGTAAACATTACTAATACTCACAAGTACCCAATTCTCCTTTCCATTCCTGTTTAGTTGAGATTATACTTCCCAACCTCCTTTAGGTAGGTGGGACCAGTAGACCATCTCTGGTCAATAAAATGCGCATGAGTGTGATGTTCCAACCTCAGGTTGAGGCAACAGAAAGCCTCTGAGCTTCTCTAATCTGACTTTTTCCCTATTATGACTACCAGCTATGCTCTGAGTGGAGGATCCTGTTAACCTCCCCTTATGTGATGTGATAATATGAAACAGAACTGCTGACATGCAGACTCACAATGTACATGTAGTATGAGATAGAAATACACTTTTGTTGTGTTAAGTAACTGATATTTCTGGGTTACTTTGTTACCAAGGCATACCCTAGTTTATCCTGATTAATAGAACCACCATGGCATAAACAGTCTCTAACAATAACAGGCTCTATTTACACTGGTGGAAGTGGAGAAGGATTGCCCAGAATGATAAATCCATTTTGATGCTTATAAACTGTGGAAGAAAAATCTTATAAGCAAGCTAACATTTTAACTTATTAAACTAGGACTAATTCAGAGACTTTATTTTTAGCCTCTAAAGGTGCAAATTTCTTGTTTTCTGTTTGAAAGTTAGATTTCTTTTCATAGCACTTTTTCTGTAAAACTCCTGTTTTTTTCCTACCATGCATTTCTAAAACTGTAATATCCAAGTAGGCAACTGAACATGTAGAGCTGTAAAAACAGCTCATCTTCGAGGTTCCCACCCCCACCCATGGGCTCAACAGTGGCACATGACAAGGGCTCCAGTGCCATGGCTCCCAGTATATCCAGGAATCTCTGTGCTTTGCCCCCCAAACCTGCCTTGACTGCCTTGCGTGTTCTTCACTGCAGAGGCTCTTCCTGATACCTGGTCTCTGTACTCCACCACCCTCTATTTAGATCCAGTGTTTGAACTCTATTTGCTTCCCACACCCTCATCTGATACCCGGCCTTCAATCTCCTTTGTTCTTCAACCGAAAGCTTATTTCCCCTCCTCTATTCACATGCTCAACCTCAGCTCCTCAAACTGCAGGGTCCTCTGAGCCCAGGCTCTCCACATTCCTAGGAAAAGAGGTCAGTCAGGGATAGGAAGTCAGACAAAAAGTGTGAAGCTCATGCAGCTAGTAATAGAAATGAATTTTGTGTGTGGTTTTAGGAAATCAATCTCTTTGCTTCATACTTTCCCATGATCTTAATTACTTCTGGGCCCATTAGTTGTAGTTTACTTCTTAAGGGCATTGTAATCCATCTATGTAAGTGTGTTGATATCCCAATGGTGAGAAAGAAAAGACAGAGAAGGTTCAGGCTGCAAAGTGCTTTGTAAAGAAAGACCATTTTCTCGTTTTCCAGATGGGTCAAGGAGGCACAGCTGGAAAGAGAATCTGGGTTTTTATCCAAATCCTGTGCTTTCATTTGTCTAGGCAGCTGCATTCTAAAGATTGTGAATTATTGAGAGGAAGCAGCACCCTGGGCTGAGCTTTGGTGCAAAGTAAAACTCCAGTAGTCAAGCTGTGAACTCCTATACACACCTAATACACTGTCTAGTTTATTTAAACCACTCCATAATTCCTGCACACAAAAAGGGACACTTCCTACAAAATGGAGTTCAACGTTTCTTACATATCCATTTCCATCAGTATGATTTTGCTGAACTGAATTATTTCTCTCTCATTTTTAGGGTTCACATGCTTATGACTGCCAATATTACCATAGGAGAAAAAAATAAATTTATCAAAGTATTTTCTCTGAATGCATAATGACTTGTTTTCTCTCCTCCCTTGCCCACAAGTATTCCAAGTCCCTTTTTGAGAGAAATCAAGAATTCTTATTATTTTATTATTCACTTACTCTTAATTACAAATTCTTGATCCTTCAATGTTTTCCTTCCCTATGGTTATATAAAGTCAACAGTGGCTTCTAGCAAAGGCTCCTGATGATTTCAAGAATGTTAATCAGCTTCATAGCTTAATTTACATTAAAAAAATTCTTCAATTAGAGAATAATTATTATGCAAAATGCAATAGGTTAAATGTGACTAAGTTAAAAGAGTAACACATCACGTCCAGATCTTGCTACAGGTGAGAAGATTGCTAAGGTTGGAAAGGGAAAGTCTTCCCTTCTTAACAGCTATCTAGTCTCTTCCCTCTTCTATTTCTATCTTGGTCTTGCCCAGCTCCTCCTTTTTCTTTCTTCTTCCTCCCCTCCGTGCTACTTGGTTGGCATTGATCTGTTGACTCTGAAAGTGTAATTATTTGAAACCATAATACGCCTCAAACCTTCATTTCAATATAGCACGTTAAGCTGGGGCTGCAGTATCTACAAAATCTTTTGGTATTCAGACCAAAGATATTAAACTGTTAAACTAAATCTTGAAGGGAAAAACTTAAAACCATTTTTCAATAATACTGTCAATAACTTAGTTACCTTCATGTATTCTCTTTTTCTTTTACGTACATGACTGTACCTTTTTTTTTTTTTTCAGTTACCGAGATACTTTCTTTTTATAATGATTGAAGTACTGAAGGAGCCAAGAGGACTTACACAAAACCAAGAAGCTCTATTTGTGTCCTTAAATCTACTGGTATATCCCAATGAAATAATACAGTTTTAGGAACTATTCTGAGCAATTTTACCCACTTAGGGCATCTCAGTAGTGACTCCAAAAAATCAGCAAGGTCCACACTGTTCATTTTTCACCCTATCCAACACTTAAGTTTTTTTGTTTTTTTCTATTCAAGATAATACACACAAAATTTAATTGAGAATGACATCTCAAACTGTGAGATAAATTATATTTAGTTTGTTAAATAATTTATTTATATAGCAACTACAGTGAACAAGAACATACCTATCTATTCATTTTGGATCCTCAGCATCCGGATCATTGTTTGAAGCATGGCAAACACTGAGTAGATATTGGCAAATCTAAAAATTAATTGATAATACATTATTTATTTTTTTTAAATTTTTTTGGGTGAAGTTATTAAGCTCATTTATTTATTTTTTAATGGAAGTACTGGTGATTGAACCCAGGACCTTCTGCATGCTAGGCATGCACTCTACCACTGAGCTATACCCTCCCGCTGATAATACATTATTGGTACATGAGATTATTCTGTTTTAACTATCAGTCTCTCCTGAGTTTCTTAGTTCAGGATGGATCTAGAATAATTAAGGAAATAACTGATATTCACCACTGGGTCAGCATCTTTTGTTATTCTGGTTCTGCATTATTATATTGGTTCTTTGTTGTCTACTTATCTATTTTTGTATTCATTTCTGGTCCCTGACACACCGTGACTGACAAACTGCGTACAAAATGTGTTTAGAGAGACACAGAGAGAGACACACACACAAAGAGAGGAAGAGAGAGAGAGAGAAAACAAGCAAGCTCTCTCCTGTCTCTTCTTACAGGGGCATCTTTTCTTACAAAGGCACTAATCCCACCATGAAGACTCCAAACTCCTGACCTAGTTACCTCCTAAAGGCCTCATCTTCAAATACCACCACGTTGGGGATTAGGGTTTCAACATGTGACTTCGGTGGGACAAACATTCAGTCCATAGCAGTAGGGAAATTTTATTTTATGAAAAAGTTCAAAGGCTGGTATTTCCTGTCTGAACCCTTGTAAAAAGTAAGAATAAAAAGTAAAACTGTTGAACGTAGGAATGAAACTCAAGTTTAACTGAGGAATATAAATATATGAAATCAACTAGGTAAGTTTCAGTAGAGTTTCCTCACCTTACCTCAAAAAAATTAAAATATATATAAAAATGTATCCATCTCAGAAACATTCAAAAACTTAAAATTGTTTTAAATATCACCCTTGCCAGGTGAATGAAACTGCAAAGAATTTTCTAAATTTATGTGAAAATTCTTTCAATGAGACACATTAGCAATATAAAAGAAGAGACTATGAAATAGAAAAGTAACACCAGACCTTGAGATAAATCTAATGGTGGATTTAAGAAAAAGTAAGAATTTTAATGATTTAGTGATGATTTTACGGAAAGCTCTGTCTGTAGAAGGGTCCATGGGCACTAATTCCTCTATTTAAATTCAAAATCATTGTATAGCACAGGGAACTATGTTCAATATCTTGTAATAAACTTTAATGGAAAAAAATATGAAAACAAATATATGTATGAATATGCATGACTGGGACGTTGTGCTGTACACCAGAAATTGACACACTGTAACTGACTGTACTTCAATTAAAAAAAGATAAAAAAATAAAATAAATTCAAAATCACGTAGTAAAATCATGTAAATTCACCATCTCTAAAAATTATATGAAAGTTAAGCCTGGTTAATCTTATTTGTTTCTCCTAGACAGGATTTTTCAATCTCTAACCTATTGGCACATGGAGTGGATAAATCTTTGCTGTGAGGGCTGTCCTGTGCAATGTAGGGTGTTTAGTAGCATCTCTGGTCTCTATCCACTAGCCAGTAGTCACCCTTATACAGTTTCGATAACTAAAATTGTCTCCAAATATTGCCAAGTGTACCCTGCAAGCAAAATTGCCCTGGCTGACAACCATTGCTGGGGAAGAATGAAGCTACACTATACCTGTGAATCCTCAAAAATGAAGAAAGAAGGGAAAAAAAAAAAAAAGAAATGCAAGAAGGAGAAAGAAAGAAAAAAACAAACTTTTGAGCCCCCTGGTGTTTTACTTGACACCTTTTAGTATTATAGAGGAACACATTTAGGGATGATAGGGATTTAAAACAGCAGCAGACAAAAGTGCATCATTTTAGTGTAACTGAGGAGAAAATGAATCCTTGCAATAGTCTCAGTAGGACAGAGAACAATTGAAAAGTGTATCTTTAGCAACTGATGTGCTTTTGAATGAATGGCAAAAAGCACTCTTTTCATTCTGCCTGCACTTATATGACTTCTGCACAGTTGGAGAATCTATTTTAGGCAACTATAAATTTGATTTAAATGCAAACTATATTATGAGCCAACTGTATTCACTAGGGCTTGAACCAATCCATTTCTATTTGACACTCTAGAAAGAAGAGCTAGGACACTCACTAAAATAACCCCATCACTCCAGTACAATATAAACCAAATGAGTCAACCTGGTTCCTTTGTTGTTCAACTATAGCAACTCCAAATAAAGTTGCAGTTTGTGTGTGCTGCTGTTTGCTAGCTCCACCTTTTTATCTTTTTCTGAGTTACTGTGATGTCAAGCCTCCCACTCAGACCCCTGTGAATATCTACAGGTATCCTTATTTTTTCTCAGCTAAAGCAGCATCAGGTCAGTGGCTCTGAGATAAAGGGCAGGAACAAAGGAAATGCAACTGACAACAAGCCCTGTGGGGGACTCTGCTAACAATGAGAGTCCTAGGGATGGCAGCCACTGAGGGGCCAGTCTCTTGATTCCTCTACCAGAATGGAGACAGGGCTCACCTAAATAGGACAGAACCCCTATTTCTGATCCCAGGGAATTTGCACAGGAAAAGTGATACCGAACACCTTGTTTCTTTGAATGGTTTTTCTCCTGCATTCAAGTGTTGCAGCAGAAGGAATCTTTATCTAGTTAAGACTATCTGCATGGTAATTATGAGGTCAAGAGAAAAATGTTTCCTTTAAAGGGATTAAGTTTTCCCACTCAGGTAGATCCAATTAAGGAGATACTGACTGGATCTTTCCAGATGGTGAGGCTGCCCAGAACACCTGATTTTACTGTCAAAGGAAGATATAACATCTTCAGTCTTTGAACTATAAGCAGTGGCTGATCTTTTGAAAGCATTAGCGTCTTTCACCAGGACCACAGGCTGTTTGTGCATTTCATCACTTGTGCTGTGTACCACAAATTATAGTTTATGGTTGTAGGGCACTGTTTGGAAACTGCTACAATATGTAATCTTATTTAATTGCTTTTTTGAGCACAGATATTGTTAATCAATACATTATAAGTAATGCATATTTATGGCATGGTTTGTTTTGTTCCAATGCACACTGTCATCCTTGAGGCCCGTGGAGAAGAAAGCACTATGACTGCAAGCTGAAAATGTACCATATTGTTAAAGCAGTCAGAAGCAGAAGCAGCATTGATCTATGTGCCCTGGGACAAAAAGGAAACAGGGCAAGTCTAGTATAAAGCAGGGAGTTATTCTCAGTAAAATATAAGAACCAACTAGAAAGCCAAAACAATCTACCTATAAAACTGTTAGAACTAGTAAGAGCTCTATAAATGACTGTGCATATAAAAATATACAACAAATTAGTATAGTTCCTATATACTAGTATAAATACAACAGTAAATGAGAAGTAATATAACTATTACCTTTTGAAAAAGCATGTGTGACTTGTATGTACAAACAACACAAAACCAACAAATGTATTACCCAACAAATATGCAAAAAAAAATACAGAAATATAGAGACATACCACATTCCAGATGAGGAACAACAATTAATGCACAAATCCAATACAATCCCAGTCAAAATGTCAGTGACATTTTCCTTTTAAATCTTGACATTGTGATTTCAAAATTTATCTACATGAAAAAAGGTGGAAAATAGCTAAGAATAGGGAAAAAGAACGATGTTGAGCTAGATTAGCCCTCCCAGATGTTAAAACATATTCTGAAACTATAATTATTAAATCAGTACAGAAAGTGTGAACAGGTAATTTGACTAAAAATAAATTCTATTATGTAATTAATATATAGTAAAGTGGAAACAATCAGTGAGTCAAGGAAGAGTTATTCAGTAGAAAGAGGTGGGACAACTGGTTAGGTGTTTGGGGGAAAAATAGATCTTCTCAAATAAGAAAATAAAACTGATTGTAGATTATTTAAATATTCTAATGTAAAAATTCAGACTAGAGAGAGGCAAAAGAAGCTGCTTTGCCAAGAGATGTGAAAGGTATCTATTAAAAGAGTTTCAATAAAATGGAAAATGATTTTTATAACATTATAAGTTAAAACTGGGTAAAATTTTACATATACAAAATAATTTCAATTTTGTGTAGCATTTTGCATGCAGAAACAAATCAAAATAATAATTTTTCTGTAACTGATAACATGTCCTTAGGAATCTGTTTTTCTGTTTATTGGCAGAAAAATGAATAAACTTGCCAATTAAACATATTTCAGTTTCTTAAGTTTTAAAAGAGCTTCTTTGATTCACTTCAGAGCCCTCCTCATCAGGTCTTTTTCTTTTCTTTTAGCAGCCAGGCTTTCCTTCCCTGGTCCCTCATGATTTGGTGCCTGGATATAGAGGAGGGTAAAATGCATTCTGGTCTCAAAGAAATGGAGCTTAGAGTTGCCTGCTGTCCTGTATTTCTCTGCTGATCTCAGTTGCAGTCAGGTAGATTAGCCTTAATCCATTAATCTGTAGAGCTGTGCTTGCAGTCTCTGAGAATTTGACTAGTTTAAGGTTGATGTAATGGTAAATGTTCCTGAAATTTCTCTGACATGCCATAATCTCTGATCTCAGGGTCGTCATGCTGTGAGGCTTCTTCCTCACAAGCCCAGGCTTCTCCTGCTACACCAGTTGTTTCAACAATTCTGAACCAGGCATCTAGAAACTTCTAGATTTTTCCCTTGTTTCACACCAATCATGGAGAACTAGGAGTCCTATATCAGATCCGTATGCTAGACATCTTAGCCACTTTTTATTTACTTTTGGGTTCCTCTTCATTGCTACAATGCCAGTTTAGTCATAGGGCTCTCCAAAGAGCTTACAATTTTCCTAAGATATGCTCTTGCATATTCCTATTTAAGACACACAAAGACACAAATACCACCTATCTTGGCATTTCTGTCACCTCTTGCAACTTTCTCCTATATTTTGATCACAACAAGAAGAGAACCCAGATACTTGCAGCTTGTATTTCTGCCATTCTCTCGTTACAAAGGCACTATTCCTACCATGAAGGACCTACCCCCCCTTATGTCATATCTCTGTGCTTTATAAATATAGCTAAAAGGAAAAACTACAGTCAGAGCCCCAAAGTTTGTTTGGCATATCTTAGGTAATATTTTTTATTATTTATTGGCTTATTTTCTTTTACCACAAAGAATAAATATGGAGTCTTATCTCCACAAGACCCTTGGGAAAGCCCGAGTCAAGACATGAAGATATTTTCTTTCTCTCCTGAAGTGCTGAGTATTATTTCAAAGTATATAGAGAATTATAAAACTATGATTTAAAAAAAAGAGTAAAAAATACTTTGTTTAATAGTTTCTAGTATCTTATCCCAAATGCATTATGTGTAAAATATGAACAGAAACACTCTGGTTTTAAAATATTGGAGAAGACAGCTCTACTTCTTTGTCTTCTTTGAAATTACCCTCCAATAATAGAAAGAAAAGCAGAAATACAGTCTCCATCTTTGACAAAATTAGAAACCATATTAACACAAACTATGATGTGAGAGGATGGGTTTTCCAAAAACCATGAACATTAAACAGAGGTGCAGATTCCTGGAAAGGCTGGCAGGGCACCGTAGTGCAAACTAGATGACACCTCCCAGAAGAGAAAACTAGCTCATCCTTATTTTGAACAATGGAAATAGGGTATATCTACTGGCAGGAGCTCTTTGACTTAGTTGTGGTTCAAGTAGGAACACAGGAGCTTCCCAGTTTAAATGTACAAAACACACCTAAATTCAGAAAACAGATGGAAGGAAGTGAAACAGAGAGGTTTTATTTTACTTTCAGATATTTCTTTTCCAATGCTTTTCTTTTCTTTGTGTAGATCTGAGTTTCTGACCTATATCATTTTTCTTTCCTTGAAGAACATTTAACATTTCTTACAGGACAGGCTAGCTTATGGCTCCAAGAGCTTCTGTTCCAGGTAATAGAGCTCTGCTGTGACTCTCAATTCACCTTCCTCTCCAAATTTTGGAGTGTTAGCTTGCCTTGTAAACTTAATTCTCTGGTAGGTCCAGGGAAAGTCTTTGATTTTCAGTTTGTTTGACTTTTCCCAGTTGTCACGATGACTGTGAAGAATTCTAAGCTCTTTGTATGTTAGAACTAAAACGAGTTCATGCAACTGTCTTTTAAATAAGCTAAGAGAAAAAAAAAGGAGAATAAATACACAATAACAATATCTTTTATGATTTACCTAATTATCATTACTGGTACTCTGTTTTTTTGTGTGTGCAGAGTTTAAATTACTATCTGGTGTCTCTTAATTTCAATCTGAAGAACCTCTTTGCATATTTCTTGTAAGGCAGGTGTGTTAGCAACAAATTCTTTTGACATATTTGTCTTGG
The DNA here is from genome assembly GCF_036321535.1 of Camelus dromedarius. Taxonomy (NCBI): domain Eukaryota; kingdom Metazoa; phylum Chordata; class Mammalia; order Artiodactyla; family Camelidae; genus Camelus; species Camelus dromedarius. The sequence goes on from NC_087446.1 coordinate 27,523,385, forward strand.
GATGTCTTTATTTCAGCTTCATTTTTATAAGATAGTTTTGCTTGACCAAGAATTCTTGATTGACAGATTTTGCTTTGTTTTAATTTGAGAACTTTGAATATGACAGCCCACTGTCTTACGGCTTTCACTGTTTATAATGAGGAGTCTGCTGTTAATCATGTCTTTGCCTTTATCCTGTTTGCAGTTTATTGAGCTTCTTGCATATGTAGAATAATGTTTTCATCAAATTTGGGAAGTTTTTCAACTGTTGTTTCTTCCAATATTTTTTCCACTCCTGCTCCTTTCACACTTCCTTCTCTCTTTCTGGTGCTTCCATTATGCGTCTATTGATGAGTATAATATTGTCCCACACCTTCTCTGAGGCTCTGTTCTTTTTTCTCTATTCTTTTCTCTCTCCTTTTTTTATATTGCATACTTTCTTTTGATCCATATTAAAGCTTACTGATTATTTTCTCTGCCAGCTGAAAACTACTATTGAGCCCCTGTAATAATTTTAGTTTCATTTTAGTTATTGTAGTATGCAACTCCAGAATTCCCATTTGGTCTTTCTTTTTATAACTTATACTTCTTTTTGTACATTTTCTGTTTGATGAAACATTTTTATGATACTTCTTTAATTATTTAAACATGGTTTCCTTTAGTTCTTTAAACATAATTATAAGTGCAGTATGAAGTTTCTGTTAAATCTAAGAGTTGGTAACTTCAAAGCAGTTTTGTTGTCAGCTTAAAAAAGACTACGTATGGGTTATACTTCCTATGTCTTTGCATGTATTGCAAATTTTGGTGAAAAATGGACATTTTAGATAATATTTTGTAGTAATACTGGTTACTGATCCATTTGGGGGTAATGTCAGTGCTGATTTTGCTTGGTCATTTGTTTGTTTACTGAGGTGACTAAACTAATTCTGTGAAGTCTATTTTCTTCTTTAATATTTAGTTTCTGATATCTTTGCTCAGATTTTTCTTATTGGTTTTATCTGTAAGCAGCTACTATCCCTGTGGCAGCATAAGTCATTTATTGGTCAGAGGTTGTATTTTAGTCACCTTACTACTGTAGATTTTAATTTTTTACTAATGAATTTGTATACTTGGCTTGGAATCTGTGTCATAGTTCAAGGAGTTTACAATTTTTCCCACATATTCAATCAGAGACTAGTAGCTTGGATGTTTTTTCTCTAGTTACTCTTGAGAGGGTACATCCTAGGGTATGACCCTTAGGTATGAAATCCCCCATACTTTGTTCCAAATATATTAAATACATTCATTCCCCTTATAAGTTATCTCTTCCACTGAAAAGAAACTGCCTTTGCACAGTAGCTTGGGGTGAGGATGGAGGTTTATTTCTCCCAGAGTCACAAATCAACTCTACAAGAGAACACAAGAAGTAAGAGTAGCTCCTGTCTTTCTGGATTGTCCACTGGGCGTGGAACCTTAATCCTACAGGTGACCTAATGTAGGGCTGATTATGACTCCAGTATTCCTGAACTTTTTTTTTTTCCCTGAAATAAAGATTCTTCTCTATAGATACTTCTATATAAGTAGAGACTGGGTGGGCAAAGAGAGGCTTAGTTTTCTTCGCTGTTCCCACCTAGAATAGAGCTTTGCTACATGGAGCTGGGAGCTATGAGAAATACTAGTGAAACTATAGCCTTATACTTAGAACTGGAGGGAGAGGGAGTCCTGGGCTTATTTGCATGTACCCAGAATAGAGTTTTCATAAATCTGGACTGGTGCTAGGTCTAGGGAAAGGAAGCAAGGAATTACTCAAATGCCACAGACTCTCATTGTTCTTACTGAGATTTAGTAGATTTCCTTGAGTGAATATCCTTATACTTTCTGTATGCCCTTAAGACAATATCCAGAGACTGAATAATTATTTTTTAAAAATAATTTTCTAATTACTTCTTTTCCAGTTTTTTCATCTGCTGTTTTGCTTTGTTTAGTCTAATATTAAGCCTATTTTGATTTCTCAGTTTCAATTATTATGATTTTTATTTCTGGTTTGTGAAAAAGTACTATAATCTGTACTATTTAATATGGTAGGCATCCACCACATGTGGCTGTTGAGCTCTTGGAATGTGGCTAGTGTGAAGAAGGAACTGACTTTTAAATTTTATTTTTTAACTTCAATTAATTTAAGTTTAAACAGCCACAATTGGCTAATGGTTAATGTATTAGATAGTATAGTTCTAGAATTAACTTTTTTAATAGGTTCCAATTCTCTGCTGAAAGTCTTAATCTGTTTCTCTGTTTTATTGAGTATGTTATACTTTTTTTAGGGACTCTAAATTACCTTGTCTTTTGCCTGTGGATTCCTTATTTCTTATGTATTGGCCCTCCATTTTATCATGATGAGTTAACTTTGATTAGATTTCTTAAGTTAGATTTGTGAGATTAGAATTGTGGATGTAAAATTGTGGAAGCTCTAGATGATATTATGCTCTTCTAAAAATATTGGGGTTTTCATTTAGCAGACAGATACCTTCCTTTAGTACAAAACACATTAGTTTTATTATTGACTCTATCACTTGCTGACTCTGTAGCCTTATGTAAACCATGCAACAGCTCTGAACCTAATTTTCCTCATCCATAAATAAGCCTAATATTCATCCTGCTGAAAGCAAAGATTGTAAAGTTGAATGATCAATTTCTGAAAAACAAAATTTTTTTTTTTTTTTGAAATCTACAAACATGAAATTCCTATTAACAATCCATTCACTCATTCTGCATATATTCAGCAATATTTTTGCAGGTTGCTGGAAACTAAAAACAACATTTTGGAGGGTACAAATTGTTCTTGCTATTACAGACAAATGATTTTGTATTTGTACATTGTGGGTGATTGTTTTTGAGTGGCTCATGATAGAAAAAAGTACCTGCCTTCTGAAGACAATGAATGGTAATAAAATCGGCTATTAATTAGTGGTCTTACAATTGCAAAGTTGGAATAAATTTAATACTCCTATTAGCTTATGCTCTCTCATGAGATTTCACAACATTGGGAGGGAATCTGAATGCTAGCCAGAATCCTAGGCCACAGTCAAGTTTTTCTCATAGACATTGAAATTTCAGGTCATCAAGAGAAATAAAGTTTGGTAGAATCAATGGTGCTATTTTTGTTTGTTACCCTCAGAAAATAAAAGTCAGATTCTTTTTTAATGGGTATACACTTTTTCTTATTCTAATCATTCCACTGCAGCACAAAAGAAAGATTGTTCTTTTATCTTACATTTCACTAGGAAAGGGGAAAAAAAATTCTCTTGTACTTAAAACGTCATCTTCCTGTAAACAGAACGATTAACCTGATATTGTGCCAAATAATTTATGAGTATCTAGATAAGATTAAAGGCATTTATTTTGCCAAGTTCATGAGATTACTCTTCTCTTTTATTTTGTTCTTTATCACATAAGCCAAGTGTTTTTCATTACCTTCTCAAAAATTGTTGCATTTCTGCCCTAAATTACAGCATTCCTTTGAATGCTTTGACATTATGTAGTATCTGAATAGAGCAATCTTATCTAGAGTATTAAAAAGTTTTCATTGTAAAGTGATTTTTATTTTTCAAAAACAAAATTGTTTTCAAAATCAAGTACCTAGCATAAGATACGTTCTTTTCAACTCGCATTCTGAAAAGTAACTGATACTGACCATCCATTGCTCCTCAGAAGAAAAATGATTCCCTATTAGAAGACTGCCAAGTTAAAAATATCTTTAAAAACATGTTTTAAGGCTCATTTCCTTTCCTATCTCCTCCACAATGTGTTTAATGTGCTTGATTTGGGTAATAACACCCAGCAGTCAGGGAAGACAGAAACAGCTACCTTGATTACTCCCTTGGCATACTTATGCATGAATGGAGTCTAGATGCATGAACAAAAACATTTCAAGGTCATACTCTTCATCTTAAAAGTAAACTATGATTTTTCATCTCTTACCAGAAAGATAATTGAGATATTAAAACATGCTATGTTCTCAAAAACTAAAGGCAAATTTTTATATATAGATAAAGATCTGCAGTGGGGCAGATAGCATTGGATAAATACAGCGAGTATCCCAGACAGCTTCTCTTAACAGCTATTTAATTATTTCTCTTCATTAATTGCAATTTCAGAAAAACTAAAGAAAAAACAACACAACAGCAATCCTATTTATAATGGCAAGCCTCTGTGTCAATACTTTTCAGCATGACACCTAGCAAAGAAATATACAAATTATACAAATCAAATTTTTGGACATTACAAATATTCTAGCAATAAATTTGATTTAAAATACTCTCCAACTATAGTTACTACAACTGGAAAGACTCATTTCTTTCAGCTATTATTTCTAATGCTGCTAAAGAGATGCATTAGGGAAACACTTATCAGATGTACTAAATCAGCATTACAGATATATGCCAAGGGACCAGATGAAGCTATAACTGCAACCAATTTGTTTTTCAGATAAGGTTTGTGTATTTCTCCAGAGTTGTTGGATGGCCGCATTTTAAAAGATACTATATAACTATCATGGATTCACCCAGGAGAGTACACAAATATATTCAAAAGTAAGAAGTATTGGTGAAAAGTGGTGTGTATAAATACAGATAGGAAGAAATGAAATAATCAAATGGTCTATTTCATGCTTGATACTTACAGAATGTCACTTAAAAGTGACATAGTGATACAAATATCATATCTACACTAAGGAGGTTGGGACAGTGAGGAAATTAATGTCTTAAACCAGAGCCTCTCAACCTTGGTACTATTGACATTTTGGGTTGGATAATTCTTTGCTGTGAAGGGCTGTCCTCTGTATTCTAGGATGTTTCTTAGCATCACTGGCCTCCACCGACTAGATACCGTTAGTACCCACCTTCTGTTATGACACTCAGAAGTGTCTCTAGACATTGCCAAATGTTTCCTGAAGGAAAACTGACCACTAGAGTTAAAGAAGGCAGGGAAATAAAAACACTTTGGTTAATACAGCATAATGTTATATCACATCTAGGAAAGCTGTAGATTTTGGGGTCATGCATATGTTGCCTGGTTGCTCCTTTATAGTAATATCCTAAACTTCAGATCTCTGAATTCATACATATATGTGAGATCATATTGTATTTTTCTTTCACTTTCTGGCTTACTTCACTTGGTATGACAACCTACAGGTCCATCCATGTTGCTGCAAATGGCATTGTTTTATTCTTTTTTATGGCTGAGTAGTTTATATCATCTATATCTATATCTATATCTATATCTATATCTATACCTATATCTATCTATATGTATATGTCACAAATTCTTTATCCAGTTATCTGTCGATGGGCATCTAGGTTGCTTCCATGTCTCGACTATTGTAAATAGTGCTGCTATGAACATTGGGATGCATAAATCTTTTCAAATTAGAGTTTCCTCTGGATATATGCCCAGGAGTGGGATTGCTGGATCATTAGGTAAGTCTATTTTCAGTTTTTTAAGGACTGTCTATACTGTTTTCCATAAAACTGCACCAAACTACATTCCCACCAACAGTGTAGGAGAGTTCCCTTTTCTCTACACCCTCTCCTGCATTTATCGTTTGTGGGCTTTTTAATGATGGCCCTTCTAACCTGTGTGAGGTGATACCTCATTGTGGTTTTGATTTGTATTTCTCTGATAATTAGTGATATTGAGCATTTTTTCATGTACCTATTGACCATTTTTATGTTTTTATTGGAGAAATGTTTGTTTAGGTCTTCTGCCCATTTTTGGATTGAGTTTTTGTTGTTGTTGTTGTTATTGAGTTGTTGAATTGTTTATATGTTCTGAAAATTAAGCCCTGGTCAGTTGCATTGTTTGCAGATATTTTCTCCCATTCCATAGGTTATCTTTTCATTTTGTCTATGGTTTCCTTTGCTGTGAAAAAGCTCATACATTTAATTAGGTCCCATTTGTTTATTTTTGCTTTTATTTATATTGCCTGGGTAAACTGTCCTAGGAGAACATTGCTATGATTTATATCAGAGAATGTTTTGCCTATGTTCTCTTCTAGGAGGTTTACGGTGTCTTCTTTTATTTCCTTTGGGAAATAGTGAAAGTAGTACTCAGAAGCATTTATGGCCTTAGTTAATAGAGAAGAAAAATGGAAAGTAAAGTATCTCAGTAATCACCCAAAAAATTCAGAAAAGGTAAATAAAATACTTCCAGGCAAAGTAATATGGGAGTGTAACCATCTTCTATGTTTTCACCTTGCCTGTGTGCTCCTTTTTGCTCCTTTCCACTCCCCTTGCTCACAAAGCTGCTTTTAAGATCCTTCAAGATTGAAACACAGGGTAGGAGTACGGCTAAGGGACCAGACAATTTACACAGTTGTCCCTTGTGTTGGCATCTCTGGTAGAGGCAGATGTTCTAGACCTGCCACTGGGGATGTCCCATCATCGGCAGTCAAGGCTTCCTCAGCTCAGACTGTGGCTCCTCATGGCCCATCCTCAGTTCAAGTCATTTCCCCACCACTCATCCTTTTAAAATACCTCAAGTCTGGATTTCTGACACAGGGACCTCATCTGGCTTGTAGAAAATGCCTGTCCGTTCCCTGGCAGATTCTCAAGGGGCAGCTGCTCCCATTGTTGTCTCTGCTCTGCCCAGCAAGTCCTTCTCACCTGCTTTAGACTTTTTAGGTGTGAGTCACGTCCTAATTTCTGCACCACTCCAATTTCAGGGGACATATATCTAGCTCCCCACGCCATTATCAAAGCTTCTTGCTTGGCTTTAAGGGAAGGAGAAACACTTTTTTTCCCTAACACTTGCAATGTCCTCTATTATTGGTCTCTTTAAACTTTTAATATAGTTTTAGATCTCTTGTAGATCCTGGATATGAATGATGGATTAATGTTTATTGAACCAGTTTTTGATACGTCCTTTTTGAGTCCTATATAGAAAAACTGGCCTTTTGATTTGGAATGTGACGGTAGCATCTACAGTTCTCAAGACTGCTGTCTAAGCCAAAGCCGTAAGCATGAAGAGTCCCATGTGAACATGCTATTATACTAGCTCATAGGAAAGTATGCAAAAAAAAAAAAAAATTAAGTAGATTATTTGCAGAAGAACTTTGTTCAAAATTTCAACAAAGTATGAAAATATGTTCAAACTCATGAGTAAGAGAATGAGTCATTATTTTATACTAGTCAGACTTTTAAAATTTAACAAGTGTAAAATTTTATACCTTTAACAAGTTTAAGGATATTCTTATACCTTGCTGATGGCAATGTGAATCCTACATCCTGTCTGAAAAGCAATCTGCAACTTCTATTAATTTTTTGTTTTAACTTATAAAAACTTGTTGACCCAACAGTTCCACTTTAGAATTCTATCCTTTTGTCCTATAAAAATGAAAGTGTTAGTGTATAAATATATATATCAAGAGTTTGTGTTTGTATTTCAGCATTGTTTAGGGTGGCAAGGATATAAAATAATAATAATAAATTAATAAAACCTAATCATCAGCAATGAAAATGCCCGTAATAAGAGAATAGATAGTTGACTAAACTTAAAATGTTTTGCAACCCTTAAGAATAATTAATTAAAAGTATACTCATTCCCTTGTTGTATTCCCCTGGAAAATTACTGAGTGAAACAAAGATACAGAAAGATGTATGTATTATGATCATATTTATTTGAAAAATATTTGAACTTTTTAATGCATGTTTGTACTTATGTGTGTGTATAGGAAATATATTATTATGGGAGCATGGAAATAAATATGAAGAATGTATGACTTACTTGGGGTGTCAGAGAGGAAAATGACCTGAATAGATTAAGAGAATAGCAAGTTGGAGGAGGCAAACAAAAGAGAAATACACATGTGTGAAATTACATTTATGAATACATCTAAATTTTATGTGTGTATATAATAAAGTAAGGCAATAAAAGAAAAATAATAGCACAGAGCTCTGAATATCAGTAGGAAAACAGATGAAACTGAAATTCTGAGGGAAGGTTGGGAAAAAGCTTGTTAGCTCATATTCTCATGCAGAAATTGAACTTCCATCATTTTTGTTAGTGAAAAAAAAACTTAATAATATAATACATTGAGCCCAGGCACAGTCAACATCAGATTTAATCACTAGACATAATTATAATTGAAGATACAAAAATAAAATATTGGAACACTTGTAGTGTTAACTTCAATTTTGAATCTTCCTTAGGCTCAAAATTTTGCAAAATAAACTTTCCGTGGCAGAGGATTCATTTGTCTATAACTATCAAGCCACAGAGAAAAAAATTGCTTTAATCAATCCTTGATGCCTTGGTGGTTTTTTCTTCCTTATTACACAAGCTGTCTCTCTGTTATAACTTTGCTATTTATTAGTTGATTTCTGAAGCCTGAGCACCCAAGCTCAAAGGACATAAAAAGCAAGCAGGATATTCTTGCTTATTTCTATAGACAGAAATTCCTGTTCTAACAGAGTGGTTCTCAAAGTGTGGTCCAAGTACCTCTGGGTACACAAAGACCTTTTCAGGTACACGAGGTTAAAGACCTCTTTTGTAATATGACTGAGCCATTATTTGCCCTTTTCACTTTTGCTATCTCACAACAGTATCCTGGAGTTTTCCAGAGGCAACGTGATATTTGATATGGAAATAAATTGGATTCAGAAGCAGATACCAGAATTTAGCTGTTTAAAGAACAGAAATTCTTTAAAATGTTATTTTCATTAAAATTCATTTATATTAATTTATAAAGAGTTTAGCATTATATTAAATAATTATTATTTTAGTCTTATTAATGTGATAAATATCACTAGATAGAACCTATATAAACACAAGCACTTTGGGCTCAATAGTTTTTAAGAATGTAAAAGGAATCCTGAGGCAGAATGTTAGAGAACTGCTGCTCAGATGCTACTGTGTTAAGCTCTCCCCTTTCGCACAAGACTGCTACCATTCTGGAGAGCATGTTCTATGGCAGGAAAAAGCTAGGAATGCAATGTACAGTTGCATTTATATGCCACTCATGGAACGGAAAAATAATGAAGAAATGATCAGCTTCACTCATAAAGACAGACGTGCAAGATAAGATAGCAATATAATAGGTTGCCATTTTTTTAATCAACTATAAAAGTGGCATTCTCATACACTTTTGTTGGGGGTGTAAACAAGTCAGACTGTAGGAGAAAAATGCCTATCAAAATACAAAAAAGTTTACTTTAACAGAACCATGTCCCTTTTCTTTAAGCCACCTATGGGTGTATGAGTGTTGACCCAGGTTTGCAATAATGAAGTCACAACCACATTCAGTGCAGCGCTGTTTATAACCACCAAAAAAAGGGGGGAAAAAGTGAAATCTTCATAAATAAGAGAATTCCATGATAAGTTATAGAATGCCCATTCAGTGGAATACTGTAAGTGTAATTAAAATAAATAATATAAAATAAATAGATTCTGTATCTAATATACAACTATTATAATTATGATTATTGTATTTCAGATATTTAAGTTACAGAACAATATGAGTAACACATACTACATGTATTAAAAAATAAATTATATGTGTACAAATTCTAGTATGTGAATAAGTGTGTGTGCAGGGAGTATGAAGATGTGTAAGACTGAGGCACATTTGTGTTTGTATAGCTATTTTCTGAAAGTATACACAAGAATTAATTAATAATGATTATTTCTAACAGTGATAAAGGTGGGATCATGGGGGCTTGGAGGATTTTGTTTCATAGCTATCTATCTTGGTTGAATTTTCTAAAATCAAGAGCATATGCTTTTCTAAATACATTTTTAAAAATGATTTTTGTGTGTCTCAAAAAATTTAATGTGAAGAGTATCTTCTTTTAGGGCTTTGCCTTCAGAAACATACAATTATGTTAGGCATAAAGAATTTCTTGAAAGGGTATGGAAGAGATAATATAGGTGAGTGTGTCCTATGATGAAGTTAAATTTCAACCAATAAACATTTTTAAACCGGTGTTATTATGCACAGTCGGTTATCCACGCTGCTGCAGGAACCTGATGGTGACTTAATATGGACTCTACCAACCCAATGCAACAGTTTGCCAGCATGAGCTAAAGTATCTTCAGTCTAGGTCTGCAGCAAGAATAGGATAAGGTTGAGGAAAGAGGGATTCATAGAAGTATGGAAAATTAGGCGGAAGAATAGTTCTAGGGAAAGCTTTCCCTCAGGGAGTTGATTAATATTTCATGGTTCTGACAGGACATATGCCTGGGGACAGAAATGACAGGCAGAGGGAGAAATAAAGAAGACAGATGAAAGAAGCAGCAACTACACATCAGTGACAATAACAGCATTTTCTCTGTCTAGGGAATCAGGCTTAATATATTTTGTTGAGAGCTCACTGTGGGCTATGACCAAAAATTAACAGATATTTTAAAATGACAGTGTAACACTATGTGATGTCTATGTAGCATATTATATGGTACAATGCATATTGTATATCATATATCATATTCTACATGTGTGTCACATAATATTATCAAATGACTGATATAAATTGACAGTATCACATTATTACAGTTTTTAGTCTGCCCAAGCTATTGTTGCCTCTTCACAAACCTTTCAGGGAGATGTGATTCCTTCCTGAGGAGAGGAAGCAAAATCTTTGAGAGATTGAGGACTAGTTCAGGGGCTCACAGCCAGTAAGCAGTACAGCTAGGTCTCTGATTTCAGTCCTTAAAACTTACGCTACACATTTTATTTGTAGATAACATAACCTTTTATAGGTTATATGACACAGAGACCAAGTTCCCTATTTTATCCTTTGAACTTGTATAACAGTATCTTATGGTCTTATTTGCTATGAGCTCTTATGTCATTAATAACAAACATTGATGGAGCTCCTATTGTGTCCAAGGTGTTGTTTAAATTGTAGATATAAATTGAAATGAGAAATAATGCATGTTTTAAAGAGGCTAATAATTGATTTCATGAGGTTAGAAACATAGGAAAAATGAAAGTAACATGACAAGAAGTGGCAAGGGCTGGATAAAAAATATGACATGGAAAATGACATGGAAATTCAGAGAAATAAAACTTTTATTGAGTTTTTTGTTTTGTTAAATATTTTTTATTTTTTTAGTGGGAGGAGGTAATTAAGTTTATTTATTTGTTTAGATTTTTTTTTTTAATGGAGGTACTGGGGATTGAACCCAGGATCTCATGCATGCTAAGCACACACTCTACCACTGAGCTATACCCTCCCCCTTATCAAGTTTTGGTATTAGGCAACTTGCTTAATTTTTTTAGCTTCAGTTTCCTTATTTGTAAAGTAGGCTGGTCATGAGGATTGAATCAGATCATACGCATAAAGCAGTAAGTGTCTGACACACAGAAAGCGTTTAATAGACAGAAAGTATTATTAATATTTTCTTCTCTTCCTTCCTTCTTTCTTTTTGCTCCTCTTCCTCATCTTCCCTGAGATCTTAGACTAAATGACATCAAAGGCCTCAGTGAGCCTTTATGGAAGATACAGAGAAGTGAAAAACTCGAAGGGAAAAAAATTTTTTTTGACATAGGGAAGGTAAGCAAGTAAATGTATTTCTATTATCGAGTTTAGAATGTCATAACATTTAAGAGAGAATGACTCTTATTTGCATACAATTTTATGAATGTATTCCATATGAGAGTTTATGTATTTGGGTATTGAGAATGCTCTATAATTAGCATCTCTCTTCCCTGCCTTTTTCCATTCTGGCTCTGAAGCAAGTGAGAAATTAGAAATCAAAATGAAATAAAACCCAGCAAGATGGTTGAAGGCTTTTGATTGCCATTGTTACTGAAAAGGCTTAACAGCCTAAACTCTCCAAGAAGATAGCCATTCCCAGTTCCTTGTGGCCATCCTGCACAGGACAGAGCAACCCCACTGTAGGGAAATTGCCTCTAGAGCTGAGCTCATGTCGTAGCACTGAGCTTATGTGATAACTATAAAAAAGCAAGAGACATGTTCCATGTAGGCTGGGGCACCCAGAGAAGGGAGAGAGGAAAGGAATGGGTTACGCAAGCCTCAGTCTTCTTCCAAACTTCCCAATCAGATAACTACCTCTGCCTTAATGGGTGGGACAGCAATGGGAGAAGGAAGACAGAAAGAGAACAGAAAAATTGTAGAAAACTGTCTCAACAAAACCAGCGAGGCAAGGAAGAGGTATATTCACACATGTACACAAGCATACGCATATGCACACACTCTGAAGGTAGCAAGCTTGCCTTTCAGCTTTCTTGTCTATTCCCTTCTGTCTTTCCAGCACCCTCCCCACCCCCTCTTAAGCTGTCTACATTTTCTAATTGATTACATAAAAATATGTAAAGTCCTCAGTTAGTTGTTATGTTATATATTTCTTTTCTCAGTCTGAGACTTTTTTCCCCACTTAATGGTGTCTTTGATAAACAAATTTTCTTCATTTTAATATAGTTCAATTTAATAAAATATTTCTTTATGATTAATGACTATACCCTGCTTGAGAAATATTTCACTACAAATCTACAAACCATTAGTGATTAATTTTCATGAATGGGAAACAAAAACTTAGTTTTGTTTTTTTCTTGTGGATATCCAATTGATCCAGGACCATTTATTGAAAAGATAGGATTTTTTACCACAAGAGAAATGAAAACTTACTTTCACACACATGAATGTTTATAGAAGCTTTATTCATAATCTCCCAAAACTGTAAACAATCCAGTTGTCTTTCAAGAGATAATAAAAAAATACTGTGGTACATACATACAGTAGAAAGCTACACGTCAATAAAAGGTAATGAATTATTGATAGATGCAGCAACATGGATAAATCCCAAATACATTTTGCTAAGGGAATGAAGCCAGACACAAAAGGCAATGTACTGTATGGTTCTATTTGTATGGTATTCTGGCATTTACATTATCATTTACATCACAAAGGCAAAACTATAGGGATAGAAAACAGGTCAGTGGTTGCCAGGAGATAGATTGGGTCAAGGGACAGCCTGAGGGAATATTTTGGGTTGTGGTATGTACAATTCTATACACTTGTCCAATGCATAACAAATAAATTTTACTGTTAGTAATTTTTTTTAATCTTAAAATTAAAAAGTTGTGAATATCTGCTATAAAAAAGACATTTTCCCACTGCCCTGTGGTACCACCATTGTCATAGATTAGTTATATATACGTAAGGTACCTCTGCTTTGTGATGTATCACTTATTCAACTTGTTACTTGATAATATCTTATTTCTTTTATAACTAATTTGGAACAGGTTGCATTGGCAATTGGGGAATCAACAATATTTATGGAATTAGAGACAAATTGAGTTACTTCTTTCCCACCAACACAAAGTTGTCTCTTTCACATGGTGAGATGGATGTGGATATATGGCACCAAGGTTCCTCCAGCTGCTGGGACTTCTGTCAGCAGTTTTCAGCTGTCACCTCTCTCAAAGATTGCTTCAGTTTTAGAGAGCTGCCTCACCCAAAGCCACACCTTCTAGGGTTAGCCCACAGCCAAAGACCAACTGAGGCAGAGGAATAAAGGACTGGTCATACTAGCCTAAAGCATGACTACTCTGATGAGCCTTTCCAGCTCCAGACTTCCCGAAGAGTTATTTGTGGCTATTGAGCCTGCATTACAATTTAACTTTTAAATCTGACCATGGGATAGTAAGTGGTCATGAGTCTAGAACGGCCCATTATTAACTAGGTATACTCTGATCTACCGAAGAATGTAGCAGTAAGCTATCATAGATGGAAGTGGTATATCCAAGATCACTTATGAATGGGACCAGAGAATACAAACAAGAGTAAGAGCAGGTGGCCCAGACCCATACCATCCACCATTGTTGCACTGGTACCCACTTTTAGCTTATACCTATTACAGTGTGATGACTTTGTATGACCAACTGATAGAAGAAGAAGAAGTCAGGGTTTTACAGTTTGGTCATCCTGGCATGTTGGGACAAGTCAAAAATAGACAGCAGCTGCATTACAGCCTTACTCAGCAGTGGTCTTCAAAGAGACTGAAGAGGCAAAGATAAATTTCAGTGGGCAGAGTTTTAGGTGATGCAACTGGTTATCCACCTGCCATTTGGGAAGTAGTCCAAAATTAGCATATATACAGTTTCACTGATGCCAGGTCAGGGACCTAGAGGAAGAAAATCAAGAAGGTTAAGGACAAGGGGGTTTGAAGTAGAGAAATGTAGATAGATGTATGAGAGAAGGCACAAAGTGTGACTATCTTAGAATTACATGTTAGATTAGATAATATTCATCATAGAAGTATTAAAAAGTGAAGAAGATAGAATGAGTCAGCCAGTAGATGTCAGCCAGATTTTGACAGTGGTCACCCCAGCAGTGGCATAATGAATGTGTGAAGGAAGTGACCACAGTGTCAGAGATGGAGACTCTTTACAGATCCATGAGAGTTGGTGAGCTCCCATTCACCCAGGCTGATATAGCTCCTGCCAATGCCAAATGTCCAAACTGCCAGTAACAAAGACTAATCCTGATCTCCCAATATGGTACCATTTCTCAAGGAAACCAACTGGCAAGTTGACTACATTGGATCCTTTGGAACCTGGAAGGGACAGACATCCATTCTAACACAATAGACACATAATCTCTGCATGAGTTTGCCTTTTCTGCCTGCACAGCCTCAGCCAGACCATTATCTAAGTTCTCAGAAAATGTTCGATCTACCAGCACCAGATCACATTATATTATTTCCCAATAAATATCTGCTTTACAGCAAAATAGTGAGCTTCCTACCGTGGGGTTCACTGATTATATCACACTTTGCATCACCCAGAATCTATTGACCTGATAAAGTGTGGAAATGGCCAACTCAAGGACTCAAAGCAAAGTACACATAGCTCATATCAACATTCTGAAGATGGGGCACCATCCTCCAGTTTGCTGTATATACCTAGAATCAAAACATTTTATATGGTGCTATGCCCCACTGGAAAGTTACATGGGTTTGGAAACTTAAGACTAGAAGCAGGAATGGCTTCACTTATCACTCCGAATGACTCAGTGGACAAATTTGGCTATTCTGTTTCTACAAGTCTGGTCTCTGCATGGTTACAAGTTTCTCTTCCCAAAGTGGGCTTCTCCAGCCATGGGACATATTGACATGCTTATAGAACTGCAAAGCTGCCTAGCTGTTTCAGTCTCCTCATATGCAGGGATCAGAAAGCAGTTTGGCTGGGGTGATTGACTTGATCATCAGGAGGAGGTAGGACTGCTATTACTCCGTGGAGGCAGGGAAGAATATGTTTGGCATCTAGGATTTACTTGAGCATCTCTTGACATTTCCTCACTCAGCTGTGCTGGTAAAAGGAAAATATAACAATCCTGGTTTGAGAAGGTCATGGTGACCAAGAATTCACACCCATAAGGGATAAGGATCTAGGTCATATTACTAGGTAAGCCACTAAGACCAGAACCTGAAGGTGAAAGGGACATAGAATGAATGGAAAAGTTCTGGAAGAACTGCTCTGTCTATATATGGACGGGGGGAGGGGTGTGTGTGGAGAAAGTGATGATAGTGATCATAGAGCTGCAAGGGGTGACCAGCAGTGAACACAGATATGACCCCTGAGATCCCCAAACTGCTGGGAGTGTTATCAGCAGACAGCATTCAGCTAGGCATCTGTCAGCTAGAGAGGTCCATTTTTCCCAAGATCATGCCCTTCCAGGGGTGGTCCACATCCAAAGAGTGATCGAGGCAAGGATAGAAAGTTCCAATCCATTTAGCCCAAAGTGAAACAACACTCTTGGGCTCTTTCAGCTTAGAACTCCCCAGGGGTTTGACTGGTGCGATTAGGTTGAACTGGCAACATTTCTGCTCTCTCTGCTCAATCTTACTTCTTTTCCTTTTTTTCCCATGGCTGTTAATCCCAAGGCCACGTCTTAATTAACATCCTACATTCTAAACTCTGTCTCTGGGAGTCTCTGAGCATCTGCTTCCTGTAAACCCCAGCCTCTGCAGAACCCTTGGGCATCTATTATATACCAGACAGTAAATCTTTTTCCACCTCAAGTCTGTAAAATCCACCCTCTTCCCAAGGTGTCATCTTACACCCCTCAGGAGAAAAATACACTGGTTATTGTTTATGTCTTTTCTTTCTGTGGACCCTCATCAAGCTCCTAATTGTTTCCTTCTCCAAATAGTGATATGAATCCACATAGTGAATCCACATAGTCATGAAATACATGTATTATTAAAATACAGATTATTTCATCTCTAAGCCTTTCCTTATGAAGAAATTTGTGAAGAAATCTGTGTACACCATTAGTAAGCTACTTATCTCTTTTTTTCTTTCTGAAAGTAAATCAGGTGATTTATAGGTGTCTGAAACCTTGCTTGCATCTCAGCAAAAATAAATTTAGTGGCTTTGAAATTGATTCTAAAAAGCTCAGATTACATGCATTTATTCTTTCATTTCTCATGCTCAGACTGGAATTGGCTTGCTCTTCATAGGGGAAATAATATAAACATTTCTTTCAAGATGGTAGTATTAAGTGTCTCTTCTAAGTTTAGGTTGTATAATAGTGGGGATTTGGAGGAGTTTTATTGTATTCCGTTCCTATCTCATTCAAATTTATCACCATATTTATTGGTATTTCTAGATTTATAAATATTTTACTTTTTAAAGAATTAGACACATGTAGAGCTTAAGTTTTATTTTTAATTTAGCAGGAATACAGCTTATTATTTCAGTAGGCTGTGAACCTTGAAAAGAAACAAACAATATGAAATAAAATAATTTTTAAAAATATTTGACATCTGTTAGAATGGCCAAACACAAAAAAACTGACAATACTACATGTTGGTGAAAATGTGGAGCAACATTAACTTTTATTCATTGCCGGTGGAAATACAAAATGGTACAGCCATTTTGAGAAACAGTTTATGTTTCTTACAAAGCTAAACATCATCCTACCATATGGTCCAGAAATCACATTCCTAGGTGTTTACCCAAATAAATTGAAAACTTAGGTCCACAGAAAAACCTGCACTTGAATGTTGATAGCAGCTATATTCATAATTTTACCACACTTCAACCAAGCTGTCCTTCAAAAGGTGAACAGTTAAACTGGCTTATCTATGTAATGAAATACTACTCAGCAATAAAAATATGCTATCAAGCCACCCACACACGTACACAAACCACATAGGAACCTTAATTGCATATTGCTTAATGAAAGAAGCCAGTCTGTAATGGCTACCTACTGTATGATTCTAAGTATATGACATTCTGGAAAAGGCAAAATTATAGAGATAGTAAAAAGATTAGTGGTTGCCAGGGGTTGAGGAAAAGAGGGGTTGAATAGATAAAGTACAGGGGAATTTTAGAGCAGTGAGATGTTCTGTGATGGTAGACCCATGACATTCTGAATTTGTTAAAATCCCTAGAACTATATAACACCAAGAAGGAAGCAAAATGTGAACTATGGCCTTTAGTTAATGATATTTTATCAGTTTTGATTCGTCAACTGTAACAAATATACTACAGAAATGCAAGATGTTAATAATAGGGTAAACTGTGAGGAGGTAAAGAGGAGGTATATGGGATTTCTCTGTACTATCTTCTCAATTTTTTTAAAACCTAAAATTGCTCTAAAAATAAAGTGTATTCATAAAAGAAAAAGAAAAAAATGTATTTCATTAACATCTCAAAAAACACTTGCAACTGTTAAACCAAGTTAGTATTTTATGACAGACAGATAAAATATATACATTTTTATTATCTTAGAAATCTGGGGGCAGGGTCAAGGAAGAACAAACAGTGGAACTTCAATGACAGCCCAGTGTGGATGGCAAAATTATTTTATTTTTGATGTTTGAAGGGAGTCAGAGAGTTCTGTATATTCCATTTATTCTTTCATTCAATTTCTATGTCAGTTTTTAAGTAAAATATCATCCTTGATTGTTTTGGGAAGTGTTATAGATGTGGTGTAGCAAAAAGAGGGGTTATAGCTTATAGAGGTTGAGTGAGTGGCAGGGAAAGGAAAGGGACTATGAGTTAGGTGAGACATGGAAGTGGAAGTTCTAAGGTAGGCCCAACATGCAAGTCCAGAAAGCATGCCAAATGAAGCAGGAACCATAAGTCACTCAACAACGAGAAGTCAGTGCAAAACTGGCAACATTGCAATTATTTAGAATAGAAGTGTTGAGTTTGGAAACCACACACACAGCTGTTCCTTTATCCAACTTTTGAAGGAGATGTCTTTCTGTCTAATCAGAGGGTTTAGAATATATGTTTTAAGAAGTATAAGGAACCCCTAAATTATAGACTAGTTAATGATGATGATGTGAACTGGGATTTTAAGAAAAGAATGTGAATTAGAATCTGGGTTTATGCTGGAGGATTGTATCATGGAGGGAGATGAAAGGAAGGAAGGTCCTTTATCTCCTAAAGCAATGCTTGCCTAACTTTTTCCAAAGAATGCCCCAACCGCACAGGAATGTTAATAAATACCCATGAAGCTTTGGGGTAGAATTTAAGAAACCACCAAGGTGAGAAATATCATTGAAGTCTTCTCTTTTATTTTAATAATTCATTTTATTTTTGAAGGCTATGATATATTTGTGATTGCATTAATATAGAAAAATTATGTTATAGTGCCCAGTACTGAATAAAATCCACTCTGGAAAAATATGTCCAGTTTATCCACACACGTCCTTAGACAGTGATTCTGGGGTTTGAACACTTCAGTTTGAGAATAATGTACCTAGAAATCCCTAATTTGCACTAGACTCCAGCAGCTGCATGAGGTGGAGACTCATGGTTCTAGTGCCCTTTAACTGTCTAATCTTACACTTAATCTTTACCGCTTCTCATCAGTAAAATGCTAAAATCTACCATACCAAGCTCTTTTGCAAGGCTGACTGTATGACCAAAGCTGTCTCTGTAACTCTCTTGGATGATTTCTATGAGTCTGAGAGTTATACAATTCTAATATTCTCATTTAAAAATTAAGATTCTTTGGCTCTTATTAGTTCATGGAGATTCAGTTTTAAAGACGTTTTCAGTGGATAAGTCAAGGCAGCATTTCCTAGTGGAAAAAACTTCAGAAAACTAATCATAAGGCTTGAATTTCATTCCTAGGTCTACTGTTTAATCACCATGAGAACTTGAACCAATACCAGTGTTTCTGAGACTCAGTTTCTCATCTGCCAAAGGCAGGGATGTCTGCTACCTTAGTCATTCACAGGAAACTTAGGAAAGTGAAATGAAATAATGGGCATAGAAATGCTTTTTCAAAGCTCGTGCCTCCGTGCAACATTACCCTAAATCCTGTTTCTAGAGTTTATTATAAAGATAGCATTATAAAGTTCCTTTTTTGGAATTCTCGTATTCATAAATTGCCTTATCATCAGTTAATATCAGAGGTCTCTTTCTCCTCAGGAAAGGAATTTTGATTGCTTACTATTTCCTTCTGCTGTCTTATTTTCATCACTTCTCCTTTGAAGTTGTGCTTCTGGCCATGAAGACAGGATGTAGGATTGCCTATAGGATTAACTCTTTATTATTCTCAGTGTTGCAAAAGTGGTAATATATAATAAGCAAAAAGGCAGAGAGTCTGAAATCACTTTATATTTGATTTTTAAAATGTTTATACTTATATGTGAATGAAGATATCACTTCAATACTAGAAATTCTCCAAAATAATAAAGACAAATTGAAATGAACTCAAAATCCATGTTCCTATAGTTGTATTTCTTAGTTCCTTATCTCCCCTTCATCTATTTGATTTATACAAATAATCTCACCAAAACAGAGCTGTCTTCTTTAGCTTTATTGGCTTTTATCCCCAAGACAGAAGTAATAACTATTTTTAATGTTATCTTTTTGAATTGATCATTTTATTAAAATTGATTTTCTATGACACTAAAAAAGTTAATATAAATAGCAAGTTAAGTAACTAACAAGTGTTTGAAAGCATGATGAACTATAAACAATCCATGACTTTTGAGTAATGCGTAATTAACTCACACACAATAAAAATGTTTAATCCCAACAAGATCAGTTATATATTGGGAAAGAGAGGTTCTACAGAAATCCTCTTTGTGAATTTAAAGGTTAGACTTATTTTCATTAACTTTCAGTTTCATGTATAATGAAATAATCTTTTTTACATAAACACATATCACTGACACTATTCTTGTTATCCCTACTAAGTAATAAGGAAAGGTTATATAATACACCTGTATGGAAACTGTTTTAACCCCATTTGTTACAAAACAGAATTTCATTTAATGAGCATTTGTTTCTAATGAAAATAAAGTATTTTATAATTTCAATATGAAGAATTTTAATTACTGATGTTTTAGTAGAGATTTTCACTGATTTCATTTGGCCATTCGATGATTCTGCCTCTGAATGTCTATTCTACTTTGACCTCAAAGATGGTATTATATGAAAGCTTTTTAAAAGATTTGATCTAAGAGTTAGTGCCAATTCTGTATAAATTTCCAAAATTGATTTTTGAGTATTGGGATTATATTCTAGTTCTTTGTGCTATTTTTCCTGTAAGGTCTTCAGGTGAAACCCAAAGATTGTACCCTTACTTAATATAGTACTCTTTTAAGATCTACTTCCAGCTGAAAGGGATTTCTGAACAAAGAGAAGAAGAGGGATGATATTGTATACTTCTTCCTCGAATGTAGTTCATGCAAGTATAATCTCATGGTTTTAGCCATCTATTGCTGTGTAATGAAACATCCCAAAACTTAATACAACAAACATTTATTTTCTCACAGGAGTTCGGAAATTGGGAGCAGCTTAGATGGGTTGTTCTGATTTAGTCTCTGGCAGGCAGAATTTTAAGATAGGCCTCACAATTCCTGACCTCTGATATCCACACCTTTATACAGTCCCTCCTGATTAATAACATATAACAAAAGTGAAGGGAATTTTCAGCTGTAATTAAAGTTTTTAATATGTTGACTTTAAATTTGTCAGATGAAAATTATCCTGGATGGACCTGACTATTCAGGTGAACCATTTAAAAGGGAGTCTAGATGTTAGACAGGCTTTCCTGCTGGCCTGGAAAAAGCAAGCCATTGTGAATTCTACAACTGCAAGGAAATTAATATTACCAAACAGCAGCTTGAAGACTACCCTTGTTCCAGAAAGAAATTCAGCTCAGCCATGATTCAGCTTTGTGAAACTCTCAGCTGGATCCTCCTGAGCTGGGCTCCTGATCGATACAAACTGTGAAACAATAAATACATGATAATATTAATTGTTCTGATCCATGAACAGGAGATGTCTTTCTCCTTGTTTATGTCTTCTTTGCTTTCTTTCAACAATACCTTGCTGTTTTTGTTGTACAATTCTTTCATTTCCTTGGTTGAATTCATTCCCAGATGTTTTCTTGTTTTTGATTTGTGAATGTGATATTCTTCTTTATTTCTTTTTCAGATGTTAGTATATACAAATGCAATTGATTTTTGTATGTTTATTTTATGTTCTGTAACTTAACTGGATTAGTTCTAACAGATCTTTGGTTGACTCTTTGGGATTTTCTATGTATAAAATCATATAACCTACAAATAATGACAATCTTCTTCCTTTCTCATCTGGATGCCTTTTGTTACTTGGCCTAATTGCTCTAGCTAGGACTTCCAATACTATATTAAGTTAGAGTGGTAAGAGTGAGCATCTTTGTCTTGTCCCTGATCTTAGAGGAAAAGCTTGCAATTTTTCACCATTATGTATAATGTTAGCTGTGGTTTTGTCATATATGGCCTTCATTATGTTGAAGTATGTTCCTGCTATATTTGCCTTTAAGGATTTTTATCATGAAAGGATGTTGCATTTTGTCAGATGCTTATTCTGTGTCTATTGAGATGATCATATAATTTTTACCTCTTGTTCTGTTAATGTAGTGTATCTCATTTATTGATTTGCGTATGTTGAACCATTCTTGCATCCCAGGGGTAAATCCCACTTGATCATGATGTAGAATCCTTCTAATTTGTTTGAATTCAGCTTGCTAATATTTGTTAAACTTTCCATACTATTCAAAGCCATCTATAGATCCAACACAATCCTTATCAGAGACAGAGACAGAGAGATTGAGATTGAATATATAGAAAATATAAGCTGAAATCCTTTTGTAACCTAATCATGGATATGATTCCTATCCATCTACAGTTTTTGTTTGTTTGTTTGCTGGAAGTGGATCACTAAGTCTGTCTCATACTTAAAGTAGGAGGAACTGAGTTCCAGTTCTCAAAGGGAGGAATATAAAAAAAATTATGGACATACTGTTAAAACCACCAAACTCATAATGAGCATTTTGTCTTCTTGCTTTTCATACAGGTTTTGGAGAAGCAGCCATTTTAGCATTATATATTTTAATTTCTAAAATTAGTAAAATAGAGGTCTATCAAAAAATGCATTATTTAAAAACTTTGTTTCATATACTATTCATTTGTAAGTTATGATTTTCTGCACATACTTTTCTGTATTCATATGACCTAGCAACTTTTTTCTTTCATTATATTTTCTTCAGATTAACTTGACCCGAGCAGGTTCTAATAAAGTAATGTTCCCATTTCAAGTGACTCACTTGGTAGAAAAGACAAATTTACTTGCCAGTAAGAATGGGGAGGGAGTAGGGTTTCAAGAGGTGATGGAGTTAGGAATGAACTTTATTTCATAAGTTTTCTAGCTATAAGAATCAAAATCTCACTTTTTAAAAAAATTAAAAAGCTCTGCATATACAAAAGTGCATGATTAATCTTTACTAGGTTCATCAGTTTTCAAAGAAGTAAAATTTATAGATATTAAAGTATATATAAACATATTGGGTAAAAATAAAGCTTAACTTGAATGAAGAATTTGCTAGTTTAATATCTCTAAATTATGTTTGCACATTAGGAAATTAAATATTTTTTTGTCCCTCAGTTCAAGGTATATGACATTACAAAAAATAATGCTTTTTTACCCCCCTCAGTGCAGAACTTTGTCTCTGGGATATAGAACAGTCTGATTACAATGCTAAATGTAAGAATTCAGGAACTCCCACTCATCTTTGAATGCCAGTTTGTTTTCCTATATGCATTTTCATCCATTCAGAAAACATTTAATAAGTACCTACTCTAGATAAGGCAGTATCAAAAGCACTAGCAATATCTATATGATATTTATAGTTTCTACCTTTGAGATATGTGTTGATGGTGCAATAATATCATAAGAAGTAGCAACTTGATCTTCTTACATGATTTAAGGAAAGGTTGGTTAGGTAATTGGGCACTTGATATGAATCTCAGAAGCAGAGAAAAAAGTTATGAGCAAATCAATGCTGGAAAACCATTCAGATTGAGGGAAGACAATGCGTAAAGTTAGGGAGGAGGAAGAAAGGAGAAAACTCAAGTAGAAATTGTCCGTGGAAAATGCTGGTAGATGTGGCTGCTAAGCCAGTTAAATATCAGTTCACACTAAATCTCCAGTTACCATAAAAGAAATGATTTTTTTCTTTTTTTTTGCTTTGGTAATACTTATTTTGAAAGTCAAAAAATGGCATAATCTCCCTTTTCTGCAGAGCCTGGAGTTACTGTGGTATTATGTGAAGAAGGGCTAGTCCAAGCCTGATAACACATTATACTAATACAGAGCAAAATAAAATAGAAACAACCGACTACATATCAAATTGAATAAGAATTCTTGATATTCATTAAACATAAATGAGCTTCAGTATGCAGTAGGCCATCTTCTTTTTGGATATTGCAATGTACTTAACCTATTATTGTTAAACTCAAATGCTTGCTTAATGATCACACTTGTCTGTTATCATTTCTCTACACTACTCGAATTTTATTTATTTATTTATTCACTGGTTACTTATCTAGTATTTACAGAGTGTTGGGCTCTGTTCTTCGATCTGTGGATGTAGCAGTGAGTTAAAGTTCTAACCCTCTTGGAGTTAAAAATCCAGTGGAGGGAAAAGAGAAAAACAAACAAATACATCCTATATATTGACATTTGCCAAAGAATAATTTAAGTATTCAAAAGGAGGAGATGGCTTGGTTGGTTAAGATATTATTTTATATAGAGAGGTCAGGAAAGGCTTCATTGCATAGGTGGCTGTTGATCAGAATCCTGAGTTAATTGAAGTATTTGAAGCATAGGGAAAAGCATATTCAAAGATCCTGATATGGGAGGATACTTGGTGTAGCAGAGAAACAATGGATTTAGTTAGTGGGGCTGGAAGAAAACAAGTGTTGGGGAGAGTAACAGAAAGTGACATGGGGAAGATAATGTTTGCCATATATCCAAGGACCTTGTAGGGCATTGCAATAAATTTGTCTTTGTTGTTATTATTTTTGTTGTTGTTTGCAAAAAGGGAAGCCACTAAAGGTTTTTGGGCAGAGGAATGACATGATATATCATTTTAAAAGAATCACCTATATGCTCTGTCTACTTTCTTTTTTTTTTTTTTTAACATTTTTTAATTGATTTATAATCATTTTACAATGTTGTGTCAAATTCCAGTGTAGAGCACAATTTTTCAGTTATACATGAACATGTATATATATTCATTGTCACATTTTTTTCTCTGTGAGCTACCATAAGATCTTATATATATTTCCCTGTGCTATACGGTATAATCTTGTTTATCTGTTCTACAATTTTGAAATCCCAGTCTGTCTCTTTCTACCCCCTGCCCCCTTGGAAATTACAAGTTTATGTTCTATGTGTGTGAGTCTATTTCTGTTTTGTATTTATGCTTTGTTGTTTTTTGTTTTTTTTTTTAGATTCCACATATGAGTGATCTCATATGGTATTTTTCTTTCTCTTTCTGGCTTACTTCACTTAGAATGACATTCTCCAGGAGCATCCACGTTGCTGCAAATGGCATTATGTTGTCGGTTTTTATGGCTGAGTAGTATTCTGTTGTATAAATATACTTCATCTTCTTTATCCAGTCATCTGTTGATGGACATTTAGGCTGTTTCCATGTCTTGGCTATTGTAAATAGTGCTTCTATGAACATTGGGGTGCAGGTGTCATGTTGAAGTAGGGTTCCTTCTGGATATATGCCCAGGAGTGGGATTCTGGTTCTGTCTACTTCCTTGAGAATAAGAGGCTGAAGGCCAAAGCTGAGAATCTGGTTAAGAAGCAGCTAATTTATCATGTTTACCTTAGATTAAAGAAGTAGATTATGGAAGTGAAAGTTAGTTGGATTATGGAAATATTTGATGGTAGAAGGGAGAAAGTCCAGGCTGGAAATACAGATTTGGGTATCGTCAGTTTAGGTGATAATTCAAGCTACAGATCTGTGTTCGAAGACCTAGAAAGTAAATGTAGATGGCAAAGAAAGAGGTCTAAGACTGGACTTTGTGTTCAGTCTTTACTGTAGTCATTGATTTTGGTAGAATCTAATGGTAAGGTTCCTTTTTTTTGTTTGTTTGTTTGTTATTGTTTTTTAATTTAAGAGCACTTGAAGTACATATAGGCAAGAAGAAGTGATAATGATGTTTTAGTGAGCATGATCAGATCAGGAAACATTGGAGGTCTTCAGTCTTTTTCAACTTCTCTATAAGAATATGTGCTAGATACTTTGCTCTTGACGTGGCATCATACCACATCCTCATACAAATGTTTTTCCCAGAATCTCCTTCCCTGAATGGTTCCAGGGTAGACCTTCCCAATTAGAGACACTTCCTTGAGGTAGAAGGGATGAAGAAACCATGATTCTGGAGGCATTTAGGATAAACTCACTGAAGAACAGTGGACTTAAATTTTGCATCATTTCTAAAGTATCTCCTGGAATCACTGCTTCAGTGCTGCAGGCACCGATCAAGTTGTTCTTCTAATTTCGAGTTCATATATTGTGTATTTGCTGGGAAGCATGTTGAATTGATAAAAGGCTCCAAAGCTAATTTACAATGTCATTTGGTACTTTTCACAAACAAAATAATCACTCAAACTGAGCTATCACACTAGGCTATCAAAACACAAATTGTGTATATCTTATAATCACAGTCATAAGATGAAAAGAGCAGGAAGTAAATATATCAAACTGAAAATAATATTTTAATGTATTTTTCAAAATTATTTTTATACTAGGAAAACTGGTAGATTTTATTTTTAAAGAAATTATAGTTTTAAATATTTAAAATAAACATACTCAAAAATCATTTTGAAAACATTGTACCAGATGAATTACAAGAAACATATCTGAAAATGAAAATAAATATGTTTAAGTCATTTGCAGGTATTTCCATTTCTACTCTACACTATTTAGAATGGTTTTTAAAATATATAGTTTACATCATTAATTTGTATTCTGTGCTTTAAGAAATAATCTACTAAGAAAAGATCACCTTCATATTAAGGCTTATCATTTGAGAAAAATGAGCAGCATCTGAAGAGTAAGGCTTTGCCCCCCAAAAAAGTGAAATGATTGGGATAAAGTCAAAATGAGGTCTAAAGATGTTTCTCTTCACCTCACCCACATATCCTATTAATGTGCCAAATTATTGGAATTAGTAAACACTGAATCAGAACCTGGCTATCCCACTACAGACAAAGCATTTTGCTATTTCCTTAGAAATTAAATTGCCATTCAATGTAAATACTCTAAGTTAATATCTACTGAGATCTTTATTAAAACAAGTGGACTTTTTAGGCCTATTTTGACATATTACTTTATAAAGTGATGAAATGGAAGCCTGTTTTGTTCATCTCCCTTATAAAAGTAAACAAAGGGAGTAAATATAAAATTTGGTCTTGCAGCTACATTCTGAATGTCACTCATATCTCTAACTGTAGCTTTCCTCAGGAAAGAAACTCAACACTCTTTGAAATGCTTCTGGAATATTTGCATGTAGTATCTGAGACTAATTTAAGAAAAGCTAGTACTTGTTTCCATCACTACCATGAAGCTTTTTTTTTTTTTTTTTTAAACCAGCTCCTCAGTGGGAACACTTAGGGACAATATGGGAGTCTGAGAGACTGAGGATGGAAGGCAAGCCTCCCACTCACCACAGGAATACCTTGATAGATGTGATCTCTCTGAATCTCATTCCCACCCTACAGAATACTGTTGAAATAGAACTGCTGAGACGATTAGAAATTACATACACAAAGAATGCAGCAGTGCCTAGAACATTTATGTATTCATTAAATCATTGGTATTATTTTTCTCACTATTATGTAATAAGTTGTAGGAGGCAGATCAGTGATACAGATCAGTGATGAAGGTGCTTTTTGAGAGTTAGATTGTCAAGTAACTCATTTGAAATTACCAAGAGAGGGAATCATTCGCAAGTCAAGTAGAATGGATGAAGATACAGTGAGCTACCTAATCCTCATTAGCATAAAACTGCTTACTGGCAGTGCAAAGAGCTTCTAATCTAGAAAGAAAAAAAGTAGAAGTGTGACAATAAACACATAAAGTTGTCCACAATTAGAACATTATCCCAGACTTCCCTTGAGCTTAGTCCTTTGTACTCAACTGCTTACTCAATATCTACATCTGGATGTGTTATAGGTACCTCAGACTCATTACACTGGATTAAAGCTCTTTCCCTTAAAAATTGTGCCTTCTCCCTCAGTCTCTATCTTGGTAGTGTATAACAATATCCACTCAGTTGTTCATAGCTAGAAACAAGGAAGTCACTCTTTATCTTTATTTTTAGCCTTCTGCTCTCCAGTTAGCCTTTATATCCAGAGGCAACTTTCTCTTAAATACTTATTGAATCTATCTACTTCCTTCTCACTCCTCTATTACCATTGTATTTCATTCACCATTTTTTTTCAACCTGAACTACTACAATGGTAGTATCTTAAATAATAATTCTGCTTCCTCTTGTCTTGCTCCAAACCATTTGTTTAAATACTTCAGTTAGGGTTTTTTTTTTTCTTTTTTCCTTTTAACCCCAAAAGCCATTTGGTTATATCCCACTTCCCTTTACAAGTCTTTCATTGTTTCCAGTACTTTTGGGAGAAATCCTAAAATCTCAGAACAGCTTGAAAGGGCCTACATTAAAGGCCTACTTCTTCAACTTAATTGTGAACCATTTCACCCAACCTTTATTAAACCTCAGGACCTTTACACATGCTGTTTCTTATGTCTGAATCTTTGCTCCCATCAGTCACCTGGCTAATTCACACTTATCTTTCAGAAGTCAGCAAAAATCTCACATCCTCACTGTTAAAGCAATTAAAAAAAAAAAAGTCCATTAGACCTTAGGTGGCTGTAATGCCCTGGCAGCTAAGTAAGCAAACCAAAACCTAAGCCAGAGTAAATTCCTGTTAATACCTCAGAGTTAAGAAACCTAAACCTAAAAACAACCGATCACAAATAACCAAATA
Organism: Camelus dromedarius; assembly: GCF_036321535.1. Classification (NCBI taxonomy): domain Eukaryota; kingdom Metazoa; phylum Chordata; class Mammalia; order Artiodactyla; family Camelidae; genus Camelus; species Camelus dromedarius. The sequence continues at coordinate 27,551,679 of NC_087446.1, forward strand.
ATATTTCTTCAATAAGGCAACAGTTTAATCTGTAACCAGTCAAATAATGTTCTTGCTTTTTTCCTGCATCTTCTCCATATATAGCTTTACCCTAGCTCCTGTTGGCAGACTGCTCCTAACCAGTTTTGGTTTGATGTACCACCCAATTAGAATTCATGTTTGCTCAAATAAACTCTTAAAAATTTTAGTGTGCCTCAGTATCTCCAAAGTCTTCTCTGATCCCACAGACTGGAATAGACTTTTCATTGTGTGCATCACAATTACATGTAATAGCATTTATCACATTATTATAATTCTACAGAATTACTATAATTCTTCACTTAATTATTTATTTGAAATATCCACCAAACTAGACTGTAAGCTTCTTGGCAATAGTTACATTGTCAGTCCTTGGTCTGTAGACCAACAACACATTATCTGTTGATAGTAAGCTTATAATAATACTTGGTGAATGCTTAATTACAAACAAGAAAGAACACAGTAGAGAACTTTTTTTTTTTTTATTCTCAGGATGCAGATGAGTGTAATGGGTAATTCTAATTCTCGCCCTGCATGTAAGTCCTTAACTATTGCTTTGACTAGCTGATTTAACATTGGGAATTTCTGCTCTTAGTACTCTTTATTGACTATGGGATCAGAAGAAATTACATTTTTTTATAGCTATAGGACCTTGGGCTTGTCACTGAATGTAAAAGTTAAGGTCAGAGTTCAGCTGCATATGTAGCAAATAATCCTAGAGACAGTGGTTTAAGCAACGTAGCTGTTGTGTTACTCCCTCAAAGCAAGAAATTCAGAAGTAGGCAGCCTGATGTCTCAAGGATGTCAGGGCTGATTTTCTTGGCCTTTCTCTCATAGTCTGCTCAAGGTGCCTGCTTGGAGCTTTGGCCTATACCTCTGTATTTCTGGGGAGAAGAAGGGAAATGTGCTAAGGACAAAGGGGATACATGTGGTACTGTATGAGTCCATTTCCTATTTGAGATGCTTTCCCAGAAATCTTCCCCAATAAATCCACTTATATCTTATTGTCCAGAAATATTATTACGTGGCTCCCCATATCAGCACAGGAGTCTGAAAAATGCTTTTTCGTCAGGAACTTAGCCAACACCAACATTGGTATTCTGCTAAATAAGAAGGAAGGAAAGTGTAGTCACTAGAGATTTTGTTGGCAGATTCTGCCTAACTTGAAAACACTGAGTTTCAGTTTCCTTCTCTGAAATGAAGGATGAAAGTACACATTTTCAAAGTGTTTAGTTAATTAACATTAACCAAGATAAAGTATATTACAAATGCATCAGTGGGCTCTCTGCACATGTTGGGTACAAAATAATAACCTTATTATTTAAATAATGTGAAATATAAAATAACAGTAGCTCACAGATACTTTGGGATTTGCTGAGAACTCAAGTCCACTGACATGAATTACCTAAAATTAAAGCAATCTTGACTATGAATGTGGAACCTGAATAATTTACCCTAGAAATTTTCGTGAATTTTGTGTTCTGAAAGGGGGATTATAGGCAGATATATTCCTAAGGCAGCTCATTTGCAGTCGGTTGCTGGAGAACAGCTGACTTGAAATTTCTGAAATTCCGAGGGCATGAATGATGTGAAGTCATAAAGAAAGGAGCTTATTTGATTTAAATTTGATTATATAAGTCGCTCCAATTAGTACATGCTAATTACCCTCTGTATCTCAAACGCTCAGGGGCACAGTGGAAGAGACTTTTCCTTGCCCTTAAATAACTAAAAATTTTTCTACAACTGGCATTAGTTAGAAAGGATCAGTTCATTACCACAGATTTTGTGTATGGGTGTGCAGGCACCTGCATAATATATTCTGTGGCACTCCCAAGAAGAGAGGATAGGCTTCCATCTTTGGTCAGTAAGAACCCATAAAGTTCATCAGAGAAGAAAGGTAAGATTTTTACCTTTTCTCTCTCTCATGATTGTTGTAAGACTCCAGAAATCTTGGAATCATCACTTTCTGGCTTGAAAACCCCATGTAGCAGAGAAATCAGTGGCTACTTGTCCTTGAATCTTCAAGGTAAAATTTGCCCCTAATCTGTATTTATAGAATTTTTAATTAAAATGCTTCATGACTTTAATTTTATAACAAAGTTTTGTAGAGATTTACTTTCCTCATAAAATTGGGATTACATTTTTTGTTTCTCTATATTTTCTGTCAGTCATACAATGTAGTATGTTTCTTTCTCAGTAGTTTTCCTCATTGTATCTGTATCCTTTTTCTCTTTTTTTCCAAAATGCTGTTTAATTCTATCTTTCTCCTTTATTTCCTCTTTTTTAAGTTACTAGAGGGTAATGATTCTGAATTTTTTGGCAGGAAGTGGTTAAATTACTTTTAAGGTTTTTTTTCAAATATAATTATTACCACAAATTAAAGAAATATGCCCATGGACTTACTAACTTCGTTACATTCTTTGATAGACTTTTAACATAAACTTGGTGGAATACTAAGAAATTTTAGGTGGTTACCAAAGGAAGATTTATCATTTCTGGCTGTCTTCTTCTTCCATGGTATAATCCCACTGAAATGTCTAGATGTGGCATTTAATTCCAACCATGTGTCCAATTCTGTGGTTTACAAATTTGTCCTCAACTAAAAAACATCCCAGGGTGCGCTCTGTGAACTGAACATGATGGCTTAAATGGAATTACACACAGCTTAGCAGAAATCAAAACTTCCGAGGAAGAAAAGAGGGAAAGGGCAGCTTTGCTACACCCTTTTGTGACAGGCACTCGCCTACCTATCCAATATTATGTGGCCACTGACAAATGAGATAAATAGGAAAACAATATGATAGAATATCAGTATTGGAAATGCTAGTTAGAATTGGAACTCTAATCCCCATTCCGTACACTCTGCCTTGACCATTCAGTAATGACCCTAAGAATATGTACTAGCATTCCCTGTGGTGCCTGGCAAAGCCTCCATTCTTGATTCTATAGGAAGATAGAGGCCTTGGAGCACCACTGGAAACACTGGGACATTGGCATTAAGGAGAGATATAGCTCCATCAAAAGAACAGAGTGCTTTAAAACAAGCAAATAGACAAACATAAATACAAAGCTTTGTGGGGGATTGCTTGAGGTCACTGAAATATGGATGATGAAAACTAAGTTAGGTCACCATGTCCTAACAAACTTAACAGGGGCTTTTTGGGGTGGGGTTAAATCTGTGTATTTTTGTGTATTGGAGAGAAAGAGCCTTTTGGCTCCCATAGGTTTTTTAACTTAAGCTGAATTACGTGAACTAATAATAAAAGGTTATTCTTTTAGTCACATTCTTTTAGTCAAAAGCATCCAGTGACAATGGATAAATAATTGAGATGAACATTCATCATTCAAAAATATATATATATATTTATATACATACATATATACACATATGTACACACATATACGTGTTCACACATACATACAACGTACACATAGCTATTTAATAATTAGCAAATTCCTGGCATTGTTCATGGAACTAGGTGCTGAGTACAAAAACAGAAACAAAAACATGCAAGGTTCTCATCCTCATGGAGCTTATGTCAAACAGGACACAAACATGAAGTTAATAATTATAAATAATTTTTTCATTACATTCATTAAGAGGAGAAATACAGAGGATTTTGAAATTACATCATTAGGAACCTAATTTAGTCAGTGATATAGACAGCAGATTTAAATCTTTAGAAACATACTTTCCTTATGATTTAGAGTGTTTGTGTGTCAGGGAGGGAGTGAGTAGGTGGCGGAGAGGGAAGGAGCAGCAATCTGGTGCTCGGAGCCAAGGGAAGAAACAACTTTGTTCACAATAGCCATCCTTAGCAAAGCCAAAATACGGTGACATCAGCGTCTACACATTTTCCATGATTTCTAAAAATATAATCAACTCATTAATAGAGAAACACTACAACGTACAATTTTTAAAATTAATAGATGGCTTGTGCACTTGGCCTTGAGATCAAATAGTACTACTACATTTATATGCAGCCTCCCATATTTCCCATGCCTTATACTGTTGAGAAAATTCTATCCCAAAGAAAGGCCACATCTTCTATCTCAAACTCAGCCATTTATTTCCTGCCTTTCTTTATCATTATGATTAATCAAAATGTTTGCAACTGTGAACTGTCCTAGTTTTTATTTTTAGGCTTTTTTTTTCCCACTAAGTCCACATATAAAGAGAACATACAATTCTCCTTGATGCTCATTCTCCCCTTTCAATTACAGCAATAATTTTCCTGGAATGATGGTGCTATTGATTGCTCAACTGCAATCTGTGTGCCAGAAATGCTTAATACTATCTTGCTATTCACAGTCTGTTTAATGGTAAGCAGGGGATTTATAGCCTGTCAAATATAATGACTAGAAGAACCAATAAAATATGACAGAAAAGACTTCCCATTCTTTAGGAATGGAATGGTTCCATCTGCACAAATGACAGTGTGTTGGAAAATCCCTGTGGTTGTGAAAAAGAAGAAAAACACAATTATGTATTTCAACTAAAGAAAGAAAATGTGCATGGTGTCCATGTGCAGAATGGAATGTTATGATTTAGGAAATTATTATTACAAAGTCCTTTGTTTCTCTAGGTTAGGATTTCTCTAAACTGAAATTTTACAGTTCTGAAGGGGATTGAAAATTTATATAACCAACTTTGTCTCCCAGGATAGTCTAAAATCCTCCCATTGGTGGACGACCCACCACTTCTTCCCCAGACTTTGAATTTCCTCCAGTTAGGCTCTGTGATAGCAGAGCAGATGATCTTGAGGGAGCAAGGAGGTAGCAATGGAAGTGAAATCCTTCATCCACTTTGCATTGTTGGCCTTCCTTAGCCCCTCCTTCCCCTGACACACACACACATATTGGTACTGCTAGCACAATCCCAATAGCAGTCCTCAACCCATACCTTCTGGTTAGATCATTGAGCACTGGTTCTCAAAGTGTGCATAAAAATTGCCTGGGGTAACTGGAAAAATTTCTGTCCTCTAGAAATTGTGATTCTGTGGTCATGTCTGGGCCTAGAAACTGTTTGTGTGTGTTTTGTTTGTTTCAATGACTCCTAGTGCATCTGATAGAGATGGCCCATCGCCATACTTCATGGAACTCTGTATATACTCTATAGTTAAACACTAGATAGCTGTTGTCAGCTGCTTGAGCTCATACTCTTATTCTGCCAAATGTAAGCGTGGAGATGATCCTGACCTATCACAGAAGGTCACTGTGAAGGTAAAATAGAAAAATCTTACAGACCTAGAACACTACCTGACATTTAGAGGTACTCTATCATGTTTGCTAGTATTGTTTTGCTGGTTTTGTTGTTGTAGCTTCAATTATGAACCACACCCTCAAATTAGCTTAATAATTGAATGGAAATATATTACAAGGGATCAGTGGTAATCAAGTACAGTCAAGCATCATCAAAGAAGTACTAGAATCAGGAGCTAGAAATCCACCAAAGGGGACTTTGTCTTAATTGTTCATGAAAACCACACAGCCTTTTATCTTCTGTTTCTCTCCTCATGTCTCTCTTTGATGACTGTCTTTATTTTTCCCAAAGCATGGTAATTTTTGGTCAGGACACACTTCCTGAGCTTACATTAATTTCCTTGTCCGATATTAACTAGTCCCACTGAATCCTTGTTTAGATTCCCAAAAGAAAGATTCTAATAGATTCTTCTTAGACCTCCAGCTTATCTACCATTGGTTCAGTGGACTGTGGAGTGATGTGCAGGATGTGAAATGCAAGCGTACTGCTAGGATCCAACTGCATGTAAGGATCCAATTGTAACATAGGGGAAGATGTGGTCTGGGCAAAGACTCTTAAAGATGTCTGCTGTAAGGGTTTGTAATTACACTACTGTTAGGAGTAATTCAAGATTTCCATAAAATACAATGTGAGTTCCAGTCAAAGAGCTTTCTGGGATATAACCCAATTATTATTTGGATGTTATCTGGACTTCTAAAAGTTATTATCAGATGGTTTATCACTGGATGAGATTAAGCCAACAGTCATTAGAGAAAATTGTAAAGGAAACAAATTGATCATTAGTGGTCTACTTCCCCTTTATGAACTTTTTTTGGGCTGCTTTTTTCTAATGATTCATGCTCTCATTTGCCTCTTTTAAAGAAAAGCGGTAGCACTTGACTTTCGTCTTAATGTGTTAACCTCATTGACACTTATATTTTAAAGTACCACAGACTAGACAATTATAAATCTTAACAAAAATAAATGAGTCCATAATAATGGCAAAGATAGACAACTATGGGAAAGCTATTTTTGAGTATTGGGCCTTTTGGCACCCCTCAAGTGATGCCGAAGAGATAAACTGCTGGGTGCTCTATACTATGTTTCTGCCTAACTCTGCCTATTAGCTGAATTCAGTTTATTTGCAGAGTGCAGATGTATTGCGGTTGAACCCAACCATTAAGTCATAGCAATGACTGAGAGTTAACATCCTTGGTGTAGCTTGGATCTTTGCTGTATCCGTGACCAGCATTAGAACTTCAATTCTGACATGGAACCAGGCTATAATGGTCACAGAACAAGGCTCCAGCACCTCTTATGTGACTGATAGTTTATCTACTCATAGAACTTCAGCATCTATTTGTTTCAAGTATGTTTTCAAGTTTTAAACATCTTCTATGATGTTCCTGTAGGTAAACATGAAAAAGAAAATATATATTGGCATAAAAAGGGCTATTATTTTTGTTTTGTATGATTTAGGTTACAGCTACTTTTTTGAACCATGTGAAATTACTAATATTTGACCATTTTAATCTACAAAAATGGCTAATTCATATGATTAATCTAAATACTTGCATGACATCCTCAGGGAAGAATGTGTATGAGCATGATATTCATATTATAATATTAAAATAGAAAAGAAGATATAATATTGAGCTTATAGAAAAACCCAAAGTCATGAATATGAATAGAAAAATAATCAGAAGAAAGTGTAAAATTGACCAAAGGATGCTTTTGAATGGAAAGTAGAACTAGGAGTATTTTATTTACTTTTCATATTTTATGCAGTAGGTATGTACTATATTTATTTAATAACATTTGCTCTTTTGTAGTTATTAAAGTAGCATGTATGGTTTTTAGAAACACTGGAAATTGGGAAAAATGAAAAAGAAGCAAACTTCTATCATGCAGATACTTTGTGATGACCATTTACATATTTCATTCTTGTCAGTAAAAAGAACATTTTCAATATATCTTAACTACCAATTTTTTTATACATGTTTATTGGTCTTGTATTAACAGCTCCCTTTTCTCTATTATTCCTGGAGTCTGGTTCCACTGCTCCTTCCAAGAATCATCTAAATGTTAAGAGACAGGGAGGATCTTTGATCTGCTATTGGCCTTAGTTTGACTATAGTGATAATGTCAAAAGTAAGAATTTTTCAGAAAGATACAGAAATAGGCATTCCATACTTTGACAATAAGGTGAGTAAAACAAGGGAGCCAAGGAAGAAAAATCAAGCACATAAATGCAAGGGCTTAGAAGTATTTGAAAATTGTAGCTATAGTGTTAAAGATGATAAGGAATGTCAGGTTAACTATGATCAGAAGACAGAGCTTTAGAAAACATGCATGTAGTGAGTTGTGCAAATACCCTGTAAAAACAGGAATTTGTTTCCCCCTCATGGCTCAAACTGACTTGACCTTGCCAGGAATTCACAGAATTTCAGGAGAAAAAACATGGACTTTTTTTCCTTTATATTTTTTCTTTCTTCTCCACACCTTCCTCCATACCCAACAAGTGATGAGAATCTTGGAAATAAAATGAAATTTAAGTTGGCTTTTGCTTCCAACCCTTTAAGAATTATTGCTATGTGTATGAACTTGGGGATGTCACAGTACTTGGCAAAACACACTTCTAAAATAAATCTCATAAAAAAGTACATTCAGTAAAATACCTAGTTTTGATCTAGAATTCTTGGTTAGCTAATTTTGATACAATCACAATGTTATTTTTGTGGGAAAAAAACTTGAGAAGAGAGCCTCAGTAGAACCCAGATTTGTGTTAAAACAGTTTCCTCCTCCAACTTGTTTATTTTCTTCTTTTCCTCCTGTTTAAAAATAACTAAATTATCTTGTGATGATGGCTCTTAAAGAACTATAAGCTTTTATTTAAGGAAGCCAATTTTAGGTAGGTAGGAAAAAATCAAAGTGAAAGTTCTTAGAATTTAATCCCACACAGTTCCAATTTAGAGGAACATAATAAATCAATAAAGCATTCTTCTTTTTAAGTTAATTGATGCCCTCTCTTCACTATATTCTTCCTATTTCCCTCCATATTTGTTTACTCATTTTGTGATAATAATGGTCAAGTTTTCCAAGTTGGGAATATATATCAATTTGAGAATGAATTATAAATGACAAAAAGTTGAATGCTCGCTCTTTGATCTTGTGTTTTGAATCAAATTTGGTTTCTAAATATGGAATTTAATTACATTGTTCTTTAATTAATTTAAGGAGCTTCTTAATGAAAAGTTTACAGCTATTCACAATCTGCAGATTGCAACCATCTTCTAGAAAATGTGCACTTTCCCCTCCCTCCTTCCCTTTCTTCCTTCTCTCCTCCTATTTTTCCCTTCCTTACTTTTTTTTTTTTCTTTCATGTAAGAGAAAGGTACAAGCCACTAAAACAGTTCATTTTATTTCATAGGAGCAATGGTTTCATTTGGGGTAGACACTGCTAGTAAATAAAGATAATTTAAATGTCATCGTTTTTCTGATTTTCTTGCTCTCAATTAGCAAGACAATTGATCTGTAATCTTTTTTGTGATCTACCCTTTAATGAAATCAGTTTTGGCTTACATAAGATACTTAGCTCAGAAAGTCTGTTGAATGAAAAAAAGCTTAGGGAAAACTGTCACCAGGCATCTACTCCTAAAGCATGCAAACCAGAAATGTTTTTTTCTTTCCTGATTCTTTACAGAGGGCCAGCTGGTACTTGTAGGGCAACAAGAGAAAGTCATTAGTTTTCCTGAGATACTGCTCTTCCTTGATCTAGTATGCTTTTTTCCCCTTCAATTGATGTTTTTCCCTTTGAAAGTTTAAATTAGGGTGACATGTAAAAGGAACATCAGGCACAGGTTAGGACATTGAGAGGATGAGGCAGACACAATAGAAGAATGAAAGAGCCAGGCATAGAAGACTTTCAAGTAAAATAAAGTCACATACCTTCAGAAGTGGAAGTTGTTATTCTATCGAGAGAGACAGACATCTTTATATTATCCTTGAATAGAAGGTAGGGGGCTTACTTTAAGAGAGTAAATATTAAGTACTTTTGAGAAGTTTATTTATATACTAGAACATTGTTTTCTGGATAAGGAGAGAATAGTGCTTATTTAAGATGATGTTATGGCATGTAAAACACAAATTATCCTTTATCAATAGCAGGATTTTTGTCAGGAAATTACAGTTTTAAATAGATAATTTAATAAAAATAAATTTTAAATTGTCTATTATTAGCTCTTAATTTCTTTTTATAGCTACCAATTGACTGTTTACTGTTATGTACTCATTTATTGTATGATCTTATTTAATTTACTCTTAAGTATATACCCCAGGAATTAATTCATATGGATCTCAGTCTGTTTTTCATCATCACCCTCATAAAGAGCTTTTCAAGACATAATTTTTTCTTAACCATCCCCACTTGTATTAGTCCTTTCAGGCTTCTGTAACACTCCTACACCAGCTGGCTTATAAAGAATGGAAATTTACTTCTCATAGTTCTTGAGGCTGAGAATTCCAAGGGACCAGCAGATTTGATGCCTGGTCAGGGTCTACTTCCTGTGGCTGTAACCTCACATAGTAGAAGGGCAAAGGAGGGTATCTAGGGTCTCTTTTATAAAAGCACTCATCTCTTTCACAGGTGCTCCACCCTCATGACCTAATGCCTCCCAAAGGCCCCACCTTCAAATATTGTCCCCCCTGGGGATTGAGTATTTCAACATACGAATTTTGGTGGGAGGCATAAACATTCAGCCTATAGCAGTAAAAATTTAACATCACAGGTATACTTCATATCTGTTTATGTACCGTATGTATATCTGTGTTTTACACATAAAAAGACTAAGATTTTTTTCCAGCCCTGAAGAACTAAGTTTTGCTCTCTTGAAGGAGATATTGTCCCTATTTAGAATGCATGATATAGTATACTTTCGTTGAATGCCAAAACCTCTGAATTGGTCAAATACCTTCAGTGAACTATTCAATTCATTTGTTTGCTGGTTTAACATTTTTAAAAATAAATTTAAGGAGCTTTTATATAGAAACCCAAGTATTCTGAGTAGTACCCATAAACACTATTATGATGGTATGCATCTTTAAATTCACAAATGCCATGGAGAATTTATCTTCCAAGTTCTATATCTCTCTTCTCTTCAAGCCAGGAATATTTAAACTTGTTCCTAGGTCCCTAAAACCAACCGTAGCCTCAGGCAAATCAGCTCTTTTTTTTTTAAATCCAGGTCTGTGACTCAGCATGGAATCACATGTGCTACTCTTTTAACTGCTGATGTGTTCCAGTTTTGATTAGCGGGTCATTTATTTGTTTCAAGGTTTGTTGGGTATTGGTCTTGATTATTCCATTTCTCCCGTGGTCCTTTTGCTTGAGTTTACATAATTTACTTAACGCTTTTTCTTCTCCAGCAAGGTCCTTCCTTGTTCTTGCCATAGTTTTCTCCTTTTATTCTTTTTCCCTCTATCTGCATTGTATCATTGCTGCCGCTGCTGTTGCCCCAAAAGTGGATACTTGCCCCTGATTTCTAGCCTCACAATAAAACAGGTTGGAATTAAAATTATGTTTAAAATTATAGTGATGATAATTAGTTGGTGGCTGTAGGTGTTGGTGTATTGTGATGTGTTGAAGAGTGCCCTGCAAATATCTCAGTGGTCTTTTGCATCTTAAATGCAAACCCAGGTAACTCATAAGAATGCAATGATCCAGTTTTTCTAGATCTGCTGTAATATATTCCATTTAATATATTGGCATCTTCTGTGAAAAACATAACTAATGGTCAGAGAAAATTTAAGACTGACTAATGTTATTTCCTTAAGTAATACATTTACTATTTGCTAAAGAAATTGAATTGAGTAGATTCAAGTTTAGGTGGGGAATCCACCACACAAGCTGACAAATGAAGAAATATCTTGAATCTTAGAAAAGACTGCAGTTTATTTATCTTTGTAGCATCTAGTTCTGAGTTCTAAGTCTCAGAAAACTTTTCTAATAAAAAGTTGATGTCTATTTTGGGATTGGGTTATTTGGGTTTTTTTTATTATTAAGTTGTATGAGCTGTTTATATATTCTGTATATTAAGCCATTGTCAGTTGCATCATTTGCAGATGTTCCAGGAAGGCATCAGGAAAATGTAAAGAGAGAAAAAAGATTGATACAGAGGTTGAAATATGAAGAATGGATGTGAAAGAGTCAGAACTGTTTAGCAGGATGTACTCCAGTAATAAGAATTAATTCAGGATAGTTCATGATTTAGTCTCTTACTCTCTCTCCGAATTCATATTGCACTCCTCCCTTCACACATCACTCCTGCTATACCGGCTCTTTGTTGGCTCTTATACTTTCTCTTTCTTCAAATGTCTAAATGCTTTACTCCCTTTCTTCAGATTTCTGCTCAAATGCAACATTCTTGGAAAGGCACTCTATTAAAACAGTACTCCTCCCTTCTATAACCACCTTTTCTAGCTTTATTTCTCTCTATAGCAATGATTAGTCCTGATGTACTATATATTTCTGAGTTTATTTATTTATTGTTATAGGTCTTCTCATTCTTATCAGTTGGCTTTTTCAGCTAGTTCACTGGTATATCTCTACTGCCTAAATCAGCACTTCACATGTGTAAGTGCTTAGCAAGTATTTGTTGAAAAATAAATACATATAAAACCTATAACTGTAAAACCGGCAGAGGAAAATTCATCCATACAATGGGGAGTAAGAATAAATAAATAAAAATAAAACATAGTAAATTTTTAAATATGTATATGAAATAAAGGCTTGCAAAAATAAGCACTAATATAACAGTAATTATAATAAACATAAGTTAGAATTAATTAGAATAAAAAAAGACTCATATTGAATTAAAAATGATTAAGCAATATAGTTTTTTATAAGAAACCTCTTCAATACAAAAGAATTTCAAAATATTGAATGTAAGTTGGTGGATAATGATATACTAGGAAACTATGAGTACAGTTGACCTTGAACAAAGTGGGGGTTGATCTGTGTGTAACTTATACTCTGTCCTCAGTATCCGAGGTTCCTTTGCATCCATGGATTCAATCAACCATAGACTGTGTAGTACCATAGTATTTACTATTGAAAAATTATCTATATGTATAAACAGTCCTGTGCAGTTTAAACACATGTTGTTCAAGTGTCAATGGTAAATAATAAGCCAATGTAGCAATTTTAGCTTCTGAAAAATAGAATTAAAGTAAAAATCAACATGATGGAAAAATAGTTATTAGTTTTAGGGATACTATAAACTCCAACCAAATAAAACAACTGACAGAACTTATATATCATCCTTTTCCTTCTGTGTTATTTTACTAAATAAGTCATAATGTTAGTTGGAGACATCTTTAACTTGTTTCTGATATTTATGGGAATGCCTTAACATTTAGAAAGTGTGTAGATTTTATTTTGCATTTACCTCGGACCACTGGGAGAAAATATGTTTAATTATCTATACATGATCACCTTGAGTTTTCATTCCAACATTAAGCATGAAACTGGTTGGTTTAAGAAAGATATATTAATTTATTAGAAGAATGAATAATAATTTAATTAAGAAATGTTTAATAATCTATTGAAAGAACCACATGCTTTTTACCTTTTGACTTATTAGGATGATTCATTGTTATTCTAATATTTAAACATTTTTTAATTTTATATTTTCTGTACTTGTTCACAGTGGAATAGTTTTATAGTGATGGAGTTGAGATGTTAGTATTTTAGCATCTGTATTCACATGTGAGATTTGGCTATAATCTTTTGAAGGTGTGTTATGGACTGAACGTTTGTGTCCCCTCCAAATTCATATGTTGAGAGCCTAACCCCTAATTGTATGGTGGTGGTATTAGGAGGTGGGGTCTTTGGAAGGTAATCAAGTCATGAGAGTGGAGGCATGAATGGGATTAGTGCCCTTAAAAGAAAAGACATAAGATAATGATTTTTCTCTCTACCATGTGAAGATACAAAGAGACAGCCAACAAAGAGTGCTTTCACCAGACACCAGATCTGCTTGTGTCTTAGATTCTGGACTTTCCAGCCTCCAGAAATGTAAGAAATAAATGTTGTTTAAGCTGCCTGCTCTATGGCATTTTTTGTTATGTCAGCCTGAACTAATACAATGGGCCTTTTTTTGGTCAGATTTGGAATCCATGAATATGTACATGGCATCAAATGAATTGGATTGCTTTCCATTTTTCTCAAGTTTAAGCATTGAACAAAACCAAACTCTATATCACATAGGTCCCATGCCTTTTTGGAAATAGGTTTATCAGCAATCCTAATTTTATGTTTGGATCAGTTATATTCTCTAGGAAATTGTCTATTTTAGTCACAGTTAAAAAATAAAAGCTTCATATAATATGTTCCCCAGTTTAAAATTTCCCTATATTCATAATTATATTGCTTTAGAAGTCTTTTAAAAAGTAAATTGCCTATATTTGAGAATTTGGGAAAGTGTGTATTTTCATAGCTCTTTTTGTGTTAGGCAGAGTCTGGCACCCAATCACCTAAGCTTGTGACTATTTTCTCACTTGAAAACAGTCTTTGCAGAAGTGATTAAGTTAAGGATTTGGGGATGGGGAAATTATCTTGGATTATCTAAGTGGGCCTAATTTAATCACATGAGTTTTTCAAAGGGAAGAGTGGTAGAAGAGTAGGTCAGGAGATAAGAAGTGAAAAGGAATTGACCCACTGTTACTGATTCTGAAAATGAAGGAAGGTGGCCATAAGCCAAAGAATGTGGATGGTCTCTAGAAGCTGGGAACTGCCTTCAGCTGACACTTAGCCAGAACCCAAGGACCTCAGTCCTACAACTGCAAAGAAATGATTTCTCCTCTAGAGCCTCCAAAAAGAAATGCAACCCTCCTGAAACCGTGTGTTTAGTCCAATGAGACTCATGTTGGATTTTTGACCTCCGGAATTATAAAATAGTACACTTGTGTTTAACCCACTAGATTGTAGTAATTTGTTACAGCAGCAGTAGAAAACTATCACACTTTTAATATAATAGGATCAAAATAAAGCTTAATAATGATTCACATAGAAAGCTATGTTTTTTTTTTTAAGTAAAACTTTTAGCACAACAAAAACTTGATTTCTGTTTTGGCTTGTTTCTTCTAAAGCAGCATTACATGTAATGGGTGTTTAATAAATGTTCATCAAAGGAGAACTTTGAGTGAAAATCTGTAGTGCATCTAATAATATTTGACCATCATTGTTTCTTTAGAGCTGTTTCTCACATTGAATAGTCAATATAAAATATTCTGTTGAATGAAAACACTGTATTTTAATTCAGTTATGTCAAGAAAGCACTTAGAATCTATATACTTTATATATTTTAAATTTCCTGTTTTGTCAGATCTCATAATGTACTATCTTCACAACTTCCTGTTCTACAATCTGATGTTTATTCTTCTACTTTATCTGTCTTTTTAAAGACCCTAATCCTTCTTTATCACCAAGAAGCATAAATGGGGTGCTGTGGCAGGCTAGTGGTTCCAGTGCTTTATTTAACATCAGCATACTTACTTATTTTTGCTGGGTAGCTGAGATAGATGGGGAGAGCTAAAAATTTTGTCACGATTATTAAATGGTGTTTGAAAGCTATAGTTACCTGCAATAGTGAGTATATCATGCCAAATTCATTATTTCAAAATAAGAATTTAAAAGCATGGTTAGTGTGGTAATTGTTTTGGCACATCCTCTTACCCTAGCATTTTTTATTATAAGGAAAAAAATTGATTTTGCTTAAATAAGTGTTCTGCCATTTCAATATACAGCAGCCAGATGAAATGAAACAGAACTCACTGAAAAGATTTGGAGTCAGACATTGCATTAGAGTAAGAATTATTTTTTGCCTCCTCTAATGTTCAATAAAAACCTCATTTGAAGTAATTGTTCTGGAATGCTATTAAAAGTTCTGCTATAATCAGAAATTCTACCAAATTACTTTGGAAAGATTCTGAACTTTAGGGAACTGTTTGGTACAGGTGGGATGTGCCTTAGCTGTTCTTATCACATCTGATCTTTGCAGGCCTCACAATCTTTTAAGTTCTCCAGCATCTTTAGGAATCTGAATGACCTGAGTTTGGTATAGGCTTCTAAGTTACCTGAGTCTAGATTCAAGTTAACTGAGTTCCTCTGGATGCAGGTTTATGTAGATCAACACATTCTAATCTATACTACCTGCTTCATCCATCCAGCCATCCAATGGGAGAAGAATAAGACTTCCTGATGCACAAGAAAAGAATGTAAGGAAGACAAGTTACGTATTTGGGGGTGCTATGTTAGCCATTTTGTTATTAGATTTTGTAATCGCATGTGCTGATTTGCCTATAGCAACCTCAGTTAAAAAAAGATAGTCTCCTTCCTTGCCTATATGTCCTAGTGATTTGTCTGGAGATTAAGTGCACCATATCATGGAGATGTTAATGACGTACTATAACTTCTGTGGGAAGTCAGGCCCTTTAAAAAAGGAACACCAAGTGGGTCAGTATCAAATATGCTATTGAACAATAGATTAAAATCTCTTAGAATATAATTCTTAATGCTCCTTAGAATCTGCTGGTTTTGGGTCACTTTTTTTTTTTTTTCGTTTTGTATTTTTTAAACAGAGAAAATAAAGACTCACTCTTTTTCTCTCTGTTGCAGTCCTCTGCAGTTAGAGAGGTATGGCAGTTTATTATGTTTCTTTCCCTGCCCTGAAAAGACCAAAATGTGAGTAATTTAGGCTTTAGGGAATGCCTTTTTCTTTTCCTTGCTTTTTCCCCCTATTGGGATTCCTCTTTCTATGCTTTGTATGCTTCTCTTAACATCTGTGAAGAGCTGGAGAGCCAAGATAAGGGGACTGGTTTAAGGGGAAAAAAGGAATTCCCTTAGCCTAGGTTTTTAGGCAGGAGACAAAAAGTACTGTATCTTTGGGTTTACTGCAGCTAGGGGTTCCACATTATAGTAACAAATAGTGTGCATTTGCCTTTGAATAGCTCCCTGCTGAACTTGAACAATAGAATTTAGATGTAGACATTGTTCCTTCTCAGCAATGACTAAGAAGAAGAAAATAAAATTTTCATCATAAATATTATAGATGTAACAAACATTCTGACACTGAAATACAGCTGAATGTACAGAAGACCAAATGTCTGGAGAAAATATAACTCTATTTTTTTAAACTTTAATTTGTTTGGCACTATGAAGTTTTTAAGGAAAATCATACATTTCTTATGGATTGGTGATGTAATCTATACTATCTTAATGCTCTTTTTCCTAAATTTATTTTCTTCCCTGTTCTGCATATAACAAATGGTATATGTAACTCAGAATCAGCTTTGGAGAAAATCAGAAAGTTTGCGGCATTCATATTAGTTTTCCCCTCCGTCTAACTGTCTAGTATTCTCATGGCATTCTGTGTGCTCCACCATCTCCCACTGAAGTTCTTCTAGAATGGTCATGCATATGGAATTTAAGACTGGAAGGCAGAGGAATTTATTATGGTGGTAACTGTATATTCCATGAATGAACCAGGCAGGTAACGATTTTCTCTATGTATAAACACCATTAATCTTGTATATGAAAACAGAAATGTACTGAATGTTGATTGGGCTCTTTGTTTTGCCTAAAAGAGTGCAACATGTTTACTATGAAAATCAGGTATCTCTGAATTTTATTGTTCTAGGTGAGTTTGATTTTCTTATTTTATAAGTTAAAATTATTTTGTTCATCTGTGTACAAACTATTTACTGAATGTGTGTAATTTTCTCTATTTTTTTCAATTTCCAACATTTAATGGCTGCATAGTTTGTATATTTAAAAAAAAAAGAAACAAAGCTCAGAAGTAGAAAGGCAGAGGGAAATGCCAGTGTGATTTTTCTGTTTACCAAAACCAGTTTTCCTAAAATATCTTCCTCAAATATCTGACAAGTAGCACCAAAAATTTTTTTCCTGCTTAATTGCTTGTCAGTCTCCACATATTTATCTTGAACTGAAACTGATTTTTCTACAGAAATAATCCTGAGTTTATCAGTAACTGCTAATGGATTTTTTTTTAATGTGATGAGAAAGCATTTCATTCAAATTGAAGCCTTATGCTCCGCAATGGCTCATCACATGTGACAATCTTTGTGTATAACCCACTGTGATGGACTGTGCAATTCCTTGCTGTGTGTGTGTATGTGTGTGTGTGTTATTCAAAGATAATAAAGGGAGAAGGGGGTGGTTGGTGCTGGGGAAGAAGAATGGGAAGAAGAACGCTATATCAACTTGAGATTTAGAGAAAATAAAGAGTCTAAAACCCAAAGACCGGAACTTGGCAATTATGAGCTGGAAGGTATTCATGCAATTTATGAGTAACTATTTTTGGCTGAAACATAATTCAAAGGAATCACTCACTACTTGAAAGAAAGCCCAGGTATATTGGCACAGTCACTAAAAAACAACATTTCTATAGTGCTTCCAGCAGCTCTTTGTTACTGAAAGGAATATAAGTGGAAAATCTCCCTCACTTGGGGCTTCAAAGATAGCCACCTACTGGCATTACTTTCTTAGTGTTAAAAAGATGAAGCCATTGTCCTTTTTTTTCCTGTAAGATTTGTTATAGAACAGCTTAGTAACTTAGGATGTTTTCCTTGTAGGTTAACTATTTCTATCTTGTGCTTAAACTGAGTTTTCATAAAAAGGTTTTTCTGAAGGTCACAGTGAAGCTACTCTGACTCAACAGTTCTTTAAAATTCATTAAGAAGCTATTTGAATTGAAATATCATGTCCTTGATTCCTGCTAAGCATCTCTCTGACATGTGGAATAATCAAGACCTTCTGGTGAAATCAGTTTCCTCATTGGCCTTGAGCATGATTTATGATCATGTGAGGATGCTTTGCTCATGGAATTTCAGGGAGCTGTGGCATGTTTATGTTGAAGGGTGAGGTCACTCTAATGCCATAAGAATCCGACACCCAGCACAGTGAGTGTCTGGGACATAAAATTGGCATTTGATAATTTTTTATTAAAGTAACGAATGAATTTATGAAAGAATGAATGAGTTACTCAGTATGGATGTGTTGCAAGGCCATGTATCCTTAATCCTAGTCAGGTGGCTTCAGAATAGATGGGCTCTGTCATGAGAGTTACTATTGGATAAGAAAATTCAGAGCAGGTTCAGCAAATATGCTGCACAGCAACCGTCATTCCCTTAATCTGTCAGGGTACTCTTCTCAGCCAAAGCAGTCTTAGAATGCTGTTTCTCAGCAGGGTTCTCCAGGCAGTCATTACCAATCAATCAGAGTCGGCATGAGAAAGTCAACTGTCTGTCTCTGAAGGTCTAAACAAATTAGTATAATCCTAGAGAGAGAGAAACAGAGAGACAGAGACAGAGAGAGAAAGAGAGGGAGCCTTCTCAGTTTTCCATGTTTTTAGTAGTACATTTTGCACAACCTTTTCATTTACTCATTATTTACTCAAATTGTCAAAAAGCGGGCTGGAAAATTCTATTAAAGTTTATGTTTGTGGAGAAACAATTGTATTTCATGCTAGGTACCAAGTTTAATACTAGGTACTGTTCTTTGCCGTAGGTCCTTAACTGGATCAATCATGTAGGGACCACCTGATAATCTTGTAGCAAGGATCTGCATCCCTAATAAGGTCAATGCCAGGTGAAGCCAAACTTTCTGGTTGGCCCTCCAACCACATTTTGAGTAGTGAGAGAAGATAATTGATTCTCAACCTTGGCTGCACATTGAAATTACTGAAGAGCTTTAAAAAATATTGAGACCTGGGTCCTTCTTCAGAGATTCTGACTTAATATGATCAGGATGTAGCCTGGTTATTTGGATATTTACAGACTCCTCATATAGTTGTAATGTGTAGACAAAGTTGAGAATTGCCACTTTAGCTGACACAGCTCTGCTTTCTGTACTTCATTTGGGTTAAAAATAAAAAAGAATTGATTTCATGGATCTCACTCAAAATACCTTTCTCACCTTCCCAGCCCTCGCTCATTTTGATTTGACTCTTAACTTTATTCTTGTTTTTATGATCTTTATCTCAATTTTTGCTTATGGCCTTCCATTTGTCTTCTTTTATAGTCAAGCCTGGACTTTTATCAGGATACTTTGGTTTAGCTTGTTCTTTTCCTCCTAGAGCTCCTGGCTCTCTCATAGGAATCTCTTGCTTACATTTTGGTCCCAAGAAAAATGGTAGATACTGTGGCTGATTAGTTCTAAAGCTATAAGGAGGTCAGAGACCTTTCTGAACCTTGGGAGTTCAGAGCCTGTAATTTAAAAAATAATAGCCAGACAATTTTATTTTCCCTCAATAATCATAAAATGATAGAAGAAAAATCTAAAGATTATCTGGTTCAATACCCTTGTGTCTAATAAATCATCAGTTGACTCCTAATGAGTAATACCCTCATATAGTCCTTTCTCCTTGAAATGAGGTACAACCTGTGACTTGCCTCTAAACAGCAGAGAATGAGAAAGGTGACAGGTTGTCACTGTCATGATTACATTTAGTTATATGTCTCCACCTTAGTAGACCAGAGAGAGAGAGAGAGAGATTGTTCTACTTTCCTGGAAGAAGCCAATAGCCATGTGGTGAACTGCCTATGGAAAAGGTCACATGGTCAAGGCAGTCTCTGAATAGTCTCTGAACAGCCTACAGCCAACAGCCAATACAAAGATGGGTTCCTCAGTTACACAGCCATAAGGAAATAAATTTCATTAACCATCCCAGTGAGCTTGTAAGCAGATTCTTCCCTCGTCAAGCCTGCAGTTGAGAATGCAGCCCACCTGACACCTTCATTGCAGCCTGTTGAGATCCTGAGCAGAGGAGCTAGCTAAGCTGTGATGAGATTTTTGAGTTATGGAAACTATGAGATAACTGTGTGTGTAATAATTTATTGCACAACACAGAAAACTAATGCAATACTCATTTTACAGATAAGGGAACAGAGATCTAAAGCTTATATGACTTGTAAACAATACCCTGTGAATGAGCAGCAGAGCTGAACATAGATATTAGGACTTGTATCTCCTATTCTGGACTTACTCTTTTTTAATGACTACCTAATTTTTTAGAGCAATTTTAGGTTCACAGCAAAATTGAGAAGATACAGAGAGATTTCCCATATGCCATCTTCCCCCACACATCTATAGCCTCTACCATTATCAGCATTCCTCACCAGAGTGATACATTTGTTATAATTGATGCACTTACCTTGATACATTACTATCACTCAAAGGCCATAGTTTACAGTACAATTTACTCTTAGTGTTGTATATTCTATAAGTATGGAGAAACTTATATAATATTTCTCTTATTTTTAATACACTAAATATATGACTAAATCTGGAAGAACAGTTAAATAGAATCCAAGCAAAATACGTAAGATAAATAATGAGTTACCATACAGAAAAGCACTGTAGATTTTCTCCACTCATTGTGTCTTCTTTACGGTGCTTTTTTGAATGTTTCATAAAATGTTAAATAATTATATTTTTGAATTTGATTCTTTTTCAAGCATTAGTCATTATTTGATGAGAAGATATTACACTTTTGAAAAATATGCAAAATGCAGAGGCAGGGAAAATATATCATTACTATAGAGTTGTCAAGGAAAACAAAAGTGTATCTTTCTATAATCAAAAAATATATTGAACAGAAAATTAATTTTGTTTCAGAACCGAAAGAAGACAAACAAAACATTTAGAATACATGAAATTTAATTTCATGAAATGCATATTGAATGAACAGAACAAGCTCTACTGAAGATTCAGCAAACTTAAAATTAAAAACATTGTTTCAAGTTTTTAAATGTAATGTGTTTTTGCATGATTAACAGAAAAATACCTATTAAAGGTTATTTTCACAATAATTTGAATAAGCAACTACATTCTTTCCCGGTTGTCTTAAACTCTGATATTCTATTCAGTTCATGGAATAAATATTGAGTCCCAAGGGCCAGTTGTGTTAATCATTGGAATCGGAAAGATAAACTAGGTACAAATTCCCTCAAAGAGTTCACAGTCAAGGTTGTATCTTCCTGCACACTGACATCATTAACAGTGAGAAAAATGACAGTCATCATAGGCATTTGGTTCAAATGATTGTGAAGAGTGTATGTTGATTACCTGCTTGGTGTTTAGTATAATGTTAGATTCTCTGGAGTGTAAAAAGAAGCTGAAATACATTGTCCCTGCATCTTAAGCACCTTATTAAGGGCTTTGAAGTACCAGCAAAAATAGAGAAGTTGTGTTTTTTTTTTTACCCCAGTGGTTAAAGAATCACATCTGTTCCCCCTTTTAATTGTTAAATATCACAATATACTAGAAATGAATCATGCACAATGGAATTTACCAAGCAGATTATCACACCCACATTTATTTGAAGGACAGGGTGTCATACTGGGAAGATCACAGATTTTATTTCGATTTAGGTAGAGTATCATTTGCTCCCTAATTCTATAACTTCTATATAAATTTGGGAAAGTCATTCCGCTCCTCTGAGTATCAGATTCCTTATCTGTTAAATGTGTGTTTTTCAGAGTTGTAAAAATCAAGTGAGATCTTCTAAGCACCTGGCATGCTGGCACCTGTTACATACTGAAGATAATATTTCTGAATATGAGAAGAGTCTGCGAATACTTCTTCACACTTTTGTCTTTAATAATTGAAGCCTTAGCTGGTTACATGTCTAACCAACTAAAGACTATTTTGCAAGCCTCCCTTGCAATTAGTTGTAGTCATAAGATTAGGTTCTGGACAATTAAATTTAAGCAGAAGTTATCAATGCAACTTCTAGGTTATCTCTTAAAAGGAAAGGGGCTTTGTCTCCTTCCCCTTCTCATTCTTTCCCTCTCGCGGGCTGAAATGTGGGTTAGGTGAGAAGTCATGTTCAGTTTGGAGCAAGCCCCTAGCGGTGGCAGAGAAACAGAAATGGAAGGGAGTCTGGATCTCTGGTGACATCAATCTGTCATACCAGCAGTGGACTACTTTCTCAGGCTGTTTTGGGGAGAAAGAAAGAAATCACTCCTGGTGAGGGAAAAATAACTATGTTGTTGAGTGTCTCAGTACAGAAGTCTAACCTTTCATCTTCATCAGTAAATCAGTGTAGCTGGCAATCTAACTAATACACTGTTCTGTACATAGTGTGTAAGTGCCTGTGTTCTCACCAAGCTTTATAAAACAATAAAGTTGTAGTACATTTACTAACTTTTAGTTCCCATTTATGAGATTTCAAAATCTAATACATTTTCAGGATCTATTTTTTTTTCTGCGAGGTATTTCTTAAAGTCCCCACAAATTTTCTCACAGAACTAGTAATAAATTCATCGAGATTGGTTGTATACAACTCTGCTTGACATCTGTTCTGGGATATTTCTCACTTCTATTTCTGTTCTGTGATAGACCCTGAAGAACTGAAGGTTCCTTTCCTCATTGTACTGATTCCTAACTATTTTGAGACAAAAGATGAATTGGATTCCTCATCTTGTATATTACACTTTGTTAAGGGATCAGAGCTCTATTATTTCATCCCAGACTTTAACTTAACTATCAAGGTGGTGATTTGGGATCATTTGAGTTAACAACCACTAGTGATTTTTGGCTTCTCATATCTGACTTATTTCACAAGGATGAGTTCTCTCTGTGTGACCTCATAATATCCCTGGAAATCATACTTCTAGAGCTTCCCTGTTTGCTAATCCCAGTTCACTCTGTGCTGACACAAGCCCCACTTGGTGATATACTTTGAATGTTTTTCCAGAAATCAAAAACCCAACAGATAAATTGAAGAGATATACTAAAACCATTCAAATAAGACAAAAGAAGTCAGGATTAAAGTAGATATCTGGACATTTGGGATGGAAAGTGAGTATAGAATTTGTATGTTTATGAAGAAGCAGAATTTGGTTTCAACCGGCTAGTATCCTACCCTCTGTAAAGTAAACTACCTTATGGAATAAATACTCAGATCTCAATGGTAACACTATTTTTAATCTCCTATGTTTAAAACTTTTTAGTTGATATTTAAATAAGAGAAACACCCCATTTTATTAATACAGACTCTATACCTCAAACAAAGCATGAAATTTCAAGAAAATCTGAAGGAAAGAAACAAACCTGGAATGACTACCAGTTATGTCTTCTACAAATCTTTGATTTTCTAGATGAGGATTGGTTCAAATACATATTAATATAAAATGGGAACATTTTAATGTAGAATTATTCGAGTTTTGTTACTGAAGAGTTTAAAAGAGAGGAGAGGGGTGTGTATAATTTAAAATAGAATTTGTTTTAATAAGACTTTCTAGAAAGGCTTTACTAAATTTTAGTTCATTTTCTTATTTCTCAGTATACAGGGAGGCAACTAATTAAAAGAGAATAACTTCAAACTATTTTGAATATGAAGTGAATAGACAAATGAACTCTCTCTCTCTCTCTCTCTATATATATATATATACATATACACACACAGAATCAAACATTAAGACTAAATAACTTTAGTCCAGTTGGCAGTAGCTTCATTTTCAAGTCAATAGCAGCTGGTTGTCAACCTAAGAAAAAATCATCTAGAATTATTATTATAGAATCTGTATACTTTAACCATTTTTATGTAGAAAGAGGGCACATAATATTAGGAATAAAAATGGTCTAATATATTTTAGTAAGGTTTTTCTGTAATGTGAATTTGGAAATGTACTTTGGAAATATATTTTGGTTTGGCCAAGAACCGTCTAATGTCTGTTTTACTCTAGAAAGAAAGGAATAGTCATGAGCCTCGAACTGCAGATTTGGATCCTACTTAACTGAAGTACAAGCCTGGAATCACTCAAGGAGTAAATACTTCGACAAAGTAAGAAAAAACTAAAAATTACCTGGTGAATTTGAAAATTTATATGTAACACTGTTAAATGAAAAAGTAGCTATCCCATTGACTCCAGCCACAAAGCACATATTTATAACCAAACGTTTAACAGCTATACTAACAATGCCAAAATAAAAGACAGGAGAGAGGGAGAGGAAGGAAATAATCTTTCATATGAATTAGAAATACAAAATGTTCCGAGCAAAAGTGAATTACATTATGAAAGTATTTTTTCAGTGTCAAAATGTTTTCTAATGGAGGAAAAAAAAGAGATGGAAAATATTTTTTACTTACAAACATAATTAGACTCATAAATATTCTGCTCATTAGCATTGTCTTTCCCCACAATGCTCTATTTATTAGTAATTATTCTCAACTGTTCATTGTGTCCGAATGACTACATGATAATAACATAAGCAGGAGCATGTAACAAATATAGTCATAGATTTTGCCCTAATAGATTTGTATAGAAAACAAATTAAAAGTCCCTCAGAAGCTGGGTTTTAATGATTTCATGAAATTCTGATTTACTCACCATCCTAACGACGGTCTAGATCAGATCTTTTCCTGCTTCGAAACAGGCATAGCAACATACGTAAGGTGATACCATGGAATTACAGGATATGAAACTCTTTCTAGCATTATTGCAAAAGATCAGAATGTGGCCAATAGTGTTAAGTGTGTTTTGTTGAATAAACATTTTTAGAAAATCCAGTAAGTACATTCCATGTGTCAACTACGTAGAATTATTCACATTTTCCTGAGTAAGCTGTGTTCTCTTACACTCATTGAATGAGATCTTCCCTTTAATATAAATGTCCTTTTTCTTTTTCTTTTTCTTTTCTTTTTTTTTTTACTGAGGAACTTCTAACAATCTTTGTGTTAAGTATTCCCTTTATGCAGCAAACTATGTTCTCATGGTAATTTTATGCCTCTTTTGTAGTGCTGGTTATACTGTATTCCTCTTTTTTTATACATTTATTTTATTATAATATAAACATCTCAAGATCATGTAGTCTGCCTTATTTACTTTTATATCCTCTATTCCTAGGATTTTGCCATTATAGTAATAATCAAAATATTAAACCAGTCTTGAATGTGATAACAGTAATTCACACAACGCTTTCCAAAAGTGCTTTCTCATATATTATCTCATTTAATCTTCTAGCAGCCCAGTGAGATAGCTCTGTGTTAACCAGATATGTGATTAATTGTAACAATGCAGTGTTTAATCAATTTAGATAGCATAATAATAATTTCCAAACCTGGCAACTGACCAAACTCACTAGGAGAGATTTCTGACAAATTAAAAGCTAAAGTAAACTAAAATAAATATCTCCATGGTATAAAATACAAGAGATACAGAACGGTGTATTGCATATAAGCCATCCCAAATAAGATCAGCCTACACACTCGATTTTGTACTTTCCTTATTTCCACCAAATAATAGTTCATGGGTGGCTTTCAGGATTATCACATATAAATCCACCTCAGTCTTTTCACTGGTTCTGGCATATGCCAATGTATGAATGCACAGGTCTCTATTTGGTTTTCTTGTTTCTCTCAGGAGGAGTGTTATGGTGTTTGTTTTGCTTTTACACAGAAACCTCAATGGTCATTCTGATATGTATCTTTATATACTTTTCGGTATGTATTTACAGGTTATATTACCATTGGTGAAATGGTTATATTACCATTGCTTCCAAAGATATATGCATTTCAAATTCTGCTAGATGTTGCAACTGGTTTCCAAATTTTTTCATTTATTTGAATTCCCACCAAGGTGAACTGAGAGTTACTAATGCACTACCCGAAGGCTTACTTGGCCCATCCTGATTGTGAAAATTTGAATCTCCTTTCTGTTATACTTGAGTTTCTCTAATTACGAGTAAGGTTGAGCATCTCTTCATATATTTATTGGCCATTTGTGTATGTGCCCACGTGTGTGCCATCTGTTCATATCCTTGATCCGTTTTTTTCATATTGTTAGTCTTTTCTATATTTTTTGTGACAGCTCTAATATGATAAGGAAATCAGTCCTTTTATATGATTTGCAAATACTGTCAGCAGTTATGTTGGGAGAATAGTTTACACACACAGAGCATAGGTGTTTTCCCTCTTCCTTCCAGCCTTGACTTATTGAATCTTTGGGAGTGAGAACTAGGAATCTAAAATTTTGGAAAACTTTCCCCAGGTGATTGTACTGTCGCTGACTTGTGGACAGTATTTGAGAACTGCTGGCTTATGCAGCAGGCATGGTATAGTTTAGTTCAAAAACCCATGTTCCTCTCTGAGAAGCTTTTTTTTATAACAACACGCAAGAATCACAGGAACCATGACTCTACTCAAGTGGGAATCCTTTCCTCAAGGGTACTGATCTGGAAGTCATTTTTCCTGACAAAAGGATCACGGCTTGGCATCATAGCACGGTAGAACTATAGAAACTTACCAAGAAATGGAGCTATGAATCTATTTCTTAGGAACCTCAGAAAAGTTAGTTTGCAGAGCACTTGGAAGAAGCAAGTATTCTTTGTAATGATATCGGCCAAATGGAGATGCAAAGGCCAACAATTATAAGTAAGTAAAAATAGGACTTGATTAACAATAGCTGATGATAAAGGGGGCATAATTTATCAGGTGAGAGATACTGCTCAGAGCTACACCAATTCTTTAATGATGAAGGATTAATTATTAATATTACATATATTGCATAGTGTTATACTAGTCACATATTATAAAAATAATAGTAACAAAAACTAAGATTTAAGCATTTTGCTAAGTACTTCACGTGAACTGACTTAATATCTTTAAAGTAGATGCTATCATTACCTTTTTTGACAGAAAAAAAATTGAGTTTAAAGTGTTTAAATGGTTTATCTGAGGTAGGTGGCAGAGGCAGGCTTTGGGACAATACATCTCAAGAGCTCATACTCATAATTGCCATGGCACACTCTTTTCAACTTTATAGTATTATTTGTAAAGTAAGGTGGATGGCATGAAGTTGTCATTCCACAGACTGTCTAGAATCTAAGAAATATCATTTTTTTCTCTTCTCCTCATATTTTCCATTTTATCCCTTAAAAGTAAAATTTCCTTCAGTCCTTTTGGGCTTTTGAGAAAAAACAGGGGAGCAGTGTCTGTCTTTTTCTCAGTTTTCTTACTTACTCCTCTCCCTGGAAGTAGAGTAATTTATCCAAATTCCTTATGTGTGTTAAAGATTATGGCTCATATATAGTATCCTCCTAAATCTTACCTGTTGTGCTCTCTTGGTATTGTTTACTTGCTCCCAGGATAAGTAAGGGCTTACCATGTTTCCATTCTCCATAAAGTAAGTGAGAAACTGGGCTTTGATCTAGCAGACCCAAGCAGATTTCAGCTCTCCATACTCCATATTCTCCCTGCTCCATATTCTCCCCCCGGGCCTAAAGCTGATATTGTAAACTTACCCCACTGAAATACTTCTGTGGCTTTTCAATTGACTAGAATTTGTGGGAGATCATTTGTGGGAGGAATAATTAGTGCTTCCCATTACAGCACATGGTTTACAAGGTGGGGTATCTTTTAGAATGAAAAAATATGGATTAACATTTGGAGAACAGATTGTTCCACAGAAAGATGGACAGACTTCATTTAGCTGCACTGACTGATTCTCACTGGTTGGGAAACTCGTTTTAACTCGTGCGTGCTGGTTTTACGTGTTGGGCTACTGGGCTTCAGGTGTACAGCTTTTAGTATGACCCCAGACACCAGTTCAAGATTGTGTTTGCAAGAGGTCTCTTCCCAAGGGTCAAGAACTCTTTGTCCAGGATCTTGAAGTAGGAGAGATCTGGTTTGAAGCAGAGAGAGACAGAGGGATAGCGATTTCTTTCTTCAGTTAGGAATTTCTCTTAGGGAGTTTAGGATAGAGCAACAGCTTTATTTCTCCAAGGATTTCCTAGGGCCAGCTCTGGCCGTAAAAATGAGAGAGAAATGATGGGCAGATTTTGCTTTGGTATCTAGTCTTCTTATTTGTTCTTCTGTTATTCCTCTCCTGCATCCTGTTTGTAAGCCAGGGTGAAGTTAGCTATTATATAGTAGTTAGAATTTGGGATGACAGAAGAGTAGTAAAGGTCATGCAAGCTTGAGAGAACTAGCTGGTGCAGAAGAAAAGAGTTTTGAGGAGAAAACATGTAGCAAAGGTCTTAATGGTCTCTGAAGGCATAGGCTCACTGAGTGCAACATCAGATAGGACCAAAGAAACTTTTGGGCACCTATGTCGGAGTGCCTGTTTAGATACTTACTCCTTGATGGGCTCATAAGGGAAACTCCATGATAATAGCCAATATGCATGGTACTAAAAATCTAAAAATAATTTATGATCTTAATGATCTTAATGAGGATGAAGGTAGAAGATACGCAACGATAAAATTGAAGGCATTCAGCTTTTCAAAAAGTTTTTCTGTTATAATCATGGAGTGCCTGCCTTCTAAATGGAGTTCAGGGTCAGTTCAACTTGGAGGGCTGGAAATGCAAAACTTAAAGGTGAATATTGAAATGATGTTTATTTTGCTATGTGGGGAGACAGCAAAGCAAGAAAGGAGCCTCAAGTAAGTCCTGGAGACTGGGAGTATCACCACTGCGAATGTCTGTATTTTCCAGTGATGATAAGAGGGTCAAATGACACTGTCTAAAATACAGGCTGTTGTATAGATGGCTTTCTGCCCTGAATATGGGAGGTACAATGTCACAAAATTTTTCCTAAATGTGGTTAAATTTCCAGATTGTGAATTACAAACATGTGGCTGAAATAAAGGTTTTCTCTTTCTTTAATACTGTCTTGCTTTCTTTCTCTATCTACCTTCTGATTTTACCTTACATCAGAAATATGTACCTGGATTATATTCTGGTTTCTGAAAGCTTGATTTTGCTATGGGCTGGCTCCCATAGCCTAGATGATTTCTTGTGCATTCTAAACTTTGTATGAAGATTGCTGGAGTTGTCATGTATCCTCTTTACCACTCTGGAGTCTTCAGGAAAAGTGGGACATAAGAAAGAGCCAGAGTTTTGTTTTGTTAGCTCAGCTTTGAAGCTCTAAAAAATCTACTCCCATTCCTGTGGATGAGAGTGGAGAGACAGCCCATACTGCAAAGCTGATGCTCTTACAGTGTTCAGACTAAAATCTTTGGCTAATGTGTTTTTGTCCTTATTTGGCTCTTTTTGTATATTTTTCAAATGGGTGGAACTCAGGACTCAGAGGTTTGGTGAGTCATTCTCAACGAATACTTTTACTGTCATTTAAAAGTCACCATCAAAGAACCCATCAAAAGGCAGATGCAAAATGTCACATTTTATATGATTCCATTTATATGAATTATCCATAAAGAGCAAATCTATAGAGACAGAAGGCAGATTATTGGTTGTTTGAGGCTGAGTGTGAGAATGTACATGACTACAAATGGGCACAAGGTCTATTTTTGGATTCATGTAAATGTTCTAAAATTTGATGATGGTAATGATTGTACAACTCTGTAAATTTACCACAAATCATTGAATATACACTTAAAGTGAGTGAATTATATAGTGTGTAAATAAAGCTGCTTTAAAAATAATAAAATAAACAAAAACTCAGAACTTATCAATGACTATTATAGATGAATATCTGAGCCACGTGGGTACCAAATGAAAACTGATGGTCAAATACTGATTTCCAGGATAGTTAGACCAGAGAAGCTGCATTCTGTAGGCCAGGATTTTTCTTGAGTGAGTGTTGTACATATTACTCTAACATTGATTGTAAAAGAGTCTAAAACCGGGAAGTATAGGTTTTACCTTTATTTTGCATCCCACAGGAAAGACAAAACAAAGAACAGTTACGACCTTTTCCTTCTTTGTGAATAACTACGTAAATACCTCTTAGTAAATAGTAAAGGACATTTTCAGTTGGATTTTATAGCTAAGAATTTCGAACATATGTGCTAAGACTTACTTTCATAACGGTAGTATAGATTATTTGTTTACTCAAAAATACAACCATTTTTCTAAGGCTAATTGTTGCCTACATGAATTACTGTTTCAAGTAAAATCCTCTAAGCCTTTCAGGAAAATCAGGCTGGACAGCACCCTACTCCATATATTGTTCCATAGGCAGTATGAAGACCATTTTTAAACAAAGCTGTATGAACATTGGTAACCATGATATGCCCAAATGTGTAGAACAATTTGATCTGGAGTTTTAAAGCACACTTGAATTAAAAAGAAAACAAAATAACTGATTTTATGAGTCGTTGAAAATTCTGAGTTAATGAAGTTTGCTTCTATGCTTTTTAATGATTTTGTCTGCAATGGATTAAAAGGATGTAGGCTTTTTTCCCCTGCATTCTGCAGATGGAAAAGCAACAATAGAATCCATCTGTGGGAGTTAAAAAACATGAGTCGAATCCTGGTTTATTAAGAAAGATTTTACTCTTTAGAGTTACATTAAAAATAAAATGAAACATAAAAACCTGGATGGACACTTTCGTTAGGGATTCAGATTCTTGTCACTGTGTTTAAATGTAGATTGCATGCATCAGGCGGACATCCCAAAGGGACAGTTATGCATTCAAGGAAATTTTTTAGTTCATACACCAGATTATTTATAAGGGGTAGATATATAGTGGTAATCTGTAATGGTAAACTTGACAGGGACATTCAGAGAACTGTTAGGAAGGGAAAAAATGGAATGGACCCTAGGAAAGCTGAAGACTGTTCATTATACTACAGGGTGTAGTGTCAATTAACAGATGGACAGGATATCATAGAAAAGACTTAAGTTTGGACAGATGATCTCAAAGGCTGCTTCCAATTCTAGAATTATATAGTACTTTAAGAATATGAAATTTTCTTCCTTTAGGAATTCATCATTAATTATTATTGCTGTTTTTCAGCAGTATAAATGATGTTGTCACTGTTTTGAGCTTCATAAATGAAAACCTGGAGTGCCTATCTTTAAGTTCCCCACAAATTTATATGTATATATGTGTTTGCATGTACATTCATGCATTATAAGTGGCCTGATCTCTGCATATTGGTTTTTAGCATATAGAATAAGAAATTCAGTGATAGGAAAGGACAGTTTTAAAGACAGAAGTTTCTAAATTATTGCTTTATCACTATCTTTAACTTCTGAATAACTTGAAGCCTCGCTTAAAATATGAGTACCGTTACAGATGGCCAACAGGCACATGAAAAGATGCTCAGCATTTCGGATTATTAGAGAAATGCAAATCAAAACTATGATGAGGTATCACTTCACACCATTCAGAATGGCCATCATCAAAAAGTCTACAAATAATGAACTCTGGAGAGGTTGTGGAGAAAAGGGAACCCTCCTACATTGTTGGTGGGAATGTATGGTGAAAGCGGACATCATTGTCTTGGCTCAGATTTTAGTGGGCAGTCTTTCAACCTTTCACAGTTGAGTATTAACGTTGATGTTGGGTTTGTCATAAATAGCTTTTATTATGTTGAGATATGTTCCCTCTGTAACCACTTAGGTAAGAGCTTTTATCATGAATGGATATTAAATTTTATCATATGCCTTTTCTGCATCTATTGAGATGATTATGTGGTTTTTGTCTTTTCTTCTGTTGATGTGGTGCATGACATTGATTGATTTGCATATATTGAACTATCCTTATGACCCTGGGATGAATTCAACTTGACCATGGTGTATGGTCTTTTTATGTGTTGTTAGATTCGGTTTGCTAATATTTTGTTGAGAATTTTTGCATCTATATTCATCAAAGATATTGACCTGGAATTTTCTGGTTTAGTATTGTGTGTCGGCTTTGGTATCAGGGTGATGGTGGCTTCATAGGATGACTTTGGGATTGTTCTGGCCTCTTCTTTTGGAAGAGTTTGAGAAGAACTGGTATAATTTCTTTGTATGTTTAATAGAATTCCTCTGTGAAGGCATCTGATCCTAGACTTTTATTTGCAGGGAGTTTTGTTGTTGTTTTTAAATTACAGATTCTATTTCACTTTTAGTAATCAGTTGTGTTCAAATTACCTATTTCTTCTTGACTTAGTTTTGGCAGGCTATATGTTTCTAGAAACTTGTCCATTTTTTTCTAGGTTGTCCAATTTGTTGGCATATAATTGTTCATAATATCCTCTCCTTTTGTATTTTTGCAGCATCAGTTGTTATTTCTCCTCTTTCATATTTTGTTTATTTGAGTCCTCTCTCTTTTCTTCTTGGTGAGCCTGGCCAGAGGTTTATTGGTTTTGTTTACCCTTTCAAAGAACCAGCTCTTGATTCTACTGATTTTTTTTCTATTTTGTAAACCTCTATTTTATTTATTTCCTCTCTGATTTTTATTATTCCCTTCCCTCTGCTGACTTTAGGTATTGTTTATTCTTCTTTTTCTAATTCTTTTAAGTGTTATGTAAGATTGTTTATTTGAGGTTTTTCTTGTATTTTGAGGAAGGCCTGAATTGCTATGAACTTCCCTCTTAGGACTGCTTTTGCTACATCCCATAGATTTTGTATGATTGTTTTCATTGTCATTTGTCTCAAAGAATTTTTTAATTTCCTCTTTGATTTAATCATTTAGCCATTGGTTTTTTAGTCTCTATGCAATCATTTTATTCTCATTTTTTCTTTCTGTAGTTGATTTCTACTTTCATATCATTGTAGTCAGAAAAGATGCCTGAAATAATTTCTATCCTCTTTAATTTCTTGTGGCTCGTTAGTGTCCTAGCATTTGGTCAAGCCTAGAGAATGTTCCATGTGCACTTGAAAAGAATGTGTCTTCTGTTGGTTTTGTTTGTCTGTTTGTTTGTTTGTTTTGTTTTGGATGCAATGTCTTGAAAATATCACTTAAGCCTAACTGTTCTGTTGTATCATTTAATATCTCCGTTGCCTTCTTGATTTTCTGTCTGGAAGATCTGTTCATTCATGTGAGTGGAGTTTTAAAGTCTCCTACTATTATTGCACTCCTGTCACTTTCTCCCTTTATGTCTGTTGGTGTTTGTTTTATGGATTTAGGTGCTCCTATATTGGGTGCATATTGCATAATGAGTGCAATATCCTCCTCTTGTATTGATCCTTTTATTATTATATGATACTCTTCTTTATTTTTCTTTATGGGCTTTGTTTTAAAGTCTATTTTGTCTCATATTGAATATTGCTGCCCCTGCTTTCTTGTCATTTCCATTTGTATGAAATAAGTTTTTCTAACTCCTCATTTTCAGTCTATGTGTGTTCTTTGTCATAAAGTGGGTCTTTTGTAGGCAGCATATTGTAGGCTCTTGTTTTGTAATCCAATCTGCCACTCTGTATCTTTTGATTGGAACATTTAGTCCATTAGTGTTTAAGATAATTATTGATAAATGTTTATTGTCATTTTAAACCTTGTTTTCAAGTTGATTTGGTATTTTTCTTTATTCCTTTTTCTTTTTGTTTTTCCTTTGTTAGATATGTTACTTATTATCTTATCTACTTGCTTTCAATTTGGTAATCATACAGAAATCTACATTTTTAAAAAATTTTCCTCCCCCACATTTTATTATTTTGATGTCTTCTTTTACATCTTCACTTTTATCCTTTTGCTGTGCTTTGTAGTTATCATTGCTTTCATAAAATTTGTTTTGTTTTGTTTTTAATTTGTGCACAGGCTTGTTCAAGTGATTTATTTTCCAATTATGATTTTCTGTTTCCTATAGATTTTTGCCTCTTTTCTATTTAGAAAACACCTTTCTATATTTCTTTTCAGATAGGTTTAGGTTTAGGTTTAGTATTGCTGTATTCTTTAGTTTTTGCTTGTCTGAGAAATTCTTATTTCTTCATTTATTCTAAATGTTAATCTTGCTGGGTAGAGTTGCAGGTTTTTCCCTTTCAAGATTTTGAGTATATCTTGCCACTCCCTTCTGTCTTGCAATGTCTTTGTAGAGAAATCAGCTGTAAATCTTATGTAGGTCCCCTTATAACTAACTCTTTTTCTTTTACTGTCTTTAGAATCCTCTCTTTATATTTAACTTT
Source organism: Camelus dromedarius (assembly GCF_036321535.1). Taxonomy (NCBI): domain Eukaryota; kingdom Metazoa; phylum Chordata; class Mammalia; order Artiodactyla; family Camelidae; genus Camelus; species Camelus dromedarius. Next base: position 27,585,817 of record NC_087446.1, read on the forward strand.
TGGCATTTTAGCTATATAATGTGTCTTGGTATAGGTCTGTTTGGGTTCATCTTGTTTAGGACCCTCTGTGCTTCCTATACCTAGAAGTCTGTTTCTTTCTACAGTTTTGGGAAGTTTTTAGCCATAATTTCTTCAAATAGATTTTTGATCCCCTTTTCTCATTCTTCTCCTTTGGAATCCCTATTGTGAGTAGATTGGGATGCTTTATATTATCCCATAGGTCTCATATATTGCTTTCGCTTTTTTTTTTTTTCTTTCTGTCAGCTGCTCTGATTGGGTAATTTTCATTGTTCTGTATTTCATATCACTTATTCATTCTTCTGCATTATCCAGTTTGCTACTTATTGCTTTTAGCTCAGCTTCTGTCTTGGTAAATAAGTTTTCTAATTTTAATCGTCTCTTCTTTATAGTTTCTAGTTCCTTTTCACAGTAATCTGCATTGCTATCAATAGCTTCTCTTAATTCCTTCAGTGTTTTTGTTATCTCCTTTCTGAACTTGAGGCCTAGGAGCCTGTAGAGGTCTATTCCACTGTTCTTTCAGATTATTTCTCTTGTTGTTTTATTTGGGAGTGGTTCCTCTGCTTCTCCATTTTGCTTATATTTCTCTGACTCTATATAGGAGAAATGGTTATCTACTATGGTCTTGAAGGGCTGTTTTTATGTGGGATTATCCCTGTGTAGTGTCAACTTTGACCATACTTGGAGTTTATTTTTAAAAAAAAAAAAACAGCAGCATCAGAGATCTTTGTGTATGATAATGAACATATCGGGTGATTATTTATGGGAAGGCTGTTGGACTCATCCTAGAAGGATACCAGACAATGGAGGGATTGCCAGAATTAAACCTCAAGATAGAAAACAGTATGCAAATAGAGTCACACTGAGGCAGGAAGGTGAACAGCTAGGTTTTTTGAATGAGATGGATCACAGTTACTGAATATTTATCAGTTTAGCAAATATAGACTTCATGTTTATTCTGGAACATGAGACTGAATTTGAAAGTTATTAAATAAGTAATTAAACTGACTATTCCTCATCACTACCTTTACCATGCAGAATCCCCCAACCCCCACGCAGTCCTCATATAAATAAGAAACAATGGGTTACTTGTGTTCTGAACTTATTTTTATTCTCTCTTTTCTCTCTTTCCTTTAATGATGGCTCCTGTGACAGCCTTTCTTGCCTTGTGTCCATTTTCTCATCTAGACTGTCTTTGATTTTTGTTAAAATTCTTCAGATGGAGAGCCTTGGCTTCTAGACTTAGTTCTTGAACATGTTTCTTGCTTTGCTCTGATGTTATTTTTGTCTTTGGGGTTTTGTCAGGAATGATGCACTGCTATATCCTCAGTCCATCCTGAATTATAGCTAGGTTAGGCAATTTCTCACTATATTGTCCTTCATATTAGGAAACAATGTCAGTCATATATTTAAGTCTGGAGGTGAGCCTACAGAGAAAGATCTAATGACCATTTCCTCCACCCCTCGCCCTATCTCCACACTCTGAGTGTGAAGGAAAGTAGACCAAACTGCAGAAGTAATAATAATAACTAATATTTACTGAGTCTTCTCTTCATGCCAGATACCATCTTATTTAATCTTCAAAATTATGAGGTCTGTGGTTCCATATTTTTGAAATTTTAGTTCTGCCAGATCTTTGGAGATGTATCCTCTGGAATTCAGGAGTTTATAGAATATGAAGTGGAGAAAAAAGAAAGTTGCCTGGGAGATGAGATAGTAGTCTTAGCATATATATCTACCCAAAATATGCTGAAAATTTTATAAAAAGCAAGTCCTTATTTCACTGTAAATTTGCATTTTTAGTTCCTGATCAACAATATGCCCTCAGAATTATTCATCCTTCTTATGTAGTTGATATATGGATGAAATAATTTTAAAATGTATAATAATTCATGTCACTCTTAGGAAGTTTTGAATAGTAATCAGTGGATCATCTTTCATTTGCTTAGAGAAAAATCTTCATGTTTATTATGATCAATAACATTTTTGCAGACTGTATACCAGAGTGGATCCAGAATTTCTAAATCTGGAATCAGAAACTGAAAAGACCTGAATTATTTTGAAAAGGAACAGAAAGATCCTGAGGTTTGGGACATGAACTATTGATAGGGAAGTTCTTGTGGGTGACCGTGTAGCTAAGAGGAGATTTGGAATGACTGTGTTTTAGGGAATTTTTTTCCAAGTAAAATGCCTGCTATATATACTCCTTCTCTCTCATCTCTTTAATATCTTGAATAAATACACTTTGCTTACAGTTGCTTTAGTATGAGTGGATTCTCCACAATAAACAAAATCCCCATATGGTTTTATTTCAAGTATTGGTGTAGGATGAACAGATTCTACTAGTGATTAATTCGGGATGTGAGTTTTGATCCTCAACTGTTAGATTTCAGTAAGAGAGTGATAGTTGATGTCAGTGATAGACTTCCTTAATGAAGGGTGGTGGGTAGAGGGTAACAAAGAGGAGCGATGAAGAAATGTTTCCTAAATGGAGACCTGCACGCACTTTGCAATAAAGAATAAAGAATTCTTTCTAATTATACTGTAACTATTTTGGTTTTGATATACAAATTAAACAGTGCCCAAGAGTTTTTATTTACTCTGTTTTTAGCTCCACATATGCCAAGTTGATTTATATAATAAACAAAATGTATTGCCTCTGTGATAATTGAGATGTAATGAGAAATCTTTGTCCCTGGATCCTGGCACAGAACTTCTAAGACCCTTGGAATCTTTAGACTGATGAGTGTCTTCTTGAATTTTGATGAAATGACTGGTGCCTGGGGTCCCTAGACAGCTTCAGAATTGGGTCTGGTCACCAGAAAGACAAAGGCATGATTGGAAGGTTGTAACTTTCAACTGTACCCTCCAACCTCTGGGGAGGGGAAAGGGGTCAGAGACTGAAGTTGTCACTAATTGCCAATGATTTGTGTCCACATAATAAAACCTTCATAGAAACTCTAAGCAATGGGGTTTTGAGAGCTTCCATGTTGGTGAATGCATTCATGTGCTGGGAAGGTGGTGCACTCCAACTCCATGGAAACAGAAGCTCCTGCACTCATGACCATTCCAAACCTTGCCTAGTGTACTTTTTCATCATGCTGTTCATTTATGTCCTTTGTAATATCCTTTATAATAAACTGATAAATATCAATAAATGTTTAAATGTTTCCTTGATCTCTGTGAGCCATTGCAACAAATTAAAACTGAAGAGAGGGTGGTGGGGACTCCTAATTTATAGCTAATTGGTCAGAAGTTCAGGTGACAATCTGGGACTTCTGACTGACATCTGAAGTGGGTGGCAGTTTTGTGAAAATGAGCCCTTAACCTGTCAGGTCTGTGCCAACATAGGTAATTAGTGTCAGAATTGGAGGATATTCAGTTGATGTCCAGGAAGGTGGAGAATTTGTTGATGTGGGAAAAATCTTGACAAATATGGTGATAGAAGTATTGTGAGTATATTAATGAGTTTTTATTTACTCTCCAATATAATAGGCATTCAGTGATTCCCAGAAGGGATAGATACCTACATTTTTGATGTTTGGCCAAGCAAGAAAACAATTTAAAGCAGAAATCAGGAGAATATTAAGTATTCTACCAGTTCACTTTGAAAATCCTTTGATGAGGCACAACAAAGAGATATGTGTGCATATGTGTGTGTATGTATAAAACAGGGAGAGAATATGTGTGGATAAATGTGTATAGGAATGTGTGTCTGGAATTAAACCTCTTAATATATGAAATGTATGTAACACATATGAGATATATAATAAAGTATATAACAGTACAATGTAATATACTGTATGCCAAGTTATTGCTATATTTGTAGAGTAATATACTATGTATGAAGATTTGTCAGACAATACAGTGTAGTTTAAAAATGGAGCTATGGAACAAGAATCCACATTTGTAATACATTTGAGCTTTTCTGTTTACAAAATAGATGCTATTTTACAACAAAAACAAAATCAGCTCTGTGTGTGTGTGCTGTCTAGACAATACAAGCACAGTAGAATCACACATTTTACTTGGTCAAGATGTAGAATTGCTTAAGGATTAACAGAATAATATGTTGGCCTCATTATTTTTAAAGATGAAAGTGTAATCACTGGGAGCAAGGTCCTGGAGATTGACTGTGTTTGAACCCTGGCTCTTCTACCTACTAGATGAGTGGAGAGTGGTCTTGGGGAAGTTATTTCACTTTCTCTTGTTTAGTTTCTGAATAGGTAAAATGAAGTTAATATTTCACTTTCTACCTCACAGAGTGTGAGGAGAAGCTTATATGGGTCAATATATGTAAACAACATAGCATGATACCAGGTAACACTGTAAGTGCACAGTAAATATTATCTGCTGTTATCTGTTCCTCTGGGTAGTCAGATCTGAAAGCACCAGCTGTTGCTTTGAGACTTTGCTTTTGGAATTATTTCAGCTCTATCTTTTCCAGTGGCAGAGATGGCAGAATTAAGGCTGAGATATAATGCTACAACATGCATCCACCAACCTAACCCTGAAGCCACTGTAATCCCATTCTATTGAACAAGTATGGCATTGGGAAGCTAAGGAATGTGGATGTGGTATGGGGCATACATATATGTAGGATAGAGACATAGCCTATTTCACTTTGGACAAGCACCTAAATCCATGAGTGTACATTGGGCTAATCTCTAAGTTTCTTCCCATTGCAAAAGGCTATTAACTTCTATTTCTGTATCAAAAAATGGAATGAGTGGCCATTATGGTTAAAGCCTTTAGCTGGCTTAGTATCTCATGGACTATAATGAATATTTCAAACTGATGATGATCACAGAAAGATCCTTCCACTGAGCTGGTGTGAAGACTGAGGTGATAAGAGACCTGGCCCTTTGCCCCTATAACTAATAAATGGCAGAACAGTGAGAGAACTAGATTTCCTGACTACTTCTACAAGGGGTTTCTGATACCCCAGGAAGCAGGCATAGTTGTTCTCAGGTATTTACAATCTAGCTGAATAATTAAATGTTAAGAATATATTTTTACAAGGTAAAATTATGGCTCATCCAAATACAAAACAAGCATATCAAAGATTATATTTAATTCATTTATTAGTGAGGGAGCTATTAAGGTGTTAAAACTAGTTGACAGAGAATTAAATAATACCACATATAGGCAATCAAGAATGCTGAAAGATTTTGCCATTTGATATAAAACAGGCCTCTTTACATGGGGGTGTAATTAGTTACATCTACAAAAGGCAAAATTTATTGCATTTCTATAAATAGGAACCATTTTCATCACCATCAGACCTCCACAAGTTAACATCTATCTCAAATTGTGAATCATCAAAGACAATGGAAAAATCAGGTAACTACAGAATCTCCTGTAGAATCTAAAAACCCCAGAAGACTTCTCTAGAAAATGTCCAGCTTTCAGTGAAAGAACACTGTTATAAGTTGAATAATTTGCACCCCCTCACCCCAATTCACATGTTGGATCTTTAACCCCAGTACCTTAGAATTTAATCTTATTTGAAGATATGGTCTTTATATGGATAATTAAGTTAAAGTGAGACCGTTAAGGTAGCCCCTAATCCAATATGACTGATGTCCTTAGAAGAAGAGGAAATGTGGACATAAATACCAACAGATGGAAGATGATGTGCAGACATAGAGGGAAGACAGCTATCTATCAGCCAAGGAGAGAAGCCTGGAACAGATCCTTCCCTCACAGCCCTCAGGAAGAACCAACCCTGCCAACACCTTTAATTGCTCAGACCTCTAGGCTCCAGAACTGTGAGACACTAAGTTTCCTCTGTTGGAGCCACCCAGTTTTCGGTACTTTGCTATGATATCCCTAGCAAACAAATATAGACATTCAGTGATCCTTTTTTTTTTGTCCCTTTTTTAAGTCTTAAGTAAGAAATAATTCTAAATGATAATAATATAAGGCAGGGGGTGGTAAGTGCTGTAAGACAATTACAAAGGGCATGGGAGTTTAAAGAGAGACAGAAAAATGAGAACTTGTGCCAGATTTGCTTGTGTATACAGCTATAATAGATAGTAAATGTAATATTACTATAAATGTTGCTTTAAATGATTCAAAGCCATTATTTGTGTCGTCTATTTCTAATTTACTTTAATAATATTTATCTAATTGCTGAGTAATTTTCTAGAGATTTTCACATATTTTATTTAATTATGCCCCTATCCCTGGGAATTAGAAAAGATTTATTCAGATTTTCCAAAAGGGAATCTAAAGCCTAGGAAAGTTAAAAAATAGCTTTTGTTAAATTAAAAAAAGAAATGTGTTAAAGCCAAATTATAACTTTATATGTGAACTTTTAAGTTCTACCACTTGGTCTTATGTTGAAATTAGCACAAGTAAAATAGACAGTTTTGCTTAAATATGTACAGGGTCTGTGTTCTTAATCTAGCATTTTACTGAATCAAATTTAAATTAGAACCAACTGAGTTTCTCACACATTTCTTTTACTCATTTCTAGGATTTTGTTCTTGGTACTAGCCTCAGTGAAGATAATTTCACATTTTCAGGCTGATAAATCCTTAAAGCTGTTCTGAATTTTCAGTTTGTTATCTCTGGACTTTAGATTCTGATTTGCTTATTGTTTCAGGTAAAAATTTGGAGATCCTAACATGAATAATCTTTCAATGTTAATATAGAGTTGAGTGCGTGGTAGGGGCAGGTCTGGAACAAGTCCAGAGAGGGACCCAAGTTGTAATATTTTGCATTGACCATCTGTTGTGCTCTCTGTTGAGAAATACTGGAGATACTGTCAAAAAAAGGCCAGCAACTGCAGTCCAAGAAAACGCTGGTATTTAGAATGGATCTGTAGGGCCTAGTCCTACAGACCGGAGTTGGAAAAGGTTGGCTGTAATAGACAGGAAGTGCGGTGAAAGGACCATTTCAAACTATGGTTATTTTCACTGTGATTAAATTGGTAGATCCCAAATCAGGAATTTAGCTTTTTAAACATCCTTTGTAAATCCTGAATCTTTTCCTGTGGCTTGTTGGAATACTCAACTCCTCTTATATATTCTCACTTTCTTAATGATAGAAATTGAGGGAGGTATGTAAAGGTTTGAGACTGCCTTGTATGAACATGAGTCTCATTTTGCTGAATTCTATCTTATTTTTTTTCCTGGTTTGCTTTCCTCCTAGGCCCTGTAAATTGTTCTATCTACTCTTGCCCAGATGCTTGCAATAGTGAATACCAATTTTGGTCATTTGCATCAGCAGGAATGCATTATATAATTTTTGAAGTCTGAGGAGAAGCCGTAGGGAAAATCAGAACAAGTCGAAAGTGTCAGGGCAGGTCTTTGAAGATAAAGCAGAAATGCCAAGGTGAAGTGAAATTATGGGAACAACTTGTTAAACTACGATAAAAACACAAAGAAAGTGCTCTTAAGTGACCTCAAGGCTAGAGACTTGAAGGGTTTGTAAACCAGTGGAATAGAGGGCATGACACTGGGGAGATAGAAAATTGAACTGGAGTCTTGGAACAGGACTCGGTGGTTCCCTCCACACTTCAAGTTGAGTCTGGTGGTGTGAAAATAGAGTGTGGGGAAAACAAACAAATTGTCTCTTCAGATGCAAGGGCTTGAAAACTATCCAGCACAATTCAAAATTACAAGGTGGAGTGAAAGAGAATGAGATTTAGAGCCAAAATATGCCTCTTATTAGCTATATTCCTAAAAGCCAGATCACAGCTGTAAGATACAGTTTTGTCATTTTGATAAAATGGAGATCTTTATGCCAGGTAGTTTATATAATGAGTTCACATGCTATTTAAAGAATAAAAGAATAAACGAGATAATTTAAACAAAAGTAATTTGTGAGGTACCATGCATATTTAGTTTTTATTATTAATCATAATAATTTTGATATATGACATTAAAGTACTTGGCAATGTATCTTTTTAGGTTCTAAGTAAATTTAAATTTGTTATTAATCATAGTAATAAAATCGTTAGTAAATCTATTCCCTTTCTCCTTTCTTATTCCAAATGTAATTCCACAGAAACAGAACATTAAAACCAGAATGGTGTGTCCTGGGTTACTGAATTTTTTGATTACCTAGGAATTTACATTTGTTAAAAAATATATATACTTATTCTGTCTTGGGCTGAGTTAGTGATTGAAGAGGAAGGTAATATATATTGAAAGCCAAATATGTTTGGTACTGTGCTGGCATCTTACTCTCTCTATATCTGTGCCTGCCCATGAGCCTATCACATCGTTCTCATCCTTTTATTTTTAGTGCAGATGCTGGAACTGGGAATGGTGAAATAACTGGCCCAAAAGGACCCAGCCACAAGATGCAAAGGATGTGACATAAGTAGAATAAAAATGAGGAGGATGAGAAAAAGAGAGATTAACAAAAATTAAAGAAATTTGAAATCACATTTCCAAAAACTGTATCAGTGATCTTGAGATCAAACTTAACTGCCAGAAATGCAGAATAACAACAAAAATATGCAAATGATGTAAGAGTTGCTGAAAAAATATAGATGACTGTATTACTGAATCAATCAACAATTTGTTATTGAACCTCATATTGCTAAAGGAAAATGTTGTGTCTACCTAATACATTGTTGCTAGAGGTCAACGGAAAATTTGTATGCCCTCCAAAAAATAAACAAAAAGAGTGATTTCCCCTAGGCATGTTAGTTTAACAGAATATTGGACCAAGAGAATGATTTTCATGGTGCCAATGATGCAGCAGCATCTCATGGAGGGTCATTATCTCATCTCAGAATACCCTAAGGCAATTTTTTAAATATAGGCACCTTTTATTTCTTACTCTCTCATCTCTCTCATCCTTATCTTCTGCCCCTCACACTTTAGAGGCTATTCTGGGAACAGCTATAAGTTCACTATTGTAGTATTGACTTACTATGCCCAAGCACTGAGTCAGGCTCTTTCATATTGCACAAATTAATGCCTGTGTGACTAACCTCTGCCCTAAGCAAAGGTATTCCTACTAGGTACGACACTGGTTACTTCTTAGAGCCATGGTCAAAGGCCAATCCCTTTTTCAGGTAAGACCAAGTTCTTTATTATACTCTGATGATCCTGACCAACATTCATTTTTAACATTCTGATGGCTGGTCTCTGTATAGAAAGCCTTTCCCCTAGCTCTTCACATGGCTGTCTCATTCTCATCCTTCAGGTTTTTGCTCAAATCTCACATCTGAAGAAGGCATTTTTTGACACTATCATCATATAAAGAAGATTCTCCCCACTCTACCGTATGTTCATTGCTTGCTGTTGAATCATCAGCTTATTTGCCTCCTTATTTAGTGTCAGAATTGTAACTAAAATGTAAGCAGAACAAGGGCAGGGACTTATTTTCTGTGTTCTATTAGTCTCTTATTAGAATATAATTATATTAGGATCTGTTGACACTCAATGTATTATTATTAGATAGAGACTTTTTTATAACAAAATGGTGAAAATGGAGGCTAAGGAGTTTCTTGAGTTTGAATCTTAGCTTCAGTGCTTTCTAGCTATATGACCTACTTGAATTCTCTGTGCCTCAGTTTCATCATCTGCAGAATGGGAATAGCAGTGGTGACTATCTTGGGGTAGTTGTAAGATTTAAGTAAATTAACACATAAAATATTTTGAAGAGCCCTTAGCACGTAATTAGCATTCTAATGTATGAATGGAAAAAAAAAAGAAAAAATGGTATTGGGAACATTGTACTTTCACATATGAAAGGATAAAGTTGGACCATATACAACAATTAGCTGGGAATCTTGACATTTAGGATTAAAGATCTAAATGTAAGATGCAAAACCATAAAACCTTTAGGAAAAAAATGGGAGAAAATCTTCATTACATTGGACTTGGCAATGATCTTGTGAACATGACACCAAAAGCACAGCAACAAAAGCAAAATTAGACAAATGGGACTATATCAGCTTAAAAGCTTTAGTGCATCAAAGGACATAATCAACAGAGTGAAAAGGCAATTTATGGAATGGGAGAAAATATTTGCAAATCACTTATCTGATAGGGAGTTAATATCCAGCATATATAAAGAACTATAACTCAACAACAACAAAAATCAAATAACCTGATTAAAAATTGGACAAAAGACTTGAATAGCCATTTCTTCAGAAATGATATACAAATGGCCAACAAGCATATGCAAAGATGCTCAACATCACTAATCATCAAAGAAATGCCAATTGAAAACCACAATAAGGTCACCTCACACCAATTAGAATGGCTACTATTAAAAAACAAAACAAAACATGCTGGCAAGAGTGTTGAGAAATTGGAATGCTGTGAATGTTGATGGGATTTAAAAATGGCACAATTGCTATGTAAAACAGGGTGAAGTTTTTTAAAAAAATTAAAAATAGAACCATCATATGATCCAGCAATCCCATTTCTGGGTATATATCCAAAAGAACTGAAATCAGGTTCTTGAAGAGATATTTCTACACCATGTTCATAGCAGCTCTATTCACAATAGTCAAGAAATAGAAGCAACCCAAATGTCCAACAATGAATGGATAAACAAAGTGTGATGTATATATACAATGGAATATTATCCATCCTTAAAAAGGATGGAAATGTTGCTCCATGCTACAAGATGGATGAACCTTGAGTACATTTTGTTGAGTGAAATAAGCCAATCACAAAAAGACAAATAGAGCATGATTCCACTAATACATGGTATCTAAAGTAGTCAAATTCATAGAAACATAAAGTAGAATGGTGGTTACCAGGGTCTGGAAGGATGAGGAAAGGGGAGTTATTATTTATTAAATTAAAAAGTGAGGTACTCTTGTAAACAGCATAGAATAGTGCCTAGTGCAACAGAATTAAGCTCATCCTTGTCCTTTTCTCCCTTTTCTCAAATTATTGTTTCACTTTAAAATACAATTTAGCAATTAATTAAGATTAAATACTGTATACAGGAAATATTCCTGAAGCAGTAGCCAGAGGGTATGTGTTCTGATTTTATTTTCACTCACTTTGGACAAGTCAAGTCACCACTTTCCTGAGCTTTAGTGATCCAGTGATAACATAAAAATCGTGATCTTTTCCTTATTTGCCTCATAGTTAGTTGTGAGAAATAATGTTTGTGAAAGCTCATTGTGAATTGTATAGATGGCTTTAAAATGGCAGTGGTTTGGGGATTTTAGCATTTATTAAAGTATTCATTTAGGCTGATCATAATTTGTATTGTACCTTATCTTTGCAAGAGAGTTAACACCACAGAATGAGACTTTGAAAGCCCACCATAGGACACTAATACGTACCTTATAAGAAATAACTCATTAGAAAGTTGCTATTGATCAATTAGGGTTGTAAAGTTCACTGAAAGAGGGAGAATTATAATGAAGCTATGTGAATCACCCATTATAAATGACTTTATAATCATGGGATACTTTAAGTAGAATAGGTCAGAGCTAATCTCCATTTATCTGTCCGCTTGAGTAGAAAACAATATTTTCCAGAATATTTCTTGCCATTTATTTTCAGTTGGTCATCTCCGCCCAATATATCATTTGCAGGAGGTAAACAACGTAAAATCAGATAAAAAGAAAAAGCTTATTAAGTGCTATAAATGAGAATATTCATATGGAAATGTAAAAATTAATTGACTTCTGCTTGGCAGTGGCAGTGCTAAAGTAAGCAAAAGCATTATGACCCATCTGTCATCATCTAAAACGACTAATACCATGTTTCAGGTACTGTATATAAAGCAATTACCATGCAATTAGCTGTGTTCCCCTTCATTTAGTAGGTACCCTCCTGTGTTAAAGCAACTTTATTCCTAACATTATTGTCAAAGATCCATTAGAGTTTCTGATTAAAAAGTACCTCCAGGTTGAAACATGGTAGTTAAGCTTTCAGCTTGAGATGATTTTCTTTCTTTGATTCTTTTAAACCTCAGCAATACAAATTATGTGGCTTTAAAATTATGTATATGATTTCAGACATCTTTCAGAAGTTATTAATAAGTTCCAAAATGAAAATAGCTTGTTTCTTAGCATAAGATTGGCAAACATACTGGGCAATTTTGCACAGAGCCTTAACTTAGTACAGCAAGAGCAGGTTTGTCCTAACACGAGGAGGCCACCAATCTTTAAAATCTTGAGTTTAAGAGATAAATAAAAGTATTAAGTTTCCTATTTTCCTCTGAAATAGCTCTCTTTGCCTTTCTAACCAACATCAGTGGCAAGTTTATCCCTGGCTTTGGATCAAAACATTTGGCATCAGACAGAGATGGATACCTCCAGAGAGCAAGTTTACATACAGATAAGGAATCTACCAGCTTGTGTTGGGACTAAGGATGTGTAGGTGGGGTTGGATTATGGGTAAAACCATGCCTTTCCTGTCTCAGCCTCCTCTGAATCCTCCCTCTTCTCTGATGAATCCTCCGTTTTCTGATGAAGAGTTTTTTTTTTTTTTACTCCTTCCTCTAGAGGCAGGAAAAACAGTTTGTTATGTAAGACTCTTGTCATACCTGAAACCTTTGAAGATAAGGAGATAGCCTCACCCAAATCAATGCCCAACTGTTGGCATCATACAAAAGGAAATTGTTTTTAAATTTCACATATTTAAAATGTTACATCGAGTATGATTAAAAACCATTACTTTTAATTTTAAGTAGAAAGTTTCTTACATTATTTTCCCTCCAGTGGTTCTCTGTTACTTAACTCAGAGGCAAACTTGTGTTTACCATGGTGAGAATACCTTCTTCCAAATGTGTTCTCTCAAATTTTTAACATTTTCAAAGTATGTGCATCCCTAAGAGCTTATAGGATCCCCAAACTTAAACTTTGTAGGCTTTCTGGTTGGGAGATTAGGGGAAAATACTTAAGAAACATAGTTCTAATGATAGGTTTGTATTTTAAAATATAATACCTCTAGCTATAAAAGATCTAAAATTTTAATCTGAAGTAAGCCACTACATTAGTAAAGATCCTAAAGTTTTATATATATATATATATATATATGTATTTATACTCAAAATGTTATTTTCAGTGTATTTTTAAATCATTAAACATATCTCACAGCTTTTATTTAACTTACATTATCATTGCCATCTGTTTATGAGCTCAGTTCAGTGCTATATATTTTTTGAGAACTCATTATATATGTCAGATATGCTTCTGGAGGTGTTATGATCAATGATAGGAGCTCACAATCAAGTGGGGAGATCACAGTGTAGTGTTCTTAAACATTTTTAAAAAGATGGAAATCAATACATCAGCATTTTAAGAGACCAAGATAAAATGAATCATTTTGAAATTTCAAAATAATTTGAAAAATTCAAAACAATTTTTATGATTAACAAAATTGCTAATAACTCAGAATGGCACTATCCTGTTATCCTTTGCTTACAGTGTCATATCCAAAAACTTGTTGCTAAGATAAATGTCAAGGAGATTTTTTCTAAGTTTTCTTCTAGGAGTTTTATGGTTTCAGGTCTTACCATTTAAGCCTTCAATCCATTTTGGTAAAATTTGTGAGTGGTGTAAGGTAGGAGTCCAGTTTCATTCTTTGGCATGTGGATATCCAGTTTTCTCAACACCATTTAATGAAGAGACTATCCTTTCCCCATTGTCTTTGTCAAAGATTAATTGATCATGTATGTATGGGTTTATTTCTGGATTCTCTATTCTGTTCTACTGATCTATATATCTGTTTCTATGTCAGTATCATACTGTTTAGATTACTATAGCTTTACAATATAGTTTAAAGTCCAGAAGTGTGATGTCTCCAGTTTTGCTTCTTTGTTGTAAAGATTTCTTTGACTCCATGGGATCTTTGTGATTCCATACAAATTTTAGAATTGTTTTTTCCTATTTCTGTGAAAAGTACCATTGGAATTTCTAATAGGGAATTCTGTGCATCAGTATTAATGGGTAGTATGGACATTTAAATAATATTAACTTGTCTAATCCATGAACATGGAATATCTTTCCATTTATTTGTCTTCTTCAGTTTGCTTGAACACTCTCTTATAGTTTTAGTGTACAAACTTTTTTGCCTCCTTGGTTGAATTTATTTCAAAGTATTTTGTTATTTTTGATAACCTTGTAAATGGGATTATTTCCTTAATTTCTTTTTCAGATATTTGACTGTTATTGTATAGAAAATCAACTAATTTTTGTATGTACATTTTGTATCCTATGACTGTACTGAATTTGTTTTTTAGTTCTAACAGTATTTTGGTGGAGTTTTGGGGATTTTGTACATACAAGATATCATTGGCACACAGAGACAATTTACTTCTTCCTTTCCAATTCAGATAACTTTTATTTCTTCATCTTCCTAATTGCTTTGGGTAGAATTTCCAGTACTATGTTGAAAAGAGTGCTGAGAGTGGGCACTGTTGTCTTTTTCCTGATATTAGAGAAAGAGCTTTCAGCTTCTCACCATTGAGTATGAAGTTATCTGTGGGCTTATAATATATGGCTTTTATTATGTGGAAGTACATTTCTTCTATATTTAATATGTTTTGTTAAATGTTTGTATTGTATCTATTGAGCTTATCATATGCTTTTTAGTCTTTTTTAATATGGTATATCACTTTTATTGATTTGTGTATTTTGATAAATCCCATTTGATCCTGATGTGTGATACTGCTAATGTACTGTTTACTGTGTTTGCTAGTATTTTGTTGGAATTTTTTCCATCTATATTCATCAGAGATATTAGCCTATACTTTTCTTTTCTTGTAGTGTTTTTATCTGGCTTTGCTATGGGAATAATGCTGGCCTCATGAAATTAGTTTGGAAGTGTTTCCCTCTTTCATTTTTTGGAAGAGTTTGAAAAGGATTGCCGTTCATTCTTCTTTAAGTCTGGTTGAATTCACCTAGAAAGCCATCTGATCCTGGGCTTTTCATTTTTGTGAGGTTTTGACTACTTCTTCAATCTCTTTGTTATTAGTCTGTTCAGATTTTCTATTTATTCATGATTTGGTCTTGGTGGGTTGTAGGTTTCTAGGAATTTATCCATTTCTTCTAGGTTATTAATTGTGTTGTCATAAAATTATTGATAGTATTCTCATGATTTTTTGTATTCTGTATATCTGTATGTTTTCTCTTTAATTTTAATTTTGTGGATTTGAATCCCCTCTCTTTCTTGGTTAGTGTAGCTAAAAGGTCATCTATGTTGTTTATCTTCTTAAAAGAATAGCTCTTAGTTTCATTGATCTTTTCTGTTGTTTTTCTAGTCTCTTATTTTATCTGTTTCTGCTCTGATCATCATTATTTTCTTTTTCTGTTAACTTTGACTTACTTTTTTCCCCTAATTCCTTGAGGTATACACCTAGGTTGTTTATGTAATATCTTTTTTTTTCTTAATTTAGACATTTATAAAAACTTCCCTTTTAGAACTGCTTTTGCTATATCATATAAGTGTTGGGTATGTTGTGTTTCTATTTATGTTTGTCTTAAGATGCCATTGAAATTTCCTTTTGATTTCTTTTTTACCTCATGGGTTGTTCAGGAGCATCTTGTTTATTTTCCAAATATTTGCAAATTTTCCATATTTTTAAGTTTTTTAATTTTAGGGTTAATTACTAGATCTTTGCTAGTTTCCTTTGGCAGTGTTGAATTTGCCTGATTCTTCATGATCCTTGTAGTATTGAGTTGGTGTGTGCATTTGAAGAAGTAAGATAACTCTTACAGCATTTACAAACTGGTTTTATTTAGCAAGTAAAGATTTATTCCCTCAGGTCTCAGGATGATGGTGTTATTTCCAATCGTGAGTTGAGTTGTAGCCAGTCATGTAGCTGCTAATGGGTCTGCAATAGGGTCTGTATTTGACAGGCTTATTACAAGAGGTTTGGGCTGGCATAGATTTTTGTCTTGTCCTTGGCTGGATAGGACTCCCTCCAAAACTTTGGTCAGTAGTGCTGGCACAGGGACAGTGGTATGCTTTAGGGTTCACAGATGGTCGGCTTGTTACCATGTACATAGATGCAGCTCCCTCCAGGTCCCTGGGAGTGCTCTCGATAGGTCACTGGGCAGGTCCTAGGTGAGCAGAATTGGCCCCTGACCACAGCTGAAAAGGACTAGAATGAAGTCACAAGACTTCTTCGGCATCCATGGCTGAGACCAAAGTCTGAAAGCCTGTCCCACAGGCCATGGCTGGGTGTGCCTCCTGCTAGTTTCTTGGTTGTACAGGACTGTTCCCAGACCATGGCTGAGCAAGATTGCTGTTGGGCCACAGGGCTTTAGGATCCACAGTCAGACTAAGGTCAGTGAAGCTGTCTCTAGTGGCATATTAGGACATGTCTCCCTCTGGGTCCTGGGACATCAGGACCACTCCTAGAGGAGTATGGCTGAGAGGGATTGGAGCTGGGTTATAGGACTGCTTCGATATCTGAATCAGACTGTGATCTATGGACTTGCCTTCACAGGCATGGTTGGGCTGGTCAGGCATTTTCCCCTCAGGTCTCAGAGTATCTGTCCCTTATTTCTCAAACATTTTCCAGTCCTTAAGGATTTTGTCCACATTTTATCAGACACCTTTGAATCCTTAATATCTTTGGAGAAAATTAATGTTATGATTTATTTTGTAAGCACATGGAGACTGACAGAGAGTACAGAGTCAACTTATGGTTCTATGAAGTTATTTTGAAACACTTCATAGGTTGAAGTCATGACATGGTGTTTACAATGTTTAAGAATATGCACTTTCACAGGAATAGCCAATGCTAAGATGGAATCCATCAGATCATATATGTCTGTGTCTGTGTCTGATATATATCCTTTCTGTCTAACATCTGAAAATAAAAACAGCTTTAAATGTCATATCCTTTTCTTGACCAATCTGAAGAAAATCAATTTCAGAGAAGGATGGCTTATAGTGGTCTATAAAATCTTAGCAAGAACGGGTAGCACTTTCAAAGTTTGTCACAAGTTTTCTTCAGATTGGAACAGTGAATTCAGTACATTTCTTTGCTGAAAGTTTGCTGACAAAAACCTGTGTGAGTGTGATCTGAGAGGGGATGTGCACACCTTCCCCCAGTGAGGGCACAGAGGGATTATTGTAGGTGTCCTTTCTGGCCACTGTCAGTAAGAAAACAACTAACAGATGATACAGAGGGATTGATGACATGAGGAAAGTCTGTGTCTAACTTACATATATTTTTCTTCTACCATCTATTTAGTAAACAATGGCAGACTTTGAAAAAAATCAGTATGCAATTATTAATATTAAATGAAAACATATTGAGAATACTTGTTTGCATTAAGAAAGAATTTCTACTTATTTTAAAAAAGATAATATAGGTACTCTCCATAGGGATCTAGGCATTAGTCTAGGACCACTGATAAGATAACTACATGTTCCAGTTGTCTGGCATAGTTTAACTTTACACCTGTAGTCCTGGCATAAATATTAATAATGTCACCATTTTGACAATAAATTATATGTTACCATTGTCATTGTTGCCCTTGACTCTTCTGACTCAGGAGAGACATGAAATAAAAATTTTATATGCAAGTACAATGGAATACTAGCAACAAAAATGCATCCTAAATGATTAATAAAGGGATAAGACATATTTTATATATGTATATATATATATATATAAAATTATATATATAATTGAAGTATAATCAGTTTACAATATTGTATCAATTTCTGATGTAAAACACAATGCTTCAGTCATACATGAACGTGTATATATTCGTTTTCATATTTTTTTCACCATAAGTTATTACAAGATATTGAATATAGTTCCCTGCACTATACAGCATGAACTTGTTGTTTATCTATTTTATGTATATTAGTATCTGCAAATCTCAAACTGCTAATTTATTCCCTCCCACCTCTCTTCAGTCTGGTAACTACAAGTTTGTTCTGTATGTCTGAGAGTCTGTTTCTGTTTTGCAAATCAGTTTGTCTTTTTTTTTTTTAAGATTCTATATATAAGTGAATCATATGGTATTTTTCCTTCTCTTTCTGGCTTATTTCACTTAGAATGAAATATCTAGTTCCATCCATGTTGCTGCAAATGGCATTATTTTATTATTTTTTATGGCTGAGTAGCATTCCATTGTAAAAATATACCACAGTTTTTTTATCCAGTCATCTGTTGATGGACATTGAAGTTGTTTCCATGTCTTAGCCTTGTAAATAGTGCTGCAATGAACATTGGAGTGCATGTATCTTTTTGAATTAAGGTTCCCTCTGGATATATGCCCAGGAGTGGGATTGCTGGATCATATGGTAACTCTATTTTTAGTTTTTTGAGGAATCCCCATGCTGCAGAAAAGTCTGGTTAAAGTGCAATAAAGTTAACTTATACCTTGTTTAAAATAATGCAACTATTATGTTAAAAGTATACATAAAAAACAAAATATAACTTAAAGTTGTATGCTGCCTTAGAGTTCATTTTTTCATCTTTTTATTTTTTGCAATTAGATAAGTGAGGTTAGGTACAGTCTTTATTATCCAGACCTGGTCAATAATATATCTTATCCAGGCTAATTTTAGGCAAATATTAGAAGTCAGTCAATTACACAAAATGATGTCAAAATCAGATTCTGATTTATCATGGAATTTCATTCTGATACCTACCATTATATCAGGTTCATGGAAATTTTATGTAGGAATTTCCATGGATTTCATGGGAAAATGTCATTTAATGAAAATACACATTCTTTATCATAAGCTAGACCAGTTATTCTCCATCCTGGCTACAAAACTGAATCATTTCCAGAGTCTTTTTTTTTTTTTAATACCCTGAGTCTGTTGTTCAGATGACCTATTCACTAGATCAAACTCAAGATTCTAAGTTTTAAAAAGGTCTATAAACAATTGTGATAAATGGCTTATGCTTTTTCTTTTAGAACATTGCCCTATGACTTTGGCTTTGATTCCCAAATTTCTGTGTGGTCTCCTGCTTTGGAGAGTCAGGCTGGGCTTCTACAGTCTTCACCTAAAGCGGGGGTTAGAGTTAGACTGAGTGATCTGATACTTCTCCCATGCTCTAGTCTTCAGCCTCAGGATAATGTGTAATACCGTAACAGTAGGTGAAGGATGGTAATTAATAATACAAAAAGAAAGTCTTTTCTTTAATGAGAAAACTCTTTAATGAGGAAAAACAGAGTTTCAGTAACTTTCCTTTTTAGTATTTTTCTTTCTTGAAACACTGCTCTGGTCTAGCTTGCCTTCCTGGCATGGAGGCTGTCATCTTCATATCCTGCTGCTAGGATATAAAGGTAGAGGAGGCCCAAAGGAATAGCCCTCAAAAAAGAATAGTTCACATGAAGGATACATAGTCCAATATAAGAGAAAACCAAGAGAAGATCCACTTTACTTCAGTTCTCTTTATAATACCTGTTAATTTTCCAACTTCTCATATTTCAGTGCTCTTTTATTAGAAGTTACATAGAAAATATTGTTACTAATAATACAATCTTTCCAAATTTAGAGTGGCATTGTATTGGTCCCCTTTTTGAGAAGGCTATCGAGCTAAATACTCAGCACGTATGATTCTGAGGAAGAAAACAAAAGTGAAACAATATAATCTGCTGCAGTTGCAAAATAATTCACCCAGATTTTAGTGAAACATTATAGTCCATAACTTTAAAATGTGACTAACATAAACGAGTATTTTCTGTTCTTCTAAAACAATTTAGACTTAATCTGTTGCTTTACTTGATAATAAATTTATGTAGAAATTTTTCAAAGTAGATACTCATTTAAGGAGAAATATAAAACCTTTAAGTTTGTGATATTTTCAAATGCCAAAGCATAATTCCAACACCTGTGTGTAAAGAACATTGTAAACTTCAGAAAGAATAGTCTGTTTTTCATAAATATAGAGGCAAATTTAATTCTAAGAAACAGTAAGTATATTGAGTTTTGTCAAATAGTAGAAGCATTTATAATAGTAAGAAGTCTGTTGTTGGCTCATTGTCAATATTAATTGACTGGGCAAAAGCAAAAAAATATTCAATGATATAAAAAATTCAAGAAACTGGCAAAGAGCCTTCAAGAACACAGAGTTAGGAATATTTGTTAGAAGTTCTTTTGAAAAGTAAGTCGATGGCCATTTTTGACACCATTCAGAAATGTGTATTTTCACCAAATGCAAAATTTATTGTCATAGATTTAAAATATGTTGGATGAAATTCTTCTGAGTTTATAGATTATCTATGAAAATCATCATTAAATATAGCAAGATGCCTCAAAGCAGGCTAACACAATAATAGACTGACTCTTGGAGTTAGAGTCTTTAAAATTTTTATGTAAATGTACACACATACATATTACATATATATAGGAATGTATAAACTTTAGACACTATTTACTTCTGCACTGATGTAAACCAAATATGGTTCCCTAAAGTGCTGTAGTTCATGTGTGGGTAGAAAGTTGGTTAACAGGGTGTACTGTTCTAGCTTTAGCTTTATGTTTTCAATGGATTTAATGTCACACATTTCATTTAGGTTTATAAAAGAAAAAACTGAATTTATATTACTCAAGGACTTCTTTGAGGTGAAAACACTGCAAAAGTAACTAAGCAAGAGAGAGAATTTAGAATTGTCCCTTGGCGGGCTGAGGAGGGCTACAACATTGGCTTATGGTTGCCCTCAGGACCTTCAGGTGCCTCTGCAGCCAGCTCCCCTGGTGTCAGAGGAATCCTTGGGGTCAGAGGCAGAGAGGCACTGAAGTGGGAAAGTTTCAAGCACGTAAATAGTTGTCTTCCATATCTTCAGGTGAACTCAGACATAGGCAAAGGCAGAGCATTCTCAGAAGTCTGCAACTATAGAATCTTAAATGTAAGCATGGGGAGACAATGAAGGTTTTGTGAAGAGAAATAAAATCAAAGGATCTGCTGAATTCCATGACTGGGGAAACTGAGACGTGATTGGTTTATGTGTTCGGTCTTTATACATAGGTTAGATGAACGCATTTTGAATCTGGTGATCCCTCAGTGATTGTCAGAAATCTACACATTTAAAATTGAAAATAAGTAAGAGCATTTTCTCTTAACTATACAGAATATAATCTGTTTTGTGCTTTAAGTATTTCCAGAAATAACTGAAATAAGAAACTGTGCTCCCAGTAACAATTCAGAAAGCTTTTACATGGATTTAGGTTCTAAATATTTAATCAGCAGAAAAGTATTGACTATCTATGCCAGCTATATTCTAGGCTCAGTTAAGACCTCTGTTAACAGAGAGTAATAGGCATGTAAAGTAGTTGTCAACAAAACAGCAACAACAGCAGCAGTTTAGGATGTCTGGAGAAATGGCCGTGGAAAACCAGAAGATAGAATAACTGAGACTTTAATGAAAAATTTAGGAAGGGGAGAATTTTGTTCTTGGTTTTGAAAGCTAGGTAGATGCTTCCTATGAAAGAGCTAGAAAACAATGGTAGAAATTAGTATATAGTACATGATAAACAATTACAATTCCAGGAAGAATAATTACTTTGGAAAATATTCAGCACTGTAATACTATTTTTCTCTTTTCTTTATTTCTTTAAGTTTCTAAATGAAGTTTTTCAGTTTTCTTCTTATAAGTCCCCAGAAAATTTTGTTAATTTTATTCTTAGGTTATTTAAATTTTGGGCCTTTAATTTTTTTCTGATAAGTAATAGCTGGCACAAAAGATAACTAATGATTTTAAAATATATACTTACCATGTATGCAGACATTTGTAATGAAGCACTCAGTATTCTGGATATTTATCAAGTGATTATCTCAGATTTTCTAAGCATAAAATTATATTACTGAAAGTAATGATTATAAAGTAATATTTAATTTCTAACTTACTAAAAGCTTTTAAAAATCAAAATGGATCTTGAATTTTATCGTTTGCTTTTTTGGAATCCTTAGAGATAATCATAAGCTTTTTTTCCCCTTCTTTAAATTATTAATGTCAAGCAAAGCATTAATGGATTTTCTAATGTTGAACTATTCTATTCCTGGAATAAACTCTCCTCATCAAGTTGTATTATTTTACTATTGGGATTGATTTACTAATAATTTATATAGAATAAATACATCTATATTTGTAGGTCAACGTATACTCTAGTTTACTCTTTTGTAAGCTATCTTAATCAGGTGTTAGTATTGGAGTCACAACAGCTTGGTAAGTTGAATTAGGAAATTCCTACTACTTTATACTCTCTATAAGTTTATGTAACATGATAATTTGTTTTTTGGAAGTTTTAAAGAATATGCCCATCTATTTGGGCCACATTTCTTGTCATATATTTTATGCTACTGTTTTTACAGTGTTCTATCACTTAAAAATAAAAATTTTTTATTCCTTTTACGATATGGATTTTATTTTGTTTGCTTTTATTTTTCTAATAATTTTTAAAACTACGATTTATTAAGACTGTATTATTTTCCAGGACTGTTGGTTTGTGTACTTTACCTACTTAGAGCATCATTGTGGAATATCCTAGTTTGCATTCGTGGAAACTTAGTAATGTTCAGTTACTTGCTGAATGTCCTAGTGTCCTAGTTTTTCATTAGATTCTATGGACACAATGTCCTGTGCATTATTATGTCCTGGATTTCTTGCGTGATTCCAGGCAGATTGCAGACACCCAATAATTACCTGTAGAACTGAACAGAGCCTCTTCTGCCTGACCCAAAGATCTTTCCAAGAGCCAATAGGTAACAAAGTATGGTTGCTTCTGTTTCTTATGATAATTGCATCAAGGTAAAATAAACCAAATTTTTATGTTTGAGTTCAGAAAAGTGCATGCTTTATATTTACACCTGTTAGTTAACTTTATCTAGGTATAATTTACTTACAATGTTGAGGCATACATTTTTAGAGTAGAGCTGGATTCGTTGTGACAAATGTATGACTCCACGTAGTCACTACCAGAGTCAAGATATACAACATTTCCATCACTCAGGAAAATTCCCACTGGACACTTTGTTATCAGTCCCCCCCTCATCCTTGTCACTAAGCAACTATTGAACTATTTCTGTCACTATGGGTTGGCTATAACTATTTCAGAATGTCATCTAAATGAAATAATACAAAAATATGCTCTTATATCTGCCTTCTTTCACTTAGCATAATATTTTTGAGATCCATCCATTGTGGTTATCAGTTAATTGCTCTTTATTGATAGGTATCACATCACTTTATGAGTATACCACACTTCTTTTTTCCACTTGCCTATTGTTGGCATTTGGCTTGTTTCCAGTTTTGGGCTAATGTAAATAAAGTTGCCATAAACATTAATGCTTGTGGGATTTTGTGGGCTTTACTATTTATTTTTCCTGAATAAATGCTGAGGAGTAGGTTTGCCTCGTTTCATATCTTAGAGGGAGAGCAGCCAGTGGTTTGCCATTCAGCATGTTAGCTGTAGGTTTTTATTACATGCCTGTTATCAGTTTGCAGAAGTTCCCTTTTATTTCTGTTTTCCCATAAGTTTTTATTGTGAGTAGATGCTATTTTTTTTTAAATATCTTCTGCATCTACTGAAATGACAAAATTATTTTATCTTTTATTCTGTTAATATATAACTTTTAATGTTAGAATGTTAAACTAATCTTGCTTTCCTGGGTAAACTCCATGTAACCCTACTTACATATTGTTCCCTTTTTCTCTGGCTCCCCGTCCCAAAGATTCCAACTCCTTCAGCAGTACCAGCTGCTAAAGTACACCTCTTCAGCTCAGAAGCTCTTTGTCCTTTGCTTGGTCTCTAAGTTCCTGTGCAATCATTAGGAAATTGTCCCTGTGTAAATATCCAGGGTGATTACCAAGCTAATAACCTTGAATTTCCTTTCTCTCAGGGATTTGGTCTTTTGCTGCCCATTGTTCAATGGCTACTGACAGTTACTTCATACAGGTTTGTAGTTATATGTGGAAGGACAACTAATTGTCCATCAATAGTTACCTTATCATGGCCAGTAATGAAGCCAGGGCATATATCTATAGATACACACACACACACACACACACACACACACACACACACACACACACTTTTCATATATATATGTATTTACTTTATTCAGCTTAGAGGAAGAGAATCAGCAAAAGAAAACACTTCATCATCTGGAGAAATTACACTTGGATTATATATGCTTAGGGAATAAATACCCAGAGGAGGTCAGAAAGAAGGAAAAAAAATATAATTTTCCACAAATTTATTATATATATTGAAAGAATACACAGGAGTAATTTATAAGGTTTTATTTTATCTTCCATTACCCATATTTTATGATTTCATGTATCATCAAAACATATTTCATAACAATGGAAGTGAATATAATGTCTACCTACATTTTATTTCAAAAGGATAAAGACAGGATTTTTAGTAAATATGTGAATTATTTTATTTTTCTGCATTTTGTGTTTCAGGAGCCTTAGAAAAGATATAATCCATGAAGAAAAATAAAGCACAGCAAAATGTATTCTGAATTGTGCCTTAATGTCCGCCTTAATCTTCTGGGAGATAAGGCCCAGTAATTATACTTCATCTGAAAAAAATAAATATCTATGGATTGCTTTATAACTTCTCTTTAACACTAGCTTTCTTCTTAAGAAGAAATTTTTCTCAAATTTTTGATTTTATATTTTTTATCCTTTGACAAGAAAATTTTACTTTTCTGAATATGCTAACTGAATTTTTACTTTCTGGTATATTAGATTACTCCTGTCTAAGATGATAAGGTTAATGTTCCTTAATTTTCTCACTTGTTGAAGTATACCTTTCTCTTTCTCTTTACCTCCTGTATACACACACCCACACATATTCACGCACACACAAAATGTTAAATGTGCACACAACTGCACAGATGATCCATTTTTATTACAGTGTATTTAAAAGTTAAATCTTCATTTAAAAATTATGATTTACCCTAAAGCTCTTATAGTTATAGATTATTTTGGATAGTCTTTGACTTTCTTGCAATATTTATACATACTTTGTTAGACTTAACTTTCTATTTACTTGGTTTATTAATTGCTACATGACCAATCCTTTCCAGTAAAACCTTCCTTCTTAAATTTTTAATGTGACACATCTATTAATTTGTTGGTGTGTCTCACACAGTAATTTTTTAAGGTGAATTTGCAAATCTCATAATTTATGAGATTTATGTATTTTAGATATTTATTTGGATATTTGTTTAGATTTTTATTGTCATTTCATATAAATTCTAGTTTGGCCAGGATTAAAATAAGGTCATAGACTTTTCACTTATAAAATTTTTGTTAATGGTGGAGGAAATCTGATGCCAATGAGTAAATTATTTCTTTACAACTATCCAGTATTCTAGTTAGTGATAATCCTTGGATTTTTCAACCAGAGAAAGAGTTGTTAGGGAAGAAAGTAGAACTTTGGGGGGCAGTTATGACTACACTGTTTCAGGATATGAAGCTTTAGTCAACCACAGATTATTTTATCTATCCAGTATCATTGTCTTAGAGCTGATGAAAATTTCCTCCAGCTCTTGTAAGTCATCGTATAATAATCTTAACTTTTGGCACTTCAAATTGTCCTCATTTTCCTGTGTATTCTTATATCTTTAAGAGAGTACTAACAAAGGGTTTGAGGCTTTTAGTCATATGTCATTTAAATTGGAACCATGATAGTTATAAAAATCTTCCCATGACTTGAGAAAGTTTCTTTGTGGCGCATTCCTTTTCAATAGTCAACTATGAAGGTTACATTTAAATTTCTATAACGTAAGTGAGTTTTCCTAATATCTGAACTCCATACAAATAGAATCATTAAGCACATTTCTTGTATGTGCTTTTTTGCTCTTATATATTTGGAGATCCATCCAACTCATTGTATGTGACAGTAACTTATTTATATATTTATTTTGATTTATAGAACTCCATTGGATAAAAGTATTACCATTTGTCATTGCATTCTTGTGTTCGTAGATGTTTGATTTTTTTTTTTTCTAGTTTAGGAGAAATTACAAAGATTCTATTAACATTATTGAAGAAGTCCTTTCCAAAACATACATAACCATTTTTTCTTCCGTTATTCCACCTAGGAGTTGAATTGCTGTGTCATGGGATAGGCATGTGTTTACCTTAAAAACTGTGTAACAGTTTGGCAAGTTGGATATACTGTTGTACATTCCCAGCAATAAATGAAGATTCCATAGTCCTGTAAACTCATCATAAGTTAATATGTAGTGTTTTTAAAGTTTAGGCATTATAACAGGTGCCTGGTGGCATCTAGTCATGGTTTTAAATTTCATTTTTCTTATGGCTAATGATGCAAGCATATTTTTCATATGCATAGTTGCCATCAATATAAAATATTAAAAAATCATATAAAATTGTTTATTATTGTGTTTTGTGTTTTTTTATATATCATGGATATAATTCACTTATCAGTTATGTGATTTCTAAAAATGTTTTTCCCTTTATCTTTCAAAGGACAAAAGGTCTTAATTTGATGAAATCCAGTTCATTAAGTTTTTCTTTAATACATCCTGCTTTTGATGTTATAGCCTGTTTCCTCCTATTGTTAAGTAATTTTAGGTTCCACATGGAAGTCAATTACCCATTTTAAATTAATTCTCATATAACATGCAAGGTATGGCTCCAAGTTCAATTTTTTTTCATATTTATAGCCAATTTGTTGAAAAGATAACACTTTCCCAGTAAATTTCATGTACACCCTTTTCAAAACTTAAGTGGATATATATGTTGAGTGTAATTCTATGCTCTATTATTTCTTCTATCCTTATGTGACTATAACATTGTTTTAATTACTGTAGCCTTATAGTAAGTCTTGAAGTCAGGTTATGTTAATTCTTCACTTTTATTCTTCTTTTACAAAGTTGTTTGGCTATTCTAGTTCCTCTGCATTTCCCCATGAATTTTAAAGTATACTTGCCAATTTTTACCAAAACAAACAAAACATCCTCGAGTTTTACTTGGGATATCTTTGAATCTGTAGATCAATTAGCAGAGAACATCTAGCATCTTAACCATATTCAATCTTCCAATCCATGGATATAGCGTATCACTTCATTTATTTAGAAACTCTTTTATTCTTTCAATAATGTTTTATAGTATTCACTATTCAAGTCTTCCACATTTTTTTCTAAATTTATCAATATTTCGTATCTTTGACAGCTTTGTTAAGATATAACATATATACTATACAGTTCAGCCACTAGAAGTATACAATTTTGTGGGTTGACTTTCACTGTCTTGATGGTGCTCTTTGAAGCATGAAATCTTTTGCTCTTGCTAAAATTCAGTTTATTTTTTTTTCTTTAGTTGTGTGTGCTTTTGGTGTAATATCGAAAAAGCCACTGCCTAATTCAGGATCATGAAGATGTGTATCTGTGTTTTCTTCTAGGGACCTTACAGTTTTAGCTCTGAATATTAGGTCTTTGAATACATTTTAAGTTAATTTTTATATTTATTGTGAAGTCAGGGCTTAGCTCATTCTTTTGTGTGTGATATCTAGTTGTCCCAGCACCATTTATAAAAAAAAATGAGTATTAAGAATAAATGGTATATTGTTACAGATAAAAATAGCCCATGGTTTTCATAATAGAGAGAAAATCAGTGAATTTCTACAGTGGGTCAGGCACTGTGCTAAGCCCTGGAATGGATTGATGAATAAGACAAACATCAATTTCCTCATGGAGCTTATGGTGTAGTTCTAGAAAATAGTGTCCCTCAATATTTAAAAAATATATACTGAAAGTTAGAAACCAAGTATGTTACAAATGTTGCATATACATGTTTAATATTCATTTCAGAATTCTTTCATCAGTTTTTGAGATACTGTATATTTTGTATAAATTTTGTAGTCTCATAAAATTCATGTCATTGGATACAAAATTTAACATTTATTTTTATGCCTCTGATCCTCTTAACTCTCCAAAATGTTTCATAAAGTAAAAAAGAAAGTTCCCCAAAGCTGTATGAGATTATTTTAGGACTGTGCAAAGCTTGTTTTTCCCCCTGGAGAAACAGGAAGTCATGTCTGCCCAAGAGTAAACAAACTCCACAAGGCAATTTAAATTTGGTCTGAAATGAAGAATCCACAAGATTTGGGTTGGTACTAAACATAGAGAAACATTATTCCCTCTTTCCTCGTTATTATCCTGACTAGCCCCCTACTGCTACATGATTACTAACCACAATCAAATGCTTTATTCAACCAAATTTTAAGTTATTCAACTTCTAAAGGATTGTTATTCATTAAAAAATATTAAATGGTATTATTTCCTTCTCTGTATCAATCAAATTACATTAACTCAGTCAAATTCTCTATATAAAGACTGAATGGTACATAAAAACAAAGGAATTTTTTAAATTAATTAATACTCCAAGTTAAAAAAAAAATTTCCAGCTCAAAACCAATATAAGGCTAAGTGGAACGTGGAGGACTTGGAGAAGATTCAGAGGCCAGACATTAGAAAAGCATAAAATCATCTATCTGAAATGGCTTAGCTGTCCACGTGCCGACAAAGCAGGTCTGGGCCAAAATGTTTCATGAGGTCTTTTGCAGTTCAGATGGGCAAGGATGCACTAAATCCAGGGAACATGTGATTGAGTGGAACTACAAAACCCAGAATCCCATTATAATTTGATTTGAGATTGGCACCTGTCCCCACAGCAGGCTCGCTATTGTCATTTCTTTAACTTTACAAAACCCAAACCCGTTATTTTATCCATTTGATCTTTTGCTCTCCACTACAAAATGATGGTAGGATTTTTACTATGCAGTAATATAAATACATGTGGAAACTAGGGCTTGTAGATAAACTTTCCAGGAACTCGGGTTATTCTTGCTCAAGAAAGTGAAAGTGAAACATGGCCAGTAAAAATACTAAATAATCTAAATGCACACTGAGACACAGGGGTCTGGGCTACCTAATATTCTTCCCTAGATACTCCCTATCTTGGTTAGTGAGACTGTCATCTTGAGATCCTGAGCTGGAAACCTCTTCTTTTCAAGTTAATGACCAAGTTCTGATAATTTGATCTAAGTAGTTCTCATGAGTTCTCTCTTTGTCACTCCTAGGTCTATACCACAGTTCAAGCCCTTGTCATCTTTTGCTTGTTCTAGTGCAGTAGACTCTTACAGGAATTATAAAACCTTCAATACATAACAAGGAAGATAAGGAATAATATAAAATGCATGTGGTAAATAGTACCCAGCTTAAGAAATGCAACAATATCCACGGAATTGAGGAAGCCTTGGTAGTACTGTTCCCTGACCACATCCCCTACTGCCCAAGCTCTAAAGAGGTAGCTTCTATCTTGAATTAGAGGTCTGTTATTTCCATACATGCTTTTATACTCTCCTTGTGTGTGTGTGCTTATTCATATATATACTATATATTATATTATATTATATTATATTATATTATATTATATTATTATATTATATTATATAAATATACCAACACATATACTTGCTATTTCATTTTGGGTTTTTTCCTGTAACTTATGTTTACCACTTAACATTTTTAAGAGCTATCCATGTTGATTTGCAAAATTTTAATTTGCTTATTTTCATAGTTGTTTGCATTAAATTGTGTGACTGTATCACAGTTTATTTATCTATTCCCTTGCTGACAGACAATTTTGTTGTTTCTAGTTTTTCCTGTGGTAAATAAGCCTGCTATGAACATTCTTTTATCTGTCTTGGGTAATATGCATGAGTCCTTCAGATTATGTAGCGAGGAGTGGTGAATAAAGAGATCATATCTTTAGCTAATACTCTGTCTCAAGGGGCTACAACATTTTTCACCTGCTAGCAGTCTGTGCATGCCTTCTGCTCTGTGTGCTCTACAGTACATTTGATTCATGAACAACATGAGTTTGAACTGCAGGGGTCCATTTATATGTGGATTTTTTCCAATAAATGCATTCTGCAGTACTACACAATCCACTGTTGGTTGAACCCCTGTATGTGGAACTGTGTGGATGTGGAGGGTTGACTGTAGAGTTACATGCAGATTTTCAACTGCATGAGGATTGGTACTTTGTTCAAGGATCAACGGTATTAGGTATTGCTGGTTGGTGGAGGACCTACTCTCGAGGACTTGATCTCTGGTTGACCCGAGAGCTGGATCTGGGCAATTGGAGGCTCCTCACCCCTCCTCTGTTCTTGGAATGTGTGTTTTGCCCACTGTTTCTACAATGAGAGCCATTTTCAAGGACTCAACCTTGAGAGAGCAATGGTTTGTTGAGACACATCCTGGATTGAACATGTGACTGAACTGTTCAAGTTCTCTATATAAACTTTTAAGATTCTGGTGATGAGTGTGGAGATCTATTAATCTTGTGGCCACCCCAGACAATCATAGTATGTAAGTTCCCTTGTTTATTAAATCTGCTACCTACCAATATGGAGTGCTCTGCCTCTTTCTACAGTCTCTCCTTGCCTTCTGTGTGCAAGGGCCAGTTTCATATTACACCGAGGAAACTCCCGAGTTTGCAAACCAACACTGACTTCTTAATTTTTACAAGACACTGAAGTAGTGAATTTTTCATCACCTTAGTTTTGATTTACATTTTCTTGATTTCAGGTGACATTAAGTATCTTTAAAGGTTTTTTGGTTTTTGTTTTTATTACCTTGATTTCTTTTGTGAATTGCCTCTTTTTAGTATTTACTACTTTCTATTGAGTCATTTCTGTTTTTCTTATTGATTTGTAAGTATTACTTATATATTCTAAATGCCAATTCTTTTTGTCTCTTCTTTGCCTTATGACTTGGCTTTTCTCGTTTTTTGAATGGGGTCTTGAGATAACCAATAGTATTTTATTTTAGTATAATGGAATTAATATTTCCTTCATAAATTATGTATTTATCTAAAAGAACCTTATTCTAATCTGAAAGAAATATTTTCTTTTTAAGTTTTAAAATATTGATTTTCATATGTGGAACAGCAGTTCACCAGAATTGACTTTTGTGTATGGCATGAAGTAGAGAACTGATACTATTGTTATTATTATTATTATTATTATTATTATTATTATTATTATTATTATTATTATTATTATTATATAGAAAGCTATTAGTAAAGAATTTGTCCTTTCCCACTGATCTACAGTGACCATTCTAAGTCAAGATTTCATTCTATATGGGATTGTCTATGAGCCGTCTATTTTGTTCTATTAATCTACTTTTTTATTTCTGTGAAATGCGCATTCCCTTTATCAATTCAGCATTATAATCTTGATATCCAGTTGAGTAAGTACGTGCATCTCATTCTCTTTTTCCTCTTCCTTTTCAAAAATGTCTTTAACCACTGGAAATTTTTATTTCCATATACCTTTTTAAGTCTCTCTTTAAAAAAAAAAAGTTTAGTGAAAAACTTCTGGATTTTTCTTATAATTTCAGAAGTTTGTGTATTAATAAAGGAGAGAATTATCATATGTATATTTAATCATCTTATCCACTGACCTGATTTTTTGCTGTCTTTATTTTCTGCTATCAGGTAGATTATATTTTTAAAATTACAGCTTAGTGTTCCCCATTACTAAGATATAAAAATATGATTTTAAAAATAATTTATTTTATGTTCATTAATTTCTCTGAACTGTCATTAATTTTAATAATTTGGATTTAGATTCATTTGAGTTTTCTTAATAGACAACATTTTTTCTTGAGAACAATTACAATTACAACAAAATTGTATTCTTGAATTTCTTATTTTTCTATTTATTTTTTTCTTAGTTTGATAGATAGGATCTTGAGTACATTGTTTAGTAAAAGAGGTGATAGTATGTTTGCTGGTTATATGGGGAATACTAAATTTTAGCATGAACTATGGAAATTTGCAGTCCAGTTTCTGTTTTCTCTAATGATATAAAAGAGGAAGTACTAAGACAAACATGAGACAGTTGCCACATAAAAGTCTGTGCTGGCATTTGGGTAACTGAAACTTTTAACCACTTACTCCCACACCAATGGCAGACGTCCATTTCTTGCTCAGCCAAGCCACTTTTCCGGAGATAAGGTTGGACAATGGTGTGAGTTCCTTCAGCTTCAAACGTCCTATCATGTTAATTCACTGATGTTTTTGGAACACTTTATGTTTATTTTCATGTCATCTTATTTATTTATGGACTTCTGTATATAAATATTGTGAAGAAATAATTACAGAACAATGGGGAAATAGAAATTCCATGCATATTTTCCAAAATTCTTATAATTTTTCTTCTGTTAACTAAAAATGACTAAATTATATTATCAAAAGAAAAAAACAGGACAAAGTCCTGATTGGAGGTTAGTAAGCTATTCATTTTATCTTTTATCTCATTTTCAAAGATACTTTATCTCTCTAACTAGCAGATATCTGGCTTTTTTCTCTAGGGGTTCCTTTCTGCTGCAGCCCAGTCAAACAGGGGTTTCCAATCTATTACTCCCTCTTCCATGTTTGTACCCTTTAATTACTTGTTGTTCACCCTCTTCATCAGTCTTTTGTCCTCGCTTCCTTCTTGTCATAATAATCTACTAACCTCCCAAGTATTCTCTGTTTAGCAAAGACATTAATTTCTGTCCCACAGCATCTGTCTTAATCTCAACTTTGATCTTTCCATTCAGACCTCTACTGTCATGCTGGCTGATTTCAACCTAACTAGCTACTCGGTGCTCTGCTCTCTTAGTTCCTTAATGGCTCAAGTACTTCTGTTTCAGGAGTTTCTCATTCTCAGTGGAACTCCGGTCCAGCACATTCTTTCTGTGTCAGCCTCCTCTTATCTTCACTGTATGGGTATGTGCAGGAACGTGTGTGTCCACTTAGAGTTATCATCAATATGGTAAATACTCTATTGCAAATATTGTTTTTCTTCCCTGATATCATTTTATTCTGAAACACTGATCTGGAAGATGTCCAACCCTAGATGAACCCAACACCTGAATTCTCTGTACTGTTTCTGATTGCCTAAGCATTGCTGCAGAAAAATGTCTAGTTGAATTTATCTTTCAATAAACATTTGAGAATGTTTGAGAATGCTCTCTCTATATCCATATGTGAGCAACTAATATCTACCAGACACTGATACAAGTACTGGGGTACACATGGTAAACAAGAAAAATAAAGTCTGTATCTTAAGTATGAATACAGTACATTTTATAGCCTATACGTGTATGTGTGTGTACATGTGTATGTATGTATATACACACATATGAGGGAGAGAGAAAACAGCAACAAGAGAGTAAGGACACTAGCACTACCAGGTATTAGAGTATGAAGCCAAGTTCATCTCATTTACACGAACACATCTCCTCAAGCCACTAATTTCCAAAAGTCCTTGACACTGCGTGAGCTATTTCTTCCTAATGTAGGATACAATGAGTTTGTGTACATGTGTCCTTTATTACATTTGTATGTGTGTGTTTGTGTGTGTGTAAGACTAAAGAAGTACAGAAAATATTAATAGTATTTTTTTCTAAATTTTGAAATTGTAAATTATTTTATTTTTCTTCACACTTTTTACACTTTTCCGTGCTTTCTAAATTATCCATGAATAGTTAACTATCCTACGGTCATAAGAGATTGAAAAATATAAGTATGTATATATTAAAAAATAGTAACTCTATAGTTCACATAATTAGGGAGACTATACCCAAATAATACGGAAATATAAATAACACCATTAACATTTTTGTAAACTATCTGCATATTTACATAGAATTATCATTCCTTGTGCCCAGTCTTAATTTACTAACTTGCTAAAAATTTACCTCTATTTTATATACAGGCATTAATATTGTCTTTATGAAAATAAATTTAAAATTTATAATCTATTTTGAAGTCCTTTAAAAAGAGCATATATATACACAATGCGAATTTGTTTGATACCCTATTGGATTCTAAATGTTATTTTTCACAATTAAGAACACTGTTTTGTTCTGCTTAGAGAAAACTATTATTTCTATCCTGTTGAAGGCTAGAAAATCAAGCACATTATACAGCAAAGTCATAACAGCATATTTTGAAGCACCGGAGCATAAAACATGATTTTATAAACATTAATTTGACAGTTGAAGACCCAGACTTATGGAAGTTTTCTTGCAATTCTGTGGACTGTGTATTGGAGCTTATCATTGTTTGACATCAGTTTTTACCTTTTCTAGTCACATCCTTCCCATATATCATGTTGCCTTGTAGCAAAGGAAAGTAGACTTTGAACTCATGTTTATAGATAGATACCATGTCCATTATTTAGAGAGGTAAAGTGATATAATGTATTATATATTATATATATTATGT
The DNA here is from genome assembly GCF_036321535.1 of Camelus dromedarius. Classification (NCBI taxonomy): domain Eukaryota; kingdom Metazoa; phylum Chordata; class Mammalia; order Artiodactyla; family Camelidae; genus Camelus; species Camelus dromedarius. Next base: position 27,620,030 of record NC_087446.1, read on the forward strand.
ATAATGTATTATTCATGTTACTAACATACAGCTCTTTGCTACCTACTTTAAAAAAATATATAGTACTTGCTGGCATTAGCAATAAACACAATGAAACTCTTGATTTCAATTAAGCATTATCATTATCTCAAGACAATAGGCGATTAGGCAAGAAAACAGTTTTTTGTGTGATGGATTGGATTGTGATATTACTAAACTCAGTTTAGCAAAGAGAGAACAGAATAGAATAAAATAAAAGGTCAGTACAGGAGACTTGAATGATACTGTCAAGACGGAACTACCCTAAAGGGTCAGTAACTTTAGTGTTTGAATTTGATATAGGCACCAGGCAGGAAGAAAAGACAGCAGGTAAAAAGGAGAGAAAAACTGAAAAGGAGAGGAAGAGAAATCAGATACATAATGCTTATTATCCTCTGAGGAGGTTATACTTCAGAAAGACATGTTGCTGTCTGTTGACATTGGGACTAGTATATATTCATCACAGGCTATGTGACTACCACAGCTAGCTGTGTAATTAATAACTTCTTTTTTTTCTAGCTTTATGGAGGAATAATTGGCAAATAAAATTGTATATATTTAAAATTTATGTGGTGATTTGATATACATATACATTGTGATATGACTACTACAATCAAGTTAATTACCACATTCATCATCTCATGTAGTTATCTCTATCTTTCATTTTTTCTGGTAGTGAGAATGCTTAAGGTCAACTCTCAATAAATTTCAAGTAAATGATAACAAACTATTAACTATAGGCACCATGCTGTACATTAGATCGTCAGAACTTGCTTATCTTATAACTGAAAATTTATATTTTCTGACCTGTATCTCAGCCCCTGGCAGCCATTGTTCTACTCTCTGTTTCTATGAGATGGGCTTTTTTTTTTTTTTTTTTTTTGATTCCACAGATAAGTCAGTATTTGTCTTTGTCTAGCTTACTTCACTTAACATAATCCCCTCCAGGTTCATCCATCTTGTGACAAATGACAGGATTTCCTTCCTTTTTATGTCTAAATAATATTTCTATCTATATACCTATCTATTTATCCATCTATCTATACATACCTACATACATATATACACACACCATATTTTCTTTATCCATTTATCTGTCAATGGACACAGGTTGATTCTGACCAACAAACAGAATAGAGAGCAGAGAAATAAACTCATGTGTACATGGTGAACTATCCTTTGACAAGGGCACTAAGAGCATACTATGGGAAAAGGACAGTTGCTTCAGTAAATGGTGCTGGGAAAAATGGACATCCACAGGTCAAATAATTAAAATGGATCCCGAATCTTATACTACTAACAGAAATTAACTTGAAATGGATTAAAGACTTACATGTGAGATCTGAAATCATAAAACTCTTAAAGGAAAACGTAAGGAAAAATTTCCTTGATGTTGGTTTTGGCAATGAGTTTTTGGATACCAAACACAGGTATCAAGAGCTAAAATAAATAAATGAGACTCCATCTAACTAAAAAGCTTTTTCACAGCAAAAGAAGCCATCAACAAAATGGAAAGGCAACCTACAATATAAGAGAAAATATTTGCAAATCACATATCTGATAATGGGTTAATATCCAACATAGATAAGGAACTCATGCAACTCAGCAGCAGAAGAACTCAAATAGTCCAATTAAAGTGGAAAAAGGACCCAAAGAAGGCATGCAGGTGGCCTACAGGTACATGAAAAGATGCTCAGCGTTGCTAATCATCAAGAGATTGCAGATTTTGAAATGCAAATTGAAACCACAATAAGATATTACCTCACACCTGTTAGGATGACTGTTACCATGAAGACAAAAGATGACAAGTCTTGGCAAGGATGTGAAGAAAAGGGAACCCTTTTACACTGTTTGTGGGAATGTAAATTGGTACAATTATTATGGAAAACGGTATGGAGTTTCCTCAAAAAAGTAAAAATCAAATTATAATTAATAACATCTAATTCGAGAAATCTAGTTCCATAAAGAAAAGAATTTTCTTGCAAATTCACCGAGTAATACGTAACACTTCTTAGGATGGGTCTTGGGCATAATTTGGTTTTGGGCTAATTTAGCTGCACTGCTAAGACTGTTCTGAGGACTCTATATGATGTCCTGTGTATTATAAGACAGTTCCACTCTGCCTCTTGGGAATTCAAACTCTTTCCACCCCTCTGTGAGCTCTGGAAATATTTCAAATGATCTTTACAGCTGGTTCTTTTTCTGGCCTTAGATATTTTCCTCACAAATGTGTACAGATGAGTACTCTGTCAATGACTTGTTGGGATTCCTCTGCCTATTTCTGTAACTTTCTGAAGCCTCCTCCTTTTAGACACATAGGCCTCTCTGAACTGTGATTTCTCTCTCAATAGCAAGAATGCCTGATGGTTTGCCTTCCTTCTTCCTGTGCTACATACTGAAAATTTCATGCAAGCAATAACCTGGTGCAATCATATGGATCACCTTACTTGTTTCTATTCTCTCAGGAATCACAGTCCTGAGCTGCCTGTTGTCAAATGTATGAAGACTAGTGTTTTGTAGATTTAGCCTATTTTTCAAATTATTATTTTTTTTCAAATATTTTAGCTTGTTAAATGGGGGGTTGTTTCTCCATCTTAGCTGGAAACAAAAAATTCTCTGCTTGGATATTTTATGATTTTGATTTTCAGTTGCAGAATTATTTTTCTGAAGCTACTCAATGCAATTCCATATCATTTTTAATATGAAGCCTATGTGCTTGATTAAAGAGGAAAAAATATCTGAGGAGTAGAATTTGGAAGAATAAAGTTGTAATCGTTTTTTTTTCAAGTTTATATACTTTTCAGTCTTTTTTATGTTTCTCACACCAATAAGAATAAATTATTTTTATGAACGAAATATTTGTGCCCCTCCAAAATTCATGTTGAAGCGCTAACCCCAAATGGATCATATTTGGAGATATGGCCTTTGGGGGTTAATTAGAGTTAGATGAGATCATGAGGTAATGTTCTTATAGTGACATGAGTGTCCTTATAACAAGAAACAAATACGTTTTTTTGTTTCAGCTCCTCAGTCTATGGTATTTTGTTATGGTAGCCCAAGCTAACTAAAACAACTATTACTACCAAAATGTATGTAAAGAAGATTGAATTTTTTACTATCATGAGCATGTTAGAATGAGACTAGCAGATCTTAAGCACAAAAATGATTCTCACCGAATGTGTATGCAGGTATGTATTTAGATGAGATGCATGTATTTAGATAGGAATTAATCCTTCCCTAGGCAAGGAAAAGTTGAATTCTGCATCTGCTTTTTTTTTTTTTTTTTTTTTTCCCAGCAGATAATGTTGATCGAGTGAGCAGGCTTTAGAATTTGGCTGTCTGAACTGAATCCTGGCAATATCACACATCAACTGCAAGATCATGTACAATTTTCTTAAAATCTATCATCTGTTAAAGTGGAAAAAGAATAATACTTTTTATCACATAAGGATTATTTTGATTATTTAAGAAAATATCTGAAATACCTAATATAGACACATGTTAATTTATCAGTAATTTTATCACCACTGACTATGCTACTTTGGGCAAGTCAGTCACTTAACCTCTCCAAATTTGTTTTCTTGTCTCTAAAGTTGATAAGGATTCTCACCTTTAAGAACTCAAAGAGAAAAGAGATAATGTGTGTGAACTAGTAAACAATTTGATTCAGAGTATATATTAAAAATATTATTTTAATTTTTGTAAAATTCTTAAAACTAGTTCTGTTTTCCAGAAGAGACTGAGTAAAATTGGTGTTAATTTTTCTTTAAAGATTTGGTAGAGTTCTTCAATGAAACCATCAAGGCCTGGTACATTCCTTTTTTGGGAGTTTTTTAAATTATAGATTCAAATTTTTATAGTTACATGCCATTTAAAATCAAATATTTTATATGTGGTAAGTTGTGGTAGTTTGTGTTTTTTGAGGAATTGGTCTATTTCATCTAAATTGTCAAATTTTTGTGTGTAGAATTATTCCTAATAGCCTCTTTTTATTCTTTTGATGTCTTCAGGGTCTGTAGTGATACCCCTTGTTTCACTCCTGATATTGGTAATCTGTGTGTTCCCTTTTCTTCTCATTCATCTAAACAGAGATTTTAATTTTTATTGATCTTTTCAAAGAACCAGTTTTACTGTTTCATTATTTCTGTCTACTTTTCCTTTTTAAAATTTTATTGATTTCTGCTCTTATATTTACTATTTCTTCCTTCTGATGCTTTCCATTCATTTTTTTAGTTTTGTGGTTTCTTGAGATGAGAGATTATATAACTGATTTAAGACTTTCTCTCTTTTCTAATATATGCATTTAATACCATAGCACTGCTATAGCTGTGACCCACACTTTTTGATATATTTTCATTTTTATTTAGTTAAGTATAATTTTGATTTTATTTTTGACTTCCTCTTTGACCCATAGGTTATTTTCCATGTTTAGTTTCCATGCAGTTAGAGATTTCTAGTTACATTTCACTATGGTTGAAGAATGCACACTGTATGTTCTCAGCTATTTTAAATTTATTAGCATTTATTTTATGGCCCATGATACAGTCTATTTTGGTGTATTTTCCATGGGCATTTGAAAATAATATATATTATCTATTTAGGTGGAGTGTTCTATAAATGTCATTTAGAGCCTGTTGGTTGATGGTGTTGTTGAATTCTTCTTTATTCTTGCTCATTTACTGTCTAGGTGTTCTATTTGTTGTTGAGACAGGGGTGTAGTCTCCAGCTGTAATTGTGAATTTTAGAAGCGTCATTTTTAATCTTTAAAGATATGTTAGAGAATGAAACATTTGATTTTAATATGGTTTTCCTTAATACACATAAGTAGTGACTTATTTACTTAAAATTGCTTCATAGATAACAAGGAATTAGGTAAAATAATCAGTCACTAGATGAGTGTAAATGTTGGTTCAGCCTATAACCATGTGGACATTTGTGGAGTGCATGAAATAAAATTCCATCCTTTCCACATAACTTACTCTTTTGGCTTGGCCTAACTGAAAGTATTTATGCCTCCTCCATCTACTGCCTGCCTCAGTCTACTTTGATACATAGTAAGTAAGGTATTTGCCATTTCTATGTAGAAAGCAATAAGAAATATTATAATTAGGTCCAAAAATGCTTCTCAAGAGAGAAAATCAGATGATACACATACATTTTTAATATAAATTTGTTACTGCATAAATATGTACTTTGGAAAACATTGCTAATCCAATATGGGATCTTTTACAGCTATTAACAAGAGCATCAATACACAGTTATAAAAGAGAAATTGAGGTAGATAATCAAACATGTTTATATTCTCATCAGTTCTCTTTCTGTTATGAATGCTGAATCCAATCATGCTGGCTGATAAATAGGGAATGGAAGAAAAGAGTTGTAAACTAGTAATTAGTGCAGAATTATTTTAGGATAGTGACAGATAATTAAGATAGGAGGTATATTAAAGAGAGTGAATATGACAGTACTGGGATCATAAGATAGTTTTACTGTTTACATATTTTCTACAAATTGCATAGGAATTTCATAAGTTAAAAAGCATTTTCAAAATTATCTGTCAAGGGGGAAGAGATAGCTTAGTGGTAGAGTGCCTGCCTAGCATGGAGAAGGTCCTGGGTTCAATCTCTAGTATCTCCATTTAAGAAATAAGTAAATAGACAAACCTAATTACCTCCTCCCCTAAAAAAAAAAAAATCAAAATTATCTCTCAGTCATGCTTGTTAGAGTTAGGTATTCTTTTCTAGTTCATTTTAATATTATTAAAGACGAAACTGAGGCTTAGAGATGATAGATGAATTGGCCAAACTTTTCAACCAGTGGGGAAGTGGACTTTCGATTCTAAGTCTAGAACTCATTCCGCTGGGTCACAACTGCCTCTGTGTTAGAGGAAGACTTCTGAAACTCTACAGAAACCCACCAAAATTAACAAGTGAAAATGTAGTTTCTTGTCTTCATGCCATTCAAATTCTCACATTCTGCAGTGTTCCAGTCTCTGTATATATTTAATTTATTTGTGATTCCTCGGTTACTCTAATTTTAAGATAAGAATAATAGTAAAAAGGCACATACTATGACCATGGATCATTAAATACATAATTGAAAAGCTCTTTCCAGAGAAATTCTTAATATTTTGAATCATCCAGTTTCATGAAGAGATGATATAGTTTATGTAATGTATCTGGTCCTCTATGATTTAAATGTGCAGTTGAATAAGAAAGCTTCTATGGTTAAATGGTTTTGAAACAGGGCTGAGAATTTTATTCTTGAAGGAACACTAAATGTTGTCCATTTTGCTACAGTCAATTAAATTTTAAGATATTAAAAATAAGTTCAATAGACATTGAATTCTAACTCCACCATTTTTCAAGAAAGTTGTTTTTTTTTAACTCTTTCCCCATATGATAGTTAATTACAGATATTATAAACCAAACCAAGCTAATGGAACACCTTCAAATGCAAAGAATAAAGCTAAGTAGTCTTAAACCCTGATAATAATTTTAACAGGAGACCTGAGCTTGCTTTTTCAATATTTTTGCATTTCAGTAGGAAAATAATAAGCTCTAACAATGATTATTTTTTAAAAAAAGGAACACTGTGCTTTTTTTTCTCCCCAAAATACCTTTAAATTACCACAGAAAATTAATAAAATGGAATTAATTTCAATATTATAATTATTCTGCTTCCTCTTCTGGTGTATCACCTTATAATAGTTGGAGACCAGTCATTATTGTTTCACAAATTACTTCTCAGCCAGGAGATTCAGTGTTAATATCAATTTTGTTTGTATCTATGATAAAATTATTTATTCATTTGTTCTTATTTTATGTAGATTCTAGTTGAATTTGATAATAAATACTTGAGAAAAATTAAACAAATGAAAATATACTCATTAATTTATACCAAAGAAATAAATCTTTTATGACAAATAAAATCTGCAATACTGAACACAGGACATTTGAAGGCAACCACCGTATTAGAATCATTCAACAACTCAATTGAGAGTATAAAAACAGTCTTAAAAAACAGACAAGTGTTTTTTAAAATGACTATAATCTTAATGTAGATATTTTTAAATTGAGGTTTCAAATTGAATTGGATTTTAAAGTCTCTTATCTCCCATTTTGATGGGAAAAAGTCAAATACTTATCTGTCAATAGTAAATTGGCTAAGTACATTATAAAACATTTATATAAAAGAATACTATGCAAACTTTATTAATTGAGAAAGGAATGTCTATGTCAACATTATTAAGGTGAAAATAGCAAAAAAGAATGTAAGAGGTGATGCAATTTTGGTTTAAAAACATCAACCTATTCCATCTATCTGTTAACTTATTTGTCATCTACCTGTATGTAATGTGTGCAAAGATAATGAAAAGAAAACATATCCTTGAAGAAGATAAACCAAAATGTTAATAGTGGTTATTTATAGGTGAGGGGTGGGGTCATAGGAGTCTATGCAGAGTAAGAATCTTAAGGGGTCTTTCATTTTTTTTACTTCCTATAGTTAAGTGCAATCTGAGTACTTTATGACTTAGCAAGCATTTGTTTTATAATTAGAATTTTTTATTTTAGAAAAGAAAACAGCACCGAGGATATTTATTATAACTTTGTGGGAATTAGCTTCATTTCTGGTGTTTGTAATCCTGATGTTTGAATCAACTTTGTTTTTAAATGTTACTAACATCTGGAAGCCATCAGGGTCCTCTTTTTTATTGTTATAAATAATATTAAACAATAAGTTATTCTGAATGCAACATGAGGTAGTAAGAGGAATCAGAGCCACATGGAACTGATACATTTATTGCCTGTTTTCAAAGGTCTATCAGGGGAGTACTAAGACAGTGAAGATAGGGAACTCTTCATGAAGAGGGCAAATTACTCTGAACAGAATAGAATCAAGTATGATTTTCTCTAAGGGAATTGTGGGGGAGAGAAGATAAGATTAAGTAAACTTCAGGGTTTACTTTCTCGTCAAAGGCAGCATGCCAAGCCTACTTAATCTAATTGGCAAAGTACTGAGTAGAATGATACATTTTCATAAATGTGTATTAGGTTGGGATGGAGGAATCCCAATCGATGCAATTAGTTGATGACCTCCTTTACTTAGTAGTTCTGCCTGATGTAATTTTACTTATAGTCCCAAAGACTTTTCTAAGCTCTGGATTTGTAGAAAATTATGGAAGTTTAATATTGAAGGTGACTAATGTTTTTCACTTTTGTTGTCTTATTATGATAGCATTTTCACTCATTGCCTTTGCAAGCTTTCTTAAAGGCTAAATAGACTTTCTACCTAAACATCTAACCTTACCTTTTTAAGTCCACTCTAGGCTCTGCTCTTGAATCGTTCCCTCATCTTTTTTCCTGATAATATTGACAAGATTCTCTTTCAAGTCTCAGAACACTCCAAACCCAGAACCAAAGTGTGAGATATGAAGAATTTTCTTGTGCCCAGTCCCCCAATTCTGTATCTTAGAAGTGTCACCTTTCTTTACTTCCCCCAAACTCCTTAGCTGTAGAATTTTACCCCAAAATTCTATACCATATGCCACTAAATGGCAGACGTCCCATCCTTGGCTGGCATGTTTTTTTTTTCCCCCCTGGCATGGAGAGTTTGTTTGTTTGTTTTTTGTTTAGTTGAGCCAACATTTAAAGATCAGAATAGTTAACATAAGAAGTTTGCTGAATTATTTGAAATATTGAGGGAAAAACAAGCAATCAAACAAAACGTGTAATCACTGGATCCCAATCTTGGACCTAAGAAAAATTGTGTGATGCTGAGTAGCACCAATTCCCTTTACATATTCCAGTTCAACATAATGTCCATTAGTCCCTCTTGTCTAACATCCATTCATTGTTCTCATCTGTGTGCCTGTTTGGGACCTAAAAGCACTTGATTGATTGATTTTGTGATCCCTTTGTCATATACCAAAACCTTTCTCAAAACACTTATTATGGAGAAGTAAGATAAGAAAAAAACAGTGTCTTAGCTCTGCTCTTTGTATTCTTTTCCAAGATCACCGTTTTAAGATAAAGGAAGAAGCATTAAGCTCTGTGCATTTCTGCTTCAGTGAAGGCTATTGAGTTTCTGACAGTTATTGAGTTCTGAAAGTTAGTCACATAAGAGACAATCTTCTCTACCTATAAAGTTACCAAAATCAAGTTTCTGTTTACAAAGTCAATTGTCTCAGAGAAAACCGGAGGCAAGCCTTTAGGAGATCACTAAAGGAAAACTTAGAGAAATCTCTTGGCTCTCAAGTTCTTTATCTGTTCTGTGTATTCAGCTTTCCATGCTTAAAGATCCAGCTCATACATTTGAACCCTTAATTATAAGCTCACATCCTTCTCCACCAAATTCACAGGAGTAGCTATACTTTCAAGTGATGTTAAAAAAAAAAGCTCTATCTCTTTGTCTTATTTGATAAATTTATACTTTTATTTTCTTTAATTGGATTAGGTAACTTTGAAGACAATAGTTTCTCTTTGAAGTCAGCTTTTGGCAGATAGATATTCAATATATCAGTAGTAGCTTTTCATGTTGCATGCCCATCACTTCTTCGGTTTGAACTTCTATAATCTGTTCAGAACTTTGGAAATTTCTATTGTCCTTAATCACTTTGCCTACAATGTGGCAGGCAATCTTTATGAACCCAGTTAATTCTCATTCTAAAGCTGTAATGTAATCTCTTGAAAGACATTTTAATTGGTAGGTAAATTAAAATTTTAAGTTAAATTACAATCTTATGTGATTCTATAGTGCAAATAATTTAATTAAATTGATAGACATGACACATGACCAATTTCATGCACAGGTAATGCCTAAAAGTCATAAATTTCCTCTAAACTTGATGGCTGCTAAATTTCTTTTGAAATCAGTATTAAAATACATCTTAATTTAAAAACTGTTCAATAGTTTCAAAACTGTGAAAATGTAGAAAGACACATTAGAAATGAATATATATGGAAAAAATTTAACTCGTCTTATAGTATAGTTGTACAGGAAATGGTTTTATCGATAGTTTGGGCACTGGTTTTGGTTTCCAGCTCCATCTCTTTCTATCTGCATATCTAGATATTTGGCTTTTTTGAACTTTGTTTCATTTTTTAAATTAAAGAGTAATAATATATTCTGAGGGCTAATTGTTATACTATATTTAAATCACTTTTATATTTAAATGTTTTTATATTTGGATCGATACCTAGTAGGTTACAAAGCAACAAAAGCAATTATAGTTTTCAAAATAAATTTTAAAAGAAGCTTTATAAAATTTTGGTTTAGTGATTAAAAAGTGGTAAGAATTTTCTGTTGAAATTCAGACTTTGCATTGGAAAAAATGGTTATTTTTCATTCACAAAGATACATTTGCAGCTCTCTGTATTATGATCCTCAGTCACATATAGCCTGTGTACCATACAGCTTTTTCTCCTAGAATCAGAGCATTCATTTTTGACAATGATCAAAACAGGACATTGCCACTTCCAGGAGGATAAATATGTGTGTATGCTGAAAATGAAAGTTTCTGTTTTTCCCCTTTAACATAAAGCTTTAAGAATATTGAAGAAGAAGGAGGAGGAAGAGGAAGTGGAAGAGGGGGAGGTAGAAAGAGAAGAAGAGAAAGAGAATCCTCCAAAATAATTTTATAATTCAAATCCTAAATTAAGGTTTCAGTTATTTTTCTATCCCATATTTTATAAGATTTATTTATAGCTCTCTATAGAGAGTTTATCAAAGAGCATATAAACAAGAAGTCCCTTGGCTGTTGGTTATCAGTACAGTACCTCTCACTGAACCTGCAGATTGATAGATACCAACCAGACCTAAGATACAGAGAAGGATGTAGGATGTTGTCTGATGCTCAGCAAATGCAATTAGAAAATGTAACTATGAGGCCATCATTGAAGATTTGAGTTCATTGTAATTTAGAATTTTTTTTAACATGGCAGGGAAACTAGGAGAACCAAAGTGACTTGAATTGCTTGATGTAGACTAATGACAACAGTAAATTCAATATGTAAGAAGTTTATCTGTACTTTGAAATATGTAGCTATTTATTCTGGCAGGTTCATTAGGCCTAACATAGAGCTCAGGTAAATCTACTTTTTATTTTGAGATCAATACATTCTTTTAGAATGGGAGACCCTGTTTCACTGGAAGAATTGTGCTCATCTATTTCTGCAGTTGATATCAGGAATTGACAATAGAGATAAATTATTCTGAAAATGAGGTTACTAAACAAAGACAGTGGATACAATGGTCCAGAGAACTGAGTCTGGAGCTGACTGCCCGATATCAAATTCCAGCTCCACCTCTTTTTATAAACTGTGTGACCTTGAGCAAATTATTCAAGTTTCTGTGCCTCAATTTCCTCATAATAAATATTTTTGATTAGTATTTATACATAATACGATTTACTGGGTAGCAAAAAACCTCAGGCTTACTGTTGGTAACTCCTTATTTCTCATTTCATGTCCAAGTCCATTCAACAGTATTTTTTTTTAATTAGCAAGCTCTTACACATGTCCACTTCTCTTTATTGCCATTAAAAGCATTGCTGTCTCAGCCTCTAAGATATCTCACCTAGATAATTGGACTAGCCTGCTCAACGATCTCCCAGAATCCATTCTTGGTCTTATATTTATTCTCTACACTGCAGCCAGAATTAGCTTTTCAAAATGTAAATCATGTCGTATCCTCATTGGCCTCCTTTTACTACTGCACAATTGCTTCCTGTTATTCCAGGGATAAAGATCTAAACCTTCCACGTTACCTACAAGACTCTGCATGGGTTGTCTCTACTTCTTTACGTTCATCTTAAACCTTTCTTCCTCTTTTTCCTGTACTCCAGCCATCCTGGACTTTCAGTTCAAATCATCCCTGTTCTTTCCTGCCCCAGGGCATTTCCACATGTTGTTTTCCCTCCAGAATAAATTTCTTCTGCCCACCCTTCATCTCACTTTCATTTTGGTTATCTACTGTACAGATATCAGGATAAGCCATCCCTTGATAGCTTCCCTGCCTCTGTCAAGGCAGAAGAAGCCTTTTTTATGTTTCTCAAAGAATCCTATCCCTTTCCTTTTTAACACTGGATCAGATTGTAAATTGGCACTTGTTAATGCAATTATTTAATTAATTTCTGTCTCTTTTAATGCAAATTCTGTATTCCTCACTATTTTAATCTCCAGACTTTGTCATACATTGTGGACTATAGTGACAGGCTCAGTGAATGTTGAACTATAATCTCTTATCTTAGGTCATGCATTATTATAGCCGGGGTTAGGAGACCTGTGTTCTCCTTTGATATCTCTTGTTATTTGGTGCATGATCTTTTCAGGAGGCTTGGGTTCCAAGTATTCATTTTTTGTGTAACTTTGGGCAAGTTCCTTTACTTTCCCTGAAGACATCTTTTTATCTCCTACAGAAGACTAGCATTGCCAGCCTATTTCGCAGTTGTCATAGATATAAAACGAGATGATGTATATGAAAGTGCTGGCTAAAAACAGTGTGGTTTTATAGAGTATAAGTTATTAACACAATTTAGGTCTGGCTCTGCCCTAGACTGTCCCAACCAGAGATAGCTCAATACTTATTAAAGCTTGATGACATTCTCTTCTCTAAGTGTTTTTTAAAAAATCTTTGTAACATTTCTCTGAAATAGATTTTTGAAAATAGGCCAAGGCCTCTGGCTGGTAGTTGTAACATAAAGTAACAACACTATTTATACTACAAAATTTGAGACTTCCAGAAGATATTACAGACATAAAATAATTAAGTATCTTTAATAATGTATACCAACTGGACGCTTTCCTTAGTGGCTAGTGCTATAATTATAAGTTTATAGCTAATATTAGATTAAGTCAAATGATCAATTCATAACTAATAATATCTTTATATGCCTGTAATTATGGAGTTTATTGAGCTTGACACCATGCATGTGATCACAGTCCCACAGCAACTGGCTAATGAGTGAATGGTTCTAATGTCACCATTTTTTGTTTTGAACCTTAAATACTCTGTTTAACTAATATCTAGGCTTTTGCTAATATTTTATTCTGATGTTGGAGTTTTACTATTAAGTCTAATTATTTTTAGTAACATGTTGATGTCCCAAAGGTATCTAAAATTAATAGTTAAGTAAAAAGAATAAACTAATGTGAGGAAAGTATCAATGTGAGCATAATGTATTATTTTATTAATCTTTGATGGATGTCAGTTCATTTAATAACATTACAGTGTCCCTTGCTCAAGATTTCTTGATTGGGAAACAATTTGTAATTTACATATTAAAAATCTATAAAAATGATATAGGTCTAAACAGATGATTTTCCTGGCATATTATTCACTTAGTGATTGCCAAATACTGAATCATATAGATTAAAAGTCAGGACAGAAACTGGAAATATAAAGGAAAAAAAAATTGAGTAGCATTATCCAAGAGATAAACCCCAGACTGATGACATTAAGGATGATCACCCAAAGGAATGAAAGGAAGATTAAAAGGAACCTCAGGCATTTTCCTGTAATATCTTCAGAATGACAAAATCATTAGAGCCTCACAAATTGAGTTTATTTGGCACCTGGAAAAAGCAAGAAAGAAAAGACCCATTAAACCAGAAGACCAAGTAAATTTGGTTTCGCTAATTCAGTGGAGGATAATTATAAGAAGTTACTTGGAAAAAACACAAACCAATATTTGCAGCAAAACTGAGCTCCACATAAAGTTTCAGAGAAAAGAATTTTTGACCCAGAAATTGGTCTTTAGCTTAATTCACTACTTGAGGAAATGGAGTGAATTTCAAGTAGAAAATCATTAATATTTCAATAGAATGTATATTTATAAACATAAATCTGAATAGACAAATTAAATCTAACAAACAGCTGACACAAACCACAGCCCTTGGTTGAATTTCTGTTGGGAATTGGAAAACTATTAAACAGTTAATTAAATGAAATGTGGCCATATGTGTCAGCCCAAGTACCCTACAGTATAGAAAATCAAGAGAAAAAGGACATAGAATAGCATGAAAATCCTTAGTGGTTCAAAGGCTACAAAATGTCAAGTTATAACTTTAAACTCAGGCAGACCCAATCCAAGAAATTTCTAAGTTGTTTTGGGTGGTAGACAGTGTGTGGCATTAACAGGCATTTATAACTGACTCATTTATCCTGAGGCATATGCCATTGGCACTTTCCTATTCCTTCTCAAACAGACAAAATTAGCATTGTATTATCGTTTTGTACATGTATCTCTGTAGTTTTTATTTGAGTGTTATGTGCTCATGCATACCCATATCTAGGCATATTTAGGCATTAAAAAACAGATCATTAAGACAGTTAGGTTGAGTGCAATGAACATGGGTTTTGGATCAGACAAACCTGTTTTTTGGGTTTTTTTTAAACTTTTTTTATTGAATTATAGTCATTTTACAATGTTGTGTCAAATTCCAGTGTAGAGCACAATTTTTCAGTTATACATGAACATACACATATTCGTTGTCACATTTTTTTCGCTGTGAGCTACCGTAATATCTTGTATATGTTTCCCTGTGCTATACAGTATAATCTTGTTTATCTATTCTACAATTTTGAAATCCCAGTCTGTCCCTTCCCACCCCCCGCCGCCTTGGCAACCACAAGTTTGTATTCTGTGTCTATGAGTCTGTTTGTTTTGTATTAATGTTTTGTTTTTTTTAGATTCCACATATGAGTGATCTCATATGGTATTTTTCTTTCTCTTTCTGGCTTACTTCACTTAGAATGACATTCTCCAGGAACATCCATGTTGCTGCAGATGGTGTTATGTTGTCGGTTTTTATGGCTGAATAGTATTCCATTGTATAAATAGACCACATCTTCTTTATTCAGTCATCTGTTGATGGACATTTAGGCTGTTTCCATGTCTTGACTATTGTAAATAGTGCTGCTATGAACATTGGGGTGCAGGTGTCATTTTGAAGTAGGGTTCCTTCTGGATATATGCCCAGGAGCGGTATTCCTGGGTCATACAGTAAGTCTATTCCTAGTCTTTTGAGGAATCTCCATACTGCTTTCTATAATGGCTGCACCAAACTGCATTCCCACCAGCAGTATAGGAGGGTTCCCTTTTCTCCACAGTCTCTCCAGCATTTGTCATTTGTAGACTTTTGAATGATGGCCATCCTGACTGGTGTGGGGTGATACCTCATTGTAGTTTTGATTTGTGATATTTAGTGATATTGAGCATTTTTTCATGTGCCTGTTGATCATTTGTATTTCTTCCTTGGAGAATTGCTTGTTTAGGTCTTCTGCCCATTTTTGCATGGGGTTGTTTGTTTCTTTCTTATTAAGTCATATGAGCTGCTTATATATTCTGGAGATCAAGACTTTGTCGGTTTCATTTGCAAAAATTTTCTCCCATTCCATAGTTGTCAGTTTGTTTTACTTATGGTTTCCTTTGCTGTGCAGAAGCTTGTAAGTTTCATGAGGTCCCATTTGTTTATTCTTCCTTTTATTTCTATTGCTTGGGTAGGCTGCCCTAGGAGAGCATTTTTGAGATGTATGTCAGATAATGTTTTGCCTAAATTTTCTTCTAGGAGGTTTATTGTATCTTGTCTTATGTTTAAGTCTTTGATCCATTTTGAGTTTATTTTTGTGTATGGTGTAAGGAGTGTTCTAGCTTCATTGATCTACATGCTGCTGTCCAGTTTTCCCAACACCATTTGCTGAAGAGACTGTCTTTATTCCATTGTATATTCTTGCCTCCTTTGTTGAAGAATAGTTGACTAAAAGTTTGTGGGTTCATTTCTGGGCTCTCTGTTCTGTTCCATTGGTCCATATGTCTGCTTTTGTACCAATACCATGTTGTTTTGATTACTGTAGCTCTGTAGTATTGTCTGAAGTCTGGGAGAATTATTCCTCCAGCCTCTTTCTTTTTCTTCAATAATGCTTTGGCAATTCTAGGTCTTTTGTGGTTCCATATAAATTTTATTATGATTTGTTCTAGTTCTGTGAAATATGTCCTGGGTAATTTGATAGGGATTGCATTAAATCTGTAGATTGCCTTGGGCAGTATGACCACTTTAACAATATTGATTCTTGCAGTCCAGGAGCGTGAGATATGTTTCCACTTTTTTAAGTCTTCTTTAATTTCCTTCATCAGTGTTTTATAGTTTTCTGTGTATAAGTCTTTCACCTCCTTGGTTAGATTTATTGCTAGGTATTTTATTACTTTGGGTGCTGTTTTAAAGGGGATTGTTTCTTTACTTTCTTTTTCTGTTGATTCATCATTAGTGTAAAGAAATGCAACTGATTTTTGAATGATAATCTTGTAACCTGCTACCTTGCAGAATTCTTCGATTATTTCTAGTAGTTTTTGTGTGGACCTTTTTGGGTTTTCTATATATGGTATCATGTCATCTGCATATAGTGACACTTTTACCTCTTCTTTTCCAATTTGGATCCCTTTTATTTCTCTCTGTTGCCTGATTGCTGTGGCTGGGACCTCCAAGACTATGTTGAATAGGAGTGGTGATAGTGAGCATCCTTGTCTTGTCCCATATTTTAATGGGAAGCTTTTGAGTTTTTCACTGTTGAGTACTATGCTGGCTGTAGGTTTCTCATAGATAGCTTTTATTATGTTGAGATATGTTCCCTCTATACCCACTTTGGCGAGAGTTTTTATCATAAATGGGTGTTGAATTTTATCTAAAGCTTTTTCTGCATCTGTTGAGATGATCATGTGGTTTTTGTCCTTTCTCTTGTTGATGTGATGTATTACATTGATTGATTTGCATATGTTGAAACACCCCTATGTCTCTGGATGAACCCCACTTGATCACGATGTATAATCTTTTTTATGTGCTGTTGGATTCTATTTGCTAGTATTTTGGTGAGGATTTTTGCATCTATGTTCGTCAGTGATATTGGTCTGTAATTCTCTTTTTAGGTGGTGTCTTTGCCTGGTTTTGGTATCAGGGTGATGGTGGCTTCATAGAATGAGTTTGGGAGTATTCCTTCCTTTTCAATTGTCTGGAAGAGTTTGAGAAGAACTGGTATGAGTTCTTCTTTGTATGTTTGGTAGAATTCCCTGGTGAAGCTGTCCGGTCTGGACTTTTATTTGTAGGGAGGTTTTTTATTGCTAATTCAATTTCATTTCTAGTGTTTAAGTGGTCAGTTTCTTCTTGATTCAGTCTTGGTGGACTGTATCTTTCCAGAAACGTGTCCATCTCCTCTAGGTTATCCACTTTGGTTCCATATAGTTTTTCATAATATTCTCGTATGATATTCTGTATTTCTATGTTATTTGTTGTGATTTCTCCATTTTCCTTTCTTATTTTGCCTATTTGTGCTCTCTCTTTTTTCTTCTTTGTGAGTTTGGCCAGAGGTTTGTCGATTTTATTTACTCTTTCAAAAAACCAGCTTTTGGTGTGATTGATTTTTCTATTTTTTTTTTCTTCTCTGTTTTATTTATTTCCTCCCTGATCTTTATTATTTCCTTCTTTCTGCTGACTTTTAGGGATTTTTGCTCTTCTTTTTCTAATTCTTTTAGCTGGTGGGTTAGATTGTTTATTTGAGAGTGTTCTTCTTTTTTGAGGAAGGCTTGTATTCGTATAAACTTCCCTCTTACCACTGCCTTTGCTACGTTTCATCAGACAAACCTCAGCTTTAACCTCAGTTATGCGACTTACTAGCTTTGACAATTTATCCCAGTGAATCTCAATTAGCTCATACATTAATGGAATTAATAATCTTTTAGGCTTGTTATAAATAGTGAATGCATATAATATGTTTTGCGTTGTCTTTGCACACAGTGGTTTTAATAATCATAAGTGTAAATATGAAATGTAACACTATTGACTATTAATGAAATTAGTCTAATGTGTTGTGTTCAGAAAAAGTAAATATTTATGGTCCAAAAATATTTTATATATTTTATCATTCAGATTACACTATTCAAGTGGATTGAAGAAGCACCAACAAATTTATTAAAACATATTCTATTCACTTTTATAGCCTTTATATTTTATTATAAATTACATAAATAATACTACAATACATGATCACGTAACTAAAAATACAGAGTTCTGTAAATAAAAACTTAAATTCCTCTTTTTTAATCCCCTTTCAATATTCCTGAACTAACTAGAGTTAGCTTATATTCTTTTTTATTTAGGCAAATATGCATAAAAATAAACACTTGTTTGGCTTTTTTTTTTTTTTTGCCTTTTTTTAAAAAAAAATAATGCAGGAATGTTTTTTATGTGACTCTTTAGTTTCCAAGACAGCATGAGCATCTAATTCATTCTTTTAAATTGCTACATAATATTCCATTTATTGTACTTTTCATAATTTAATTCATCATATCTCTATCCGTAGACATTCCACTTAAGTATATATCTTAAAGAACTATGCATTATACATCCAAAATAAAAGAAAAAATAAGTGTAAAAGTCAAACACAGGAATTTAGCCATCATTGTGAACTGAAGAAATTATGCTTCATTTATTTCTTATAGACTCATACCTTTAAGATTACATTAAATAAAAAACTCAGTACAATTTTATGAAATGAGAAAAATTTATATATTCTGTTAAGATTTTATAAAATATCTTGGAGGAGTCTGAAGAAATAAATTGGTGGCAAAAGTTGTTGACATAGATAAAGTTTTAATTTCCTAAATGTTATCAATAATATATTTGTGATAAGCTGATTGGAAAGAAAAAAAAAGTGTTGATTAAACCTCCAGAACATAAGCTTGGATTTCCCATCACTAAGTGCATTCTGAGTTTGAGTTGGGGTGTCCGTAAGTCAATAAGCAACCTCATTAGAAAGTAATATATCCTGAGGTATGTTGATCATTCCTATTTAGTTAACTCATAGCATATCTTGGCTGTGGTCAAATACACTGAAATTACTCCTCAATTTGTGTGCTTTTCTCTGAGCAAAACAAGGAGAGATTTCTGCTTTTTTGTGGAAATGGGGTGGGATAGGGAATGGTACAACAACCCCTACCTATTAATCAGGAAATTAAAAGGGACTCTAACGCCATAAGTAGAAGAAATGTCAGGCCATTTGAGGTACTATTCTTTCCTTTCCTCTCCTCCTTATTTCTTTTTGTCTTTGTTTCCTTGCCTCACCGATTTTCTTCTGCTACAGCCCTTTTTTTGTTTTTTTGTTGTTTTCTTTCTCTTACTTATCTTGTCCTGCTTATGCTAACTTCTGTCCAGGAGAATTTAAATGTATGTCCAACTATTTCTGTCATTGCATAGTGTCAGAATGGCTGACTCCAGAGGTGAAGTAAATTAAATTAGCAAGTGAATTGTCTGCTCCTAAGGCAGGATGCATTTCTAGGAAAGTCCTCTAAGTGTCTGACCTGTGCACATATTCCGCTGTTGTGGCATTTACTTGCTCAGCCTGAGGGCACCCAATTTCAAGCTAACGTTGCTCTTTTGAAAGAGTACATTTCCATTCACAATATTCATCCACTGATCAAAGTTATTTTCCTTCTGAGATGCACAACAATCCAAAAACTGTTTTGTCATGAGTCTGCCATTGCTCTTAAAATGACATTGGTATATTGGAGGAAAGCATTTCAAATCAAATCATGGAATAGCTCACATAAAATAGCAGCTGTTTTTGAGTCACTTCACAATACTATGTAAATAAAACAGTTCTAGCAGCTGGAAGAACAAAACTGTCTTTGATAACACTCTAATTATTTATTATGACTGCTTTGATGCAGCATTTATATGAACACAAGTTATATTTTTAAAAGCCAGAAGGAAATTAAAAGTAAACAAAAGAATTGCACTCCTGACCAACTTCTTTGCCTCAAGGTTATTATATTCGGGCAGCTGCTAGATTTTTTTTTTTTTTTTTTTTTTTTAGCATTCTTTCAATTTCGTGGTTCTGGCTTCTCTATCAGATGTGCCCAAAATCACTAGGATGTTTAAAATAACAAGACATAGAGAAAATGTCATTGTGTTTTTTTTTTTTCCCAGTAGAATTAAAATCAAACATTGATAACGAAAGATGTATCATTTATGAAATTACCCTCCAATCTTCATTCCTGAAGTCTTATTAATTAATAGGATTTTTTTATCCCCAAGCACTGTCATTGTTGAATGTCTTTAAGGTAAATATTTTTTAATATTGGGACATGAGTGGGAAAATAAGATCCTAGTAATAGAAGAAATGTGATAAACTTTTTTTTTTTGATGAAATCCTTACAAGTGAGAACTCAAAATGTGGGAATGAGGTCTAAACACACGTACGCAAAGAAATAGTTGATTAAAGAAGAAATGTATGGTTAATAATGGTTTGGGATGATCTGTGCCTGGTATATTCTGTTTCACATTAATATATATGGCTGAAGATGAACTTCCTTAGGATCCAGTAATAATCCTCATTGCCACACTTACTTGCAGGTGATTTATTGAAATAGGTTTAATGGACAGTTGGACATCCCAGAAAAATGTAAAGTTACTCTCTCCTTGCCTAGTGAAATAGATATTTAAAGAGGGAGGGAATTCTTCATATCTCTACATTAAGCAAAACATGGAGACAGGAGAATGGAACTCTCTCTAAGAAATCTAGAGCTGTCATGTTTATACAGATGGGCAAAAAGAAGGGAGAAATTGTGGTTTCCAAGGAGGTAAGTGGAATTGATGGTGGGGTGGATGCTTGGATTAGAGTCACATGACTTAATGCTCTGGTAAATGTGTAAATGATCCAGGGCACAAGAGGAATGTGGGGAAGAAATGCAGACGGGGAAATTACAGTGATGGGAAGACAAAACCCACAGTGTGCTTCTCATTGTACCATAAACTCTGCTTCTGTGCTTTTTATTATTGCTCTTTATATTAGCATTTTCCTGACCCGTATTTTTCTCATGTATTCTTTTGTGTCTGAAATACACATCTCCCATTCTTGAAATGCAAAGCCTTTACACTCCTTTGTCACTGTTGACATTTTGGGTCTAATGATTCTTGGTTGTGGGAGCTGTCTGGTGCACTGCACAACGTTTAGCAGGATCCCTAGTGTCTACCTCCTAGAAACTAGTAGTAATTTCTTCCCCACCAGTTATGGCAACCAAAAATATCTCCAGACATTGCCAGATGTCCCCTGTGGTTTGGGACAAAATCATACTGATTGAGAACCACTGTTCTATATAATTTATTGCCTCTAGCATTGATTGTAATTTAGTTTATGCCAACTCCAACTGAATTCTATAGATATTATTGATACCTCCTGATTTGGTTGCTGGGGATGTAAAAAGGAAGTAGGATATGCAAAACCTTCCTCTAATATTGGAGTAGATTATTTTTAGGTATCTTTTCATGTGTTGACCTTTAGTTTCTTAGAGGAAAATAACTAATGAAAACAACAGGCATGTATTGAGCTTTTTCTGTGCATCCAGCTCTGCTCTAGGTGCTTTTAGATATATTCACTCATTTAATTCTTTTAACAACCTATGTATCAGACCATTACTATCTTATATTCCCTGCCCTTCACTCTTTCTTTCAGCAGCTAGTACTGTATTTTATTTTGCTTGTCACTTGATGGATATTTACAGCTTGACTGATGGGACTAGGTAGGCTCTGTACCTGGAAATCCATTGTTCTTTCACTTGCATTGTGCATGTTTCTTTTTTCACCACTTTTTTCTTCTTTCATGAAGGAATGGTGGCATTTACCAGCACTCTTATAAATGTATGAGAATTGTAAACTATTTTTAGGTATTTGGAAAGAGAAGCACTTATCAAGAACACATCATGCTTGTGTTTTTGTCCAAATTGAGAAACTTCTTCATTGGCAATAAAAAAAGTTCCTGCAAACTTGAATAGTTATAATATCCTCTCCAGTTGCTTTCTTCTGCCACATCAAATTAAATTCACTGCTTTTTTCAATTATTCTTATTTTCCAAAATGGACATCTCATAACTTTGAAATGAAGAATAAGGCACAAGTTTACAGATGTGCAGAGAATGTAGCCAGGATGTTAGAACTGAAAGAGCCCCATGGACTGAAATTAAAGTTGAAGGAAAAAGGGTGAACCCAGCTCTGACTATTGTCAGGAGACCTGGTAAGCCCACAGCTGCTGCTGCCTTAAAGCCCTCCCTTATCTGCAGTCCGCTTAGAGGTCACACAAAGATAAGAGAAGTGGCAGCTGTGCTGGGAGAGTGAGTGGCTCATAAACCAAGTCAGCACTTTGATTCACCACTTTATCGGTGTTTTGAGACAGGACAGTAAGCTGTGCAGTGTTTAAATGGATCCTAATTGTAATTGCCTTGACATTTGCCTGGAAGATACCCCCTTGAGATGTGGGAGGATATTTCCTCCCTGAGCAAGACTAACCAAAATGTTCTTTCCAAATATATGCCTCATTGCACTGATCCTACCGCATGTTTTGAATTATGCTGGGTCAATATTCAGGTGAGAAGGAGCAGATATCTCTTAATTGTGAAGTAGAAGCTTTTCCCCCCAAACTTGCTTATAGAAAGATACTCAATTGTGTCTGTAAAAATACATATATCTGCAGATATCAGGGTCCCAGCCCAGACCTAGAGAATCAGCATTGTCAGGGGAATGGCTTAGTAAAACAATTACAAGAAAATAAACAATGTTGTTTATTTATCAGATGTCATTGATGATTACTATAAGAAATTTTTAAAAATATTATTAATAGAAGTAGAACAGTATAAAAATATTATGGCTTTAGAACTCCTCTCTTGCCTACTCTTTACTGAAGACTTTATCTCAGAGGTTAGCCTTGCTATACATTAATGCTATAAAAATATTATACTGCTATATACATTATGTACAAATACATGCCATATATCATAAATAATCTATTGAACATGTATATAATGTATATGTTATATGCTATTACATATTAGCATATTATCTATTAAAGAAGGAGAGGAAGAATGGTAGATTTCAGCTATAATGTAATTATAATGTTTTGATCACAAGAGGAAACAATTGGAAATTAAGGTCCTTTGAGCATGGGTCTTCAAATCAGACAGGACTGGCTTCAAATTCTGTTCTGTTCACTTATAGACAAGCTCTTACTGTTGTTGTTACTATTATTTTGTCTTGGCCAGAGGAAACAATAATAAAGTACTTTAGTAATGAATGTTCACATCTGACATCATGACAACTGGAATATCTGAATAACCTCCATACCCTGCAATCTCTTCTAACAAAGAGACAGAGAAGGAAGGATGAAGGAAGAGAAAAGAGAAAATAAAGATTAAAAAACCTCTTTAGGATACTTTGACATGACATAAAGCATACAAACTAAAGACCAACAGAAAATTTGGCACAGGATATGACAAGGAAATTCATGGAAGGCACCCATAGGCAATGGATATATGAAGACATTTTCAAATCTCATTAGAAATGAGGGAAATATGAATCAAAGCAATACTAACATAGCATTTCATATTCAGCTGACTGGCAAAAATATTTTAATCTGACTTCTGGTGTTATTGTATATTGATATAAACACTTTGAAGAGCAGTTTGGCCATATCTAATAAAGTGTGTGTTCTCAACAATTCCACTCCTTTTTACATACCCTAAAACAGTGCTTCACAAAATCTAATGTGTTTCTGAATCACCTGGGGATATCTTCCAATGGAGAAATGCAGGTTCTATTTATAAGGCCTGGAGTGAAGCCTGAGAGTCTGAATTTCTAACAAGCTCCCAGTCGATGCCGATGCCAATGCTGCTAACACATGGATTACTAAGATTTAGAGAAACCCTCGTGTGCACAAATGGGAGTTGTACAAGAAAGTTTATTGCAATGTTAATTATGATAGCAAGAAATCAGAATTACACAGATACATATTTAGCTAACGTTTGAGAATATGTATGAGATTGATAGCCTCCAACTTTAGGACAATGTTATCTTTGGAGAATATGAGAAAATAATTAGATGAAGAGGGATATGCAGGAGGCTAAAATTACATCTATGTGTGTGTATGTATGAAATATTAGCTGGGTAGTAAGTACATAGGTTTTTGACATATGGCTATTTCATGGTAGGCAGAGTCACAAGATTCATCAGTGAGAAAATGTTTAGTCCTGCTTAGAACACATGTTGATAACCAGGTCATCAAAAAAGTGGCCAAATATGAAAAGGTTATAGCTGACCTTCATGACACAAAGGCTGATACACCTTATTCTTGGTCTTTTGGGTCCTAAAAATGTGCTTGGATATCGTTACTAGGTTTTTGCATCTGGGAGGTGGTGTGATCTAGTAGAGAGGCCTGCAGAATGTGCCACCCTGAGCTTGGCTCCAAAATCCAACTGTAATATTTTCTAGCTGCATGGTTTTAGCAAATCCATTTGAATCTTAATATCTACTGTCTTAGTAACATGAGAGACATGTGTGCAAAATACCTGATGCTCAATAAACATTCAGAAGAAAGTCAAAGGAACACTCTTAAGAAATAAGAAAATTTTACAGGGTTGGAGAATAATTTTAAAGTAGCAAATAAAGAATAAGATACAAAATGCTTCTCTTGCCTACCTTAGGAGAGAATAAAAGTTTCAGGTAGCATTGCCAAATCAACCCTTTCCCAAGGTTTTTGTACGAATTGTATGTAATCATGCCATATTTTCAAAAGGATGCACTTTCACTCACATTTAAATGACCATATTCAGTGGATGAACATGTGCTGAGCAAAGGATTGCAAAAGGCACAAATTTGAGCCACTGGGTGTCCAAGGCAAAGTGGGACTAATCCCAGGAGAAGACAGGCTTTTTGTTGAATCACTGTCTCTTTGGATAGAATCTTATCCATTCCCTGTTAATATACTTAAGTGTCTTCAAAGGTTGGAGAGAGGAAAGGATGCTTGTCCTTGAGAGAATTATCTGCTGAATATTTTCACTGTAAATCTATTTAAAATGTATTAGTCTAAGTGGGTACAAAGTGGGGTCAAGGTGATGGAAAGTCTCCCTCTCTTTCATATCATAACCATTAAAAACAACAGCAAAAATAAACACACACACACAAAATAATAATTTGGCTGGAAGCAGCAGGATTATATAAATTGTGAGCCCTCCCCCCCAAAGAAAAGTTTCAGATTTTTTGTTGAATAACAAAATCTCCCATGAAGAAAGTCCTTTTGGTTTTCCTTTCTTCCACACAGTGCATGCTTATGTGAATCATCTGAACCAGCCCCTGCTAGTATAATGCTACATCAAACAAAACACATAAGGGAAATCCTCCCCAGTATGCTCTGACTCATGCGAGCAATACAATAGTTGGATTTATTCCCTAGTGTGTATTCTTTCCAGAATGCTTTACCAGGGTCATAGGCTTCTCTCTACACTTCACTTTCAGTGCCACACTTCACTACATAGGACACTCAATGGGCCAGTGTTTTTAGGAACTTGGAGTAAGAGTAGGGGGCATTTCATTGCAAAAGCTCCAGTCCCTCTTCCTCTTCACTACATTGTTTCTATGAAGTTTACAGTATTACCAGATCAGATTCCACTAGTAAATGCACATTTCCTTATTGGAAAAGATTGTTTAGTTTCAGAATGCACGTGGCTCACAGGACAAAGCTATCAATTTGAGCTAATACGGTTTTTCTTAAGTCTCCTATTAAGAAAGAATCCATGGATCAGAACAAACAGACTGCCAGATATTTCTCCACCAAAGATGTGTTTATTGGGGATCAGCAGAGAATTACAATTTAGGATCTGCAATCATGATAATTCATATGCCAGTCCCCACACAGTAAAAGAAGGAAGCACTATATAGACAAGAAAAGGGAGGTGAGAAGGCTGCAGTAAACGAGGTGTCCATGGCTTTTAATTGGCTGAGTCTTTGCCAGGAAAGAAGAATCTTTTTTCTTCCTGTTGGGCTCCGCTATTATAGCAGGGCATGAGAGCTCCCCCTTTTGGGTTTCCAGCACTGTTTAATTTAGCTTTCTATTAATTTTTTACAGATCTATAGATTGAAATTCATGGGGTGGAGGGGGTCTCACATGAAATCTCTTTATGTTAACCTGAGTTTCCTAGCTTCAGGTTAACACGATTCTCTTACTCAAATTTCTCTCTCTGAAGTTTGTGCCCTCCCATCACAAAACTTCACTTCATTCCCAAGTAGATACATCAATTCTTGCAACTCTTCTGTAGCTCACACACAATTTAAAAGTGTAATTCAAGTAGCATCAGGTTTCAGCTGAACTGAAAACAGTGGAGAAAGATACAATCTAATTTCCTTTTTAGTTTTCCAATTTCTGGGGTCTGTAAGCCTGTAGATTGCTTTCACACAGTGAGAGACCTGTTATAAATAACATTTGCTAAGCTCAGTCCCAGAGTTTCTGATTCAGTAGGTCTAGGGTGAGGCTCAAGAATTTGCATTTCTAATTCCCAGGTAATGCTGGTGCTGCTGGACCCTGGAACACACTTGAGAATTGCTGCTTTAATATAAGCACATTTACCAAGCATAGTTTGTGACAGGTTGAGAACTCAGACTCTCTGGTTTAAATTCTAGTGCCCCAGTTTATTAGCTATGTGACACTGGCCAAGTTACTTACCTTTCTCTGTTGCAGTACCCTGTGTATAAGAGGGAGAAATGGTAGTGTCTTCCACAGAGAATTGTCACAAGGATTAAATGAGATGATAGGTGTAAAGCACTTGGAACAATGCCCAGCACAGTACTGTCCCAACCAATGGTGAGGGACGATTCCATTCTCAAGCAGAAGGATACGTCTCCTGCCCTTTAAACTCACTGTGTACCATGTTTGTGAATTTTTGCCTGTTCAACCACGGGGGCTTCCATCTTCATAAAAATGCAATACCGGTTTTATTTTAGAAAAAAAAAATTCAAACTTACAAAGTACTACAAAGTACTTTTGCCACTAATGTGGCAGACTCATGAACTTAGGTACCGTGCAGCTTTGTCAAAGCTTAGCTTTTGGCCATATTTATCCCGAAGGAGATATTCTTTCTTTGGGGTTCATCATTACCTTGCATAACTTATGTCATTACCATACATGTACATATACACAAATGTGATGTTGTATTGTTTTGCCTATTTGTACACTTTTATATAAATGGTGTTAAACTATACATATATATCCTTAACTTTGTTATTCACAAAATGCTGTATTATGATATTTATCAATGCTATTAGATAACAATTTATCACATCCTGTGAAAGTGACACAATTCCTTTGTCCTCCTTTTTGGTGTATGGGATTTTATTTTTCAAATTATTATAAAAAATTTTTGCAAAGAACATTCTTTATCCTTCTTTTTTTTCTTAGTTTCCTCCTCTCTTTCTATATCAACTATTTTATCTGTCTGTCTACCTATCTATCTATCTATCTTTGGAATTTATATACCTAGATTATAACTGCAGAGTTGAAGAATACACTCATATTGTGATTCAGATATCTTCTTATTTACTAGATTATACCATATACTCGTCAAAGAAGTTGTGTCACTTTATATTCACATCAGCAGTGTATAGCAGTCTTCTATGCTCACATCCTTGCTAACATTTGGTATTGTTACATTTTACTTTTTTTATTATTTTATCAATCAAATGGGTATAAAAGTATTCTTACTGTTATTACTGCTGTATTTAAGGTAATCTTTCTAGGTAAATGTAGCAAGAGGATTTCAAGTTATGTAATGCATATAATTGCTCTTGGAATTAGAATCTATACTAATTATATTAATGCCTAGTCTCTGGTTGAGGGAAAAGACACTCATCTTGATTAAATGGATTTAATTTAAAGAATCATTCTAATAGAAAGGTTGCAGAAAGTGCATGGTATTTTTTCTGATTACTCCCACCAGGTATGCTTTATATATATCATAGAGTTGATTCTCATAGCTTTCAAAAGAGATACAGTCAGTTCCTATTACTTATACCTAACAAATTTAAAGGTTGAGGGACTTAGCAAAAGATACTCATGGATTGAATTGAGCTAGCTAAACAGTTAAGAAATTATTCATTTCTTGAGCACCAATTATGACTAGGAACTATGCCTTTCCCTTTGCTTGGAGGGCCCTGGCTCCAGATATCCACCTCAGCTCAGTCACTCACTTTCTTCAAGTCTTTGTTCAAATGTTCTTTTCTTATAAACCTTCCTAGACAACACTCTTTTCACATATATGTGTATGTGTGTGTGCGTGCATGTGTGTGTGCTTGACATTGTGCTTAATGCTTATATAAAATATTAGATATTATTAGATATCTATGTATAGTTGCAAATATGAGAACAAAAGATGTTAGAAAGTTTTTAAAACAGATAATACATTAAATCACCTTGTTTATGTTTATTACAATATATTAATTTGAAAGTACTTCATATGTAATAATTCTCTGGGTAGAGAAAAAAATCTCCAAACTTTTTATGTAACTTTACATTATTCTTCCTAAGAAAAAAGCATAAGCCTCTAGAATATCTTTTCACTAGATAATCAAATTGTATTAATAAAAGGATCATAGGGTAGCTATAGGAATGATATCTTGTCAACTAAAATTCTTGATAAAACAGCAAAAATTTGACAAAATGAGTATAGTGATATGTGAGTAAAACCACTGAACCTAAACTGTGTGTATGTAAAAACTGGTCCTGAAGAAGGACCATCTTTGGAGAATTCTGGAGTACTCACAAGCCATATGTGCTCAGAGGGTAATTAAATTAAGACTAGATAATGCTTTCTATAATGGCTTCCACATGAGGTCTAGGACAAATTAGTTGAAACAGAATGACATCTTTCAAACCATTGCAGAGTATGACTAACAAGTGGAACTCAGTAAAACCTATTCATTATAATTTTTGTTTTGTACTTCATAAGTACTAGAATATACTTTCCTTCTCTCATCACGGTTCAGAATGCTTCTAATTTAGTTTAGGATTCTAAGATAATTTTCACTATCTTTCTCCCTGGCTGTTACTTACCTTGGTGGCCTTTAAGAATCTGGGTCCTGTTTTCTATCCTTTGATGGATTTTGAGAAAAAATCCTTGTGCAGTGAAGGAAAGTGGTTAAAAGTGAGTAACACTGTTTTCTTTTTGTGTCGTTAATTTGCGAATTAAAGAAAAGGGCACTCTCTTTTTTCTCTGTACCAGCATCAGAGATGCTCTTCAGCTACCTTTCCATCACCTTAATGTACTCAGGTACATACCTGGGTAATGATAAGCCCTCATTACTACCACTTTGATTCTTTTGTGTGCTGCTGGAAATTTCTCTTCTTAATTTCACAGCTCAGTGCCACTCTTTGGATTTAGACTTTGAAATTTTCTCTCTGGTTTATTTTCTGAAATACTTTTTTACTTTCCACCCACAATAACTTCATAAAACTGCCAACACCTCTACATTTTTTTCTTTAAATGCACCTCTTTTGACATTGTCTCAGGATGTACTTAGCTCTCTCTTAACTTGCTTTTCTCTCCTCAATGTTTCATATATATGTTTAAGCAAGTATCTGTGGAGGGCCTAGGCAGTGGGCTACAGATTTGGTTGACATTTAGTTTTCCACCTCTATTGTTTAGTTCTGGTAAACAAAGTGACAGTTTTCCTGAAAATTTAAGAGGACCATCTATTATAAATATATAAGTTGTAATTCATTTAAATCCTTTGCTCAGGACGGTGACTCTGAGCTAGAGGCCAGTGACTCAGAGTTCTTGTCCTCACTTCAAACTCCTGTTATTTCGTTTTATGGGCGAGTCTGTTAACAGATGAGAACCTCATCTGTCAAATAACAATGCTTGAATTTCTTATTAAATAGTCTGTGTAGTGTCAAGTAAATCTATTATGTTTTAAAAGTTATTGTTAAGGGACATTATTGTGGTTAACAATAATGTTGCAGATTCAAAAATTTAACTCCCACTCCTCCAGTGTGTAAGGAAAATAGCTGCTTTGTTTTGTAATTGATCTAAGCTTCTTCAAGAGCCTCTATCCTGTTGGAAAGTGATTGGAAAGTGGAGGTGGCTGCAGTGAGGAACAAAGGGGGAAATAAATTCTAAACAAGGCAATCAATGGCATTTCTCTTAAGCTTTAAACACTCTCATTGTCATGACTCATTCTCTTTTTGAGAAAGTCTGACTTTTATATTACTTCCTTTTCCCCCTCTTTTGTCCCAAGATGGTGTCTGGGGAAGCATTCAGGTCAAGTTAAAGATTAAAAAAAAAAATTCATCAGCACTGAGTGGGCAAAATAATGGGCCCCCCCAAATACCCATACTCTAATACCCAGAACCTGTGAATGGACTAAAATACAGTACAAGGTGGAATTACAATTATAGATGGAATTAAGCTTGCTAATCAGCTGATTTTGAAGTAGAGAGATTATCCAGGATGATCCAGGTGGGCCCAGTGTAATCATGAGGGTTCTTACAAATGGAAGAGAGGTAGGAGAGTCAGTACCCAAGTGACACAGGGTGAAAAAGGATGAAGATGACAGGGACCATGAGCCAAAGAGTGCCCAGTCTCCTGAAGCTGTAGTGAGCAAGGAAATGGATTCTCATCTGAAGTCTCCAGAGTGACGTGTAGCCCTGTCAATAGCTTGATTTTAGCCCGATGAGACCCACTTTGGACATCTGACCTCTAAAGCTATAAGGGAATAGATTGATTGTGGTCATTTATTACAGCAGCAATAGGAGGCTAATACAGGGTCCATGTCATGACTTTTTTCTTTTAATAAACATTTTTTATTGAGTTATAGTCATTTTACAATGTTGTCAAATTCCAGTGTAGAGCACAATTTTTCAGTTCTACATGAACATACATACATTCGTTGTCACATTCTCCGCTGTGAGCCACCACAAAATCCTGTATATATTTCATAACTTCTTGATCTTGGCTCCTTCTTATAGTGAAATAATCTTGTCTGACTAATGGCCACTGGGGTGCACATGATATTTTCAGGCATCATGCTGATTCTTATTACTGGAGTCTATAGTCTTTACTGTTTGTCTCTGATGCAAAGATTCTGCACTTTTGCCTCTGTGTCCTGATCACTGGCCACCGGAAGACCTCTACTTTGTCTTAAGCATGACATATCTGTACTATATGCAGATCGTGGAGATTTGTGTGTGCTGCTTCATACTCATCTATCAAACACCTCTTTTGGCTGTGCTGGGCCATCAGCCCTCAGGTTTGGGCTGTGCCACACTGCACGGTAGTCTCCCCCCAGGGTTTCAAGTAGAAAGCCAAGCACACAGTATTTTGCTCTTGGTTTCCCATCAATCTGTGCTGCATGCTAAGGGCAGTCAGGCACACAGTTCTAACTGTCTGTTTCCCATATTCCCTTTCTTATTACATAATAGTCTAAGCCCAAAGAAATGTGCTTCCCCCACCGATCTTTCTTTTTGTCATGATCTGGATTCCCTCCATCTTTAGTTTAGAGATAGCAAAATCCATGATATAGTTGGCAAGCTTAAATGTCATTATGTTATAGCAGTTAAAAGAATTTATGGTCTGTCTTTCTTAACATAGCTTGATTTACAAAATTATTGTTTTGATATGGGCCAAAGAATTTTTACTCCAGATGCAAAAGCCAGAATTTGACTCTTTCTTTCCCTTTGTATACATGTTGCACAATTCTGATTCTCTATGAGGCAAATGCATGCCTCTAGAATATTATTGATGAGGATGGCCAAATATAAGAAAATTAAAAAAGAAAAACCCTTGGCTATCATTCCCATTATGCCAAAATATGTGTCAGGGTTTGGGGTATGTATATATGCTAATTATTCAAAAATAGAGATTATATAATTGCAAGAAATAATGGTAAGGACTATTAAAATGCTTTCATGTACTTAAAATATGTGTTCGTTTTTATGCTTGTTATTAACCTTTAAGTTCAATCATCTGCTTCAGTTTCAAGTTAGGAAATTCAAGAAAGCTTACTAAAATATGGGCTCTAAATATGGTATTTATTACACCAAAGTAGTGATAGACAAATTCCTTAGGGTCCATGATTAAATTGGTTTTGTGGAGTGATGGGACTAGTACAGACCATAAGAAATTACTTACTACATTCCCTTGAATCTCTGAAGTACAAAAATGCTCAAAAAGATTTCCATCAGTCCACACCATCATCATGCCCTCAGTGTTAGGAAGATGTTTCTAAGCAAATGAAATAGTCTCTTCTATCACTAGTGTTTCCCTTATATAGCTATTGATAATTGAAGATCATCTTATCTCTGCTTCTTCTCTCTAGTTTCTTCTTCTGTAGAAAAAAATTATTTTTCCTGAAAGATGAGTCAAATGCATCTAATTATGTAGAAAGACTATATAACAATCATGCTCATTTAATCCCAATAATATTAAATGGTCCTTTCACAGATAGCCATTACTAGGTTACCTAAGGTACTAGAAGTAAAATATAGCAGAATTATTGGCCAGTTTCAGGATGGTCCTGACTTCTGCTCTACAGAGTCTCCATGAATGATAGTACAGAAACCTATGGCTTTTATTATTAATTTCCATGTCCCCATTTCTAGAAGTTTTCTTTTTCTCTCAACCTTCAGACCCAAATTTCAATGCCCATGAGATATCTCCACTTACCTTACTTCAAGTTTAATATGTCCCAATCAGCACTAATGTTTTCGTTCATTTTACCTCTCAGATTTGCTCCTTTCTCTTGTTTTTGATATCCTACTAGCCATTCGAAGTAGAAACCGCACTTGTCAATATGGTGGAATCCCTGGATCCATGCTAAGGCCCCAGAAACAGGAGAAAGTTTAGCCAAAATCAACAAAATTAACTCACAGCAGCCTTCCAGGTAAAGGCAGACACCTGAGCAAAACCCTGCCAGCCCAGCCACCCCCCTGATACCATGCAGATCTGAGAACTAAATGAATGGCTAAGATTTGGGTGCTGGTGATGATAATACAATTGTTCTGTCATTCTCTCCTCTTTACCCTCCACATCCAATAGGTTACTGAGATCTCATTTCCCCTCTGCTGGTTATTTGACTCTGTACTCTTTTGTCTATTCCTATTGCCACTGCTTTAGCTCAAAGTCTCATTATGTTTTTCTTCCTAAGCTATTGCTAAGTAACAATTATTGATAACTCTGCTTGTGGTATTCAACCTCTGTTGAATCAGCTACAGTAATATAAGTGGCAGTATAATGTAGTGGCTAGTTACATTTTCAAATTCTGTATTTGAATCCTAGCTCTGCTACTTAGGAGCTCAATAATTTGGGGCAAGACACCTAACCCTTCTTGTCTCAGTCCTAAATTTTTTAATATGTGAAACTGGTATAACGATAATACCTGCCTCATTGCATAGTCATGGGCATTTTTTGAATTAGAATGATTCTGCCAATAATAGACACTCAGTGAACATTATTATTAAACATACATTGATCATGTTGTTGAGAGTAAGTATAGTTCACAGAATGTGTTTTGAATAAGTTGTTCCCCCCCAAAATTTCATAACCCGGTAAGTTTACAAACCATTGCTACAGTACCACTTCTTGAGGAGAGCTTCAGTGCTGAACTGTCTACTTCTGGTCGGTGTTAGAAAAACAGCAGACTGGATTCAAGTGTTGTTCCTGGAAATAACTGATTCTGCTGAGATGAAAAAGCAACCATGACAGGAATAGAAAGAAAGCAGAAAGAAAACAAGAAAGAACAAGTCCCTTATTTCTTCACTCCCCTTGCATTCTCCCACTCCCACAGCATGATGGGGAGCTGGCTTAGGGAGGAGGAAGGTATTTTACAGAGCCTCCGTGCCTGCATCTCAAAGCACAGTATAGAATGGTTGGTTTAGAGTTGAGAGGCAACAGGTAAATAATTTGCACATATTATAAAGAATATATCTCAAATATGATCACCTTTAATCATGAGTATGTATGAGAAGATATATAAACATTACTTAAAAGTTTTTAAAGTGCTAGAAAATATTAAGATATTGACAAAGAAGTCACAAAAAGTTCTGAAAAAAATTTCCTTATCCAGTGATGAATACTAAATATATTCAGTTTCAGAAGTTGAATATTCCTGTTAAAGCACTTAAAACTTTTCAGTAAATCAGTAATCAGAATTTCAGAAAGTTAATTATGCAACAAAGTAAATTTTAGGAAATTGATTTTTGTGAGTTAACCTGGTGAGTGTTCAGCAAATATTTACCATCATCATAATTTTTATTACTGTCTTCAACATAATTATCTATAGAGCATAGTCCAAGGACATTGGGATAATAGAGATACATACAATGTTGATTTTGCCAATCATTCATACACTTTCCTCTATCAGTACCTTTTTACATGCTTTTGGCTCTACTAGAAATGACTGCTTGACTTTCTTAGAAAATAGTAACTAATCCAAAAATCCTCAGTTCATGTCATTTTGTCAATGAAGATTTCCCTGAGACACTTTGGAAAAGTTAATTGTTTCTTCTTCTGAATTCCTAGTCTGTAAAAGCTTTTATGATTTCACTTACGACATAGTGCTTTGTGGTTTTGTGTTTCCCTCTTCCTTTTCAAATTGTTGGATTCTTAAAAGCAGCAATGTCTTATTTTTCTTTTTATTTCCAGGCAGAAGCATAATAACTTGGATATAGTAGAAACTCAATGAATGCCAGTTTAAAAAAGGCTAAAGCATTCTTTAAAAGTTAGGCAAATAGTTATGATATAATGTGCATTACCAGTCTAACACAAGAGTCCACAAACTATGGCCCTCACATGGAATGCTGAATCCAGCTGCTTCTTGCTTTTGTCAATAAAGTTTCATTAAAACATAGCCATTATTATTCATTCATGTAGTGTCCATGGTGACTTTCAAGCTCAAATGGCCAAATTTGACAGCAACAGAAGTTTTTTTGGCTCACAAAGCCTAAAATATTTATTGTCTGACTTTTGCAGTGTAGGGAAGCAAACCTCGCCACCCCTAAATGTCTCCTTGGCATGGGGATTAAGTTAGGCTGATTATTTTTAAGGAACAGAAGATTCAGGAAGTCTTTCTTTTTATCTCCCCCTTAGCTGCCTAAAGAATATATAGATAGAGGACCTGTTCCAGAAAAGGAGCATCACCACAGATATTGTAGTGTTAACCAGGTGTGGTAGACAGGGAGAAACCTAGCAAGGTCTGCATGGCCCAGCACACATCTGTTTAACAAACATTTGCTTTTCCAACTTCCTGTGAATTGCCTTCCTCCGCTTTGAAGTCCCAAACCACTGCTTATAATATCCTCTATGCCTTTATTTGAAGATACTATTTAAGGTGAGAGTTTTAGCCATTTTGGCCAGTTATTCAGTTTTCCTGGGTCTCTCTCATGTATATGGGTTATTAAACTTCTGTTTGATTTTTCTCCTGTTAATCTGTCTTCAATCAATTTAATTTAGCCAGAAGAACCTAGAAGGGAGGAGTAAAGTTTCTTCCTTCCTGACAGCAGGAAAAGTTTGCCTCCACAAAGGCTTTATTAATATTAGATCCCCCACCCAAGACTGAAACTTACCAAAAAGAAGTAATTCTGGGAAATCAAGATTGACTCCTTGAAAGTTGATCATCATTAGATAAATATTAGATGAATATTAGATGTGAATTCCCACAACTTCACAGACTTTCTCCCCCATTAATTTATACTACCTCTACTTATGTTTTTCTTTCCACTCATAATGAAGTGTTTTCATTCTTATTTAATATGCAATTAATAAGACCCAATTCTCTAGATTGTAGATTATCATTATTATTATTAAAATCAAAACTAATTTAACCCTCCTTTATCTTTCTCTCCTTTAGTGGGTCAGCACTTCTGTAATAATCTGAGACCTCCAGGGTATTTATTCGCATCATTATATGCTCATCACTCAGCCTCATGAATGGAGCTAGAACTCATATGGAAGCTAGAAGATGCTACAAGCACTGCTGGAAGTTGGTTGCTACAGAATCAGCCACCACTCTGGTATGTTCCCCAAATGCTGTAAGCAGCAGTTATCTGGTCAATCCAAAGTGATTCTATACTCATTACTGTTATCATCATTGCCACTGGAGTGTGAAGCCAGTGGAAATAACCTGAGAATT
Organism: Camelus dromedarius; assembly: GCF_036321535.1. Lineage (NCBI taxonomy): Eukaryota > Metazoa > Chordata > Mammalia > Artiodactyla > Camelidae > Camelus > Camelus dromedarius. Next base: position 27,656,034 of record NC_087446.1, read on the forward strand.
AGCCACACACACACACACACACACACACGTGTGTGTGTGTGTGTATGGTAAGTCCCACCTTACCGCTTCCCCCATTATTGTGTCAAACTTCCTATTGGTGAGAACTCATCTGAGCTCTATGACACAGTACTCATGTCTGTAGCACTTGTTTGGTCCAAAGTGTCTGTTCTGGTGCCAAGTACTCATTACAAAGTCCTAGAGAACCTGTATTTGTCATCAAATGAACATGTTCCAATTCTGTTCCATGCATTGCTTCAGTGATGACATTATTGCTGCCATGCTGGGCAGGCCTTATGTCTTATCTATAGGCAGTGGAGGAAGAGCTACCCTGTCCTCCAGCTCATTTCAGCCAAGGCAGGCCTGGATTCATAAGCTCTTGGCTCTTTATTTACAGTCACTCACAGGCTTTTCCCTTAGCAAATTCACAATACTATGATGACCCAGTCAATAAAGGTGTGCAGATTTAGCTATTCAGTTGCCCATTATTTAAATTAAACCGTCTCTGATGGTTGCAAATCTAGGCTCTATACTTCCTTAGTGGACTTGTCTTTTGTTTTTATGTTTGTTTGTTTCAGTTTCTTCTAGATAACTTTTTTCCAGGACCAATCTCAATCCATCAGAAATAATAATAATAACCCTCATTCTCAAAAGCAAGGAATGTTCTTTTCTTTTCTTTGTTTTTTTAAGAATTCCTTTCATCCCTTTTGCAGTTTTGCTTATTATTTTTTCCATAGTTTTAGTCTTGCATACCACTTGATAAAACATGGGTGTCCTGCTGTGAAGCCAAAACACTGTTTTATTATAATCTTTTTCTAGAACAGGGATGCTAACATTATATCTTAGAACCAATGGCATTCTTTCTCTTCAAGCACAAGGAAACTGCTCTGAATTAACTTGTCTTCTTGATCTCTTGGCACAAGAGGAAATACAAATTTAAAATGATAATTCCCTATAACAATCACAAAAAATACATATCTTTCTCTATTTTTATGGGGTTATGTCCCAATAAACCCATCATAAGTGAAAATATCATAAGCATAAGAAAATGCATTTACTGCACCTAATCTACTGAACATTGTAGCTTAGCCTAGCCTGTCTTACATGTGCTCTGCCTTGCCTTAGCCTACATTTGGGCAAAATCATCTAACACAAAGCCTGTTTTATAATAAAGTGTTGATTAGCTCATGCAATTGAATACTATACTGAAAGTGAAAACAGAATGGTGGTATGAGTACAGAATAGCTGTAACTGTATTGGTTGTTTACTCTCATGACCACATGGCTGACTGGGAGTTGTGGCTTGCTGCTCAGCATCAGGAGAGTATCGTATCACATATTGCTAGCTCAGGAAAAGATCAAAATTCAAAGTATGGTTTCTACTGAGTGCATATTATTTCCACACCATCTTAAAGTTGAAAAATCATAAGTCAAACATCAGAAATTGGGGACCATACATATATGTGCTCTGCATTTCAGGAACACTGCTACATAAAGAAACCAAAATTCAACAAAAAATGTGTGCCAAAGATTATATAAAATGTCCCTCTATAAACAAACATTTAGAACTAACTCACTGCATTTGGACAAATGTTTAGTAATGGGTTTTGAGCAACAAATTGTTCTAAGCCAATAATTCTATGGGCCTTGGCTTCTTTTAGTCATCCAGTCTTTGGGATTCTTTTGCAATTTCTTCCTTTACTCCTATCTGGAATTTGTTGAATTATTTTTACAATTGTTTCTACGAATTCTGGACTTAGCTTGATACTGTAAAATGTGGTTTTTAATCTAATTTTTATATGAAAAATATTACTTGAAAAGTGTCTAAATGAATTTAGAGTTTTAAACTGCCGACTTACCCTCATCATTAATTGGTTTGTGGTAGTCTCAAAGAGAATTCTTTGGGAATTGGGGAAAGAAAATCCAAATGGGTGTGTGCATGCTTTGGTAGATTCTGTGGCAGAAATTGTTTGGGCGAGTAAAGAGCTGTTGCTGCCTAGAAACAGATTAAAATTGCACTATAAAAAGAATTCAGATTTCATGTTTTCCAATACATGTCTTCCCCTTACACTGCCTCCTAAAAATGATGCACTTTCTATTATCCAAGGAAGTCATCTTTAAAAAATCTGTGTAGAAATGCTTTAGGATGCATTAGTTTTTGTTACTGATTCCAGCCATGTGTGTTAAGATTACTTATTCTTTGTCCTTTTCGTATTTTGATATCCTTCTTATTTAGTTTTAGAGGCATGAGAGATCAGCCACATATCTATATAATATTTGACAAGTCACAAAATTTTGAATATCAGTTTTCTTACCAATTGAGTAAAGGGATTTGGTGGCCAATAATTACTTATGACATTGATTACCTAATAAAATCCAGTCTACTGAAAAATATATGATTCTATGAGAATTAAAAGATACTTATCACCAAAGATACTGAAGTTGTCGTCTACCTAAAACATATGGAGCAGAAATGACAATTCCTAGGATTTGGAGGAATTCATACCACTGCTTTGGAGGAAATTCATAACAGCACAGGTAAAATACAGTCACTGGGCAAGAAAGCAAATTCGAGCAGATGCTGTATAAATATCATCAAGCTCTGAGGGAATGAAACAGAGAAATTTTGTGAAGCAAACAAGCCTGTAGAGTCCAGATCTGAGGGAAAAAAGATAGAAAAGAAAGTGTATTAAATAATAGTAAAGTTTAGGAAAACTAATGGAGAATACATGCATGGCACAGGAAGCACCCATAAATACTAGGAGATAATGACAAATGTGTTGATGAAATACTAGCCCAGGAACAAAGAAGAGCCAGGTCAGCTGGGTCCTGGTCTATATTACCTCTTAATCATTAATTGTCACCTGACCTCTACTCTGCATCTCATTTTAGCTTTCACATAATAGAAAGGGATGAACTATGCCATGTATTGTGCTTGATGCTTTCATATATAATTTCATTCAATTTTCAGGCCAACCATAGAATATAGGTTGAAATTATATCCATTTTGTAGAAAAGAAAATCTGAGGCTCACTAAAAACTTGAGACACAGGGAAGTTATACTACTAACAAGAAAACAGGTTAAGAATTTGAATCCAAGTGTGTCTGATGACTAAATTTACTTTTCCTCAAAAACTTTCACAACAGTGAGGATATTTTAACTGTGTTCAGGTTAAATTGCTTTTTCCAAATTAGTGAAATATAATTTTCAGATCTGAATTTCACATTTGAACACAAATTGTGATTTGTGTTGACAGTTGGTGGCACGTCATAGTTTCATTAGAAATAACTTTAAATTTCTTAGTGGTTTATATGGCAATTTTTCAAAAAATTCATGATGTTTTGGATGTATGAAGTAATGTAATTTCTTCCTTAGAATTTAGCTCAAACGGCAGCATTATTTTCTTAAGTGAGGTAAACTGAAAAGTTAAGGCATTGCTTCTGTGTTCACATAAGAATAAGGGATACAGAATCTATGTTCCTATTTTCCATTATCTGATGTTTATCAACAATAGCAAAAGAACAGGGTGACTAACCAGAGGAAAGGAAGGGCTTCTTGGGTCAAATTATTTAAGTTTAAGCTTCATACTAAATTATGAACCCTCATCAAAATGTTTTGGTATTAGGTAAAGCAAAAATATTTATGAAATCTTAAACTTTGTCCTTTGAGATTTAAGAATGGTCATGGCTGCCTATGTTAAACAAAAGTTGAAAGAATGTACATAAAATTATAATTGTCTTTAATAAATTATACTTATCTGCTCCCATAAAAAGACTGCATTTAAATTCAGTACGATGTGGGTTATGGTTAACTCTACAAGTTAACTGAATTATCTGTACTGCCTAACTCTACTGGGTCTACTGTGGTGCTAAGTAAATATGTTGACTCAAAGAAGAAATTAGTAGATGAATAGAAATATTCTATATAAATCCTTGTCCTAAACATCATTAACTTTATAATAAGGATGAAAATCATGAACCCAACACTGTAACATACTGAGTACTTCCTATGTGCCTGGCACCATACTATGATGTTATCCATATTAAATGCTAATCTACTTTGTACTGATTTATTGAGTAGCCATGAGGAGGCAGGCACTATGATGAGCACTTTATACCCAGTGGTGAAGCAGTTAGATGTAAGTCCTCTCCTCCTGGAGCATACATGGCATGTGTCTTATAGCCAGGAGGCCAGCCATGTGTATCTCACTGTATTATCTGTGCCTAAACTGAGTATAAGATGATTGTCATTTGGTAGTAATTTATTTGGTAGAAATTATAACACTAACACTAGCTCATACAGTTATTTTGGTTGTACCTAAAACTATATGGTCAGAATCCTATAATACCTGCCATTTATTATATACCTTTAATTGATATATGCAAAGAAATACTCTAATTTAATAAAGGTAAATATATACTCATTATAACTAGCTAAAGCCTTGGGTCCAAATACTTGTCTGATCAGCTCTTTAGTGAATCTCCATTTTACCTATGCCTTGTGTCAGAATTCTTTCTCTGAAGATAAAATGGCTGGAAGGGAAGCCTTGATATTTCTTGGTATCAGATTATAAAGCCTATACTTTCATATAGACTGTTCTTGTCTTCTGGTATCTCAGTACCTTTACCATCTGGGCTTGTAATTCAGTTTATAATTATTCAGGGATGATGTTGTCCCTTTCAAGAGATCAGTTGTGTATTAGAAAAGCACTACATATACAACATTGTAAAATGACTATAATTCAATTAAAACATATTAAAAAAAAAAAAAAAGAAAAGCACTACATAAATGTTTGGGGGTCACTTTTCCAATCCTATCAACTGCTTCTGTGATTCCACTGATACTTGTGAAATGGGAAGTCTAGTAGTCAGCTGTTTCCGTGGCATTAAATAACTTCTAAATCTTAGAAGATTGCAATATGGGAATATGAGACTGCACCTGAGATGTAGCTCAGCAGGGCTTGGCTGAACATGTCTGGGCTTGGTTTGGTTTTTGTCCACGTGTCTTACATTCTTGGACCCAGGCTAAAAGAATACCCACTGTTTGGGCATGATGTTCTTATATTAGATGGTAGAAGCTAAGAGTGACCAGCAAAAACACATGATACCATTGCTGGCTCTAATTGGAACCAGCATATGATCCTTCCCCACATGTCTAAGCTCAGGGCAATGGGCAGAGCGGCATACATCACCCAGTCAGCCAGAACAAGGTTGGAGAAGGAAGGAAGAACTGTGAAGAAATAACACAGTCTAATCACTAAAGGCATTTCACTAATATCTCTTTGATATTACTGATAAGCCAATAAAATGTTGTCGATTTTCTTCAAAATTATAAAACTTACTAAGCCAAGAAATTATCCCTTGTGTTTTATTTTCCATCCCAAATTTTACTTGTTTTTAATGCCTCTGTGCCCCAATTATGGAATCAATTTAGTAAAATTTATAAATTACCAAATATATGATTCAATATTGCAATATCTAAAAGGTCAATACTACAAATCTATTTTCTTTGAGGACCTTCATGTCTTTTTCCACCACAGATAAATTGTATTTTCAAACAAAATGTTCTTACCCTCCCTTGTTCCCAATAAGTATGTAAATTTCTAATATTTACATACAGACGCTTGAGGATGATAAAGTGATTTATATTTTCAGAGGCTGGAAAGCTAAAATTTTCTGTTCTCAAGTTCCCTTGTCGCAAAGTTTAGGCCAATGAAACGTTTAAGTGACATCTGCTGGGAGGAACTTCCATGAAAGATTTTTAAAAAGGCAAACTCAGCTGATACAGCCTCTTTGGCCCATATTCCTGCATGTGAAATGATGCAATGCCTAAAGCTAAAGGATGATTGAGCAGGATGACAGAAGGGCCTTGTTCTTGATGACATCAGAAAGCTATCACACCAGTCAACACCTGCTATATCAAGATTTTATTTTGGATGTCTCCTTAAATTCTTTAGTTAAACATGGACAAGGAAAATATTATTAGTGTCCAGATAGAGTCAGGTTTCTTCAGAAGCTCCAACCAGAGGAGTCTTTCTACTGCATTTTCTGTTGCTACTTTAGCACCGCCAAGAAACCTGCCCCACTTTTCTGTAATTCTAAGTGAATATAGGGACCTATAAGAAATGCAAAGTTCTAGCCGCACAGCATACAAATTTAGAATTATGATAAAACCCTCAACCACACATGACTGTTGCAACACATTCCAAACACCTCAACCCTTTCTTTGATTTGCCTAGGCAAAAGAAAACCTTTGCTGCTATATTAATTATGAGTTTGGTTGCTAATATATTATTTCCCATTCTCCGCCATCTCTGTGCACATGGCCAGATTAGACTCCCTGGCTTCTTGTGGTTGGTTGGAGTCATGTTACCAGTTTTGGACAAAGAGTTGGGAATTGAAATGATGTGTGTCACTTTCTGGCTTGGATTTAAGGCGTTTAATTGCTGTGAGACCCTCTAAAGCTCTCTCTCTCTTCCCTCTGGCATGACAACTGGCTATATCATTTACTTGAGCTCCCAAATGGCTATGATAAGCAGGGCTCTCCCTGCCAATCTCTGATTTGTCATGTAATATAGGAGATAAATAAATCTTTTTTTTTTGAAGTCATTACAATTGGGAGTTGTTTGTTACCAGACCATGATGTAGCCTGTTTGGAATGAGTCAAGGCCAATCAAGGCAGCTTCAGCACAAGGGAGTATAGATTAGTCCATTGATTCCACAGAGGCTTTAAAATGGTCAGACCATAGGAAGGGTAGTGATGTATCTGGCACCTCAGGAAGAGTTGGAACCACAAACTGAATGCTGCAGAACTCTCTCTCTCTCTCTTTCAATTTTTACTATACTTTCTTGGTATATTTAGCATCATTTTCTCTCATTGCAAACTTGCCTTCTTCACCAGGAAAGAAATACAACCTTTGGCAGTCTCTTTGTTTTACAATTCACAGCTTCAGTCAACAGGGGGAAAATGACTGACGTTCTCTGGTCTCAAATCTAAAAATCTTAGGAAATGTGTCCAATTAGCTATGTTCAGGGAAATAGGGTCACAGAAGAACATGATACAGAACTGTGTGGATGAAGTAAAGGAGAAAGGGGTGTCTTATGAGTAGCTCATAAATGTTGAAGTATATAATATATATATATTTGTAAATATATAGACATATATGTGTGTGTGTATATATATATATATATATATAGGCAAATAGATTTGTTCAGCAAGAATTTATAGTATACTCTATTAGACTATGTGAAAATTGTCAGCTTATTTAACATGGAATATGATATACCTAAAGAATAAACAATAGAAATTAAAGATAAATGAATTGTACTAGAGGTCTGTATTAGTAGACAAGTTTGAAAATTTGTATACAGTTTGTAAAATACATGAACACATTAATTTGTTATATGTTTCTTGCTGGTATATTTATTAATATATGCTTAATTCTCTGCCAGAATTTATTATTTATTAATATATTTTATTTCAATCTATGCTAGAACTTATACTGCATTGTAAGTGATTATTTCTTCTTACTGTTTCCTTCCGGCTATGTGGCTGTTGAATTGATTGTTCTTGCTTCTTGCTATATTTCAATTTATAAACTAATAACTTGGAAAAAATCTTACTATAGGAATATCTTAATCTTTCCTATCACTCAGTTTTAAAGGTTAAATCAGATTCATATTGTAGATTTCTTTTTCTGAGTTTTAGATTCTTAATGAATCTTAAATTGCTGCTCAGATCGACATTTTGTCTTTTCCTGAAACTTAGCTATTAGTGCATCTAAAACCACATTAAAAACTCTTAAATTTGGACAGAATTATGGAAGCAAAATCAAGTTCTAATTAGTGCTGCTAATGGAAAGCAGGAAGCAACATAGATAATCTTTAAAAATTACAATAAATTGGCTTGGAAATTCATACATCTACCACACATATTGAATCAATTTTTTTAAGATTAAGTTCGGTTGCAAGTGACAGAAAAACCCAAATAACAGTGACTTAAGTAAGATAAAAGTTAATTTTTCTCTCATAACACTGTCTGGAGGTAGATAGTCCAGACAGATGGTATGTTCCTCCATGATACCAGGCACCTAGGCTCTTTTTCAGTCTAGTATATGTGACATCTATTCCTAAGTTCATTGCATTGTCCAAGGTAGTCACACTTTGTTAAGCCATTCATTTGCATTTTACCAAGCAGGAAGAAGGAAAAAAAGAAGAAGGGTGTACTTTTTTCTTTTAAGAACACTGCCCAGAACTTGCACACCAGTTTTTATTTTTGTGTCTTTGGCGAGCACTTAGTGTTATAGCCAAAACTCCAAGGAAAGGAGTCTGGGAAATGCGGAATTTATTCCAGATGGCCATTTACTAGACTTACTAGACTAAAAATCAAGGGCTCTATCATGTAGAAGAGAAAATGAAAAAACATTTGAGGCGACGAGCAATCTCTGCACACCTGGTGTACCCAAACTGACAGCTGAACTTCTGCCTGTCCTCATAACATGCTCACATCTAAAATATTCTTCTTTGAGCTTTACTCTGGCCTGTCCCAAAAGGAACTCACACTTAGTATACCTACAATTATAACTTGCCTTCTGCTTGTACCCATAATGGACTTTGACTCTACACCAGTGATATTACATCACATTCCTTCAAAGTTGGGACTGAGGGCAAATTTTTTTTAGGCATTTCCATTTCAATAAAAACCAAGTTCACTCCACTTGATAAGGTCACTGTAGACAGTTGTGCAGGTTGTGCACACCGCCTGGAGACAATATGGGACTAAAATTCCATGGAAAAAGTATATTTTTGTAATTCAAATGCTCAGAAAAGCCAATCTTATTACAATTTTTATTTCAATTCTCCACCCAAATGGGATGTATTTTTTTATTTGTACAATTGGACTAAGTGTACTGGTTATAGTTTTGGTTAGGTAGGATTATATACATAATATAAGCCAGAATGACTTCCCAAAGTATGAATTTGAGAACATTAATTCCTCAAGAAATATTGAGATGGTCAGATGAAAATATGTGTTTCTTGGTAAATACATAGGTCAAACATGGTTAAAAATTTTCTTTGCTACCAGCAAGACTTTATTAAGAACTTTTAGTATGCTAATCCTTGTTTGGAAATCCACAGAGGGGACTCTTGTATGAAATGATTAACAAGACAATAAAAATCTTGGAATGTATCTTACTGTACTGTACACTGTAGTAAAATATTGATTTAGTGCAGTGTGAAACTTGTCTAAAGAAAAAATAAACTACCCTCCCATACCCCCAAATTTACTTAATTCAGAATCTTCAATGAAGGCCCTGGCAACCTGGATTTTTAACATGTGACCCAGACCACTCTTATCATTAAGCAATTTTTGGAAACATTGATTTATAGAAATGTTTTTTTTCATAAGGAGTGTATTAAAATCACCTGGGAAACTTTTCAAATGCACATTTCCTGGCTCCCTCCCAAATTTACAAATCAGAGGGAGATGTGATTTCTCTACGGTCATTTCTTACACTAACACTCAGTTAAGAATCGTTGTTTTAGACCTAACTTTATTTTTGTATGTTGCTCTTCAGTTATACACTGAGGTATGCCCACGTAGACCTTTTCTTTCTTGGACCCATTCCTTACCATTTATCAGGTTCTCCTTGGTATTAACTATATTTTTCATGGCAGATGAGAAGAGGACTCCTAACCATGCTTCATTTCAGGGAAGAATTGATTAAAGATAAAGGAAAGGCCTTAGCTATGGAATATAACCAGCTAGCAAATAAAATATTTGAGAATGATGAAAAGCTGATTACTTAAGTATGAGGCTTTTTTTTTTTAACTTCATAAGCTTTTAAATGCATACAGTTGGCATGAACAGGGTGGCCCATTTTTAAAAAGAACAACTGATTTAAGTAGATTCCCTTGTGTAAAATGTTGTTTGTATAATCTGTTTACCAGATGTTTCCATGGCAAATGTTTTCTTAATGTGAAACCCAACCATAAAAAGCACCTGGGTAGAGTACAGCTCGTCCAGACACAAATTACCATTTTTTTCCTTTTTTTTCAGTCCAGAGGCATATAGAGAGGAAACGCTATTTTAAACACTAGCAAGGATGAGCCTATTTCATATTCATGTAGAAATATAAAGTGACAAAAATGTTTATTTAAATATCAATCTTAATATATAAAGAGCTTCATTCATGTCTGCAAACAACACAGGGTTTACACTTTCTACAAGGTCTGAAGAACTGCTTGGCAGCTATATTTGAAGCATTTATTTTTAATGTTAATTTTTCTGTATGAATTCTGGCTAAGAACACAGGAGTAATGGGCAATGTAGTGTGGCAGTCAACCACTGAGGTTTCTGAGCCAGGCAATCTGGCTTTGAGTTCTTCACCATTTACCAGCTATGTAAATTTAAGCATTTTACTTCACCTTCTGTCCTTTCTTATCCGTATCTGTAAAATAAGGATCATAATAGTACTTATCTTGGAAGGTCGTTATGAAGGTTAACTGTGATTACACACATAAACACTTGTGAGGGAGGAAAAATAATTTCCCCTCTATCCTTCTAGATTCTTGACTGAGACAACCATATATCAAAAAGACAGATTAACAGCAGAAAAACAAACAAAAGTTTAATAACATGTATACCTCCTATATACATGGGAGATAACCAGGAAAGCTGAGCAACTTCCCCAAACAACCCAAGCTATCATTGTAAATAACATCTCCAGGTAAGATAAAAGAAGCTGTTGACTGGGGAGAGGCCAGTTATGAGACATTACCTGGAAAAGCACAGTAAGCAGAGTTGTTGTGCAGATTTAACTCATTGCTTTCTCCATTAAGATTTAGAGTCATTCTTCTCTTCTTGGTACAAACAGGGAAGCATCTTTACAAATGAAGATTTCCCTATAAATGCAAATGTGTCTTACAAGAATGTAATTTATACCTAGCTTTCAAAAACTTTTATTATGTTTGATGTTATTAAAAATAATCAGCCTAAAATAATTCCTATGCCACAGAAGCATATTTGGGGGTGATAAATTCTGCTCCCCTTCACACTTAAGACATTTTTTGGTCCATAGTAAATGCTCAATGAAGATTAGGGTCAGCAAAGCAGATGTCAAAATTGAGTATTTTCTTAAAGATTAAAAGAAAGAGCACTCCGATGATTTTGAGCTTCACATTTTACTTTGTTAGGGGGTAAAAAAATTGGCTCACAAAAGCTTCCTTGGACAAAAGTCGTAGCTAGGAAATGGAGCAATAAATCATAAATTCCCATTTTTCTTGAATGTTCTATTTGATTCATTAATGGAAATGCTTACTCATCTCCTTAATTTAATGGAATATATTAGAGGAAAAATAGTTAATATTTGTTATATGGTTTAATCACAAAAGACACCAGAGCAATTGGGCATTAGGAATTTCATTGTCCCAAGAAGCTAGAGAAATAAAAAAGAAAAAACACATGGGGAAAACTTGTGGGAAGAAAAATAAAGAGAAAAGGGAAGATGAATGAAAGAAATAAGAGAAACATTTGCAAAGCTGTTGGCAGAGAAAGAAGCATGCTACCAATTTGAGCCAGCTATACACAGTGCCACGGATATTTCTTAAAAATATATAGTAGAAGCTTTCCCTCAATTATCAGCTAGTCATTAGCATGCTATTTCCTTTAAGAAAAAGGCACTATATTTCAAATACTTTGCTCATTTGCAACTCCAGATAGGCAAGTCATTCTAAAAGGCATTTAGATAAACATTAATGGTTGGTGAAAGCTCTGTAGGTATCTCAAAATTGGGGCCAAAAGTTATTTTTCTTAAAAGAAGGCAAATCTCTCTGTTGTCATTTTGTCAAACTAAAGGAAAGAGGTCAGAAACACATGGTATACATTGAATTTCTCCCATCCACTTTTGCTTTTTCTTCAAATAAACTTAGATTCATGGTAACTATGGATTTCTTCATTGGTTTTATTTGCAACATGAAGTGGACATTCATACTTTCTCTTAAAGCATTTTCTTCAAAAGAGAAATATTCTTTCCATTCAAAGTATAAAAGAAAAAAATGCACATAAAGATTTTTACAAGTGATTATTAATGCTTTGAAGTTTAAATATTCACATCAACCCTTGATGAAATTTAAATTTCAGGCAGCCTCCTTATAATAATGTGAAAGTGAAAAAGCTAATTTATATTTAATTGCTATCAAAATCAAGGTCCCCTAAAGCATATTCCTATCTTATTTTAAATTTATTCAATAAATATTTAAAATAGCAGCTCTCAATATGTATCTTGAAGAGAGAAAATACTAAATATTGTTTAAAAAACAAAATTCAACTGAGTAAGATTTAAAGATTAATTTGGCTTTATTCAACAATTCATGAGTCAAGTTACAATCCTAAGAGGGGCAGAAACTACTTTTAGGTTGGACACTAAGCCTCAGTTCTGTAATGTGGGCTTAGCACAAGTGACTCCATTTTGGGTCTGTTACTTCTTTTTAACAATTTCCCCTTTTGATCAGACTCTCAGCTTAAGTGACATCTGTGATCAAAATTTGAGGCAAAACACCACTCTCAGCTACCATTCTGCAGTTCTTAACAGCTTTTACTGATCTGTGTGACATTCATAGGTCATGATATTATTTTTGCTGAGTATCTGTAATATTCACAGGTCACAACATCAGGTTCACATTTTTTTAAGTTGGTCATTCTCTTCACTTCTTTTTTGATATTCCAGTCTTAAGGAGATTGTTTGCTTGCTGGTTAGCAGCTGTGAACATGTATTTAAAGCTTTTGAGAGAAAACAGTGCACCAAGGAGACTACTATGGTTATTATAAGGAGGATAATTTCAGTTGACTGGAGTGCACTTCAGAGCCATGGTCCCCCAAATCCAAATCAGTCAAAATCAAAAAAGTCAAAGAAAAACCCTGTTGATCGAGTCACCTTCTTAAGCAAAGTGACTTGCTCAGTGATATTATGCAACTGAGTTTCAACTTCCCCAGCATTGTTAATCCAGCTACAGCAGGTAGTATTGGCTACAGCACAACCACCTCTTTACTCAGCTAAACGATAATCAAGGGCTATCCTATTATCAAGAAAAATTTTGGCCAGCGAATCTAAGGATTTTTTCTGGGAAGTATTGCTTTGGCAGTATATTCTGCAGTATCTTCAAGAGTTAAGGAGAGAATACTGATCATAGCCTCATTTTCACTTATTCATAGCCAGGGAAGTAAGGTTCTGTCCAAGGAAGCAATTCATCAATCATGAACCCATCCTGGTAGGTCTTTTTTTAGCTCATTGATATAAATTCAGAGGAGTCTACTAACAACATCTCTTAGTTTGTTTTTTTTTTAATGAATAATTAAGAGCACAGTTAGATAATCTAAGAGGTATTGCCCAGTTGTCCACTAGCCATTTAGGCATTCCTAGGCTCACTGAGAATGCAGACCACCCTAAGTGATGGTAAATCCTGTTGGGGCACAAACTGCTCCCACTAAGGTGGCACTGTTGATGGATTCTAGCATTATGAATAGATCCAGCCGTCTGAAAGTTTATCCCCGTTAGCAATGCGCCAGGAGATATCAATGATGGCATAACCTTTCCTGACCAATGCCAGAGTAAAGGAAAGAGAGAGTTTCCTGTTTAAAGTATGAAGTCTTGATCTGATGTCTTGAATGGGATCAGTCTATATCACTGTCAGCTACTTCTCCTCCTCCTTGTCAGTTTGATTGGAAAGTTTGCATAGGAGACTGACAGGACCAGATGTCAGGTGGAACCTGTTTTAGCTGTGGGATATGTTTCCAAAGTTCAATTCCCTGAAGTTTGCCTGCCACCTAGGTAGTGAGGAGGACCTGATACAGTCCCTTCCTAGGAGATCCAGGGGAAATCTTTGTTACTAGTGATTCCAAATCAGAAATGTGGGAGAAAATTAGAAATGTTAGTTTGGAGAGTTGTAGCCAGCTATTTAAGAAAATGAAAAGGACTTAGGATTCAGTCCAGTTTACATGTATATAACACAACCTCAAAGACAATTAACATCTTATAGTAAACTCATCCAATTTTCAACATCTTGATTACACATAGTAAAATTCTCTCTCTTTCTCTATTCCCACCTGTCTATTTAACTTGTTCTTTATTCTATTTCCTATTCTGAAATAACTAGTTTCACTTTAGGACAAAATTATTTTCTTTTTTCTCAACAAAAGATGTATCTCCATTCCTCAAATGTAGTTTTAATTACATATATTAGAATTTTTAATCCTTAAAAACTTTAATTTTTAGTGAAAATAAAGAGGTGAACAACTGAGAACTGTTTTTACACTAATATTCTGCAGCTTGCTAAATTTATAAATGCATTTTATAATTTCTAGAAACATATGCTTTCTCATAGTAAATTTGTTAGTGTGGCACAAAACATGTTTACTAATAAATCCAAATATATTTGAGCTTCTCTGTAAAAAGGAAGCTCAAAGTGAGTAAACCCATGTTCCATAATTAATGTTTTTGTGTTTTGTCTTATTTGGAAATGATCTATATATTTAATGACTATCAATCAGTTAATTTAACTTAGCAGACTTTTAAGGTTTTGAGTTATTAAAAAGTTTTTAGGTGAACTATTTAGCTACCAAAAAGTTTTGGGGAAACTATATAGTTCACCTAAAAACTTTTTATCATAATTAAACCTATTTAATTTACTTGTTCTTAACAATTCTGTTTACTCACAAACCCTTCATTAGGCAATAAAGTCCGTTATCTTATTTTTCTTGCTGACAATTTTCATAAGAGATAACATGTACTTATTTGATTGGTAACCCATGTAGAATAAAAGTTTTGTATTTAATGCTTGTAACTCTAAAGGCACTCCTGTTTTAATTAAACCAAGAGCTTTAAATTAGCTTTTACACCAAATGTTTTCCCAGATGCTATGAAACTGAAATTCTTTGGGTTAGTTCCTTTTACATTTTTGAGAATGTATTTTATATAAGTACTTAATTTTCTTTAACCCAATTAAATACAACTCTTTTACAAATTAATTTGATATCATCCAGAGGTAAAAATGCCACAAACACACATAAAAATATACAGACTGATGTAAACAGAAAACTTACAGCTTCTGTTTTCCTATTTATGAAAGAAATTGGATCTAAGTTGTTTTTCTGATAGATGAAATAATTTAAGACTACCTGCTCAAATGGTTAACGCTAAGTTTCAAATGACCTCCCCCCCTTTTTATTTTTCTTCTGATAAAAATTGCCTCCCTGAAGTTTCTACTTTAATGTTTACTTCTCAAAGGCACAGGGTAAAAAATGCAAGTTACAACCTGTTAAGGTAAACAGAGGAGGTCTTGGGATTGGTTTAAAAAAAAAAAAATAGGTGAACTTTGAACTACCTCTAGAGCTGCAATTCTAGTTTTGCAAAGATTTGTAAATACAGTTGCTCTCAGTTTCTCAAAGAATTGAGTTGAAGCCTAAATGACATCACAGGTTGATCCACCCATAAATTATTTTACAAGAACTTTAGAACCTTTTTCTTTTCCTCTGGGTAGATAGTTTTATTTTAACTTAGGGGAGAAAGTCTAAAGAATTTCCTGTCATGCTCTAATACTAGCTTCCAACTTCTGGCCAATTTCTGACCATAAAGCTACCTAAAAATCTTTTAAAATATCTTGTCAGTTTTCAGCCAGGACAATCAGTAAATATTTTGGACTTAAGCAGCATCCTCAAAGAGGATGCAAGAGATGTTTTACTTTTTCCTTCTTTATCCGATACTACAGACAGAGATCTGGGAGAGGTGACTCTGGTAATATTTCTTAACCTTTGCTGGCGTTTGTCAGTTTTCCCAGGATCCTATCTGCAGGTTCCCAGTGAGGTTTAAAATAGGGAGTGTAGCTCCAGTATCTACCAGGATTTGGCAGTTTTTCCATTAGTTTTAATTTCAGTTTTCCTTAGCTGTTTAAGGGAATAGCAGTTTACCTGAAAATCTCCCAGTGTCTCATCAACTCTGGGAGGGGTCCAGATGGGGGCCCTACTTCAAAGGTATGGAGGCATTCAAGTTGACGTTGAAGACTATGGATAGGGCCTTTAAGTATAATCTTTTCTTGTGTCCCAATCTGTCCCAGTTGATTACAACTGAGATACTAATCTCTTGGCCAGTATTGTGATGATGGACTCTTAAGATGGTGTAATGGAGGAGGCCTAAGTATTGTTTTCGATACCTTTGATGTCTGATTTTTTATTAGCCTTTGCTATCAAACTTTTGAAAAAGCTATTTTGGAATCTTGAAGCCTCTTGGAAGCTTCTATATACCAATCAAAATAGGTATTCCCTTCTATTTGTTTAATTCAGAAGCCCTTACTTTCAAGTACACTCTTAAATCAACAATCTTGTCTAATTGGGGCATTCCCCGTAATGGTCATTGCAGTTCAAGGAATTTTGCCATTTTTATGGATATCCACAGCTTCAAGAACTTTGATTCTTAAACATAAACTAAGTAGGTGTGCTGGAAGGTGGAGCACTTAACTCTTTGGGTTTTAAGGATCATATCTTATTTATTTATTTATTTATTTATTTATTTATTTATTTATTTATTTATTTAAGACTTAGGGTCTCTCAGAGCAAAACTAATACTTAAAAGGAATATGGTGCTGGCTTGGAGGTTGTGTGGTGGTTTACGGTATAATTTATTGCACAGAAATTTACTTGAGGTTGGCAGATGACCTGGTGCCAATCTTACCAACTTATCCTAACTCAAGATTCTTTGGCCTCAGTGGTGAGTGCTCTAACAGCTTTTAAGTGCTCGATCTGCCCACCAATTTTTGGAGCTTTTTGGCTTTGAGGTCCCCATTAGCGATTGCTTTTTACCTCATATGCACATTCACATACAACCAGTAACCAATGAACAAGGGACTAGAGAAAGGACTGAACCAGCAGACTCCACTGAATGGGGACTGCAGACTGATTCCATACAAATGGGGAGCTGCAACTTCTGCCAGCAGTTACAACTGTGGAATCTGGGGACAGAACCAAGGGCTAGGATTTGGATGTTAATGCAGACTGGCCAATAGAAGGCCCTGTGCACATCTCCAGCAGTTCACAATGTAGAACTGAGGGACTGAGGAAAGGGCTGAAGTATCAGACTTCAACCAACAGAGTCTGTGGACTGAGGGCTTCACTTAAATAAGTAACGTGAATGTCACTAGCAGTTTCCACGTGGGTCTTAGGACAGAATCAAGGACTGGGATTTCCAATCAGTTGGGATTTGTGGGGTAAAAAGCCAGTTAGATCAGGAGCTCAGCACCAAGACAGCACAGCTGAGAACAGAGAGGAACTTGTTCACCACCCCAGGAAATGGTGAGAAAAGCAGTAAACTCAAAGGGTTTGCCTGTGTTTCTTGTCCCCAAGTGCCATCAGAAGTTCACTTCATATCTCTGCAGTCACCAATTCTGTTAAAGAACAAAATTCTACTGAGTAAATTTAAAGATCAAATTGGCTTTTTTCAATGATTTATGAATCAAGCAGCATCCTATCTAGTAAACAGAAAGGAACTGCAAAGAGTTGTACAAAATGAAGGCCTTTATAGGCAGAAAGAGGGTGAGACAAGGAAGAGTGTATGTCTTCGTTTGGGGGATAGAAGGTGTCTATTAAGCAGATTACCTCATTAGGGCTGACCAAATAATTCTAGATTGACTGGTTAGATGGTTATATTACTGGAAGGGGCTGAAACTGCAATTTGATTATGTGGGCTTAGGACAAGTGATTCCATTTTGGGCTGTTATTTCTTTTTAACAATATCATACAGATGCATTTACTTTTACTTGATAGACAGTTTGCTTCTATAAAGATACCTGGACATTCTGGATGGAGACATTCCAGCAAAGTTACAATAGTTTATCATATAAAATGTAGCACAAGTTCCAATCACGTCTTCATTGTAAAAGAGAAGGTAGCATCTCATGGCAAAAACCTAGAAATAGTGAAACATTTGAGAAGAAAGGAATTAAAATGGTAGCTCTATCCCTGTGATGTTGAAGTATTTACTTAGCATAGCTGTACTTTTCACATTTCCCTCGGTTGTTAATTACTTCAACTTGCCTGAGTAATAAGAATTTCTAAGCGATGAAGAGATTTTCTCTCTTTGTTCATTTTCTTCTCTTTTGGTTATAAATATTTGTGACCATGAGGAGTACTGGATGTTTGTCAATAGGTGATTTGAACTAATAACATGATGTACTTCAGTGTGAAAATTCTCCTGAGAATTCATGGTCATTAAAATAAATTGGACTTCTATCTTACTCCTTTGGTCAGTTGGGGAATTTGTGTATTGAGTTTATGTTAAATTAGTTGGAGAGACATATTTCCTAATCCTAGACTCATCTCAACTCTGCACAGAGTATGATCCAAGGCTGCTTCTCTTGGCTTTCTGAGGAATGGGGAAATAACACAGAGTATCTCCCTTGGAAAACATGAAGTTAGGGTTATCAAGTCCTTCCACGATGCTGATGGCAGCCAGCACCTCTCCTCTTTTCGCACTCTGGAGCCTGTCTGCCTGGGTTCCAATCCTGGCTTTGTTTCTCACTTTAGCTGTGTAACCTGGGCAGTTTAATTGCCTATGTCTCAGTTTTTTTTAATTTGTAAGATGAAATAATTATTGTACCTACTTCATAAATACCAAGGAGAGAATAAAATGAGTTAATAGAAAGATAAAGATTTTATAAAGCTTGGCAAATACGTATGGAATACATATCAGTTAATATTATGATCATAATTATTATTAAAATTAAAAATCTCATTGTGAAGTTATGCCATATTCTTGGCTCTCTTCTGTTTATAGCTATGGTTTCATGGGTGCCCATTCACCACTCAGCAAGCCCATTTCCTAGGGTCAGAACCTGTTTTTTAACCTTCTTTCTAAAATTCTATTTTGTCATATATTCCACCTTCTATCACAGCACTCAGTGACTTTTTCTTGAGTTTCTCAAGATTATCCATCAGTTCCCCTGGAGTCTAACTTTTAGGATATAGATACTGACCTAGGTCTCACTTGGATTTGCTATGCCCTTTCTTGGACTGGACTTAATTTTCTTAATTTTCTTAATTTTCTTCTCTTCCAAACATGTCCATTTCGCATAAAGTAGGTTGTTTTTCTGAGTTCTTCCTTCTTTTTGTCCTAGCACTATATGGAATGAGAATAAAGAGGCATTGTGGAGCAATGTATTCTTTTAACCTAGTTTCCTTTGCATTCAGACATAAACTTTATATGCCTCCTCAAACACTCTGAGCTTTTCAATTTCTCTGTCTTTGGCACATAACTCATAGGCCATCACTCTTTTCTTGATCTTGGATGGAACACTTTAAAGCATGTTATAGTTTCTGGTTTCTTAGCTAGCCACAGATGGGCTGGAGATGCAGCCCCATTGTTTAGTAGCTGTACCTTGACCAATGAGAAGTGAAAGATAAAAGGAAATTGAGCAGATGCATTTCTCTCCCTTAGTTTATTTGGTGGTAGTCTGAATGGCAGTTTTTCCCTGCAGCCCTTCTGGAGAAGACCCATGGGCTGAACAAACAAGCGTGATGAAAGATCCTTTCCATCTTTTCCTGGCCTATCATGAAGCATTGACTGGAACAATGACACATGACATTGCATGGTTTTTGCATACTCCTTGATTTCTTCTTTCTTACCTTCACCTCGCTGGGCTGGTAACTCTCAAATATACTGGTATCAACTTAATATTTAACTCTGCTTTCTGAAGGAGCCAGGTAAGACACTCTTGATGACTCTCTAGAGAAAATTTTAATTTTATTGCAGACAAGTTTAGCACTGGAATTCTTTCTTCCCATTTAACTAGAGGCAGGGGCTGGGGCACAACGTTCAGTACTCAGATTCTGAACATATTAAGTGGCAAGAGCACTGTTTTCTTCCACCTTTAGCTTTTACATGGCCTTCCTTCTTTATGATGCCATTACCCCTTCCCTCATCATTTGAACAATGGACCAAGTCTTGGTTTTCCCAGGTGTGGCGACCCACTCTGTGGATAGAAACAAAGTAAGAGCTCCTCATTGCAGATACACAGTCACTTCCCCAGGAGCTCCGTCTTGTGTCCTCTGCCACACTTAAACTAGACTCTTAATAGTTATTTCTAGTTTCTCTGTAGTTCAACTCCCAGTCATCTGTTGGGCACTAATTAGATTTGTGGATCATCTACCTACTTTTCCTACCACCATCTACCTCACTCAAAACTGCACACCTCACCCTTCAGACTGGTAAAAATGAGATTTATTTATAAGATTCTATATGAATAACTGATTTATCAAGTCTTCACATCCAACCTATTATTAGTCTTTCTATGGAATACTGCACACACATTACTCATCTCTGTACACCTATGTATTTTTTTCCATTAGAAACAGAGAACCACACTGGTTAAGAGTTTAGTTTCTCTTCTCAGATTTTGATATAACTCTGGACTCTTCTATTTATTTTCTGTGTGATTTGGGGCCAGTGTCTTAACCTTGCTAGCCTTAGATGTTGTTATCTGAAAACCATTTAAAAATATCTCCTCCTTCATAAGGTTGTTGTGTAAATTAAAGAGAAAATTTATGTCTTATAAATGCTTATTAAACATCTATTATATATCAATAATATATCTAGTTTCTGGGGATTAAAAACATAACATCCATAAAAATACTTCTTTTCATTGACCAACCCAAAGTAATAAATGATAGCCATACTATTATTAACATCATCTTCAACTACCCCAAATGACTTTCATTTCACTATACTATCTCGTCCATTGTGGGCTCTGCCTTCTATTAGAGTCTTTCTTAGCAGGCTTACCAATACCAGTGTAAAAGCCTAGGGTATCTGATATCTTGCTTTTGTTGTTCTTTGCATCCCTCACAATGTACCTGCGTATCCACTTTCCATGGAATGGAATTGTCTTCCTCAGATTACTTCATCTCAAGAAATATAGTAAGACCTGATTATAAATGTTTACCCATCTTTTTAATTAAACATGTACTTTATTGTGTGCCTGTTATGTGCTAAGCACAGTTTTTTTGTGCATAGGATATCTCAGTAACAAAACAATAAAAAGAAATTGCATCTCTCATAGAGATTACATAGTAGTAGAGGGACACAGATAATAAAAGTAAGCATAATAAATAAATGTATGTTATATGTCCAAACTTTTTTACTGTATCTCCCTAGGAAAAAAATGATAAATATACTCCCATATGTGTCTACTATTTAAGAATTATTTCCTTGTATCACTATACTAATAGATACTCAAATTTTATATTGAAAAAGAAATGATAAAGTAAATATTAGAAGAAGATCTAATTTTTTTCTCCTGCACCCAGTGGTTTATCTTTCACACCATTTCTGGTTTGCATATCTTGCATTAGAGATCAATTTGTTGACTATTGATAAAACAAATATTTGCTTATTAAAAGATGAAAGAATTAGTTGACCAAAAAATTTACATGTCATTTCTTGGCATGATATGCATGATACTTATTTGGTTTAGGAAAAATTTTATCACAAACAATACCATACAAAAGTACTACAGAAGTTAGTGATTCAGAGTATTTTAAGTGAGGGGCTGTCAGTTTCTGAAACGAATATCATTTTAAAAACAAATTATTTAAATTTTACAACCCGAGCTTTACAGTTCTAAAGTTAATGTAAATAGATCCACACTGAATTTCATTTTTGCTCCAATAATGGAAAAGAAACCTGTCTCTACTTCTGAGAACTAGAGTGTGGCTCAGTTTGTCTGTGTCAGAAAAACCTATGTTTAAATTGCTGATGAGATTTTTTTTGCTGATGCATTTATCATCATTTGTGAAAGTGGCGGTTTTAAGTAAAAAATGCCTCTGAAGTGACATGACTGTAATAATCTCAAATTTGTTAGACCTGCAACAAAAGTCCATGTGAATCTTAGAGGATGTTTTATTATAAACTTAACACAATACCTTGCAGTAAATATTTGAGAAAGGTGAAGAATGAATAAATGAAGATTGATATCCATTCTCATAAATTACATTTAATTATCAGAAAGAATTGTGTTGGTTCTACCTCAAAATTTATCCAGGATAAGATCCTTTTTCACTACCACCATCACCCAGGTCCAGGCCACCAACCACCAACACTTCTAGTCAAAATTGGAAAAAAAAAAAGAGTCCTAACTGATCTTTCTGCATCTGCTCTCGCCCCTAATCTCAATTATGGGACCCATACGGTCCTTTATGAACAGAGCAGATCACATCAATCTTGCTCAAAATACTCCAGTGTCTCCTTCTGTCTCACTTAGAGTATATGCCAACGTCCATGAACTACTAATATAGAAAAATCATATATGATTAGTCCACATTACTTCTTTATCCTCATCATTTATCATTCCCCTCCTCTCTCCCCCATTATAACACATTCAGTTTCTACCCCGGTGGTCTTCCAGCTGTTACTTGAATTTGCCATGCATGGTCTTATTTCAGACTTTTCACATTTGCTGTTTTTCTTGTTTGCCTGCAATGCTTGTGCTTTAGATATCCATTTGACCCACTATCTCCCCTCCTCCTGGTCTCCACTCAGATGCTTTCTCAACCACTTTATATAAAACAGCACTTTCTCCAAGCCATCAATCTCTAACGTCTACCCAGCTTTATTCTCTGTAACTCATCAAGAATGCCTTATTTTATATGTGTGTGTATATATATATATGTAGTTATTGTTAGCTATTGTTTGTCTCCTTTATGTTGAAGTATAATTCTCCAAAGTTTATAAAATATGACTATCAGACAAATATAAAAAGAAAACATGCCAAAAATATTATGCTATTTCTTTATAAATAAGGAAACCAGTATAATGTTAAAATCTATTTAAATCTTGGGTGAAACTAGGCACTTTAATAAAGAAATGTCAGAGTAGGATTGCTGGGTTATACACAGAACTGATTAATGTCTTACAGGGAAATAAAGTGTAACCTTTGGCACTATGTATTTCATTGGACAGGAATTATTTGATCTCTACTGGACAAAAGTTTACAAATTAACCTTTGCTCCAACAGAGTTGTAAAATAGCCCAGTTGATGGTAAGTCGAGCCCAGGACTGCACTGAAAGGGCACTCAGTAATCAATTTTGCCTATTTCCAAGTTGCAAATAATTTTTCTGACATAAGGTCAAGTGATTCATTATTTTTTTCTGCTGTATCCCTAGATCTTTCAGCAGTAATGGGCAAATAGTACTCTTTTTTCTTAGTTTAGTTGTTCCAAGAAAGAGATCTTGAGGCAAGAATTTGAATGCCTGTTGTTTGAGAAGTGATTCAGAAAAACTGGTAGGGTAGTGAAGAAGTAAGATGGGGACCAGAAGAAAGTCAGAAGAGTGTGGCATCAGGCAGTTGTCCATCTGGAATATGGCAATTCAGTCCCCCAGTACAACATGAAATATAGTGCAGAACAGGCCTCAGGGTTATTCCAACCAAACAATGAAGCATCTTGGGTATTTATTCATCAACTCTAACTGTCATTTGTTGAGGGATGCTTCCAGGAAAGTTAACTCTATTTTGTCTAGTTTGCCCTGGCTGAATTGCCCTTCAGGCAAAACAAACAAAAATTAAAACCCCAAACAACAACAACAACAACAACAACAACAACAACAACAAAATCTTCCTCGTAGAGAGTACAGAAATTCCCAGGAGTGTCTGCCTTTTTTATTTTTCCTCCAGGAGCAGATTTTAGCAAATGAGTCCCATTGGGATATGTGCAGGACACTGACAATATCTGCTCTGGAATGCCAATAAGAAAAAAAAAAAGGATTGATTGAATGAATCAACACATGAAATATTTCCAAGGATCTTGTAAATTGCCTCCTTAGTGCTATAGGCCCCTATAGGATAAAAGGGACTAAGTAAACAGCACAGGACGTGATATGAAGATCTTGGAAACATATTGACTTTTCTGCCCAGATGATAGAGCAGGGAAAAAAAACCCCATAGGTTTTGGTATTAGACAGACTAGGTATAATTATGCCATCTAGCTATATCCATATATGACCTATATCACATGACTTAACCTAAGTTTTAATTTTCTCACCTTTAAAATTGGGGTAATTAATCCCAATTCTCCAAATGTGAAATCATCATCAAAGTTAGACTATATAGTTACCACAAAAAGATATAACTTATGCTTAACAGACTCTATTTAAAGTGTTAACATATCTAAATAAAGAATATGATGAGCCAAATGTGTTGATCAGTCATAGACTTTGAACATTAATGGCATAATTCACAAATCTGTTCTTAAGTGGGAAAGATTACCTTAAACCCTTTTAGATGATGAATATTTTCTAAAATCATCCAATTTATTTCTTTGGTTTGACAGGAGACTCAGTAATGTTTTTGTGATTATAATTGTCTTCCAATGTAAATATGATCCCAGTGAAGAATCAATAGGAGTATTTTGTGTCTAGTGAAAGTTACAGATTTTATATGTTAACTTAAAAAAACTCTGGAATTTTGATTTGTTCATTGATTTCTGAGGGTCAGTGAGACTTATGAACATACAGTACTGAGGATAAGTGCTGAATTTATTAAATGCCACCCAGAGAGGACTTTTAGGAGACGGAAAACCACTTTTGCCTTGTGCCTTCATTAAAAATTTCAACGATTAATAGACATGGTGTCCACATGAGGCATGCTCCCAATTTAGAAAGGAGTGGATGGAGGGGATATCAAAGCATCCCAAGGAAAAGATGTATCTCCAATATCTCACCTGAAATGAAACAACTCGTACTCAATAATTTGGACCTTTTTGTGTTAGAGGTAAGATGAGGAGAAAGGGGGAAACAATCATAATCACGTAGAAGAATCTCTGACAACAAAAGAGGATACTTTGAGGAAGGAGGAACAGGAAAAGGGCATCCAGAATCTTAGTTGTATATTCTCTTCCCAGAAATGAATGAATCTGTGTGCAAGTTACTATTTCAAATATAAAGATAACAGATGTACATTCTCAAATTTTCAAAAATTCATAGCCTAAAAAACCCTTGAACTCTTCCTGATAAAATGAATAAACAAAAGAAAAACAAAACAACAAACTACAGATTGACCATAGCCATGGTCTAATGGACTGATGGTGATCACTGGATTTACTTAAATGGGGCACTAGGTCAAAATATAGGTAAAAATGGCTACAAAAATAAATATTATAAACTTTGACAATTTCAAAATAATAAAATAAAATCAAAACTCAGTAAATGAAGGGCTGGAAGAGGGAGGAAGGTTGAGGATAATAATTTTCTTGTCAGGCTCAGCAGAATTTAGCTGTTACCTAAAGTGGAAAAGTCAAGAAATACGTGCTGTTTTCTATTTAAAATCATTGATCAAAAAATTGAAGAAAAACTCTCTTTTATGGGGTCATGGAGTACATATTATCTAAAAAGAAAATAAATTAAGAAATAAAGTTTTGCATATGGTATATAAAGTTTTAAAGTAACTACTATATAATGGGAAAAAAATAGGTTACATGACAGTCCAAATTACCATTGGAAAATCACTCAACTCCAGAGGAAAACAAACTTTTGTCTGTTTGGTTCATTCTTGTTATTCCAGCTCCTAAAACAGTCCACATACAAACAGTAGGTGCTTAATAAATATTTAATGAGTGAATGAATAAATAAGACAAAAATAGAGTCAATTCCGTTAGCAAAATATAGAAATCAAAGTATTAAAATAAGGAAATATAAAATAACATGCTAAAATTAAAAACTAAAAGCATCTTTTATAACAAAATGTGTAAGTGTGATAAACTCACCTCCTAAAATTAGTCTCAAATTGAGTTAAAACCCAAAACCTAATATATTCTCTCATTAAGAAGGTATCTAAAAGAAAAAAAAAAAAAAAACCTAAAAAAGATAAAAAGTGAAAATAAGGTCCCAGCTTGAATATGGGGAGGAGGGTAAGGGGAAAAAAATTAAAGATGATCCAATATGTCATTGTTTTTGTTATTTTTAACTTGTTCAGCTGGGAGGACTGCAATCTACACATTTAGATAGGAAGGTGGCTGACCTTTATGTTGTACAGTTACCAGCACTGTACTTTCCACTACTGAGTTATCTTGCTAACATTCCTTTGCCATGTTTCTTTTTAAGGAGGGATTTTTTTTCTTTTTTTGAATTTCGCAGGCTACTTTCATCACTCTCTACTTCCATGACATATTCTACAAATGTTAATTCCACAGTGTCTTATCCTGTCTCAAGAAACAAGTGCAGTATTGACAGAAATTACTAAAGAAAGTACATCTGTTCAGTAAATAAGAATTGAATACCTACTAAGAGCCAAACACTGCTAGGCACATGTGATAAAAACATGGAAAGGGTTCCGTCACTAAAGAGCTTACGTACTGTTAGGAGAATTAGACAACACAAATACTTTCCAATGAGATAAATGCAGTGGGACAATGAGCACACAGTTCTGGAGGAATAGGAAGGAGGGCGCTTGTTACAGCAAAAGGAGGCTGGGAACCAGGAAACTCTTCTGGGAAGCTGTTACTCCTGAGCTGCTGAGAACTGGAGAAAGAGAAACAAGGGGACTGATTCAGGGAGAGATGGAGAGAGAAAAGGGAGGGCGAAAGGGGAAGAGGGAGAAAGAGGAGAGAGAGAGAGAAGAGAGGAGAAGAGAATGTTTAAAAAGAAACTGGGTTATTTTAAGCCAACTGAGACTGACATGACATCGTAAGTCATTAAATTTAAAGTAGCACAAGTAATATTATTACTATGTTTGCCATCAGAGAAAGAAGAAAATTAGAGTTAGTTATGCCATTCACTGGATAGTTTTAAAAAATTGGAAAAACACAGAAGAGGCTGCAAAATGAGGCATAAAAACAATGACAGTCTTGCTCACCTGTTTTCTCTCATGCTGTGTTCAGAAGCATGTTCATATCACAGAGAGAGAAAGATTGTACCCAGGACAGAAGAAAGCTCTTTGGGTTTTTTCACATATTGGATGCCCACTAAGAGTAACAGTTTTATTATCGTGCCCTACCTGAGATGCCTTTAACGTTTTTCAACTGTTCATGTAAGTTTTTATTTGACATTGATATATTTTGCTCCTCTGCCTTGACATGCCATCTGATAACACATAACTAGCAATCTCTACTCTCCTCCTATTGGTTTCTTGTTTCCTGGGAGTGGTGTTAACTCTTTAAAACAAAGCAAAACAAAACTTTATTTTAATAATTTATACTGTTGAGCACTTATCTATTTAAACACTGTTGAAAATTGTAATACAGAGACAATATTGAATGTTTTCTTTTTCAGTGGTTTTCACTCTTCTAGGTCTTTTGCTTTTCTACATGAATTTTAGAATCATCTTTACAATTTATACAAAGAAGCCTACTGGGATTTTGATTGGACTTGTATTGAATCTATGTATCAGTTTAGGGAGAATTGATATATTAAAAACAAAAATATCTCTCCATTTATTTTAAGTTCTTTTTTACTTTCTCTCAGCAATGCTTTGTGGTTTTCAGTATAGAAGTTTTGCATGCATTTTGTTAAATTTATCCCTAAATATTTAATTCATTTGGTACTATTGTGAATAGTATTGCTTATATAATTTTAATTATTGATTACTTATTTCTAGCAAAAGAAATACGATTTTATATATTAATTCTGTACCTGCAAATCTGCTGAATTCACTTATTAGTTCTAGTAGCTTCTATAACTTTCATCAGATTTTATACATAGATTATCATGTTGTATGTGAATGAAAACAATTTCACTTCTTCCTTTCTAATGTAGATACCATTTGTTTCTTTTACTTGCTTTGTTGCAAAGGCTAGATCCTCTCACACAATGTTGAACAGAAATGGTAGGAGTGAAAATCTTTGCCTTGTTCATGATCTTAAGTGGAAAGTATTCATTTTTTTTACTGTTATGTATGATATTAGCTGTAGGTTATCTATAGATGCCCATTATCAGGCTGAGACTGAGAAAGTTCCCTTCTATTTCTAGTTTACTGAGAACTTTATAATCAAGAATAGATGTTGGATTTTGTTAAATGTTTTTCTGTGTTTATTCAGATGATAACATGTATTTTTCTGTTTGTTAATGTGATAAATTATGTTGATTCATTTTCAAATGTTAAAGAAATATTGCATTTCTGAGATGAATACCACTTGGTCACAATATAATACCTGTTGTTTGTATTACACTGTTGAATTTGATTAGCAGAAATTTTGTATAGAGATGTTGCAAATATGTTCATGAGGAGTATTGGTTCTTGGTATGTTTTGTTTTTATTTTATTCAATTCAAATACTTTTTAGTTTCCCTTTTCTTTTTTCCTTCTTTGACCCATTGATTATGTGGAATAGTTTTCAGATAACAAATATTGAGAAATTTTTAACTATTTTTATTGATTTCTATTTAATTCTATTTTGGTATATGGCCTAGATAAAATACAGGATGTCTACTCAATTTTAATTTTAGGTAAACATCAAATGATTTTTTAGCATAAGTATATTTCAAGTATAATATGAGGCATACTTTTACTAAAAATATTATTCAATGAAGAGTATGAAAAAACAAGCCACAGAATGGGAGAAAATATTTGCAAAAGACACATGTGATAAAGGAGTACTATCCAAAGTACACAAGGAACTCTTAAAAGTCAGCAAAACTCAGCAGTGAGAAAATAAATCACCTGATTAAAAATTTGGCTAAAGAACTTAAGACACCTCACCAAAAAAGATATGCAGATGGCAAGTAAGCATAGGAAAAGATATTTCACCTCTAATGTCACTAGGAAAGTGTAAATCAAAACAAAAATGAGATACAATTTCATATCTGTTAGAATGACCAAAATTCAGAACACTCATAACATCAAATGGTGGTGAGGGTGTGGAGGAGCAGAAACTCATCCATTGCTGGTGGAAATGCAAAATGGTCCAGAAACTTTGGAGGACAGTTTGGCAGTTTCTTACAAAACTAAACATACTAATCCAGCAATCACACTCCTTGATATTCACCCCAAGGAACTGAAAATGTATATCCCTATAAAAACTTGCACAGGAATATTTATAGAAGCTTTATTCATTATTGCCAAAACTTAGAAGCAGCCTAGATGTCTTTCAGTAGGTGTGAAACTGTGGTACATCTGAACAATGGAATATTATTCAACACTAAGGAAAAATGAACTATCAAGTCATGAAAAGACATAGAGGAACATTAAATACATAGTACTAAGTGAACGAAGCCAATCTGAAAAAGCTACATACTATTTGATTCCAAATATATGGCATTCTGGTAAAGGCAAAACCACAGAGATAGAAAAAAGATCAATGGTTTGTAGGGGTTAGTGGGGAGGAAGGGATGAACAAGTGGAGCACAGAGGATGTTTAGAGCAGTGAAAATACTCTGAATGATGTTATAATGGTGGATACATGTCATATACATTTATCCAAATCCATAGAATGAACACCATCAAGAATGAACAGTAATGTAAATAATGGACTTAGAGCAATAATGATGTATTTGTGTAGGCTCACCAACTGACACAAAGGTACCACTCTGGTGGGGATGTTGATAGTAGAGGAGGCTATGCATGTGTGTGGGAAGGGAGTGTAGAGGACATCTCTGTGTCTTCTTCTCAATTTTGCTGTGAAACGAAAGCTGCTTTGAAAGAATAAAGTCTATAATAAAAATAATTATCACTTGATGTTTAGCTGAAATTTAAATATAGCCGTGTGCCATTTTGTTGCTGTTGTTTAACTGGCAACGTTACCTAAATATGGTTTATCTTGGTAAACTGTTCTGTGTGTATTTGAAAAAATGTAATATTCTGTTATTGTGGAGTGAAGTGTTTTCTAGAATTTAATCAACTTAAGTTTGGTTGATAGTGATTTTCAGTCTATCATATTCTTGCTGATTTTCTGCCTACTTGTTCTATTAATAATTGAAAGAGAGTTATTGAAATTTCAATTTGTGGATTTGTGTATTCCTTTTTGAAGCTTTTGCTTCAAGTATTTGAAGCTCAGTTTCAAGTCATAAGTGTTTAGAATTGTTGGTTCCTCTTGATGAATTGACCGCTTTATCATTACAAAATGAAATTCCTTGTCCCAAGTAATATTCTTTGCTCTGAAATGTACTTCATTGTTAGTAGAGCCTCTCCAGCTTTCCTTTGATGAGTTTATGCATGATATTTTTCCTGTTCTTTTATTCTTTTACTTTTTTCCTAATTGTATCCTTATATTTCAACTGACTTTCCTCTGGCAAATAACTGGGTCTTGTTTGTTTATATCCAATAGGCCCATTTCTTCCTTATAATGGGGGTGTTCAGACTATTTATATTTGATGTGATTATTAATGGGATTAGGATTAAGTCTATTATCTTCCTATTTATTTCTGTTTATCCCACCTGCTTTTTATTGTTGACTTTTTTCTTATTTTTCTGCCTCTTTTGGATTAAGTATATTTTATGACCCATTTTATCTTCTGTGTTGGTTTACTAGTTATAACTCTGTTTTGTTACTATACTTGTTTTAAGATTCCACATCTTTAATTTATCATAATCTACCTGCAATTGATATTATACCATATCATGTAGAGTACAGAAATCTTAAATTAGTATACTTTCATATTTTCTCTTTTCTTTTATTTCTGTATCTGTCATAAACTCCATATACTACATTGTCATTTTTCTCTTTACCCTAAACTATAAGCCCTCTGAAGACAGGTGTTCTGTCTTCAGTGCTTATTAGTGAATGACCATTGCTTAGCATACATTGTTATAGGAAATAAGTATAAAAATATTTTGGGTATAAAGCAATAAAAGAATAAATGAAAAGACAATATTTTTATTTTTAAATTGTTATTATTTTGCACTCTTCCTCATGAAGTACTCTGAAGGATTCCATGGACACATTTTTTTAAAGATATAGAATGTGATGACAAGAACTATTTTAATATCATTGTTAATTCTTTCATCTATGTCAATTCTAGTTCGATTTTGATTTACTGATTTTTTTTTCTCCTCATTCTGGTTCATATTTTCCTGCTTCTTTGCATGTCTGAAAAATTTTGATTGTATGCCAGGCATTGTGAACTTTATCTTGTTCGCTGCTGTGTAGTTTTGTATTTCTATATATATTCTTGAGCTTTATACTGGGACATGGTTGGGTTACATGTTAATAGTTTGATACTTCAGGTCTTTTAATATTTGTTTTGGTGGGACCAGAGCAGCATTTAATCTAGGGCTAATTATTCCTCATTTCTTAACTAAATCTCTTCTGAGTATTCTAACCAATGGCCATGAGTTGTGAAGTTTTCCCTTATGGCTTTTTGGAATGTGCACTGTTTCCAGCCTTATACGAGAACTGGGTACTGTTTCCTCTAATTCTTTTGGATGTTGCTTTTCTCTACTTCAGGTAGTATCCTCAAATGCATGCACTGATTGGTATTCTGCTGATTACTTGAGAGAACCTTCTGTCGATCTCCAGAAATCTCTCTCTGTTAAACTCTTTTCCAGTACTCTGTCCTATGAACATTAGCTTCCTGGGTTTCCCTGGCCCTTTAGTTCCATCTCTTTCAACTCAGCCAGATCTGCCTGGTGCTGAGTTCCCTCTCTGAGCCACTGCTTGGAAAATCTAAAGCAATAATCTGAAGCAATCACACTGCTCACTTCAGTTGTCTTGTCTTATGCATGTTCTGATATACTAGTGTCATCCAGTATATGTCATTCAGTAATTTGCTTTTTTCCCTCAATAATATGGCTCCCAGTTTTTCCCATGTTGGTATATGTGGAACTAACATATTTTTTAGTCGCTGCATCACATTCCACAAATTGAGCATAATATAGTTATTTTGCCATTCTTTTTGATGAACATTTTGGTTTTTCCCAATATTTTGCAAGTATAAATTAGATGTGATGCATATCCATACATAAACTTTCTTATGCAATTATGTGGGTATTTTTCAGGGTAGATAATCATAAGTGGCACTCAAATTTTATAGATTCAAATTACCCTTCATGGTGGCTGTATTATTTACAACCCCCCACCAAAAAATATAGGGGTATCGTTTCTTCACAGCTTCATCCTCAATTAATACAATAAAGGATTAAAACTTAGTTAAAATTATGCATAAAATATCATGTGTGTTTCCTCTACGATGAAATATATATTCACCTACTTAACCATTTTCAATTGGGATGCTTGTTTTATTGTTTTCAAAGGATATATTGTATATATTTCTATATTTCTAAATGTGCCTTGTGAAAATTGCTACATACTGCAAATATTTTCATGCAGGGTTTCACTTTTTGTGCTTGGTTTAAGAAAGTTTTTCTTACTTGAAGTTCATAAACATATATTAAACTTTTTATGATATATTTTGGGTTAAGATTTATACTATTAAATTTTGAATATACCTATAATTTATTTTTGTGAAAGGTGTGAGCTAGGGGTCTAAATTATTTTTACCTCTTCAAATGTTTAGGCAATTGTCTCAGTGAAATTAATTGAATAAGTCATCCTTTCTTCACTGATATGAAATGTCCCCTTTATTTATGCAATATTCTCATAGACACAGCCATAGATTTTGAAGGTTTTCATTATCCATTCTTTTGGTTTATCTTAGCTGCAATACTGTGAGGCAAGCTCAGTAAACAATATTGGTGCCTCCCTTCTCTATGTGAAGAAACTGAGGCTCTGAATTGTTTGCTTAAGGCTAAGCAGCTCTCACAAAACTGATCAAGCATTCAAGTTCCAATTAAAAAAAATTTTTTTTTAGTGGAGGTACTGGGAATTGAATCCAGGACCTCCTGTATGCTAAATACCTGCTCTACCAATGAGCTTATATCCACCCCCTCGAATTCCCATCTGTGAACTCCAAATCTCATGCTCTATATGCCACTCTTAGATCAGTTCCAGTTTGTTTCTCTGATTTCTTTGGCCCAGTGATTTTTAAACAGCTTCAGGCTCTAGACAGAGTGGTTCTATTTTCTCTTCTGAAAGCACCTAATCTCAGGTAACTTTTGATCTCAGATAACTCAGGCACTGGATAACTTGTCAAAAACTGTACCTGTCTCTTTAGATTCCATCCTCCCTAATTGTCAGGGAGGCAGGTACAGACACAAATCAGTATGCCTCGTTCTCAGAAGTATACATACAAATTAAATAATAATTACTCAGGGGGTTCTTATTTATGTACATTGTGGGCTCTTTTCCTTTTCTGTGAGCACTTACAGAGCTTGAAAGATATAGCTGAACAAAGTTGGAAGAAAGAATGAAACCGTTTAACTGCCTCTTCAGACCACAGTCCCAGAAGCTTTTTATCTTTAATGAAAGGGCACCTGTAAATGATTGTGCATCACCATCCATTTTCACCCATATGTGGCTGATGAGTAAGTGAAATGGAGGTTCATTAAAAATAAAAGCAAAGCAATTAGAAGGACTGCGACACAAAGATCAACACCCATTATCAGACAGAGGAAATGGTGTGCTAGAAGAAGTATTTGCTTTTCAACTAGTTTCAGTCTACTGCAGGCTATGAAATGATAATCTCTGCTTATTTTTTTTCCAGTAAATGTCAGCTATGTCATTTCTGTTTACAGATGAGTGCATTTCAATCTTGAAATGTTTATTCTCTGCCTCTATTACAGAAAGAAAAAGATTTTTCTAGCTTGCCTCTGGGAAAGCAATATTGTCTGCATTTGTATTCTGAACTAGACTAAAGGAAGAAGCATTGAAACAGGGAATTACTCTATGTGTCTGATTGGATTGCAGCTTTGGGAGTTGCAAAGCGGGTTTCATGCTAATAAAAAAAGAGTGAGCAAGCAAGAGAGATTATATACTTCTCCACTGTGGGAGAGAGGTGACATCGAGCATGTAGAATGCACAGATAAACTGTTTTCAGTACTGCTTTGTGCCCACCTCAACTGCCAGCCTCATAGATTAAGTTGAATATCCAACCCTTGGATTCAGATATGGAAATATTTATTATTGTGGGTTTTATTGGGACCTAAATATCTAGTACTATATGGCTGCATTTGTAGAGACAGAAAATGGATTACAATTATATTACTGCAATGAATTTTACTGTTGTAAAGACAATTTTCTCCTACCAAATGGTAGCTTAAGACACAAGCTAATGATACCAACCATAATGACAGGCATCTTGATACCGATAAAAAATGAGAATTCTGGTGAATAAATGGAGATACACCTAACCTGAAGGATGTAGGCAGATTATTTGCTTCAGCATCTTTTATGGATAAACTTTGGATAATAATATGGAGTATACATTTGCAGAAGGAAAAAATTGTTAATTTTCTATTTTTTCCGATTAATAAGTAATTCATTTCACTTTAAAATATGTTTAAAATTACAGTGGAAAGAACAGAAACAGATTCGCAGACATAGTAAACAATCTTATGGTTACCAGGAAAAGGGGGTAGAAAGGTATAAATTTGGGAGTTTGAGATTTACAAATGTTAGCCACTACATATAAAAATAGATTTTAAAAAATGTTTCTGCTGTATAGCACAGGGAACTATGATCAATATCTTCTAATAATCTTTAATGACACAGAATATGAAAACAAATGTATGTATGTATGTGCATGACTGGGACATTGTCCTGTACACTAGAAATTGACACATTGTAACTGATGGTACTTCAATTAAGAAAAAACAAAAAAAACTACAGTAGAAAGAAAAAATATTGTGATACTATCTTTCAGAAATGAATGCCATATTGTGTTAAAAACTCCTTTAAGTCTGTATTATATATTTATCACTTTGAATTTCTTAGAAAACTATTTACAATGATAAAGCTTGCTTATTTTACCTCACTTTATGATATAAATATTTTCATGTCAGTATAACTTTTTGTAAACTACAAAGTATTTCTTTTGTTAAACACATAAATATTTTAATGGCATTATGCTTTCTACCAGGAGGCTCCACTATAATTTATTTAGTCCTTATTTTTGGCATTTAGTTTTTTAAATAAGTCTTTAAATTGTAAATGATGCTGCAATAAACTTCTCTAATTGTAAAAATTTGACAGACAAAATTCGAGAAGTAAAATTACTGGGCATGAGGATATTGGCATTTTAAAGGTCCTTCATAAACAGTGACAATTGAGTTTTACTATATTTGCGCTAAGCACTGGTGGTGGTGTCCACTGTGGCCTTGCTCATGACACAGGATAAACCTGAAGTTATCCCTGAGATTTCCCCCAGCACACACTCAGAAACCTCTACTGCTGGAGAGGTAAAATGATAGAGGAGAGTTGACTTTGACCTTCCAAAATAACTGAAAAAAAAAATGATAGCAGTGACCATAGTATTGAAAGCTTTTTCATTCTCAAGAGTTATGCTTTTTCAGGCAAGGAAATAATTCAAAACAAAACAAAAGCTCAGACTCTGGAACAATAGCGTGTAGTTTCCACATATACCACACAAGCTGCACAGGCACACATGCAAGCAGGCCTGGATGCATACCATCCCACACACACACCCCCGAATTCTGTGCCCTTTTCTACTTAGTTTTCTTTACATTACATAGGTTTTAATCCAGTTTTAATTTTATTTTTAACCCAATTTATGTCTAAGGAGGAGTAGGAGAGGCTTGTAAGAACATTGTCCTTGGGCCTTTCACATTCTCAGAGAGAGCTCTGTTTCCCAACAGTAACAGAGACACTTCCATGGTAGGAGACCTGTGATATGAAATGCCTTGCTCATGGTCATCATCTGGCAATGTATCAGCACAGACTATTGAACAGCATTTTTTGACAGAAACAACTGGCGTCATAGCAGTATATATGTGCACCCCAAAATTGAAGAAAGGAGAATTAATTTAATAAAATACTGCATGAACATTTCCCATTGAATTGCTAGAGATAGGAGCAGAATTTCTATTTGTGCTTTATAGTTCTGCTACATTGTGAGTGCTCAACCAGCAGAAAATTGTAATTGTCAGGATAGAAAACTTCTTTATTATAGTGATACGGTGTAAGTATGAATTTGCTGTGGTTAAAAAAAGTTCATATCCACAAAATTTCTCATGTGTCTAAATATATCTCCATTTATTTTTCAAGATGAAAAATTTATATCTCTATACAATTTAATTTCTATTTTTTAAACCACATGAATCCACTTAAATAATAAATGATCTTCATTTCACATATACAAATATAAAAAAATAATCTTAGATACTACTATGTATTGGATAATTGGAGATATATTGGAGATTGCTTTTGTTACACTGTTTAGCATTGTGATTACTAACTTCAAATTTTTCTATAGAAAAAAAATATTTTTATTTGAAAAGGAAATGAAATCTAAAGTTTGAAAGACCAGTATATTGAAACATGACTTAACATTACTGTTTGAACTATGGTAGTTAAACCAGGGTGGCAGAACCTATGTTGAAATGTATAGACATTGGAAAATGTGGTTCCTACTTAGAAAATGTTCCAAAGAGCTGTATCTATCTTTATCATGAGTTGACCCTTAGTGACAACCTTTTGAAGTTTCTTTGCTGTGAATGGCTTGAGAATGAGTAGATTTGACAATCAGTATGTCCAAAACTGAAAATTTCTGTCCTTAGTCATCACATCTGCTTCTTTACCATTGTTTCCCCCAACTCAGCATTAGCACTCTGCATCTAACTGTTCCTGCCTGCAGTTTGACAGGCATTCCAGGCACCTCCATTTCCCTTCTTTCCCACAGCCAAATACCAGTCTGATATTTCCACCAGGGATTTATATCCATCCACTTCTGTATATCCTCCAAATCACACTGCTTGACTAGGCCATCTGAATTACTGTAAGCTTCCTGCCTCCAATATTGATTTTTCTCTCTCTCCCACTTGGAAAATATTAATCAGAGTTATTCTAAAACATGCAAGCATGGTCATATCCCCCTGCTTAAAACCATTTATCAGCTAACTATTGCTCTGCAAATAATATGCAAACTTCATGACATGGCTTATAGGATGTGTGATAGCCACTTTCGACCCTGAATTCAGCCACCAACCCCACTTCATCACACAACTGAGATCCCATACAATTCTTTCAGCTTTCCTGAACTTCTCTCAACTTCTAGAATTATATAAACTTTTAAACCTTTGGGCATTTGCACCTGCTTTTCTTTGCCAGAAAACTCCTGGTCCTGCCGGGAAAATTCCTTTTTTTTTAAATTGAGGTATAGTCAGTTTACAATGTTGTGTCAATTTCTGGTGTACAGCACATTTCTTCAGTCATATATGAATATACATATATTAATTTTCATATTCTTTTTCACCATAAGCTACTAGAAGATATTGAATATATTTCCCTGTGCTATACAGTATAAACTTGTTTATCTATTGTATATATACCAGTCACTATCTGCAAATCTTGAGCTCCCAGTTTAGCCCTTCCCGCCCCACCCCCAGCAGCTACAAGTCTGTATTCTATGTCTGTGGATCTGTTTCTGTTTTTTATATACGTTCGTTTGTCCTTTATTTTTTAGATTCTACATATGAATGATACCATATGGTATTTGTCTTTCTCTTTCTGGCTTACTTCACTTAGAATGATATTCTCCAGGTCCATGCATGTTGCTGCAAATGGCATTATTTTATTGTTTTTTTGTGGCTGAGTAGTATTCCATTATATAAATATACCACAACTTCTTTATCCAGTCATCTGTCAATGTACATTCAGGTTGTTTCCATGTCTTGGCTATTGTAATGCCAGGAGAATTCTTAATCCTCATTTTTGATGACATAATTTCCACTCATCCTTTTGGCTAATGGATTTCAAACACATTTTTGGTCCTGACCCATCTTAAAAAATATATTTTACATTGAACCCAGATATTTCTCTTACATGGCCCCAAACACAACTGAAAAACTATTTCATGAAACAATAGTCATATATTTTTATGTGAAATTCTATTCTATTCTACTCTGCTTGATTTACTAAATTGAGTTTACAACCTCCGAGTTGGAAAACACAGCTTAAAAATCATTCACTCTAAGAAGTCTTCCTTGATCCTTTAAACTGGTTTGATGCTCTTGCTCTGTGATTCTGTTGAGACTTGTACTTCCTACAGTACCGCCCTAGACACTGTGTGGGCTTTAATCTCCTGTCTTTCTCGAAGTCAGTGTATAGTGAGGGCAGGCATAGTGTCTGTCTTACTTCGAGTCATGCATTCTGCATGAGTACAGTACCTATCATATGGTAAGTGCTTACAAAATTCAAGTTGAATGATTCAATAAATAAATAAGTGAAATTCTGATTTGGATTAACCACACTAATAAATCAAGTTATTTTTTAAATCCTAAATAAGAAACGTAGAAGTTAGTGGTTTCAAACATGTCCTTAAGAAAAGAAAGAAGTACAACAAAATTTTAATGAAACATTTTAAAATTATAGTCACAAAAAAAGAAAACATGTCTTTTTGGCAATTCTAAGGATGGCTGTATTTCATCTTACTTATACTGTTGTCTACGGGTTATGAACTACAAAATGCCAACCTACTTGGGGAGGATATCCTGACAGCAGTACATTATCTCTACCTATTGTTCTGCTGCAGTGTGTCCCAGGAGAAGTAAGGCATGTACTTTAACATTTAAAAGTTAAACAATTAGTCTTTCTTTTTGTACAAACATTTCAAAACAGCTCCATTCCAAATTTATGAGTCATAGGATGATCATAAATTTGCTTACTTTTAATTTTGAGTATGAAGAGAAATCTAGCTCTTTACCCAGGCTGACTCTGTTTTTTGGCGTGACTTGCCAAGATTTTTCATACACATTTGTGACTTTGATTTTGGCTATTTATAGTTCTTTCTTAAATGCCTTAAATTTAATAGTGATAGACTGAGATGAGAAAAAAGTTGGGGATATCTTAAGTGATTGTTTGGATGTCTCTTTTTTGGCTGAAATAATGTTCTTTGAATATTTTCACTAGTTTAAACACAAATTGATGGTAAATTTAATCCATATGTTTTTACCCCATATATCACCAAAATACTTTTGCAAAAGAACTTTACAAACAGCTGTTTATTCTCCAAATAATATAGTCAGACTTTGAATAACCTATTTTTTGTATTTTGCTACCCATCAAGTGCATAGGTAGATGAATCAATACAGTGAAATGGATCCAGTCCTACACTATATTTTTCTTTAAACCACCATGCACAGTATAGGTACTATTAATACAAATTTATTTCTTCATATAAAGAAATAATTTGTTTGAGAAGGCCAATTCGAAAGGAAAAATTTATGTTAAGTAAAATTCTTTAACTTTCAGCTAAATAATAATTATCCCATCTGTATTACTTAGAATAATCTCTGCTTCAAGAAATGAAAACTTTCTGAAACTTGCTTCAACAACAGGGAAATATATTATCTCACGTAGCAGAAATCCAGAGATAAGTTAAGGTATAGATTGTTTAGTTAAAAAAATTCAGTGATTATGTAAGGTACATGTTTTCTTTCCTTTGTCAGATGTGCTGTCTTCCTTCTTTAGTAGCAAGATGGCTGCAGCAGTTCCTTCTAAGATAGTGCCCAGAAAAAGAAGAGACTCCATTACCTGTATACCGCTCTTAGTAGTGAAGAAACATTTTCTAAACATCTCTGCTCCAGCAAATTTTTCTTCAGATCTCATTGGTGGAAACTAGGTAGCATGTTCTTTTGTGAATCAAGAGCTGGCAAGGAGAATGAGATCGCATTTAGATCAATAAGATATACTTTGACTGTAGGTGAAGTAGGCTTTCTCCAAGGCTCATGATCAATTCATGACGAATAGATCTGAATAAAGCTGGAGATTTGGAGGAAGGAATATTAGTAATAAATGCTGGGTAAGCAAAAGAAACACATACATACAAATGGGATGTCTACACATTGTTCCTTATATACATCTATAAGTACGAATAGATGTCTTTTAAGCTTCAAATAATTAATATTAACTACACGTAGGCTTTTTTTTTGTAAAATGCCATGTTTTATTAAGTTAAGATTATTATTACTATTATTTTTTAAAGGTAAGGAAATTATTATCTCCATGTGTGTTTCCTTCTGCACCCTCAAGCCAGCTTTTCTGAGCTGTTGGCAATCAGTTACAAGTGTGATAGGGGAATAATTAGGTATGCTGAGAAAGAATCGGGGGAGGCACTCAAAGCCCATGGTTAGAAGTTTAGATTTTATTGCAAAACCATTATTAAACTTCATTTGGAATGAGTGTAGAGTCATGAAACGGAATTTTGTGAGCTAAACACCCAAATTCAGATGATTCTTGCCATTCTTCTTCAACAGAAGCAACACTTTTCTTATCTGTTTTCCCCATCTGAATCTGTCTTTGGCTTCAATTGTTGATTTTCATCTTCTAGTAAGAAAAAATGTGAGAACTTTGGACAATGACCTCCTGATTCCATTTTTCTCTCTCCTGCTCACTTAGCTAAAAGGAAAATTGAAAATATAAGTATATATTTGCAGGTATACTGGAATATTCTTCCTTGTCCTATTAAGAGTTTTTAGAATATTTCAAATGTTAAAGCAATAATAACATGTCTCTTTAAAATAAAAGGAATATATAAGTTTCTTCAACACTATTCATTAGTCCTTTGATGGAGACTAAAGTCCATGAAAGAATGGGGAAAAACCCAGATCTTTCAAAATAGAATGGCTATTTGTCTGTAACATGTGGCAGTTTGAACAGATGATCTCCGCTCTCTTTCAGATGCAAAACTTGATAATTCCATCTGAGTAGATCTGTTTAAAAGCAAGAAAGAATATTATGTGTTTCACTTCTGTTCTACCTACAAAAGCTTTTTAAGCCAATTTTGAAATTTACTTTATTAAGTAATTCATACTTTACATTAAGAAAGAAAAGGATTTTAGTTCAGATGGTTTCAGTGAATTAAAACTTAACCTAAGAGACAGGAAAATGTACGTGCTATTTTCAGATTCATAATATTGTCTCAGTTTCCAAAAGAACTAAGTATAAATAATAAAGAATTATGCCTGATTAGCCATACAATAACATATAGAAAGTATAGTTAACACATGATTAACATCGATTTAATTTAAAATAAAAATACAGAGTGCATTAATTAAAAATTACTGTCCATATTTATAGTCTTATTGTTCTGGCATAGTTTCTATGTTTATGTGTAAGTATGTATGTGTGTTTGTACATGCATGCATGTGTGTATCTTAAACAAGGCTTTAAAAAAGTAATTATAAATCATTTAGTTTTATTTATTTATGTATTTATTTTTCTTTTATTTTTCACTGTTCATTAATGGTAAAGTCAAGTCAAAATGACTAAGATATTTGCAGGGATATGCCAGATTGTCTAAGCATTAGAGGGTGCTGGTCACCACCAGGATTCTCAGTTCCCCACTGTAACACTTTGCACAACTATTGGAAGTAAAGAGAAGAAATGTATTTTGCCTGAGGTGTCTTTACTTCCTACTTCACCCGGGTAAATCTTCATCATCAGATTTCTCATAGTGAGTCTATTCCTGAAGGTTTACTCTCACTTAATGATTAGCTTAATTGACCCTAACAAAATGTCTTACAGAACCATTCACTCCCTTTTCCTAACATTTCCTTCTTTGCTTACTTAATTAATTGAGTGGAATCTGTTTCACCTACTAAATTGTTAAGCCCTCTGAAGACAACCGCTATGTCGACTGGGCTTACTATCATATGTACATTGCCTAGCATACTGCTTAATATGAAATAAATGTCCCCCCTTCAGTTTCTGAAGGTGAGGAAAATGAATGAAAAAGGAAGTTTTCACTTTTTAAATTAATAATGTCTTGTGCTGTTCTTCACAAAAATAATCTGAAGTAGCTGATGCATTATTTACCTTATAAGGCTATAATGGAAAATAACATTTAAAATCTTAATGTTCCAGCACCCTTAATGCCAAGCACAGATAAATTAAATCTTTCAATTTAATATTTTATAAATAAACAGAACTAGTTTTTCACTTCATTTCTCACTCTTCACTTTTCATTTATTTCCTCTCTGCACTTACCCACTGGGATGATTCAATCTTTATTATTTCCTTAATTCATCCATCCCCTGCGTTCCCTATTCTGGCTTGCTTCATCTCTAATCTGGACTCAAAACAAAAGCAGAT
Source organism: Camelus dromedarius (assembly GCF_036321535.1). Taxonomy (NCBI): domain Eukaryota; kingdom Metazoa; phylum Chordata; class Mammalia; order Artiodactyla; family Camelidae; genus Camelus; species Camelus dromedarius. The sequence continues at coordinate 27,698,159 of NC_087446.1, forward strand.
TATCTAATCTCTGCCTCTCATTTCTTCCTTATCCATTTATTTCTCCTTAATGATACTGAAATTATCTTCATAACACATATTTCAATATTTCCCCTTGTCTGACCCAGAATTCAGCATGATACTCATATTTGGAATGGTTTAAAGACTAATCATAATTTGAACATATTTCACCCTCCTCTCTCTCCCGCAAGTTTCATATCTACATTTTAGTTCAAACCTTTATTTCCAGATGCTCTTTATTTTGCCGTAACTGTTCTTTTCCCCTTAACTTTGGTTCCAATACAAACTCCTTCTTATTCCTTAATGGTCTGTTTAATGATATTCCTCACTGAAGAGTTCTTTAGAGCAGGAAATGACAGGAACAATGAAACAAAAATCAGATGATGTGGGTTTTCATTTCAGACTCTGTACCTATGTGATTGAATCATAGAAGATTTTTTTTGTGAAATGTGGAACCCAGTTTCCTCACATGTAAAGTGGATACTTAAAAACAGAAAGTTACACAAAATAAATGGTAATTTTCTTTTCTTCTTTCTCCAGTGTGCTCCAGTGAGAAAGAATCATTCCCCTCTGTCTCAAAAGTTTTTATTCAATATCTCTTTTAAACTTTTTGTTACATATGTATTTTAAAGCCAGTATTTGTTTTTCTGACTTCATGGTATACATTGTGAAGAAAATCTATATCTCACACGTGTTTAACTTTTCATTGTATGAGACATAATAGAGATATTTAATAAATCATTTTTCAATTAAAATGAGCAATATTAGTTTGTTCAACCAAAATATGAATACATATTGATGCATGCCAAGAAGAAATTACTCAAACATTTTATGGGTGAATTCTAAATTCATTTGCATTTGAATCATTTTAGAATGTATTTTTATTTTTAACAAACAGCTGTATGAGTTGCAAAGACATAGGGCACTAAATATGGCTTTGGCATTGAGTTTGTTCTATGAATGTCAACTTTAAAATCTTCCAAAACTTTTGAAAAATATATTCTTAAATTCATGCATATATTATTTTCTGAAAAACATACTATTCCCAGAATGATATTCTATAAAAAATCGATTTGATTTCATGAAATGTATATTGCTTGACTTTATACTTAATATAGTTTAAAATAGTCTCTAACGTAATGAAATACACTTTTCAAATTACGAACAATAGTGCCCAGAGGACAGATTCTCTGTGCTTCAACATAAGTGGAATTACAAGATTAGCAATAACTATGATTGTTCTGCAAATTAGAAAGAGCCAAAGTATCACAAACCTCAAGAAGTGGCATTGAAAATGCCATTTAAAAAAAAAAAAATTAGACCTTCAGGGGACAAACCAAATGCAAGATTTAGACTAATTTTACAATGGCTATAATATATTACTTTAGCTACTGGAAAAAAAATAAAACCGTGATTGAATTTGCCGGCATCTCTATAGTCATATTGGGAGTAATAACAACAATAATGCTTCTCTCTGAACAGAAGTTGTGCTGATTATTGAACAGTGATCTAAATTGCAACAGTATGATTTCCTGTATTCATATTTCCATAACAAATTATTTTCTCTGACTTTTGTTTGTATGTCAAGGCCAATGTGATTTTATGGTCAGTTATAATATTTATTATTCTAATATATCCATTGCCTACTTTCACTGAGAAATTCCTAAACTGATCTGCACCAACACCTTTAGTTCCTTATAAGCCTAGGCCTAGGCGTATAAATACAAGCCAGGCAGTCTACAGGGGAAACCAAAATAAATGAATAAACACAGAATTTCTGACAAATCTCCAGTGTCTGGTTTTTGCCTTTCCTAGTTCTGGTTGTATGCCTTTCCTTGGCCTCCATTAGCAACACCTGTATTCTTATAATACAGTTTTCTTAACCTAGATCAAGTTGCTTTCTATTACTTGAAACTAGTTCTAACTAACATATTATCTGTGTCAGTTTTTAAAAGGATTAGAGATAATCTATTTAAAATATTTTTCACATAGTAGATATTCTTTCTTGTAATTGTAATTATTCATATTTTATAATGTCTATTTTGTGAAAGAGATTAATGTTAGACTAGAACTCTGTCAAGATGTCTATCCGAATATAACAAGTGGTAAGACAGATTGTTGGTTGCTAGAGATACCATGATAGAGTATTAAAAACGGGTATTAAAATACTTGTAGGGAAGCAAATGGCAATATCGCTACCTAGTTTTTCTCAATAACCCTTCTCCTCTTGAATGATTCATCTTTCTCTCAGTTCCATGCTGCTATTGAGGCATTTAATGAGACAAGAAAACAATGGTTTTATTTTTTATATCTCCCTTTGCAGTATACAAACCTGAAGTACCTTAGGTTTGTATAGGATCCCAGGGTTCTGGCAATAAGACAGTAAAGGTTAGTGTGGTGACTCTCTGGGTGGCGCTTCATGCCTCTGTAACCTAAAAGAATTATGGATCCTCAAAGAGCTAGTACAATAGCAAGTAAGTACACAACATAAAGCAGGTAACACCTAAAATGCTTCAAATTAATTTAGTTAAGTATTTTTAAAAACCTATTATGTTTCAGATATTAAGTTAGAAAATATGTATAGCTTTACATATGAGTATTAAGGATATTTGAGGACTTCATGGTCTAAATGGGAAGACAGCTGATTAAAATGACTAGAAAGCAATGCAACAGCTCTATAATAGAGCTCTAGTCAATAGGTAGAACACAGATACAAAGGAATCAATTTCTGGTAGACAACAGTAAGCTGACACTTAAGTGAAAGAATTACACTTTCCTTACCTACTACTCTTTAATTGTATACTTATGGCCTGCCCTCTAGGATGTCTGTTTGTGGGAATACAGTGCTTTCTGCATAGGACTGTTGCCTTTGACTGATATATAGATGAATACCAAAAGAATAAGCCAGAAGTCTTGAAAAAATTTATCACAGGAGAGAGATAATTGGTTTGAGTTTACAGTGGTTACTATTTTTTGTATATGTGTCTCGTAAAATCATTTGTCTCATTAAACTATATGCATGAATAACTTTGATAAAATTACAAATACAAAGTTCTAAAGGAGAGAGCCAGTGAAATAAGAATAGGGAGTGAAGTAAATAAGAACAAGAGGTGATGGTGAAAACTAAGAAAAATTAAGAACTATCCTTGGTTTTCTTCAAAATGTTGACAATGATATTGACTTCCCATACAGAATGAGACGTCAGCTCACTTTATTTGTTTATTAAAGGAAAGGTAATCTCAAAAAACTATGGAACTCTGATAGGACTTGCTTAGGGTAGTACTTTTCTGTAATCAACATTTGTCAGGATTTTAATGAATATGTCATCCAAATCAGACGATTTAAAAAAAAAATCAGTTGAAGCTATTCATGAACAATCCAAAATCTAATTATGTATTTCATTATTTGTTTTTTAAAATTAAAGCCAAGGTATCTAGAAACCAGAAACGTTGTGAATAGCAGAAGCTGTATGTTGAATAAAAAAGAAATTGAAGTAAAGCAATTAGACTGATTCAACCAGATTCTGTGCTTTTTTTTAATCCTTAAGTGCTTTTGAGTCCATTTAAAATTAGAGAGAGAATTATTTTTTGACACTAGTATCCATTGAGATGAACATAATTTACCAAACTATCCAAGATTCATCTATAGGAAAGACTCTGTGCAGATTTATGAATTAACTCTGCTCAAGAAAAAAATACAAAATGCCAAAGTAATTAGAATAGTTTGTATCCAAAAATTGATGTGATATGAAAGGCATTAATGTAGTCCCTTAATATAAAATAATTTTGGTAAAATCATCATACTGTCACTTAATAATTTAGATAACCATTAAAGTTGATAGTTTTTTATTGTATAAATAATATGTTCAGTTTCTTCTTTTGCATTAATTATTTTCATATCCTGCTCTATAAAAGATACCAGAAAATTTAATAAAGCAAACCCTTTTCTAGTAACACGAATTTATTAGGAGTAAAATTTGTATTAAAATTAGTAAAAGACTTTTACCCTATCTGCTAAGTTTGTAAAACTTCTCTATATCTGTTTTTTAAGAATGATTGCTTATTTCCTATTTATATTTATAATGAACTGAGAGATATACTTTAATCTAAGAATTAAGAATTTTTTTCTGTGCAACTCATGAATAATCATTTAAAAATTACCATACAATTTGTCCAGTAAAAGAATACTGACCCATGCAAAATAGTTTTAATGGTGATCTTTTACCTCTTTGTCTCAGTTGTGGTAAGGAAGAAAATGGAGTTATTTATTTATGCTGGTGGTGGACACATCCTAGGGTGGTCTTCTTGATTTTTGAAACCTAGTATCCACCCTTGAGTTTTCGTGGAAACTATAATCTGCTTCTAACCAATAGATTATGGCAAGGGTGATTGGATATCATTCCTGTAATTAAGTCAAGTTATATTGCAAAGGTAGAGGGATTTTTTAGATATGATTGTGGTGGTTAACCAGCTGACTTTGAGGTAATCAAGAGGAGATTATTCTAAGTGGGGCTCACCTAATCAGGTGAGTCATAAAAAGAAGACCTAGACTTTTCCTGAAGGCAGAGATCCCAGTAGGGAGCTACTTTCTCTTTTTATGGTTTTGAGGATCTAAGCAGCGAGAAAATTTACAGGCTGAAGGAAATGAATTCTGCCCCAGACTGAGACAGCTTGAAAACTGATCACTTCCTGTCCAGACCCTTAGTAAGAACATAGCCCAGCTGACATTTTGAAAGACCCTGAGCAGAGGACTCAGTTAATTTGTGCCTAGACTTCTGACCTACAGACACTGAGATAATAAAATGAATATTGTTTTAAGCCGCTAAGTTTTTAGTAATTTGTTACACAGCATTAAAAACTAATACAAAGTCTCTTACAAAAAACTTCTAAAAAAAGACTAGATGTCCTTACATTTCCAAAGCAACCATAAGCTTTTAAATAAACTATTTTAATGCTCATCAATCCTCACTATAATGTCAAAACAGTATATTTTTGTTACTAGGCAACCACTTTCCTCACTAAATTCTGCTTAGAAATGTTTAATGCTATTCAGATCTTTCTTATTATTTAATGTATGTTGGCCAAAAAAAAAATAATAATAATAAAGTCCAGAAAATAAAAAGAAAGATGAAGCTATGGGCAGAACCTCATTGTTTTTATTTCCATTCCTTTTCCCTTGTCTAGATAAATTCATTTGTGGATATTTATCTTGCTATTCACCTCAGATTCACAGCACATCCCATAGGCCATTCCATTTTGATTTTCACTCAGTTTCTACTATGTCAGTTAGACGCCAGTGAAGAGGGCTAGATAATATTATTTTTCTGCTTGTCAGTGTGAATGAATTCCCACCCATCAATCAAGACTGGAAGACCCTGGGAAGATCTAAATTCTGGTTAATCAGACTGGCATGATTTTGCACACTATGCTGATTTCTAATCCATATTACCTTGGGGTAATTGTTTAAATTTTCTGAACCTCCTTTAGAATAATAATGCCTTTATCATATTGGTGTTGTAATTACAATTCACAAAATATGTAGCAGTACCTGGTACATACTGAAAGCTCAATATAAATTAACCATTTCTGAATCCTTACTATTTATCAGCCTTGGCTTGGCTCCCCTCTCCCTCTCCTGCTCTCTCTCGGTAAGGATGCACTTTTAATTATCACAATAATTATAATAGGAGGGATGCCAGATGAACTTTATAGAGATGAGGAAATTGAATCTAAGGAAATTAAGGGCCTTCCCAAGTTGACATGAATAGTGAAGGTCACAACTAAGAAATGAATCTAAGCCCTTTTCATTCCATTTTCATTACAACTGCTTTATCTGTGTCCTCTAAACATTCTGAGTCTACACCTCTGAAACAATCTACTTTTTTTCAAACAATATGCAATTATTAAAAAAGGCACAAATCCTAATATAATATTAACCCCTGAGGTAATTTTTAACCCTAAAATAAATATATTTGGGACTAAATATATATAACTACTTTCGGGGTTTGTTAATTGAGAAACAAATTAAATACATTGAAGAGACTAAATTAGATCATGATTTCACCTGAAATTTATTTCCTATTTATACATCAGCATAATTTTATACGGTCTATATATTTAAAAAATAACTCCTTAAAATGCTTATCCTCAGGAAGAGAAACTTGAGGCAAATTAAGAGTAAATTTGAAATTCACTAATTTTTAATATACTTTACTTTTTAGAGCAGTTTTAGGTTCACAGCAAAATAAAGTAGAAAGTATAGAGAGTTCCAATATACCTCATGCCCACCCCCCACCCCAACCTCTTCACTAGCAACATCCTCCACCAGAGTGGTACATGTGTTACAATTTGTAAACCTACTTTGGCACATCATTAACCAGTTCATAGTTTACATTAGGGTTCACTCTTGATGCTACACATTCTGTAAGTATTGACAAATGTCTAATGAATGACATGTATCCACCTTTATAGTATCATATAGAATATTTTTACTGCCCTAACAATCTTCTATTCTCTGCCTATTCCTCCAGCTCTTTCTTCAACCCCTAGAAACCACTGATGTCTTTACTTTCTCATAGTTTTGCCTTTTTGAGATGACTTATAGCTGGAATCACACAGTACATAGCTTTTCAGATTCTTTCATTCAGTAATACGCTTCTTTCACTTAGTGATAAGCATTTCAGATTTTTCATGGCTTGATAACTCATTTCTTTTTAGCACTGAATAATATTCCACTGTCTGGATGTACAATAGTTTATTTATCCATTTACCTGCTGAAGGACGTTTGGGTTGCTTCCAAGTTTTGGCCATTCTGAGTAAAGCTGCTGAAGACTTCCATGTCCAGGTTTTTGTGTGGACATACGTTTTCAACTCTTTTGGGTGAGTATCAAGGAGTGAGACTGCTGAATCATATGATAATAGCATATTTAGTTTTTTAAGAAGCCACCAAACTGTCTTCCAGAGTGGCTATATCATTTTCACTCCCACCAGCAATGAATGAGGGTGCCTGTTGCTCCATATCCTCATCAGCATTTTGTTCTGGGTTTTGGCTATTTTAGTAGGTGTGTAGTGGTATCTCTCTATTTTAATTTCCAATTCCTTAATGACATAGGATATTAAACATCTTTTCATCTGCACGTGCTCTTTGCCACTTGTGTATCTTCTTTGGTGAGATGTCTTTTTAAGTATTTTGCCCATTTTTTAATCAGGTAGTTCATTTTCTTATTGTTGAGCTTTAAGAGAGCTTTGTATATTTTGAATAATAGTTTTTATCATACGTCTTTCACAAATATTTTAAGCCAGTATTTGGTTTATCTTCTCAATCTCTTTACAGTGTCCTTCACAGAGAAGATGTTTTGAATTACAGTGAAGCCCAGCTTATAAATTATTTTTTTATGAATCATGTCTTTGGTATTGTATCTATTCTTAGTTTGCTCAGAGGTTTATCATGAATGGCTGTTGGATTTTGTCAAACACTTTCCCAACATCTTTTACTATGGTCATGAGATTTTTCTTCTTCATCTTGTTGATATGATATATATCTCACATGCAGAACAGTTCCCTCACTGACCTCTCACATTGAGAGACATCCAATTCAGTCTTTCCCTTTTCAGCATTTCCTGGGCCATATACAATTTGTAACAAAGAAATATACACTTAACTGAAGAAGTAGTAGACAAACAGAAAAGATGCCAAAGTCTCCCATGTCCCCATTTCTTATCTTCCACCCCTTATTCTGAAGTGGAAAAATTTTAAAGATTTGAGCCTTTCTATCCAAGATAAATGAGATTAACAATGGACTCAATGTTGATAATCCTATCAGACCTAATCTTGCCTGCATATGGACCCCTCCATTTTCAGTTGCTGGCTCCCAATAGTTCCAGGGAGATCACTTTAATTCCTTAGAGATAGCTTAGAATATTTTATAGTTAGGAATATTAGCCTCCCCCATAATCTGTCCCTGCCGCATTCTTCCTACCCCATCTCCATCAGAATAAGGTTATTCTTAGGGGAATAAGAGTGGGCAATATTTATCTTTGCAGTCTTGTTTCATGAGGTAAGAGTTGACATTACTAAAAAACAAATATTTCTCTAGCCAGCTCCTAAAAACTAGACCGCTCTTCATTGTGCCCTTGAAGATACAACATACCCTCTGAAGCCAGTACATTAATATTGTTATGATTCCCATTTTCAAAACTTTGGAAGGCTCATGAAGAGTAGCAAAAGTGAATTTAATGATATCATTTAGACTATCCAAAAAGTTCCAATACACAAACAAAATGTTTCCTTCATTTTTCTTTACCCCAGCCTGAATCAAATAACCAAAAACAGATTGTAGGTAATTTTCTCTATAAATTGTCATCAATATCTTGGATAGATATTACTACTATTAGAAAATCATTGTAAGTGTTTCAAGCGACTTTATAGCTTTTTCAAGGTCATAAAATAGGTGGTGAATGTGGCACTCAAATCCGGATATTATGAATCGAAATTCTGTGTACTTCCTACTGTTCTACTAACTCTCTAACACCGTTAGTATCTTCTCTTCAGGGCATAATGGTCAAAATGCATGTTAGTAGATGGCTGTAAATAAATGCAGATGGCATTTAAATATAATGCTTATACAGTATACATCTCTCCATGTTATCATAGCATTCTATGCATAGATGTCTACTTGTACTTCTTACGTTTAATCATATTTTTATGAGATATTTTTTTCTAACATACCGTCAGCTTCTCCATGCAGTAATTGCATCTTACTCTGGCACTTTGCACAGAGGTTTACACAGATTAAATGTTAAATAAGTATTTGTTAGACAGCTTAAATTGTAATTGTCATGACATAATATAGTCACAAATCCAAAGTCTAGTTAATGGAATCAAAAATTTATAGAAAAATCTTGACTTTCCTTTTGAGTCTAATTATATTTCTTTCTTTCCCATAAGAGGAACAATGTTCATGAGTTAGATATTTGTACATTTTCAGGTAAAAAAGAAAAATTAAAGACAAATAGACTTGATGCAAATGCATTTATATACAGGGTTAAAACGTTTTTTGTCACCTCAGCTTTTGTCCTGGGTCAGAAAAACTTAGCCTCCTAAACTTATGAAAATCATTAAGCTATAAAAGTTAAGTAATTAAAATACCTCTTCACAGATATTCAGAATATTACCAAAAACATATGGTAATATTCAAATCGACAAAAATATTTGAGTATTTATTTTATATCTACCACAAATATCCTGGTTACTGAAAGAGGCCTTTGTTTTTATGTAGTCTATAAACATTGAGAAATGTGGACTCAGAAAATACTCAGAAATAACATTACAAAACATTACCAAAAAAAAAAACAGGACCCAAAGATACTAGCCTGTATAATAATAATAATCTAGTACCCAAAGCTACACATATAAATGCTATAGAAGATCAAAGAAACAAGAGATTTATCATGGAATCGAGAAATCAGGGAGAAATTTTGGAAGTTAAAAGGAGAAAAACTTGTTTTAGGATACATGTTGATGGAGAAAAAAGACCCGCTTTAAGCAAAAATCCAGCAGTAGTAAGAGATACAGACAAAATGTGGAAATAGATACAAATGGGATATTTACAAAAGAAAATAAGGACTTTGAACTTGTTAGACTGGAAGATTATGTAGGAAGCTGAGCTGGAGATATATTTATAGAGAAACCGTGAGGACAATTTGTAGAGATCCTCAGATTCTGGCTAAGGCTTTTGGTTTAAATCCTTGAGATGTTTATCTTTTTACAGCCTGATTGTAAGCTCAGGTTGTGGGCTTGCTCTAGTAGGACAGGAAGGAAAGGAAAAGAAGAGGCAGTAATCCTGACTGTCAGGCCTCCGAGTGGGAGGGAAGGTGCCTGGATTGTCCCCAGAGGAAGTAAGGCTTCACTGAGGAACAGGGACTTGATGGCAGACAGCTAAATATTAACAACCATCCACTAACATGACAATCTGCCTGTTTACTTTTCAAGTGCTAGCTTTAAAAGATTGTGTTTTTAATTGAGAACATGGATTAATTATTAAAAGACAGTAATTTGAACTATTCGCCTACAACCTGCTAAAAATGCTCCGGGTAATGAGGGATATTTGTAAAAACCTCAAATCATTGGTGGTTATTAAAGGTATGACGCTGTGCACAGAGAAAACAGCACCACAACACCACAACTGGCCAGTTAAAAGTAAGCTGCAGCAGCCAATCTGTGAAAGCACAGGCAGCTCCAAGGTAACTCCCTAAAATATAATTTGTTTTATTGAGGGGAAAAAGTGGGCCCAAACGTTGTTTTTTTTCCTTTTTGATAATCGAATGAGGTGATCAAAAATCAATTGTGCAAATATTTAAGAAAAACTACCAGACTGTTTTCAATTTAAAACTGCAAAACACTCTGGGCAAGGAACAAATTAAAAAATAGATATAAAAACAAATAATAAATGTTGCCAGAAGCTTCCACCAACTTCTCTTTAAGAATGATCTTGGAAAGTGAAATTCATATAATTGGAAGAGATGGAGATAAAGGGTCTATTAAATTTTAGGTTAAAAAGATGAAGCCAAATGTAAAATATTCTTCTATCAATTGATACCAAAATAATGGATTCTTTTTAAGATATAAATAATGTATTTTACAATATGTTAATAATTACAATTTGGCCTGTGCCTTTTGTTGGAGGAGGTCATTGAGAGGCCGTGACCGCCAGTTGACCTGAGAGCTGGACCCAGGCAGTGGGAGGCTCCCCCTCTCCCTCCCCTGCACTGCCCCTCATTCCCACAGTAGGAGCAACATTGAAAGAGTAATGTGTTGCTGAGGCCATCTGGACCATATACACGTGACTGAATCCAGTGAAGGCCTCTGTCCAGACTTTTAAAATTCTAGCAGGCAGGTGTCAAGGTCTGCTTGTTTTACAGTCACCCAAGACAAGCCTTCTGTGTAGAATCTCTTGCATATTAGGCCTGTTGCCCATCAGTCCGAAGTGGTCTGCCTCCTTCTTCAGTCTCTCCTTGCCTTCTGTGTACAAGGGCCAATTTCACATTTCACTGGGGAAGTTCCCGAGGTTTTGAACCAACACATTTGTATTAGAAGAAGAAAATAGTGCTTTTGCAGCATTATTGCGCAATGATTATAGTATTCCAAAATATGTTTTCTATGAAGATAAACCTATTATTCAACCCCTTGCTGGCCAAATAGAATGTGTCAGAGGGGTTCTCTGCAGTTAGATTTGTTGTGGGTTTCAAATCTCAGCTGTGCCAATTATTAGCAAAGAAAAGTTGAGACTGCTACTTACCACTTTATGGAAAATGAGAACTTTTCTGAAAGCCAATGTTAGATCCTAAGGTAGTTTTTGTTGCTCTTATTATTTGTTTATGTTATGTTTTTGTGTACGTGAGGGCATAGTGTAAACAAAATAAACAGATGAAGTGTTAGGTACAGTGCCTTGCAAATAAAAAGTGCTAAAATTGTAGCTCTCATTACCACTGAAATATATTTTCAGGTATGAATTTATCAGTGTGCCTGGTATAAATTAGAAATAAATTGTGGATCAATGATCATAGTTGACAGTCACAGTGGAGGAAAGGCTAGTGTCTCCATCCTCTCACCTAGAAAATATTAGAGGCCCTGCATTACTTCTTCATTCCCTGGGGTATCGTCATGTAGGGAAGTCCCATGGTCCATGACTGGGAGTGAGGTTTTTTATTTCTTAGTGTCAAGAGGTAAGAAGAAGCTGTTAATGTCTCAATGTCTCAACAATGTTTTAAGCACATAATTTCTGTGATTATCTTAGCTGCTTTCTCATGATGGCTAAATAGCTGTCTCTGATACAGAAACATACCTACATTAAATCAGGAAGATATAGAGAATGGGGAATTCTGTTTCTTCTACTGGAGAGCAAACGCATCCCCAGAAGAACTACCCAGTACACTTCTGCTTATGTCCTATTGCCCCAAACAGCGCCATATGGCCATTCCTAGTTGGGGTAAATGGGAAGTCATAGTCAAGAGAAAAAAATCGCTGGGAATGGGTATTGAGGTAGACATCAGTGTATGAAGAAAATGACATGCTTAGAACTTTACTAGTCCCATCTGCACTGCCAAATCCAGACTTTTGATCTCACTTACAATCCTTCTGCCAAGTTGAGGTGAGGACCATGTCTAACATCCTTGTACAGTCTTTGTGTTCCCATCTTATGATTTAAGCAACCACTTATATATGAACTCACATGCCTACACACACAACCCTACACAAGTAAAAGCATAATTTTCAGGCAAAGTAAAATCTATATAATTTTTAAAAACACATTTTTTAAAGCAGGGGAACATAATCTTCTGACTACAAAGAGAATTGTTTCTTTTTTTATGTTGCCAAGAATGGATTAGCTTTTTAGTGCCACAATTCACAAACACTGCCATTTCAAAAGAATACTAGCAGCTTTATAAGCAAAAGCTACATTAGGATGATGTTGTCAATGCAGAACAGAGTTGAATTCATATTGCTACCTCTTTTGGCACCAGGACTTTTACTGTCAGCTAGCATGCTTGTTTTCTATTTATTTTGTTTCTGTCCATCGTGGTTTTAATGACTGATACTAAATTTCAAAGAGAAAATCAAGTTGTATATGAGTAAAAGTCACATTTAATTGGCTTTTAAAGCTAGAACAGAAGACAATAAAATTAGGGTCTTGCTCTTTTAATCTGCACCTTCTATATGACTGTGGAGCACATTTTTCTTTTTCCCAGGTTGAGGAAAATTACAGAAGATTTTAAGCACAGCAGGATAAGTTGCTTTCAAAATGAGCCTAACACCACAGATTTAGAATAGAATTTATAGCTCTACCTTCACCTGAGAAGCAGATGAAAAGGGAAAATGTATGTTGGGATAATTACTCAGATTAAATAAACAGAGCTGTAAATTTGAAGATAAAGAAGGAAATAAGTGAGGGAGGATTGGAGATGGAAGTAGAGCTGAGGTTGGTTGCAGGAGAACAATTTCCTTTCTTTTGGAGAAATGAGATGTATGATGTCCTAGGATTGCACAAAGAATTGAGGACAAGTGGTCCCAAAACACTCAGCCATTACCAAGGTCTATGAGGATGCAAAAGCTCCAAGGCTGTGGAAAGATGGCAGCATGCTGAACAGCAACGAGTGAGTGAAAATTGCTGAACAAAGTACAAGACTTCTGTTTAGGAGCACTGTGGAACGTAACAGGACATTTTGAAAGTAGCAGATGATAAGTGGAGAATAAACAAAGTATAGAATATAAGAGAAGTAAAAGCATAGGCAGCAGCAGCATCCCTCACATCTAAGAGGGGTTTGTGTGGTTGATGATACAGTCATATTAAAGTGATGAGACTGGAAGAAGTGGGACTCAAGCCAGGATTGAACCATAGTGCTGATAAGAGTTCACTGTGATGGTGTTGCCCAGCAAAGTCATTACTTCCACCTGTTTGTTCATCTCTACTGTGGTTATAAGGAATCAACTGCTATGCATGCACACCATCATTACTTTTATGGCTGTACATGTTTATCAGGGTCTGATAATGAAACAATCTGTTGTATAGAATACTAAAGAGGGGATAGCCTTGGTAGATTTAGTAATGAGAAGAGTTTTCAAACAGCAAGAGGGACTTCAGGTAAACTTTATCATATCAAAAGATGTAGGGGAAAGGGCATTTGATATAGAAAAGAGTGTGTGATGCTGTGGGGCCATAGACTCTCCACTCTAGTTGGGATGCAGGGTCTACTGCTGAGGGTATGTGGGAAATAAGGACAGAAAGGTATGTAATGATGGCCAGCAAAGGATCACATGAGGCTCAACTTGATAATCTGGACCAGCATTGGTTCTAGAGACAAGAACAATTAAATTGGCAAGGCCTATGGTAAACATAAGTCTAAACAATTAAACATCCTTCTTGAGCTTTCAGATTTACAGTGTATTTTATTTTCTTCTAGGTGGTACTATAATATTATTTTTAACCTATAAATATACTGCTACTACTAGAATATGTCTGTGGTGTGGAATCCAGTGAAGATATAAAATGATTATTTCTTTCCTCAAATAATTTACATTGCTTTTTCATCATAAATAAATTATTATACATTAATAAATATTTCTTTAGAAGAAAACAGAACAAGGCAAATAGAGACAGTAATCAAGCTTTTTTTTTTTTTTTTTGAAGAAAGCTATCCCAGAACAATAGGGAAAAAAAGAAAGTGGAAAAGATTCTGGGTCTGGAAACTAAAATCCTTAACTTGTTTCTAGGATAAATGAATCAAACGAGCATTTATCTTGAAACATACCTGAAAATTATAAATGTCAAAAATAAGGAAAGAATTCTGAATGCATCCAAGCAAGAAAAATAAATTACCCACAAAGAACAAAAATCAGGTTAGTAGGAGACTTCAATAAAACAATAAATTTCATAAGACAGAGGAACAATGTCTATAGAGCTTTAAGGAAGAAAAAAATTTAACCCAGTAGTTCTCTAGCTACAAAATTATCTTTTCTGAAAAATTAAAATTTCAATTAGGCAGGTTGTGGAAGAGAAAGACTGGTAGTGAATGTGGTAATGTATTAAACATGAAAAGATCAATTGCCGAAAGCATTCACTGCAAGTAAGAAACTGCTGATATTGATAAACCCCAATGTGAACATTTGTTTACTCATTCAATAGAAATATGTTGAATACTTACTATACGCTGGCTGAATTTAATTATTATTATGTATATCTTGGTGTTGCATGGTTGAGCCAGGGATGTTTGATTTATGAATGTAATTCATAAATTATTAAATACGTATTCTATGACATTAATTTTATTGCCTCTATTATAGAATAATCAATAATTATATTCTTATTATCAAGATTTTCACATAATTTGTAGTCTATTGATAATAATATGAAGTTAATCTTTCTTGATTCTTTATAATTCTTTGATAATTTTTAAAAGTAATTTAAATTTAGAGAAGCTTTGCTAAAGTAGAAGCAACTAAAATTATGAATAGAATTCTCAAATAAAACTTGGAAATGAAACATGATTTTTACGTACTGTCTTTAAACATTAAAAAGAGATTGCATAAAGTAAATTATTTTATCAGAATATATGTTACAAAAATATTAATTTTATCACATAACTATTGTCACTTATATAACAAGTTTTACTGCCTTGTAAAGCAACACCAAGATGTAAAAACCAGTGTAAGGTATAGATATTATTTTCCATGTTGCGTCTGGAACAACATATTCTATTTTAAGAGTAATATGAATTGCTTAATATTGTGAAATATTCCTCAGCTACCATGTGCAACTATTGAGAACATCACATTAATTCTTGAGTACCCCTAGAATTGTAAATGAGAAGAGAAAGAAGCAAGAATAGTCAACACTACTGTAAAATGGTACTTTATTTTATGTAAAAATGTATTGCATTCATGTAATGAGGGGAAGAATTTTGAGTTAGTAATCTGATTAATTATGAGCTAATCTTCTCTACCCAAAGATTTTCATCACTCAAATCATCCCCACATCCCAAAGCAATGTCTATTACTGATGAAGAGAGAAACACAATCCACATTATCTTAACAGTCCTGGGATACAGTTGCCTTTTTCTCCAGAATGTAGAACAAGAGATATGGAGAAGCTTTTTCTGAGTCCTAAACTATATTAGTCATGACAGTGTAAATTGAGTGCGAGTCTCTACCACTAGAATGTAAGTTCTGGGCAGTGAGACCTACTTTGTTCACTGCTGTCAGCATCATCCATTGATCCAGGCAATAGAAGCCCCTGCTTTGTGTTCTGCACATCAATATATGCCTGTTGCTTAAAACAAGTCTGACATGTAGATAGTACTCTTTGAACATTTATTAAGTAGATAAACAAATATAACCAAGAGTGAAAAATACCTTAATTAATTCTCTTAGAAAAATTCACACAGCAATGATAGAATGTTACAGGAGGTAGATGGACCAAGGTAGTAGTCCTTGAAGTTCAATTAATTTTGATGTAAATAATTCTTTAATTGAAGACACATCCTTTTTCCTCTCTTGAAAGTCATATTGTTGTTTGCAGTGGGGCATAAGAACAATGTGGCTGGATCGATGACCACCAGTCATAAAGGAGAACAAAAGAAGGGCAACTTCCTTTGAAAATGAGACTCTAGATTAGGAAAAGCCAGCAAGTTGATATATAATGCAATCAGTATGATTTATAGTTCACTGTAATCTGAACTCTGATTTTACAACCATTCAATCTGTAAGCCTGTTGCTTTCTCTATTCCATTTCTATTTATACCTCTCAAAAATCTTTTATTTTGGAATTTAAACAATCTAAAGCTCCCACAATGCCATTTCCTGCTCAACATCTTCCCTTAAATCCCCCGAGACAAAAGAAAGCACTCCTTTCTTAACTGTTTTGTAGTCAATACAACATGTAGTGACATGGATGACACTTGATCCATGTAATACTTTATCTGGCAATACTGGCCTGAAATTTGGCATTTTCGTATTTCTACCATCGCAGTTGCTTTTCAGTGTATGAGTATTTGGTATGCATTTATCAAATTGGATTAGGAAACAATAGTTGTGTAATTCCAATCATCTTCAGAGGTTTTCTGGTTAAAACTAAGTCAGTCCAATAACGTGAGTATCTAAGAGCTATGTAGTTTTTGTAATGTAGGGAAATGAATTTTTCTAGAGGGAATTATATTTTGGTTGTAATGATGAACTATAAAATCTGGAGGGGAAGGGTCATTGAGGATTCTGTCCAATACCTTATTTTAATAAATGTGGAAACGGTGGTCATAAAGGTAGAGAATAGGCTAAGCCTCCAGGGATCCTGACCCTGCAATCAGTGGTTTTCCCATCTTACCTGGTCAAGTTATGTGCATAAATTACCCACAAGGTCCAACAATTTAAATTAGCTATTTAATAGTTTGAGCTTGTTTGAATTGTTTCTTCAGACTCTCATTATACTTTCTAGCTAAAATTGATTAAAGTCACTCTCTTCAAATGCCTTGTTTAAGTTTTGCAACCAAAGAACTCTATCACCTTGGTATGATCATGTCATACTAAATTTACTGGGAGAGTTACTGCATTAGACAAAAGGATGTCTTCAAAATTCATCAACATTTAACCATTTTTATTTTACTCATATTTTTAATCTGTTCTATTATGCCTAATTATAATAAGATTAAAAAACAAAAGTCACATTGCAAAATAGCTTGAAAGATTCAAAATAACTTACTGTTAATTATGTTAAAAATACCAAGCATTTGTCAACATCTCATTAACATCTTATGGAAAGGAGAGCAAGCTCTGTTTGCTTTGAGATAAAAGACTCTTAAAGTCAGATATGTGTTTTTGGCACTTTAAAAATAACAAGTGTTGGTCCTAATTAAAATGTTGCTACTATGATCTTAAAATATTAGCAAGTCTTAAATGAAGCAATGCTTTCTGCCAATAAACTCTTCCACTTATGTCTTACAAAAGATTGACTTCACAATAAGACTTTAAATTAATTCACCTCAGAGTACTTTCTCTTTGGACGACCATGATATGGGATCAATCTATTTAATGTCACATACAAATTTCTCTTTGTACTCATTCATTTATTTTAGACTTCTTTCACTCTCTGTTTAGAGATAGAACTTAGTGCTGAAACTAATGTATAAGAAAAATTAAATATGGTAAAAATTTCTTTACAGAAATCTTCAGTGAGTAGTCGTATTCAAAGTGATGAAGCAAAGGAGGAGAAGTGAGAAGAAAATGTGTTCTTTCTATCTGAGGATAAAAATGGCCAACCATTATTGAAACTAAAAAGAGGGCATGGCCACTAAAAAATATTTGTTTCTCTAGCAAAAAGATGACAATTTTCTACTCTGTTCTAATGTACAGAGCTTTCATGGCATTTTTTTCCCTCTTTTGAAAGAGTAACTTATGAATATTTCTTCTGTTTCCAGTTGCATAGAAATCCTGAACTTATATTCTAAGCTGCAATTGATAAAATAGAACAAATTTCACAAAAGACAACATAATTACATATTTTTAATTTATTAGTTTTTCTTGAATTTAGTCATTCGCTCATTCTCCACAGAGTTCTGTAAAGTAAGGCTGCTGATTTTTCTCCATTGTTTCACTGTCTTTACTCGTGGTCTGATTCCTGTGATAGTTTTACTTCAAACTCAAAAAAACTTTCAACCTAACAACCATTTTAGTACCTAATCGCTTGACAATTTAGTCTGTTCATATTCTGCTAATATATTTAGATGACTATATAGAAAGTAAAAACCAGAATTTAATTATATATTTTTACATATTTATTTACTCAGTGTTAATGTTAATCCAACTGTTATCCCTTTTATATGAATTGTTTTCTCCTCTGAAAACCCACAAGCCAAAATATGTACTGTGTCCCGAGGAAAGTTTATCAATTTAGTGGGATTATAACATTTAAATACCTTAAAAAAATAAAGTCTTAACTTTGTGGTCCTCCAGGCATGTTTTATCTTCAAGTCTTCTAGCATTCTAGAACTATCCTTCCTCTTACTATTTAGGTAAAATTACTTATGAAGTCCCCCACTTGAAACTGTGGGAAGTTCACAGCCCTTCCCAATGTTTGCATGCATACTGAAGAGACATTTGCTCTTGTAGGTTACTTCTTAGTCCTTAGTTATTTGAGACAGCCTAGTAGTTGAATCTATGCATTGTTCCAGATACCTTGGTTCTCTTTCATCTTTTTTTTTTAATAGCTTTTTTGTAATGCAATTCATATACCATACAATTCTTTCATTTCTTGGCTCTCTTTTGATAGCAAAATCATGAGAGCAAGTTTCTTCTCTTTCCCTAAGGCAGCAATTTCATGAGGTATAATAGACGGTTACAGAAAAGTACTGAATGATTCAAAGTCAAATACAAGATGTTAAATTTTTAAAAAATCTGTGGGCATTCCTGCTCTAGAAGAATCCAGTATCAGCCTCCTCTTTTCTGGAAGTTCTAGCTTGCCATCCTGTTGATGTACGTGCCTTCAGAGAGTCTTAGTTCAAAGAACCACAGCTTTAGTGTTTTCCTTAATGACTTTGTGAATTAAATTCTAAGGCAGAGCTCAAGATCAAAGCATGTTTAGGGAAAAAAGTAAAAGATTATTCTTTCTCTAGTATAGTTTTTGGTTGTTATTTCTTTCTTTCATCTTCTAGTAACACAAGTAAGGTTTAATTGTGTTGAATTGAATGCTTGTGCCAATTCAGTGTTTAAAAATTTGGCCCACAGCTAGATTTTTCCCCTTTCCATTTGGTGAACAGAATTTTAAGTTGAATGCTTAGTTACATTTTCTCAAAGAATAGGCCAAAGATCACTTGCATTAGAATTTCAGGGTAGTTTTTAAGAGGTCCCCCAACACAAATGTAAACAATCAGGACTTCTGTGAATTTTGCATTTAATTTAATTAATCTCCACAGATAATTCTCATATACAACAAATTTGGCCTAGTTCATTTATTCTTTTTTTGCTAAATAATTACAAAATTTTACGTTTTGACCTTAACTTCTAATGAATGACTTTATTCACATTCCTTTATTGTCTGTATCTAGTACTCTTATTGTCAATATTTTCTGTATATTCTGTTTCTGATTTCTGTCTTCAAGTTAACTTTAAAAGAAAACAGTGAAAATAATGTTTCAATCATTTTTAAGATTTAAAGAAAACTCATCTCTGGGATTTAAACCAACTGTTGAGTTATTCGTATTAGTTTACCCTATTGATTTTTATATTCTTCAAGTGATTTTGTTAATCTAAAAAAATAATTTATTGAATATTTTTGCTATTTCTGTATTCTATATTAATGCAACTTTTATTTTACTTTTATTTTAGTCATCATTTTTTAAATGATCTACATAATGAAAATTTTATTTATTCATTTTATTCTTGAGAGACATTTGAGGATTCCAGTTTTTGACTTTCATAGATAGTGTTTTTTTATTAATTTATTAATATGTTAGTAAATATACATATGCATTTCTTATGCATATATTCCCAAGAGTGAAATTATAGGACCATAGGACATGCATATGTCTAGATGTAGTCAAGACATACAGTCACTCAGTCACTTCACTACCTTAACCAAACTTTCATTTTAGCCATTCTAGATGGTGTGAAATGGAATTTTATATATACATAAAAATACATATATATTTCCCTGAAGACAAAGAAGTTGTGGACATTTTTATGCATTTACTGTTTATTTGAATATCCTCTTTTGAGTGTCCTTTCAATTTTTGCTCATCTTTCTGTTGATTGTTAGTATTTCTGTTATTTTTTAAAAACATATGGCCCAGAAAATAAGAATAAGACAAAACTGGTAAAAAATACTTCCTCAACATTTCTAAGAAAAGTAACTTACTGAGGCATTAGGGATAAAAATTATTTTAAAATTAGTTTTTAATTAACAGAAACATGTAACTAAACAAGGTAAAATATAAGGAGGTAGGAGGGCTGTGCTTTAAGAGAAGCATGAGATTATCCTATTTTTTGAGAAGTCAAACAGTTTTGTAATAGCAAATCTTGTTAGCTGACAATTTTACGTCTGAGTGTTCAGAGTTTTTAGTTATAAGAAAATTATGCTTTGTTTTATTGAAAATTAAATTACATCTTACCAATATCTTAATGAAAACTAACACTCAAAGGAAATATTTCATTCCACATCAGTTTTCCAATGTCCCTGAAGAAATTCTATCAGATGTACTTAATTTGCAGTCCAGGACAAAGTACAAAATTATAGATATCACCAAATAAACCCACCAATTACTCTTTGCTTGCTATGCTTATTTTTTAATTATAATTATTAAAATTCATAATAAGAAGCCCAGTAGAAAACTTTTGATATCATATATTCAGTCCTGGAAGTTACTTAATAGAAAAAATAATACAGCAGAAAAAATGGTAAAAAAAACATAAACTTAATTTATAGTAGGTAATTACATATTTATTCTCCAAAATTTTGACTTACTGCCAAAAATCTGATTTGAGTATGTATGAATCCTTGGACATAAACTCCACATCAGGTTTTTTTAAAAATAATAAATCCAACCAAAATGCATTCTGTGTAATTTCCAGTCTGAGTTTTCCTAAAGAGAAGCAAGGAGGTGTAGAGACTTACTTAAGAAATAATTTGAGAAGAGAATGCCTCCAGATTTAACCATGTTTTCCATGTCTTTTATATGTATGTCCCCCACACCTAATTCAATACCAATATCTTTTTACAAATCTAACTTTGAGTCTTTCTAAAGTATTCAACTTATTTCGTATAGAAAAAAACAACTTTCCTTTTACATGCAGGTCTTTTCAAGGCTCTGTATTCAATACTATTGGTCTATGTGCCCATCCTTTGTCTAATTATGCTCTGTCTTACATTAATTACCATAGTGTTATAATATCTGGGAAAACAAGTGCTTCTACTTGGTTCATCTTCTTTTAGAATGCCTTGACTTCCTTGCCTTTTGCATTTCTATATGTATTTTAGAATTAGATCATCATTTTTCTTCCAACCTACTGGGATTTTGATTGAGACTGTATTGCATATATTTGAATAGAATTGGCACATTTAAAACACTAAGTTTTTCAAACATAAATGTGGTATATTCCTCTGTTTTTTCCAGTCTCTGACTTTTCTTAATAACACCTTAAAAGTTTTGTATCAAAGTCTTACTCATACTGGTCTATTTCTAAGAATTTCACTTTCTGTTGCTAGTATATTACTGGAAATGCAATTGTTTATTGTTTGTTTTCTTATTGATCATTGCCTTTACTAAATTACTATAGAACTTTATGGATTTATTAAACTGACAAATCATGATAACTGCAAATTACAAATAATGTTTTTTCTTCAATTGTTTTGCATTTTATTTTTTTTCCTTGACTTATTACACTGAAACTGATAGTATAAAGTTGAAGACAAATAGTGACACAATGCATCTTTTCATCTCAAAGTGAAAGCTTTCAACATTTTACTATGAGGTTATTTGATAATTGAATTTTTGTTAATATTTATCAAAATAAGTTTGTTTTTCTTATTTACTGATACTTTTATCATAATTGAATGTTGAATCCAGTGTTTTTTCTGTAACTCTTTGAGTGATCCTATGATTTTATCTACTTTATTCTCTTACCACAGTTAATGATATTGTTGATGTTTGAATTTTGTAGTTATCTTGAATTTTTGAGATATAGCGTGGTTGTAACTTATCTTTTTTATATGGATGGATTTAAGGTGGTCATATTCTGTTTAGATGCTTGTAGCCATGTTTTTGCTCAAGTTATGGTGATAGAAGGAGATTACAGAAGCTCTCAGAAAGAGAATCAGGAGAAGTTGTGTAATCCCCCATGTCTGTCACATTCTGTGGCAACTTACAGGTAACAAGCAGAGCTAGAAAACAGGTTCTTCTCAAATGAACCTGTCCCCGTGGTTCTAATGCCTATAAATTGCATGATGATGGCTGGCAGACCATCACATAAATATTTGTCACATAAATATGGCATGGAGAAACTTGACCTCCATCACAGAAGACCCTTGGTTAGCTGAGCAGCAGCCCTCATGCAGGGGTAATGTTACAGCTGAGTCCAAACCTGAAAAGTGCACCTATAAGTTATGATAGAACTTTGGCCTCTCGTCCAGTTCTGCCATCCCATCATTCATGACTGGAAAAGGACCCCCCCCCCATATTTTATGGACATGTACTGATTTGGTCGTTGGAAATAAACAAACAAACAAACAAACATTATCTACCAGACTGCACTTTCCATCCACATTCCATTACTTTTAGGACTGAAGGGTCATAATTTTTAGATTTAATTGCCTTAGTTCTATAGGAAAATCTAACTGAAATTTACATCATTATGATTTTTATTACCACATAGAGCTTGTATTCTACTCGAATGAATTTTTCTACATAAAAAATAAATATTATGAAAAAGAAATATCTTTACTCCACTCACTGAAACTTGTAGTATAATATTACATGGACAAACTACTAGCAAATGAGTAGAAAATAACCACTAAATTCATATAAACAGATTTCAGAATATTAATATATTATACAAAGAGCAGAGCTTGTTTTTTTATACAAAAAGGATGACAGTAAAATTTATATAAATATAAAACTGGTGAAAATGGATTCTCAGATTTTACTATGTGCTTTGCAAGAGTGGACAGATGAATTTTAGCTTAAGAAATGTTCTAATCAGTCCCTTAAAATTCAGTTGCATGAGTTTTTATGTGTTGGAAGGATGATTAAATTATCATCAGTGCTTTTGTAAAGAAATTTCAGATGTTAACATTGGTCCAACAAGATGTCATGTGGTAAAAAAAAGTTCACAGCACACAATCTACACAATACGTGTGTAGAATTCTGAAACAATCTTCAAGAATAGATTATTCTTTCACATATTATTTCTCACATTCATAAAAATTTATCTTCTCTGGATGAAATGACCCCATGGTATTACTGCATATTTATTGCCTTTTACACTTATTTTAATCTCCACCAACAATCATGTATTGATTGCCTTGAATAGGCCTTGAGTTAAATGACTTAATATCCTTTCAGTTGCTAATAGCAGGTGATTTGACAATCTCCACTGTGGGTAGCTTCCTGAGAACAGGGTGTATACCTCTCTGATAGCAATTATCCTTAACTTTTTGTCTTTCACCCTGAGGTAACTTGTATTACAATTCATTAAGCATTCTCTCTCTGAGTTACCACCCTCCTCGAGAATGATATATCCCAGCCTTGTAGAGCTAAGCAGTAAAAATATAACTTGCTTTTGCCAAAAAATGTAGGAGGGAGTTTTGTGTGTGATTTTGGGGAGAAGCTTTAGAGCCAGCACGTGTGTGCTATGTTTCCTTCATCACTGCCATCGTGATCAGTGGTCTGTTTTGTCAGCTTGGATCCTGGAGTGCAGATCACGAGTCAGAGCTTAGCTGACTGTCAGTGGACATGTACTATGAGAGATACACAAACTATTTTCCTTTGTAAGAGGATAGGATTTGGTAGTCATGTGTTGTGGCAGCAAAACCTAGCATATTCTAACTGATACATTCCCTCCAACAAATGATGAGATGCTTGAGAGAAGGACCATGTATTTGTTCAATGATTACTTCTTTATTCCCTCTAACCTAAGCATGTACAAACTGGTATATGGTGAATATTCAGTAAATGATAGTTGATTAAAGTACTTCAATGAATTTTACCTTAGTCAATATATATACAGAAAGAGATCTGATCATTCCTAATCCTCAAAGGCTTGCAATTTAGTTGAGGAGATACATCATACAAAAACTACATTTTCTGAGTTGCAAGTTAGTGTTAACTTTTTAAATTCAGGCAAAAGACTTGTCAGTCTGCTTTGAGATGGTCAAGGAAAATTTCTCCTGAAAAGCATTAACTTGATCTGAAACTGGAAACAACAGGGACAAAGATAAGCTGTGAGGAAGGAAGATAACATTTACGTAAGGAAAGGATCATAAGCAAGGATGCAGAAGATAAAGAAGTTATCTAAAGAAGAGTATGCAGTTTTTTCTATAACAAAAAAGTACATGAGGTAATATATACATAAAATATAAAAGTAAAAAATAATTTCATTTTCTGATTTATTTATAATTTTGCAGATTTGTATGAGTTGTCCATTGATAACACCTGAATTTCCTGCCAAGTACTACTTGTCTATGATTATTTATCAATTATAGAATCATGGGTTTTAATTAAGCATATGTTATATTTTGAAGTATAGATCAAGGATAAGTATGGGAAACAAATAAATAATAAGTAACAAATTCTAATTTTTAGCAATTTAGTTAATTACCTGTTATTTTAACTACATATTACGATTAACCTACGTAAAGAGAACATCTCATAAGTATGACCCTTGTTCACACTAGCCCTACTGAAACCGTTCTGAAACCCCTCACCTGTCCTCACCTTGTATCTTGCTTTTGCATACCTATGTTTTTCTATCACTTGGCTTCTATATTGGGTCTTCATTTTTAACCTCTCAGATTTTGTGTATGTTACAAGTACCATGCCACTAATCCTTAATTATCTTCTAATGTAATTTTTTTTGCTCTTACTCTCATAGCATTTTCATGATATACCTCCCTCTGATCCAGCTCTATAATCTGGGTCACTGTCCTTGTATGGCCTATGCAGAACAAGGATCAGAAAACTATAAACTTCATGCTGTGGTTTCCTGACCATGTGTAGTTCTTAAGTTCTATGCACAGTAATATGGAGAACTGGCCTGGGGCTTGAATTCTGGAGTCAGCCTGACTGGTTTGATAATAACTTTGCTATTTGCAAACTATGCCTTCTTCAACAAGTTATTTAACATCTCTTTGTCTCTCTTCCTCCTTCAGTAAAACGAATTTAGGGTTATTGTGGTATTAATTGAAAAATTCAACATAAAAGTGCTTCGTAGAGGAGTCTGATGCTTTCACATATTCACCATTCAATAGGATCAAGATGACCAGTCTTGACCAAACTCTTAGAAAGCAAAGACAAGCTCATTTGCAGTTTTTTTGGTCACAGAATTTGTCACAGAAAAATCATATGTGATCTACTTAGAGCAATGCATCTTTATCTTTGATCCATGCTGATATTTTAAAATCTTAGTACATTAGATCTTGGCAGAAGGTCTAGTTACTGTGCTTTGGTAATTGGAATTTTACAGATCCAAGGGATTTTTCTAAATCTTGTTCTCTTTAGGGATTTTACATAGGAAAAAATTCAAAACTCACTGGAGAAGGAGGTTTGTGAACAAACAGTACTGGAAAGTTTCTTGTCCAGTTGATTAGCTTTGCCCTTTAATAATTTTCCTTTTACATGCATACTCACACACTCAATCCAAATCATCCGTCATTGATCTCTTCTTATGCATTAATTTTCTAAATTACTAAAATAATAGCATCATCACAATTGCATGTGTTCCTGGTGCTTCACATGATTACAATAATCATTTATCATGCTTCTAAAATATTAATAATCCAACTATTATAATCATCATTAATTACTACTAACTTCATACTCTCTATATAACCCCAGATAATGCAACATAGAAAGATGACAAAGAGAAGACTGCTCTGGCTTCTTTTCTTCTCCAGAAGGTTATTTTAGTGGCTTACAAGGGAAACATGTGCAGGCTAACTGCACTGATGCTAACTGTTCAAATTCTCCTAGGGAGGTAATTTTTTCATGCAACAATATGTCTATTATTAGTTCTTATACATTAGCCTTAGTAAATAGTATTTATTCTGTCTGCATATCTTGACAATGACTTCTTCCCACATTTGCAGCCACCCACTGAGACAATCATTGCCACCATTCAGATACACGACAAACTAAGGTTTTATTACTTTAATTTTCCAAACAAATTATACCATACTAAATTACAACACATGGAAATAATTTTTAAGAGACAAAGAGAACTGCAGATTTTGCAATTTTTTTAACTGAGCTATCTGTAATTTCAAATAATGGCTTATATTAAGTATTGTCCAAATGTGCACACACATATGTGCATGTGCTGAGTGAGAGTTTTAACAAGCCTCAAAGTTTCCTGAACTCTTTTGAAATTAAATGGAGGGAACTATGTAAATCACCTCTATTCTGGTATTTTATAGCTCAATAAATTTGAATGTAAGTAATAGCTGGTAATCTCAAGGTCTGTGTACTCTCCAATAGTATATTTGTGTTTGGTAATTTAGGGACAGGTAAATATATATCAGTAAAATCCCTAACTTCCAGCTATAGGATGCACCTTTTACGTTTACTGCTAGAGCTGCAAAATAATCTCAGAAAGACTAACAGAATTGGTCCTAATTTCCTAAGAATTATTTGCTATTTAAATTGCCACAGAACAGTGCTAGATTAAGAGTTCAAACATACTCTGATGATTAACGATGGGAGATTACACCAATATCAAAGAGCTCAAAACAGAAAATGTCCTTTAGCAAAGTTTCTGCATTTCTCCAGGATTTTTAGGAGAAAAGCCACAATCTAGGGTAAGATGGCTAAGTATAGTGTATACTTTTAGTTTGGAGAAATTAGGAAAATTTTGTCTAAGCATTATCATTCCAGTCATTCTAATTTTCACGGTATTTTAAGAGAGAGACTCAGCTTTGGAAACAAAGCAGTAGGAGCTTTTTAGGATACTAATTCAAATGCCACCCAGCTGAGTAATGATCTGGTTGTTGTTACTGAACTTACTATTTCATGGCTGCTCAGTGAATAATGTCACTTGAAATTACTCTGTCCTTCAGTTCACTCCCATATGGACAAATGCCACCATTTAAACATTATCATCATGTTACCAGTTTGTCCTGAGAAGCTACTGAATACTTCAATGTTCTCTTCATGTTTAATGAGAGATTGAAAGAAAGAGAGAATGGTCTGACATTATTGATTATGCCTTATGAGAGCAATTGATTATTGCCAGTTTTCATGCCCCTGTAGTGTCCATTCAGTGGTTGATTTCAGGAAAATTTAGAGCAGCTGGTCCCAATTCTGGCCGTATCTGGAACTACCTAGGGAGCTTTTAAAAATATTTTTTACTGGGCTTTAACCCAAAGCTACTGAATAAAAATCTCCAGGGATTATTTCAATCAAGTTATATTTAAACCTGCTCTCTACATAATTTTGTTGCCTCTGTCCATGGACTGACCTTTGGAGTCCATTGACTGAATATTAAAATCAGCCTCAAATTTCAGCTCTGATATTTTTAGCTGAATAGTCCTGATGAAGTCCAAATAATCTTGAACTTCTACATCTACAAAATGGAGATAATATCCCTTTTAATTTGTGAGGACTACACAAGAAACACACAGTCTGTCTAGCATAGTTCGTAGCACACAGTAGGTCTACAGCAGGCTGTGGAAGAGACCAAAATCTATTTTCTCTTAATTCTGGCCGCACAACTACCTTGGATTTCTCAGTACATCTTGTGGTTAGTTGTATTCATGTGACTAAGAGTAAGCCAATACAATGCAGCAGAAGGAATGTGAACCACTTCCAGTTAGACCATAAAGATCTCCACAGTGAACCTGTATGGATTTCTTCCCTTCTGGCAGACTAAATGAGATAACCTATGGTGTGACCTTGGAATCCAGATGTTGAGCATGAGAATTCCCCAAGATGAACCAACCAGGATTCTTGAATGTTCATGTGGAGGACCACCCACCAATAAACTTTATTTGTGTTAAGCATCTGTGATTCAGGGTTTACCTATTACAGCAGTTAGTATCCTATGATTGTTCAATTATTTTTATTTTCTTTTTACATAACAGTAATATTTCAAAGATTTCTTTCTCTATCTATTGTGGTATGTCCTAATTTATCAATTGTGGAAACTCCTTGGAATTCCAATACTCATAGGATATGATGAAGACTTTGCACATTCCTGCAGCAACAGTGATAATCCTGTATTAGGGGATAGTACTGTTCTTTAAAGAAGAGCACCTGACACAAGGAACCATCTACATGATCCCAGTGCATCTCTCCTTCAACTCTTAGAAAGAGAAAAAAAACCATAGTGGATAATATTTAGGACATTTATTAAAATTAATAAAGGATACTTTCCTTGTTTGGGTTCCAAAGCACTACTGGGATTCATCATCATCTATGTGTCATGTATCTATGAACAACTATTTATGAGAAGTTGTTCCAAGGACCAGAGTGATTACACTCACTTCATCATTGCTCTTTGGGATTTTCTTTCCCTTTCCCTCTGCCTACTACTTCTAAGTATCCCCTACCTTCAAATCAACTCTACTATTCTAATATTACACAGGGCTGGTCCAGAAGGATGTTACTTTGGGAAGAACAGGAATGGTGTGCAAGAGAGAGTATGGGGGGAATAAAAATACACTTATTTTTAAGAAATCAGTTGCATTTCTTTACACTAACAATGAAATATCAGAAAAAGAAAGTAAAGAAACAATCCCTTTTACAATCACATCCAAAAAAAAAAAAATTAAATAATAAATCTGACCAAGAAGGTGAAAGAATTTTATGTGGAGAAGTACAAAACATTGATTAAGGAAATTAAAGATGATTGAAAGAAATGGAAAGATATCCCATGCTCTTGGATTGGAAGAATTAATATTATTAAAAAGGCCATAATACCCAAAGCAATCTACGTATTTACTGTGATCCCTATCAAATTACTAGGGACATTTTTCATAGAACTAGAACAAATAATCCTAAAATTTATATGGAATCATAAAAGACCCAGAACTGCCAAAGCAATACTGAGGGGGATAAAATGAAGCTGGAGGAATAACCCTCCCAGACTTCAGACAATATTACAGAGTTACAGTAATCAAAACAGCATGGTATTGAAACAAAAACACACATATGGGTCAAAGGAACAGAACAAAGGTCCCAGAAATAAACCCACAGACTTTTGGTCAATTAATCTTCTACAAAGGAACAAGAATATACAATGACAAAAAGACAGTCTCTTCAGCAAGTGGTGTTGGGTAAAATGGACAGCTGCATGTAAATCAATGCTGTTAGAACACTGCCTCAGTACCATACACAAAAATAAACTCAAAATGGCTTAAAGACATAAACATAAGACAAGACACTATAAACCTCCTAGAAGAAAACATAGGCAAAGCATTTTCTGAAATAAATATTATCAGTGTTCTCCTAGGGAAGTCTACCTAGGCAACAGAAATAAGGGCAAAAAATTTGTAAAATTAATTAATTAAAAATTAAATGGGACCTAATTAAACTTACAAGCTTTTGCACAGCGAAGGAAACTAAAAGAAAAACAAAAAGACAACCTATGGAATAGGAGAAAATATTTGCAAACGGTAAGATTGACAAGGGCTTAATTTCCAGAATATATACAGCTTAATAACAACAATAACAAAAAACAAACAACTCAATCCAAAAATGGGCAGAAGACCCAAACAATCAATTCTTCAATGAAGATACAAAAATTGCCAATAGGCACATGAAAAAATGCTCAGTATCGCTAACTATCAGAGAAATGCAAATCAAAACTACAATAAGGTATCACCTCATGCCAGTCAGAATGGACATCATGCAAAAGTCCACAAAGGACAAATGCTGGAGAGAGTGTGGAGAAAAGGGAGCCCTCCTACACTGTTGGTGGGAATCTAGTTTGGTGCAGCCATTGTGGAAAACTTTATGGAGATTCCTCAAAGACTAAAAATAGACTCACAATATGATCCAGCAATCCCACTCTTGGGCATATATCTGGAGGGAATTCTAATTTGAAAAGATACATGCACCCCGATGTTCATAGTAGCACCACATACAATAGCCAAGATATGAAAGCAATCTGTCCATTGACAGATGACTGGATAAAGAAGTTGTGGTATATTTATACAATGGAATACTACTCAGACATAAAAAAGAATAAAATAATGCCACTTGCAGCAACATGGATGGATCTGGAGAACATCATTTTAACTGTAGTAAGCCAGAAGGAGAAAGAAAAACACCACATGATATCACTTATACATGGAACCTAAAGAAAGAAAAAAGAGGACACTAATGAACTCATCTATAAAACAGACTCACAGACCTAGTAAACAATCATGGTTACTGAGGGAAAGGGGTGGGAAGGTATAAATTCGGGAGTTCAAGATTTGCAGATACTAACTACTATATATAAAATAGATATACAACAAGTTTCCTCTGTATAGCACAGGAACTATATTCAATATCTTGTAGTAACCTATAATAAAGAATAATTTGAAAATGAGTATATGTATATATGACAAATTTATGCTGTACACCAGAAATTGACACAACATTGTAAACTGACTATACTTAAATAAAAAAAGTAAACTTTAAAAACATCACCTCCATTCTTTACCTTCAAGATCTCAGGGTAGCAACTTCAATGCCCTATACTATTTTTCTCAATTCACTCATATGTCTCCAGCATTGTTCTGTACCCTACATTTCTTCCTATTCAGCTTATTTGATGCCTTACAGAGACAGTCTCTATTTTCCTTCTTCTTGTTAGAGATAATTAAATCTTCAGTCCTTGGTATACTCAAAAACTCATTTTAGCAAATTTCTATGATTTGATTTTTCCTAAAGGATATAAGTTGGAGGTCGTAAGTATAGTTTACCTCACTTGCTAACTGATAAATCATTAGAGATTCCTTGGAATTCTATGTTTAGCAAGGTTTGAGACCAATTTGTAGTCTCAGCAAGAAAGAGCATCCTCATTAATTAGGGATGTCTTTCCAAGTCGCAGAAGGAGAAGCAATGGCATTCATGCCAGGAATTTGCCTTTCAAAAAACTGAATAAGAAGAGGATTAGCATTATTACTAAAAAAAAAAAATTTGAAATGAACCGTTCTTTTTGTCCGTAGGAATGGTGGAGTGTGGGCTTGCCTTCTCAGAGTTAAGAAGGAATCAGTCTTCAGGCATACTTTTGAGATAGAAGTATATTAAAAACCAAGGAAGTACAAGACAACATATAAATATGATGATGTATTTTTAAATGCTTAAATTTAACAGATAAAGGTGTATGACTAGCATTTTTAATCATTTCTCTGTAGCCTTATGACTGTATGCATAAACTTATTTGGTGGCAAAAGTAAAATTTCAAAGTTTGAGGTCTTGTAGTCATGGAGGCTTGGCCAAATGGCCCACAAATTGGATTATGAAAATGAACTATATAATCAGACTGATTTCTTTCCTCCAATGGAAGAGAGAATGAGAAACACCTGTCAGAAGGAAGAGTGAAAGAATGAAATAGGGAACATTGGGCCAATGCCTAAAGCAAATGAAATAAGAGAAAGGAGGTGACTGGTAAACTATTTCAAGATGGAAGCACATGGTATCAGGGGTCATGAGACCTATAATTCCTTAGGGCTTTTGTCCTGTCGTCTTCCTTGATGTTTTTATCAGGTCTTCTTTCAGCAAACAGTTTACTACCCCAGCTGCTGACTCTTAAGTTACCTGCTGGATCTTTGGCCCCAGGTGTTGTCAATTATGACCAGAATTTGTATGTAGAGATATCATACTCCTGGTGCTTGGCAGAGAGAGAGGCTGTGGACAGAATCTCTTGACCCATTGCTGCAGGGGTGTTTAAGTGTGACAAGAAACTCAAATTGGATATCATATGGCACTGATTTCCTGACAGCACTTCCGTACTCTGAAAAGAGTTCTAAACTTTGGACTCATGATATGGATTTAATAGACTTCCCTATACTGAATGGATAACAACCACATTGTGTCTATGGAAACATATCTATCGAATTCCAAATAATTAACTTCCAAAGAACACTTGCATCAATTTGTAATTGGTAACCTCGCTTCCTTGTTTTCTTTTCTTTTTTTTTTTTAAGTTATATAATGAAATTAAATGGAGTGTGTGTCAAACTCACATCTCCCCAAACCTTCATATTACCAGTTCAGAGAATAAATAAATGAATTTAATGGTGCTAAGTCTTTGGCTTAATTACGTGTATTCCATGAGATTCTAGTAATTTCTCACACTAATGCATTTCTCTGTCACTTTCACATTGCTTAGGAGGCAACGGAGCCAAGGAATGAGTCATTGCTTAGTAGATTACTAAGGCTACACTTTTGGCTACAGGTAAGCACCGCAAATGGTGAATGTTTATATTACCCTTTATTATTTCATGTTCTCAAATATATTTTTGATGAAAAGGTGACAAAAATGAGAACTCCGACTAAACATACTCTATGAACAGAGCTTGCTAAACACAGCACCTACTTTATTGTGACTTTGTAACTTTGGAGAACTGAGAAAATAAAGTGCTGTGCACAGTATTACATCACTCATAAAATTTTAAAGGACATACAACACAACATGATTGTGAATGGTGTAGACATTTTGTGGTAACAGTATAAAAATGTGCACAGAAAGAGTACTTGCTGATATCAGGCTATGGTTGCTTTCGAAAAGGCAAAGAATGGGATGGTGGGCAAGGATTTGTTGTTAGCTGTATTTAGGTTTTAAAGATGAGATGCAAGTATGAAAATACATTAGCATATTTGTCTGTTGTATGTTATTTTTGTGTATGAAAATATTTCAATGAAGATTTTAAAATATATATTTAAAAATGAATTACAGGATTGCTAAGTATTAAAAAGTTCTATTAACTTTTTAAAAACTTTTAGGCAGTAACTATTATATGTGAGCTGAAGTCATGCAGCTTTTTAATTTAGGTTTAAAAAATTCTGCTAACTTTTTGGAGCTAATTGTGAGTTGAGTAATGTAACTTTGACACTGTTTTAGTATTTTGACTCTACTTCATTTCCCTTAATAGACATTTGTTACCTAATGTAAATTCATACATTTTAAATATGAGCTTCAATAATAATTTTCTTAGTATTTTTAAATTTAGAAATAAATTATTTCACTGTGAAATATACATAATAGGTTTCCTTTTCGTGTTTCCTTATATCAAGTAAGATGACACTGGAGGTGATGAAAGTGGATTGTCGCAATGATATCACTGCATCGTTGTAGAATAGTTCTTATTTCAGTTAGGTTCCCAAAAGGAATTATGGTTGTTTAGAAGGAAGACTGGAAAAAATCTATGAAATGGATAAAGGGAAAGTTGTTACTTTTTTATCTTGAGAAAAGACTTTGGTAGCTTAGAAAAGTCTCTTGAAGTATGAGAAATACATTAAAAATTAGTACCTGAGCTTCTGAGGACAAATATTAAAATAGAAATTAGCATTACTACAAATGTTAGCTTTTTCATTTATATAAATAAAGATTTTTAACAGAGGGCCTCCAAACTTCCAATTAGCCACAAACACTCAGGGATTAAAAAAAAATGTTTCAGAGTTAAAATGAGTCACGCTCTGTCTTGAGATCTAATAAAATGGTGTTTTCTTTAAAATAAATTGTCTAGATGTAACAAAAAAAAATGTTCTAATGCAAATTTGGAGATTACCAATGTCCATATAACTTAAGTGAAAGTCATCAGAATTCCACTGATTTAGTACATTGCTATAAGCAACTGATCAACATCCATGATGATTTAATAAGAACTTTAATTGCATATGAGTCTGTGTGAGATAAAACAGAAAGAAAATCAATTAGAGCAATTATCAACATCATCATTATGATCATCTTTATCATAATGATGAGCAACATTTTTTTAACTCCTCACAGATTGCAAAGTGCTTTCGCCTCTAGTACCTCTCACATCTCACAATCGCCTTGAGAGTAGAGCATGTGTGGTTTATTCTGTTGAGTTGGAAAATCTGAAAAATAGAGAAAAATGAAAACAAATATCATAAGTAAGAAGATAACACAGTTACTTAAACCTGTCTGTTTCTGGTTGTGTGTAGGGACTCTCCTTAGAAAGAAATTAGGAAAACAGCCCCTCACATACTTGGATAATACCATACTCTTACTGTGTTTCTCAGCAGTGATATTCCTTTCTCAGAAAAGGGAAAATAAGAGCCAAAATAATAAAACTACAAAAGAATAAGTGGCATTGCCATATCATGATTTATTAGAAATATATATTTGGTCTTCATCCACATTTCCTGGCTCACAGCTCCCAAACCCTTTGGAATTTCCTAAGTGTTGAGAGTGATAAAGGTATCCTTCTGTAGCACTTTATCTTAGTGAGATGACTTTTGGAAAGCCCCCATAGTTGGGGGCTGGTTGCCAGGAGAACCAACTTTTAGTCCCAACTCCAGACACCTAGGGAAGGGAGAGGGCCTGGATGTTGAATCAACTGCCAATGCCTATGATTTAATCAACCCTGACTGAATAAAGAAGCCTTCATAATAGCTCAAGAGGACAGGGTTTGGAGAGTTTCTGGGTTGGTGAACACGTAGAGGCACTGGGAGAGTGGCTCCCGGAGAAGGCACGGAAAATCCATGCCCTTTCCCCATACCTTGCCCTACGCATCTCTTCCAGCTGACTGTTTCTGAGTAATATATTTTTATAATAAACTGCTGATCTAGTAAGTAAAATGTTTCTCTGAGTTCTGGTAGCCAATCTCCCGAATTATTCACATCTGAGGAATGGGGCTTGGGAACATGTTTCATAGCCAGTGGGTCAGAAGTACAGATAACAGTCTGGGCTTGTGACTGGCATCTGAAGTGGCCGGGGGGTGGGGTTTGAGGACTGAATCCTTGAAGTATGGAATCGTATCAGAATGGACTTGAGTTGTAGGCTGCCCAGTTTGTGTCCAAGAATTACGTGTTGATATGGGGAGGCCTACACACATGCACACACACACAAACATTGGAATTGGGTCCAGGAACCTAATTTAGTCATGCGAGATCAGATCAGGGTTTTCACCCAGCTCTCATGTTTTCAAAAGGTTGGATGCACACTGGTTGTATCTAAAACTGCCAAGTAATAAAAGACATGGCATTAAATAACACTGACTCACATAGTGAGGAATATTCAATTTTCTATTCTCTTAATTCTTTTGTTGCACTTATAATAGTCCTTGTATTTTTTTTAAGTTTTAGAATATGTAGTTAATACATCTTTAATAATTGCTAATTGTCTATTACAATAATATGAGCAGATATCAGCTCAGAATCTCCTTCAGGCAACAATATCCAGTTAGAATTTAATATTTTAAAAATAGTTATTTTAGTTACAGTTTTCTATTTGTTTTATTGACTCTACAAAATCTTCTTCAGAGTAAATAAGTTGGATACAGAGGACCTGAGTAAAGAGTCAACACTTAATTGACTCTTCTAAAATGCTGACTTTTGAGGATACAATATATGAAATGTGAATAATATCATAACTTTACTAGAATTATCTTAAAAATTAAAAATTAATCAATAAAGATAATAAAAATAGAAGATATCTTAACTAATACTAATTATTTCATAGCTAGAAATCCTATATTATATTATTTTCAAGGCTGGAAATGAATATTTTTAAAGTCAAACTCTTATTGAAAACTTCAAGATTTGTAGCTTGTATATCCAAGTTCCTAAACTTATACCTGTCTGGCACTGAATACTTAAAAGTCATCCCTCATAGGCTTCCTTCATCCTTCTGTAGCACCTACCAGTGTGTCAACTAACTGAAGTGTCCATGAGCAGAACCAAGAAAGTTGGGGCCACTAGAGATCAGGGCTGATCCTATTTGTCAGTCAGTCATGTTTTTCATTCTGTTGGTTTTTACGAGTCCCTCTTATGTGCCAGTTCTATATTATAAAGTGAAGATAGTAAAATATGGTACATAATCCCCAGACTGTAGCAGTTGTAAAACAAACTCACTTTATTTACAAACATATTTTTGTTTGTCAAGGAAAGCTATCAGAAAAACTGTGTAATCATGTTTTCTCTCAAGGATTTGCCATATCTCAGTCCATAGCTCGCTACCATTTTCTATTTACTACACCAGATCCTCTACTAGCTGTATCTCCTTTCTTCCCTCTAAAGGCATTGCACTGATTATCTTAAACTTAGAATAGATTGGAGAGTCTATTTTTGGAATTTTTGTTTAATTAAACAAATTGAATAAATTGATCTACACAGAGCACACAGAAGGGCGTCCAACTGATCTTGGTGTAGATGAAGACTGATACATTTTGAGAAGTAAGTAAACTGTTACCCCAGTGAAAAAGAAACTAAAGAGAAAAATGTTTCCCAGGCAAACGGAAGAACATATCAAAAGACATAGCAGCCTGAGGCAGATAATGTTGCAGCAGAGCACATAGTAAAGCTTTACGAGAATAGAGAAGCAGAAGATAAGATGAAGTCTGTAGCAGAGAGTCTAAAGCCAGATCAAGAAAGGCCTTTTATAGCATAATAAGAGGTTTGGAACGTATTTTTAAAATAGACGATTGTACTAATGATAACTCATAGGTAACAGCTAGCTTGAAGATAATCAAAGGTTTGATGATGATAATATCTACTGCTCTGGGTCCAATCCTTTTTGGTTTGCAGAATCAGGTTTCCCTATTCCTTCCCTTATATGTCCTGAGTTAATTTCATAGTCCTCCTGGGCATCTTCTCTCTTGGGCTTCTTTCTCTGGCATCCTTAGCGTGATTCATCCTTAAAGTGGCATCCTTCCCAAGGGAGAGGAGGCACTCAAATGACTAAATCAGGTATCTTGGCCTCTAAGTTTCTTCTTCACACCAAAGCTCGGGAGGCACAATGAAAAGTTGATTAAGGTTCAAGGTGACTGTGGTTCCCACTTATTATCTCTTCCTTCTAGTTCTCTGTTTTTCATTCTGTTTTCTATTCTACCTACTATTCATAGAGGACTAGGAAGATTTTTATTCTACTTTTGTAATCAGCTAAGTGCTCTTCCAAGGCATAGCATTCGAAAAATTGAATTGGAAAAAAAAAAAAGCATCCTATCAAAACCAAAAGAGATGCTACGCTCCATTATAAAACAAAATATTCAGAGTAGCAGTTATAGGTTTAAATTATTCATTACAATGCCAGAAAATTAAGATGATTTTTCCCCCCTGTGGTTCATGTCATGTTTCTCACAACAGGTGGAAATAAGACAGTCATTTCTGTGTTGAGTCTGAATCATTTCTTCTGTCATTGGGTTTAGTGAAATTTTATAAGCAGTTGCACTGAGTTTAAGCACCCTAAATAAAATATTAATAAGAATTAGGAAAACTATGAAAGCCAGTCACAGCTCCAGAAAGTCTTCAAGAAACTTACAAAATGTCTGGGCTTCTTTGTCATTTTAGAGTAATACTTCATTTGTGTTAATTTAATCTCAACTCTCACTCCCCTGCTTCATATCTGTCATTGGTTCCTCATAAATTTCAAAATAAATATAAACTCTAACCAGGGCATGTAAAGTTGTAATGACTCATCCATTCATTGATTTATCCATCATTCAACAAATCTTCATTGAGCAACTGTATGGCATACTCTTTACTATTTGTGTTGCTCATCTGGTTTCTACTTGGCTTTTAGGTTTTTCTCCTCCCTTTTTCCAGTTTTGCTTTTCTGACAGAGATCTAGCCCTGCCGACAATTCCCAAAACATGCTGAGCTCAGTCACACTTTCATATCTTCCCTGTCTAGCTCAATGGTTCAACAACACAGCCAACCTTCAAAATCACATGAAAGATTTAAAAAAATACATATTATGAGCTTCCAAATTCAAAGATTTGGATTCAGTGGATCTCAATGGGACCTACAAATCTCATGTTTATAAAAGACTTACATGGGATTGAGATAATCAAGGTAAATTTGACCAATTAATATCACCTTACTTTTTATGGTTCACCTGTAAACAGATGGTACCATCTCCATTAACATTAGTTGACCTAATCAGTTCACTTAAGTGATCTTATTATGTCTTCACTAAACAGCATTTGTACTTTTCAGACTATATTCAAGGCGTTTATATTTTAGTGTTTTTTTTTTCCTTTTAGACTTCAGCAATATAAGTATCCTGTTCATGCTTTATCCTCAGTGATAAACAGAGTGCTAGGCATGTAAAAGCCTAGATCAATGTTTGTTCAATAAATGAATGAGCTTAAAGTCAATTCTTTTTATTTACATTAAGGATTTCTTGCATACAGTGAGGACTTTTCAGTATCTACACAAATATTATTGAATTTGTGGCTTAAAAGTTCTCATCAAGACATAACATTATATATGTATATGTATAAAATACTAGATTGTATAGTGTACTATATGTTTACTTTATATATAACAGAATACATAAAGAATTATAAATCAACAAGAAAAGGGCAAATGACCCAAGGCCAAATGTAATAAGGAAATTCACATTAAAAACCACAATGAGATATCAGTTCACACATTTAAAAGTCAGGGGGGAGAGTATAGCTCAGTGGTATAGTGCATGCTTAGCATGCACAAGATCATGGGTTCAATCCCCAATACCTCCATTAAATAAAAATAATAATAATAATAATAAATAAATAAACCTAATAACCCCTCCCAAAATAAAAGAAATAAATTAAAAGTCAAAATATCTAGCAATATCAGGGTTTGGTAAATAATGGGGCCCCACGGGACAGCTGTACTCTTTTGATGGGTGGGAAGGTCATTAGTCACAACCATTTTGGGGAGTAATTTGGCAATGTCTAGAACAGCTCTGCATTTCCACTTCTAGACAAAATTTTGCATACATTTATAAGGAGATGGAAACAAAATATTTATAACAGCAAATTTTGAAACAACATCAATAAAAGAATGGATAAACCATTTGAAATGCATTATACAAGATGGGACACTTTAAAACAGTTACACAAATTAACAAATGTCGTCCATGTCAATGTGTATAAACTTCACAAACATAATATTGAATAAACAAAACCAAATTGCAGAAATGTTCACATTAGAGAATATGTAAAAATGATCATGACTTTATGTGCAGAGAAGAACATGAAACTACATTTCAGCAGTATCTATAGTAGGATGTCATATGGATTTTAAATCTCCTTATACATTTAATTACATGTACATAGGCCAAATACACTTTTCTGACACTTCCAACTCATCCACACAATATTTTTGGCCACACAAATGGAAGCTGTTTTATGAAGAATTCCATCAAAGCTATATGTATTTTTGGTATCCCTCAGGTTTGTTAAGAAAAGCAAGACTCTCCAAAGCAGGAAACTTTAATTACAACAATTTTCATCTTTGGAACACTGA
Source organism: Camelus dromedarius (assembly GCF_036321535.1). Lineage (NCBI taxonomy): Eukaryota > Metazoa > Chordata > Mammalia > Artiodactyla > Camelidae > Camelus > Camelus dromedarius. The sequence goes on from NC_087446.1 coordinate 27,737,817, forward strand.
ATTTGTTCAAGAAAATTATAGCCAATTACTGAGTCAAGTCATTCACACACACAAAAAAATAAAGAAGAACATTGCTTATGTGGAGAAACTATTTTCTTCCTTTTCAGAAGTTAACTACTCATTTTTATTTTTGCAAAATCTAGAAATAAGAATTAAGATTATCCTTTCTCTTTTAGTATTTACATTTTAAAATTAACATTAGTAAGAATACTGTACTTCCAGACAACTTTATGATTTTTTTTCATCTTTATGATACAGTAAATAAAACCACCACTTCTTTATAGCAACCAGCATCAAGAGATGAAGTGTAATTCCTCATGCTTTGAATGTTGCTGGCCCTGTGACCCTCTTTATCCAAAACAATGTACCAGAAATTATGCTGTGTGAGTTCAGCAGCTGTGGCCTCAAGAGGACCTGCAGTATTTGCCTTTGCTCTATGAAACTGCTGCTCTAAGACAGTCCCATAAGGAAGCTGATCTAGTCCAATGAAAGACAAGAGACAACTTGGAGAACTAAGTTGTCACAGAGGAGAGACAGCACCAACTTTCAGATAGGTGAGTGAGGCCATCTTGTGCCTTATAGCTGAAGGGTAGCAGAATATGCCATCCCCACTTTGGCATATTGATTATTTTGAACTATAGGCACTTGAAAAATGCAGGAATAGGCTTTCTATGAACTCCCCTTATCAGTCTAAAGACATGTGCTCTAAAAAGAGCTCAATTGTCATAAATTCCCTCCCTGGGAATTTCACCAACCAGAGAAGACTGCTTCTTATCACAGGAGAGGAGACTACACCACACCCAGAAAAACTCTGTCACAAACTATCATATCTTCCATTTATTCCTCTAAAGTCCCATTCATATTTCCTAAATGTTATTTATTCTCCCCAGGAGGCCTGCAGCTGTCCTTCCCTTTCCCTGTTAAAATGGTGTTTAAGTCTAAAATTTAAGCTACCCCTTTGAATTACTCATTTTTTCTGCATATCTCCTATATATACATGATGTATACATTTTAATAAATGTAAGTTTATTTTTTCTTGTTAATTGTTCTCTTATTGCAAGGACTCAGCTAATAACTCAGAAAGGTAGGGAGAAGTTATTTTTTTTCCCTTACACAGCCCAATTCTTCTTCCACTATGCACTGAGGTCACCCAGGTAAATCAGCAGGGAGATCACCTGCCAACCCACATGCTGATGAGAAATGGTAAATATTTGTGGTTTATGCCACTGAGTTTTGGTGTGGTTTGTTTTGTACCAATAGTTAATAGGTATAGAAACTAGTACCTAGAATCTGAGAGTTACTATAACAAAGTCTTGAAATAATTATGCCATTGATTTTAGGATTGGGTGGCAGGGGAGCTTGGAAAGTGGGTGAGAAATCCATAAGCAAAGACGGGGAAGATGGCAAAAGTACTGTTGGAGACTAGAGAAAAGGCAGTCCAGGTGATGTAGTGGGATTGTTAACAAAAATATCGACTGCAGAAACTTAAAAAGTAGAAAATACACATAGTGAACAGGAACTGATTGGGGACATCTATGGACAGAAGGTTGAGTGCAGATTGGTTTGGAGTGCATATTTAGCTACATAGTTAAGAGTGCATATTTAGCTGCATATGATAGGGTATTGGAAGAAAGGATGAGCTAAAGAAGGAAATAATTTGCAATTAGAATTTAGAAAAAATATAGAAGAGAGAACATGCTGGGTTGGAAGTAGCTGTTTCCACCCAGCAGTAAAAAATCCTCAACATAAAATGAGCCTGGGGACAAAGATCTCATCAAGGCTGTGCCTATACGATTTTTCAGACCTCTGAGAGGTTTGAATCGTGCCTCATTTACCTTCTGAGTTTGCCAGAAGGGTTTCTAAGAATCTCGGGGGCGTTGTCCCTCAGCAGTTTCACACACTTGTACATAGGCTAACCTTATGATGTTCTTTAACCAATAGAAAATGACCTGGGAATTAAGCGTTTGCAGCTGCCACTTTTAGCTGCCCTGAGAATCACCATTTCAGAAGCCAGTCAAGAATATTGTAGGATGAAAGGCTTCATGGAAGAGAACTAAAATGACCCAACCAAAAGTTAGCACTGACTGCCTGAAAAGTAAGTTAGGCCATCTTGCATATTCTAACTCAAGCTAGCCCTCCACCTGAATGCAGCTGCTTAAGTGAGCATAGGTGAAATAGCAGAGGAACCACCAGCCAAGATTACTGAAAAATAATGAAGTGGCTTTTTTTTTTTTTTTAGTATGCATTTGAGGTTTGGAGGGGTTTATAATACAGCAGTAATTAACAGTCTGATAGGATCTTTGTTCCAAAAATCAATGCTAATGGTTGCAAATGCAAATGCTAGTAAGTTAACGGAAGTGTAATGTTTACTGACCCTTTCGAATCCAGCCCCAAGTGTCCTCCTGTCTGGTGTCTTTCGGGCCCATAGAATGAGACTGCATTCAGCTCAGAAGCAAAGGAAACCTTTATTCTATGTTCAAAGAATAGAGAGATGTGAGCTTACGCCCTGGAGTACACACTCGCCCGGACAGGCTGTGGGCGGGGCTGCTTTGTGGGGTTCCTGCCCCGGGAGGAGGCCGAGTTCTCGCGGGGCTGCTCACAGCGCAGGCTCACAGTGTGGGCGGGCACAGCATCTCCACATGCGCATGCGGCTCACCGCCGCCATCTTGAACTGCAGTGTTGGGCGCAGAGCTTACGCACGGCTTGGCGTCCCTGAACTGTGGTGGCAGTGCGCAGTTCACAGTAGGAATTCTGGTCTGAAGCGCCTGGTGCCAGTTCTCTGCATGTGGCCCCCTCTGAGCAAGTGAAACTAGACGAAGCACAAAGGGGAAGGAAAAGAAAAGGTAGGACTTTATTTTATTACCCAGATTGTACTTTTATTTCCTGGAAATTGTTAATGGGCTCTGCTAGTAACAGTAGTTCTCAGAGCAAACATACATCCAAAATTAAGATTTTTTTTAATGTCAACCTACACTTTTTAGGTGGTAATACAAAGTTAATATAAAGTATTTAGTAATACTAAATGTACTGCAAACAAAAATTGGCTTTTCGAAAATAGGGGTTATATCACTTATCTGCACATTTGGATTTCTCTCACCACTAAATAAGATTTAAAATAATCATGAGGAAAGACTAGAAAGTCTTCCACTTCTGAATTTTTCTGATACTTTGTATTTCTTGCTATTACTTTTCATATAAATGATAACTTTTTGAGGGAATAAAGCTTTTTTACTATATACTTTTATAATTCGGATGATATACCTAGTGTGGTAAAGAAATTCTTTGTCTGATTTAATGCCTCTGGCTTTGATTTTGATCACATTCATGCTTGAATTGGAGATGGGAGGGAGAAGAGCAGGACAAACAACTAGATAAATGAAGGAGAGGCACAGCTGTTGGGAATAAAGAACAGCTGGAACCAGCTGAAACCAAGGTGGTTTTGAGAACAGTCCATCATCAACCTTTATTTTAGTGAAATCTGCTTCCTTGCAATGTGATACCTCTGATAGCACTTCTGAGAATGCAGGGTTGGAGTGTGCACTGTCAAAAGTGACAGTGGTTTAGCAGAGCTCTCACTGACTCCGCACCTGTTTTTTTTTTCTGTTAAGCTGTCTGCCTCTCTTGGTACTACACCCAGTGGTTAGGCTCCATTAGGTGCCACTACCTGCCAGCTGATTGCTCTAATGGTTTTGGTGATGCCTTGGGGTATAAATCGCTCCGTGGTTTGAACCAATTAAAACCAAGTCCCTTTTCTGGAGTAGTTTTTGAAGGCAGTTCTGAGGTTTATTTTGAAACTAGAAGATGTAATTTTAGCCGTTTCTTCCCCTGATAAATTAGCTGGCCTATGTCTTACCTGATTGTTCTCTTAAAGCCTCCAGCTTCCTTTTATCTGCTTGCCCTCCAAATCCCCATTATTTTCAAGAGTGTTCTTAGGTTTGAACCTTTCTCATACTTTACTTCCAATAAAGTCAGTTTACCCAAAGAGAGCTTTGGAGCCCTCTGGTCTTAAGGCCTTCCTCTGCTCATAGGCAGAAATCTCTGAGTCAGTGCCCCAGAACTGTGGGAGAGAACCATGGACCCCTTGTCTTCTCGTGCTTCCTCTACTTTGTGAGCAGGGTGCTGGGTGAGGGTGGTAGCCTGTGGTTTTCTCAGCTTTCCTCTACTAGCATGGAATGTCTGCCTCACGAGCAAGCTGGGGCAAGGACTATATTTATTAACATATGGGGGCACATTATTCCCAATCTCCCTTGCCTGGTAGAGCCTCCACCCTATGAATGAGAGCTGAATGGAGGGAAGGCACCCTCTTGCCTGCATTTGTTCGGAATTAGCTTCTGCAAGGCAGAACTTGGAGGGATGAGAAACGCTTGCAGCCTTCTTCTCCTGGGGAGATACTACAGTTTCTGGTGCAGGTCTGGGGTGAGATAAAGCGCCATCATCTAGGCCACATTTGACCAGAGTGGAGAGTTTCTGCTTTGCTGAGCTGGAGGTGGAGAAAGAGGGAGCCGGCTGTGGCTCAAGTGCCACAAATGCTCATTGTTCTTACTGACAGATTTTAATAAGTAAATGTTTTCTTTTGCTCTGTATTCTTAGGACAGCTTATTATTATTTTCTGGCTTTTAAAATTTTTATCATTGAGCTTATTTTGCTGAGGAGCAGGTTCACAAAGTTGTCTTTCTGGAAATCCTATTTCCAGTTTTTGACTATTACATACAAAGCTGTAAGAACAGTTTGTACAAGTGTTTTGTGTGGTCATATTCTTTTTTCCTCCCCTTGGGTAAATATCTAAGAGTGGAATGGCTGGGTTATAGGGCAAATGCATGTTTAACTTTTTAAGAAGCTAGCACCCTATGTAAGACATCTGCAGCATTTTACATTCCCATCCGAAGGGTATGAGTTCTGGCAGCCCTACGGCATCTTCCGCACTTGGCACGGTAAGTCATGTAGTAGTATCTCATTGTGGCTTTAATTTGAATTTTCTTAATGACTAATGAGAATGAGCAATTTTTCATGTGTTTGCTTAACCAACTTTATATCTCTTTTCAAATTTTTTGGTACACTTTAAATTGGGTGTTTGTCTTCTTATTAATGACTTTTTAGAGTTCACGGTCTTATTTTTTGCTCCTCTTTTTTTGAATTCTTGCATGTGGCATGTAGCTCAAAATTTATTTTAGGTTAATTAAAGCATTTTTCTTTTAACAGCTGAGTTTAGCTCATTTACTTATAAAAGTAAAAATAATACACATGAGCAAGTAGGAAATCCAGTTGTACAAGTTTGTACAAAATTAGCTTGTGATGAAAGCAGATTTCCTTTGTCCTTCCTAACGCTCTGCATTCTCAGGCCTTTTTGTAAGAGACAATTCCTTTAACTTTCAAAAGATATTCACAAATATTGACAATTAAATGTCTTTGAACTGACATGGTTATAGTTGCAATATGATACTTAAATTTCTGTTTCTTGATTTCTCAACTTCTTATTTATCAATGTTTACTTCCTAAATGAATAATTTTCTGTCTCTAGACTTTTGTCAGTTTTACCTAAAAATTGTGTCTGTATCGGTAACACCCTTAGCTTCTGACAAAATGGACAAACGGATCCTCCTCTCCTATATTCCACCAACTTCCCAAAACAATGTCTTTTCTAGTTTCCATCAACTACAAATGAGGACTTTCTTGTATAGTTATTTGTAGCAGAGTTGGATTTTTCTTACTGCCTTGTTTTCTCTTACTGGGAAAAGAAAAGAAAAGAAAAATAAAGCATGTGCATTCTTTACTCAGTTACTGATGTCTTCCAGTTTCTTATTTTTTTTTTTTTTTCTGTTGCTTGGTACACATTTCTGAAGAAATCCTTCTTGGATTCTTAAAGGCAATTTTTTTCCCACTGTGTGACCAATTATGTCAAAAAATACACATCTGTTTCTTTGAACTTATGTTTCATTGAGTTTTATGCTTTTTTAAAAAAATTCAAAGTCTTCTTCTTTCTTGATTCACTCATTTTCCTTGGGTACTTCATCAAATTAAAAAAAAAAGGTAAACAGGGGCTACAGTAATATACGTAATTTTGGCTATGAGTAAAAAATAATTTAACTCAACTTGTCTAAAGCATAAAGGAGAATCATTAGTTCAAAAAGAGTCCAGGGTCTTAAAAATGTCATCTTCTCTCAGTCTCAATTTTACTTTTTGTTTGGCCTTTTTTAAAAAGTCTGTCTTCAAATAGTTTATATATATAAATATATATATAAATAGATTTTTTTTTAAGTTTCTTTGGTATAGCACAGGGAACTATGTTCACTATCTTATAATAACCTTTAATGGAAAAAATATGAAAATGAATATATGTATGTATATACATGACTGGGACATTGTGTTGTACACCAGAAACTGACACATTGTAATTGACTGTACTTCAATTAAAAAAAATAGTTTTTAGTTAAAAAAAAATCTATCTTCTCATGATGGCCCCTGAAGGATCTGGACTTAATCTGTCCCTGCTTAAGTCCTGGGAAAGGTTTTCCCAGTAGAAACCATGCCACTATGTAAAAGTTACAGAACATGTCTCTCTTGGCCGAAAGGAATCATGTACCCTCCTCTGATCAGATCAGTATGGCCAAAGAATATTATCTCCCCTCATGGAGTTGGGAATTATGCATAAAATCACCCAAAATATTTGAATGGAGCTTGGAGATGGATGGAGCTTGAGAAAGGAATAGTTGCCAGATGAAAGTCTCTGTGCTAACATTAGAACAAAAGGGAAATAAATGCTGAGAATACAATGAATACTCTCCTCAGGGAGTAAGAGTTCTTTTTATGTCTGTATTTTTTTCAGTTTTGCTGTGGTGAAATCTCAGTGACTTAAGACAGCATGTATTTATTTCTGGCTCACACAGTATGAGGGCTGAGGATTAGCTTCATCTCTGCCTGAATCTGTGCAGCTCAGCTTGGCTCAGCAGTTCAGTATCTTCTTATTCAGAGCCTCAGGCTGATAGAGTGGCCCCTGTTTAGGATGTGCATGCTCACAGCAGAGGGTAGGGATGCAAGGGTGATGTCAAACCAGATCACTCAGTGACATTTAAAGCTTCCAACCCAGATCTGGCAAATACCATGTCCGTTCACGTGTCAGTTTAAAAGCACATCTACCTGGTCAACATCTGTGGTCAGTGCCATGGCAGCTAATGCTTAGGAAAATCACAGGTCGATTGACAGGGATGTATAATCCTATTATGAGGAGGGAGTGAACAGTTTTGAGTCATTATACAATTTACCACGAGAGTATAAAATTGTAGATAAACTATTCCCCTAAAATTTTTCAAGGTGTTTCATTTTTTGGCATCTAGTTTTACTGATGAAAAAAATATGAAGCTGATCTGATTATTTTTCTTTTACAGCTTACTTTATTTCTTTAGGTTTCAGGATGCATTGTATCTGTTTGGTTAAATTTGCATCCATTGCCTTATCAGAGGTTTTGTTTTGCTTTGAGTGTCTAAGTCTGAACATTGTTATGGGTATCATTTATTTTAATTGTTTTTGCTATTCTTTCTCTTCTATCTGCTCATTTGGAAGGAATATAATCTATTCATTGTTCTTTTCTAAAAGTGATTATCTCTCTATCTTTAAGTTATGTTGCCAACTTTTCTAGTTAGAGAAACAATATCCTTTGATTCCCTGCTGTAGAAGATTAAGGACTATTATACCCTTCTCTCTCTGGCTAGCTCTCCACATTTTTGGCACACTCTGGATATTTTTGCCTCTCTATTATTTTTAATGTATTGGCTTTTATTTCTGTAATTAAAATAATTCTGTTTTACAGTCTGTTATAATTATTAGAATTTAATGATGTGTTTACCTGGGTTCAGAATACTCTTCTAATCCTTTCAGTCTTTGACCTGTTGAGTTATGTGTTTTTAATTTTGATTCATTATTTGACTGGATTGCATTTTCAGATAGACTTTTCAAGAGGTGCTTTTTAAAAAAAAATTATTTTGTATTTCAAAATGTCTTTTTTTTTTATGTGAATGCTGTCCTTGTTTAGAACACATTTAATATTTTTCCCCTGAACATTCTTCAGATGTTGCTTTTTTTTTGTTCTCAGTACTTTAATGTTGTGGTGGAACAGTCTGGCTTCAAAATGATAATTACATATTTTTTTAAGTTTGGTACATGTATCAGTTTATGTCTTATTTTCAGGGGTTCAGTACTTCTTTTTTTTTCTGACATATGATAAACTCTCCATCTACACACTCAAGATTTGCTTTGCAGCAAATAGTTCCTTCTATGCTTGCATTTTTCTAATTGCTTTGTTAGGGATTTCTCACATTTGATTCTCCATTTATAGTTGCTTCTCCTCGTTTTACTATGTTTTACTCTTGGTAAAAATTTGCCGGGAGTTAATCTATTATAAAGTTAATTTTTCACATGTTTGAAAAGGCTATGTTATTTACTTTTGATAAATTCCATAGAATTCCTATATTGTCTATATTTCTTTGAATACCACAAGTGTATACATAGTAATGCAGTAAGTAAATGGAAGAGATCTGAGAAGCTACATTGACACAATCCTAATTTTGTAACTAAAACCAGGAGGAGTTCAGATTGAAGAAGTTATTTACACATGGCCCCACATTCTCACTCTCTCCTAACTGGGTTCAGACTACAAAGGCACACACCAAAAATCAATCAATGAGGAAGGGGGGAGAGTGATTATTTATTTATTCCCTTCTTTTTGTTCCTTGTCTTCAAACATCAATATTTAGCATAGGTTTAGTTGATGGGAAGGAAGTGTGGCATCATGATGGCCACTCCATACATACATTGTATGTCAAAGAACCAAGTGATTCTTCTGTAATAACTATAGCAAATTTTATTTCCTCAAATCCTTTCCATATAGATACAAATTATCCTGAGTGAATATTTTTAAGAGTTTCCCCAAATTCATTACCCTCCACAGTGGAAAATATAATCTAAGTTATATTGGAAAGCCAGGAAATTTAGATTGCTCAGGCTGAAGTCACAATTTCTCCTGCATATTCTAAACAATTGGCTTTTTATTCCATCTCTGACGTTTATTAACAAGATAAGAAAAATGGAGAAAGACATGGTTTGAGAAAATGCTTTGTTTCACATTGAAGAATTTTAGTTATATGTATGCCAATTCAGTCTCATTGGAAGGAAATTAGCCACATAAGTTTCCATTTGGGAGAGTCCATATTTTTTAAGCATTCCATTTGGAAGTGGGACTCAGAACCTTTTCTCATTCTTTAGTTTATGAACCCAGACAAACTGACACATTAAATAGTTATCCTGAAATTGTTTCTTTTTTCTCTGCACATCAGCCAAGCCTCTCTTGGCTCACTTTGGTCATCCTGGATGCAACTTTGCAACACAGAAACAAGAAAGGAAATAGTTTAGATATGGCAAATCTTTTATAATTTAACACCTATTTCCTATATATAACATGTATAATATGTGTATGTTTCCTCCAAAATATATTTTAAAATTTAATAATAGAAAATTCAGTGTATGGAATCATTAGATTTACTTTTTCTTCTCTGGTAAACCCTAGGAATCATTAAAAGTGCAAATATATTATGAATTAAGCTTATGCCACATAAAATCACTTACATGTAATTAATAATTACTGTTACTAGAGTACACCACTTATAAAACTGAAGTTTGTAAGAAAGCACTCAAACTTACTTTTTTTTTTTTTTTTTGCTTTCTTTTACCTTTAAAAGCAAGGATTGGCTTAGCTATTTGGCTTATGCTCAAATGTGACCCTCTTAAAATATGACTCTATAACACTATTTTCTTTGCTGGGTAAAATACTGTTTTATTGGAGAAGATAATTCAATTTTCATGATTGCTGGAAAATAAATGTGAATTATATGTGAAGATATTTTAGACTATTTCAAAAATATTTTAACATCATTCTAAGCTTCTTATATAAATGGTTATGGTGATTTAAAGAATAAACATCCAGTCAAATACATTTCAAGAACGTTGTTTATCCATTCTCACAAACACTGTATATCAAAATTTCCTGTGCACTCACGTATTTACCAAAGTTGGTGATCCACTTTTTCACAACAAAACATTGCTGTTGCCAAGATGTTGAATTAATGACTATGTTTACCTTCACAGTAATGGAAAATATTAAACAATTCAGAATTTTAAGCTTGAAGGTCTGACTAATGCTGCAGAGCTAGCTGAAATCTGCTTCACTCAAGCAGTGTGTCTGAAAAGACTAACAACTCTAAGTCTTGTTCTTTGCTAGTCAATGTCAGTAAACATTTTGTACCAGCATGACTGCTTTTATCTTTCTTTGTATACATTAATTCGATATATTTTGGGGGTATACACTGCAAAAGAATGGATTTCTTTAGATATGGTCATACTATGAGCATGTTTAAATATACCAAGTTCTCAGTAACATGAACAGTGGGGAAGGAGGGAGAGAGTGTTGGGTTTGTATAGCACCTAAAGTAAATGTGTCCGCCTGTAGCTGGCTTGCTTAATGGCAGGCTGTTATGACAGTGAGCAGTGAAAGTTCAGACCTAGTCTAGGCAGGTTTTGTACATGAACATCAACCAATTAAAGATGGTTTCTCAAACTAGAGCTGATACTCAAAGTCAGTGGTGACTTTTTCAAGAAGGACCCTAGTCAGACACAGGATAATGGGAAATAGGACTGAGTTCCTGGGAGTGACGGTATTTTCTGATTCCATTGTTATAGGACAGGGTTCTATTTCTAGCTATCGTCAATGGATCAGGCAGACAGACAGACAATGGGGAAAAAAATAGCCACGTAGATAAATGTATTTACCCTGTTGGTGATGGAAGGAAAGAGCAGGAAGAGAAGAAAGAGAAGTTCTGGAGATACATGGAAAGCTAAATAAGAAGCTCCACAGGTAACTAGAATTTACCGAAAGTAATGGTTTCATTGAAAAAAGACTACTCCTAGGCTGTATCCTCAGACTGAACAGAGGTTGCTAATTCACTTTGGTCTTACTCAGAACTGACTCAAGAATTTAAAAAGACTAATTGGGTAAGGGCTGATTGAACAAATCCAACTAGGATGAACCTAGGAAGTCAGAGGGGGAAATCAATAAAAAATATCCCCTCTCATCTTGTGTTATCTCATTAGGAGGGAAACATGATGATTTACGATTTATAAAATAGCTAAATCTATTTCATAGACAATATGTATGTAGGTTTGGTAGGATTTAAGGAATTGTGAGATAATTTTGCAAAGTTTACATTCAAACTGTGCTATAAAAAAATAGATTCTGCCAGGAAGAAAGCTTTGCTATTAATTAACAGATTTTTTTTTTTAAAGAAGTATCTACCAAGTCCCGGTAACTTTTTTTTTGTATTTGCGCATGCTCACTACCACTACTAAGCACAATCTCCATGAAAGCCTGTCTTTTTTAGCTCTATATTCAATACCAAGAACTGGCTCAAAAAAAAAGCCTCGAGCAAGATGTGCTGAATATGCTTGGGGTGACTTAGAGTAATGGGACTTCTTGGCACTGGTCAAATGCAAGCATCTACATTAAAATTTATGGTTACAGTACTCTCTTGGGTATGCGTTTTTCTCCTGGTCCCCATGCCTTTAGTATAGTATTTACAACTTCTTTCTTTATCCCTGTACAGTAATTCTCAGAGCGTTAGAACCTTGTGTTTTTCGTTCAAACTTTTTCACTCCTTCTCTCACTCCCTTACATGTTCTAAGAAATAAATAAATTTTAAAACAAACTGTATTTGGAAACAGAATTATGTTCTCTTTTTTGTATTTGTTTCCCTGTTCACAAATACACAAGCAGACAGAAATGTGCTTTCCATATTGAAGATATGTTATTTTCTTTATCACACACATACACACACACAACAACAGTAGTCATTAGCCTCATATTAAGTAATCTGCTTTGTGCTAGGAAGAATGATAGGTCCTAGGAACCCTAACATTAATTAAGATCTAGTTTCTTTACTCGAGAAACTCACAGCCTGGCAGGTGAGACAGAATTATAAAGCACAATGATATCACCAAATAAGGACTGAAACAGAGGAATTAAAAGTATTAAGAGAGAACTGATTGATTCTGTCCTCTAACTTTCCACAATTCTACTACGCCTTCTGTAAATTTCCATTTTGAGATTTGTTCCTTCGTGATCAAAGACTCCCTATTAGTCAGTAACAATAGAATTCAGAAGAAAAAAAGTAAGTTATGCAAATATTACTTGTTTGATTTTCTTTGGCAAGTTCTCAGTAAGTTATAACATTCTTTTAAATAAAAGCAGTAAACTCTTCCCTTTTCTTACCTCTTCAAGAAATCACTAAAAGTGATCATCAGACCTGAAGTGGGAGAGCTGATTAATCCATATGATGCTGAGCTCTTATTGTAATTACTGCACAGCATGTGAGAAGTCACCAGATGAAGTAATTGAAGTTCAGATCAGTGACTATAATAAATGTGTGCATGTACACACTTTGTGAGAAGCAGTAATTACCGACTCCTGCTTCAACAGAGTTTCACTCCACTACCTGGGTGTACAAATATTGGAAAAAAACACCTCTGGGTCTTTCTTCCAGCTCTTTGGCCATGCAACAGACAAATCAGTAACATTTCTTACTCTCAATGTTTCTCTTTCAATCTCTGAACCTATCTCTTGAACTAGTCTTTCTTAAGGAGCATAAGACCACTCTGTTCCCATCCTCCATGCAGAAGCAACCGAGGAAGGTCTAATTGTGTAATGCTGTAGTTACGTGATGTCTTTGCTTGAGGTATAGCTGTAAAGTATGCTATAGGAAAAGAGCTGTGGCCTCAGGTTTAAGCTGGGTTTTCATACTCCAGTCCAGCTTTCCTAGTTTTTCCTGTGTCACTCCTGTGTATCTGCCATAATTGGTTCTGAATTCAGAAGGGAATAAGTTATGACTTGTCAGCTAAACTTTTTTTTTTTACATTAAAGTAAAGAAAGTGTTGAACACTGCAGTGGATACAACAGTTAATTCAGTCTCTGCTTTCTCAGAATTTATGTTCTAAATAGGGATAAAATTACTATATTATTTATAGTTATTGTCCAAATAGCTGCAATATCAGGACAGAAATGTCTAAGAGCCTAGAATACAGGTTGTGACAGAGACTGCAAGTTGCCTGCTCCCATCTCCAGTCTCCCCTTTGACAGTGTTGACCAACAAGAAGGAAATTTATATTTCCCAGCATCCTTTCAGCTAGGTGTCATGTGCCTGAGTACGTGCTGATCAGTGGGCTGGAAGTCGAAGTATTATATGGATACTTTCAGTTAATTTGTGTAAAAGAGAGCTAGAGTGTATCTTTGTCTTTCCTCTTTTCTCCCTTTTGCTGTTTGGGATGCTTCTTCTGTGAGTGAGTCTGTTTTGGTCTATGAGGACATGGGTCACACCCGATCGTTAGTGAAATGTGAAGCTGGAAAGTCACTGTTCCCACTCTAGAGACTGCTCATATCTGGACTTTTCTGAGAAAGTTTTAAACTTTGTAAAGCACCACTTCTATGATTTCTGTTAGGCACAGCCAAACTGACGTTTAGATAATTAGTTATGAAATAAAGGAGAGACATTTTGAGGTTAATGACATGTAAGTATGAGTGATGATTAGGAATTATATATGATGCTAGATTGTTGGGAATGGAGTGTTCCAGATCAAGGGGATGGACAACATGTGCTAGGAAACAAATGGCTGTTCAGAAATTAAAAAAAAAAAAGAGTAATCTAGCTTTCTGGAAATTGAAAGCAAGTGAAGAGGGCCAAGGTCTGGAAGGTCTTGAGCCATACTGAAAAATAGTGGATAACTGAGTAAACAGAGACAGTTACAGATTTTTGGACCAAGTGAGACCTAATTATTCTGTACTTAAAAATAAATAAATATGGAGGGCATGAGTAGATGGGTGTGGACAGGGAGACTCAGCACAAGTGTGATAAACAATTGGGGGGTGGTTGCACATCTCTGTGATAAAGTAAATCCACTCACTTACACTTTAAAAGCATGAGCTTTATGGTATGTGAGTTATATATATCAATAGAGCTGTCATTTAAAGCAAAATAGTTAGGGAATGGGAAAAGGGCTTTAACTTAGGGACTGGCAGTAAGACTAGAAAGAGAAAATAATGCAGTAATATCTGACATTATCAAATATCTTGACAGAGTTGTCTAAGTTAACGTCTCCAGTTCTCATAATCACCTACTCTTTAATCCATCACAGTTTTGTTCCAGTATGCCACTGGAACTTCTCTTGTTTAAGTTACCACTGATGAAAGATTATTCTTTACTGATCTCTTCTCTGTTGCAAAACCTAGGGCTTTCTGTAGCATTTGGCATTGCTGAACACCTAACACCTTCTTGAAACTCCATCAGTGGCCTAGAAGGTAATCTCTGCCGGGTTTGTCACTAACTTTTGTAGCCTTTTTTTTTTTTTATCAGGCTATATTAGAGTTCTCCAGAAAAAAAAAAAAAATCGATAGGATATGTGTGAGTGTGCGTATGGTGTGTGTGTCTGTGTCTGTGTCTGTGTGTGTGTGTGTGTGTGCAGCTTGGGTCTGAAGGCAGTTTAGAGGTAGAATTCCCTCTTCCTCAGGAAATCTCAGTCTGGTTTCTCTTAAGACCTTCAACTGATTGGATGAGGTCCATCCATATTATGAAGGGTAATCTACATTATTCAGAGTCTACTGATTTAGACTTATCTTAAATCTTGAAATCTCATCTTAAAAATATCTTCACAGAGATATCTAGATTGATGTTTGACCAAATATCTGAGTACCATGGCCTAGCCAAGCTGGTACAAAACAGTAACCGTCACAGATTCCCTCAATAAATATGCTTTTGCCCACCGATCAAAGTTAGTCTTTTCTAGATTTTAGCCTTTAGTTCTCTTTAACTAAGTAATATTTATCTTTTATTCAGAAATCACTTGTATATGTACCCCTTTAATCAGCAACTGCTTGTATAATCACATATCTGCTATATTAAAACTGATTTCTGTGTTATCTGCATTGAACAGAGAAGTGAGGTTAAGCTGCCAATAATGTGATCATAGAGAAGTAAAGAGGTTTAAGAACAAAATCATGGAGGATGGCCAAATTTGGAGAATAGGAGGATAAAAATAGTCATAACAGACCAGAAGGAAACAGAATAAAGGTTGATGGTCAAGTTGTGAGACCAATAAAACAAGCCAACTGTCATGTCACTAGAGATAGTCTCATTAGTAACAAGCGAATCAGAAACCTCAGAGAAGATGGAAACTGAAGTAAAGGTATTCAGATTTTGTGACTAGAATATAATTGGTGATCTTATTAGAGAGAGGCATGGGTTTATTAAATCAGAGATGTATAGGGAAAAATAGCTTCACAATTTAAAAACAAACAAACAAACAAACAAAAACAAACAAACTGCAACAGCAGTTGCAAGAGAGAGAAACTTCCAAAATGCTAGTACTTGGATGACATACGAGTTGTTATGCCATCCTGCTTATGAGCTATAAGAACTATAAGAGCTATAAGAACTTGAACAAACTAACAAACTACTCTTCCTCAGTTTCCTCATTAGTAAAATGGGATATATATATATATAGTATAACATTAAAGTGGGTAATCTGTATTTGTATATTAATATATATAATTTATGTAACTATGCATTAAAGGATTATAGTAAATATTTAATAAAATAGGGTCCAGTTGCTTAACACATAGTAGGATTGCCTAGTCTGTTGGCCACTTGGGATAATGGGATTTGGTAGGCAGCCACTTTCTCCCCAGAAATACAAGGGAACTTTCTCCACACTGTCCCTATTTTCTTTGTCACTGAAGCTAGAAACAACCAGTCAGCTGTTTCACTAGTCATGAAGATACATATGTGTCAGGTGAAAAATACCTGTGTATTATGTGGAGTGAAGGTAGGATCTTCTCTCATCCAGAGGGCTGTTCTTGTCTCACTCTTCTATGTAGCAACCTGGGCTGGTTTATGTTTGTTTCCCAGGCCAGGGCTTGATGACATGCAGTAAGGATCACATTGATTGAACATCTCATAACAGGATTTCTCAATTTGGAAACTATTAACATTTTGGGTTGGTTAATCCTTTTTTGGAGAATGGGGAGGCTGTACTACACATTATTTAGCAGCATATCTGCCTCCACTAACTAGATGTAAGTAGCACCCCCCCCCCGCCATATTACAATCTAAAATGTCTGCGGATATGGCCAGATGTCCCTAGGGGTAGGTATAAAATTTCTCCTCTTCCTCGGTTTGGAACCACTGCCCTATAACCACTCCAGTGCAGTGTAAAACTATTCTTTGTGTGGCCTCGCTTTGTGGATATTTGTATATATGTATGTAGTGAGAAGAGAAGATTTTGCCTTTGGTTTACTCAGAATATTTCTGTATCTTTCTCACTGACTCGTCCAGCTAATTTCTAAGAATATTAGTCCATAACTAGTGATGGGGATCATGGAGCCACCTTTATTTCAGTGAAGCATTTTATTAGAAGGAACAAATTAAGGGTTCAGATTGTGTAAATAATCTCTTGTGTCTCCAATAACTACACTTAGTAAATAATCTTTGAGTAGCATTCCCAGAGCTGTTTATATTACCATTAATGGTAGAATTACAGGAAACTATGATAGGATGAAACATACTTTATTGTGTTTAATGATGGTAAATATCACACTCTGTGATATTTCTGTAATAGAAAGACTGAAGGTGTTGAAAGTCCTTTAGCAAAATGGCAAAGGATGCCTGACAGGTTCACAGATATTCCAGCTCATATCTCTCCTGGATTAAGCCCTTGCTCAAGTACACCAGCTTCTCTGTACCATCCAAAAACTCTTCAGAGATTTTTGTAAGATTTTTTTTTTTTAACAATAGCCTGTAACATAAGAGAATTCCAACTCCCGAATTGTAAATACATTCCTTTAGTAGCCTTGAGTTTTATAATCTAGATTCTTATAGGGATTGGATATTAATTCTTTCAAAATGACTTAAAATCCATCAAAACTAAAAAGATTCTTAAAGATTTACCTTCTTTCAAACCATTTTTTTGGCTAAACATTATTTTATTATTGCATATTTAAATACATTTACAAATAATGTTTCATTTTATTGAAGTATAGTCGGTTTATGATATTGTGTCAATTTCTGGTATACAGCATAAAGTTTCAGTCATACATATACATGCATTATATTTGTTTTCATATTCTTTTTCATTAAAAGTTACTACAAGAGATTGAATATAGTTCCCTAAAAACCTGTTACTTAATGTAAGTTGAAAACCTGGCTAATGCTGAAATGGTAGCCTGATTAGTTTCTGTTAGTACTAGAGCAGGCAGTCAAGCAGTCCCCCTGGCTAAAAGTCCTTCTCTGATGATTCTTTCCTTCAAGATCAAGCCCCTATGCCTTTCATGGGCTCTTTATGACGTTCCCTCTGTTTGCCACATTTCCATTCCCACTTCCCTTACTCACCACATTCCCTTTATACTCTGTGCTCAAGCCACCTACTCTCTGTGTGGGTTCCTGACCTACAGTGCACCACATGCCTCTGTGCCTCCCCAGTTTATTTCTTCCCTTTTTTCTTCATGGAACTAATTCGATACAGAGTCATGACTTAACTGTAGATTACTCTGGACAGTCCTTCCTTGATGCAGTTCAGCTCTGGATCCAGTGTGCTTCCACAGGGTGGCAGCCCTGAGGCTGTATCTGGCAGACCTCCCACTGCAGTAGCATCCCTACCCAAGAATCCAGCTGCTGTACTCTGTTGCTTATGGCTGCATTTGTGTCACAGCCACACCTCTCATAGGCCATGTCTGATCAGTAACTGACTTGGTGAGGTGAAGGCAGACCCATCCTGGGAGACAAAGTTCTCTTCAGATTTTGGCTTTGCCTCCGTAACTCTTGTGCTTTGCCGAACCTTCCTTAGACTACACAGAAGTCCAGGAAACTTTCCCCCATTCATCCCTCCCTCTCTCCTTTACTCTGACTTAAATGTTCCCTCGCAGACATTTCCCTTAAGAAAATCTTTGCACATTTAATCCTTTCTTAGCATCTGCTTCTTGGAGGACTCAGAGTTACACATCCATGCCCCTATGTATATCTCTAACTAGGTGCTCTTTAGGCTGTGTACCTGCACATTTACCAGTTGGTCTTATATACTAGATTGCTATCTTTTTGTCTCTGGGGATTGGGCCTTCTTTTTCTCTATCCTCAGTGCAGTATTTAGTAAGGATTCAATGTGTGTTTGTTAAATGAAAGACTAAATCACTCCCTTTACTGAGCTTTCAATCCTACAGACAAATATGACTAAATCCATTTAAAAAATTGACTTAATGCAAGGCACTTTGGTTGCTATAGGATACAGAAAGCTAGTAAGATAGTTCCCCATTTCTCAGCTTATAATTTTAGATCTGGTGATAGAAAAATATAAATACATTATGCTCATATAAAGAGAGAGAGAGAAATGGTGCTATAGAAAGTTCAAAAAAAAGAATTCATTGTAGGTTGGGAAAATTGTATATGTTCGTCAGGGATAGTATTTTACTTGACAATGTGTAGATTGTTTATCTAGGTAAAGTAAAGGGTATAAAATAGGCAGAGGAAGAAAAGAATAACATCTCGAAGATGAGCGTGCTCATGGAGTCTTTGAGCTTGAGCAGAGTGTTAATTAACAGAGTGTTAGTAGAGGGGGATACAACTTTGGATCGCTTTAAATGCCAGGCTCAGGAGATATTTTATAAAATCTTTCCGCTCATTTTCTGTTCAGTAGGCACCCACACTGGCCTTCCTACTCTTCCAGGAATAAAGCTTCACTTGCTTAACCTTCCGTATCGTAAATTTTCTCTGTTTATGTCCAGATTTTACTCAGGAGCCACTTTCTCAGCATCTCCCTTCTTTGATCATTCTACCTAAGCATTCAAACCCACTCCAACATTTTCTTTCATGCTCTATTAGTCTCATCACTAACAATCTATACATAGGACTTAATATTTCAAAATTTTTTTATATTTTCATTAAAGGTAAGGTCAATAAAAACAGAATCTTGTCTCTTCTGTTCACTATTCTATTTTTACTCTCTGAATTAGAAGCTAGTATGTACTAGGCATTCAGGAAATGTTTTCTAAATGAATGAAAATTAAGGACACACTAGATTTCTAAATGAGGATGGGAATATTATGTACAGTATTGTGAAGCAGTGGCTGAAAAAAAATTCCATGAAATTAAAATTAACATAAATTTGAGGAGACTTGACATATGAAAGAATGGTAGTTGCATTGAAAGAAATAGGGAAATCCAGAAAAATAATTTGAAGGGGAAAATATGTATTTTAAAATCATATTATCACCAGCTTTTTCTGCCTGTTTATCCATATCTATTTGTATTTATTTATTAACTACATTTATTTATTTAAAAAATTTTAGTGTTGTACAGAGTTTTCCAAATCGTTGTGTTTGATCTGTTGAAAATCAAGGAGACAAGTGATGCCGATTTGGATACTTCAGTATCCAAGGAGCTCTGTCATCAATTTCCCAACACTCAGTGCTAGTTAAATTTATTGCAGCCTATTAATAGCCTTAGTCACAGATTCCATGAACTTCATAAAATATTTGATATTATCCTATACCTGAATTTTTAAAGATGAGAAAGACAGCCATGGAGAATATCTAAACCGAGATATCTAGTATAATATATAAATGAAATATTTCCTGTGATGGTATGTTAACCAAGAAGCAGGGAACTAAAGTGTACTTGCAACAAATGTTTAAAGAAAAAAAGGATATGAGTAGAAAAATCAGTTGCATTTTTCATTACAGTCAGAAACTTAAGAGACAAATACAATAAAAATCTCATTGGTATTTTTTCCAAATTTGAGGATACTGCTGTCAAAAATATTTCTAGAAATTAATGAAATTCTACTGGGTCAAGATTGTTTGGCATTACGTATGGGAAAATGAGGAAAAAAAAAGAAAAAGGTCTTTCTGTACTCTCTTGAGTTTAATCGTTACTTCCTGTATGATTCTTCTGAGCCTTAATCAATACTTCAAACCTCAAGCTTCAGTAAAACCTTGTCTCCTTATCTTGACTCACCATTTCTATAGATGTACATAATAACAGTTATTTTAGGGACCGTTTTTTCTAAATGGTCATGCTGCTAAATTACCATGGAAATTATTTAATTCAAAGAGTGGTTTCACTTAGAAAAGGCAGAGTGCTTGGCTGGCACTCATTCAAAATCCTGCTGTAGTAACTGCTTCCTCTGGCTCCCATTGTAATCTCAGGCTCCTCACAAATGTTAATGGATACTGGAAGTAAAATAAATACAGGTTTATTTGATGAATGCCTGCTTGGAATTTTCAAATGAAAAGAACAAAAACATCCTAGTTTTCATTTCCTCATCAACTATTTAAAAAAAATATAGAGAATGAAGTAGTTGAACACGACTTTTTATTACAAAGTCAAGTCATTATTGTTTTTGGAATATTAGCTTTCCTTTCTCGTAATGAGTTTTCACACTGGGTTAAAGAGGAACACTTCAATTTCCTTGATTTAACGTGATTTTTTGTAGACCCAGAAAATTTTCACTCTTATATTCTGATTCTCCCAATCTTATTTTTCTTTAAAAGATCAAGTATTCTGAGAAAAACATTTGCTTTATATACCTAAACCTCCTCCAAGAAAATTTCGGAATAATTTTCCTTTTTTCAGTATTTAAAGAGCGGAGCACAAGAACAAGTTCTACAAATTTTCAGCCCTTAATATACCAGGTTACAGGGAAAAAAATCAGATCATCATGTCTCTGCTCAAATGTATAGACAATGTACTCACTAAAAGCAAGTCACCCTATCCAAGGATAATTTGCAGTCATTCTGTTTCTTACATCATTTTGAATCCCAGGCATGGCCTTAATTATATCTTTATTGTTTCAGTAATGAGAAAGATAGGAGAACAGAACAGATAAAATGCCTCTTCTCAGAGATATCATCAGCCCCGGTTGCTAAGAGACATTCAGTTTTTCTTAAGCTACCAAATAAGTGAAGTCTTGGCCACTTATAATCTTTATAACTATTAACAATTTAAATCAAAAACATAATTCTGACAGATGAATGAAAAGTTTCCCAACTGATCAAACTAGACTAGACATAAAAATAAATTTGCCATTGTTAAACATGAATAATTATAACATTAAATTTTTTTTTTTAATTTTTGCTTGATTTCTCTTTCCATATCTATTATCTAGTTATCTCTAACCTTTGTTGAGTGCTTCCTTTGTACCAGTGCATGTGCTAAGGACTTAATGCAGAAAATTTTACTTGATATACAAAATTAACTAGTGAAGAATGAACAATTATGATGGCCATTTTACAGTCTAATTTTTGTCTAAAATCACACAGTTATTGCATAGAGAAGTCTTGATTCAAAGGGAGGCAGT
The DNA here is from genome assembly GCF_036321535.1 of Camelus dromedarius. Classification (NCBI taxonomy): domain Eukaryota; kingdom Metazoa; phylum Chordata; class Mammalia; order Artiodactyla; family Camelidae; genus Camelus; species Camelus dromedarius. Next base: position 27,759,249 of record NC_087446.1, read on the forward strand.
CTGTTTCCGGAATTCAAACTCTTAATTACATCATTATATTGATCAGCCTTATAAGGATATACAGTATTTTATGTAAACTCTTTTTGAGGGTGGTAAAATTATATAATTATTAAATAAAAATTATCAAATTACAAGAGATCTGCTAAAATAGTAGAGATATCATTTTACCTTTGTATTATGCATTTAAATAAAAACAAATTATATACTGTCCTGTAAAAAAAATGAAAACATTAATATGACAAAAAAAACCTCCTTTGATCACACTTTCCTGTACATCTCTGCACATGGTGAACGTGTTTAGGGTAAGTCAACACTTTATCTGGACAAAGGTCTTGTTAGCAGGAATTCTGGAGATACCTGGGAAATTCAAGAATCTACTCACACTGGAATGTACTAGCCTCGTTCATTCTTGGACTTATTGTGTACAAGGGTGCATCATCAAGTACTTCTGGCCAGTGTGAGGTGGTCTCTGGTGGGTATCTAGGTTAGACTAAGTACAGGGATACTTTTACCTTACCTGGTTGGAGAGCGAGACTTACGCTTCTAGAAGGTCTGGAGTTACTCTGAATCACTCAAACATTATCATTTGCAACTGTGCCCTTGCTAGTAAGGCATTGCAACAAGCAATTATCCTGACTTTGCTGTTGTAGTAAGTTATAAAATTTACTAATATCCTACTTTATAGCTTGATATTTGCTGTCCAAACATGCAAGAAAAGTCTGATATTTATTATCATTAAATCTAAGAAGTTCTTATCAAAAGACTTGGCAAAAATCAAGTATCAAGAATGTAAATCTCATAAATAAATCAACTTCACAAAAGTGACATTCATCAATCATAATACAATAAAATTAGAAACCAACCTCAAAAAGATAGAATTAATTCATGTAATTGATAAAAAATTCTAGATAATTATCTGGTTACTGAAAAAATAGGTTTTTATAATTGATTGTAATGAAAGAAACATTTGTTATAAGTTTGCAGAATGTAGTCAAAGAGCTAATCAGATAGAAGTGCAGATTCTAAATATAATTATTAAAAATAAGAAAAACTGAGAAAAACTTTTAACATAAATAACTGGAAAATAAAAATATTAGCACATGGTGAGAGTATCAGTGAAAAAAACAAAGCTTAAATCAGAAATTAATTCTGTGCAGCAGAATATAAATGGTAAATTAAAGAGAACTACTTCTTTGAAAAGATTCTAATCTTTTACATTCATCTCAAGAAAAGCAGAAAAAGTCAGCATCCACTTATTGAAAAACAAAAAACAAAAACTTGGAGACTGAACAGCGTATTTCTAAGTAATCCATAGGTCAAATAGGAGGTCTCAAGGGTAATTAAAAAACAATACATTAAGTTGAAGGAAAATGGAAGTATATTATAACAAAGATCATGTGACACATTTAAAACTACTGAGAATGAAATTTATGGAATAAATTTATACGTTAAAAAAGGGAAAGTCTCAAATCTATAATCTCAATTCCCATTGCAAAAACATAGAAAAAGTAGTTCAAAATAAACCCCACCAAGGAAAAGGAAGAAAATAATATAAGAATGAAAACAATGAAATTGAAAAGAGATAAACAGTATAAAAATCACTAAAACAAATAGCTGGTTCTTTGAAAAGATTAATAAAATTGACAAACATATCAACAATGACAGAATGATAAGGAGAGGACACAAATTACTAATGTAACTAATAAAGCAGACACAATCACTGCACATACTGCAGACATCATAAGAAAAATCAGGATTTATTATAAACAACTCTACACATACAAATTTAACAACAGATGAAATGGATCAAAGTAACACCATTCATTGAACTGAAATAAATAGTTTGAATAGTCTTTATAATAATTAAGGTCTTTGAATTCATAAATTAAAAAAATGTGGGGGAGATAGCCATTTCCAGTTGGTTTCAGTGGAGAATTCCACCAATGGCTTAAAAAAGATTAACACCAGTTTTACATAAACTCTTGTAATAAATCCTTTTGGAGGGACCCTGCCCAGTTCATTCTATGAAGTAGCTATTACCCAAATACCAGAACTAGTGCCAGACAAACAAATAAATAATAGACCAATATTTCTCATTAAAAAAGACACAAATATCCTTAAGAAAATAGCAAATAGAGTTGAACAATATATAGAAAGAAATACGCATTATGACCCAGCAGAATTTATTCCAGTGGTAAAAACATAGCTGGCTCAATATTTGAAAATTAACCAATATAACCTATTATATTGACAGAGTAAAGAAAAATTATGTAATTAAATCACTTAATGCAGTAAAAGCATTTGACAAAATGTAACATCCATTCATGTTAAAAAGTCTCAGGAAAAAAAGGAAAGGAAACTCCATTCTCAATAAAGAACATTTACAAAAAAACCTACAGGTAACATCATATTTAGTGGTAAAAGACTAAATGCTTTCTCTTTTAGATCAGAAACAGTAAACATGCTCACCCTTACCACTCTTATTCAACATAGCTCTGGAAATTCTAACCAGTGCAATCAGGCAAGAAAAGGAAAAGCTGTAAGGATAGAAAAAAAGACATAAAATTTTTATTTGAAGAAGATATAATAATTCACATAGAAAATCCCAAAGCATCTACAAAAATTTACTTAGAATTAGTAAATGAATTTAACAAGTTCACAAGATAAAAGATAAACATGAAAAAATCAGTTGTATCTCTATTCTAGCCATGAACACAGGAAACCCAAACTTAAAATACAATTCCATTTACACCTGCTAAAAGGTGAGAGACAGAGAGAGTAGGGGGCAGGGGAGAGGAGAAAAGAAGGAAGGAAGGAAGGGAAGATAGGAGAGAGAAAGAAGGGGAAAAAAGACATAAGTCTAACAAAATATGTACAGTGCTTTGGTGCAAAAAACTATGTAACTGATGAAAGAAATCAAATAAACCTAAATAAATAGTCATGTGCTCATGGAATATTTAACATAGTAAAGATGTCAGTTATTCCCCAATTAATAACAGGTTTAACATGATTCTTATCAAAATCCCAGAAAGGTTTTTTTTTTTTTGGTGGAAATAGAAAATATTACTATCAATTTTATATGGAAAGGCAAAGGAATATGAATGGCTAAAAGCAATTTTGAAAAAGAAGAATAAAGTTCAAATAATCTGGCTCCTGATTTCAAGACCTATTATACAGCTATAGTATCAAGATTATTAGCCCGGGGATAATGGAAATAGACACATAAATCAATAGGATAAGACATAGAAGCAGAAATGTACCCACACAAATAAACCTAACTTATTAAAGCAAAGGTGCTAAAGATGCAATGAAGGAAGGATAATCTTTCCACAAGTGTTGTGAAACAGTTGGACATCTATAGGCAAAAATGGGCCACCGAAATCACAACTCACAATAGGAAAAACTGATAATTGAAACTTGATCAAAATTTAAAAATTTCTTCTGTGAAAGATCCCATTAGAAGTATTTAAAAAAGACAAGCTACAAAAGTGAGAGAAAATATTTACAAACCACATATCCAAAAACTAGTATCTAGAATATATGAAATCCCTCAAAACTCAGCAGTGAAGTGTTTAAAATCTCTTTAGGAAATAGACAAAAGACATGAAGAGCATTTTATTAAAGAAGATATGCAGATTTCATATACAGATAAGAGAATATACAGATAAGCATATAAAAATATGTTCAACATTATTAGCCGTTAGGGAAATACCCATTAAAACTTCAGTAAGATATCACTACACAGTTATTACAATAACTAAAAGGAAAAGAACATAGGGTTAGCATCGAATGTTGGCCAGGATGTGTAGTAACCAGATGACTCATACATTGTTAGTGGGATGTAAATGCTAGGGCTACTTTGGAAAACAGTTTGGCAGCTTCTTAAAAAGCTAAACGTGAAATCACCATATGACCCAGCAACTGCACTGTTGGGCATTTATCCCAGAGAATTGAAAACTTATGTTCACACAGAAACCTGTACACAAATGTATATAGCAGCTTTATGCATAATAGACACAAACCATGCAACCCAGATGTCCTTCAAAAAGTAAAAACACCCATCACCACGGGACAACCCATGTTAACCTCAACAGAATTATGCTGAGTGGAAAAAGCCATTTCCCAAAGATTACATACTGTTTGATTATATTTGTATGATGCTGACATAATATAGAAATGGAAATAGGTTAGTGGTAGTGGAGGATTAAGAGGGGGGAGGAATGGAAGGAAAGTGGGTGTGACCATAAAAGGTCAATATGAGTGATCCTTGTGGTGATGGGGATTTCTGTGTATTAAATATATCAATATCCTAGTTGTGATATTTGACTATGGTTTTTTAAGATGCTACCACTGATGGAGACTGGATTAAGGGTATATAACATTTCTTAGAATTGTATGTGAATATGCAATTATATCAAAATAAAAAATGTAATAAAAATAAAGAAAATAATCCTCTCAAAATTATTAGTGTCATTGAGCATTAAGATTAATCAATTTAAATGTCTTAGAATAGTATGATTATGAAACTCAATTGAACATAAATTCTTTATAAAAGCAGAGTGATCACATGAAACAGATAGTGTACTAGTAATTCTATGATCCGAAGATTCCAGAATTATTAACAGGATATTAATTATGGTAAGGACGGTAATAACCAGAGCACAGTGCTCTGAATTCCTAATGTCAGTTAGGTAAGGCTCAGCAGAAAACTCTCCCTCGTAATTTTGAGAATGAGATTTCAGAAAGTAAATACAATATTGAAAATTTTATAATCACTGGTTGAATGAAAAATAGGACATATGCACATTAAATACTGAGTAGACTAAAATCAGATACAGTGAACCATATAAAACTTGTATAAATATTTTAAATAATAAAATACAAAAAGAAATCATAATAACAATTGAATAATATTTATTATATTCTAAATGCTTTACATATAATAATTCATTTAAAACTCACAATATCTTTATGATGTAGATGTTGTTACTAATCTCATTTTACAAATGATACTGAGATGGACAGTTTCATTTACTTGCCCAAGATCACACACTAAATGTTGTAGATAGGATTCAGGTTTAGACAGTTCATATTTTGATACTGCTTCTTTATTACAGAACAAGAGATGGGCATTAGTTTAAACACTTTATGCTGATTATAATAAAAATGCCAACATAATAAGCTTTTCCAATTAAACTAAAGCCTCTTAGTTCCAATTACAAAGCATAAGTAAACAAAATCCTAATTAGAAAGAACACAGATTATAAATGTAAAACATCATGCAACATTATATAAGGCAAGTGTAAACAAAATGGAATCAGACAATGATTACAATAGTTATACTAGGCAAAATGTAGTCAAGGCAAAAAATAAAGATGATTGTGATTAATATTTTGTAATGATAAACTGTAAAAATCACAATAAAGAATTAATTACCAGAGATTTTTCCAGTGTAAAGAACGTATCTTTGAATCACATAAACCATAATTAGTGGAAATACAGCAACTGAACAGAAAAATTGAAATCATGGAATATAGTCCATCATACAAAGACAAAAAATAAATCATAATATAAACAACCACTTTTATACATTTTAATTCAGAAAAATCCCAATATTCTGTGGCTTTCAAAAGGAGAATGTCATAGTTGACCTGATCCAAACATCTGGTCTCCTTAAAAAATTACATTCCTATAAAATACTTAATGGGAATTTTGGTTACATACTTCAGTTTTAATGAGTATAAATCAGTCTCTCCTACTCAAATCTACCATGGGAAAGTAGTTACACATCATTTATGTATAAATGTTGCTCAGGGAAGTATAAGTAGCTAAGATACATATCTCACCATTATGCTATTGTCTGACCAGCCAGTTACTTCTCAACTGCCTCCTTGTCAACTTCTATAGAGCATCTTTAATAAAAAGCTTCTAGGAGTTGTAAAGAAGACTTATCTCAATAGAGAATTTCAGAGGACATTTTTGACCTATATTTCGTTATTTATCGTAGGATATTCAGCCAGTTCCCTTACTGATAGGCTTAGATTTGTTTTCAGACTTTTGCATCTATAAATAGTGCTGTATCAGATACCCTTGAACACATGTTTTGTATTTTTCCAAGATATCTTTAGTATGACATTCCTTCAAATTCCTGGAATTTCCTGGGTTTTATTAGAAATTGAGAATATATTTGGAAAGTATTGGTGATAACATGCTTTTGTTTGTTTTAAAATTTCCTCTTAAGGGTTAAACTTCTTTTTCTTTCATGGCCTGAGTAAAAAGGAATTGAATCCAAATAAGTAGATGGATGGATGAATGGATGGTTGGATGGATGGATAGACAGACAGACAGGTAGCCATTGGATAGATGAATAGATTTCATTATTCTACTCAAGATTCTGTGGAAGGCAAAAATAACAGTATGAACTAATTGTCACCTGTAACAGAGATCACTGGCTGCTTATAAAAACCCATTGCTTCCTCTTACAGCACACAAAAATAAGCCATATTTCCTAGCCTCCTTTGTAGGTAGATGAGACCTTTTGTGTAAGTAATATTAAATAAAATAAATATACGTTATTTCCAGGACTGGCCCATAAAATCCTTTCAAGCGTGATTACTGTGTTTATTCTCCACTTCAGTGATTTCAAATTGTGGTCCTCAGATGAGCAACAGTATCATCTGGGACAGTTTTGGAAATGCACATTCTTGGTTTTCACCCCAGATGTGTTGAATCAGAAATTCTCAAGATGGACTGAGCGATTTTTGTTTTAACAAACTCTCAGAGTGATCCTGATAAACACTACTTTGAGAATCGTGTCTCTACTTACTGGCTGAATGTGGAGGACTCTGAAGCCCTAAAGAAAGGCAGAGACACAATGTAGAAGGTACCTGAATTTATGAATACAATGTGGAAGGCCATGCTCTAATTAGGAACACCTGTATTTATCTTTAATCTTGACAAGAGATGATGTATAACTTCTAACAATAACACTTGTAATAACAAGAGTACATTAGCGATCAAAGGTCCTCAGCCTTTGGTTGACATGGCTAATCTCTTATTGTCCATCAGTAGTGTTCCTTTTTGACATCACAGTATAATTATAAATCGGGATGGATGAGCAGCCCTCTCCTGGTGTATAAAGAAGTAAAAAGAACAAAGAGGCTAAATCTCTGAAGATTAGTTGACATGATATATAACAACCTAGGGTTTTAGTGATCCAGCTATTTCTTCGTTTAATAACGTTCTCTTTCTTTCTTTCTTTTTTTTTTTTTTTGAAAGTAATTTCTATTTAAATGGAAAGCATCTCTTAGCTAATATACATTGGTTAATCCAGACAGATGAGGTAATGTACCTGCTATTGCTAGGGAGATGTAATGATGTCAGCTTTCCATAGGACTTTGTGTAGCGGGTTGTTACCAATTTTTACATTGATTGGCATTAGAAGGGTATCTGATGATATAAACCAAAAAGATTTAATAATAATAATGAGAAGAAGTAGTCACCTGGGGAGTAATAAAACTCTATTCTTCATATATTTTGGACCAAAACCCAGGTCTGCATATGAAGACCAACATATGCTGTGAAAGGTGAGATAGACATGACATCAAAGCATTTACAAAGGCATATACCAAAGTTTGTTGGGTGCATGTAAATTTATATATTTCCTCTTGGACATCGTTATTTTTTACTTGACTGTCTCAAAAAACACTATGATAGGTATGCTTTCTTTTTTATAAAAGGTTTTCATATGTCATTGAGTCAGAAAGCTCTGTACAGGACTGATTATCATGGATAATTAAGTATTGGATTCAAATTATATTGGCTCAGTAATTACCCTCCTCCTAGGACTTTTTATAGAACATGTTCGTATAGTTAATGGCTATTTCACACAACCTGGTGAATTCAGTCTTGTTTTGCATGATGATGTACTGATCACTTTTAATCAGTGACTCAGGAATATACTGTCTTATTATGTGCTAAGTGCAGTGAGACACACTTTCACTTAAAAGTAATTATTGTTAATCTTTTATTCAAAGCAAAAGGGGAAAGGCCATTGTCATCAAGTTCAGAACGTTTAAAATAAAAATGAACAATTGAACTTATTGAACAAAGAACTGTTGAATGTTCATTGTAATGTGCATTGTTTGGCTTGGTTGCCAAGAAATAATTCTTGAGAAGTAATAAATTACAATTAGCTTGTTAATCCAAGGAGCTTTAATATGCTCTTCTCTGATTTATATAATTGCATTAATTAAAGCCACATTCATATAGAACTAACTGCACTAAATACCCAATATAATTATAAAATATCTCCTGAAACATCTTCATCCTCCACAATTAAGGACATTTTAATAATGGAATTTGAAACTGCTCTGTGTTTGTTAATTGTCAAAGACAAAATTAGAACAAGACTGTTAAGGAGAAGAAAGGCTAGAGACCTTTCCTCTAAACATCACCTGCTTTGAAATTAAAAAAAAAACAAACAAACTGTATTTTTATAAGACCAGCTTGAGAAAATGGTAATCCAGGGAAGTTTTTGCAAAGAAATGTAAAATTTTCTTTCAGATATCTATAAGCAAAGTGAACAAGGTGGTCTTCTTGGATTGGATTGGAATGAGGTAAAGCTCAGTAGGAAGAATTTTGTATTTTTGAAGCTTACTACACTAAACTAGTATCCATTTTAGGTAAATCTTCTTCATAACATTAAATTTGGAACCAATAGAAGAGGGGGAAAGACCCTAAAACTATATTGGAAGAAAAGCCTCAGGAGTAAATAAATAAGAGAAACACAGATAGTCCATTCGTAGTCAATTATTTTAGAAAAAAATTTCTCATTTGTGGATTATTGAGGACCTCCTTTCATTTATGTCATAAATTTTGCTTTGTGTACATCTTTCATTTCAATAGTGTTGTGAGTAGCTTTTCAGTACAATAGATTTTTTTTTAAATAAAAATCTCTTACATTTTTATAGCTAGTTACATTTTACCAACGCCTTTCATGCACTTAACTTCATTCAATTCCTACACAGCCGGCATGACTGAGAAAATGGTTAATTTTCATTTGAATTGTTTATTATTATTGCTTTTAAATTCATACTCAACTTTCATTCTGATTGATGACTGTTTCATCTCCCTAAACACTCAGATCTTACCAACAACAAATACAAAATGACTGTTAGGACTAGAAAATGTTTCCTAGCCTCATGTTCTTACCTCACAATTCTGATTTTTAGTATATGCCTATGTGCATTTGCTATGAAATGAGTTATTATGTCTTCCTTAATTAGAAAATTTCAATGCCATCCCGAGTTTTCATTACAACACTAGGGAATCATTGATAAATTATTTAGTAGGTAATAGACACATTATTTTTCTGTTGGTAATTATCTTATCACTTTTTTTTTTTTTTTTGCACTTCAGTTGTTATAGTTCTGAACTCTTTCAATCAGACCTGGATTAATTTAGATGAATGGACAAAGGGTATAGGAAGATTGTAATGTACAATCCTCTACCCTTGCTAAACTGATAGTATTTTGGATCTCTGTGAAAAGACTGCGTGAAAGCATAAGTAGTCAACTCCTTTTCACATTTCTCATCAACCTTTCTCCCATACAGACATGAGTAGAGCATCATCATAAGGACCAGTTCTTTCTCCGGTTTGAGATATTAAGAAATAAAACTTTCTGTTCACAAATGACATGTATGTCTATGTAGAAAATACCAAAGAATCTACAAAAACTCCCAGAATTAATAAGTAAATGTCACAATTTTACAGGATACAAGTTCAATTATATTCCTGTATACCTCTATAGCTACATTCCTTTAGGCCAGCTGAGGGCAGTGGCATAAATATGAAAAAATGTATGTTACCCTATAACTTATTTTTATTTTACTTAATGAAGTATGTCATACAGAAAAAGTTGTGAGTGACTGATATAATGAACACCCACATAACCCCTCAGTTCAATTCAAGATACAGTGTGTTATAGATTCAGCTGAATTTCATGATATAGTCCCCCTTTATATCCTGTCTCAGAGTTTATCACTATTTTTTTCTTTTAGTCACAGACATTTTAAATCCAACTCCTTTAATAGTGAAACTGTGGGAATCTCGAACAGATACGGACTTACTTTTTTTATTGGGATTTTTAAAATTGAAGTATAGTTGATTTGTAATGTTTCAGATGTACAGCAAAGTGATTCAATTATACATGTATTTTTTTCAGATTCTTTTCCATTATAAGTTATTACAAGATATTGAATATGGTGCCCTGGGCTACACAGAATAAACTTGTATATCTGTTTTATTATATGGTAGTTAGTATTTGCAAATCTCGAACTCCCAATTTATCCTCTTCCACACCATCCCCCCTCAATAACCGTAAGTTTGTTTTCTATGTCTGTGAAACTGTTTCTGTTCTGTAAATAATTTCATTTGTACCATTTTTTTAGATTCCACATATAAGTGATATCATATGATATTTGTCTTTCTCTGTCTGACTTCACTTGGTATGATAATCTCTAGATCCACCCATGTTGCTGAAAATGGCAGAATTTCATTTTTTTTTTTATGGCTGAGCGGTATTATATATATCACATCTTCTTTATCCATTCATCTGTTGATGGACATTTCATATGCTTCTATGTCTTGGTTACTGTAAACAGTGCTACTGTGAACATTGGGGTGCGTGTATTTTTTCAAATTACACATTTTGTCTTTTCTGGTTATATGCCCAGGAATGGGATTGCTGGATCGTATGGTAACTCTATTTTAAGTTTTTTAAGGAACCTCCATATTGTTCTCCATAGTGGCTGCACCAATTTACATTCCCACCAGTAGTATAGGAAGGCTTTATTTTCTTCACACCCTCTTCAACATTTATTATTTGTAGACTTTTTGATGATGGCCATTCTGACAAGTGTGAGGTGATACCTCATTATAGTTTTGATTTGCATTTCTCTAATGTGGAGCATCTTTTCATGTACCTGTTGGCCATCTGTATGTCTTCTTTGTAGAAATGTCTGTTAAGGTCTTCTGTTCATTTTGGATTGGATTTGTTTGTTTATTTTCTTGGTATTGAGCTGTATAAATTGTTTGTCTATTTTGGAAATTAAGCCCTTGTCAGTCACATTGTTTGCAAATATTTTCTCCCATTCTGTAGGTTGTTTTCTCTTTTTGTTTTTAGTTTCCTTTGCTGTTCAAAAGCTGTTAAGTTTAATTAAGTCCTATTTGTTTATTTTTGCTTTTGTTTTCATTACCCTAGGAGATGGATCCAAAAAAATATTGCTGCAATTTACGTTATGGAGTGTTCGGCCTATGTTTTCCTCTCGGAGTTTTAGAGTATCTGGCCTTACATTTAGGTCTTTATTCTATTTTGTGTTTATTTTTGTATATGGTATTAGAGAATGTTCTAATTTCATTCTTTTACATGTAGCTGTTTAGTTTTCCCAGCTTATTGAAGAGACTGTCTTTTCTCCATTGTGTATTCTTGCCTCTTTTGTCATAGATTAATTGAGCATAAGAGTATGGGTTTATTTCTGGGCTTTCTATCCTGTCCCATTGATTTATGTGTCTGTTTCTGTGCCAGTACCATACTGTATTGATTACTATAGTTTTATAGTATAGTCTGAAGTCAAAGTGCGTGATTCCTCCAGATCCATTCTTCTTTCTTAGTATTGTTTTGGCTATTTGGGGTCTTTTGTGTTTCTATACAGATTTTAATTTTTTTTTCCCAGTTCTGTGAAAAAATGTCACTGGTAATTGATAGGGATTGCATTGAATCTGTATAGTGCCTTGGGTAATGTGGTCATGTTAACAATATTGATTCTTTCAACCAAAGAACATGGTATGTCTTTCTATTTGTGTTGTTTTCAATTACTTTAATCAGTGTGTTAATAGTTTTCAGAGTACAGGTCTTTTGCCTCCTTAGATAAGTTTATTCCTAAGTATTTTATTCTTTTTGATGCAATGGTAAATGGGATTGTTTCCTTAATTTCTCACTTCTGATATTTTCTTGTTAGTGTATAGAAATGCAACAGATTTCTGTATGTTAATTTTGTACCTTGCAACTTTACCAAATTCATTGATGAGCTCTAGTAGTTTTCTGGTAGTGTCTTTAGGATTTTCTATGTATAAAATTGTGTCATTTGCAAACAGTGACAGTCTTCCTTCTTGCTTTCCAATTTGGATTCCTTTTATTTCTTTTTCTTCTCTGATTTCTGTGACTAGGACTTCCCAAACTATGTCAAATAAAAATGGTGAGAGTGGGCTTCTTTTTTGTTTTTCCCTGAATTTAACAGGAATGCTTTCAGCTTTTCACCTTAAGTATGATGTTAGCTGTGGGCTTGTCTTAAATGGTCTTTATTATGTTGAAATATGTTCCCTCTATGCCCCCTTTCTGGAGATTTTTATCATAAATGGATGTTGAATTTTATCAAAAGTTTTTCCTGCATCTATTGATGTGATCATATGGTTTTTATTTTTCAAATTGTTAATGTGGTGTATCACACTGATTGATTTGTAGATATTGAAAAATCCTCACATTCCTGGGATTAAAGCTCCCTTGATCATGGTGTATGATCCTTTTAATGTATTGTTGGAGTTGGTTTGCTACAATTTTAAATTTAGAGTGTGCCACTCCTATATTTTTAAAAGTAACTGTATATATAAGTGTTTCTCCACAAATGATGATTTGTGTTTTACCTGTTAGAATATAATATATATATAATTTTTTCTTTTGAAAACAGATGTTTTACTCACTATTTTGTTGATGAGTTCTACCGCTATTTATGCAAGTAGATTTTTTGTTCACTTATTTTAGTAAGTCTATAGTATTTATTTGTATAAATATACCACAAGTTGTATATCTCTTCTGCAAATGAGCTTTAAGTTTGTTTCCAATTTTTCACTATTGTAAATAGTACTGTAGTAAACAGTCTTTCACATATCCCATTATATACATGAGTAAAAGTTTCTCTAGAGCAATGCTTCTCAAAGTTTGGGCCCTGGGCCAGCAGCATCAGTATCACCTGGGAAATTTTTAGAAATGGAAATTCTCAGGGCTCACCCCAGCCCTCCTGGATTAGAAACTCTGGTGGTAGAGACAGAAATCTGTGTTTTAGCAAGCCCCCTATAGTTCTGATTCAGGCTAAAGTTTGCTGACTCCTGCTTAGGTGAATATATCTAGGTGTGAAATGACTGCATCAAGCATACAAACATACTCAATTTATCAAATATGTATTCTATAGCTTCTTACTTATTGGTACTACCTATTTACTCTCCAACTAGTTCTGTATGAGAGCCCCTTTTTCTCCATATCATCTCTAACACTTAGTATTTACATTAAAAAAAATTACCACTGTGATGTGTGTGTGAAATGTCATTCCTTTTAATTTATATTTTCCTAATTATAAGTAAAATAGAGCATTTTTCTTATGTGTTTGACTTACATGTGTCTCATGTATTAGTCTATTGGTTATCTCTTATGTAAATTATCAGTTCATATTATTTGCCATATATTTTTTAAACTAGGGTTTTTGTCTTTTTCTAATTGATTTGTGAGATTTCTTGTATAATTTCAATACTAATTTGTATTTAAGTTATATATATATATGTATCTTTTCTTAGTGTGCTGTCTTCTTTTCGTTAGTGCCATATTTTGCTATTAAATTTAGTCTCTTATTCTACATTATATTACACATATTCCTCTAAGCCAAAACATGTAGATGTAGTGCACTTTATGAGTATCGCTATGTTAGAATTTATTAAACCATTTTCTTATTTATAGATGTATCAGGCAAGATCCCAGCTAAGAGAAGATGTACACCCTCAAGCTGAAGATAATTTAATAAAGGGACTATTTTAAAAGGTATTAGGGAAAAAAATTTTAAAAATAAAGTGCTAGTAGCAACAAGGGGCTAGGAACACTAGGGAACTGGAATGGCCAAGAGAAGGGAGCATGTTAGAATTCAGAGAAATAGCAATAGGAAGAGTAATTCTTGACAGGAGCTTTGGTCTTTGGTTAAAGGATATAACCAATCCATGGAAACCTAGCAGGAAACAAATCTGGATAATAAGTATTCTGGCTTTATGTTCCTCTTTTCCTTCCTTTCACAATCTAAACCCAACTGGAAACTCCCTTCAGAATGCAAGGGAATCTCTGATGCAGTGTGTACACATCAGCCTCCCAGGTCTTAGAACACATTAAAAGATTGCAGAAAGGCACTGATGTCCCGAAGGTACGATGACCATCAGTCTTTAATCTTCATTATGGAGTGATGCAGTATGAATTCTTGTTCATTTATACTATTGTCATTGTATTGTTACTCCTGTGTTGCGTGATTCATTCCCAAATTTAGGATAGTGGGGTCAAAATAAATTATCTTTATTTTTAAAAGATAGTGTAAGTTTCTTCCTCAAAAATGTAAGAATTCATACTCCCATAAACTGTGTATGAGAATGTTCTAAATCTTTATGGTATTTTAAATTTCTCTTATCTGAATAAAAGACTATAGTCATCTCACTTTTCAGTTTTATCGATTTTGACCATAGTTTATTGGATATTCACATTTCTTCTTTTGTGTTTATGTCTTTTCTTCTGTAAAGATTCTTTCTAGGTACTGTTTTCATTTTTACACTGGATTTTTTTCTTTTAATTTAGTAGATGTGTAGGTATATTATCGATAGTAACACAGTTTGATTGCCTTAGAGTCACGCATGTTATCTTCTAGTTTGTTCTACTTCATGTATGGTGATGAATGTATGGAAGAGGAATCCTAAGATATCTAATATGGATATTTTAGGTGTTTTTGTTATCACTTGGATGCCAGCAATTGATATTTCTAAGTGATTTAGTATAGCTCTGACCTACATTACTGAGTGCAGTAAAACTTTATAACATCAGTGCATGACACCAATTCAAACTTCATTAGTGGTGTAGTCTTATACCTAGAAAAATAGTGTTGAGCTCTTCTTGAAATGAATAATTCAAGTGAAAAAGAAACTCAGCTGTTTTCACATATGTCAAAAGGAAAGCATTATTAGTATACATTTTTTCATCCTGAGAGCATGAATGCCAGAGTAATTTGTTCTATAAATTAGAATTCAGACTAATTCTTTCAAAATGCAATTAACAATTGACAACTTAATATTGGACTGTGAAGAAATTTTGTATTATTTGTAGTATATCTCTTGTTCCATTGTCATACCTGTAATTTTCACTGATGTCAACAGGAGCTATTAGTTTATTGATGTGGAAAGAGACTTAAGTATCTTCAGCAAGTTCTCCAGATATTAAAGATGTTAATAATTTACTGAATGTATTAATCTTTTGCCTCTCTTCAAAGGACTGAGTCATTTTATAACAAAGTATAACAATAAGGTTAATTTAAAAAGAAATTATGCTAAAAATCAAAGGTAATGGATAGATGTAAATACAGTTTTGTTAGACTTACACTTCCTTTGCGTTTACTTTTGAGATCCCTGATACCAAGGCAAACCAGAAAATACAGTTAATATAAGGCACTTAGCATATGATTTGAGAAGACAAGGATTTTCCTGTGAGATAGTTCTAAATAAGTTTGAGATGGACTTTTTCCTAGCCAGATTGAAAAACTAGCACTGGACTGTAAAACTTTCCATTTTTACTTTATGCCTCAATAAAACTGTGGAATTATTTAAACATCTCAAAGCCACTTTCTGTTTATCTAAGGATTTTTTGTTAGGATGCCATTGTTAGGTTTTTTTGGTTTTTTTTTCGAGTTCCTATTAAGCTAGGTCAGTAATACTGGAAAGGAGACAGGAAATGCATTATGCTTACAATTACAGAGTTGTTAAAAAGACAGCAGAAATAGAACAAAGTAAAAAAACAATTATGACTTAATGCTATAAATAAATTTTCAAATAAAATGTATTTATCACAATGAAAATATGTTGCAGTATTATGCTCTTTATTTGGGAGCACTTTTCAGCTTTTCAAACAATTTCACTGTTTGCATTTATAAAGTATATTTGGAAGTGCTAATTTGTATTTATTAACCCAATAAGCAGACAGGAAAGCATTAAAAGATTACAGAAGAATGAGTTTAATGCTGAGTTAAATTACATGGCAGGAGGTGAAGTGAAAATAAAAAGTCAAACGCATATGGATGAGGTGGGAAGATTAAGCATTAGTCAGAGTAAAGGTGTTTTATAAGCAACAAGCAGAACAAAAGCAGAATATTTGTACGTAGTAGCAGCCTATTTACACTGTATTTTTAGGTGGCCTTATCTTTGATCATTATTTTCATAATATTCCTTAAAATAAGTATAGTAAAGAGAAGAATAATAAAAGGTGACATTATTCTTAGTTATTATGTGTCAAGTGCTTTTCTTGGTGATTTACATGCAGGTACCACATTTAATCTTCAAAAGTCCCTATCAACTGGGTGCTATTATTGTACTAAATTTATACATAAAGAAATTTAGGAACAGAGAAATTAAACTATTTGCCCAAGATTGCACAGACTGTAAGTGGTGGGGCATGAATTTGAATTAAACGTATCTGACTCCAGAGCCTGGGCAGTTATTTACAATGGTATGTAGGTTTCTCAAGAAGTTTTTCCTGGCCAGAGATTGTACTCCATATTTTAATCATATTTTCTTATCTAATGCTTACAACTCTGACAATTGCACATTGCTGTCAATTTTATAGAAGAGAAAATTGAATGTGGGTCCTTTCATGATACAAAGCATGTTAGATAGCAGATAAACCCCACTTATATCATAGAGTAACCATGGAAGGTAAATCTTTCATTCTGTGCTTACAGGGAGGTAAAAAAAAATGAAGCAAGGTATAAGAGGGACATTATCTAATATTTCTAATTTAGACTAAATGACTAAATAGACATAATTGGCCCAGGTCAAATAAAGTTCTTCTTTTGAGCTCCCATAGCAATTCTGTATATATTACAAATATAGCACTTAAACTGATTTGTAGTAGCTTATTTATGAGTCTAGTATCTGTTAAAAAAAAAATTAAGTAGTGGGAAGGACCATACTTTTTCCAACTGTCAATTACAGAATCTGCTAAAATGCCTTTTATAAATCAGGTAATCTATAGTAGTGTTGGCTATATGATTGGCTCAATAAATTAATGAATGACAACCTCTGGGATCAACAGATCTTTGAGAAATAAAATAAGAGAAAGAAACTGACATGATGTTCCTATTAGGTACATAAGATTTTTGATACCACACTATCCAAAACTAGGAATGGATAAGCTGATAGCACTCTTAGTAGGTAACTTAAGGTAGGCTTTAGTGTCTACAAAGTGTTCCAGTAAGATCAGGTAACAACGAGTTACATAGAAATTAAAGCAAGTGTTAGATAGGAGTCCCCAAGATGACAAAGTAGACAGACCCTGAGCTTACTTCCTCTCACAGGCACACCAACATTACAACTATTTATAGAACAACTATTGATGAAAGAGACTGGACCCTACCAGAAAAGGTTCTCTACAACTAAAGATATAAAAAAGGAACCACAACAAGACGGGTAGGAAGGGTGAAATCACTGTATAGTCAAGACCCATGTGCACAGATAGTGGGAGAATAGTTACAGTTGCCAAAATGGTCCCCAAGAAATGAGGGGCCTAAGCTCCATGTGGGGCTCCCCACTTGGGGATCCTGCAATGGGGAGATGAGCCCCCAGAACTTTTGGCTTTGAAGGCCAGTAGGGCTTACTTTTGGGAGACCCAGAGGGCTGTGAGGAAAGGGACTTACTCTTAAAGAACACAAACAAAACCTCACATGCTCCTCTGGGTAGAAGCAGTAATTTGAAAGAAGCCTGGATCAGATTATTTACGGATCTTGGAAAGTCTCCAGAGAGGCAGGAGGCACCTGGGGATCAACCTGGGGACATAAACACTGGTGGCAACCATTTTGGGGAGCTCAGTCAACCATGTGAACACTGGTGTTGACAAATGCCACTTTGGAATCTTCATTCTAGCTTTCTAGCCCCAGGACCCATCCCTGTCCTCACTCATAAGGCCGTAGGCCCCAATACTGGGATGCCTCAGGCCCAACAACTCACTGAGCAAGGATACAGCCTACCCATTAGCACATAGGCTGCCTTAAGACTCTCTGAGCCCACAGCCACCCCTGGACAGTCTGCCCAACAGAGGGCCCAGGATCAGGCCTCACATAATAGTGCATGGGTACTAGAGCTGGGATCTCCAAGGCCCTGCAGCCAGAGACCCTAGGACCCAACTCTGCCCACCAATGACCCTGCTCTATCCTTGGGACCAGCTTCAACCACCAATAGGCAGATACCAGCCCCAGGACAACTGCAGCCCTGCAGCCTGCCACAGCAGAGCCCAGCCCACCCACCTGTAGACTAACACCAGCCCCAGAACAGGCTGAGCCCTGGTTCCCCCCACCAGCAGATCAACACAAGCTTTGGGACATCTTGGACCCCACTTTCAGCTGTATCAGGAAGTAGTTTCACCCACCAGGAATCCAACACCATCTCTGGGACCCCTGGGCCCTACAGCCAGATCCCAGGAACTGGCTCTGCCCACCAGCCTGCCGGCATCAGCACCAGGACCCACTGCTGAAAGGGCACCAGCCCCAGGATATCCTGGACCCTGACTTTGCCCACCAGGACCAGCCCCAGGAGCCCCCAGGGTTCTGCAACCAGAAACCTCATGACCCGACCCTGCCAACCAGTAGCCAGCAGCCTCAGCAAAGGCAGAGCCTAGCAACAAACTAGACCAGGGATGAGCCACTCCTACCAGACAACCAGACCACCCATAGCAGTCAACCTGCCACAACAGAAGGATTCACACAACCCACCTTGGAGACACCCCTAGAGCATGTAGCTCTGGTGACCAGAGAGAAGAATGCTGCTGGGATGCATAGTTTGTCTCCTACAAAAGGCCACTTCTCCAAGGTCGGGAAATGTAACATACCTACCAGATACACAGAGATGAAAACAACAAGTTAGGCAAAATGAGGCAACAGAGAAACTTGAAACACCAAAAGAACTAAGTGAAGTGGAGATAGGTAATCTACCCAAGAAAGAGTTCAAGATAATGATAGTAAAGATGATCAAAGAACTTGGGGGGAGAAAATGAATGAACAGAGTGAGAAGTAGAAGTTTTCAACAAAGATAAAAATACAAAGAACAACCAAATAGAGGTGAAGAATACAATAACTGAGATGAAAAACACATTGGAAGGAATCAACAGTAGACTGATTACAGAGGAATAGATCAGGGAGCTAGAAGAGTAGTGGAAATCACTGAAGCTGAGCAGAAAAAGAATGAAAAGAAATGAGGACTGTTTGGTATCTTTGAGGACAAAAAGGAAGACTAGCATGACTAAGGTGGAATGAACTAGGGAAAAACAAGTGGGAGATGAGGCCATTTAAAAAATTAAAAATCAAATCTCATAGAGGCCTGGGGGAAAATGAGTAGAGGAAAAATGTAAAAAAAAAAAAAAAGAGCAAATGAGTAAGTCTACTTTTACCTTGGAACATCTGTGGGATATGAAAAAGATGAACCAATCGAATATGATTACAAATCTCACAATAGCAAACCGTCTGAGAAAAACTGTATTTGTGGGTAGGAGAGTCCTTGTCTATGGAAAGCTTTGGTAGGATATACCTGATCTATCTGGGATGACATACGATTAAAAAAAAAACCAAAACTTGGAATTGATGGGTTAATAGCACATAGTTCTAGGAAAGATGTCATAAACTTGAGAATAAAATAGAGATATTTCATTATCCAAACATAAATCTTTGAGTAAATATTATAGCTAGTTACAGTACTTACAGATTTTGTATTTTAATCTGCACCAGAGCAAATCCTGATGCAGTGAGAAAGGACCTAGGGAGTTATAATCTAGAACACTCTTTTCTTTGCCTGTACCTCATTATTACTTTTACCCTTGAAATGATTAGTAAAGCTTGGTACTAAGATTTTTTATTCACATGAATCTGATTTGAGAGTCTGGTCCTTTGTATTACCTAAGGGTCTTGTAGCAGATTACTACTCTTTCTCTGAATGAGATGTGACCATTGGATGGTTTTAAACAATGATATAACTTAATATGACCTGAATTTTAAAATAAATAATAGATTGGAGAAGAGAAAGTACAGAAGCAGGAAAAGAATATTGCAAGTGGGAGCTGATAGTGGTTTGGATCAGACTTACAGCTGCCTAGATGATAAGGAGTGATTGGTTTTTGGGTGATAAGACGTCAAGAATGACAACAAATTATAGCTCACCAGAAGAAGTCTAGAGGAACTATTGTTATGTGAAAATTACAGTGATTCCAGAAACGCACTGGCCCCGCAGTTAAATCGTTAAGGTCTGAGTGACAATAGATAATGTTCCTAAAGGCAGTTAATTTAAAATGTGGGTAAATTTTAAAGCTCTACATTGTCAAAGCTCAAATGGAATAATTGAGCAGCAGACATGAAGGTGAATTCTATGATAGTCTCACTTTCTCTTTCCCCCTCTTTGTTCTTGTGTGTGTGGAGGGATGCCATGGGGTAGGTTGGTACCTGTGAGCTTAAACTCAGAAGAAGAATCATGTTTCAGTGAAGGGAAGTTCTTTTTATTGCTGAATATTCCATTGCATGGATATACTACAGTTTGATTATCCATTCATCTGTTGATAGGCATTTATGATACTTTCAATTTTTAACATTATAAATAAAGCTACTATTAACATTCATGTACAAATTTTGTGTGTGTGTGTAGACAAATGGAAATTTTGTCCCTTTTCAGAATAAGTGCTCTAATCTTCTGTGAGTCCTTTTCTGTATTTTTTCACTTAAGATAAACTTTCACTTTGGGTAACTATTTTAGATCAGTGTTAAGACTAAATCTCTTTCTCTCTCCTGTGCTTTGCCCCCTAAGCTGCATTGCAACCTGGTATCACTGTTAGAATATCTAACTGCTTCTTTTCTTTCTTTAATTTTTTCATAATATAATCAGTACTTAAGGAAAAAAACAAATTTGGAGCAAAAGCAGAGGTGTGTGTGTATATGCATAATACCTATTTATTGATGTTTTTAGTTGTGAATAAAATCCCAGCAACATAATGAAAGAAAACAAATTATAGGTAACATGCAAGCAATTGATCAGTAATTCCAAATTACTTTAAATATATGAGAAAATGTAATCATCTAGTGTTTAAAAATAATTTCCCTGTAGGTAGTGTTTTAAGTGTATCCTTTGATTATCATGAGAACTCTTAAAGGATATAAGACTTTTCACAGGGCAATAATTTCATAAATGGAAAACAGCGAAGCTCAGAATAGTTTGGCCTCAGATCACAAAGTGGTGTAGCTCCCTTAATATCTACATGTCTCTCATTCTTTGTGCTTATAACATCTTTTTGTGACAGGTTGAAGTTAGCTATACTAATACTGTGACCTCACTTGAGAAGAGAGGAAGTAATTCTAAAACAATTCAAAATTACTACCAGTGCCTTGACTGTGTTAAAATGATCAATTTTAAAATCGGGCTAAAATGACTAGTTTTAGAAAATCTACAGCTTTCAAATTTTAACACAGCTTCTGAATATTTGATCTTGTAAGAAATTATTCAAGGTGAACTCATTTTAATAATAATTCAATCATTACAATTAGTAGAAGTAGTATTTTCTTTATTAATATTACAAAACAATACATTTTATAAAATTAACCATTTTTCTAGGCCTAATGGCTTTGCTATAAACTAAGTATTCACTTACATTTTTCATCTTTTCTCACAAAATGAAATGGATTCAAAATAAAAACTAAAAAATGAACACAAAGATTTGGTAACCCTTAAAAATCTTCAGAAAGCTTCTCCATGTTTCTTCTTTGCTTAGCAAACCCAGAAAACCAATATAAGAGCACTGTCTACTCTGTGATTTATATCCCAATTGCAATGCAGTGACTTTAACCGTTAATTGAACTTTCTATTCCTGAGCTGTAGAATACTAGACCATAAAGAGGTCCTTTGCCAACTGTATTGTGTAATGCAGTGTTACTCTTGAATGCAGTAGTACATGTCTTACTCCTTGGCATTTCTCCTATTTTTTTCTTCAGCATTTCTAAGCAAATAAGAAAGTATATCACAGTAGCTATTGTATGTATAAATGAGATACATGTTCTGCATATTCCTGCTACCAACAATGAAAAAGCTTACTTATTCATTTATTTTCTTTTTCTGTTTCATTTTTGTTTTGAGGAAATAAACTGTAGCTTTGCCTGTGTGATCTGGCACTCAATCAAATGAATCTATATCTTCTCTGAATAAGAATATTTACTCACTGATTTATTCAATAATTCAGTTATTTTCAATTTTACTCAATTACCACTTTGTGATTGCCTACAATGTACCAAGCAGTCTTCAAATTGCTAGAAATATAAATGAAAAATTGAAGGTCCCAATTTTCAAGAGACTGAGTTTATTATGGGAGGCAGATAAAGGCACCTAATATTGTCGCATAGAGTGCTATATCAGAGGCACGTTCGGTTCGATAAGAGAGGGCTAAGGAGCTGTAACCTGAGTATTTCAGGAAAAGGCTCTCAGAAGAAGTGGTGTTTGACATTTCCATTCCATAATATTACTGATTTTGTCATCAACACCACCTGAGGCTTATTTTGTAGGCAATCTCACTTCATGAAATTCTTCAGTAAACAAAGAGCAGATACCCTTTAATTTCTGTTTCAGGAGGATTTTTTTTTCTTGTCCTATCTTCATGCTTTAGGATGATATGTGAGAAATGAGAGAATCAAGAAGTGGAATTACTAACAGGATGAACTATTGTCTACTCATGTTCCCAGATGAGCTTAACAAATGAAGACAGGGGAAGGGCCCCATGTGAATGATTATGCAGTTAAAGCTATTTTTTAATTATAAAGGAAATATATTTATACACATGGTCAATAGAAAAGGTAGCTCAGTAATAACAGTTTTCATCACAAAATAGCATCATATTTAAACCCCCAGAGCACCAAGAGATAATTGATTTTAGAAACTGAAATCTAACACTTGAATTAATCATTATACTGAAAATTTGGAAAGTTCATGCCAATTGTCCTTGGCTTCTAGGTAAAAATAAATCATTTTCAGTACTATGTATAGGTCTTTTCATTTGTCCTTGGTTACAGTGTTCTCGTGTCTTCAATAACCTTTTTAATACATGCACTTTCCAGCACCTTGTGCAGTGTCTTTGCTCACTTCTAGAGAAGATAGAGGAAATCAGGTATGTACCATCTCATCTTTCTGCCACTCACACCTACAGACATTAATGCTGGAGCAACTCACTTTTCTTTCCTCTAGTCTCTGATGATGAAGTTTCCTTCATGTCCTATTCAGGTTAGCCCATCATTAATTTGGATGTTGATTCCACTCCTCTCCTACTCCTGGGACTTTGATATGTCAATTATCTCTTCCGGCAGAATCTTTAAGCTCTTTTTTCTTCCTCTTCTGATTTTTCCCCCTTAGCATATAAACCATCTATTTCCTCCTAACAAAAATCAACAATAAAAATCACTTAACCCTAAACACATGCCTCCGGCTAAAGTCTAGTTTCTGCCATTACATCACCAAAAAGCTTGTCTACTTTGCAGTCTCTGTTTCCCACGCTTCTGGTCAGGCTTCACCACAACAGAACATGGCTAAAGTCCCTGTTGATTGTCATATTGCCAAACTCAATATTAAAAAAAAAAACTCTCTCTTGTATTTGGCATGTTTGATCATTCTCTCCATTAATTACATTTTCTGACCTTGAAACTTTACGTACTTCGTTTCCAAGACAGATTTGCATTAACCATGAAAGCTACTATAGTAGCCTATCAATTCTTCTCTAGTTTTTAAGGCCCAACATGTCATCTCCTCAGCTACAGGGTAATCCAACTGAAATGCAAAGCTCATAAAATCACTCCCCTGATTAAGTCAGTTAGAGACTTCCCATCATCTAAGGAGTAAAAAAAAAAAATCTAACATCTTAAAAGGTAAAATCAAGTCCCTTTGAATTTGATCTTAACTCTCTGTCCACCTTCAGCTCCTTGTTTTTCTTATATTTCTGACTCCTAACTTCTGGTGCTCCCAGAATTTCGTCCTTGATTTACTATTTTTCTTAGTCAACCATTCTCCTAAGTGACTTTATCTACTTTGAAGAGTTTTACCTTTTTGGTAATCACTTCATTGTTACCTCAAATTCACCGTGTCAAAACTGAAATGATCCTTTTGCATCTAAATATGTTCATTTTGGTTCATTTTTTTCACTTATGTAAGTTATGTAAGGTAAACCACTTTTATAACAAACACATGTCTAATTAAATACAATAAACTTCAATACAAGTCAATAGCGACGCTTTGCTTCTTAGAGTCATTCATGTTTGCAGTCTCCTTCTGTCAAGTGCTGTTGCCTCCCCTGGGGTCTTGGAATGCTTCTCAGAAACCTATACATCCAAAGGAGTAAGAGAAGTAAATGCAACATTGCAAAAGGTTTTGATGAACCAGGACCAGAAGTAGCAAACAGCAATTCTAACTATATCCCACTGGTCAGTAAAAAGTCATAAGGCCACTTTAACTGCAGTGAAGCCTAGAAAATGTAGTCTGTCTATAAGCCTAGGAGGAGAAGTAATGGGTATGCTGAACACACAGCATCTTCCCTGCCATAGTGGCTGCCTGCCAAATTGTTTTTTTTTTTTTCTCCTTTACTTCTTAAAGAAATTTCAAATTTGTTACTACCTCTATCTTTAAACCACTGAACCCATTCTCATGGGCCAGACCTCATTTCTCAGAGAAACCACTGCACTAGCCTCCAAACTGCTTTCTCGTTTAACCCCTCTTATCTATCATCTACATAGCTGCAAGAATAATGAAAGTAAAATGAAAATTTTATCTTTTATACTCCCCTGATTTAATCCCTTCAGCGACCTTCCATTATGTGCAGGATGGAAATATCATAGAATGGAAAAATAAGGTCTTCCTCACTTGAAATCTGCCTATTTCACCAGCTTCAACTCTGGCTACTCATTTATTTTTACTTTATGCTCAGACAAGACAAACACTTCCAGTACCCTGAACACTCCACTCAGTATCTTTGTTCATTCTGTCTCCTAATCTGGAATAACTTTCATCTCCCTAATCCATAACCTCTCAGGATGAATTAGCTGCCTCTCATCAAAATGTGCATAATCTCTGGTACCTTTATCAATCAGTGATTTACTTAGTTATACACAACCATCTGTGCAAGTGCCTAAATAATTCATTAAACTATGAAATCCTTGAGAACAGGGGCTATGCCTTACTCTTCATTCTCCAGCTCTAGCAGATACTTGGCTAACAGTAATCATCTATAAACATGTTTCAGATGAGTAAATTGCTCCCAAGCAGAGACTTACCTTGAAACTCAGTTCCTTTTCCTGTGTCCCTTGAACCCAATATATCTTGCCATTCACTTCCATAAAACTAGTTCCAGACTTTCCCTAATCTACTGACTGGAGGTTGATTTTGTATGGCTGGAAAATAAGATAATAATGATCACTGTATTAAATGTCTCACTCGTGTACCCTGCTCAGATGGTTGGATATCCTGGCACCATAAGCTTCATACGATACTTGGGTGCTATGTTATAAGGTCAGGGATGCCATCTAAGCTTTCTGGAATTGTCTCTCAAGCCAAATCAGTTTCTTGTAGCCCATAATTATCTTGTACAATAGATTCCTGCCTGTAACTCCAGCTATTACTCTGTACTCATTCAAGTAGCCAATAATGTCTCACAACCAAGACTGTTTCATATTATAACAATACACATTTAAAAGACGTAAATTTTTACCACATAGTGGAATCAAGAGTGTAACCATGATAATACTACAAAACTATACAGAGCAATTCAAGTGGAGCAACAGAAGAATGCGGGCAGCAATCTAATTGGAATTTCCTTTTCTTCTCTGAATTCCAGAATCATTGGCACCAATTGTGAATGTGTTTCACAAAGAAGCCAAAATTGAATGGAAAGTGTTCTCCACTCAATCTTTCTCCATTAAGTTTTGGGCTTATTTTAAAAGGTAGAGCCAAGGCTGCTTCATCCAATACGTTGATTGACAGCTTTCAAATTATGATTCAGGACCAAGTACATTAGTAGTACTGTGCCTCACAAAGAGTACATCAATTTTCATTAATTAATGCTGTTGAATTAAGTTGAATTGTTGGGAAATTAAAACACAAGTGCATGGCTTAAAATGCCCAGATGTTTAATTAAATACTATTTTGAGGTTAAGTATTTAGAATTCTTGAGTTTGAAGTAAAATTGATACTTTTTTTTCTGATATGTAAAGAGAAGATAGAAATCATTAAAATAACTAAATTTAGGAATATTTGGGGAGGCTATTATATACTTTGTGGTTTACTTTTAAAGGGACATTTACATAGTTCATTTGAAGGTTTTTTTTTTCCCTAATAGACAACAAAAGAACTTATATATATATATAAATATATATTGCATATATGATACTATATAGATATTTGATAGATATTAATTTATATATATCTTTGAAAACTTGAAAAAATATATTTTCTTAATCCTAATTAATAATTCAAGAACAGATATAAAGATTATACTTTCTTTTTCAAATTATGAATATAATAATTCAATATTTGATAAGATATAATAAATAAGTCTATATTGGGAAACATATAGCATGTGCTTCATAACAAAAGCCAACAAATCCATTGGCCAGGCTATAAGTTATGCTTTTGATCAATTCTCCTACAGATTCTAGTGTTGGCCATTCATCTTCTGTCAATTGTCTTTATACATACCATCTCTTCTGGGATCATTTAAAACAAATCACCCAAAACTCATTAATTTTGTCTTGTACATTATACATTACTAAAGATAATCATTCTTGAATTAACTCAGAAAAATAGAATATGAGAAGAAGCATATGATCTGATTCTGCAGGAAAAGATTTTAATGATAACTCCTTGCATTAGAAAATAATTTGTCAATGTCAATGTTTTTAAATTTCATATTTCCGTAAGAGTTCAGAAACTGTTCCATCATGTCTATTTTTGTACCTTCTTAATACATACACATAAACACACACACACACCCTACAACAAATGCCCCAAATTATTCAAGGCAGTAGGTCAGAACTCAGAAAATATATAGTTATGCAAATTGCAAATAGTTTTAAGATTGCCTAACACAAGATCATTTTATCCATGCAATAGCTAAACAGGAATTGGTTGAATGGCATAGAGCCACTTTGAGCTTTGAGGGTTCTTAGGAAGCAGAAAGAAGGTGGAAGTAATGTTGAACCTCCAGAGAGTTTATCTTGAAGAGGAGGGAAAGAGGATTGGGAGACCTGGGAGTGTATGGTTGCTTCCGTAGCAAAAGCAAGGAGTAGCTTCCAGTAAAGGAATTATCAAAGAATTGTGAAAATCATTATTAATTTATGAACATTAAATGCTCACCTACTAGGCTTCATAAAGTTCTTCTGATTTTTGATTCCGGTGCCATCTCCTCTGTCAAAGCTTCCTAAATCTCCCAACTGGGTGTGAATTTATATTGATCTCCTGTGTATTTCTATAACAATAACATTTTACAAACATGCTCCTTTAGAACACCTATCATTTCATTGAATTAAAATTCTGTGAAATCTGTCTTCATAGACTGTGGGATCCTTGAGACCAGGAACTGTGCCTTTTTCACCCTTGTTTCCCCTCCACTAGTGCCACCACCACTACTCCAGTTTGTGGCACCATGATAGGCATTGAATAAACTAGTGCTGAATGAGTGAATGACTGAGACACAACCAGAGTACATAAATGTATGTCAGGCTGAGTAGCTTAATCATGGACTAGGAATAATGGGGAGCCAAAAATGCAGGTGTCTCGAATTCAGATCCCTAGTACATTCCTAAGAAGGTGACAAAAAATAACATTAAAATTTTTTTTCTACTGTTAAAAATACTAAAAGATAACTATAAGTTTGATGATAAACCCAAATCAATAATTGGTCACAGTATCGGGGACACCGGAAGGAACGATGTACTCAACGATATGCCTCTCATTTCCAGTCTATTATAGCAACAAGGAAATCTGGGTTCAGCATTGCTAGATATACCAATCTGTAGGAAAATCCAGAAATTAAGTATTTACATGATACATCACAGTATTAACATGTTGGCTTAAAAAAAAACTAAAGATACAATATGAGCCAAACAAAACATACTCAGTGCATGTGAAACAGAGTTTCAATGCCTTCTGAAGTGCTCTTTGCAGGACTGGCAAATCTCATTCAGTACTTTAGGGAGGTTAGTTTCACATCAAGCTGTTTCAACACTCCAGGCTGACACACAGTTTCCAAGGCATCGAATCCAGAAGCAGGTGACAGTGGCTTATATAAAATAATTATATAATCTTCTACTCTGATTCCTCTATTTGACTCTCCTAGGTGAGCACTACAGTGGCACAGCCAAATCAGTTCAGACACTAGGATCTGACATTTCACATGTTATTGTCCCTTCCTCTTCCCTGTTATCTCTGGTATTGAGTTACCATTTCCTACTACATTTCCCATAATTCTTCACTACGTTCATTCTACCCAGCCAGCTCTTTTTCCCACCCTCCCTAGAATCTGACAAGCCACAGAAATACCTGATTTCAGAGAGGTGCTTGCATTCTATCCTGATGCCATCTAGAGTGTAAATGCCCAATGTCACACTGCTGAGAAAGGTAAGAAAAATCATTACAGGTCTTTATATTTCCTAACCTTTTAAAAATTTTTTTGAAGAGAGATAAATGTCTTATTTCTTCAACCAATGTCTTAGTTACTAATTTTGTTACATCTATGCAAATCAGAATGCAATAAAAATTTTGAACGATAGAACTGGAATGTGGATTCAAAATGTGACCCAATAAGATTGCAAGGAATACTGAAGAAAGTCTTCCGTAAGTCTGACAATGACTCTGACTCCAGCTGTGGATTTGAATATAAATTTGGCACAAATAAATGAACTAATAAGAAAAAAAAAATTAACCTGCTATCCTGCCTGATTGATATGCCATTATATCAATGCAAAGGCAAATAAATTCAAGTTAGGCTAGAGGCTTAACTAATGTTTTTCACAACTATCATCAGAAACATATCACATTTCTATTCTCAAATCATGTCATGATATGAGTTGTTTTTTTTTTTTCAGATTTTGCAAATAGGGAATCAGCATTTAAGACATTAAAACCCCAAAATATACAAAGAAAATTTTAATTGGCTAAAGCAAAGTTTAGTTATTCTGGTAGTAATAGGAATTTTTTTTTAATTAAATGGGAGTATAATCAGATAATCCTATTTTCCAACCAGAGGAAATCATAGTTCTGTATTAAATGTATACATTTGAAGATTATGTTTGATTGTTTACTGCCTGGAGTTTTTATAAAACTGGTATATTACAATATGCCATGTATGTGGTTAACCCAGTTGCAAATCATTAAACATTATTCAGTAATTAGCAGTGTTCTTATAAAAAGAATAAGATACACACATCATTTATTTTCAATACAGCTTTGCATAATTGGAATAATACACAATTTGATCTTTTAAGTTACTAATTAAATTCAAAATACTTAATATGTACCAGAGAGTTGTGCTCTGAAATTGCATAATTGTCCATTGTGTGGTCATTTCCTTCACTGTCCCTTCCTCCAAAGCACAGGAGAGTAATCCATAAATTACATGCAGGGAAAATGGTATATTGAAAAACAATGAGAACCACAAAGAAGTCTTGAATTGGTCAAAAGTGTTATACTTCTCCAGGCAAGTGGAAAATCTAATTTGGATTGTACCTCCTTTCCAAGTCCCTGTTCTGTCCCTGTGAAGACGTGTATACTTAATAAAATGGTCCCAAGGAGAAAGAAAAAAAGGGGAGCAGTTTAAGTGCCTAAAGTATTGAAAAACTGGAAATTTTAAATAAAGAATTTCTGAAAAACCAAGAGGTGGTTTTTCCAATTTCTAATTAAGGAGTATATCTTTATAAAATTCACATCCCTGGCAAGAGATCAAAGTCATATATTATTCTTATTCTTCTTCAATTTAGTGTCATTGTGCTATCAGATTAAATCTTAACCAATTTATTCAGAATTGGTCACTTTTTTCTGCTCAAGAATGTAGCATTATTTACAGTATCAAATCCAACCTCACACATTTTCCAAGGCTTTCACATACCTCACATACCAGCCCTTGCTACTTTTAGAAAAACAAGAAAAGGTACGTATTGGGCTAAATGTGTCACATTATCTCATTAATTCACAGAGGTTTTAAAAAATGAAGAATCTGAGGTTGTGAGAGGTAACCTTTGAGTCTCACCACCTCTATGTTGCAAAGTTGAGTCAAATCTGAGATTCAGGAGCACTATTCTTAACCTTCCACTATGCTACAAACTTTGCAGTATTCCAACACTCCTCAAAGTCTCCTGTGTACTCTCTCTAAATGAATCAGAGCAGACTCTTCCAGATACTTAGTACTGACTTAGTCTTTTCTCAGTGCCTTAGTTCATGCTGTTTGTGTGTACTTTGTCCCTTACTCAAATATCCCTCCTCTTTCAAGGCATGAGTCACACACCTCCTCCACAACTCTCCTACCCCAAATACACACCTCAGACCTCAGATTCATTCGTATTCCCATAGCACCTAGTGTAGACATACAAGTGATTATCTCTCAATAAATGTATTTCCAGAAAGCGTTACTAGCAAAGACATACCTAATCCATTATAAAGCAAAGAACGTTGTCATGCGACATTTAATTCCTTGTTATAACAGATATGTTTACTGCCAGGCATGTTTCCTGTGCCAGATTTTCCATCATCAACAAAATTTTCAAAAAGATTTTCATTCACTTACTGTCCTTGGCCTGTGTCTGATTTTTTTAAAGAGCTTCCAAATTTAATTTTAACTTTAAGTGCTTCTGCTGAATATAAGCAGTATAGAGCCAGAGCAGGAATTTTCCTTGCAGAGAAATGGGATCCGTTTTAGTCTGGAGGCAAGTGAGGGAACTGTCCTAGATTGCACGCATTATCAGGAACAGTGGGCTCCATTCCGCTTCTGGCTTTTTCACCTTAGTGTTTCTGCTCCCTTTATCTTTAGCCTCAGGTCCATTCACACTCTTGGGGCAAGTCCTGGCTTGCCCATAATACTAAAGGAGAGCCCTTCTTGAGAAGGTGATCTATTCACTAAAGCTCCAACCAATTTTATTGCATGTTATTCTAACATCTTTACCAAAGTCTTACCCTTGTGATGCCCAAACCTCTTTTTTCTCCCTGGTGTATTATTGGCAGGGCATGGATGACTGACTGTCAAATTGTCAGGCTGGTGGCAGGAAGGGAGACTGCTCTGGACCCTAGGCTGGCCTGACCAGGTAGTGCAGCTGCCATTTCTTTATGCTAGGCAGGATTAGGCATATAGTTATCACATTAAGGATGACAATTTAGATTTGTTCCAAAATTGTACTTACCAAAAAGGTAGCATGGTGTAGTGGTTGAATGAATCTGGAGACGGACTACTTAGGTTCAAGTCTCAGTTTTGACACTTGTAAGCTGTGTGTGACCTTGGACAACTTATTTGACCTCTTAATAGCTCAGTTTTCCAACTGCAAAATAATGATGAGTTCTACCTTGTGAGTATTAAAAAGAGTTAATATAGTGGGAAGGGATAGACTGGGCTTTCAAAATGTAGAATAGATAAACAAGATTATACTGTACAGCACAGGGAAATATATACAAGATCTTATGTTAGCTCACAGAGGAAAAAAATGTGACAATGAATATATATATGTTCATGTATAATTGAAAAATTGAGCTCTACCCTGGAATTTGACAACATTGTAAAATGATTATGAATCAATAAAAAATGTTTAAAAAAAAGAGTTAATATATGTTACGCATACAGGATAATAACATGCAACAGTGTTAAATAATATTATTTACTGTTTATTGAGTTAATATATAAAAATAATAAATTTATTTTATAATATAGTTTTTTACTTGTCTCTTTCCTCCTCAAGACCAGAAACTTTCGGAGGGCAGAGAGTCGATATTACCCATCTTTGTACACCCCCAGCATTTTCCAAGAGAATGATACGATTGTATGTACACAATGACCATTTGTGGAATAAATGGAAGAGTCCAAGTTACTTAAGAGTAATGAGACTATGATGTTGGTAGGTTTGTCCTCATCACTGTTGAAATCACACCCATAGTGATGGCAGTAGTTACAGTGGAGAGGGGAATTGTGAATCAGGTGTCAAAGTTCTCAGGAGAGAAAAAAATATGAGCCCCAAACATAGGAAGACATTGACATGTAGAATAGATTAGACTGCTGGCACAAACTGCATATACAGAGTTTTCCATGAAGAGGAGGTTATATTGTCTGGTGATACTTGGGGAAATAGAGGACTGCTACCACTACTTTAGTATATGATGTGTAAAGTATCTACGTTGTCCTACTTCTTTTTTTTTTAACTTTTTTTTTTTATTGAGTTATAGTCCTACTTCTTACCTCTTCTTAATTGTCCTAAAGAAATTTGCAAAACAGAGCTCTTGATTTCCTCATTTCTTCCCAGACATACAAATCAACAACAGCAATGTTATGGGCTGAATTGGGTCCCCTAAAAATTTGTATATTGAAGCCCTAACCCCTGATACCTCAGAATGTAATTATATTTGGAGGGAGGGTCTTTAGAGAGATAATTAAGGTAAAATTATCACTAAGGTTGGTTCTAATCCAGTATAACTGATACCTTTATAAGAAAAGGAAATTTGGACACCGACAGGTACAGTAGGAAGACTATGTGAAAATGCAGGGAAAAGGTAATCATTTATAAGCCAAGGAGAAAGGTCTCAGAAGACAACCCTGCTGACAACTAGGTCTCAGATTTCTAGCCTCCAGAACTGTGAGAAATGAAACTTCTGTTGTTTAAGCCATCCACTATATGGTACTTCATCCAGGCAGCCCTAGTAAACTAATACAAACAGCAAATAACAGTCTGTCCTTCCCCTAGTCTTTGTCATTTCAATTAATGGTACAATCATCTTTACAGCTGTTGAAGTAAAAACCAAGCTCTTGCTGCTTGTGCCTACATCTAATCCATCAGCAAATTCTTTTAACTTTACCTTGAAATGTCTCCCAGTTCCATCAAGGGGACTTCACATCCCTGTTTTAAATCTCTATCATCTCTCTCTCTCTGTCTTCAACCAGCCTCATATCTTTCTACCCTGAAACCTTGCTGCAGCCACATTGATTTTTTTCCCTTCTTCATATATGCTAGATTTATTTTCAATCTGGGAAGTTTTTACCTGCTCACTAGTTATTTCTTCTGCCTACAACTATCTGTGCCCTCCTTCCCCCCAGGTGTCTGTATCATTGACCCTTATAGTCATTTGAGTCTGCTAAATGTGTCCTCCCTGAGAACTTTTGTAATCTCTCAATCTAATAGCCCTGTCATATAACCTTGCTTTATTTTCTTATATCTCTTATTATATGATATGTACCTATTTATTATTTGGTTAGTACAGAATATTGATTAGGACTTACTGTTGTTCTTTGGCAACTTGCTCTCACAGTTGGAAACAAGTGATATTAAATATCCCTATATTATTTTAATTTCTTAAGGAAATCATTTTTTAAATCTATAACTAGCAATTCTCTTTAAGTTTTGTTCAGAGGCAAAACCACTGGCCATACTCTCAATACCACAATACACAGCTGTCCCATAAAGAATCTATAAAGATGACTGAGGAACAGAGAAGGACGCGTTTTCCTCATCCCCTCCTAAACCCAAATATGATAAAGCGCAGAAATTGAGGGTGTCTGCAAGAAGGAGATATTAGCATTCCATTCCCCACTGTATATCTACTCAGGCTGTTATGACAATGTGCCTACCTGAAGACGGGGAAAATGGCTTGGCGAGAGGAGAGACAGCACTGGACCCATCTGCAATCTTACTGATTGGTGAGGCAAGTATGTGGATATTTCCCATGAGCAGCACCTTATAGTGTAGTTGAACTTTAGCTATTTTGATGGCAGCAAAACCAAGTGATACCAGCAGGGAGCATCTGTGGAGTGTCCCACTGGTGGTGGGAGCTGAGGCAATGAAAGATGTAGCCTTAGAATTATATTTTCTCCAAATTTTTGGTTTCTATGGTCAGAGACCTCAGAATGTCCTGTGAAAATTTCATACCACAGCCTGACAAGAAAGGCAAGAATTGGATACCTGCTATTCAAAAGGCACCAGCTGCCGAGTAATACTTGTCAGAAAAATGACAATAAACAAACACAAGTTGGGGAAAGAGGCACTTGTCTCTTTGCCTCTCACTTCTTCCTGCTCCCAATAATTTGAAAGAGCTATTACCTACAGAAGCAAAGGAGAGTTGTAAGGTTATGAATCACATATGAGACTGGAGTTTTAAACTGGAAAAAGGTAGCATTTCATAAACATTTAATTACCAGAGAAATATGGAATCTTTCCAAGAAAGGATTAAGTTGCAAAAAAAAAAAAAATTCAACAGCAGATAAGAGAAAAAAAAATCATATTTTTATACCATAGATTCGAGATTCCTTAATACACTAGCTATAGCTTATTAGTTGAATGTGTATGTTTCATGTACCCTTGTGTTACCTCTGCATCCACAATGCTCAGAACAGTGTCTGCATGTGATAGAGCATAGATGACTAAGGGAGTTTGCATTTTGGGTGGTAGTTGAGAATAATAAAATGAAAAGAATAGAGGAAGAAGCTAGCTTTGATGTTAGAGGCATATTCAGACTGAAACTCAAGTATTCAGACACCTGGTATGATTAATCTACACAGCAGTCCACTCAAAATCCCAAAAGGGTTTTCAGAGAAGTTCTCCTGGCCAAAAATTCTTATCATAAATACTTTAATAAGTGGCTAGCACTGAGGCTGCAGCTCTCCAGTGGAATCCACAGTGACCCCTATTGGTTTGGAGGCCTCAGGCTACAATGTCAAAACTGGATTGTAATCAGGAGCAAATGAGCCTTGAGGACAACTCTGCTCAGGTGGTTGGAGGGGGAATTCTGTAGTGCCAAGGAGCTCACTCCTCACAATGATTGACAGTGAAGCATTCTGAGAAAGGACTAACCAAGATGCTGTATAAAGCATAAAGCTCAATGAGATATGAGGCAGTAATGTGCTTGTATTATCATTCTTGTGCCTCCTTTAACTTTCATACTGCTCTTGAGCTGCATGTTGGAACTGATTTCTCCTATGTGGAAATGTGAGGGAAAAGAAAGGCAGATAGCTGAAGTAGGGATAAAGACTGAGGGTCACCTCAGGGCAGTAAGACATCAGGAGGACCTTCACATGTATTATAGGAGCCAGTGATTGTTCACCTACTGTGTAGAGCTACCCTTGGCCAACCACTGTTTGCCAGCAGGAACACCAATAACCAACAGAGAACTATACCAATGGCCAGTTAAGCAAAGAGGTGCCTGCCTCTCCACTCCCCTTTTCCCACACCAATTTTCTTCAGATTTTTCTGATTCTCACGTAGAAATATTTCTGACTAATGAAAACAGAGGAAAAATGATAAGTGATGCACCTGTGAACACAATTGATCTTTTACTCAAACAACTTTTCTATCCAAAGTCTTTCGATTTTGAAAAAAAAAAATCTCCTTTTTAACTGTGCCAACATTTTTTTTAATATACAAATACTAACTACAAACTTTGATGTCTCATGTTGAAATGTATAGCATAATTTTTTTCTTTATTTTTAATAGCTTTCAGTGGTCTCATTTTCTTTCTCAGCAATTCCTTTTATGTGTTGAAATACCAAGTAAATGAAAGACATTTTTCCTAGAGAAATAACATGAAGGCTCTAATTTAAAGAGAATGGCAGGGTGTGTACTGATGTGATTGACAAACACAGATTTTAAGATGTGGCTTTTAGTATGAAGCCTGTTAGGCAGCACCATGGGAGAAAATGCATTCATCTATGATATCAGGAGATTCCCATTCTAATCCTGGCTGAGATGACTATTTTTTTTTTACATAAATTTTGGCATGGTATATCTTCTCTGGGCCTCAGACATATAAAATGAGGAGGTTCATCTAGAAAATAATTAGCACCCCTTCCAACTGTGAGTGTGTGACCACTTAGAACTAGAATGACCCCTGACTGTTAACAGAAGGAAAGAGCCCTCTGACCATTGGGCAGTTCCTCAGTCCGTTAAAAATCCCTCTAAATGCATTTCATGTCAGATTGAAATATAAAAATGTTTCAAGATAGAATGAGCATCAGAGTAAAAGGAATATTTTAAATTTTCATTCCATATAGGATAATAAATTACGGAAGTTACAACTAAAGCAAGGACTTGAGGGCATGGACTAAGTCTATCTTACTTATTGCTTGCTTGACAGTATCTGGCTCAGAGTAACATTTAAGAAGCAATCAAGTAACTATTGGTTGAATGAAAGAATGCAGATAATTTGTTACAGTGAAAAAAAAAAAAAACAACAGTGTTTAAACAAAAAAGATAAACTACTTTGCTAGTTTCCTTTGATCCCATGTCATCCTCACCCTGTGAGGGTGCAGGCCAGTGCAGACATGAGGCAGAACAGACGGTCTCTACCTCAAACTCTAGACGACCCAAGGTACTGTGTCCATAAGTGACAACTGCATTCCTACTTTGGATCCCTAGTCATTGAGTAGGGGCATTTAATCCCTGTGCTGACTACTATGTTTCTGCATTAACAAAATTTCATCCTTTTGTGCTAATAGTACTCTAATGCCTTGTTTCAGAGCCTGAGTCTTCTATCTCAGCCATTAGTATGAGCATCACTAAGATTCAGGTTTCTGGGCTTTGGTCACTGCTACACATTCTGATTTCAGTAAGTTGCCAACTTCCACTATGTCCCAGTTGCATCTGGGGACCTAGGTAGCTTTTTCAGATTCCTATAAATGTACATAGAAGCCTTTCATCTAAATTCCAGTGCAAAGCAAGGCCCCCTATCCATGGTCATTAGTTTCCTCCTTCTAATATTTATTTTATTTACCTGAAATTCTGAATATTGCACACCTGCCTTTTCCATCCCATGGCTCTTTTTTGAACTCCTTCCTATACAACCTACTTACTGCCTTGCTCCTCTAATGCAATCTCTACTTGTAAATGGGCCTGATATGAAATCTCCTTAGCTTGGTACAAATAAATCATCACATCAGCCAAGTTGTCCTGAATTACAGCAATAAGTCATACTGAAGCAATTAACAATGCTTTCCATTTTGGGATCTATGAGAAGATGATCTGACAAGAATAATAAGTATTTAGACCCTAAATTTTGATATTATCAACCAATGGGAAAAATGTTATTAGAACTTCCAGTTTTACCACAAAGAAGTTTTGCATCATACTATTTTTGAAACAAAAACAGAAAAATAAAGGAAAAAAAATTCACCCATAATCTTATTCTTTAAAATGTTGTGAAAAAGAACTGAATGTTTTCTCCTTTATTCTTCCAATCCTATTGCCTGAAAAAATTAATTTTTAGTGTTTACCAAACACCATGTACTCAGAACTGTTATAAGCCCTGAGGATACAGAAGTAAACAAGCAAACAAAAAAATTGTCTGCCTCCATGAAGCTTGTATTTTGATTGAGAAAACATACAAATAAAAGTAGAAATAATAATAAATAGTAAAAAGAAACATAACATTAGGAGGGGAATAGAAAGTGTTAGGGGAGTACATACTGAAATTTTAGATTGTGTGGCTGGGAAAACTTGAGGAACATCAAATCATGCAAACTTCTGGAAAAGAACATTCCAGGCAGATGGAATAAAAAGAATAAAGGCTCTCAGTTGAGAGTGTGACCTAAATTTTTGAGGACAGTAAGAACACGTGTGTGGCTGGAGTAGAAGGTAACAGTAAAAAAAAAAAAAAAAAAAAAAAGTATTATTAGCAGGTGAGTGTGGGGTGGGTGTGGGCTGAGAATATATGTCAAAGTAGGTACTTTCGAGTTTTATCTGAAGCAGATAAAAAGTATTTTGGCAGAGTTTGAGGAAAACTGAAATAATTTAAGTCTAATTTTAAGGGGTCATGAGGGCTGTGCTGAAAAAAAGAGTAAAGGGGGGCCAAAGGGTGATTCAGATAAACAAAAATTTTTCAGTAATTTGGGCGAGAAATGGATTTGAACTAGTGTAGTCCTAGGAATTCTAGTAATTGAATTTTGAGTATAATTTGAAGGGAAAACCAGCAATTTGTTAATTGTTTCGATGTGGGGTATGGAACAAATAGGGTTAGGTCAAACTTTGAAGTCTAAAAAAAACTGGAAAGACAGAATTGTCATAAAGTAAAATAAGGTGACTGTTAGAGCAAGTTTGGGTTGGTTTAAGAATCAGAAGTGCAATTTTAGACATGGTAACTTTGAGATGATTTTGTATCATTCAGGTGGGAGGGGGAGGTAAGCAGTTGGATATGAGTTTTGAGTCTGGGAAGAAAAGATCTAGAATGAAGCTGTAAGACTGGAGGTCATCAGCATTTAGATGGTATTTAAAGATGAAAAGTGTATGCAATTACCAAGGAAGTTTTTGTACATGACATGAGAACAAATCTAAGAACAGATCTTCAGCAGACTTTAAAGTTTAGACAATGGAAGGAGTAGAGAAACTAGCAAAGGAAAACAAGAATAAGGAACCAGAAATTTAATAGGAATACTAGGTGTATATGGTGGCTTGTAACCTAAAAGTAAAATGTGATTTAAGGAATTTATCCTATAATTATATAGATCATATACATGCAACCCAATATATATAGGTATACAAATGGATGTGTGTGTTATATGGGAGGCAATTTTTATTTCATGAAGTGGGATCATGCTGTACCTAATCATCTAAAATCTGCTTTTTAAAAATTAATTTGTCATGGGATGATTTTTTGTATCATCTTTACTCTTAAGAGTAAAGATGTCTTATTTTCAAATTTTTTGACTTTCCAGCATTATTAAAATAAAGTATCATGATGAACTGTAAAAACACACACATACACAGAATACAGTGAAAATATTGGCTGTGAATTTGTAAAGTAACACTTGTTCTATTCTATTTAGTTAGCAAAAATCCTCTGTAAAATTAAGAAACCAAAGAAAAACAAACCAAGGGTAAGGGAATAGGAACCAAATAAGAACAAGCTCAAATTGCTCTTATTTATTACTATTTCTTAGTTCATATCAATGCATGCTGATTCTTTTATTAGAAGGAGAAAGTAAAATTTAAATACACCAGAAATTTTTATGAAAAAAAAATTATGAAACAGATGACAGTTTCCACCTATTCTTACCAGAGATAAATGTAATGCTTTTCCCCCTAAGATTCTAATATCTGTTGGTTTCACGAAGATAAACTCTATGACGGATCACTTATGGGGGAGCTTGATGATCTTCATTAGAAGAGATGAAAAATAAATAAATTAACAGTAGTTACAATGTGTTACTATTTGCACCTGTGAGACAGGAACAATATGGTGCATTATTTCACTCCATCTGGAAAACAATGAGTTGAAGATACTCTGTTAGAAGATATGAATAGAGTATCCCTCAAAGACTCTTCTCACTCACTCCCAGATTTCCCACAAATGAGTGCAATTTTAAGCAGTGAATTAGCTATGTCACAAGATATTTCATCTACTAAATCACAAGTGGAAATTAAACAACTGTTGAGCATTGACTACATGGCAGGAATTATGGTGGGCTCTTTTGTGTGATGTTTCAGATTATTCATTGTTGTTTGGAGTGAAGTGTATAGAAATAATCATTTTAAAGTAATTTCCTCAAAGAGAATAACAAAAATCTTATAGTGCATACTTTGACTTTAATTGGAAGTGAGTGCGCTGGCCAATATAATTTTCAGTCAATTGTTCTTATGATTCAAGTGTTTTAACAAATTAGCCATGTCATTTACAAATTTGTGAGTATTTACGATAGACATAAAACATTAAAGTTGCCTGTATGGGAAACTCACTAAATTAAGAATAACAAAAGTGGGAAAAGTTAGTCTTTTTGTCCTTTATCAAAGGCCTATTATACCATTCTCCTTCCTCTTCATTTATATTTTTTATTTTGGAAGAATCAGCTGGGTGAAGTAGATTACATGTGCAAAAGTGTTTGCTGAACAGATTTATAGTAAACAAGGAAGAAAGGATTGCATGTTGTGGAAAATTTTTCAAATAGGTGTTCATTTGAATCAGGCATGTAATCTCAGCTCTGCTGCTAATTGACCATTTAATCTTGCCATTTAGGTCTTTATGCCCTCTGTTCTCTTTGTAAGATAAAGAAAACAAATCAGGTCAATGCCATCACTCATGAGAAAAGGGTAATGGGATGCTGAGATGCAACTTTTAGGTTAGAAGCCTGTTCAATTGGAGAATCCTTTTATGGGTTAATACAGAATATTTTTTGGTAGCCTTAAAATTAAAAGATAAAATTATCAGGATATGTGAGCCTTATTTCTGTTTTTAGGAATTACAGTTACCCTGTCTAGACATTTTTTTTTCTTTTCCTACAGATGGATTCTCTTTTAATTTGTTCTGTTTCATCTGAAGATTTTGTTTTCTGATTAAAGTTTGCAGATATTTAGGTTAAAACTGTTTAAGGGGGAAGTGTATAGCTCAGTGGTAGAGTGCATACTTAGCATACACAAGGGGTCCTGGGTTCAATCCCCAGGACCTTCATTAAAAAAAAAAAAAACTGCTTTTCATTTCCATTTTCTTTCCTTGCTCTTATGTCTTTGTCCTTTTCCTTTGCACTTCCTCCGAATTGACCCTCTGCAGCATCAATTGTGTTCTTTAGCAACAGTTCCATATTATAATTTCTTGTATTATTTTTAGAAATAAGTCTGAACTGTTTATAATTAAGTTGTGTGTTTGTGTGTCTGTCTCCTACATCACAATGAATATTTGTTGAATGACCAACTTTCAGCCCTGTCTCCACTTGTTGACTTACGTTTCTTTTTCATACATTCCAATCTTTCTTGTGTCTTGAGAGAACATGCACTTGATGTTCTAAATTTTCATTCTAAATGTCCTCTTTATTTCTTTCAGAAAACAGTTTTCAAAATTAAGCTCTTACTCTTATTCTTTATGAGAGTTCTTGCCTTTTCTAAGGCCTCATTTCATTTGTTTGCTTTGCTTATTTGTTGACTGTTCAGTTACCCTTGGGTGTGGGTGTGAAGACTCTAGGGCTAGAATTTGGTGGAGCTGAGACTTTCAGCCCCTTCACTGCATACTTACTCCACTCTAGGGGTCTGCAGAGGTCTCCAATCAGATCTAGACTAGGAGGGCAGGCTGATGCACAAGGATCCTAACTCACTTTGTAACATCCAGTAGAGATTTGTTGAAAGTGGCGCTGATGGACTGAGATTCAATCTCATGCTGGTACTCTGACCTGGGAGATATCCTGTTATTGTCTATAGAACTATTTCATGTTGGTCTCAGCCTACCTATAGCTAGTGTTATGGTTGACCCGGTCCTTGTGGTTCTTACTATGATTGCAAGATGCCCTCAGCAATCACCATTAGGAAACTTTGAAAGAGACAAGTTTTATTACTTACAAGTCCTGAAAATTACGTGGTACACCTGGGGCCACACAGCAAGATTGTAGGGAGAGAGAAAGTATACCTATGAGCCTGGGGTTCTGCTTTTACTAGGGTCAAGGATAGGGGCTTAGGGTTTCACAGGCTCACTCTTTGTTGATGAACTTAGGGTCTCACGTGCTCACTCTTTGTTGATGAATAAGAATGGGAATTTAAAATACAAGAAGAGGGAAAAACAAGTAGCCCCAATAGTCAGTAATCGAAATCGACAGAGATCTTACAAATGAAGGAACCTGCAGAGGGTGGTGGTGGGGTTGTGGCTGAATCTTTATCTAGTCATGTGGCTGACAGTGTGTTTATTAAAGACAGCTATTTTTGAAGTGGATACCTCTTTGAAGTGGATGCATCAGGAATCAGAGCTTAAGTTGGGCACTTGCATTATGAAAAACAAAAACCAGCTGTTAGGGCCGATACTGCAAGAGTAAAGATGTGAAACACTACACCCTGAAGCATACTGTGCTTTTGGTGTGCTTCCTAATTTTCTTCCCTGACAACAATTTTCTTCTTTGGCTATTTAGCATCACATGTTACAATGTGTTTCTGTGTCTTATATCCTATTTCCCATTATGTCACCTACTGAGAATTGTTTCACTGAAGGAATCCAGGCAGAGAACAGCTAATGGAAGTGGAGGCGGGTGACTGGCTCTCTCTGCAAAGATATGTGAAAAAAAAAAAAAAAAGGAACAAAGAGGGTTGCTCATTATTCAGTTCTGAAGGGTTAAGTTGCAACCCATTGCAGTTACCCATGTGCAGTGTATCTGGAAGGGAATTCAGGGGGGAAAAAACAAGATGAGGTGCTCTGTGCTTTGCAGAAAGGGCTTCTAGATAGTTAAGTGCGTATTGCAGGAAGAATTTTGATGATCCGGATTCTTGCATCTTCCCATACATAAAAAAGCACTAAAATCATTAACTTGAAGTATCTGTTCTTTGTGATTAGCAATAATCTTCTAACAAAATGCATGCTTGACTGCATGTATTTCCTACCCCTCCAAATTCATATATATACTGGTGCCTCTCCTACCTGTTCAGAGC
Source organism: Camelus dromedarius (assembly GCF_036321535.1). NCBI lineage: Eukaryota > Metazoa > Chordata > Mammalia > Artiodactyla > Camelidae > Camelus > Camelus dromedarius. The sequence goes on from NC_087446.1 coordinate 27,801,933, forward strand.
AGTTCCTCAGAGTTGTCTCCATGGCTGTAGTCTTCAGTAAGTTCCTTAATGAAACAAACTCACAACTCTTAAATGGTGTTTATTTTTCTTTAAGTCAACAGTTTGTCCCAGAGCATTTGGAGTAAGAGTGACAATTTTGTGTGCCATGAAACTGAAGGGGTCAACAAATAGTACTGAGATCAGTATCTTTTTCATTACCGCTCTCTCTTTTTTAGTTTGGGGAGATGGATCGGGTAGGGAGAGAGGTGGTTCTCTGCAGTGTTCTAATTTAGAGAGTGGAGATATGCTGAGTCATATTCCAAGGACGTATTTCTCAACACATCACCATTGATATGCACTAAGTAAGAATGGATCCCTGGACTTTACCAAATAGTTTTACTTTAAATTTAATTTACTCTGTTGTTTTCAGTTTTTGACATTTCAGTCATTTTGTATATTTTCATTAATATTTACTGTGAAGTTGAGAGAAGGCATATCATATACTGCATAATATCTACATGTGAACAAAAGAGCTTTTGAAACTCATCTGAAATCAAAGCCACTATTCCCAGATTGTTGGTTATATATGCCCATATTTCCTCTAAGCCTTATGTGACAGTTATTAGACTGGGCTGTAAAAATTTGAGAGTATATTGAAAAACACATAAAGAAGGACTTTCGTAGAGAAATGCAAGGTCATATCTATAAAGAATCCAGGCCTCAACTTTTATATTAGTCTACTTCTAAGTTCTTAAACAAAAATATACCATACCAGCTCTATAAAATGTAAAAGGCAAAGAGAAATAGAGAAATTCCTTATTTAAATTTTCAAGGACTAATTTCCAAATTTTCCTCTATTCACATTATGTTCTGAATCCAACTGTAAAGGCTAACATTATTATAAATGAATACATAAATATAGTAGGCAGAGAAAAAAACTTAGAGCTATGACATAAAAAACAATTTTCCAGCTCCATCACTAACTACACTGTGATGTTGATCATTACCTACAAAATGATGGAATTTTAAAACCCCCTTAAAAACCAATCTGAACAACGGTTCAGGGTACTATAGGCTGTATCTTCTTCTGATAAATTTAAAATGTGCTCTCTCACAGAGTATGATAGCTCTTCCATGTGGTATTTGCTGCTTTTTATTGATACTCACTGGAATATGTTTTCTTATTTAAACTGGTATAGAGGTTGTCAGGTTTAATATACGTAATTTATGTTGGGAACTATAAGAACATAATATTGAATATGCAATATAAAACCACAACCTAGAACTTTTGACCTTCCATCTTCTCAGTTAAAAATAAGTTATTGAGATTAACTTCTTGATTTGAGACATAATAAAAGTCATGGAGAAGTGCACTATCTTGTCAAATGTTGTATTACTTATAAACAGAAGAACCCAGGGCCCTGACTCAGCCTTTCCACAGCACTGTGCGTTAGCAAGATAGGATCTATTGACACTACTTCCTAAGTTCATCATCTAATCTAATCAGTACTCTGTTCTCTTCTGGTTTTCCTTTGTGTCCTATGTCAGTTAGGACTGTTTTAGGCTGTTCTGTTACCCTTATTGTCTGACTTTTATCCTTAAGATTACAAAATGCTTGTTCCAACTCTAAGCATGGCACTTAACCATAGTCATACAGGAAGAAAGGAGAGGAAGTAGGAAGAAGTGGTGCTTTCTTGGAATAAATCCTCTTATGGTTTATTAACCCAGAAATACATTGTATGACCACCTCTATTTGTAAGTGAGTCAAGAAGCAGGTTTTTTGCTTGTTTGTTTTAAGCAGGCTATTGACACCTCAAACAAAATCCAGTCCATTATGAACATCTAGTATTCAGCAGATATTGAGCAATCAGCAGTATCTGCATTACATACACTTACAGTACTGTTGATGTGGATGAATATTTGTAGCAATTGTCAAGGGTAGTTAAATTAATAAGATACAATATTTATGTCAGCTTCAAATTATAAAATGCTTTTCTTAAATTTTTATTTGCCCACTTTGTACTTTTTCTGGTATATATAAACTTTTTAAATTCAAGTCTCTATTGATAATCAGTATTGATCTCTTTTCAGTATCAGTGATTGATAAATAACATTCTGTCATGATGGGAATTTTTTATTCTTGTGAATTAGTTATGCCTTCTAGCCCTAATGAGTGGCACATTTGAGTCAACCTACTCATGCTAATGTTTATTCATTAAAGTCTTATGAACATCAGAGTAAACTTTGATTATACTGTAAGCTATAAATGAATTTTTTAATAAAAACATTCCCAGCAAGAATATTATGCTGATATTAGGATAAATTTCACAGTTTTTTGTTAAGTACTTGTCTTTTAGGCTATCGTTTTATAATGATGTTTTTATCAAAAAAATAAAATTGGATTTCTAGAATAGCAATACTTTCTAGGATGGGTAAAGTATTTAAGAATATAGATTCAAAACTTCAATTATATGGATTCAACTCTAGTTTCTTTCTCTTACCAGCCGTCATCTTGGTAGGGCTGTTCTTTGTATAATACCAGAGGGTAAAATTCACATTCTATTGAATAGTGTATTCTTAAGAATGTGAGTAGCACTTCCAGGCATTGTAAACGACTGATACTTACCTGCTCTGTGTCTCAGTATTGTCAACTGTTAAAAAGATGTAATCATAATACTTATCCTGTAAGGTTGCTGTAAGGATTAAATGAGATAATAAATGCAAAGAGTTTATCAAAGTACTTGGTATTTAGTATATGTTTACTTATTTAGTGCTATTAGTAAGTGCTGCCTCCATTAGTAAAATAAATACAGACCATCAGGTTCAACACTTCTAGTTTGTTTCTATACCATCTCTACGCTTTCTTCCATCTTTACTCAAGGTTTCTTAAGAAAGACTTCTCTTTGAATTTCCAGTTGAGACCAGACATGAATAGTGACTCAAACAACCATTATAAATGTCATTTTATATGTTATTATAAACCACCCTCCTCTATTTTATGAAACTTCTGTATTAACTATATCTGTCATTCATGTTAACCATATCTGCCATGAAAATCTAATTATGGCAACATTCTTCAATATACATGAAATACTTGGGAATAGCTGATCCCTAACCTAAATTCTTGATGTGTGTAGGTTTACACACGCGTGTGCACACACACGCACATACATACTTGTTTGTAAAGCACTTTTAATAAAAAATAAATAAATTAAATTGATAGAAAATGGTAGCAGAGGTCTCATATGCAGTGAAAGTGATTCATGCTACCAGTACTATACCTGTGCTCCACCTAAATTATACTGGTTAAACAGGTTAAGAGTTTGTTAAAATTTTAAACTTGATCTTAGATTTTGGATAGCCTACTAATACTGCCCCATCCCAAAATAGTTCAGTCTTCACTCCATAGCTTCATCTATATTCTGTACATCTATTTCTTCTAGACTACCCCTGAAACTGGTCTATTTGGTCACATAAACAGATTGTGAAAAAATAAGAAACTATAAAATGGGCACTTTTACTTGGTAAGCTTTTGACATTATTACATTTCTTAAATATATCTATTAAATAACTTTAAAGAATTAAAAACTCTGTTTTCAATGTGTAAAATTATACATGTATTATATATGTACAGTGATTTATACATAAAGATTATGAAAAAAGGACATAGCTGAAAAAAATTTGTTTTCTTCGTGTGCATCATAATTATCTCAGAGAAATCAGAATTTCACCTATTGTATCCACAAGCTCAGAAAAGAGGGCAGTGTAGCCATTGGGATATTTGAGCATTACTTTTTCATTGCATGCAGTAATGAAGTAATACAATAATACAATTGTGCAATGTCTTAACTCAATGTAATTCTTCATTACATTATTGATATTATTTTTTCCTATTCATATTCAAGTGCAAAAACTTGAATTTCATTGCTATGACAAAAATATGGATTTCATATATTAAATTAACAGTAGCCAGTATTAAGAGCACATACATTTTCGGATCATTTTTAATACTGATTCTTTTAACTCTGCAAGAAAAAAGAATATTTTCATCCATGTTGTAGAGGTGCTAGAAACATTATAAATGCATTGCTGGTATTAAATTCTTAAAATGTTGCTCCAAAATAACTGCAGTAGCTTTAGCAAACTACATTTCTTGAAGTTGTGCATCATTACTTAGAATAGAAGGGAAATAAGGAAACCTAATATTAAGTTGGTAATAAGAAATTTAATGAACCTCTTTTCTAAATTATACTGATAGCATGAGTTAAAACTAGTTTTATAGTCTGTGCAGAATATGTAGATACAAAGTCGTAAAATCTGTTATTAAAAATCCTATAGCTCACTAAAATTAGCCATTGAATAAGGAATCCAGGATTTACAAATCTAGCAGTGGTCAACAACAAAAGATGAGCATATAATGTAATTTCTGTTACTACCTCAAAATACTAAAATATTGTGGCAGGACCTTGACCTAATGCTAGATCATTCAACCAATTTTAAGAAATCTCGCATCAGTAGATGCAATAGGCATATCATATCTCTTTAGAAGAGATATGAAATTGTAAGCAACTTTTATACATCACAAGTTATATACAGTATTAAACTTTTAATCAGCAAACCTTTAAAATATATTTAAGAATATTGAGCCATTAAAATAAATTTAAGAATATTTTCAACAATTTCAAAAATACAAAGCACAATAAGTTAAATCTGTTTTCCTCACATAATATTTGTTGACAATACCGTAAAATATTAAAATAAACTAAGAAAAAATAGAATCTTATAACTAAGTATTCAGACTTCAACTAATTATTCCATTTTGGAATGACTTAGTCTGGGAGAAGCAAATGGCAAACACCTAATGTGGGAAAACAAGAAGCAATAAACAATTACATATGGAATGAGAGAGATGCAAATGTTTTTGTTTGCTTGCATGGCTTAGTATTTTAAAATACAACTTTTTCAGTCAGTACTGAGAGTTTGGTCCTGGGGTTAAATTAATTACTTAAATGTCACGACTCCAAAACTACTATTTTGATCTAAAAGTTACTCTAAAGCCAAACTAATTTAAGTGAGTACGTATTCCTAAATACTGTTCTAAATTTTCAGTTATTTTTCCTGTTACACACTCCAATATGCTACTGAAGACAAAGTTTGAGTTATAGCTAATCAATAAGTTAATCTTAAAGTTGGAAATAAGACTTGATTCTTGAGTGCTAAAGAGAGAGGAAAGAAGGAAATGAGGCACATAAATGAGCTTATAAGCCAGGCTCTTTCTTAGACATTACAAAGCCCCTATAGAATAACTGGGCACCTAAACATAATAACATCACCACTAAAATCTTTATTAAAACTGAATGGCATTCTAGTCTTCTGAGAAATGGGGTAACATCAAAGTTCAATTCTATTTGCTGTGCTGAATAGAGAAACCATTTATAAGATATAGTGAAGCAAGAATCTTTTAAAAAATACATGAAGGGCAAATGTGTTTTCTTTATGAGCTTCACAAATTTGATGCACATTCTAATTTCTTTCTGCTGTAGCTTCCAGGGTTCCATTGATCTTGTGGCGTGGGAGGACTGTTATGGTATGAGTCCGTTACCAGGAGCTATATGACAGCATTAATTAAGTTGTGCTTTGGGGAAAAAATGAAAGCTACCAAGATGCATATTTGCCTTTCTGCCGATAAACGCTTAAGTGTAGTGACATGCAGGAATTCTTGGTACATTCATCAATTTGGCTTTTCTTCTTTCTTCTTTTGTTGGGTCTTTTAGTCTTTCTTTTCTCCCTCTCTTTCTTTATTTCTTTTACTTTATTGATAACTTCTACCTTCGTAACACAAGGGCATATAGAAGGGACAGATAGTAGACATGGATGCACTGCAATCCTACATTCACAGAGTTAAAAAAAAAAAAAACACATGTGATAAAATTGAGTTTCATGAACCACTGGACCCATGAGTAACTTTAAATAATTTGTTTGTTATATATGTGTGGTGTTTTGCTTGGGAAGAGAGAAGCTGTTCTTTATATATAAGTATTACTCTGTGAAGGATCATTTAGCGTTACTGTTTTGAGGAAGGTGAGCCCTCATATTATGATCATCTAAGTGTCTTTTTTCCATTCTTATTCTTACTTCAAGTGAGCTTTAACTTCATTTGCCAAGTTGCCTTACTTTGGAAATATCTTCCACATTTTTTTTTTATAAATGAGTAAATTCACAGGTTTTTTAAAAAAAATGTATCTATTCAGAGGGACAAAGCATAAGCTTTAAACTCCTTCCATGTACTGGCTTAGTCCTTTTTCCTCTCCCCAATCTTGTGTCCAATCTTTCCTCCACACCAAATTATTTATAGACTGTGCCCTTTACCTGTGATGTTCCTCTTGATATGCTGTTTTCTTTGCCACATTCCATCTTCAACCTCCTTGAGGATTCGTACTAATTTTCAAGGTATCGCATGTGTCTCCCTTCCTCAGCCCCCTCAGTCTCTCTCAAGTGAACTAACCTTTCTTTTTTTGGTTTGGGGGGAGTTGTAATTTATTGAGTGCTTATTATTTGTCAGGCCAGGTACTGCTCTTGGTGATACTCACTTATCAGTGAACAAGACAGAATTTCTGTCCTGTAAGAACCTCTGATTTTGTGGGGTAAATCTTCCTCACTAGGGGCTAAGTTAATTATTAAATATGAAAATAGTTTTTGTGATGTCAAGTATATACAATATTGACATTCTACATAACTAGTGGGAATGGATTTGAAGAGAAAAGAAATCTACCTTGGTAATCTGTGTTACTTAAATGAGGCAATTTAATCATCAAAACCAAATGTACAATCTTTTCCTATATTTAATTAATTTGCTAAAAATAATGTTACATTTTAGTATTTGGATTATGACTTTCTAGCATTGATGTCTATTTTTCCTGGGATTTCTAATTTTCCCTTGGTTTTCTTTTGTTTCCTGATTGTTTATAGAATAAGAAGTCATTATATTCAACAAATCACTAAGTTGAGCCATTGCTTAATAATATATTTGTTAAAAGGACTTGTTAGGAAGGCTTCTTAGGCTATAATAACTCTATAATCCAGAGCTTTTCTTTAATTGCACTTTGGAGACCTATCCACAGTATATTAATTACTTGAGTTATTTTTGGCTTTGCTAAAGTGTTTTTGCCAATAACAATTTTTAGAAGTGTGCAGACTTTCCTAGTCTTCAAATTCGAAAACTATTGTTATTTTGCTCATCCTTGATTGATAGTTTAGCTAGGATGATTGATAGTTTAGCTGGGAATGTAATTCAAGATTCAAAGCAGTTTTAATGAAGATACTGAAGATATTTCTGCATTTTCTTTAAATGTTCAGTTTTGCTGGTGAAAAATCTGTTGCCCTCTTCTTCCATACTTGCCTAAATATCAACTAAATCCCCCACATGTTCTTACCTCTAGGAAGGAAGGAATCGTATATCTCATACATTTTTTTCTTATGATTCTATGGTGTTATTTGTGTTGGAATAAGTGCTCCAAGAAGAGTGTTATTGATAAAAAGATGATGATAATAATTAATATGTATGATTCTTATCCATTTTTATGAAATAACTACAAACCTTTTCCCCATCCCCTCCTCCCTAATTAAAAAATTTCATCCACTCAGAAACCTGGCAGTCATCCTACATCTTGCTTACATGTACATCTGTTCATTTAATTTGTTAGCATTTATTAAGCACCTTCTGTGTGCCAGACACAACTCTAAGAGCTGGGAATAAATTGGTATAGGAAAAACTCCTTACCTCACTTAAGCTTCCTTTCCAGTATCCTGGTAACAATAACAGGAAAGTATTTTGAATTATATACTTCTCTGTATCATCATAGTTGCTATGGGCTTAGTGTCTGTGTCCCTCACCTCCCAGATTCATACAATGAGGTCCTAATCCCAAATGAAGTAGTGGAGGTAAGGCCTTTGCAAGGCAGTTAGATTATGTGGATGGAACCATCATGAATGGGATTAGTGGTCTTTTAAGAAGAGGCAGACAGGCAGGCATGGTCTCTTTTATTGCCTCATGAAGATAAAGCAAAAAGTTATCCATCTACCAAGCAGGAAGAGGGCTCTCATCAAAACTCAACCTTGCTGCACCGTGATCTTGGACTTCAAGACCTCAGAACTGTGGGAAGTAAATTTCTGTTGTTTAAGTTACCCTGTCTGTGGTGTTTGTTATAGCAGTCAGAGCTGATTAAGACAATAGCCATCATCATCTCTTACTAGCATCACTAAATGAGTACATATTCCCTCCAGCAGTCTTCAGACTTCATTGGACCTTACCACTGATTAATTTTACCATCCTCTCACTATTCCTTTTTTATATCTCCACCTCCAGTATTCATAGTTCTTATTTTGCTTAGTTTCCACGATGATCACTGTTATCAACCCATAGCATATATCTTCACCTCTCTTCTCCTGATCTGCCAAACTCTGATGCCTAAACCACAACCCTGGTGAAATTCATCTATCTGTTATTCCACTTGTGAACCTGTGCAGCTGAGCATGGCTGGAGACAAACACACAGCTCTCACCCTTGCCACACTCATTGTCTTTTCCTGCCTCCTATAACTTTCACCACACTCTTTTCCTGTTTTGGGACTTTTGTCCTATTCCCTTGCCCTGGTGTCTATTCCCTCATTTTTCGTACTCACAGCTTCTCATTCTATAGCTCTCAGTTCAAACATCCACTTACTACACAGCCCTGCTTTGACTGGCGTTTAAAAATAAAATATATCTGTATCCTACTTTATATTGGTATCTTTTCATTTCATGTGACCATTCTCTCATCTTGTTCTTTTATTTCACAAACTGAAGCACATAGTGTTATAAAGGAAACAAATCAGATCAAAATGATTTTACTATATTAGTTAAAAGAAATGCTGATGGAGTGATATATGTGATTCTTTATTAATGCATTTAGTGGGGTGATCTTGCTGTGGATCTAATAGTTATTATAATTTATCAGTAGTGATGGGAGTAAATGAAAGCTTGCAATATGATATATTGCAAACTATGATATAATACAAAAAAATCTATTTCTATTGGTGAAAAACTCATAGGTAGTGCTGATATGATTATCAATTTATTCTTAATTAAAGGAAATGCTAAAAAATTCAGTTAGAGGTTTTTGGAAATAAAGATAATTTTTCTCATTTAATTTCATAATATACATGAATTTTACCCAAAGACTATGTAGGATTCTATGGTGCCCTGGTTAAAAACCTTGATTAGTCCAAATTCCTCATTTTGTGGATAAAAAATGCTTTTTATATTCTGTGGATTTGTCTCTGTAATTAGGTGTGAATGGAAGCCTACCCTTCCCACCTTCATTCCAGCGCTGAAAGGCCAAAACACAGTCCCTGGAATAATTTACACAGTAGGTACAGGAGTGGATGCACATTGAAAAACTGTTGGGCAACACCACATATAGCAGTGCTTTTTTTGTTAGGTCCTTAAAAGAATCTAAAAATTGCAAATATTACCTATTAAATTAAACATCAAACTCCTTGTATCTGACCCCACCTCTGTTATATTCCATCCCTCACCTTTTATTTGTCTCCTTGGGCCAGTAGTCACTAACTGAAAAAAATTTACTAGCTCAAATATGCTGAATATCTTTGTTGTTGTTGTTGTTAACTTTTTTACTCTCTAGAAGCAAAGACTTTCAGTCTTTCAAACCACTATATTTCTTGCACAAACAATATTGCATGGCACTTAGTAGGTGCCAAAAAATACTTGTTGGATAAATTGATGAATGAATGACCATAGTATAAAATTCATTTTATAGAAAATACTACTTTATTTACATTAAAACATTTTTTTAGAAATTCACAAATAATATAAAATGACATGTCAGTGAATAAAATTCAACGTTTTGTAGTTGCTAGCTAATAAGGGGGTAATGCAAAAATCATAAAGCTGCTGTTATAATATTGTGGTAGTAGAATTCTTATTCTTAATTATAAAGGATGAAGAATGAACTGACAAATCATGATTATATCAAATGATTAAGAAGAGTTTCAAACTTTATTGATAAGACTCAATTAGAAAGTATATTCACTTAATATTTGCATTTAGAAGGGTATGTATAAAATATTGGGCTTGTACTCAACTGGAAAAGCAAACTTACTATTTCTCAGAATAAGTTTGCCTGGAAAAAATACATCTATTTATGTACTAGTAGCTAGAATTCTCTAAGGGAATCTTCAGATCTTCATGAAGGTAGGTGGAAGATGCACTTGTTTAAAATGAAAGGAGACATTAGAAAAGCAGGTAGGAGGAATGAGTGAAATGATGTAGGCAGAAGCAAAAGCATAGCAGTGGGAAAGAGAGATATTCAACCTTGATGTGGGTGGTGAGGAGAAGGCAGTGAAAATGTGTTACAGGAATTAAAAATAAGAGGTACTTGGAAGAAAATTGAGTTTTAAAAGACCCAGGAAAGTCAACTGCACATGGAACAGCCTCAGACTTTGTTCCCAGCTCTGTGAGAGGTTCTGCACACCCATCCACGTGATAGCAGGCACAAAGACTTTGCCATTGTAATTTAGGGGAGTGAGTTTATGGACCTCTGTGCATGATGGGCACTTTATGAAATGCAGAATTATCTGATAAAGACTAAAAATACCGTACTACAGAAAAATTCCACTCCTTCTATTATTTATTAAATATCCTTCTTAATTCTTATGAAAATGATTAGAGTGGTTAAAAGGATAGACATTGAAATTAGATGGCCTTGACTTCATTTCTAGGTCTTAATTTACCAGCTATGTATCATTGTGCAAGTACTTATCTTCCCTGAATATCAATTTTTGCTGGGATAAAATAAGTCAGTGTGAAAGCAAGCAGAGCATCAGGCCCAGCACATAGATGATAAGACCCCAAGAAGCACTGGGAATTACTATTGTTTTTATTCCTGTTGTTGCTGTTATTATTATTATTATTATTATTATTATTATTATTACTATTATGTGTCAGATCCAAATATGTTTGACTTGATGTGTTACAGTTTTTCAATTTTATTCTGAAACATATTTGCAGAAACTCCATCATTTCTTATGAAAATATCAGGAAAATAATATTTTATATAATGCTATATTATTTCATAACTTGTATTTATTTCAGAATGTCTCAATATGTTTGTGTTTTCCTGAAATTTATTCAGTAATATAGAAGTTGAAATTAACTTACTAAAAATGCAGAAACAGAATATTACTAAGTATATGGTGATTTGGACATGTAAACTGATATGTTAAGTAATATTAAATTGGCTGAATTCTCCGTATACTTAATCAATTACTGGTAGTTTCTTGCTAATCTCTATTGTATTTCTAACATAACTCTTAGACAGAGAAATGGAGAAAATAGACTTCATTTCCAGAACTTGATTTTTCCACAAAGTTTATATGATTTCAAACAAGTAATTTCATATTTTAAAGAGATAAATATGCTAAAATAGATAATGGTAAGGTATAAATATCAAAACAACTGATCCCATTTCAATAAAATTCCTCGCTGTTCAGAAGACAATGGAAGAAAAAAAAAATCTCTGAATCACAAATTAATCCCATACCAGGTATCCAATATCCAATCTATACTGATATATACTTTATATAAGAGTAACTACTTTTTTTCTGAAGATTCTCTGTTAAGGGTTTGAAACTAAATTTAATTGTTCCACCTAAATTATTCTTGGCATTTGCAGAAAAAACATAATCAGTATTTTTAGGACAGCCTGTTTGTATGACTAATTTATTTATTTATAACTCTCCTTGTTCAAAAAGAACAAAGCCAACAATCAGGTGGAAACCAAAATACTATCATTGAGATTTACACTGGTATGTGAATCTTTTCTCCAAAATTATGAAAGCAATCAATTAAAGATTGATTGATAATCAATTGAAGATTAAGGGTACTTCTCAAATGGCTTCTCAACTATAAGGTGACTGCCACTGGATACCATCTGTGTTCTTTGAAGTTACAACATAGGTGACCCTGAGAGTAAGAGTGTGGTAGCTGACACGGGACATCAGGGAGCTTCCAGGATGTTAGCTATGTTCTTTTTATAATCTGAGTTACATAGATATATCCACTTTGTACACATTTACATAGCAGCATAGTTATAATTTGTGCATTCCTCTATACGTGTGTAATAAAAAGCACTTCAACATAAAAAGGGTGATACGGGATTATTAATGCCTCCTACTGAAACACCCACCAGTGTAATAAGTATTATTGCCTGTGGAAAAGCTGAAGCGTTCCAGACTTTTAAAGGTACAGCCTGTTCTCAGAGTAGGATGACCAAATCATCTAAACTAGAACTGGTTGACATCACAAACAAAATTAACATCTTCAATTGACCCTTTTCTAAAGATTATAATATTTTAACTGACAAAATTACTTCCTCTATAGGTGCTGAGCTGTTTAGCAAGATCAGAACAAATTCTGTGAAATGAAAGTTCTTTTCAATTCTTAATTATTTTCTTTTCAATTGAATGGGTAAACATTTTAGCCCATGAGTTTTCTTAGGTACTAATTTTTGACTCATTGATTACCTTTCTTAGACAAATATTTCTGCAAGATAAACATAGAGATATTATCTGATGAATTTTATTTCAATTGGTTTGACCAAACGTAGGTGCTGTGAAATTGTAAGGCTTCTTAATTTCAGTTCCACCCATTACAGTGTATAAATTTATCAAATTAAAAATAGGAATGCAATCAAAGGAGACTTGTACAAGTGGAACTACTCTAAAGTGCAATTATGAAATTAAATCTTAAACACTGTGTAAGCTCTCATCATCTAATTTGTTCAGTTCCTCCCTTGATTTTGTGGGGATAAATTTTAATGTTTTCCTGTTTGCAGGTTTTATTTTAAATAAAGCTTTGATTCAATAAAAGCTTTAAATGCCAAAGTTATTTGGCACTCCATTAAATACTTTAATGAAAGATTTCAAAGAAATTTTAAACAAAATGTAGAGGCATGATATACCAAAAAAATTTAAAAATTATTGTAGTACACATGGGTTGATTTACAAAGTAGATTTCAAAAGCTCATATTTGTTTAAAATCAAATTGATGAAAGGAATTTAAATCGGAAAGCATACACTGTGAAGCTGAATTCTTTTGTATTCAATATTGGCTTCCCTTCAAGAAAGTTACTTTCACTATCTATGTATAAAAATAAGTCATGTTTTGATACTTCAGCTTCTTTTTGGATTGATATATATTATAGCTAGTTTTACACAATTACAAATTAAATATTCACAATAAATTTTAAGTACATTTCTATTTTTTAGATTTTCTTTTTTTAAAAAATTTTTTGGGGGGGAGTTAATTAGATTTCTTAAGTTTTTTTTTGAAGTGGCGGCACTGGGTATTGAACTGAGGACCTTGTGCAAGCTAAGCTTGGACTCGTACCACTGAACTATACCCCCCCCCCCCAGATTTTCTTAATAAAAACTTGGTTTTGCGTCACAGTGTGCTCCATCTAAAATCGTATTTAGACTGTCACCTCTAAAAAATACCATTTTCAATTTTGAGTATTAAATGAGTTTATATTAGCATTCAAAATAATATCATATTTCACCTTTGATCTAATGAATTTCCTAAAACTTCACTTGAATTACATGAATTGGATAAAACAATATCACATTTACCAGAATTAATTTTTTGGTATGCTGTTTGAAGTGATGACACATAAAATTTGTATCATTTGAGTGTTTGTGGAATTCTGTTACTGGAACTAGCATAATAACAGCTATTGCTTCACTTTCCATATGTGCACAAGAGAACTTGGAATTGAAAGTAAGCAATTTGATCTAAATGCAAAATCAGTCTTCACAAAATAAATTGTCAACATACTTGCTGAAGTTGTTTGGGTTCTTAAAATAACTCCTAACTTTTGAAATAGAATGCTGAGGCTTCGTAGCAGTTTCTGGTCTTCATGTGTTCAGCAATATCACTGTGGCTCCCATAGTAAACGGTAAACATCAGCAAACGTTTTATGAGAGTTACATGTTTATTATCAACTTTCTAGAGAGATTAAAATGCAGTAGACATTTCACTAGACATTGACTTTTGTTTACTTCACATTCATTGTTGCCAAAATAATTTACTATAAAATAAGTGTTACTAAACCAAAAAACCAAATATTTGTAAATTAAGTAAAATTGAGAAAATCACTGTAGCAAGGGCATAAAGCTTTTTTCTCTGTAGACTGTAGGACAGGACTGCTCAGCCTCTAATCTGCACATGTATTCAGTATTCAATTCGAAAGTATAATTTTCTCCCATTTCCCATTGGCTTCACTGACTAGTGACCGAGTGACTTAGTGAATCTCACAGGGTACAACAGAAGCCACAGCTAAACTGGTTGGTACTGAGCAGGACTACGCAGTCAAGAATTACTAATCCTAGCTAGACTGGAAGGAGATACTTGTATCTGGTCACTTAATTCTTAATTACTGGGAAACTTCTCTTAATTAACAAGAGTACTTCATTTATCCACTCACACCCTGACCACTGTTCTTGAAAAGGAGATGTTAGCTACTTCACTTTTCTCTAACTTAGAAACCTAGTTAAAATAAAACCTCTGCTCACTGCATATGTATCTCATGCCATTAAATCAGACCATGGCCAAAGCTGCAGACACATATTGTTGATCTACACAACACATCCTATCTTAATACAACAACTAATAATAATATTTCATTGAAAGATAAAAAGTCTGGAACAGATGCTAAAATGCATGGGATTATGGGACACCAGATGTCACGTTTAAGCTCCTTTTAAAGTTTCTATGTTGGAATACACATAATCATTTCTTAAAGAACGAAGTTTTCTTATTAAGAACTTTTACACACCAGAATGTATCTCACTGATCCCTATTAATCTCATTTGTAGCTATTGTAGTGAGTTGTTTCTCTCAGTTCTGCTCAACATGAAAGTGAAAGAAAATAAAGGACACTTGAAAAGATAAATAGTAAGCAGTCCATGAAGAAACACAAGCAGATCAGTCTTCAAGTCGGCCAAAAATCCTAGGTAGGTGGTAGGAAAATTAGAAGGCTAGCGAATTTACATTATTTTTTTCTCTTGGATAATAGATGCCATATTTCTTTATTCTATTAAAATTGACAGCAATTAATATCCTTCACTATTTGATATGTGGTTCACCAGACTGGTTTTATGGATGATAACTGAATGATTATTTTGTCTCCACTTAAATCTGGTAGCTTTTCCATTGCTTTATTACTTGGTGTTCAATTTTATAGACTTATATTCCTTGGGGGAAATTCTACAGTATAATATCCTATGTATCTAGTACCTTTGATTTGTGGGGTCAGTATAACCAACCACCTGTTGACATCTTACTTAATATATGTGTGTAGTAAATTAAACATGTGGCAAGAAATAATTGTCTTCTAATAGAATGGCTCAACTATCAATTATGATTTTTTTCCTCTGTGACCTCAACTATCTTATTAGTAGTAAAAGCTTTTTTTGACAGTGGTAATAAATTATTATGTTTTGAAACCGTAAAAATTGCCCCATAGTATTCTAAAATGTTACAAATAAACAAAAATCATGGTCTCACATTGTCTTCTGTAGAAACAACAAACCTAATTTCCAAATTAAACAACTCTTCAAAATATATTAAGATAATTTTCACATTTTCAGAAAATCATTGCTTATTATTCTCATTTCCTCCTGGTCCCTTCCATATATGTTCCCTACTGAAATTTAATTTAGGCAATTAAACTAATACATATTTTGTGTTTTCCTTTATTATTAAACTGATTTTCATTTCACGGCTATCATTAAGCATGACCAAATTAAACTGAATAATGGAGCATTTGTATTGTAAAAATGGGAATAATATTGGCTGATCATCACATAATCATTTGGTTGGCTCAATGCAATTTAGCTATTAAAATGGAGAAATAATTTACAAAATTAGTTACTATTTTTCTGGCAATGTAGAAAGCTGACTAGGGCCAATTTTGTTTTAATTACTACTTTATCATTATTTAAAATAAAGTTTTGGGTACTCTTAATTCAATATCTAAAGTACTAAAGGTTTATAGGAATTGCTGGAGGAGTCATGCAGTCAGGATTTACTCGGAAACTTCAGGGGAATAGATATTCATAAGAGCCTTGGGTCAAAGTTCTGATTCGGCCGTTAATTTATTCTATCACTTGAGGTAAGTCATATCAAGACTAAGTCTTAACCATAAAATGAGAGATTGTTTACTCTCTCCAAGGTACATTCCAGATAGACATTTATCAGCTGACATCTGAAAGAGAAATTGATATATAGCTGAAGAAACTCTTACAGCCTTAGAGTGCTTTTCCTGCCCAGTAGAATTCCTCTTTATCTGGCTAATTCTTTCTCAACCTGTAGGTCTTAGCTGAGATACTGTTTCCTCCTCTTTGCCTCCTCTATTACTCCGAACAAGATTGGTGTGCCTCCTGTGTGCTCCTGTAGCCTTTCATACTTACTCCCATCACAGAAATCATCAATTTTAATTGTCTATTTACTTATATCTTGTCTTGAGGATAGGACCACATCTTATTCATATTGTACCTGCAACATCTTGCATACTGTTCAGCATTGATAAACGCGCAGTAAATGTGTTGAGTGAATGAAATATTATAGTCTGTAAAATCAGTTTTTACAAGTTCTACTTTAGAATAAGTGAGTAATTTTGCACCAAATGCACATGAAAAATTTGAATGTTACTCTTAGACAGTAAAATAAAACTGGTAAGTGTTGATACTTAAGAATGTTTTCCTTCAGTTTTTTTTGTTTATGTTGAATATATGTGACAAAGATTAAGTGGCCAGAAATTTTGTTACGTTTTAGTATGTTTAGTATATTTCTTAGGCTATTTTAAATGAACAAACATATTTATTATTAAAAATGATGTGAAGTTATTTTCAATAAGGAGATTTAAATGCACACATGCAATGCTTGTATATTCAGACTGAAGAATAAACTAAATATATTAGAATTAAATAGCAACAAAGTTACTTTTTTAATTGTTCTTGCCTTCAAATAATAAAGATAACTAGAAGAATATATAAAAAATAAAAATGCAAAATAATGCTATCTGTCTTTATAGTAACCTAAAAAGTGCATGAGGCATTGACTATAACCTAATCCATAAATAAATCTGCTGGGAAGACGTGCTATGAACCTAAATATATATTTGGTTCAATTGTATGCATTCTCACAATGTTTTTAAAGATCTTTTTTCAGTGTATAAAAGATTACAGGGTATACCATAATTCTCCTTGCTTGATCTTTCTTGAAGTATGTTCTTTATATATCAAAGGTCAACTCACTGACTTGCTCAGCACAGGAAATGAAAAGCGAGTTCTAAGAAAATAGGTTACGAACGTTAAATGCTTCAGGACATGAGGCATGGCCCCGAAAGAATTTCCTAACAAGGTTCCTAGTGCAGAAACAAAGAAAGGCACAGTGCAAATAAAGTAACCTTAATAAGAAACATTCTTGAAAGAGTCTTCCCTTGTATGAAGTAAAAACCTCACATATAGAGTTATAATAAATTCCTTTTCTTCCTGAGAACAAAATATAACAAAATAATATTCTCCTTAGAAGCTCTATTTAATCTGTATCCACTTTCTCAGGCTTGAATAAAATATATAATTTGCCAAAATTTGAAAAAGCTTGTATTATTATAAAGTAGATCTATTGAGCTTTTCATACAATCCGAACTTCCTATCAAGTGATACTAGGAAATTCTCCTGTGCAACTCTATTACAAGACCCGTAAGCAATTTCTATTATTAAACTGTCTTTAAAATGTGAAGATTATTATTCTAAGGAGTAAAAATCTTAACGTCAACCTAGTTGAAACCATTTAAGACAACTTAAATTTATTAATAAGCATATATTTCTTAATCTTTAAGAAATGTAATATGCAAAGAGAAACTAAAGACTTAACCCCAGACTACCCAAACACACCCCTCTAACATAGGTGAAGACATTGAAGCTAATTTTAATTTCTTTTGGAAAACAAACATAGTCACTAACTTCTGAGAGTAACTGCAGTACAATGAAACGAGATTAGTATTGGGAAGCAATTCCCAACTTTGAATGGCAGTCCCTCAATTTACTAGATGTGTGATCCTAAATGAGTTATAAGATGCTGTTCTCTAAATATTACCTATCTGAAAATGAGGATAAAAAAAATCAAGCAATATGTTATATAGCAAAAGTCATCATTCAGTTTCCTTTCTTTCTTTCATTTGTGAAAACAATGATTTAAATTTCTATTGCTGAGGCATTAAACCAAAGAGTATCATAAATTTTAGTGTTGTGTTTTTAAAGTTTTATGAACCCAACACCATGCTTTCATATATGGCATAATACAAACCCAGGATAATTAAGTAACTTGGCTGAAGTCACAAGTAGTGCAACCAGAAATAAAACTTGTTTTACTAAACCTGCAGTCCCATGATTTTCCCAGTTGCACCTTCTTCTGAGTTTGCACTGTCTTTATAAAATTCCTGAGTACAGCTTCCTACTTAAGCAGTTAGTCTATCCAACAACACTGTCTTGAAAATGCTGTTTGAATTTTTATTTCCAGTCCTCTCACTGGTTTACCCAGCAATCAAGTTCAGTCAAAATTATTTATGACCATCTTTTCTCTAACATAACAATTAAAATATTGGCTTTTATATGTGTTCATAAAGATTGCATTCCAGAGTGATGCATTGCATGAATCCACAACATGGTAATGGCTGAAGAAAAATGAAAAGAGAGTAACTTCAAGACTGAAATTAGAAATTAGAAATTAGAAATTTCATTGAACTGAAAACAGACATTAAGGAAATTCTTTTAACTGAAAGAGAAAAAGTGAAATTGGAATATTATACAACCTACCTACAAACTTTTTTTTCTTAAAAAACTAAAGACATTGACAGCACCCTGACATAAGCTCTTATTGCCTAAAATCTAGTTTTAAAATACTGCTTTGGAACTAATTATTAGAATATTAAATTTTATGTGGGAGGATAGAGAAGGCAGTCTCTTCATGTTTCATCCCACTTGTAGATAAGTTCTCTTCAACCTGATTTATAGAGTCCAGTAGATTAAAACTTACCCTAAATTAAATTTTTTTTCAGAAAAATTCTATGTTATAACACATACAGAAAAGTTTCTGTACAATATTTCTTTGCACAAGATTGCCTCAGTTTTTCTATATTGAATTCTCTCATTAGCAGGACATCATTTTCTTAAAATGTAGCTCTCTTTGCAACTTTGCATAAAGGAACAAATCATGAACCAAGTCGAAATATTTGAGACCTAAAAAGGATAATACAAAGTTAATCATAAGAGGGAAGAATGTTTGAAGAACATATTCCAAAACAGAATGCCCTCCACGTCTCTAAGTTTTTGTATTTAAACTTGAATTCAAAACATATCCAGTTTTTATAGTGAATAAATGCCAATTTTTATCTGCTAGAATGATTAGAAATATGTGCATTATGTTCCAGATGAATTCTAGGGCTTGTTGAGAAGTGGGAATAAATACAATGAAGCATCCTTAAAAGACAGCAGAAATACCAGAATTTTGAAAAGTCTAACAGTTGAAACAATAAATCAAAACTCAGGAGGACAAGTTTTATTCATTTTCCGTGTTATTTTGGAAAAGTGATTCCTCTCTAAATATGTGAATTTGTAAGTTTTTTTAATCCAATATTAATTATATTAAAATAAAACTTTTAACAAGAATGATTATAAAATTCATTCCATACTAATTGTCAAGCTTTTTGCTTTACATTTATCTAATTTTCATCCTCAAAATGGCCCTGTAAGATTAGTGTCATTATTTATATTTTATAAAGGAGAATATCAAAGCTGAGTGATAAGTGAATTATTTGCAGAAAATAAGAGTTGAGATGACACACAGGTTTGTTGTTTTGTTTCTTTTGTGCATGTAGTTTATTTCATATGGATATATTAATTTAACAAATGTTTATTTAATTATTTTCAGTATAGTTGAAAATGTATAATCTAATATTTATAATATGTGTATTTTCTTTTTTCCCTCACTTTATTGAGATGTAATTGATATATAACATTGTATAACTTTAAGGTGTACAACCTGTTGGTTTGATAGACTTATATAGTCCAGTATGATTACCACTATAGCTTTAGCTAACGCCTCCACGGTGTCACATAATTCCATTTCGTGATGAGAGCATTTAAGATCTACTCTCATAGCAACTTTCAAGTATTTATATAATGTTAACTATATTCACAATGCTGTATCTTAGATCCCCAGAACTTATTCATCATCTATCTGGAAGTTTATATGCTTTCACCAACATCTCCCCATTTTTCCCATATCTAGCTCCTGGTTGCCACCATACTATTCTGTTTCTATTGGCATTTTTGGATTCCACGTGTAAGTGAGATCATACAATATTTGTCTTACTCTAACTTATTTCACCTAGCATAATACTCTCAAGGTCCATCCATGCAATCTTAAATGGCAGGATTTTCTTCTTCCTCATGACTGAATAATACTTTATTTTGTATACACCATATCTTCTTTATCTATTCATCCATTGACATACTTTTAGGTTGTTTCCATACATTGACTATTATAAATTTATTGCAGTGAACTTATACTCAGAAGTGGGGTTGCTAGATCGTATGATAGTTCTATTTTTAAATTTTTGAGGAACCTCCATATGAAATTCTCCATTGTGGAGAATTCACATTCCCATCCCACCAAGGGTGCACAAGGGTTCCCTTTTCTCCACATTCTCACCAACACTTGTTATCTCTTGTCATCTTGATGACAGCCATTCCAACAGGTTAGAAGTGATATCTCCTTGTGGTTGTGATTTGTGCTTCCTTGATGATCAGTAACAGTGAGCACCTGAACACCTTTTCATGTATCCTGCTGACCATCTTTGGAAAAAAATTATCTATTTAATTCCATTGTCCATTTTTTAATCAGGTTGTTTCTTTGTTATTGAGTTGCATGAGTTCTTTATATATTTTGGATATTAACCCTTTTTTAGATAATATGATTTGCAAATATTTTCTAACATTCCGTAGGTTGCTTTTTAATATTGCTGATTGTTTCTTTTGCTATGCAGAAGCTTTTTAGCTTGATGAAGTCCCATTTATTGAGTTTTACTTTTGATGTCGTATCAAAAAATTGTGTCAAGACCAATGTCGAAAAGCTTTTTCCTTACGTTTTCTGGTAGGGGTTTTAAAGTTTAAAGTCTTATATTTAAGTCTTTAATTCATTTATAATTAATATTTTGTGAGTGGTGTAAGATACAAGTCTAATTTAATTTCTCTGGCTGTGGTTATCCAGGTTTTCCATCACCATTTATCGAAGAGACTATCTTTTCCTTAGTGCATATTCCTGGCTCACTTATCAAATGTTAGTTGACTGTATATGTGGAGATTTCTTTCTGGGCTCTTGATTTTCTTCTGTTGGTCTGTGTCTATTTTTATGCATATAGCTTTGATTATTATAGCTTTGTAGTGTAGTTTGAAATCAGGAAGTGTGATGCATCCAGCTTTGTTCTTTCTCAGGAATGCTTTGGCTATTTGAGGTCTTTCATGGTTTCATACAAATTTTAGGATTTTTTTTTTCATTTCTGTGAAAAATGCCATCAGGATTTTGATAAGAATTGGATTGAATCTATGGATAACTTTGGGTAGTATGGGTATTCTAAGTTCACTCTTTCTACTCTGTGCTCTTAATGTTTCTATTGAATTATTATTTATTAGAAATAATTTGAGGCCAGATACCTATTCTTTAATTGTAGATGTTGTTATAGAGACTACTATACCAAAAATCTCATTTAAAAAAATGATAACAGAGATAATTTCAAATTCTTGTGAATAAATTGGCAAGTATAATTGATGATCTGTTTCTAACAGGATAAGTGTGTGGTAATATTTAGTATTCCTCCCATCCCTCTTTCTTCACGGTTGTTAAAGCATATTTTTTGTAGGATTGCAGAATCTTAGGGCTGAAAGAGATTACAGATTCACCCAATCCAATCTTCCAAATAATATGGGAATCCTTTCTTCAACTTCTTTTTACCTTAGTTTAGTCATCTGAAAAGATTAACATAATATAATCATACATACTTAGATATTTTAGAATGGTTGAGTTGTTTATGTAAATGCTTACAATAATTTCTATTATGTAGTATGTACTTTATAAGGTTTTTTTTCTAGTTTATAAATATAAATAGCCTTCTCCAAGTTGAGATAAAATTTTAATTAATGCTAAATAAATAAAATTGGAAATTAATTCAGTTTTTTGATGAACAAACATGTTGTATGGAGCTAACCTTAACTCTTCTAAGATATTTAAATGGTTTTCTACTGAAAATTATTATTGCTTGGTTCAAGACCTGGGATGTCAAAATATAGATTTATGGAGCTTAGCTTTCCAGAACTAAACCATTATTTGGCTATGTACCGCAACTCTGGAAATGTTTTAACATACAGAAGTTTCTACCTTTTATTGATCATACTGATGGGAACTGAATGGCTTCAGTCTAAATGATTGTTTTATAATAGTATACTTTCAATATTTCAGGTTAAGTAGTTTTCAGTATTGGAAAATATAAAAAAGAAATGATCAAAAATAAAGTCAAATAGAAGTTTAAACTACAGGAGAGGGAACTTTAAAAGCAAATTATAATCTTACTGGTGATTTTACAGTTAATTCTGGACATTTAAGCTGCAATGTTAGAAGCTCCTGGCACCAATTTTCTGCCCCATGTGTTCCAACCAGAGAACAGCCAAGAGAAGCTGGTCTTTCCAAAGGCACCTCACAAAGTTCTCTTAAAATAAGTAAATAACATGGCCTCACTGCCTAATCTGAGCAGTGCCTCTATCAGCAGCTTTTAGGTATTTAAATTTCCATAAAAAAATTCTTGCTTGGCTTTTTATGATCTTTTAATGTGAATATAAGATATATACTTTATATTTTAATTGTTTCATAAACTAGATTATATTCAGTGTGGATTGTATTTTTTTTTTTTCTTTTGAGTAGGGTAAGCCAGCCTAAAAATGTAAGTTTCCATATTAGCTATGCTCACATAAGGGAAGACAAGATGTGTTTTTTCCCTATAGTATAATTCATAGAATTTTCTTTTACTCCCCAGAAAAGGTCTTCTCTTCTACTCCCAATTTGTGACTGTAAATATAAAGATTGACACTTATTAACAACTCCACAGAAATATAAGTTAAAACTTCTCCTAAGGAAGCATCAATAATAAGTAAATAGAAGAATGAATTAGTAATTAAAGTAAAGACTAAATAGTTGAAATATGAATATGGTCCGTCATTTAGTTAGTAGTTTCGACCAGTCTCCTGATTTTGATTATATCTCCTGATTGTATCATGATCATGTAAGATGTTATCATTGAGGAAAGGCAGGTGAAGGGTACATGGAACTCTACTATTTTTCAACTTCCATGCAGAATTTTAAATTATTTTGGAATAGAAAAGTTTTTCTTTTCAGTGTTAATAAGGTAGAGATGTAATACACTTGAAGCTGGAATATTTTAACCCTAGGATGACTTAGTTTACACGTTAGGAAATAAGGTCATGAATTACTGTAGTCGTTATTTGCAACACAGTTGTCTATCTGTTAAACCACCCCCCTCCCCATTAATGCTGTGATGACTGACCTAGAAGTAAGTGATAAATGTTATACCTCGAAAACTACTTGAGTATCTTGTGTTTAGTTCTAGAAAATAACCAAGTAGTCCAGAATATCTCACCAAAACATTTGGGGAGTGTAGCACAATGGTGTTTCTTTCACTAAGCTCTTGGGCCCAGTTTTATTTCTCTGTCTTGAAATCAACTTTAATTACATTAAACTGACTCCCATTGAGAAGGAATCAAAAGAATTCTTCTAGTGCGTCATTCTTTCCAAAATACTTTAATCAATGTGAATGCCAAGAATGAGTCATTTTAAAGAAAACATAATGTATATGAAAACACTACTCTAAAACAAAATATACATTAAGGTGCTATTGTAATAATCCTTTGTGTTTGAATCATTCTAGCATTGTCTCCAGAAAGGTTCTGAATGTGATAAAATGAAAAGCAGTCTCTTAGAGAAGATAGACAAGGCTTTGCAGTAGCTGGATGAAATTTGACAACCTTCAGTATGCTTGAATCTGTTTCCTACAAAAACAAGGATAAAGCATCTGAAATTGTTGTGAAGATTATATTACATAATTATATTAAATTATCCAGGTTAGTTGTTGGAACATATAGAGAACTGCTTATAATGAGATTCACTCCCTGCCCTCCCTACCCAACGCAGAAATTAAATTACCTGGTGACAAATGACTGCAACATTTCTTGAGAGAATGTGTCCTATCCATTATTAAACTCCTGTTTCTTGATTCATTTGGAGATAATGTCTTGATTATTTCTGCATTGACTACCTAAGGATTAACAGGAGGAACCCTAAGCTCTGAAGATAAAATAGACATTATAAGTAACCCAGAAAGCACTCCCTGTTATTATAACTATATAGTGATGCATTATATTTATTTGAAATTTCATTATCCTAAATTGTTTTGAAAATAACATAGCTTTCATTGAGTAACAAATCTCAACTAGTCTCTACTAGCTTCTGATTATTTCAGCACTTTGCACAGTGCTTGACACATAATATTCAACAAATGTTTGTGGGATGAATAAATGATGAATGAATGAAATATAATTTTAGTGATATTTTCTAATGATATTTGTGAAAAATAATTGGTCAATTAATTTCTTTTATGCAACTATAAGAACAAGTAAGACATAATTAAAACACTGTGGAGTTTTATAGAAAACTTTCAAATGGCATCACTGAACAGGTCATCATGCAAATCTAGACCACATCTGTTTAAATTTTTAGTCAACTCCTTTTGTATGGCTGTAAGTGATTAATTTATACATACAAAAGACTGATCACAGAAGTATGTGCTAACAGTATGAAAAAGGAAACAGTTTGCTTAAAGTTATTAACAGATCTTTTTATATAAATGGCAGAATTATATTGCCTTATATAAGAACTTAGAATTCAACACCAAATGCTTGTTAGAGAAATGCTTTTCCATGTGAATAAGTAATGAAATATTAAGAGTCATCAATTCTTTCCCAAGATCTCCAGTATCAAAGTTTTCTCTCTCTCCTTGCTTCTGGCTACCATAGCTGTTTTACCACCTATGAAAATGCAACACCTGACTTTTCAGGATCTACCCACTGAGGTCTTCAAGTGCTGCTTGCTCAGGTGTCAGTGTCTCCATTACAGGACAGAGTAGCTGTCCCCAGGTGTATAATAACAAAGTGACTAGCCAGGCTTACTAAGAAGAAAAGAGAGAGGACCCAAATAAACAACATAAGAAATGAAAGAGGAAAAATAACAACTGATACCACAGAAATACAAAAAATAATAAGAGAATATTATGAGTGGTTAAAGTCAACAAATTAGACAACCTAGAAAAAATGGACAAATTCCTCAAAACATAAAGCCTGCCAAAACTGAGTCAAGAAGAATCAGATAACTTGAACAGACTGATCACTAGAAGTGAATTAGAATCTGTAGTAATAATAATAATAAAGAAACCTCCTTTCAAACAAAAGTCCAGGACCAGATGGCTTCACAGCATAATTCTACCAAACATACAGAGAACTTATACCTATCCTGCTCAAACTATTCCCAAAAATTGAAAAGGAGAAAACACTCCCAAATTTAATCTATGAAGCCACCATATCAAACAAGACACCAACAAGACAAAGACACTAGAAAAAAAGGAAATTACAGACCAATATCTTGAATGAATATAGATGCAAAAATCCTCAACAAAATACAGCAAACCAAATCAAACAATACAAGAAAAGAATCATGCACTGTGATTAAGTTGCATTCATTCCAATGTTGTAAGGAGATCAGTGTGACACACGACATAAAGAAATGGAAAGACAAAAACCACATGATCATCTCAGTAAACTCAGAAAAACATTTGACAAAATTCAGTATATATTCATGACAAAAACTCTTGCCACGGTGTGTATAGAGGAAACGTATCTCAAAATAATAAAAGCCATTTACAACAATTGTACAGCCAACACAATACTCAATGGTGAAAAGCTGAAAACTTTCCCACTAAATTCAAGAAGACAAGGATACCCACTTTCACCATTTCTATTCATCATGGTATTGGAAGTCTTAGCCACAGCAATCAGACAAGAAAAAGATATAAAAGATACCCAGATTGGAAAGGAAGAGGTGAAACTGTCATTATTTGCAGATGACATGAAACTCTATATAGAGAACCCTAAAGTCTCCACACAAAAATTATTAGAACTAATAAACTGATTCAGCGAGGTAGCAGGAAATAAGATTAATATACAAAAATCTGTTAGATTTCTCTATGCTAGCAATGAAATATTAGAGAAAAAATGTTAATTACATTGAAAATTATGTAAAAAGTACCTAGGAATACACTTAAGCTAATAATATGCTGAAAACTATAGAACATTGATAAAGGAAATGAAGATGATTCAAAAAATGGAAAGATAACCAACCCATGCTCTTGGATTGACAGAATTAATATTGTTAAAATGGCCGTCCTACCTGAGGCAATCTACACATTTAGTGCAATCCCTATCAAAATACTCATGACATTTTTCACAGGACTAAAACAAATAATCTTAAAATTTATATGAAACCACAAAATCTAAAAAGAATAAAATGAATCTTTATACAAAACAGAAACCGACTCACATAAATAGAAAACAAATTTATCATTACCAAAGGGGAAAGGGAGGTAGTAGGGAGGGACATATTAGGAGAATGGGATTAACAGATACATATTATGCATAAAATAGATAAGCTGTGCCCTCTCTGCCCCTCTCATCCCCTCATAACTGCACATCCCAGCTGTCAAAGAAGAGCTGGAATGATCTTGTTAAATGCTGGCTTTCTGTTGCAACCAGAACATCTAACTCCGTATCATGGCTCACAAGGCCCTACGTGAACTGGCCCCTACATGTATCTCCAGCTCATCTCAAGCCACTCTTTTCCTTTATTATTCTCCAACCACAGTGACTTTTATTTTCCCTTTAATGTGTGAAGTTTGAGGGTTTGGCACTTCCTGTGTCTTCTGCTTAAAGCAGTCTACCTCTAGATTATCTGATTCTCTCAGGGTTGTCTCCTCCTCTCCACAGAAATCTCAACACAAATATCAACTCTTCAAATAGTCCTTCCTTGACTTCCAAAATTCATGTACTACCCACCATTACTTCCGCAAAATTATATTTTGCCTTTTCCATTACCCCCTTGTATTACCTGAAACTGTTTATGTATTTATTATCTCCATTCCTGGAGAAGGAATTAGGTAAATTGAGTTTAGTGCTCCTGCTGTACATCCTCTCTCTCTCACACACATTTCCTGATACGTAGTACTTGCCCAATAAGTATTGATTAATTAATTAACTGCATTTCTCTGAGTTTAGAAAAGAGACCTAAGTGTTTGGCTTAATTATCAATGATAAATATTAATAGATTTTACTAGGTATGTGGCTTTCTTGTAGAAAGCCATGGAGGAGGTTTCCTGTAAGTCATTCACTTTTTTAATAATCCTCACTTTTTCTATTTAACCTCATTCCCTCCATTGTATTTTAAATCAATTCCTCCTGTCTCTACCCAGTATATGAAAAACAGCTGGTTGTCTCTCTTTGTATCCTTTCCGTCATTCAAAGACCATTATGAGGCCAGCCCTCTTTCTTCTTTCCAGGCTAAATAAATAATTCTGCCATTTTTAACACTTCCTGAAATTCTGAGTGCTTACCCCTGAAATCCTTTCCAGGACTCTATTTACAACCTTGTCCAATAGAACTTTCTGCCACATGGAAATGTTCTATATCTGTGCTGCCCAATACAATAACCATGTGTGTGTGATGAATGCATAAAATGTGAGGAACCAAGGGACTGAATTTTTAAATTTTATGGAATTTTAATTACTTGAAATTTGAATATCCACATGTGGTTAGTGGCCACCAAATTAGCTGTGGAATATGCTATGTGCTCCTATGCAGAGTTGATGACTCACAGTAAACATAAAACAGGATATTATTATAAAGTTTTGTGGGGGGTGGATTTTCCAACATAATATTCAAAGCAAATTTTGAATGTAAGTTGTCTTAAAGTTGACTTTAATTATAAAATTGATGTTAGAGCATTAATTTAGCTACATAAAAATCTTCTTATTTGTGGAAAAAGCTTGATTTATGGTATGTCAGATTTATTCTAACAACTTCTGTGAGTTTCCTCATATATGACACTTGGTATCTTTTTGATGAAATGAAATATATAGAACTAATTGATTTTTCTGACTTTTTAAGGTAAATGCTATTCAGACTAGATTTTCCTCAGATATATTTAATGATGCTATGTTTAAACTTCTTAACACTGATGACACCCCTTCATGTTATACCTATTTTAAGATTTTAAGGTGAAGCAAGTATATTAGAGACAGCTGGAGGCATTTAAAAGTCAGCCTCACATATCTGGGTCATGGTTATGTCATGGTATCCAGTGCACTTTCTGATTAAAATAACTCTGTTCATTAATCAAGTAAGCAAGATTTATGCCAAATTTAGCTATCAAACACATTTTTGGTTCTGAATTTCTATATCATATGTTACTTCCGATCTGAGGGATTAAAATGAGTGTTCACCTTTATTTATTTTTTTGCAAATGAGAAATGTTTTGAGTTAGAAAATGAATGTCTATTTTTACTAGCTTATTTAATTGAGCTTTTCTTAATACACAGAGACTCCAGACCTCATTTATGCTGAGTAAACTGGATATAAAATATATAACCAATGGGTTTTATATTGAAATTTTAGTACTGCTGCTAGTCAAAAGCATGCTTCTACATTTCTATATCACTTCTAATATTTCAGCTTTATTTAAAACAGGATTTTTTTTAAAATTAAGGGCAGAAAAAGCCTTCCAGATGTCAACTGTTACATCTCCCCTAGACAGGAAAGCAGAACATATGGTTCATGAACTGAAGGGAATAGTGGATCATCATATGTTTAGGATTCCTTGAATATACCATGCCAGATGCTCTTTTATTTTTCTTTCATTCTTCTTCATGAAATCTAGCTATTTCTGACTCTGTGAAAAAGTTTAACTTTTAAAAACATTAGCAGTAAAGGAGATAATGCTTCAATAGCATTGAAATACCATTTTGAATTCATCACTCTTATTCTGGAATGTTAATGAGCTAAGACTCACACATTTTACAGCCATTTCTCTTCAGATCTCTCTCTTCGGATCTCTCTCTCTTTCTCTTACACATATGTACACACAAACTATGTGGCTATCAGGTTTGATAGAAGTCAGTCTACTTACTGATTATTTAGTATGTTCTTCATTTTTTGATAATACAGAAGAAAAAATTAAAACCTCAGTAAAATAAACGTGCTGTATTGTTTTTGTAAGGCAAGGAACTTCATATGTGTAATTTGTCCCCCAGTACAGAAGGCTGTATTGCTCAAAGGCCACAAATTTCCTTAGTGGAAGGACAACTGAAAATTGTGACTTCGGTGCTCATAAAATGTGCAATGTTTTTCACCTCTCTTTTTAATAGTAAATGCAAATGCTAAATTTCTTTTGTTGTTATGAATAGTAAGTATGCAAATAGCTATGTTTGCCACTGTCAAAGGTGAAATAAGAGATTAGAAAGTTTTCCCCATGAAAGTTCCAAATTTAATTAAATGAAATCCATTTGAAAGTGTGCCAAAGACATCACATAAGAAAGGAGCAACTGGTGATATATATAGTTGGTGAGATGAAGAAGCACCCGTGTGTGTTTGTGTGTGTGTGTATTTCACATGTACACGCATATATTTCTTTTTATTTTGTGTGTGTGTGTATATAGTCAATTTACAATGTTGTGTCAGCTTCTGGTGTACAGCATAATGCTTCAGTCATACATGAACATGCATATATTCATTTTCACATTCTTTTTCACCGTAAG
Source organism: Camelus dromedarius (assembly GCF_036321535.1). NCBI lineage: Eukaryota > Metazoa > Chordata > Mammalia > Artiodactyla > Camelidae > Camelus > Camelus dromedarius. Next base: position 27,832,012 of record NC_087446.1, read on the forward strand.
TTACTACAAGATATTGAATATAGTTTCCTGTGCTATACAGTATAAACTTTTTGTTTATCTATTTTATATTTGTTAGTATCTGCAAATTGAACTCCCAATTTATCCTTTCCCAACCCTCTCCCCCTGGTAACCTTAAATTTGTTTTCTATGTCTGTGAGTCTGTTTCTGTTTTGTAAATAAGTTCATTTGTCTTTTTTTAAAATTTAGATTCTACATATAAGTGGTATTATATGGTATTTTTCTCTCTTTCTGGCTTACTTCACTTAGAATGACAATCTCCAGGTCCATCCATGTTGCTGCAAATGGCATTATTTTATTACTTTTTCTGGCTGAGTAGTATTCTATTGTATAAATATACCACAGCTTCTTTATCCAGTCATCTGTTGATGGACATTTAGGTTGTTTCCACGTTTTGGGCATTTCTTAACTTTTTTTTAAATCTGAGAATTGAGAATTGACAAATGTTAGCATCATCTTTTGCATGTTCTAATAAATGGCATGGCATAGTCTTTGCTTTTTCATGCTACTCTACACACATATATAAACACACATGCTCCCGTACACACACACAGCACAACACCTTCATCCTTTCTTGCTGTAGGTCTTACATTTTTTTGACTCATAGGATTCTCATATGAAAACAAATCTGATAGTTTCACATCTTTCTTGAAGCTTGACAAGGGACCTCTCTTTAGAAACTTGAAAGAGAGAGCAAGCTTTCAAATGTTCACTATATCTGGTGCACTCAACGAAGTTTTTTGAGCTAAAATTTTGTATCTCCTAAGTAAATCAAACTAATGCATTTTCCTCCAGACAGTTAAACTTAAGAGGTCTCAGGAGCAGAAATTTAAACATTTTTTTTTCTTTTTTGTGGGCAAATTTTATTCTTCAGTATTTAGCTTCCATATTGTTAGTCTCAGTTATATCTTTAAATAAGCAGAATGCACCTAGACCCTATAGTACATTTTCAGTTTATTGAGCAGAAACAATCACTAAATGTTTCCATATTAAGAATTGAAACAATTACCTATTCATCTGTTAAATGGGACCAAACTCACAGGATTGTGATGAGGTAATACTGTGATTTATTTATATACCCATCTCCTCTCCATTTAATGAAATAATATGTGTGAGGAAGCATTGTAAACTTCCCGTCTATATTCAAAAATCAGGTATTATTTACTATTGCTTTTATTACTGAAGCTAAATCTAGAATATTTGGAAACTTCTTTTATCTGAAAGAAGAGGAAAGTCAAAAATTATTCTAGGATACCAGGTCTGAATGATTGAAACAATGGTAATATTTCAAACTAAGACAGATTTTATCATTTATTTCCCAAATAGACTTTGCTTGCCCTTGAATTCAGGTTTGTGTTTAAGGTATTTATAATAAAAATGTGGATATATGAAAGAGGGGCTGGATTGGAAGACAAAAATAATTCATTGAACTATGGATGTGTTAAGATAAGAGCATTTTGTACTAGAACATTTTAGTGGAGATAGATAATGCTGAAGCAAGTAAGCTACTATAAATGTAAATGTGGAACTTGAAAGACAAGTTGGATTTGCTATTACACTGCCATCGAATTTTTAAAGGTCATGATTACTTAAAGATTTAATCTACCTCCTCATTTCATAGGTACAAAGTTTAGGTAAAAGAGCAGACTCAACAGATAAATAAAATATGCTTAGTGATGAATAAAACAACATGAATAAAATATAGTTCTGCATTAATTCAAGTCTTGAAGTTAGATCCTTTTTGTTGTTTGTTTTGATTTTGTAAGACAGTGCAAAGTGAGAATAAAAAATCAAGATCTAATATTAGGAAACTTAGGTGGGTCAGTAAAATAATAACAAGGAAAATAAAATTAAGCAGTTGTGAGGCTGGAGTACAGTCAATACATTGTAATAAACAAGATGACGTGGCAGAGTTGCAAGTAGATACTCAACAGAACCAAAAATAGGAGGAAAGTCAAGGAGAAAGAGTATATTAAATTTTTTTAAAACAACTATTTAATTTTGGAGCAAGGAAACCATTGGCAGTCTTTGAGAGAGCAATTCCAGTAGAGCAGTGATGATAGAAGCCAGCTGGCAAAAGGCTATGGCAGTAGGAGAGTGGAGAGGAAACAAAGGCGTTGATCCTTGGAGAAGAATGGGTAATTTTTCGGTTTTGTGTTCTCAGGGCCTATCACAGTCCCTGTCATTTAGTGGAAATACCAAAAGCATCTGTTGAAATAAACTGTATCTGAGTGTGAGACTTCAAGATGAAGAAGTTTGTTAAAAGTTAGGAATGAGTAATGTGGGAAAAAATTATGTGACATAGTGGGTAAGGGCCACAGAAATGGCTAGGCTCATAGTTAACACAGACCTGGGATCTTTTGCCAAGTTTTGATAGATCAGAGTATTGTCCCTCAAGGAATGTCAGAGATTGAGGTTAGAGATGATGTAAAGACCAGTTTCCAGCAAGAATCTGGACAATAAGTAGAGGGATCTCCCAAAAGTAGGATTATGCTAGTCTATCCTATCAAGTAATTCTTTATACCCTTCTTCTGTATTGGAGCCATTCCTCACACAGGAATAGTCACGAGTTTTAGAGAAGTAGAGATGAGAACAGAAAGATGGTATGCTTCTTAGGAAATTGAGTTCAAAGGGGAAAAAAGAAAGACAGAAACAAAATTTGGATTTAGTACAAGAAAAATTGTGCCAGGAAGAGGGTTTGTGAATGGTACTTAGAGCTACAGAAAATCAGAAAGGAATGGAATAAAAACATAAAATAAAACACTAGCCCTAGAGACAATTTTTTGTTTCCTAGAGATGAGTGAGAAAAGATGAGGGGATACGTATAGAGAAAATTATCATGTTGACAATGAGAAAAATGCTGAATTCACTTCAGAGAAAACTTAAATTTTTTTTTAATTGAAATAGTTGATTTACAATATTGTGTTAGTTTCAGGTGTACAGCATTGTGCTATGGTTAATTTTTTCAGATTATATTCCATTATAGGTTATTACATGATACTGAATAAAGTTCTCTGTGCTATACACAGAAAACTTAAATCTTCCTGTGGAAGTAACCTATTGAATCTTCTGATAAATGGCAGGTCAAAGGAAAGTGGCAAAATTAAGATAATAGAGCAGAGTTGATCTTATGGAAGATTCATGAAGTAAAGAGCAGAATAAAAATTAAATGTTTTCCCACCATTAAAGTAATGAGCAAGGGGCTATTTCTCGTCATGTATCCATAGTGGGCTAAAGCTGTAATGTTTTACATCTCCCTAGATTACGACAAGTGGACAAAGCAAGCAGTGAAAATGATTCAAGAATGGGATAGTGAAGTAGCACATCTCATTTGTGTTAGCCATGCCAAATTAGGTCGTAAATAACTACAGAACCTTTTGTCCCCATCCAACCTGTTCTTGAATAACCAGTATTTCAGATTTTCGTACTAGTATCTAACTGTACCATTGTCAATTAAGGTTCCCACATATAGTTTACTTCTGGGTTAGAGACTCCCAAATGTAAAAGTGTTGTTACTCTGGTAGTTGTCAACAAATCAACTTTTCAAAAAGAAGAAAATGGTAGAATATTCCCAGTCATCCATGGGACAGAATTCTACAATATAGTTTTAGATCTTTATTAAAAAAACAGATCTTACTATGGCATTTGTCTCACATAGAATTTCTACATCTATAAGGTAATGTGATTTTAATCAAAGGGACTCTATTATTCTAAATTTTATTTCAAACTTTAAATTTTTTTATTCTAAGATCTTAATTTTTGTTTCTTTCATTGACATTAGTTTCTTAAAACAAAATTTTGGTATATTAGTTCTCAATAACTGTTAAGGAAGAATTGACAGTATTTTGTTCCCATGCTTTTCAGATTTTTTAGTTTTAGGTATTTTATGGTATGGCTTCTTTTAAAATATAGATTTCATAATATTTCTGCCTCAGTGCTTGGTGCAGAAGATCAATAGTATATAAAAATACATAGAGTTCCAGACCTCATGGACCTGTCTCATAGGAGAGACAGATTTAGTAGCTTAATAATATAGCCCTATTTATATTAAATAATTAAAGAAAGGAATGTCAAAATTTTCCTCTTTAATGTTTTGAAAAGATGATAAAGAGAACATATTAACTGTTAACTACAATGGATAATCATCATAAATGGCACATATGATTTTCAAGATCTAAAGTGATATATGTACATAAATAGCTATAATACCATTAACAGTTCTATAGAATAATATTTGATAACTAAATTTTATATGTACATTTATTATATTTATAAGTTGCATGATTGTACATATAGCTATGTATCTATTATATATGTGATATATCAAATAATTTTATCTTCTGAATATGTGCATTCTTTATGTAGACATATGTAACATTAATTTAGGCTAAATTGTGACATTTCTTAGAATGTTTAGCTTTATCTGTGCACAAGTATTTCTGGTGTCAACACCCATTTCTACCTTTTACTCAAATATTTAATACTTAAATATCAACAAGAGCCTGAATTTTAATCAGGTTATTCTTATCCAAGATTTCAACGCATTGCCTCCTATTCTTTTTGTTATTATTACCCAGCTATATTGCTACCCTAATTGCCATTTATTTTAGAACCAGCTGCTTTAGCATATGTTGCCTACATTCATAAGGTGCCCTGCACATTTTCACCCACAGACATGAACATCAAGATGACACCCTTGCATGTAGATTTGTAAATAATTGTAATAGTTTGACAGAAGAGGCTCACCTGTTCTGGTGGGTCCCAACCCCACCTCATATCTTCTGCAGCTTCTTTTTTTTTTTTTTTTTTTTGTTATAGTCAAATAGATTCCTACCTTTTTTCTTCAATTATTTTAAAATGTAGGCACTTCAATAGCACTATTAGTTTTAAATTGCCAACTTTATTTTCTATTTTATCCTCTTTTCAATTCTTAAGAATGTTGATTCTGTAAGATTTATCTTGAAAGAATCACTTACCTTCTCTGAATCTCAGGTTCCTCAGTGTGTAAAATGTGACTAGAGAGATCTTCTATGGAAGAATATCTTGAGACTTAAGTTAAGTAATGTGTGTAAGGCACTTAGGCTAATGCTCAACCTTATGGTCATGGTAACTGTCTGGTTTTTATATTTCAATGTGGATCTTTTCCGGACTTCCAAACTGTGTCCCTCCTTCTCTCTTTGCCATTTCATGTAACTGCCTACAGCATTTCAGCTATTCATTATTTATTTTTTTGTAGGACCTGACTCTCTTTTTTCCTCTACTTTTGAAATCTTTAATGTTTTCTTTCTGGGATGTTGGCCTGAATAAATTTTGCCACAACAAAACACCACCCTTAACCTGATTATTTTCTTCTTGGGCAAAAATTAATGTTTCTTTAGTTTATTGACTTAGCACCTGAACTGATTAGCCCTTACTCCAACAAAACAAGATAAACAAGATGAAGACCAGGAGTTCATTCTCTGTTCAGGCCAATTGGGGTTGCACTGAAAACACATTTTTCTTTCATGGTCACAGATGTGCCCCTAACCCTGACCATCTGGTTAGCAAATGAGCAGAAGGGGCAGGATTGTATTATACAACCCAGTCCCAACACTAAGCATTCTGTGCCACTAAACTCAGCATCATCATATTTAAAGACTAGAGCACAGCTAAGCAGATGTCTTGGGTGTGATCCAGGAACACTACCAATGGTGGGGAGAGTGAGAAAAATGAAAGCCTTACACAAAAGTGAAACTCAACAGAGACCCTGAGTATACTGGTTTAGATGTACCTGTTATTACAAATTATTTTAAAAGGCTAAGCAATTTTTAACTTTAATGATTCTTCATTTGATCCTCTGCAAGAGGTTCAAGTGAACATCTACTTGAAATTTTTATCCTCAAGCCAATTTTACATTGTAAAATATTATATATACATTATATAAAGAGAGAGAGAAAGAGAGAGAGAGAGAGTTTTAGTTTCAAAATGGTATACTCTTCTTTGCCAGGTCATGATTTATTTGATTTGGATGATTTTAAATAAAATTTTCATTGAATTGAGAATTTGAATTACAGCCATGAAGGGAGATTTTGGCAAGCAGTTTAAAGGATCTCCAACCTCTCATTGCCTTCTGAATTCTAATTAGGCAAATATAAATTGGTTCTGTGTCAGAGCAAGCTGCCCAAAAGACAAAGCTGCACTATTAAAATCAAAAGGCACAAACGTCAGCAGAATGCTGAGACATTGGGGTTTCCAATGAGAAAAAAAACTTTATTAAAAGAATGGTGCTTTTCTCAGAATTCTGTTTTTCTCTCCTGTCAGAGAAAATGATGAAAATCTCTGTTTTTATCGAAGGGAGAAAAAGTTGTTCACAGATGAATAGCACTTATATATTTGACACTTTATCTTCCAGGCACAGTTTGATCAAGTTACCGTTTTATTGTCTTTGTAATACTAATGAGATTTGTCTTTATAGAGGAAAGTCATCTTTGTTCATAAAAATAAAGAAATGCTTCATTTATCAAAGTATTTGCTCCAGATGCTTTTTTTTCAGTTTTTCATAAAAGTAATGTTACTGTTAATATTCAACAATTAAACCAACAGTGACCTTTTGGGTGTGACATTCCAAGTCTTTATTTGTTCACTCTAATTTCACATTTCATGAGCCAGCAATGTACTTTAATGATTAGTAGATTTATTTATATAATGTAAATATTATAGCAGACAAGAAGGAATAATTTAAAAGAATTGTTTATGAAGGTTTTTCAAATTAAATGAGTGCCAAGCAGTTAATGTGATCCTTGATTTTGCTTTTCTTTATAAAAGTTGCAGGAGAAAAATCATCTCTTTTGGGAGTCATTATGAGTCATATTTCTCATCTCTGTTAGTCCTGGGACAGCTGTTGGGAGCAGAGGCTCTCAAAAGGGAGCATAATGCTGTGTTTGCTTGAGGCAGGGACTGTTTTATTTCATCTTTGTATATTTTGTGTCTGGTAAATAGGAGGTTTTCATAATAGTTGTTCAATAGTTTGGAAGTATCCTTTTCAGATATGTTTGTATTGAGGTACTATTCTATTGAATTAGATTATTCTTTCATTTCACTATTAGCCTGTTTATCTTTGCAGCCCCACCTCCATGGAGGTATGAGTGAGGCCACCAATCATGACTTCAGTTCATAAAACATTGTTAATCTAACCCAATGTCTAATCTAATGCTAAAATTCATAGATATGTCTTCAATTAAAAATACAGAATATTAACCGTCCAGTCATTCACCCTAAAAATAAACCATATGTCTCAAATGCCTAGTACATCATATAAAAAATTCCAAATGATAAGTAATTGGAAAAGATGTATATATTAAATTTTATTTTATGATCAAGACAAATAATTAAAGGAATTTTTTCATAGTTTTGGCTCCAATATCTAGAAAAAACTATAATCCTTAAAAATATTAAGAGCATTATAATTATTTTAGCTGAATCCTTCTGCTACATTTTGTTCCAACTTCTAAATCAGTTTTGTATTTAGAATGACTTCAAAAATATTTTGAAATATTCTTTTATCCTTTTGTATAACATAATTTTATTAGACACAATTTATATAAAAGGATTCTGTAACATATCTCAAATCCTATTGGCAATAAAGATGGTATAAATATTCGTATAGAATTTATGAATTTTCCTTTTTGCTATCTGTACATAGTACAGTGTCTAGCACATAAGTGTTCAATAAATGGTTTATAGTAGAACTGAACTAACTCAGGAATTCTGTTTCTGAAAATAGAAGGGCAGTTGAAGTGTTAGAAATACTTGTTCATAGACTACGACGAGTAAAGGGCCACAGTCCATAAACTCTTGCATTAAGGTATGATGCAGTGGTAAAAAAAGGACATGTAGGAATAATGTCATTAGTATGAGCATCTCATTTTGAACTGAGATGAGGGAAATAATGTGTTAAGGCAGTCATATCTTGCTTCAGAAGCAAAGGAAGGTTGAAATTTAAAAGCCCATATTTGGAGGATAAAAGTAAGTGAATTAATTCATGAATTCTAAAGGAGTAAATTAGTTAAGCATTGCTATACATTAAGATATTCTGGTAAAATTTTTGACCTTGAGTTCTTTCATATGCTGGATGATGATGTATTGTTTATTGACAATAGTTTAATTTAGAGTCATAAATGCTGACTGTATCAGGCATGATTCACTAATAAAATCAAGTTAGAGAAAAAGAGGATCTTCCAGCTTTAATGATACCATGTCTCAGGATCTATCCATGGGTCATGGAAGTTTCCAAGCCAGTATAAGATTTCATTGTGTAACTTTTTCTAATGTTTAACTTTTCTATTACTGGTGTTTTCAGAAGAAAATTATCTAAACTGAAAATACATTGCCTTTTATAGTATACTTAAATATTAAGTAATTAAATAATAAATAATTATTAGAATCAAATTATTTGCTTCATTTAGCCCTCATAGCAACCATATGAAATTTTCGTATCCATTTTGCAGATGTGGAAATTGAAGCTTAGTGTGAATAAGTAAACTACCAGATGTTATGGGGCTAGAAAGTATCGGAACCAGGATGTAAACCAAGTCTTAAAAATCCAAAGGCCATGCAACTTAGTAGTATGTCAGTTTCTGCTACTTAAAAGTTTGCAGATACAGAATATCCTCATAGGCTTGAGGATTCTGCTTGAGTAACCTTGTATGGCTGCCATTAATTCAACATTTTCTAATGTTAAAAGCAATAATTGGCTTGAATCATTTTGTATTTACTATTTTCTAAAATATTGATTGATCAGAATATGCTGGTCACTCTGTCAGGCATTGGGGATAGAGGAGAAATTAAGCACACAAAAATACCTGCCTCACAAAGTGTGCATTTTTCTGAGGGAAGACAGACAATAAATATTAAATAAAAGAAATGCATTGAATGTAAAATGGTGATAAGTGATAGTGGAAAAAAAAATAAAGCAGAGCATAGGGAGAAGATGAGGAGATCCATGAACTTACTTATAGGGTTACAACTTAAAAGAGGGTAGTCAGTGAAGACCTCCTTAAGAAGGTGTAGTTAATCCAAGAATTGATTAGGGTGATCAAGTAGAACAGAGCAAGCCTTGACATTATCTGGGAAGAGAGAAATCCAGGAAGCAGCAGTCTACATAGCCTGAGCTGCATAGTACCTGCTGTGTTCAAGGACCAGTAAAGAAGTCAGTGTGCCGGGGCAGACTGAGCAAGGTGAGAGTAGTAGGACAGAGAAGAAATAGGACCAGATTGGGTGGGGATCTTGAGGCCACCATGAAGATTTACATGTATTCGGAATATGATGGGAGCCATTGATGGACTCTGAGTAGAGGATTAAAGTGATGTGGAATATTTGGGGAAAAAACTGGTTGCACTGTCAGAAACAGATTGTAAGGGTCCAGGATAAGAACAGCGAGTCAGTTAGGAGGCTATTACAACAGTCTAAGCAAGAGAAGCCTGTGACCATATATGATGGTGTGACTGTGAAGGAAGAGTGAGTGAAATTCTGAATAATGTGAGTATAGAAAGGAAATACTATAGATAGAACTTAGCCCTAGAGTTCTAATTTTAGAAGTCAAGGAAATTAGGTAACAAAGGAAGGTGAAAAGGAGCTACAAGAGAGGTGAGAGGAAAAGCAGGAAGAGTATGGTATATTGAAAGCCAAGAAAGCCATGTTTCAAGAAAGTCAGTCATCAACTGTGTTAGGTGCCACTGGTTGTTAAATGTGATCAAGGTTAGCAACTGCACACTGGATTCAAAATTTGAGGGTCCCTGGAAATCTCAACAAGTAGTTTCATTTGAGTGGTGGTTTCCAAGCTTGATAGGAAGGCCTTTAAATACTGCGAGATATCCATTTCTTTATTTAATGAAATAAGAATGTGACTTGTTACCACAGACACATTGTGTGTTGTGTTTTTATTTGCTTCAAGGAAGAGTTTTTTGTTGTTGTTGTTTTTAGTTAGGTAGTAACTTTAAAATCTTCCTGGGTTACATTTTGGAGCACACTATTAGTTTGATGTACCTGTCAGAATAGCAATTACTAGATTTAAAAATTGTACAGAAAGAACAATACAACTTCGATCATTGTATAGATTTTTTCATTTTTAACTTGAAAATCTGGTTTTATAGTTTGCTTAGATCTATAAACATAAAGAGTTTATATCTAGTATGTTTTACCATATTTATTTAAAATTATAACTAAAGAATATTACATCAGTATGAATAAGGAGTATCTGAGAATTGTTTTTCATGGGAAGTAAGAGTAGGGCATTGCTCAATAATGATGAATTCTGTACCATACTATATTGTCTCCCAGCAGGTACCAATCAAGGTTGGAAGGAAAGGAAACTATTATTGATGCCACTGTAAAACTTCACAGGCCAAGTAATAAGTTAATATAAATTTTTAGAACATAGCCTGACCATACAACAAATGTCATATGTTTGCTATTATTATTACTGAGAATTTTGGACATATTGATGATTTAGAGGACTGCAAAAATTATTTTACTTTTAATTACTTAATAACATAATCCTAGCCCCATCCTAAACTTTTACTTCTTCTTATCTTTTTATAAGCAAAGTAAAATGATTAGATCTTGGAGTCAGATTGTGGGGTATAACAGATCTTGAACTCACTTTGCAAAAATTATATATTTGTGTGCTAAGCTTAGAACTCTTGACATCTTAATTTTGATATTAACTTTTGACTACTCAGGTTAATGAATTTTCATGACTACCTTAGTTCTGCTTCATACTTCATGCCATTGTATGAAGAAATCATTTTGTGCATCTTAAACTGAGAAAAGTTGGCATCTGTTAGTAAGATATATGTAGATATTATGTATAATATGTATGTTAGATTTATATAAACTACATATATATCACATAACATATAATACATATATAATGTGTATATTTATGCACATATGCATAATGCATTGTGTGTGTGTATATATATATATATATATACAATGAGTGTTTTGTGAGAGGAAATGATTTTGAGTAAGAATATATTGTGTGTTTATATATATTTATAGCCCATACATAGGTACTTTTATATAAAGTATTTAGCTTTTAGTATTATATGAAGTGCAATTGTTACCCCCAAAAGAGTTAGGCCTCAGTTCTGTTTTTTTTTAATTGAAGTATATAGGCAGTTAAAATGTGTCAGTTTCTGGTGTACAACATAATGCCTCAATTCTTGTCTTGCCCAAAAGAGAAGATTTTAGACAGGAGACAAAGCATTGTGTAGCAAAAGATTTTAAAGATCTTATTAGCTAAGCAAAAGTGCACCTGTAAGAGTAGAAGGCGGGCTGATCAAAGAGAGGATGGCAGCCCAAGTCTTTCTTGGTCTCCTGTCTCATACCCTTGCTTAGAGGGGTCTCTTGATTGACGGCTCTTGCCCCTGGAGTGCTTAGTCATGCCCATCCCCTTCTGTGCATGTCCTTACCCACGATACACACAGGGCCTAAGCCACAATGCTAATTATATTACAATGAGCATTGGGTCATATCCAGTTAGATCCTTGTCGATACCGCACAGTCGTGGCCATTTGGTCCCAAATGGTTTCATGCTGGCACTCATTTAGAGGAAGTAAAGCCCCTTAGGCTGAAAGCAGGCATGTCACCATCTCTCGCCCATCCTCCCTCTTCTCCACCGTATCTGCCTCGTTATTCCACCTATCTAACTGCCTAACAATCTTTTAATGTAATTCCTCTGTGCAGGTAAATGGTAAATTAAAAAATATATAATTTAAAAAAAATGTATTATCTGAGGTCCCTTTAATAGGGATTCTATTAATGATACCTGATTTTTGCCACAATGATATGATTTACTTAGTATATAAGGTGAAGTAGTTTAGATAATATAAAGTGTGTTTTCAGTCCTGAGTCTGAGTATTTACATGAGATTCCATTTCTCTCTCTACAGCCAGGCTTTCCTAATTCTACCTTTAAGGTCTTTTATTTGCATATTTAGGATAGTGTAGATTGAGGTCTTTGAAACAATTTCCGCTTCAATTGTGTCTCTGCATTCTCTGTATTTCATGGACTGCTTGAGGCCAATTCTATGTGAAAGATTCCCAACTGTTATTACCTTCTTGGAAGAAACAAGGTGGGGGGGAATTTCTTAAATTAATTTTTTTAGATCATACTTAGTACAGATTTTCTTTCTTTTCATATTCTCTTCTGCTTTTTGGTATTACTGAGTTTCTTTAAACAAGGCTTTGAGCTATATTCATTGCTAGTGACTCACTACCAAAAGACTTTTTGTTAAAGGATTTCATTTTGGTTCAAGGAAAAGGAAACTGATTTTTCTCTTTTGAAGTGTCATATCACTGGAAAACCAACAAATGCAGGTTTTAAACTTTAAGAAAAAAGTTTAAGTAAGAAAACAAAATTTGCATGAAGAACTTGTTTTGTTTGAAGAGTTTTCAGCTTCCAAGTTACCGTGCTTTTAGATAAGAATGTATTTCCTTTCCAATGCTTTCCTATTCAGTCTTTGAGATTTTCCCTGTACAAACTTGTTTTTATAAAAATTGAGTTATTTTAATATATAATTCCTTCAAATTAAATATTAAACAGTCCAAATTTCCATTGTTTTTTTTTTTTAAATATTTCAATTTCAAAACATATTCTCATGCAACACAACTGGATATTTTTCTTTTGGATATCTCATATTTAAAAAAAAATCAAACTGGCACATATACTCATATTTTTAACCTATTTTACGTTCAGTTCCATTTGGTCTTGTCCTTTAAGCCGAGCTCTGACAGAAGCACGGGGTAGTTCTTGTCTCACATGCTTTGTACACGTGGACTGCCTTATTCTTGTAAATATAGCAGAAATGTGCAGTCAGTGTTTTAGCCCTTCAGGCACTCATCAGGCACCGATTGTTTACAGAAGTGAACTGGGTAGCAAGAATTTAAACTGCCTTGGAATCATTAGGTGATTAGCTTTCCCTTGGATTCCATGTTACCCTGAACAGGCCTTCTGCAGGGCCCATTATATTCTTCTTCCCCTGGTACTGATCAAGGAAAACAAAAATAGAAACATCATTGAGTGCAATGTTGATTTTGAGACAGGCATTGTTTGAAAAGAGAATGCTAGGAAACCGTTAAAAAGTACAAACGTTTATCCAGGCGTAATAGACAATGCCAATTGTTTTGCCACAAAGTCCTGAGCTTTTAAGAACCTCTTTTTTCAGTGAATAAAATCTCAAGAGAAATTGCTGAGATTATTTCTCTAAATGATAAGCACATGGATGTAAAGCAGTAAAATCACTTTTTCACGTGAAAAATGTTGACGGTGTCTAAGTGATGGCACATTACTGGTTTTATGAAACAAATAAAACTGCATGTGAATAAAGGCTGATTTATGTAAGATTTTTAACAGTAAGCATCTACTATCAATATAAAAAATGAATAGGCCCCTGTAACCAGTCAAAACTAGAAATAGGATCAACACTCAATGAAAAAAAAACTAATAAATATGATGTGGACATTTATCACGTATTGCAGTACTCTCTGAATATATGCTGTGCTGATTATTAGATAGAAAATATGAAAAGAGAAATTTCAACTACTTACTGCAATGTTAGGCTAGTATTTGGAGGTTTGGGGCTTGAATAATAAAGCTTATATAACAATACCATTAAATGGGATTTTTTTTCCCTTTGGTAAAATGGGTGTTCAAACAAGAACATCAATAGTTTTTGTTTTTCAAGAGTAGCCCATATAAAAGTAGTACTTATATCAATGTCACTTTTAATATAGCTTCTTCCCAGTGTTATCCTTACAAACAAGAAAAATGTTCTTCAGCCACCTCAATCTGGAAAAATATACACAGAGAAATATACATTTGTTGTTCAAGAAACGAGAGTGTGCTGCTTATTATCTGTTTCTTAGAGTGGAACAGTCAGAGTCAGTGGTTGTTAAGATGAAATGTCATTTATGAAAATGCTACAGGTCACAGAAAGTCCTCAGGAAAGGGTCTTTTACAGGACCTATATGTCATTTCAGTATTTAAAATTTTAGAAAGCAGTAAAAGTCTTATTTCTAAATGAAGTAAATGATCATTCTGGATATTACATGTAATTCTACCAGCAGTCTAGTAGAGAATGAGAACAAATGGGCTAAGCAGAATAGTCTAATGGATTTTAGACAAAAAAGTGTTTTTGTTATGATTGTGTTTGTAGTTATATTATTGTCATTTTTGTTGAGAACGCAGTCAAATGACAGCTCTAAGAAGATTCTACTTTGGGACCAAATTTCAAATTATGACAATATTTAATTCAGTGATACCTGAGCACATCACACCCATATCTTCATGTGTCTTTCCCGGGGTAAAAACTAGTTCCCCTTACCTTTTGCATTTTTCAAAAATGTACTTCAATGCCTGTGAGTTTCAGCCAAAAGTCATAGTCTGCCCAGTTTGTTAATTGCCAGGTTAACGGAGAGTTCCAAAAGTCTGTTCCTGAAATAGGAACTTGCACTTAATTAACTAATCTGTATTTTGTCTATTTTCTGCAAGAGCAATAGGATGAGATTTTGCAGATGTTTCCTATTCTATCAGGTGCTGGTAATATACAAAGTAGCATTTTTGAGGTCTATCAGAATGTCGTGGAAAATAGCTAAGAATTGGGACCAAAGTAGATATTACTGCCTGACCAGCTGCTTCCCTTTTTCAGTTGCTGCCTCCCAATCACCCAAGTAATAATAAAAAAAAAATAACCAAAACTATGTGTATTGTTGGGGAGGAATAAATTTTCCTCTATCCTACTAGGTTCTTCTGGCTGATCTAAGAATTAAATTAACATGAGACAGATTAACAGGAGAAAATCAAAGTTTAACATCATGTATACATGAGAGAGACCCAGGAAAACTGAATAACTGACCAAGACTGCTGAAACCCTTACCTTAAGTACCATCTTCAGCTAAAGACGTAAGAGGGTGTTTTGAGTTGTGGTTTGGGGCTTCACGAGGAAGGAAAACAACTCACATGAAGATGGAAAAGCAAATGTTCAGCAAACAATGTTTGCTGGGCCATGCCGAGACAATGGGGCAGGGAGTGGGATTTTACCAGACAGGCTTTGCTTGGTTCCTCCCTGTCTGCCACACCTAGTGCAAGCTCTAGTTGTCTATGGTGATGCTCCCTTCCTGGAACAGTTCCATATTCTTTAGGCAGCTAGGGGGAAACTCAAAGGATTTTCCTGAGTCTTTGGGGCCTTAAAAATAATCAACCTAAATTAGTCTTCATGCCAAAGAGATACCTTAGGGTAGCAAGTTTTGCTCCCCTACAGTATAAAATTAGGAAACTGTGATAAATCTTAGGGTATAAGGGCTTTGAGAAATCCTAATGATTCTGAAGACCCCCTTATTTCTAGCTTGGGTAAAACAGCAGGAACCAGGAGACGAGTAAACAACCATCATTTCAACCCAGGCAACTCTACTACCCTCTTTTACACCTCAGGCTGCTTCAAATGCTTGCTTAATTTTGAAGTGAGAGAGAGAGAGAGAAAGTGAAAGAGTGAGAATGAGAGAGAGAGAGAGAGAGAGAGAGAAAGAAAGGGGCTATATGGAAAAAACCAATTATCTAAAATATGCTCTTAAAGGATTTTGTTAACTAATATTATTGAAGTTTAAAGTAGTTGGCATTCTTGGATATAAAATCCAGTTTGTGTAATTTTTTACACCTTTGATCTTTGTGCTTGTCCAAGAGCCACATCTTACCATCTGAAAAAAATTTTTAAAGAGTCCATTTACAGTGAATCCTTGGATGATAAATGAAGTCTAATCTCAAGGGCTACTGCAAACCCCAGTCAGTGAAAGAATCAGTCATTGTGTACCTTAGAGCGAAAGTGAGTCCACTAGTGCTTTTAAACTAACATTATTTTGAAACACATTAATGAAATTTTCTATTTTTTTCTATTATTCTGTTTTTCTGTAATTCTATTTAAAGAAATTATACAGAAAAAATCTGAATTGGAAAAAAATCATAAAACTGAATCATCAAACAAATATTACTATATGAAGATACTGATAATAAAGTCCCTAAAAGCAAAAATATATTCTAAATACAATAAGAGGAACAGAAACTTGTTTACTAGTCACCTATTTTTAAAATTTTTAATATCTACTTATCAAGAAATAATTTCTATCCATACTTGAAAGAATTTTCCTGTCTTGAACTTTAGAAAATTTATCTTTCCAAAATCAGGAATAGGGAAGAAAGAAACCCTCAGTAGACTTTTTTCTGCCTATTAATTTATCAAAACATGCCAACAGAAGCACCCAGACCCTTTCTTTTCTGCTGGCCATCCGGTTCCAGTCTAGCAGATGTCTTTACTACTTATAAAGGTGGTAATTCCAGGAAGGAAGAAAACTTCCCTCTACCTTTCTAAATTCCTTTAGCTAGTCCAGGAATTAAGTTAACATGAGACAGATTAACAGGAGAAAATCAAATTTAATTTTGTATGTACAAGAACTTCACATACATGAAAGAGTCAGAGACCCCACAAATATGAGAGGTTCAAAGACAGAAAGGAAGGTAGAATGAGGTCTATATACCATCCTGAGCTAAGGAATGAGATAGGGGGCCTGGGGCCTCGAAGGACACAAGGGTCATTCTCAGGACAATAAGAAATGAAGATGTTTGGTAATTTGACATTTGTCCTGCCATATAGATGGGGCCACTTAGATAAATTTATTTTTCTGGGAAAATTCCCAATTTAAATTCTTCTGGGTAGTTAAGGGTGTGTGTGTGTTGAGGGGCAGTATTTTCTCCTGATCTCACAGGGGCTCCATTGCTTTTAGCTCAAAATGATCCACATGCTCAAGCGGCACATCTTCTGGGGGCCTGCTCTGAATCCCTACGTGCTTACAGGAAATCTGGAAGGCACAGAAATAAAGAGTAAAGTTAAAACCCACAAATTACAGCACTTGCCAATATTTTGGTTTATTTCCTTTTTCTGAGTCATTTTATTATACATACGTGTTGAGACACATGTATGGATATAAATTTAACTTGATTTTGGAGTTAATCACTCCTTAATGAAGACACATGGAACAAACCTATTAATCTGAAAATGCTTGTCAGCAATATTACTATTTTGAACAGTTTCATATCTCAAAACATTAAGGATTCATTCCCAAGAGTACTTCTCAAAGCAGAAATACTTTAAGAAAGGAGATCATGATTACACATAAATTCATCAATGCCCACATGCTATAGCCTTTATGAACAAGAAAGAGAGGGCTTAGGCATAAGAGATTTGCAAAGTGATGGAAAATTGGTACCTACATTTTATTTCCTTCAGATTCTGACTTATGCGTGAACTTAGCTCATGTCTGTCAGAGTTGTTGCTACTGCTTTAATACTGCAGTGGACTTTTTTTACTTCCTGATCATTAGAGTGTTCATCAGAATGCTTGACCCAATTATAAAGGTTGTCATATCTTGTGGAGAGTTAGTGTTACCTGAAAACTGGGTTAGCCTCTTGGTGTGTGTTGAGCCAAAAGACACAACCAGAATAGGAGAAGGAAGGATTTATTACTTGCAGCAAGTAAGGAGAACACTGAGGATCTTTTCCAAAGTAATATCTATCTGAACAATAAAATTGAGGAAATTTTAAGCTAAGGTTGCATACATATTCATGAAGAATTCAGCATAGAATTGGAGCAAAGGTCAGTAGAGTCCAAACTTTAGTTGATTGAAGTCTTGAGGGTCAGAAAAGGTAAACATCTTCATTTTTTAGGCTCCAGTTGATCTGGTGGTTGAACATTCCAGGGGGTGGTTTAAATCCTGTGGAACAGTTCAAGAAAGTGCTTCTGGCTTTTCTCAGGTTAAAAAGCCATATTTGGTTGCCCCCCCCCTCCCCGGGGATCTCTCTACCCTAAATGCTTACATTAGGGTAGACATTAAAATCTTCATAGAACATTTAGGCATCACTTAGAGTTGAGTCTAGAACCCAAGTATCCCAACACTAAAATGTGTACACTTTTCACTTTTTTGTATTACCTCTTTTATAGGAAGAAGCAGTCTCCCAATAGAAAGCACATCTGCTAATGTGCTAAACCAAATAAAATTAATTTAACATAAAGTCACTTCAAAAGGCACATTCCTTGAGCTTGTGAATTTCACCAAGAGAAGGAAAATTATATAATTTTCTAACTACCTTTACAATAGACTTCAAATATGTTAGAGCCATAGATATTTCAAGACATGTTATATGGCCATGGAACACAAAACAACATTTCCTTATTTTTATTTAGTTTATATTACTAGCGATACTGAATAGTGAGAATTGTCAGAGGAAGATTTAAATTTGTCTCCTGTGTACCAAACCAAAAAGAAAGATGCTTTTGCAAGACAATTTCTCTCGAAAAATTGCTATGCACAGGTGGTTTTTCTGATTCTTTTCTGATTAGCCTGATAAATCCTGTTTGACAGTTTTCTGTTCTTAAACTAAATTAGAAATGTTGATTCCTGAAGAGGAGCAGAATATGCCTCCTCAAAATATGCTTCTTTACCATAAGAGTTATTTTGAAGTGTTTTTTTTTTTTTTGAACAGGAGATAAGAAAACTGAATAGAAGTTACTTTTTGTAGGAAACTTTTACATTTGTAAGAAAAATCTCCATTTGTAAGTGTGTCTCCCTGTCTGTACCAGGAAGAGAAGGAAGACTAATTCTCTAGGAAACTCAATGAAGAAGGCTTGGATTTTAAAAAAACAAAGAAAGAAAGAAAGAAAGAAATGAAACAACCAAATAAATAAATAAACAGAAACACTTGACCCTGGATGTCTATTAAATTAATGGCATGACCATGAAGAAGATTACTTTGACTTTAAAACAGTACATTAACTGCACATCCTAAGAGGGATATAATATAAAAACAAAAAAAATCACAACAACAACTTAAACTGCATTGAGAAATCTTTACAAAATATGTTATAGTTTGCCTGACTTAAAATAGATTAGATTTAAATTGGGTATTTCTATAACCATAGCCATTTTAAATATTTCATTTTGAGACAATTTTATATTTACAGAGAGTTGCAAAAATAGTATAGAATTAAAATGATACAAATGCTATTTACAAATCAAAAACTGACTCAGACAATAGAAAACAAACTATGGTTACCAAAGGAGAAACAGCAGGGAGGGATAAATTAGGAGTTTGGGATTAACAGATACACATTACTATATATAAAATAGATAAACAACAAGGACCTACTGTATAGCACAGGGAACTGTATTCAATTTCTGGTAGTAACATATAATGGAAAAGAATCTGAAAAGCAAAAAATATGTATGTGTGTATATGTATAACTGAATTGCTTTGCTGTACACCTGAAATTAATGTTGCAAATCAACTACAATTCAATAAAATTTTTTTTTTAATTTAAAAAAGTTTTTTAAATGCTTGGATTTAAATCTGCATGACCACCATACCCTTTTTTTTTTTTTTTTTTTATTGTGCTCTGCCTGATAACCTCCTGTAACTGGCTCTCCCCATCCCCAACATCATTCTTTTATCTTTAGTTGAAGATGGTATTTAAGGCAGCGACTTGAGCCATTTCTAGTGGTTAGTCAGTTTTCCTGGTTATCTCCCATGTATACAGGAGGTATATGTGTTGTTAAACTTCTGTTTTTCTTCTATTAATCTGTCTTTTATTATAGGTTGTATTACTGAATTGGTGAGGTCCTAGCCCAGGCTGAGACACCCCTGTCCCAGCCAGGGAGGTTCTTTTTTGGACTGGATTCACCCAGACAATAATGAAACCAATGCTGAGACTGGAACAGCACAGGCTTTAATCAATGGCCAAAAGAATGGAGAAAGGGGAACCTAGTTGGCAAATCAACTTCTTAATCCAAATCAGGTGGAGGCACCAAACATATAGGAGGGTCAAGGTAAAAGGGAGAGAATTGGAAAGAATGGAGGAATATTAATGAGTTATCTGGGAACATGGGGTGTGGTTAGGACCTGGAACTGATGCAACCCTCCTTTTCAGTCTTTGTATGGGCTTTTCTGGTTGTTGTCATGG
Organism: Camelus dromedarius; assembly: GCF_036321535.1. Taxonomy (NCBI): domain Eukaryota; kingdom Metazoa; phylum Chordata; class Mammalia; order Artiodactyla; family Camelidae; genus Camelus; species Camelus dromedarius. The sequence continues at coordinate 27,852,074 of NC_087446.1, forward strand.
TGATAATCAGCTGTCATGGCATAGGTGGGTGTGTCATTTTGCATGAATTACAGTGAGCTTATAATGAGGCTCAAAGTCTATTCAAAGTCAAATCCTCCTACATCTTGGGCCTAGTTGATTCTAACCAGTCGTTGGTTTTTCCTTTTCTTTTTTTCCTTTGCAGCTTCCTCTTGAAACTTAGATTAAGAGTAATTGGTTTCTATTCAAGGGAAGGGCAGGGGTATGATTCTGGGGCAACAGCCCTGGTAACAGTCGGTCTCAGCCAAGAACCTAAAAGGGTAGGAGGAAAATTATTTTTCCTCCCTCACAACCCTAATCCTTGGATTCTCCATGGTTTGATGCAAACACTTATAAGTCTCTTCAAGCCCTCTCACCCTGATTAGATAAGGGTCCCTTGAATTTTCAGAGAGTCAGAAGTCATGAGAAGGTGAGCTCATTATTCCTGTCTCTCTTTCAAGGCACATATTTTCATCAACACTCTCTCTCTTAATTATAATGGGAGTCCCCTTCTTTTTCCAGGATCATTCCATAAATATCATATTTTTCCTACTTTAATCTCTAGTTTTAGCTTTTTTGCCTTCACCTTAGATTGTCAAAATTCTCTTTTGGTTATAGATGCTTCATTCCTAGTATGTTATTTAAAGTTTCTCTTGCTCCTTACTCACCTACTAAGAAAGAGGGATTCTGGTGTGGACAAAACCAAACTGGAGTGTTTAGATATCTTAGCACTTGGTCTCTGGTGCTAGAATATCTTCTTACAAATGTAAGATTTAAAATTTTTGTTATTCCATGAAACTGATGTCTTTGGAGAGTGGTATGAAGGCATTGTTGCCCTTCCTCCTTCCATCTATTTCTCTCCTCTTCCTCTACCCTCTCCTTCCCCTCCGTATTTGCTGTTTCTCCTCTCCATTTACTTCTCCATCTTTTACATCTTCTCTCTGTTACTTGAAATCAGTCTTTTCTAGATCACCTTATCATCAATGTTTAACCCTACTTTCAACTGCTATAGTAAAACAGATCTTGTGTCTTTTTCTAATTGAAATTATACACTTGCCTTTAAAAACTTATCAAGTAGGATCAGGTGGACCTCTGGGAAAGTAGCTATGGATCTGATTTCTTGAGACTACAGGAGAAGAAAGCTATTATTCAACTCTCTTATTGTCACACCTATTTTCCATATGTGTTTAGAGCCAAGTCTTATTACTGAACTCAGGTTCTGCTACTTGCCACTCAAAAGCAATACTTGGGAGAGGTGATGTTGATAGAAAATAAAGTTGCCTTTACTTAGAATGTTAGCAATCTGGGGAAATGGTGGACTCAGTGTCCCCAAAAACTATCTCAGAAGATTCTGCTCAGCTGCGAACTTTTTAAAGGAAAAAAGAAGTGATCTCAGTTGATCATTGAGATAAGGGGATCAGAGTCATCACCATCCCTCACTGCAGGCAGGCTTGATGTACAGGACTGTCAATTCCTTGTGAATTTTCCTTAGATGCTATCTTGTTCACAATTTGTGAGATTACTGAAGGAGAACTAGGAAAGAGATCTGATCATTTGTGAATAATTTCTTACTCTCCATTTCTACTTCTTTGGTCTATGGAGAACACCAACAAGTTAGGCAAAGTATTATGTGATCAAAAGATTTGTAAAGCACAGGGGCACCAGATTTAAAAGTTAGTTACAATGTAGCTTTGTTAAAGTGACAAGGCAAAAGGGATTTCCTGCTGAGGGTGTTTCCTGCAGAGATCTGCTTACAGTCTGAGCTAGTAAGTTTGATTCTGTGACCTCCATCATTAACCACATGGCATACTCTTGGAGCACCTAATTAAGGATGTTGAGATTCTGGCCATCCTTATCGGTTTTCTTTTTCTTTCTTTCTTTCTTTCTTTTTTTTTTTTTTAATTGAGCATCTTGCATGCTTTTCCATTTAAAATAAAAAAATATATCCAAGGAACTAGGTATTTGAGCCAGCAAAGTTATGCAGAAACCTCAATTAAAAAGCATTTGCACTTATTTTGGATACAAGTACCCTAAACTCAGAGCATGTCTTTAACATTGAGAAAAGATCCTGATCTCTAGAGACATTCTGATATTAACATGAATAAAATTTACTATGAAGTTAGTGGCCTGAATGACAGCTCCGTGCTCTAGCAGGTTCCACTAATCCTGGAAAAAGTCATTGTCTCATTTAGGGAGAGAACAGCATTTGCATTGGCATAAAATATTGATCAGAAATTGATTTGGAGCCAAATTCTTAGCCAATAGATACACATATATTTGCTTTAAAAATACTCTATGCTTGTGTGGAAAGAAATCTGCAATAATGAATACATATTGAGTACTTACTGTGTGCTGGATGCAGCAAACATATGAGAAAAAAACATTTCCTTAATTTTACATGTAAATGAATTGACATACAACTGGTTAAGTGAGATTTGAACACAAGATGCCTAACTCCAAAATGGATACCCTAACTATTATAATATAGTGTATCCCTCAACAATAGAAAAACTAGATCCAGAATCCAGTTCTGATATCCTCTTTTATTAGCATTATACCTCCCTCCATAGAATGAAATCAATTCATAATTGATTAATCAGTTACAAAAATTTCTTTCCCTCTACACCAATTCCTTTTCAAGCCACCATCTTTTTTTATTCTATATTTTGAAATAAACCTTTTGAGAGAAGAACATATATTTCTGTATTCTTCATCAACATCTATTTACTACTAAAGCCTTTAAAACTTGAATTTCATCTTAACCACAATGCCAGACTATTATATTAAGGTTAATAGTATCCTTGATTTTTCTTTTCCATTTCTTCATTTGCCAGTATCACTGGAACATTTGGCTCTTTTGTCTGCACCCAGTTTCCCTCTTCTTTTGCTTTAAAACTGTCTTTTCATTAATTCCAACACTACTTCTCTTTACTCTGTGACTTTCTTCCTCAGAACTCTTTGTTGGTATCTCATCTTCAGGCTAGCTGTTAATGTTGCCATCTTTTAAATTAAAATGGTCTTTTAAAAAATCATTCCAACCTTTTCTATGATTTGAACCAAGTTGGTGATTACACATATTTATTTCCAGTCTAGATCTTTTTCTTGAGGACCTGAATCATATTTATAACCGTCATGTTGGCATCTATACTTAGATATCCCACAAGTGCTTTAAAAATGAACGTATCCAAATTGCACTCATTATTTTCCCTGCCATACCCACTCCATGTATATGACATATTTTAGTAAATGGTGCTGCTAACTACACTGACTCCAAAATCAGAATCTTTAACTCCTCCCTCCTCTCCACACTGGTCTCATTGCATACTGTCAATACTACTTTAGGAGTATTTCGTTATTATCATTGTTTTTTATCACCACTACCATGGATGGTCTTACATCTAAGTCAGTGTATTACTCTTAATTGTTCTCCCTCTCTTCTGTCAACTGCATCCTCATCCTCATTTTTATCTGTTGACCTTGATGTTGTCAGAATAGTAATTTTCAAAAACTGTCATTTTTTTTCCTGCAAATATCCTCATTACCTGTAAGGTAAAATCCAAGATCTTTATCAATATTAATGCTCAGATCACTTTTTCTGGTTAAGATTTCTCAAAACTTGGTGGAAATACTAGCATTTGGGTCCAGAAATGCTAATATCTCAGAAAAGAAAGGACTCAGGCCTAGGAGTCAAACTGACTTAAGACAAATTAATATGAGAAAAAAATACACATTTCACTTAATTATTTTTATATATAATTTCACTTAATTTTTTTTATATGCACATAGGAGTTTTCAGAGGGGAAATAAAGACCCAAAGAAGCCATTAGGGCCAAATATTTGTATACCTTTTTACACAAAGAACAATAAATTACAGGGATGTAACAAGACAAAAGAGTGACCTTGAGTGACCTTGCGTGAGGGTCAGTAATTTGTGGGACAGTAACTTGGAAATATATTGTAGGGGCGGGTAGGGGAGAGTAATGGGAGGTCAGGGAGCCCTTTCTGCATTTGCTGTTTCTCATGCACTTTTCAGCTCAAAATAATCAACCTACCAAAGAAGTATATTTTGAATAGGATGGTCTAAATCCCTCCACTTTAATTATTCAGGCAAAGTACATATGCATTGCCTCTACTATCAGTTCCTCTCAGATTGCATGGGATTTTTGTAAGACTTTGCAATTAAGCATGAAAATGCCTCTTAAAGAATAGCATATACAATTATCATTCCAGTATCCCTAGAGTGCTAGTTCCTGTGGCCTCTAGAGTGAGGCTGGCTGCCAGTCATCTACTAGGAGCATAAAATTACATGATTGAATTAATTACTCTGAACCATTCAGAGGTTTGTTATTTATGACTGTTACTTGTCTACCCAGTTTAGAGCCTGTGTAGCAATCTTGCCTGAGGTGCAAATTCTTCATGAAAACCTCAGTGCAAACAATAGTCTATCAAGCCTTCTACCCCGAGACACCAACTTAAATCTTGACCTTCACCCTATTATCTTACCCCAAATCAAACTTCTGATTACAATAACCCACCAAAATTTACCTCCAGTTGCCTTTGCTATGAAGCATTTCTCTCGAACAGATTTATTCGATTCTTCTATTTCCTCAGCTTTCTGTTATTATGTCTATTATGGCAACTATGACTTTCTACTTTAATTAGCTGCTTACCTGTCTGTCTCCCAACCTAGATAGACTTTGAGTGCCTGAGAGATAAACTCTGTATCTTTTAATCTCTTCATTTTAGATTTCTTCATATCAGATAATCCCTGGGACACAGAAGATGCTTACTATTTGTTTCATAGGGGGAAAAGAAAGAGGATTAGATTGTTGAATACATGAATGAATAAAAGTGACCTTGTACAATATATTTACTATTATTCCACTTTGGAGCTAATCACATCTTCTGCTTTTAGATGGTTTTACAGTGTTTAAAGCTCTTTCAAAAGCACTTGGTATTCATAACCTCACTATGAAGCAGACAGAGCTGATATCATTTGTCTTATTTTAGAGATGAGGGCATAGGCTTTCAGAGCGAAAGAGGCTAGCCTGAGATGATATAAAACTAGACCAGAACCTAGATCTCCTGACTTCATGAATAACAAAATATAAAGTGACCTTATAGTTTATACTATTTATCATGTATGGATGGACAAGGAGATATTGAGAAGTCTACTATGAAATAAGGTGAACTATCCATCTTAAATTCACAGTAGAGAAGAAAGAAATGCAAAATAATATGGAATATATCCCTGAAGATAGGACTCAATTTGTAAATATGACAGTGAGCTTTCAAAAGAATAAATTTTAAACTTTTTGAACACTATTATCTGTGGGCAACATACCTTCAGAAAACCGTTTTAAGCTTCCATATTTGCTTCATCCTACACAATGATCTATTATTTTAGACGAATCCTTTTTAAAATGGAATAGAAGTAGTACATTAAATCTATAAAACATAATTAATAGTTATGTTCGTATCTCCAATTACATTAAACCTAATTTGGTTTGTGTCTGATAATCCTCCTTGAAACCACAAAATTTAAGAAGTGCCAGTTCCAGATCAATGTTGGAAGACCTAAGTTAGGATAAATCTATGCTAAACTGGAACTGAGAGTGCATAGAATGGACTTTAGGGAAGAGTGGATAGGCTTTAGGATACAAACAATTGACAGCTGTTGCTCTTGACTTATTTTTTTTAGCCTCATAATTTTAGTAGATCCAAATTTCTTAGATAAGCAAATTGCATTGAACATTGACTTCCAAGGACAGTGTAAAGGATCTTTAGAATATCAGTGATCTAGATCATCAGTGCTTCCAGCTGCATCATCGTACAGTGAGAAATAATGACAAATAAACTGCAGTAACACAAAGGCCAGGTGGGGGGTTATAAACTAAGACGTTTCTGGTGTTCTACAGCTTTCCCATTCATTTATTGTCTAATCCTACTTAATTTATTGTTTAACTGCTCATTCTGGGGCAGTCTTTTAATCAAAACATCAATGTGTGTCTCCCAGGAATGCCTGGCTCTCATCTCATCGGTTGCCCAGAGGAACCTGCTATCCTGCCTGAAGAAGGTAAGCTTTCCTATAAACAGTCCTGCTTTTGCTGTCTACCTTTTTGAAACTTCCCTGTCCCATATCCCATTTCAAAGAGCATGCTTTCTTTTGCGGCACTTATCTAAGCAATAAACTTATCTCTGTCACTGTCTTAATGGCTAACTACTTACTCCTGGAAAGGATCAAAATATGAACATGATTAAAAATGAGTTTGAATTGCTATTTCTGCTAGAGATACAACTATTTTTTTTCTTCTAGTTTTGAGGTGTAATTAACATGCAGCACTATGTAAGTTTAAGACATACAGCATAATTATTTGATTTACAATGCATCGTGAAGTGATTATCACAGTAAGTTTAGTGAATATTCATCACCTCATATAGGTATAAAATTAAATAAATAGAAAAACATGTTTTTCTTGTGGTGAGAACTCAGGATTTATTCTCTTAATGCCTTAAGTCTCCAGCACATGCCATTGTCAGTTGTTTTGTTTTTGTTTCAACTTTATCAATTCTTGTGGCTGTGAAGTGGGATCTTATTAAGATTTCTAATTGCATTTTCCTGATGACTAGTAATGTTAAGTATATCTCATAAGCTTATTGACTTTTGCAAAGTGCCAGTTTAAATAATTTGCCCTTTTAAAAATGAGTTGTTTGTTTTATTGTTGATTTGTATAAGCTTTTTGTTTTTGTTTTTTGTAAATATTTTCTGGATATAAGCCATCTGTCAAATATGTATTTCTACATCATTTATTCTCTTGTACTATCTGGCATGCATTTTCATTTTCTTAACTGTATCTTTTGAAGATCATACATTTTTAGTCTTAATGAAGACCATCTTATCAAATGTTTTCTCCCATAGTTTGTGTTTTTGAATGTCCTGTTTAAGAAATGTATGCCTTACTCAATAGTACAAATATTTTTGCTATGTTTTCTTCTAAAAATTTAATAGTTTAGGTCTTATATTAGGTCTATAATTTATTTTAAGTTAGTTTCTACGTATGTTGGGCTAAATAAGTGTCTAAATTCATTTATTTTTATATGAAGATAGCCAACTGTTCTAGCCCCATTTGTTGAAATGACAGTCATTTTCCTAATGACTTACCTTGGCACATTGGTCAAGAATTAATTGACAACTTAAGTATGGTTTGTAAATTTTAAGTACCTTTTCCGACTTGACCTTAGCAATCTATTCTATCACACTAATCCAAGCAAACTACACTATTATCATGTGAAAGGTTTCAGAACGTAACACCCCAAATATATTATTTTGGCATTTTGATTATTTTGAACTGAAGGTACTTGAGAAACAGCAGATGCAGGAACAGCTCACTGACCTCCCATTTTCTACCAAAATGCAGGTCATAAAATTTCCCTTGAGAAAGATGTCCTCCCTGAAGGACAAGAAGGGGAGAACATTCTCACCACCAGAGACTGGGAGTCCACGCCAGAATGGACTTGTACAAACAAACTTACTAAAATACCCTTATTATCCTTGAGTCACACCACCTCCCATATATTTCCTAGTCACTGCCCTACAAACTAACTGCCCCTAGCCCAAGCCCTTCTGTCTTGTAACATCCCTGCAATTTATCATTCTTAGTTGAAAAGGGTATATAGGCTTTTGGGCAGAACAGCTTCTTTGGGTCTTCATTTTTCTTTCTTTTCTTTTTGAAGACTCCAAATAAAATCTTATGTTTTTCTCCTATTAATCTGTCTTATGTCAGTTTAATTCTTAGGTACAGACCTAAGAAGGTGGTGGGAAGAAAAGCTTTCTCCCCTACACGTTTTCTTACTTTCAGTCCTTCAGTGATTCCCTATGGAGTAAATCTAAGACATATTCACATTCCATGATGCTTTTTACAATTTTGGCAGTTAGAGGAGGGACTAGCAAACAGAAAAGTGTATGATGTGCAAGGGTATAGAAAGTTTAAAAGAGTGTGATAATTTTAGAGATCTCATGTGCTTTTGTATTACTGTAATATAGGACATGCAGTCCGGTGTATATTCATCCAATTACCTACCTTTCATCTACCTTTATCATTTGTAATTCATGTTCTCCTTTCCCAGTTTCCTCTGTTTAATCATCTTTGTAGAGTTTTGTCTTAGTGCTCTAGTCTAGTTCAGTCCAACTCAAAATAGCATTCTCATGACAGGCATTATCAGTATTACTTGGTAGCCTGTTAGAAATCCAAATCTCTGGCCCCACTCCAAACCCACTTAATGAGAATCTTTGAGGGTGACCCCAAGAATCAGTGTTTCAACAATCCTTCCTATTTATTCTTAAGCATCGTCATTGTTTTTGTAAAAAAATTAATAGAAATTTCAATTAAAATAGAGTTGGGAGACAAGCTATGGGAGAATTCAAACCCTAGGATGATAGCAGAGCTCAACGGGAAGAAGAAAGGCTTGCTCTTCTTGCCTGCAAGAGCTCAACAAGTGAGAGACTGTCACAGCTTAGCCAATGAAAAGCCACTGTACTTCAAACTCTCAATTCTTCCAATGGACTCTTTGAATACTATAGGTCTCCCAGGATTGAGTCCACATTACCTTGTTACATAGGTACTTGCACTAGGCTCACCATGGTTGCATACCCCTAATTGCAATTCTTTATAGATCCCGAATAAACCTGGTTTTTTTTTGGGGGGGGGTTGTTTGTTTGCTTTTTGCTGGAGAAATAACTGGCAGTGTTTTGCTTTAGCCTTTGTTCTATAATTTCTAAGATGTCTTGTACATGGTCAGCCATTTTTACACCTCTTAAAATAATTAAAACTATTAGGAAATGAATATTCAGAGATTCTTACCCATTGTTATAAATTACCTGTTACTCTCCAAAATTAACATTGGTAAGTTAACATGTGGTTTTCACTCAAGTACTGGATATTTGATGGTTAATTTATTAGAGTTGGAAAACCATACTGAGTCAATACTTGAGATAATATGTAGAGAAGAAATAAAATGGTAAGAGATGTGTTTTTGAAAAGAATATTCTAATGTACCTTTCTTTAATTTTGAAACTTTGACAGTAATAATACAGATTTTCTCCTCTAAAATGTTAATGCTGTGAATTACATTAATACACTTTCTAATGTTAAATGATTCCTAGATAAGCTTTTCTCAAGTAATGTATTGCTACTTTTTTCTATCATTCAGCTGAATTTTATCAATTTAATGTATGTAAAGTTTGTAATTAGTATATTTGCATGATTCAAAAACAAAACTATTTAAAAATATATATACTGAGAAACCTTACTCCCGTCTTTGTCCCACCACCTCATTCACCATTTCTATTAGTTCCTCATTTTTTTATGTAAATAAAAACTTCATTATACTTACCACTTTCCTATCTTACAAATAGTGGCATAAAACATACATAGTTATGCACCTTATTATTTTTTTCTTTCTCTTTATAAAAGTATTCTCAAAATCTCTCCTTATCTAAACTTAGAAATTTTCTGATTTTTCAAAACTGCATATTTCTTTGCAGAATAAAAGATAGTTTCATTAACGAGATACTTATTGCTGGTACTTAAATTGTTTCCAATCATTTGTTATTCTGAAGAATGCCACACTTAACAACTTTGTGTATATATATTCGAATACCCCAGTTGTTACTTAGATTCCCTGAGATGGGATTTCTGGATCAAAAAGTAAATGCATCTGTCATTTTGGTAGATATTGCCAGACACTTTACTTCCTTCTGAGGAGCTATCCCACTCTGTGTACTGGCCTCACAGATATAGTAATTTTCAAATTTGTGGATAATTTGTCCACTGGATATGTGAGAAATGATACTTTAGAATAAGTGCATTCCTCTTAATACAAATAAATTTTAATCATCATATTTGCCTAATTTTGAAATGGGTTATTTCTAGGAATTTTTAAAATCAGAGTGAGACTAGCCCTAGTCTTTGGCTTGAACAACTCAGTAGAGAAAGTTTGGGGAAGATGAAGTTTTGGGGAGAAGGGAGGTAGACATTAATAAGTTGATTTTTGACATGTTAAATTTGAGATATCTGTGAAACATTCAAAGTAGATGTAAATTAGGCAATTGGGTGTTCCAATTTGGAATTCAGTGGAGAGAAGTGGGTTGCTGATATAAATTTGGTAGTTATTAGCATATAGAAGGTAATTTGGGTTCGGGGAATGGATGAGATAATCTAGGGGAAAAATGGTAAAAGAGAAGGGAAAAGAGGCAAAGGCTTCCCTAAAATATTCAGATATTCAAATAGCCTTAGCAAAACTTCATTGATTCCCTCTGGTGTTGGATTAACCAGACTGGGCCTAGGCCAGCTGGATCGCCTGGGCTCTTGCCTCTGAGAGGAGGAAACAGCATGAGGGACTCCTCCAATGGGAGTTAGACCAGAGTGGGATCTGATGGCCCACTCCACAATCTGTACAACTGGGGAGCATAGTGAAATCACATGAAAGTTGATGATCTACCATAAAGGCTGAATGCAGTTAAGAAGATGCTTGACCACCCAGATATCTATCACAGCAGCTAGTTGTAGTTTATAACATGGCCCATTTTGGGCAAGGTACCAGAGGAATTCCTAGAATGGTTCATGTTCCAGTGTCTAAGGAACCAGACTCACGAACTAAAATAAACTGTGCTCATTCACTACAATACATCTTAGCAACCAACTTTCTCTTTCACTCTCTCCATATATGTTTTACTTTCTATATGCTCAAGCATGCTCTTAACCAATCAATAATACCACAGATAACAGCATAGACTCTGAAAAAAAAACATAAAAAATAAATACTTGAAGGCTCTTGAAAGTGAACAAAACCAGGCAAATTCTAGAGGAAAGCTGAAACTTGAAAATACAAAGAACACAGGGTGTGAATTTTTCTTTTCTTTTCTATTTCTTCTAATTTTAGCCTGAGGGAAGGAAGTCATGGAGTCTCAGATGTGGCTAAAACTGATAAGTCATAGTCTTTCTGGCTTGAAGAACAAAAAGATTTCAGAATAATCACATCTGTTGAAAAGTGAGGAAAAAAAGAAATCCGGAGAGGAGGTGCCCCAGATTCTGTGTTATAAATTATTTCCAACACTTTGGCTGAACCCTGGATCACAAAAGCATGAGGCAGGTTGGAAAAAAAGGTCAACTAAGGGTTTGAGGAGGGAAGAATTGAACCTTGGTTTAAGCTGCTACCCAAGGGTTAGAGTTTGCAGTTTGAATTCAATCAAATTAACTGCCTGCTTGAGAAAAATACATCAGCATTCTTCAGAGTAATATAACAAGATCCAGAGTCTCCACAATATGACTCAAAATGTCCAGTGTTCAATGCAAAATTACTTGATATATATATAAACAACCAAGAAACTGTAACCCATCCTCAAGATAATCAGTGGAGACAACAACAAGTTAATACAGATGTTAAAATGATCAGCCAGGGATTTTAAAGATGCACTTTAAAAATAAGATTCATCTTTATAACTATGCTCAATTAGATTAAAAATATAATCAATAAAAAGAAAATCTTGGCTGAGAAATAGGAAGTATAATAAAAGTATCAAATGGAAATTCTAAAATGAGAAATTATAATATCAAATCAAATTTGTAATAAAAAATAAGCATTTTGATCTCCTTCACAGGAAATAAACAAATAAGCAATTGACAACAACCACAAAACCAAGTAATAATTTAAAGTTACGTAGCTACTTTAAGATTTGAATTTCTTTCTGACACGAAAGTCTTTGCTACTGATTTATTTAATAGAGCAGTATAATGAAGTTAATTTACAAATATACAGTAAATAAACTTGTATCTAAATATATAGGCCAAAGTTTTAACAGCAATTTTCTTTGTTGAAATTGAATGTGATTTCTAGTTTCCACTTTTTAGTTATCTGTATTTTTTTTCTTTTTCTAGTTGAAAGAAACCAGAATATATCACCCCAAAATATGCCTCCTTGATGTAAAAATAATTTTGAGCTGATGGCAATTAAGAAACAGCCAACCAAGCAAAGCTGCCCCTTTTACTGCTGAAAGGCAGGGTACAAATTCTCCTTTTACTAGAGACAGACTTATCAACCCAGAAATGGCACCCGAGGAATCTTCAGACAAAACTTACTCCATTAGTTTCCTCCCATTTACCTTCTCACAGTTTGCTGCCCCTTGGAGTTTTAAAACTGCTTTCCTCTGTCCTGTCATTTCTCTACAAATATATAGGTCTTTGTTCAAGATGCTATATATGCTGGAATTCTAAGGGACCATTTTAAATTACTTCTGGTTTAGGTTTCTCCTGCATTATGTGTTCTGCATGCATGAAACTATTATTTATTTTTCTCTTGTTAATCTTTTTGCTTGAATCCCAGCTGAAAACCTAAGATGAGTAAAGGTAGAGTTTTTCCTCCTCTGTTGTAATGAGCATATACTATACATATAAAGATATGTTATTTTTCTTTCCTTAAGCCAAGTGAAGAAGAGAATTGAAAGTGTTACTTACTCTCTGTAAATTTGCTTATTTTCCAAATGAAAAAAAAATTATAGTTTCAATACTGATAAATTGGATTTAGCTAATCTATTGGCCTAATTTGTGTCTCATCATTGTAAGTCTTGCTATTGGAATCTTTTCAAATATTTTTTGTCTAGATAAATTTTTCCTTCTTAATTTGACTCAATAGAAAGAGCTTGCTATTTTTATTTTGTTTTCCATTATTGGCTGTGACATTTGAATCCATTTGCCATTTAGATGTGAAAAAAAATTCACACAGAATTACCTTAGTTAAAGTGCAGTTTAATTAATTCAATTTTGTCAGCAACCTCTTGACCAAATCGCCTTACCCAACTGGGAGGTGCTATTACAGGAATATAAACAGTTTTCCAAAGCAAGAAGATCATAAAGTGATTTGCTGGACATGAAGCAAGAAGTATGCTGGGGTTGTGAGGGTGGGAAGAGCCTTTCTTAGTGGTTACATAAAACAACAAGAATCCAAATGTGTTTCCTTATGCCTGGATGCAGTCCTTCTTTCTTAAAATCTAACTTTTCTAAGGCTTAGGCACCTCATTACAGTGCTTATATATGATTCTCCAATTGCCTCTCTTTTGATACATCTCATTACTTCACTTTCTTTTTATATATCTAACCATATCCCTGTGAATTATGTACATTTCATCATGTTCTAGTCAAGCTTGACCTTAACACCTCTGCACCTCATTTGATTTGCAACATGTAGCTCCTGTTAATAATTCCTTTCCATCTGGGTCATTTATTAAACATTTAAAGGCATAACTACATGTAAAATTTGCCTCATTTTACAGGTTTGCCTTTTCAAATTTAAGAGTGAAAAGCCTGTTTATTTTCAGCTGAGTATTTTGTGTGCAGTTTGGGTGAGCTAGCACAATGTGGTGTTTCACTAGTTAGTATACCAGGAAGTTTAGTTGAGTAATACTCTGATGACATAATTAAATGTATGGATTGCTCACTTACTAAAGTGAGTAGAATAGATCCAGGCTGATGTTAGTCCATAAAATGATTAAGATGTTAAAATGTGTGCCTTCACTGCAAGATGGCTTACCGTTGTTTAAGAATGGGGAATGTATAAACACTTAAATGGATAATTAAAGGACAGTGAAAGCAATGCACCAATGGAGGTGTTTTACATACTGTTTTTTCCCAGGAACACCAGTATACTATGTTTATAACCTAACTTCTCAGAGTACCACACACATGGCTTCTTTAGCTCTAAAATTAGAACACACTTGACTGTAACTTTAAACTTAATTAAAAGGGATACAACATGAGGTTTTAAAAAGGGTGTAAAATTATTTTTTCATATTCTTTATTCCAATAAGATGTTCTCAAAGATTTAAAATATATCAGTTATATCAAGAGGGTAGTCCCTTTTTCCTCATTAAAATTCAGTTATTAACATTGTATAAGCATTCCCTAAGGCATCCTTTGAGAGATTATGGGTGTCTCGTGCTAGAAAATTAACTCCGACATAGAAGTAGTTAATGACTGGATTCACATGTGATCTTCTACATGAAAGTTTCATCTAAATGTGCTTGATGGATCTCTATTAATTCCTGATCTAAGGAGATGTTATTGCCACAGCACCATCTCTAGCTCAGCCCCAGAAAATGTGTATTCGTGTGTGCTGAAAGTTAATAGGAGAAGTTCTTTAACCAAGGCACCAACATGATATTGGTGGTTTCATCTGGAAAGCCCTGCACATTTAAGGATGTTTGGAGATTCCTGGGATTCTATGAGTTTATGTGTATATTTGGGGGGCATAAGAAGGGTTGGTAATCGCATTAAAAGCAGGTGTATTATGAAGAGAAAGAAATTTAAGCTTCAAAACTCCACTTTTGCAAAGGCCCTTTCCAAGCCCTGGAAAGACCCTAGCAATTTGTTCACCTGGAACTCACATGTTTTGGTAAATTTACATGATGTGAAGGAATTTAACCACAATTGGCTAAATGATCATCTCTTTCTTTTGTGACTTTTAGTTAGAGTCTCCTCAAGTGTGGGGAGTTTGGGGTTTGTGGGGGGATGGAAGAAATACTTTGGAGTAGGGCAGAGTATTATGGAGATCTGGTAAGGAGAAGCTGAGTTTGGCAGAGGAGGGTATATTTATGTGGTGTACAGCATATCCATGTATAGTTACATTATTGCTAACATGCTTTCACCAGCCAGTCAATAGCAGAACTCAGAAGCTGAAACTTTTCTAAATCGTCAATAAATTTTTAAAAATCAAATTTTGACCAACCTTCCTGAGGAATAACTAAATTACTTTTATTCTCTCTATACATAATGACATCATAAAGTGAGTGAGGATGACACTACAACCATGGAGCCACAGGAGGTAACTGTCTGTGAACACTAGAAATAGGAGTTCTAGGGGCATAGATGATAGAAAGTCTGACCTAGGCGATCTGTGTGATTTGTACCCCAAGACCTTTTAATTATCTTTTCAGTGAGGACACAGTTCCGTCTCTACAGTGCTACCTCCACTATTTAGATGGCAATAATATGTCAGGGAAGCCATGGCTTCAAATATTCACTCACCTCTATTCCAGGCATCAGACACAGGACAGATTCCACATAAACACAGTGTGTGTTTAGGTTCTTGGACAGTTTATGGAAGAAGAAAGGCTCAAAAGTAGAATATTGAACCTTCTGAAAATTATGCAAGTAGAAATTTTCAAGCAATTAATTGAAAAAAATCAAATAAATGAAACCATTGATTACTTCGTGATAACTTGTACAAATTATATGCAAATATAGTTGTAATGAGAAAAATAATAACACTATTTTAGAATAATACAAACTCCCTATTGCTAGATAACATTTTGTTAAATAAAATAATGCATTATTAATATTAAAATAACTTAATGCTTAACATGTGTCTAGCTCCTAACACATAGCAATTGCTCATTAAATACTTGTTGAATAAGGATAGGAAGGAAGGAAAGAAGGAAGAAGAAAGAAAGGAAGGAATGAAGAGGAAGAAGGCAGGAGACAGCAGTAGGAAAAAAAAAAAAAGAAATATGTTGAAGTTTAGTTAGGAGGCACTCAGGCAGAAAATACAGGAATTAACGCTACAGTCAGGGTCAGACTGCAGTCCAAGGTTGCTTTGGAACTATGCATATCTTATCCTATGCTGTACTTTACTGGCTCCATTTATCAGACCTTTAGAGCTTATTTCTGCTTTGCTATTTTCTCCTCATTCTAGCTTTATTTTAGTATTTCTGATCTTAGCATATTAACCTGATCTTGGATCTGGACTTCTTGATATATTTTACTGTGAAAAAGCTGAGCTCATGGGACTTATTTTACCTATAACCCAACTCCTCATTAGCAGTTTCAGAATTAAAAATAAAACTTCTCAATATAGAGTCAGAATTGCAGCCTGTTAGTATGTTATTTAATTAGAAACTGTTTAAATATTTTTATTTAATTTTTAAGAAATTTACTGTAAGTAGAGATGTTCATGGAAACAAGTAGCAAAAGGATTTGTTGGGAGAGGAAAACAAGTTTGTTTTAGGTTGTCCTGAATTTAATATTGACTATGATATTTTACTAACTTACCATATAATTTTATAATTTGGGGGCTCTCAATCTCATACAACATATTTTAATTGTTATAATAGAATATATAATTTTTAAAAAAATTTTTGACATAATAGTTGAGAAAATTCAAGAACAGACAATATTTCATGAACATAGGATAATCTTTTACAAACTGACAGTAATTATCCTAGGTTTTTCTTCGCTGTTGTTTTGTTTTTAAGGAGTCAGACATTTTACATTACAGAATAAAAATAACTCCTAAAATACAAGGTTTTATGTTAAAACTGTGGCATATACACCTCTCTTCAGTTAGATAGCTATAGGGATAGAGGTAAACATGGTGCATCTAAATTAATGTGCTCCAGAATTATTATTTCAAAATTTTAATGTGTCTTTAATAATGAAAACATAAGGCATGAAGTAATGAAGTGAAGTTAATGAGTCCCTTTTCCCACATTTATCTTCATAAATGTGTGCTGCTCCCCCAATGAAAACATCTTTAGTCTTCCCTTCTTCTCTCTTAGACCTCCTTTAAGCCACTGTAGCTCTCATGGCCGAGTCCCTTGCTCTAGAGATTTCTTGACCCACTCTTTATATCAGATCATATTTACTGTATGATTTACTCTCTCCTAGCCCTTGACCCCAGCACGGTGATAGCTAGCAAGTAAAAAGCAAAAAACAAACAGATAATGTTTGCATGCTTGTGTCTACTACTTAGTACTATTATACTGATTTTTTTTCTTTTAACTACAGTTTTAATCTTTGCCAGCACACCTGCAACTTTATCACCTGCAGTTTTATCATGCAATCAGTTACTTGATAATGATTGCCTGGTACCCTAGCTTTGTGCTTCCCCATTTGGCATTGAACATTTTCACATATTATCTTCAGATTGGTGGCCCCTGACCTCTTATCACATCTTGGGAATAATATTTACTTAAGATTTTTGATCTAAATATTAAAGGTTATTTTATTACATTGAACATTCATTGCCTCTTCACTTGTATTCTACCCTGTACTCCAGATTGGGTAGGCCTCCAGTGCTCTAAGACACACCAGTCTAATTAAGCCCCAGTGTGTACTCTAGGGAGTAATATTTTGGGATGAAATGGAATCAAATGGGAAGGTTTTTATTTTGTGTTTTTTTAATCAGGTTTATTAAGGTATATTATGCATATGATAAAGTCATTCTTTTAAAGTGTACAATTTAGTGAATGTTGGCAGTTGTATATCATTGTGCAACTACTACCAAAACATGAAATATCCCATCACTCTGAAAAGTTTCCAAAGGTCTCTTTGCAGTTAACCCCCTTTTCCCACTTTAGCCTCTAGCAATCATTAATCTGTTTTTTATCCCTATAATTTTGTCTCTTCTCAAATATCATGTACATGTAGTATATAAACTTTTGTGTTTGACGTATTTCACTTTGCATAATGCTTTTAACATTCATCCATTCTGTTGAGTTTTCATTCCTTTTCATTGCTAAGTGGTATTCCATTTTATGGATGTCCCACAAGTTTTGTGTCTCTTGCATTTGGCTATTATAAAAATAAGCTTGCTGTGAACGTTAGAAATGCAGCTACTTGTGTGAACATATAACCTATCTTTGATAAATACCCCAGCTGGGTTATATTGTAAGTGTATTTGTAGCTTTATAAGAAACTGCCAAACTGTTCTCCAAAGTGGCTGTATCATCTTGCATTTCCTCCCGCAGAGTATGGGTGTTCTAGTTGCTCTGCATCCTTACCAATACTTCGTATTATCAGCTTGTTTGCTTGTTTGCTTGTTTCAGCTTTTCTAGTGTGCTTACAGGAGTACCTATGACTATGTTGAGCATTGTTACTTATTGTTTATTACCCATATATCTTCTCTGTGGAATTTCCTGTTGAGATATGTCTGCCAATTTTTAAGTTGTATTTTTTGTCTTCTTGTTATAACTTAAAAGTCCTTATATATTCTAGATTCATGTTTTTTATTGTGTAGAGAAGACTTTTTTTGCCAATATTTTTTTCTAGTCTGTGACTTGCCTTTTCATTCTCTTAGCAGTGTATTCCAAGAGCAGGTTTAATTTTGATGAAATCACAGTTCTCTATCTCTCTCTCTCTTTTTTTTTTTTAACTTTTGTGCTTTTTTGTATCTTATTTATGAAATATTTGCCTACCTAAGGTCACAAACATGTTTTTACTGTGTTTCCTTCTCGAAGTTTTACAGTTTTATCTCCTAGATTTAAGCCTATGATATACTTTGAGTTTCATGTTATGTGTTACAAAGTAAAGGTTAACTTTGTTGCATATGAATTGCAGAGAGGATCAGCTGACTATTCAAATTGTGAATAGCTTTCTATTATAACCTTATAAATTCTGTAGTCTATCCCCTTCTGCATTGACCTATTTGACTATTCTTATGCCAACACCACACTGTCTTGATTACTGTAGCCTCATTTAAGTCTTAAACTCAGATGAATCCTCCAACTTCGTTTATCTTTAAAAAAAATCATATTAGCTGTTCTCACTTCTTTGCTATCCATATACATTTTTGCATTAGCTTGCAAGTATCAAAAAGCTGCCTGGAATTTGATTGGACTTGGTTTACAGAAGACTTCAAACACTGCTTCAATTCAAAGAAATGCCTTTAGTGATAGAAACTCAAGGAACTACCTAATTAGAGAGCATAAGAGACTACCCAATTAGAGAAGTATGGAAAGCATGTGGAAATTATGTGGGCTTTTCATTAACTGTAGCTAATAATAGAGCTAGCTTTTCTGTAGCAGTTAAGGTAGAGTACAAACTTTACTTACTTATAATCAGTTAAAGAAGCATGTGTTAGGAAATGCTAAATTTCAACAAGATAGTGTGGTTTGTAGGTTTATCCCAGCAGAATTGTGAAAAAGACTACCTGTTCCATTAGAGTGCTCCTGCCTACTGTGTTTATGTAGCCTCCAGATACCATTACTTATATTGGCAAACCCCTAAAATTGTTTTACAAAATGAAAGTTTCAATGATTTTACAGGCAAAATTGATTAATAAATAGAAATATGTTTAACATTTTTAGGTAGCATAACTGATGATTAAAACATTCTTGAATTTTTATCCTTTTTTTTTTCTAGTAGTGACAATTCACGAAACAAAGAGGAAGTACCCAAAGACCTAATTTTAGCAAAAGTGGTCATTCTTAATAATAGGAGAATTATGAAAATGTTATTTTTTGCATGCTTAAGAATCTTTTTGGTAATTGTAATTACTTTCTTTCTCAGAAATATATAGTGCTGATGCCTCCAATGGGATCAAATACTCATTTTCTGCCTTTCTTTCAAATGTCCAAGTAATTCTGCCAAAATAACATATTTTAATAATAAAATAAAATAGCAGGATCAGAGAAGTGTATTGTGCTAGTGGAAGGAGGATGGTGGTGATAGTGTTTATAATTAGTCATATCAAATATTAAAATTCCAAACTAGATATATAGAGTAATAATTCACTTTAAAATAAATGGTTAGAAGTTAGATACTACCAGTTTTAATGTTCAGAGTTTGCATCAATTTGTTTAGTGATAGACAAAGAGACTCTGAGTGTAAACTAAATTTAAAAATCAGATTTCAGTATTAAAAGTTTGTGCTCCTATGAAAATATATTGTAGGATAAAATATAGAATGGTTTGACATTTCCCTATATAGGTATCCCCTAATTCTGGAAAGTTTACTTTACATTACTTGGCTTTTTAAGACCTACATTAGTACCTGTTTTTGCTAACTGAAAGAAATCCAAAGAGGGTTTTAACTTACACACAGACACACACACACACACACACACACACACACACACAGAGCAAAAAATAGCGTTCAGGTTTGTTTTGCTGTGAGCCTTTGTAGAGGCAACACCGAGCTCCTTCCTTGGGAACTACACTCAGCATCTCAGCATCAAACTGCCATAGTTTTGAACTGTGTCTGTGAGCATCTGTGTTTTATCTTGATTTGTTTTGTGCATCCATTAGCAAGATGTGTTTCAAGGTAATTGCTTCTTCTCTTTATACCATTTCAGCTTACAAAATTTTTCATAGAAATGTTCCACTTCCTGATAGTAGGGAAGACCTGTATTCCAGACATCTATAACTTGCATTTACATTTAGTGGATGTTAGCTGGACTCTGATATAAGTCAATATTCTTTTTATCAAAAATTCTATCTAATCATCTCATAAGAGAGTTCTCTTTATGAAAGGTAATATCCCAAACTAGTTTTTATTGGTTTAATGACATGCAGTGGTCTCATCTTAAAACTTTTATTTATCCACTTATGCATATCAAAAAGATCTATAAGATACACACATTGTCTGGTTGTTTGAAAGACCATACCATACTTTGTTAACAAAATGATATTTTTTCTCTTTTCCTGTCAAGAATTACACTATTGACTTATCACAGTATAATGAACTTACATACACACAGATGCAGCTGCTGTCCTGGTCACTTTACGTCTTGGCAGAGTAACACGTTAAGGAATATGTGTTAAATTACTCTCAGGGCATAAGATAGTCATACAAAACTTGCAGACCAATACTTCATTTTAAAAAGTCTAACTTTCATTTTAGATCTATTTTATATAATGTTAAATTAATGTCACAGAGAATTGATTACATCTTTGCTAATATTAGAGGTCTACATTACTCACTTTCTTGAATATTTAGACAGAGTGCACAAATACTGGGTCATTCGGACTTACCATCTTATAATGTAGAACACTAATGCCCTCCAAAGTTACTGAGCTGTGGAAAGTTAGTTTCTCCTATACCTAATGGTTCCAGGCTGTCTTCTAGGTAGTCATTATTTTTGTGTTACTCTCTTCTCTTCTTTCACTTCTCAGCACAACTATATTGATGAGCCTTAATCCTTGTTCTCTTTGCTTCTAGTGTTCTACCTTTTGCAGTTCTACTCAGGACTTAACCTTAAGTAGAATAACTTTCAATAACTTTAAATACTTGTCCGTTAGGTTGCAAATGGCTATACTTTTCACTTATAAAATAAAATGCATGAGCTTTTTGTAATAAAAACACTGGTTTAGATGCTGATTAAGTATCTTTTACTGTTGTTCACTTCCCATTTTGTATCCATGTTCTGCACATTTGAAGCTGCCAGAATTGTGTCCACCAAGAAAATCACTACTTATTTTATCTCATCAGTCTATGCATTCATTCAGAAGGTAGAACTATGGGATATTGAATTGCATCACAGGAATTTAAATTTTCATTTCAAAACATTTCTCTTTTGTGTTCAATAGCCACTTTGCTTAGTGTTACAACATGTTGATTTTAACCAAGCACAGTAGCATATAAAGTGAACTTCCAAGTCAAGACTTGAAAGACTCCACAGGACCAGACATAATACAAGGTGAATGGATAAAATAGTAAAAGCCAAGTACATCAGTATGAAAATAACATTAGTTTCACATTTTCTAACCCTGAAGAACTTTTATAGAAAGTTAAATGATCTAAAAAATATGAAAGCCCTTCTAGGCATATAAATAATGACACAGGGAACATGAAATATTATAAAAAAAAAAACCAAACAGACAATATTGTAGGACTAGAGAGGAGAAATGACTTTTATTTTATTATTTTTGGAAAGAATATTTTTCTTAAGACACCCTTCCACCACTAAGGTACATGAATCTTACGGATTCAAAGTGTCTTCTTCATAATTCTTTCCTTAGTGCCTTGAGCAGTGACTAGCACATAGTAGGTGCTCAATAAGTATGTTTTTAATAAATGAACGGATGATGGATGGTGAACTAATAATAAGCAATTATATTTGTGGTAACCCTAGCATAGTTCTAATGGACTACATCCCTGTTTAAGGGATTTAAGCCTTCTAGTCACATGAAGATGAGTCAAGGTCATCTTCTCATATCGCCCTTTAAATATCTGTAGAATCCTTCTGCTTTTTATTAAGCATATTTCTTTGGGAAGGTTGGGCACCTCATTTTCCTACTCTGTACATCTGGAAAACTGTACATCAATAAGAATACCTCCCTTATTCTAAAAGAAATTTTTAATTCATGTAAAACACTTCAAATTGTGGCTAGCAAAAACGAGTGCTTAATAAATATAAATTATCATCCATTACATTACTATACCCGTATGTTAAATTCTTTGAATTTAAGTAATTTATAAGTGAGTTCTAAATAGAGTTCTTATGGCCATGAGCATTAAAAAAAACTATTTTCGTTATTTACTTGTGTTTATTTACTAGTTAAGTAATGCCATGCCTATCTAGAAATCATTATCATCTCTGAAATCTTTAAATTTAAACTGTAAGATTATAATCTAGAATGACTTTGGAAATTGTCAAGATTTGCTCTAAGCTAGAAAATGATTGATCACTCCATCAATGAAATGCTTCTGAAAATTCAGGGACACCCCATAAATGTATATAGGTCATATGCCACACCACAGCATGTACCCAAGGGGGAGACTAAGGTAGAAATACACTGAGTGCTCTGTTCACCAAGCTATGTTCCTTGTTGTGGGATTGTAACTACCTGCAGGAAGGGGAGTTTATATCTAATTCATACACAAGTTGACTAGCAGCAGCCTCATGAACCCACAGCTTAGTATACACTAATACATTTAGCTACAAATTATATATTCATACTGCTATTAATATGGATGTGAAGCATTAGTAATGTTAACTTCTTATGTTTTATCTTAAATAAAATATCTGAATATAAATAGAATCTGTATTTTTTCCTCTAGTGCCCTAATGATTTTCCTTGAACACATCACTTTAGAGACTCTAATTTAAAAGTTAATGAATAAAAAAAAAACAGTTTATTAACAGTGGTGCTAATGATGATAGGAAAGTAGAATCCAATTCTGTCCTTACCAGTATTACAACATGATGCTAGAATAAGCACCTACAGCATCTTTTAAAAGCTTTTGAAAATCACTATAGTAAAGTTAAAGTCAGGGAAGAGATATTACTCAACTCAAGATGAATCAATTCAGGGCTGATTGCCCCAGTTGTCAGCTTCACACATATTCTAATTACTGGGTCATTTATTGGAGAACACTGAAAGTGTCTTCACCTCACATACTCTCATAGTCCAATGGCATTGGGAGCAGACACAAGCATAGTCACAATACTAAATACAAGGCAGAAGGATAAAGGCAGATTCAGAATGGGAACATCTGTTGGAACCTGGAATAGAGGTGGAGTTCAGAAGCCTATATGTAGAAGAAGTAGAGCTTAATTCGTTGTCTATCTGACTTCCAAATTCACGATCTTAACCCTCTGTTTTTAGGCACCTGTGGGAAAACATAAATGCATTGATTAAAAACAATATACAGATATAGGTTCACTCACAGTGAATGTGTAGATGAGAATTACAGTAGGCTAAGGATAGAGCCCAAGGAAACTAATTTTCATTATGGATAGAGACAGCAAAATCTTAGAATAAATAAATAGGAATTGCCAGAAGTTGTGAAGAAAACAAGGAGAGTTGTATAAAAAAGACAAGGGAGTAGAGAATGTCCAAAAAGCCAAAATGTGCAGTAAGTTAAAGGCAACAACAACAACAAAAAATCTAGTGGGTTTTGCAGTTGAGAGGTCATTAGAAAGGATTCCATTTGGTTGGCTGAGTTTGATTTTGACTTACTTGTTTGTTACGTAGTTCATGCTCATAATCTGAGGGACAAGAGTGATAGGAAGGGAAAATGAAGAGATTGAAGAGAGAATGAAGGAATAATTGATAAAACAATATGAGACAGCATGAACATTTGTAAAGATAGGAGAAGAGATGGATTCAAAACACAAGCATGTGGGTTGGCTTTGGAAAAATGGGACACCCTTTCATTAGAAGCTGGACAAAAAGAGGTAAACATTTTAGGAATATTGTAGGTACATTTATAAATTACAAGGGTGGTCAGTTGATAACTGTTAATATGATGGATTCTATTTCTTTTATGACATAGAAGGACAAGTTTTTTTCTAAAAGAGAAAAAATTTCAAGTAAGGAATTTGAACAGATAGGTACTGTTTTAGGCACTGAAGAAGATAAGCAGGCTCCAGGTCTTACTAAGGAAGACTGTCCATCTGGAAACCAGTAGTTTTATTAATTGTGAAATTTAACATTGCAATAATAGTAAAGAAACATTATTTAATCCATAATCCTACCAAATTAACATAAGAATTTACACTTTTAGGATAGAATATAAAGAATGGTGCTGTGGAGGAGCAGTTCAAAGAAATATTCTTATTTCCTCCTCTAAGTTTCCTGAAAATGAGGCTTATGGTCCTTGCGCTTGATTTTCCTTGAAATTGACACATCTTTTTCATAAAGTATTGGATACATTAATTGAGTTGTATGGTTTTACTCCTGATTGCCAACCAACTTTGATGTTTGACTTCCTATTTTCATGAGCTACATTTGGTAATAAGGAATGGCACAGACCTAGTTCTTAGACTTCAATCAAAAGATAGGTTAAGACCTTGAGTCTTTATTTCTATTCTTTCATGATATTTTCTGTAGCAACTGCTTGTACCAAATTTAATTACCTTATACAAGAGATACCAGTTTATGAATTCTCTATGATTCTGGCAGCACAAGTACTTCTGTTCTCAGCTCTTCTGGTAAATATTACTTCCCATAATCCAAAATGCTTAGCAGTACTACCTATATACAACTAAATCAATTCTGTCATTATTCACAGACTCACTGTATTTTCATGTTTCAAGGGGCCTAAGAGAAGATACAACCCAACCAACTTGGTTCCCTGTTCTCTTAAAGCATACAATAATCTATATGACTTTTTTTCATTAAATGCTGTTTGCCATATATTTCTACTTCTCATACAACTGAAGTGATGCTGAGGATGGCTCTTTATATAGTTGCTTTAGAATTTCTAATTTCAGCAACTGGTTGTTCTGACAGTGGTTGGATTTTCAGATGTTAGAGGATTTATAAATATATATATTTGTGTCACACAGTGCATAAGGAGCCAGTGATCTAAGCAAGTGGGCTGGAAAAACATTTTTGATCATCTTAACTATAGTATCAGCTTTTCTGGTCAGAAACAACAGATTTAGCCGTTTTGTTTTCTTTTTTAAATATCATCTGGGCTTTTGTTTGTTTGATGTTTGGTTTTCTATTTTTAAATGCCTTGTTTGGTTATCTATTGTCCCACATGAAGCCAAGTGATGCTTTCTATTTTCTTTCAGTTCTCTGTAGCAAGTCGTCCAAAGTCTATCTCAACTTTAATTGTTTATGCCAATACTAACATTTTGACATTGAGAATGCAGGGAAAGAAAATGATGAGATATTATCATGTTGGTGCTTTAGTTCCATTTAACTGAAAAATAAAAATTCCTGCATTAGGTTATTCTTTACTTGATTCCTTTGGCATTTTGGATATCCATCATAAATGAGAAAGAAAATCTATTTCCAAAATAATTTTATAACATGATTGTGCTTTTAATCTTAGTAAACATTATTCATACTAGTTCTTCTAACAAATTGTTGGATTTTATATTAATTATAGCTTTGTTTAGACCTTGTGCCTTTGGATTCCCGTGTAACAGTATTTTTATCCACTGTTACATAAAAAAGGAGTAATTTAATACCAGGTAATAGATTTATATAATGTATATTAAAAAATTATTGTTTGGAGAAACATGACTAGGTTATTTAAAAATACCCTTTTTTTTAAAAAAAAACCACATTTGCTTAATGAAGGTCAAATAAAGAGCAAATGTATTCAGTGTTTAAATTCAAAAAGGAAAATATTTCATGTGCTAAATGCGAGTCTAAGGGAGTTGATTAAAACACTAATAAAAGATCTACCAGTTAGTAAAAGAGAAAATCTGTCATATGATATTTATTTTAAAATAATTTACTTAAAAAAAAGAATATGGTATAAAATAACACAAAATGAAAGCACTAATTCTGAGTTTCATTACAGCTCCTCTCACTCACTCACCAGTGACTTAGGAAGTTTATTTCAATGAAAGTAAAGGTGGCATTTAGGAGGTGATTGCTATGTTCTAGATACTGTGCTGGGTTCTTCATGTATTTTATCTAATTAAATATTAATAACAATCCTGAAATATTGGTTATTACCACCCTGTTTTACAGATAAAGAGGTCATTGCCAAAGATCACACAACTAGTAAGTGGCAGAGCCAGGAATCAGCTTCAGATCTGACTCACATCTCATGTTCTCAACTACTAAGCCACACTGACCCTTAAACTGTGTATTTGAATTTGTACATCTTTAAAATGAGGACATAAGTTCTACTGTATCTACACGTAGGATTTTGTTTTAGATTTTGATTTTGTGAAAATGTATTGTTTCTTTCCTGCCCAGTGGTATCAGGCTTGCCTGTGTGACTTACTTTGATTAATGGCTTTTGAGTGGATATGACAGCATACCATGAATGAACAAAAGCTTTAATGGAAACAGACTAGTTCTGCTTGGTCTATCTTGTGCTTTTGCTTCTGCCACAAGAATAGAATATCCCAGATAGAAGCTATTCCTTTAGACTGGATCTCAGAATAAAATGTTAAGGGGGAAAACCTTCAGTTAAATCCATAGACCTATAGCAGAGGCAACAGACAAATTACAGGCTTCATACAACATGAGAAAGAAATAGATACTTGTTTATGTAAACCACTTTGATTTACTGGGTTGTTTGTTACCCAGCCAAAGCTGATTAATATAGGTTGATATGAAAATAAACTGTTACAGTTGATACATTATTATAATTTAAGTAAATGGTTGAGTTATTTTCTGTTTGAGGAAACATCCACCCAAACAACTGCAGAAGTTAAGTGTTTAATGAATGACAAAACACTGTCATTTTTTATCACATTTGGGAAGAAACAATTTTCTTAATTCATTATTAAGTCTTAAAATATCAACATTCTAAGTTTCTAGATTTACTTGCATAAATAACACATCTACAAAAAATTCACAAGGATTTCCAAGTAAAATTACTGCTGCCTCTGAAAAACATTATTACATCCAGAAATGAAACCTGCAGAATGATGAAATTTAAAAGTATTCTTTCTCTAGTCATTACCCTCAGAATTGATTTGGGAAGAGTTTATATTTGCTTATGACAAGATTTAGTTATAAGTATTAATTTAAGACTTAATAAGACAATCTGATATTAGACCTTTGAAACTTTCCTCAATTTTATTAAATGTCTAGTTGTACTACAATTTTTATCCATAAACTTTCAGTTATATGAAGGAAAAGTTTGTGTGTTTTTCATCTTCATATTCTCTGTCACAAAAGCTGCTCCAGAGAAAGCATTCAATAGATGGTAAAAATAGGAATTATTACAACCCAGAAATCCTAATTTATTAAAGCAAGTATCAAGAACATTTTTCATCTATGTTTTTGTGTCTTTTCAGTTACCTAAGAGGAATAAATTCCATTTCTATATCACTTGGCAATTTACAAGTCATTTCATATGCCTCCCATCATCCAGGCTTTACAGCTATGTGAGCTGTGTCTGTTACTGATTTGCGTGTAGGGACTCAGAGTTATTGCCCAACATCACATTTAATAGGTATTAAAATCAGGATTTATCAACTTCTTGTGTTCTTTCTTCTCAGTCATTATGCTTAGAAAGTGATTGTTGAGACAGGAAAACAAACTGGAAGAAATAGGTATATTTCTGTCTTGTGACCTTTTTTATTAGCAAATTGAAAAATTCATGGTTTGAAAATATACCCATGAACTAGTTCTAATTTTGTAAACACTGGGTCATTTTTTTCTACAGATTATAGTTCTAATGTAAATAAAAAATCAAAGTCTATTTTACAGGAATTCTAGAAAATCTCAAAGTAAATGCTAGTGATATTTGTATAAGCTTTACAAATGTTAGAAAATTTAAGGCTAAAATAAAACTAAGAACAAATATACTAAAGCATTTCAAATCAGAGTATTAGGAAGGAAAAACTTATTAACATAATCTTAATTAAACTATCACCTAATTTTGCTCATCATGCATCAAAATTACATTTAAGTCTCTGAAGGCATGTCAAAATATTTTGATGTCATCAATATACTAAATAATACAAAAACCTTCTGAAGATAAGTATGATTTTTTCTAAAATTAGATTGTTAGGTTGAACTCTGGCAAAAGATTTTATTTCTCTATGGAGATATCATTAATTTTAAAGAAGCACTTGCCAGTTTACAAGTATTTATTGGGGACCTTCTTCTGTTCATTGCTTGAGATAAATGAGATGTCCAGATTGTGGTAGGCAGTCTTAAACTGGCTTCCAATGATTCCTGCCTCCTGGCGTCCATGTCCTTATATAATCCCTTTTTCAAAAGTACAGATTGGACCTAGTGACTCTTCTCACAGGTAGAATAGTGAAGAAACCATAGGGTGTCACTTCCAATATTAAATTGCAAAGACTGGATTCTGTCTTGGACATTGTCTCTTGCTCACTTTCTCACAGAGCCCTCATCCTCGGGGAAGCCATCTACCACATTGCCAGCTACTCTGTGGAAAGGCCCACTTGTCAAGAAATTGATCTGTGTGGTCAATCAGTGATGACCTTAGGTCTGCCAACTGCCCTGGGGATAAGTTTGGGTGCAAATCTTCCCACAGTTGAGGCTTTAAGTGACCAATGACTGTGGCTCCACCTGATACCTTGGAGATTGCAGCCCCGTGAAAACCCTGAACCATGAGAAAACCTGGAGTGGGCCACAGACACCCAGCAAAGCCAAATTCAGACTCTTTACAGACAGATACTGTGAGATAATTGCTTGTTATTTAAGCCACTAAGTCTTGGGGTAATTCTTTTGCAACAATGGAAAACTAATGCATAGGTCATATTCTGTCCTCACTAGATCTTAATAATAAATCAAGAGTTTAATTAAATATCACATGGAAGTCCAAAAACTAATGACATAAAATGGGTGGATGAATGCAAAGGAGATGGGAATATAGTCGAGTCTCAACAACTAGATTCTTTATTATTTACTTTTTCCTGAAATTGGAGAAAAGGATTTTATGTATTATTTCAAACTCTTATCTTTATGCATGTTATGTCATTAATGATAGATAATAATAACTTTCTGTTAACCACTGGAACATGCTGACATATGAGTAGAGTTCAAGTTAGAATTAGTTTGGAAGACCAGCATGTCCTCAGTGATTTCACAGTATCTAGCCTTGCACAGGAGATAAATTTGAGACCTACAGATTGACGAGAATACACATCCCTCTTTTAAGTGAACACTTGCTCTTTTACTGTTAATAGTCTATTCTTTCTTATCATAAAGTATGAATTGAATTTTCTTAGGCAACTATTAGCTCTAGAAGTGGGCTCTGATTGCCCAGCTAGTCAATTATCATATCCCTTCTCCTTGGCTGTAGTGACTAGTTCACCCAATTTGGGCCAATAGGAACCATACCCAAGACTTAATTGATGAAAGAGAAAATCAGTTTTTACCCTCAGTCTCAATCTTTCTCTCTTTTTCAGTTTTTTTCTATAGTTTTGTATCGAAAAGTGCATATGCTGGAGCTATGCCCAGTGTCATTCCACTACGTGACACCTGAGAATGAAGTTAACACAGGAAACAGAGCAGAGCTGATAGGAGAGGAAGAGAAATTAGGTCCTGGTGCTCTTGTAGTGTCAAAGCTAACTCAGATTTTGGGATTCTCAACCAAGAAAGCCAACAGGTTCCCACTCTGCTTAAGACAGTTTCTTTGTGTATTTATTTATTTACATTTCATTCACTCAGTTGCTCCAATTAAGTGTTCATTTATTCAACAGAATTTTCACAGTGCTTACTCTTTGCAAGTAATTACCCCATTGTTATAGGAATTAAAGATGTGTAGGGCTAAGTACCTATACTCAAGATCTAGTAGGGAAAGAAGATGTGCTCACAAAATTTCTTTTATCTGGGAATGTGCAATAAATAACATATTTATTTTCCTTCATTTCTAATGTTTTCAGTTTTGTTAATTATCCTTACCTGTTGGTAAAATCTGATGCAAACTGCCTGCCCCCTCACTAAATCTCCCCTATTACCTCTCTTACTTCAGTCCTACCGCTCTGCCCTTGGCTGGCTCTCCTCCAGCTCTTTCTGGAACATCCCCATCATACTATAGTCTCAAGGTCTGTGCATTTGATCTTTCCTCAGTCTGGTATATTCTCCCAACATAGATCCACAGGGTTTGCTTCCTCACAACTTTCAGGTCATTTTTTCTAACGTCACATTTAAATGAGGTATTACTTGTCCCATTTCAAAATTGAATACTACCTCATACATACTGCCTATCCCTTTTCCTTGGCTTTCATGCCATTGTGCTTACTGCCATTTGACTGTATTATGTATTCTATATTTCCTCTACATTTTAATTCTATTTTATGCTAGTCTTCCCCCACCAGAAAATAAGCTTCACGAGGGCAGGGATTTGAAGGAGACTGGCACAGAAGCAGACACTGTGGGTGGGTATAAGAATAGAATATGATAGAGAAAAAACTAACTTAACCAAAAAATTGGGGGAAACTTTCTGCAAAAGCCTAAGCCTAAATACTAAACAATGAATTTCAGGGCACCAGTCAGACAGACAGAATGTAGCAACAGCAGCACTGGTCTGTCAGCAGAGCTCAGCGTTTCTGTCATTGTCTTCCACCGACCAGCATCTTCATTGGTCTACTTTCCCCAGATATATTAAATCAGAAGTAAGAACTTACCAAGTTTTATTTTCTTTATAAGACTGAGTCAGAGAAGAGGATGGTCTCATTCCTTTTG
This sequence comes from Camelus dromedarius, assembly GCF_036321535.1. Taxonomy (NCBI): domain Eukaryota; kingdom Metazoa; phylum Chordata; class Mammalia; order Artiodactyla; family Camelidae; genus Camelus; species Camelus dromedarius. Next base: position 27,882,927 of record NC_087446.1, read on the forward strand.
GCTTAATGTTTTACCTCTTCTAGAAATACAAATTCATTTAAGCCTGAGATACTTATTTCAACCTAATTGTTGATTCTTGGCATCTCAATATAAAAGAAAAATTAATTAAGAAATTAAATTATTAATTCAGAGAAAATTTTTAAGCAATATAGTATATTTAATCTAAAAATAAGAGTCATTCTTGTTTGTCATAAACTCATAGGACTGCCAGTTTTTAATTTCAATTATTTTTGCAACTTCGGGTCTTATAATTACATTGGCAAAAATATGCAACTCAGACTTCTGAGTTTTAGCTCCAAATGTAAGGAGTTTGGAAGTTGCCACTCCATCCTAGCAACGAGGAAAAAATTGAACAGACTGAAAAAAACCAACAACTCTTCTTGGATCTGTAAGAGAGAGGAGGACACAGGCATACTGCGCGCACACACACACACACACACACACACACACACACACACACACAAAATCCTCTCTCCCCACTCAGTTTCTCTTATTCCTAGCATCTTGATTAGTGCTGTGCATTTTTTACAATTGATAAGTATTAATACAGTATTATCAAGTAAAGCTCATAGTTTATGTTAGGGTTCACTCTTAGTGTAGTACATTCTGTGGGTTTTAACAAATGTATGATGCTGTGTATCCTTCATTATGGTACCGTACAGAATATTTTCACTGCCATAAAAATCCCCTGTGCCCAGCTATAGACTTACTTAAGGAAAATATGTAGTGTTTTTAATAATTTTTTAAGCAGTTATTAAATATTTTTCTCCCCACTTGCTTTAGAAAAGCCATCCAGATATATGTATAGAAAAGAGTATGTGTGTCAGCTGGTGGAGTGGAGGAAGAGATTGCTTCTTTGCTCCCTTACAACTGGACAATTACAGAACCAAATGGTAAATAAGTAAAACTTATTAGTTGCTCATAAAGGTATGAAAATATTACCTACCAATTAAAGTATGATGGAGGCTCACGAAACTAGGTAGGAGCTAGAAAACTCAGGTGACATCTGAGAATTACCATGAAAGTTTAACATAATTTTATAGGAATAGAGCAGTGACTCAGATTGTTAGGTTATGTTTTTAAAATAACTCAATGCTTATTGTGCATTAAAATCACTTTAGGTACTTATTAAATTTTGACTTTGTGTCTGCCTCTCAGAGCATCTAAGTATTGCTGGTGTGGTAGCATCCAGAAATCTGCTATTGTTAACAAGAAAGTAATGATTCTAATTGGAGTAGTCCACAGACCAGACAAGGAGAAATAACCTTGAAAATGGGGCCAGGCGTGAACTCTCAGAGAGCTCTGCGTAATTACCCTTAGTAAATAAACATATTTGCGCTCACTGTCAAAGCAGACAGCTCACCAACTGACCTGGCCTACCCACTCACAAGGTATATGAATTTGAAATCATTTTGCTGATGGTTTCCAGGAAAATAAAGCTTCCTCTTGAAGGCAATTCCAGTATGTAATTGCCATTATATTTAAGAAGTTTTTGTTTACTTGAACTTTATTATATTTTCTGTAATTTGTCAATGTGTGTCTGTTCCATTTTGTTTAAGACTCTGGTGATAACTAACAGCTTACCTCCATTCTTTGTGTGAAAAACAATGATGGAACCAATGCCAATTATTGTTTTCTTTCAGATTAACTCTCTCCCACCACTTTAACCTTTCTTCACAGTGCCCCTTGTTCATCGCTTGACTCATTTTTATTATTCACCAGATTCTTTTCATCATCTTAAAAACTTTTGAAAACTGACACAATAATCTGATTGTCACTAATGTGGAATATAGTAGAATGATTCCAGGACTCCATAAGGGCAGCTTTTGGACTACTAACACTAATAGTATTTGAATAGGGCTGTGTGGTTTGCAAAATGCTTCCACATGCATTATTCTACTTACCTTAATTTTATAGTTGAGAAATATCTAGACTTAGAAATGGTAAGGAACTTATCTCCAACTTATACAACAAGTATGTAACATCAAAAATGTGTACTCAAATTCCCTGCCCTCCTTATTACTCCTCTGTGTTTCATTTTAATATGGAATAGCCAGGAGATGAGTGAAATAAATTGCATATATGACTGGGTGAGCTGCAAGAACAGGAGTTAAGTTTCATAGCTACCCATGAATTATTCTAGAATGCAAGCCAACCAATCTATTCTCATCACAGTCCTCCAGAAGAGGTTTTGTTCAAGATTAGACTAGATCTTGTGCAATATTGCTACACTGGAATCACCTCCAATTCCCAACCAGGCTGCAGCTTTATATTTTTATTGGTTGTCTGTTTGAATGCATTGGTAACAGAGAGAAATTTAAAATTGTATCTATTACGAATTTAGTTCCACAATGATTCAAACTTTTTTTTTTCTTCTCTGGGTCACTGTTTTTATTTTTGTAGTCAGTTTTACTGAGATTAAATTTACATACATTCAAATTTACTAAAATTCACCTTTTTTAATGTGATCCAGTTAGTTCTGGTGAATGTATGTAATAACAACCACCACAACAATCAAATATAGAATATTTCCATCACCTCAAAAAAAATCCTCTCATGACCCTTCGTTGTCAATCTTCTGCTTCTAACTTCACCTCCTGGAAACTACTGATCTGATTTTAGCCACTATACTTTTACTTTTTTCAGATGTTGCATAAATAAAATATGAGAGTTTTTGAGTCTAATTTCTTTCACTTAACATGATGCTTTGCAGATTTAATTGTATTACTGGGTACAGTGTTTGTTCTTTTTATTATCTGAGTAATATTCCATTATACATATATGTAACAGTTTGTTCAGCTGTTCCTCATTTGATGGACACAGGTTATTTCCAGTTTTAGATATCTGAAAAAAGATGTAATAAACATGCAACACAGGTGTTTGTGTAGACATATGTTTTCTTCCCCCTTTCAAAAAAAAGATGTGAGTGTTATTGCAGGATTATCTGGTAAATGTATGTTTAAATTTATAAAAAAGCTACCAGACTGCTTTCCCAAGTGCCTGGACCACTTTGCATTCCTACTAGCGACATACGAGAGCTCCAGTCCCTCCTCACCTTTAGCAATCCAGCATTAGGATTGTCTGTTTTTCTTTTTTTAATTTTACCTCATTCCAGTAGGTATGTAGTACATTTTGGTTTCAATTTGCATTTCCTTAATGATTAGTGATATTGGGCATATTTTCATATTTATATGAAATATAAATCTCATCTTTGGTAAAGTGACTCTTCAAATCTTTAAGCTCTTCTTTAAATTGGGATTTTTTTCTGAGTTAAAAAAAATTTTGTATATACTAAATACAAGTATTTTATCAAACATGTTTTGCAAGTATTTTATCTCAGTATATGTGTAGCTTTTTACTTTCTTAACAGGATATTTCAAAGAGAAGGGGTTTTTTCTTTCTAATTTGGTGTAGTTAAATTTTACCAAAAGAATTCGGCAGTTCATGATTTTTGTTCTCTATTTAAGAAATCTTTGCTTACCCCAGTGTCTCAAATTTTTTTATGTTTCATTCTAGTTTTATTTTATTACTGTAGGTTTATGATATATTTCAAATTACCTTTTTTTGCCTATAGACAGCCAATTGTTCAAGCATCATTCTGAAAAGACTACTCTCTCCCCTGTACCTTGTCATCTTTATTGAAAATCAGTTGATCATTATGTGTGTGGGGGGGGGGGGTGGTGCTTATTTCTGGATGCTGTCTTCAGTTCCATTGATCAGTATGTCTAGCCTTTCACCAATACCACGCTATCTTGATTACTATAGCTTCATCACTTATCTTAAAATCAGATAGTGTGGGTCCTTTTGTGTTTTGACTGTTTTTTGGTAATTCATATGAATAAACTGGAGGTGGTGAAAGAGAAAGCCCAGAACAAAAATGCAAGTAAAAAAGAAACAGGGGAAAGACTGTGAGACAGGAAATATATTCTCCCATTAAGTCGAATCACTTTATGCCAGCTGTTCTCTGATTTCCAAATGTCCTGATACTTCATCTGAATTATTTTCTGATGAATACCCCAGACAGTTATTTTATCTTAGCAATTTGGAACATATTATTAAAGCTAAATTAAGGGATTTCTTAGATGGAATTGAAATGTGTTTAGGTTATAGAAAGCAAAAGCATACCTTATTTCTTCAAATACAAGAAACACAGAGTGCTCGTACATTAGCACTGTAAGTCTGCCAGACACCAGCATTCTTCATTACTGCATGCTCATCTCTTTACCTGCTCTCTGTGTACAGCTTGTTGGGACAACACTACTCTGACACTGTGACTTAACAGTCAAGGTAAATGCAACAAGGCTGAATGGTGAGATTCTGACAACCTGAATCAGTTTACTGGGAGAAAAGGGAGCCTTATGTACCTTATCAGGGTTTGGAAGCTATCTTGTCCATACTGGGAAGAGATGGCTGGAGCAGAAAAGAGAAGTCACTATTGTCCTGTAGTTCTTCCCCAGTGCGTACAAGTGGGATTTCTTAATTTTAATGGTTTTGAGGATGATTCTGACCATCAACTAGGTTTGAGAACTATAGGCCCTCTGCTAAGGCCCCATTACTCTTCCCAGCTTGCCAGTCTTGTAATGTATTCACTTATTTATTTTTATTCAAAGAAAAACAAAATTATATAAACAAACATATGTTAGTGCAGCATTATGTGAAAATATGCTTATAGTTCTTTCGATTCTAAATGCAGACAACCCAGCATGAATATTCATAGTAGAGCTAACTGGATTGCATATTCGTATTTGCACTGAAAATTGATGGGGATAAATGAAACAGCCTTGCATACAAATTCTTTTGACTACTTGCTTTCAACATCATATTGCTTTCCAGCCATATTTAGCTCCATTTATATTGCTTTTTGCATATGAGTGAAAATCAGCCACAATATTATAAATGCATATCAGAGATACAATTCATTATTCCATACCACAAGTGAGGAAGAGGGAAACAGATCACAAACTAAAAAAAATGCATCAGTGGACATAAATACATTAGGGAGTCTGTGGGAGAGGTCTTCTTCTGACTCTGAAATGTACAAAATCAATGTCATTTTACTAAGATTAAGATAGTCAAGATGATTTAATTCTGATGTATTATGTAGATGAAGTCCAAGTTGACCAAAGACTAAAAACAACAACAAAAAGGCAAACTTTGCCACTAACCAAACTAAAAAATAGCAACTCTTTAGTCTTGATTTTTCATATTTAATACATACATAGTTGAAACCCAAATATTCTTTTAATGATCTGTTTTATAATCCAAGGACTTTAACCTTATGCATCAGAGAAAAAAAAAATTTGGTTTCAAAAGTCATCATTAAATAACCTTCTCTTAAATGATTTCCTTCCTATATAGATTGTTATATTGACTTTAAGATTATTCTAAATTATTTTTATAAGATTTCAAATTGATTACATTTCACTTAGTATTTCATATTTAAGCTTTGAGAGTCTAAATATTGTATATCTTGGATTATCTTCTTGTTACCAAGAAGTCAAGTCCTACTCTTGCTGGCTTAACATGCTTTGTAGTGATGGAAGGGTAGCCCAAGTTAGCAAACAACAATCAGCTGCTGCCACCTGTGGCAAGACGGAAGTCAAATGAGCAAATGTTTTTAAATGTCATCAAGAATCATGTACTACTGGAATCACATACACATTTCTGGACAGAGTAACGTGAATGATAGGTAAGCCATTCAGCTTTGAAAGTCAGAAGGATGTTATATACTTCAACATCACGACACACATGGTTAATGAATTTCTGCGTTTCCTTTCAAAATGATTGCTAAGTATTTTCCTAAATGGAAGTAAAGATGATTCATATTGAAATTCTGCAAAATAAATTAGAGCTTTAAATAAGTTTAGTGGACTTTGGAAGTTATAATAATGGCTTGGCTTAAGTTTAAGACAAAAATAAGAATCTGCTCTTTCATTTCTGTTTTATTTAGATGTGTTCAATTTTCACTCCAAAAGTAAATCTTAAAGTGCTTGATTTTTCTAACATCTTCTAGCTTAAAGACTACTTAACATTTTCAGTGTATAGAAAAACACGTTGGTTTTTTTTTTCTGTTTTTTACCATCTAAATTACTTTTCAAATGGAAAAACCTTAAAATGGAAGAGCAAGTCCAAACCAAAACAACAAGAGACTTATTATTAGATGGGTGATATGGTTATTTAGACAAGCGTCTGAGTTAGGTATAAAATCTTAAGGACAATGGATGATCTCTAGACCATTTTTCTTCAGATATTTCATAATCTGGGACCATATTCAGACCTAACTGCCATACCTGACTTTGATGCCATTGACACAAATATTTTAACCAGTAGAAAAAAAAAATGAAATAAACAGCAAAAAACCCTAAAAATCCATTTTAAGAGCAAGAAAAAAGATATTTCTTCTCCCTTTGCTGAAAATTTAGTTGGAACCCACCAGATCCCTGGCTTAATAAATTATAGGACAAACTTCAGCAGTTCTACTGGACTGATGTCAGCGGCATCACAGTGAATGACTTTCATCACTGGCTCTTGAATTCAGGCCTACAAGGTCTTGGATAAAACTTCCTTTTCACCTTCCCAACATTCTGAAACACACTTATCTGTACCCAGTACTCTCTGTCTGCTCTCTTGCCTCTTCAAAGTCCCCAGGGTAAGGTATCAACTAGGATTTCTCTGCACTACATACTTCCCATTTCAAAATTACTCTTTCTTCTTTTTACTTCTCCTGAAAATTGAAATGGTAGCTTTCAAAATATTTCAAAATAATCCATTCTCTCATTTGTGGTATTATTATATCTGGTCCATGCACTCTTCTGTCACCCTATTTCACTAATTCTAAAATATGTTTTTTTCATTTTGTAGTTTCTGAATTTACATCTTACATTTGATTTGTATAATTGACATAGTAATGTTTTGTTTTGCTCCCCTAAATCATGTTACTCTGTCAGTTGTGTTTCTTTCAGTGGTATTATAGGATAGAAGAAATGTATGTTTAACTAAACATTATTTGTATAATACTGGTGCTATATGAGTGATTCTAGATGAGGCATTAATGGTCTTCTATTTTATGGTAATAATTGTGTGTGTATTTTAATGTAGGATAGAAAAAGTAAAGATGCACTTGAAACCCATAGCTTTGCAGGCATTATTACTTAAGATAAAGCTAAGTTAAAAATTATTTGGATTTAAAGAAAAACATAAAGTGAATAATACTACAGATACCACAGATGGGACAGGAAAATTATGTGTCTCGTAAGGACAGGGATGTGCCTTATTCATCTTTGGATCCCCAGGGCATTGTAGTTAGCACTTGCTTATTGGATTTCTTTGAATACTGAGTATTTGTCTCATTGAAGGTAGATTATGTGACAAAAAATTTACCCTAAAGAGAGGTTTTCAGTCTTTGGAAATAGTTCTTTAGGAATAGATGTGTTTTAAAACAGGAGCATATGATTTTGAATGTTTTTTGTTAGGAGATAAAGTAGATCTGTGATATTTAAGTGTGTGGAGGGTATTAGCTGTTTCCACCACCACCAATTTTACCTGTTCATTCCTCTGCACACCTGAAGGCAAAAGTCATTCTCATTGTAGTCCTCCTGTAAAGGCCAGCTCACCACTATTAAAAGACCTGAGATTTAGACTAAAGCAGATGTTTCTAAATTGTTATGTTTCGTAAGTACCTTTTCACTATGTTGTACACAGAATAGAATGCAGGTTTAATATTTGAGTTGTTTGCTAGGGTTAGGAGTTTGTACTTGCCTCTTTACCTTGGCACTTGTCTCCTCGCTCTGTACACAGGGTTGAATGCCCAGAGGTTGGACACAAAGGATGACGCTATGGGTTTACATCTTTTACTATCCCTTTGGGAATCTTGGCAGGGACTATAAGGACTGGTTCTTGAAATACTCCCTGTGCATCTATCTGCAGGTTTCAAGAATATAGAGATTATACTCTCAGACCTGAGTGTAAAGAAGGGGCTTTATATTACAGTGTGTGATGGGAAATTATTGAAAAGCAGTAAAATAAGCCCTAGACTGGAAGTCAAATTCTCATTTACACCATCACTGTTTTATTAAGTCCTGTTCCCATTTGTACCATCACTGTTTTGTTCTAATTGTTTCATCCTTCCTTTGCACCTCAGTTTTTCTTTGTTGTAAAATAAGGGATTAATCTAGATAAATGATTCCCAAGACTCCTTCCATTGTGAAATGTCTTTGATTCCATCGTAGTTAGCGTAATTAGACTGTAGATGGGATAAGGAGGGAATATAAAATAAAGGAGTTTAGCTGTCACTACCCACCTGCATGGAGGTTTATTAGAAAAAGAACCACCCCCTGCATGTCATCAAAACAAATGATTCACTGTTAATTCCTTTGTTGACCTCTTCCACTTTCTTCCAAAATGATTTATTTCTGTTTTACAAACAGACTTAGATTATGAATAAAAATAACCAGAATGATGGCCTCCATAGATTTTCTTTTGAGTGGCCTGTGAGTTTATGTGGAATTAAAAAGAATCCTTACAACAAAGGCGACGTTAACCATAAAGAATCCAGGTGTGCTGTACATGCAACATCACAAAGCTGTTACAATTTACAGAAAATAAGACTATATGAAACAAGTTCCCCTTTAGATGAATCTTTTAAAGTAAACTTTCAAGTAAAACTCCCAAATGGATCTAGATTTCAGCCAACCGCCTCCACCCCATCCCCAGTGACAAATACAAGACAGCTGCTAAATTTAACATGCCTTTACTGGAACACCGGTGCCTCCCGCACAATAGCAGGCTATGTGCTGCCAATCCACAGGATGTACTCAATTTCTGAATCGCTGCACAGCAGCCCTGCTGATCCTTAATCCTTGTGAATACAGCATTGACATGTGGCCAAGACCTTCAGAGAATTCATTTTTAAAGGGAAAAAGGAACAAAAGAAAAGAAAAAAAGCTCAAAGTAGCATGTTAAGACACATCCTATGAGGCAAAAAATTTGAGATTGGGAAAAAATTACTCAATAAATAAATTTAAGGACAGGCATCCCCAGTGGACAGATAATTTGTGTTCCAAAAGTTCATTTGCAGACCAATTGTTAAGAATACATTCTTCACAGAAACAATGCTTTACTTATCAGTTATGTTCTCAGGTTGAGGCCATTCAAGCCTACTTAACCAAGAATGTTTCTGATGTAGGTAACATACAAATGCTATTGAATCCACCACTTATTATCAGTATGTCTGGTGAGAAGGTATTCAGAAATGTACTGTGTCTGCTGTCAGCCTGATTCGTTCATTCAGTCATTTATTGAACATCTAATATGTTGCAAGTGGGAATAATATGGCAAACAAAACAGGCCTCATCCCTGTCTTCATAGAACTTTTTAAGATCATGATTGGTAATGCTTAGATACTGGCAACATGCAAAAAAGGCAAATGGGTTCTCCAGTATACACTGTTCACCAGTATGACTCAGTCATGGGACTCATTCTCATGGGTAGGAAGAATGGGATGGTAAAGGGGGGGAGTCATTTCAATGAGTGACATAAAATACTAGATGTGGATATGAGCAAATATGTCTGAGTGGTCAGGATACCAGCTGGTATCTGTGGCTTGACAAAAAACTGTAAATAGGTTAGAGTGTCATCAGTGGGAGAGAGATTTACCTGTACGATAGCCATCTGTCTCTAAAGTAGAAATATAACCTTCTAGTAATGATACATCAATAACTTCTCATGCTTGTCTTGGAGAGTTAAGGGACTGGGCCCTGGAACTCATTTTTGTCTGTGTGTCTTAGATCTGTAGAATTTGTCTGAAGCATAGTCATTAGCTAAGATAAGACTGATTCTTTCTTTAGATGAAATATTGTTTATTTACCTCTTTTCTTCAGCATCTGGATCTAGTCTCACTTGTGATCAAGTGGCAGGAACCATCGCCCCTGGAACCCATTTGCTTTCAATCAGCAGTTTCCAACATCTTGCAGCAGACAGGATGTGTTTCAGAGTCTCCTGTTAGACCTCCCGCTAAGTTCCCATTGAATGCTCTGAACCCTGTAAACAATCAAGCCATCCGTTCTCGACCTACTTTCTCTGCCTACTTGTCTAGGTTTCCAGTGATGACTGAGAGCCCTTCCATCTCCACCTCTCAACCCCTACCAAGAAAGTGACCTTTTTAAAATATCCTAGCAACTCTTTTGTAATAGAAAAATGTTCTGCACGTGCACAGACAATACAGTATAAGTAGGCATCTGCTCAAGCAGAGAGTTGTTTGCTCAAAAGTATCAAAAGAAGTTAGGGATGTGGTTGTGTGAAAGATCTGGACTTCTTGCCCATGTGACCTCATAAAGTGACTCCTACTAAGCCATGGCTCCCAAACATCACTTCCATTCATCATGGCAGACACAGGGTACAGCCTGCATTATTTTTCTTTTCAATTCTGTGTCTTTCCTTCTCTGGCTTTTTGCTTGTATCAAGAATAATCTTGGAGCTCTCCTTTTACTCTGTAATCTCAGAATTGGTCATTTTTGAAAATTTAAGACCCTTTCTTCCCATAAAAAAAGAGAAATAAATGGAATGCTGAAAGTCCCTGCCTGTACTCTTTTTCTAATTTTCTTTCCACTTGAACTGTGTAGAGGAAGGCAAAGACACAGACAGGCAGTAGCAATGACACTCAGCGTTTTCAAAGAACAAATTAAAATATAGCTTCTTATTTCAGAGAAAATTCAGGCTCAAGAGCCATACCAGGGATGGTGCTCAGGGAATGAGTGTGCTACAAAGACACTTGTTTTGGCTTATTTACAATGCTTGTATTTCTCATCAATACAATGAAAGTTAAGATTCATGTAATACAAGCCTATCCATATGACACTTCAGTGTTCGAAAGTGACTTCTACATACATTATCTCATTTTTATTCTTGCAACATTTCTGAGAAGAGTCCAAGATAGGTACTGTCAGCCTCATGTAACAAATGAGAAAGTCAGAAGTTTACTGATGTAATCAAGATCACATAGTCACAATTAGAATGAAGACCAAACCCAGGTCTTCTGATACCAAATCAGTGTAACTTTTATAACCCCATGCATAATATTAAGCCATGTGGAATTTTATAATTTTTCTCTGTTAATATTAAAATATCAAAACTTCACTAATAGCCCCTGGTTAGTAAAATGATTTCATTTGTCTTTAATTAAGAGTTTAACTCTCGTTTAAGCAAAAATAAAGAAGGTTATAAATTATGATTTATCTAAACGAACACAGAAATCTTGTTACCTAATTTTCCAGACTCCCTTGGAGCTAAGGTGGCCATGAAACCCATTCCTGACTAGTGGGATTAGAGGGAATTCTGGGAAGAATTTTGCTGGAATTTCTCCATATACTTTATTAGAAATACAGTGGAGGGAAGTCAAAAAGCTTCAAGGCGCATATGTTCACAGATTTCTGTGTATGAAAATAAGGAAGTTTCCTTTCTGGATGACCTATTCTAAATGATGTTTGAAGTGAAGTCAACAGAAAGAGAGAGAAGTTTGGGGAGGCGAGTGCGAGAGATGAAATAGTTGTCTTGAAGAGGGGGAAGTTAACCCTGAAGAAAAACATAATAAGCTGGACAGCAGTCCTGAGTGCCCACTAGAGAACATGATTTAATGGAAAGTAAAATCAGTCTGAATAGTTGTGTTGTTTACTCGAGCAATGTTCACCTGTCTGGGTGCCACAGGGAGAAGACATGGCTGGGTTTCCTCCAGTGTCAGGGCTGTGCAGGTTAGAACAATGGCAAGAAGGAAGCAGATAAGGGAATTGAGGAATTAGCAAAGTAGTAGTAGTAGTAGTAGTAGTAGTAGTAGTAGTAGTAGTAGTAGTAGTATAGTAGTAGTATAGTAGTAGTAGTAGTAGTAGTAGTAGTAGTAGTAGTAGTAGTAGTATAGTAGTAGTAGTAGTAGTAGTATAGTAGTAGTAGTAGTAGTAGTATAGTAGTAGTAGTAGTAGTAGTAGTAGTAGTAGTAGTAGTAGTAGTAGTAGTAGTAGTAGTAATAATAATAATAAGTGATTTAAATGATTGAACTTGGGTTTCCTTGGGAATAATAGTAGACTTTATCTCATCAGGTTGTGGTGAATTAAATGCAAAACATGTAGAACACTTTGAATCGTGTGCCTGGCACTCAGAAATTATTCAGTAAATATTAACTATTGTTATTATCATATTACCATGGATTATAACATCTCTACCAGACAATGCAGAAAGTGAAGACGGGTGAGAACTGGTGAATAATAAGAAAGTAGTGGATTAGAGATTTTGGTAAGAACAGAAAGTAATTGTTCTGAAGACACTTGAAAGCAGAGCTAACACTGAATGAATGGAGGGCTGGACAAGAGATTGGTGGGTAGAGCAATGAGGGTACAGGAGTGGGTGGTGTAACCTGAGCACATGCTTCAGATGAGCAAGGAGTCGGCAGAAGGAAGAGGTTGTTATGTTTGGAAACTGTCAACATAGAGCAAGGAGGATGTCCCCTTCCCCTCCTGGCCCTGAGGAACATGATAGGCAAGAGGAAAAGAAAAACAGCTCTGATTCCATTTGAAGAGAAGCAGTTTCCTCAGGGGACAGCTCAGTTTCAATAAAAACACAGATGTGAAAGAAACAATCAGAGAAGAGACTAAGAATTTTAAAAAGCTCACTGATTATGGATTTAGAGTTCAAAAGGACAAAGTGGTAAGGGTTTGGGATTTTAAGAGAAAGACTTTCCCTTTTCTTTCTGAGAGATTGAGTTCAGACCAGAAGAGACACATTGAGGATGGAGTAAGCTGAGCTAAGGAGAGGATCTCTTGTTTTGACTACTGTAAGTGGGAGTGTGACTGAGGCACTTAGTTTTCATCTCTAAACAGGGTTGAACATTCAGACCTAATGGAAATACTCAGGAATCTGGGACTGTTTATTGGGCTCAGAGTAATTATCAATTCAATTACATATTATGTGCTTTGTATGTTTTAACTATCGTATTATTTTTAATTACTGTATTCATGTCCAGTCTTCTTGGATAGATTCGTCCTTTGTGGGGGAAAAATGCTTTCCTTTTAAGGTCATCATATTTCATTAACTAAATTACAGGATCTTGTAAAGGATAGGCACTCATTTTTTTTTTAATAAATTGATTTTTTTAAATTACTTGAGCCCCAGAAGAGACTACATTATCTATTTAAAATTTCTACTTAGCTGTGTATGTGTATGTACAAATAATAGTTCTAGGACAAGAGCCCAATATTCTCTGTTCCTAATCTGTATATGACAATATTTTATGTCTAAGAGGTAACATGGGATAGAAGAAAATCCACATATCAGACTACAGATTTAAGTTGAAATGAAATATAAAGTATATTGTGGTATTTACCATGTATAGTTTTTTGGGTTTTTTGGTGGGTTTTTTTTTTTTTTTTTTTGCTTTTTTTGAATATTTTACACAGTCCAAAGACGTTGGAGAGGGGAGCAAAAACAACATTCGTTGAAGATTGTTTCTTTCTCTATGAAACGGTTCCTATCAGACCTTTTAGCAACTAAGATACTACAGACAATTTTGTATAAATGTCTTTGCCACTAGATTTTTCACAAATCAAATACATTCTTGGAGCTGAAAGGAAATAAGAAGGAAGAAGAACGTGGCAAGGTTGAAAAACCATTTGTTTCATCACAGAAACTGAACTTGATACGCAGATCAGAGATAATTCATTTATGGCAATGATTCTTCCTAATGTCCCAAGTAACTTTTTGTCCCAACTTTAGCCCCCAGATTACTGTTAATTCAAACCTTTTGTAACTCTATCCCCTTAACCTCTCCTGCACGAGGAATATAAGCATTCAATATAGCATAATGAATGAACAAAACGAGTAAAACTCTGAATGCAAATATTCCTAGAATAACTTTTGTATGTCAGAGTGCCCTGTCCCCTTAGGCATATCATTGTACAAGACAAATATTAATAAGGGCTTTTTACAAGCAGATTTGGTCACTTTTAAACCTTATCTGAAAATTTGGAGTATTCTTGACATTTGTATTTTTGTTCCCTTTACTTCAATATTAAAAGAATATGTATCAAAATCTTACAATTGACATTTTATTGTTCCCTCTATCAAAAGGACTTGAATATAACATCTAGCAATCATAATTATTACTTTCATTTTTAAGAACAGTGTTATTAATTGCTTGTAAATTTTACTTAAATACAACATATAACCTTACTCTCAGTGGGTATAAAATGTGTTATTTGAAGGAACAGTTGTATTTCTATTTCTAGAGTACAATAAAAAGAAGTATTAATATCAACTACCAAACATCTTATCTTTTAAAATGTAACAAAAATAATCTACAAATAATTGAATTACTGTCTTTAAAAAATTACCTTAATCTGGGACTGGCAAAATCATTGATACTTTAAATCAAATCATAGTCAAGTTTCACCATAGATTTCACTTCATAACTATAGTAGTTTAAGAAAATGAACTGTATAACTTCAGCTCTTTTAAGTCTTACGAAATTATTACACATGAGGATTTCATTTTAAGGTAGCAGTAAACCAAGGTGTTCATATTATGTGTTTTATAGAAAAATAACCCAAATTTTCCACTAGAAATGATAATACTTTGCCATGCTGTCAATGTTTTCAGCATTTTAGAGTCTAAAATCTAAACAATGCAAGATTGGCTATGAATCAGCTGTGATTCTGTGAGCTTGATTCAAAAGTACAGTAGTACCGCCTTATCTGGGGGATATGTTCCAAGATGCCCAAGGAATGCCTGAAGCCATGAATAAATATGTATATGTGTGTTTTTCCTATATATACATAACTATGATGAAGTTTAATTTATGAATTAAGCACAGTGAGAGATTAGTAACTATAAGAAAATAGAACGATGACAACAATACACTGTGAAAAAGTTATGTGAATGTGGTCTCTCTCTAAAAATATCTTGTACAAATTTAATGCCTTTTCCACCTTAACTAAGCACTTACCACACACTGCAGTCATAACTTTGCAGTTTGAGGTGCAACGGCAGAAGTAGCATGAATTTCTTCTTCCTTCTTCACAATTCCATGTATAGAGAATCTGTTCTTAATGTAGATCTTAGGGACCTCAGAATATGCTTGTTTTCTGTTCTTATTAATTCCAGAACTTTCATCTTTTCATTTAAAGGAAGCAGTTTACAGCCTATCTTCGGCATATTCTAATTGTTAGCCTCACTCCTCCTGCGATTTAGGGCAATCATTGAGTAAAGTAAGTGTTACGTGAACCCAAGTGCAGCAGTACCACCACAGGAGATCTGATAACTGAGATACCTACTAAGTGACTAACAGGTAGGATATGCTGGACAAAGGGATGGTTCACATTCCGGGCAAGATGGAAACAGACAGCATCTGTTATCACTCTACTGAGAACAGTGTGCAATTTTAAACTCACAAATTGTTTATTTCTGGAATTTTCCATGTAATATTTTTGGACCATGGTTGACTGCTCGTAACTGAAACTGTGGAAAATGAAACTACAGATAAGGGGGGACTACTGTACCTTCATAAAGTACCATGAGCATTTGATTCTTCTTATCTTGCTTAGTGAATATTTAAATAGGTTTTTAAACTGCTGAATAGCTTTGGAAAAAAAAAACTGAGGATCTTTATTTTCAAAAGCAAAACACACTTCCCTCACTTTAACAGACACATACAATTAAAAAGCAAGCAGAGCCCTAAAGATGAGCTTTCAGAAGCAAAGGAAAACAGTATTACAAAATTGCTATTTATCACAACACACAATTATATTTTAGACTGACTTCCTGAAGGCTCTGCTACCATGTTATGTGCAAGACTAAAGGGAAAAAACCTTTGGATATTGTAAAAGAAAATGCCTATTACCCATCGATACAGTTGAGTTGCAGTAACTTTTCCAAAGCCACACAGCTGGTAAGTGGCAGAGCTGGATCCCCGTCTCGTCCTTTTGACTCCTGTTGTCCTTGTTTCTTTGTCACTTTACTGAGCCCCTTTCTCTGTAACCTACAAATGTAGACACACTGTCTAAACATGGTCAACACAGAATCCAGTAACCGATCGTAAAGGTTAGAATGCCATTGCAGAAGTGTTGGATAGTGAGGCTGTGACACTGTTTTCGTGTGGTACAGTGTGGTTCTTCTTCAGGCCTCTCAGCAAGAGTGTTATCTGAAGTCAGCAGTTCCACACTGCCTAGAGCCAGTGAAAGAAAATCTGTCCTGTCTCAACAAGCCCGCTTCCTATACTTTCTGTGACAGTATTTACTTGAACGTGACTTCTGCCAGAAATACAGCAGGCCTTGTTCAATGACAGGAGACTCTACATGTGAGTCATCTCAAAAAACTGGGTTGTACACCTTAATTGTATACAATTTTTGTTTGTCTATCATACTGCAAAAAAGCTGGGGTGGGGGGAGATAATTAAAATCTAAACCCTTCCAAAAACTTCAGCTCTAGAGACATACAGTTCTAGTATTAGACTGGGGATGGAGGGCAGGGGCTTTATGAAGGAGCATTATGAGTCAGGGGTTATCTTCACAGGGATCATTGCATCATCTATAGTCTAAAATAAATCTCTACCTTCCGTTCTTACTCCTAGCACAAACACAGTTTTAGAGCCAAAACAAGTAACATACAGTACATGCTCTTTGTCTAAAGAAGATTCCTCATTTTAAAACAAACTGAAATAATTAAACTTTTATTAATCTCTTATTTAAAAAGTTGATGTGGCATATTTTTATTAAGTGACCACAATGTGCCAAACACTACTGTAGGTCCTAGAAATTCAAATGAAAGCAAAACTAACAAAGTTGTTGACGTGTGCAGCTTAGGAACTAGTAAGGGGAGACAAATAATAAAACCAGCAGACAAATAATACTAATGATAATTTAAAAGCCTATGTGTTATATATTATGAAGTGTTGAGGAGGTAACACCAAGTAATATCTCATTTGTTTTTAATGTGGTGGAAAGTTTACATGAGATAAGCAAGCACATCCACAATGCTCGCTAAGTGCCAGGTATTACTCTCAATACTTTATATGCATATTTGATCTGAAGCATGAAATGAAGTATGTGAAGGAGCAAGTCAAGGCAAGATTTTGGAGAAAAGATTCCAAACTCAGAAAGCAGCAAGGGCCAAGAGTCGAAGGCGGGAAGGAGCCTGGCGTGTTTATGGAACTGAAAGAGAGGGTGGCAGGGGCCGGATTATGTGCGAGCTTGTGGGGTGTAGTGAGGAATTTGGACTGCATTCTGTGTGATGAGCAAAAAGGAGAAATTTTTAAGCAAAGGTGTGATATAATTGGATTTAGATTTTCAAAAAAAAATCAATCTGGGCACTTGGAAATGCTGGATTAAAAGAAACAGGACTGGAATCAGCCTGATGAGTCAGGAGGCTATTGCTTTGGTCCAAACAGTAAAGGATAGCTGTTTGGAGTCGGATGGTTGTGGTAGAATTTCAGTCTGACTGGGATCTATTTCTTCTCTGAACTCCCATAAAATTTTGTTTATACCCCCGCCTTGTGCTCTAATAATCCTGTACTTCAATTTTATATACTTTATGCAGCAGGGAGGAACTCTTACTTATCTCTTTTTTTTTTTTCCTCCTGGTTTTTGGGGCCTTTCTATATAGCAGATAGTCAGTGGTTATTTTATTTAACCAAAGTAAATAAAATTATCATATTCTCTTTGTGTACTTGTACTTTTACATGAAAATGTACATAATGTAGTTGGATAACAAAAATTCAGGATAAAGTACTTATGTATTAAGCTTTAGATTGTATAAGCTTTTTAAAAATTTGGCTTGATTTTTTTCCCTCTTAAAATACTGCCAAGAATGAAGTTTAAATCTACCTTTGAGTTAAACCAGTACAAATAAAGCTTCAAGCAATTTTTAAGAGGAGGAAAAAAATATTTTTTGCTGTCTCATAACTCAAAAATAACTGAGCCAATTTAATTTACTCTTTCTAAAATGGGGGTGTTGGGGGAGAAATGGTAGAGACAGAAAGTGGAACAAATGAAAAATGACATGTCTCATAAGACTAAGGCTGTAAAGTTTCAAATCCAAACAAATTTCTCAGGATGTTGTAAACAAGTAAAGATGGAAGTTGAAATGAAACTTCCTTTCACCTTTGAAGGGGAGCTTCTGCAGTTTGACGTCAAAGGTCCTAACGGAGATGCATCTTTTTGGTTTTTGAAAGGAAGAACATTTCAGGAAAACACTGTTTGGTGAAGACTTATGAATATATCTAATACATCCTTGGCAAGAAAATATTGTGAGAACATACTCTGAAAAGAGAAATATAACAGCAGAGTTTGAATTTAATGATCTATATTTGTGTTTATTTGTTTTCTTCTCTACTGATTATAACTTCTTGTCATATTTCCTATCCCCCTTCCAATAAACCTAGCATATACAGTAAGGCCATTTTGTCCTGTACAATAATTACCACTCCATCATACACACATGCACAAAACCAAGGGGAAAAAATCACATGGGCTCCTTAATATTTGGAAACACTCAACCGTTTTCAATTTTAGAAGGAGGGAGCTAATGAAAGGATGGATGACAGAGGAAATAGTCATAAGACCTTAAGCCTTCTGAAGCAATCTCTGCAGAAAAAACATTTTATAAGGATGTGAGCTAACTCTTGGCCAAATGGGAGAAACAGGAAGGAAGTGCTTGTCTGAGATTTGTGTGAGAAATCTGGCCAGCAGCAGCAGCTGAAACAAATCCCAAAGAAATATTTAATACTGTGTTATCAAAGTGATCTCTTCACCGCCCATCAAAGTCCCCTTACCATCGCCGATGATGACTTACCATCTTGAGCTCACTTTGAGAAGCAGTGCTCTAAGTTAAGCAAAGTTCTCCCTGTAAAATTAGTTATACCAGAATGTATCTCCTGCTTATTCTTCAGATATTTCTCAGCAAGACTTTCCTGACTGGAAGATATTTCTATGTTACATGCTTTCTTGGAACTAAGTTCCTATCCATCTGAGGATATGCCTCAGGTTTTTACATTCCCTATCATGGTTATTTGATCAATGCTTGGTCCATTCACCAAACTGGTAGAGTTTGACTCACACTAGTATCCTCAAGGCCCAGTAATAGGCACTTTAGAAATAGTTGTTGAATGAGTGAATAAAGTGAGTTTGTGACCCAAATTTCTTAGCTAACAACAGCCTATATATATGTTATATAAAATATAATTGAAAGTTTTATTTATTGCATTTGATTAATTAAATATTTAATTTAATTAATTCTTTTTTCTATCACAAAACAACCAAAAACAGAAGAAATAAAATAAACTGAGAAATTCTGATAAAATAAATTTATGTTCATACTCATTATGTCTAAGTTTGAGCTTTCAAAAAAGTCAGAATAAGGAGTTCAAGAGCCAGCCTTTTCAAGTGCCTGTGTGATATACCAAGGTAGACAATATACTATGCCATAGAACAATCTTCCACAAATAGAAAATCTGAAATCTTACAGTGTTTCTTCCAAACACAATGGAATCAAGTTGAAATTAGAGAAAGAAAAATTTTCAATTTCTTAATTCTCTGAAACTAAACAACACATTTCTAAATAATCAATGGATCAAAGAGGGAGTCTAAAAGGAAGTTTAAAAATGTGGATCTCAAACTAGATTATGAACTTAACGTATAAAATGTAAAACTTTTATGCATGAGTGAAAATCTGTGATGTAAGACTAGACAGAGTTATTAGGTTTGACACTAAAAGCATAACCCCTAACAAAGAAGATTCTTAAACTGGACCTCATCACAATTTAAAACTTTTGTTCTTTGAAATGCTCATCTTCTTATGCTTTTAACAGAGCATTTCATGGAGAACATATTTGCACACCATGTATATGACAAAGGACTAGTATCTAAAAAATATAAAGAGCTCTCAAAACTCAGTAGTAGAAAGACAGTCTAATTAGAAAATAAGCAAAGATATGAAGAGACATTTCACCAAATAATAAATACAGATGGTGAATCAGCACATAAAATGATGCTAAACATTATTAACCATCAGGGGAATGCAAATGAAAACCACAATGAGATACCCCTACACACCTATCAGAATGACGAAATAAAATGACAGCAAAAAAAGATGTTAAAAAGGTGGGTCACTTATACATTGCTGGTGGAAATGTAATAGCCACTCTGAAAAAGAGTTTGGCAATTTCATTTAAAAAAAAAATAAGCAAGTACCATATGACCTAGAAATTACATTCTGGGCATTTACCCTAGAGAAAAAATTTTAAAAACATATTTATATAAAAACCTGTATACATATGTTTATAGCACCTTTATTTGTAATAGCTCTGAACTGAAAAAAATGCAAATATCTTTCAATGAACAATGGTTAACCTGTAGTATATGTATATCATAGAATACTAATAAGTAATAAAAAGCAACAAGCTACTGATAGTCAACTACCTAAATCAATACAAATACTGTGTGATTTCATGTATGTACCGTTTTTGAAATGACAAAATTGCAAAAATCAAGAACTGGTTAGTGATGGACAAGAATTAAGGAAGGAGTGAAGGTGGGAGGGAAATGCATGTGGCTATAAAAGTGCAATATGAGGGGTCCAGATGAAAATGTTCTGCATCTTGACTGTATCAATACCAATATCCTGGCTGTGATAGTATACTACATTTTGCTAGACATTATGATTGGGGGAACTGAGTAAAGAGAACATGAGACCTCTCTGTATTATTTCTTACTTCTACATGTAAATCTGTAATTATCTCAAAATTTTTTAAATGTTTAATTTAAAAAAAACTAGGAGATGGGTATAATCATTAACCCCATTTTAAAATAAGACAATCAAGGCAGAATGGATTTGCTCATTGTGAGAGGATTAGTAAGTTATAGAGCTGGTATTTGAATCACCTGGGTTTTGAGACCAGCATCCTCACTTTTAACCATAAAGCTTTACTGCTTTTACTTTTTCTGGCTACATGTAGCTACAAAGCAGGCTTTTGCCTGTGATTACCCAAATTACATTTTATAAAATAATCTTGTAACATTCTGAGATAACTAAAACTGAACACAAATGGTAAGCAAGCTTACTCATACTTAATTATAAATTATTTTACATAACACAGTAACAAAGTAAATTCAAACTCTCATAAATAATGATTATGACCATAACAAATATATATGACCTAATATATATGTGCAAAAGTTAATTGTTTTATAAACTAAATTAAGTGGCTATTCTAATTCAAATTGTGTGCAATAACTCATAAGGATCACCTGCTTATTTATGAATGATTCAGTAAAAGCTCATGGTTTTCAAAGAACTGCTAAGAAATCAGCAAAGTTCATATGGGTATCAATTCAGTCAAAAAAACCTTCTCAATTAAAACATGTTATTATATAAAATCTATCTTAATTCTTATACCATTGATAGGATTGGTTTGGGTTTTTTTTAGTTATTGAAGCAGCAGCCCTACATTAAAAAATATTGTGACCTAACATATATAAGACTGTGTAATTTAACTGTGAACTAAGATTTAAAGATATTCTAAATCTCTTCATTTTACTCTAAGATAAATGGTCATTATTATTTGAAGTTATTTCCTTATCTTCTCAACTTTTTTCCTCAATTTTATTCCAATATTGCTGTGGAAGAGAGAATATGATCAATTATACATAATGTTGGATGCAGAAACTGAGGCAGAGGGGGGAAGTTTAATTTGCCCATGCTGTGTAACTAATCTAAATGATTCTGAGTCTGATGATTTCATATGAAAGAAGGAATGATTCTTGTGTACTGATAAAGAATAATGACCAAATAATGATACAGTATAATCAAAGTAAAAAGTTTTCAGTTAAAGGTTGTCCAGAATTTATTTACTGAAGCATACAAAAATGGAAAGTTTTGATCAGTGATCAACTGTATATTTGTGGATTCTGGAAACAGTATAGTGTAGAGGTTAGGTACACACCAGTTTTCTCTACCAGACTGTACCTTGCCTGAATCCCAACATGATTGTTGTCAATAGGCAAGTTACATAATCTTTCTCTGCCTCATTTCCCTAGAATAGTAAATGGAGAAATGCTAGTAGCCCACTTGTTACTGTGAAAATGAAATGAGATGCTTTACATAAAACATCTAGTGGAGTTCCTGGCCTAAAGCAAGTGCTCCAGCAGTGACAGAGCAGTGAACGTTGGATTCATGACCATCACTGAACACGAACAGCTTTATTAATGGAAAGAGTGTGGGGAAACTTATCAGTAGGAAACTCGATTGTGATAAGTACTGTATACTCAGTATGTCATTACCTCTAGACAAGGACATACACAAACCTCAAGTTTACAGGTAAAGAATAGGCATTTTAGCCAATTTTAGCAAGGCATTAAATGATTTAAAGCATGCATAAAGTATTTCCAAGAGCTGCTGACACAACTATTCAGTGTTACCTCTCATTAATACCACTATTGCTACAAAGTACTGAAGAAAAATTAGAACATGTTCTGTCGGACATCATATGGTCAGTATAAATTCTCAGTGTTTTTGTATTTAGGTTAGAATCTGTCTGCAAAGAACAGTAAACATCACACACAAGTAGAAATGCCTGAGTGAAATATAAGACCCTTCAAGCTTTCTTTGGCAAGTAGGGTGAAGAAAGACAGCAGGAAAGCAGCCCTGACATGCCATTACTTGGACTAGCATTGCCAGCATGTGATAGATAAATGGCCTGCTCTCCATCTGAGAGTGTGACTTTCTAGGTGACTTGAAAACAAGCATCCTTTTCAGATGCTGGGGAGAAAATTAAGTCTATACCATTACTCTCAAACTGACCATCACTGAAAGAAGTCTAATCAACTTAACAAAGTTAAGGGCTGATGGAGGTATGGGGAAGCCACTCTGACTTATACATGATTTAACTTAAACTTTGTACTAGCTAGGACATCCTGTTTTGTGGCCTATTAAACATGCACTGTACACCTGCTTTAACCTTTAAAGAAAAGGATACATTTTCCAGAAATAAAGAAGGTTCATTTTGAAGACAGAGATAAATATCTTCCTTCCTGGGATGTAAGTACCAGTACTCCCTCGATGATAAGACTCCCTACCAAGGTGCACAGGTGGGCAGCCACACTGACTCTCTGTGGACATGTTGATCTGCCTTTTTTGAAACCTTGAAGGAATGTACCCCTGTTATGTTTGATGTTCTTTGTTCTGACAAGATATAAAACAGTGTTGAAAATCATGCTTCTTTGGAACAGTTCCTTGGAGCTCTCTGAGAGGGTGTCTCCCGGGCCATAGTCCTCAGTTTGGCTAGAATAAAATTCTCTTCTTATTATAGGTTGGTTATTGGTCATTTCCATCAACAGGGTAGGCTACACCAATAAATGGGTATGGAGATTTAGAGATTAATAGTATACTGTCTCCCCCTCGAGAAGCTCATGGGTCTATAAGGGAAACCATCATATAAACAAATAATCTTAGGCATTGTGGCAATTACATTAAAACAGGTCTAAAGGATGATTAGATGATATATAATTGATTAATTCTTCCAGAAATCAAGGAATAAAAACTACAGGGGAAAAAATATATAGCAGAAGATATTTCTCTGCTCCTTTATTTGTTCGTTTTAAGCATGCTTGCAAATCAGGCCATCACATTGTCAAGTAAAATAATTATTATGTATTATGTGTATTATACACATTTAGTATTTTGTATCATGTACATATAATACATGAATTATTAAATATATGTAATAATTACTTTACTTGACCCATGTGTTCAGTTAGAAATCAAACCAAATAAAATTCGATACAACCCAGAAAGTAATCCAAGTCTTTCTTACCAGAGTCATCTCTGACGTATTTATTACACTAAGAAAGCTGAATAATATTCCCTAGTGTTAAAACATTGATTTTAATTGCAAAGTTTATATTATATAATTATCTATTGTTTATTTTATCTCTAATACAGTATTATTACTAAGAAACAGTCCATGAAAGCAGAAATGTCATTGTTTTTAGTTTTTTAAAGTCAACTCATTACCTACAATTAGACATAGTTTAGTAATAAATGTATGAGGACATTTTCTACTGAGCACTTTAAGTAGCATTTTACTTGAAATATGTTTACATTTATTTCTGTAAAGTTTAATTCCTGAGTATGTCAAAAGAACTTCATTACAAGGCATTTTTATCCATAAAATTGTCTCATGAGAATTAATCCATTCCTTACAATGAAAGAAATGTGATGCTTTTTTCTAACCACTGTTACACTGAATAGTTTTCAGTATTTTTCCTCTTATACTTTACATATCAAGTGCCATTATAGCAACTATGTTGTATAATAATTCAAATAATTCAATGGGAAATTTATGGGTCTTGAGATGGAGTAGTCTAATGCAATAATTGTATCTGTAGAAGAAAAGTTTTTATATTGTACCTGACTCAGTGAAAAAATGAATATAATTTTTAATGAAATTATAACCCAATAAACAAATGATGCAAAAAATTAAAAATATAATTTTAAATAACAAAGCAGTCAACTGTAAAAAGATGAAGATACAAAGTAAAGAAAGAGAGAGAAGCTTTGTGCCCTTTCCCAGTATCTTGCCTTCTGCTTCTCTCCCATTGAGCGGTTTATGAGTTATATCCTTTAATAATAAACTAGTGATCGATTTTAAAAAACATACAAAATAAATTCAAATGTTTGTTCACTGCTTCTCCGCCACCACCATTTACCAAATTAAGGTGTGTTCTGTTGGCCCTCTGGCGGTGAAGTATTAGGGTTATAGATTCTTAAGCTCAAGGGGTAAAAAAGCTCTCTTCTTCTAGAACTACTAAACTGAAACATGTTCCTGTAAATGCCAAATTCTAGGAATATATTTTTAAATCTGTGTGTGGGATGTAAGTAGAAAAATTTTCCTCAGCCAATGTGGGGTTTCTTCTTGTACCCCTCAATAAAAGATATGTCAAGTGAAGATGACAAATCAGGATACCACATGGTACATCATAATAATGCAGTACTTTTTCCACATTAAATTTTGCAAAAGGTTGTAGATGAGTCATAGCACAAAGTTCTGCAGGAGCCATGTCTCTCTCTATTGCACCTTAGTTCTTTTCAGCAAGCCTCCTCTTACTGGAACCCTGTCATTTCCTTCAGAAGGACTGCCGGTTGTTTTAATGCTTCTAAGATGTACAGAAATGACTCAAGTTTCAGACCAAAAAGCACGTGCAGTCACCTGCATTGCTTTCCTGCTCGCAAAGCTTCCTGATTTTCAAGACAGAATTGCTCCAGAGAAAGCCCTCCCAACACTGCGTATACTACAAGAATGCAGTTTACATTATCTACAGGACATCATTTGGTTCTTGGCCATAACAAACTGTGGTCCTTCAGGAGGAGGCCACTGCAGCCCCTTTGGCATTAACGAGAGACTTAATGAACACAGTTCTGCAAAGTAATGCCCGAATGTTGAAAATGAATCATCAGCATTTAGAAGCTTTACCCTCATTTGACTTAAAAATAGAAACAAACAGAAGTCTTTGCTACAGCAGAAGTAATCTATGATCAGTATTTAATCAATTCAGCTTCCAGCTGAAAGATGGTCCCAGAGCTTTGAAATCAGTGGTTTTGAGGAGGAGTGGGAAGTTAGACATCACCTGTGCGTATTCACGCCACAACTTCCTGCTGCAAAAACCGTGGCGGTTACTGTAGACTGTGCTGGTTCACAGTACACGAGTTAGTATTATTGAAAGGAAGGAGGAATAAGGGAGTGAATGGAGAGAGGGGGAGGATTGTTCCTGTTTACATGAAAACGTTTTAGAGCACAGTACTTCTTCAAGGCAAAACAAGAAAAAACAAATCACTTTCCAGTAATTTACTCTGAGGTGCTAAGATCTTTTCTTTTTCCTTCTTTCCTTTTTTACAGAGACTATCCAGATTGACAATAAAGATTAAAATACCATGAGATTGTAAAAGCCAAATATAAAATCAGGTGATTTTTTTGCAACCAAATTTTCTTTTTTGTATACACTTAAAAGAGTTGTGATAATTATTCTGCTTCACTGTAAAAACAAATAGCACTTGATATCAGCAGTTAGAGACAAGTTATATTCACTTTAAAATCACGGTAGTAGCATCTTTTTTAATTTCACTTTTTAGAATTGTTTTCCTCTTTTTTCCCACAGTTACGGATTTTTGTTTGCTTTTTGGGTTTTATGGTTTTTGGTTTTTTTCTGGGTTTTTTATTTTTTTACTCTATTTTAATGCCTAGGACTGTACTAGAGTATTGATTTTCTAATTTTTCTTATTTTCATAATATCTAATGCTCTTTCGATTTTAAAAATATTCCTTAAAGAAAATATGATACCAGCTATATACAACAGATAGGTTCATAAATGTGTATGTACATTATTTATATATGTGAAATATATATACACATATGCATACACACACATATGAATCTTGGCCACACCTGAGATATTTGAGTTTTTTCTCAGTATAAACTTTATTATACATTTTAGAAATGTGACAAAGTTTGAAGAGAGAAGATTAAAAGAGAGAAAATGTACTATACCTCATACTAATAACTCAAAGATTTTCCTCGCTGTCTAATGTAATATAATTGTACAATAAGAAATTATTTTTTTACATAAAAATATTTAGTAAAATCGTCAATATTTTGCATACAGATTAGGCCACAATTAATCACATGCAGACTGACATACAAAATGCTTTGAATAGAAGAAAACTATGCATTCTTTTAGGTTGTGAAAATTTAAGTTGGATATTTTGTCTATTATTTTAAGTCCTTTGAGTCCTGAACCTTCAGAGATGCCTTGTAGATTGGTGGTTAACCCCATGAAGGATGAAGCAGACAGGCCTACCTAAGTTGAATTCTAGCTCTGCTGTTTAGTACCTGTGCTTTTAATTCAGATATTTCCAGTTTCTGAAACTGTTTTTCTAATTATAAAATACTATCTACCTCCAGGGTTATTCACAGTATTAAAAGAGACAAAATACACCAAGTGCTTTTGCACAGAAGATTTTGTATTATAGAGCTTAGTAGATGGTGATGTATTATTAATATTATCATTATTACTGTTACATAAGAAGAATAAGTATGGCAGTGAGATACTTGGGTGCAAGTTTGGGGAGAAGAAGACGGGAAAGAGGGCAGGCAGACTATCTGCTTCTGAAGAAATGGTGTATTGGGGGGATTGAATTCATTGAATAATTTCTCAACTCTCCATTTCACTTTGCATCTTTGGTCAGAGCCTCTGTGATTTTTGTTTTGTTCATGGACTAAGGTTTATTCTCAAAACACTCTATGGTGAAGGAGATATAAATGTAAAAGGATTGATAGGACATTCAAAAATTGTTTGCAGTGTGAGGCACTCAAACAAGAGAGAGATGGAATCTAATGTGGAATGTAATATACTATATTCATTAGTAAATTCAAGTGTTAAGTGTATGCATGCAGGGTGAATTATAATTATCAGCTTTTAGAATGAAGCAAACATTTCATTCTAAAGTGATTTCTGCCAAAATGATGCAAAAGATGAAAAGGCTCAGTTATCTCTCTGCTACTGCATCCCTTTAGCAATATCAACCTGCTTTTCGGTACACAAAGTAGAACTGATTTTTAAGTATGTCTAAATTCCTCCACTTCATAGATCAGAGGCATCCCAAAATGAGCAGTACTGCAAGCTGATTTCATTAAATATAGGAACCCACCTAAACAGAAACTTGAAATCCTACAACCCAGGGATTGTCCAGAACTCCCCCTCCTGCTTCTATATCATTTTTACAATCAATTGAAAATTCAAAAATTAATTTTTGAAATGGAAGACTCCAGTCTAAACTGAGCAATAAAATATGCAATTAAAATCATAAAATGATCTTGAAGGTGATAATGTTTACCTTAAAGCAAAACCTTAACTTTAGGAGAACCATCAAGTTTGATGGAAAAAACAAAAAACAAAAAACAAACAATTCCAAAGCTTGAGTCTAAAACCTAAAGGTCAAAAGTCACATGAAGTGGATGTTTCCAACTCTGTCACCGAAATAATTATTCAGAGATTAACCTGGTAGTGATTTTCTAAACATTAAATTATACATATGCATTATTTCAGTAATAGTGCTAATTGATGGCTTATTCATGAGTTCTGCAGAAACTAGCAGTGTTACAAGATGAAATTTTGCAAGTGAATGTTGCTTTTAAGGTTTTAGTAAGTTTTTTTTTTAAATTTTAATTTGTTGAGTTTCTGTGAAAATGTTATTCTCTAAGTCTATTTATTACCTTTTTCTTCTAAGCATAATTTACATTAATCTAATCCTTTAATAATCTTGGTTTTTTTTTTTCTGCTCAGGTGCAATGAAAAACTATGTCAGAATAAGAAAAGCAAAAACCATGTCATCTATAGACAGAAATTTTCTCTACCTGTTTTGTTATCTGCCTATGGGCAAACAAAAAATTGGAAAGAGAAAAATATTGAAAGTTGTGTTAAAACTACTGCCTATGGATTTACTGCTTCCAAATAGTTTTCTTTTGTGCAGACTCTCTCCTGAGTTCTAGAGTCAAATATTTAACTATCAACTTGCATCTCCATCTAGATGTCTCACAGGCAAAACTCAAATTATTAAGTTTTTCTATACCAGACAAGAGGGGTTATTCATAGGGTGAAATAGAATAAGTGGAAAACATTCATAATATGCTATCAAACACTTGTGATACCCACAGTTACCACCCATAGTTTCAAGCGGAAGATTTTCCCTATCTGGGAATTTATATTCAGTCTTGAGTCAGTAGAGATCTTGGCAAAAGATAATTAGGAGTGACTTTCTTATTCCAGGACTTGGATGTTTGGGGATCCAATTTGGGGTGGGGGGTGCAGGGATGGGTTTGCTCTTATAGGAAAAAAAGGAGTCCTGAGCAGTAGATTTGATTTCAAAGCATGATCTAATAAAGAAAGCCATCCACTGTTTCCTCCCTACCCTCTGTCTGGGTCTAAGTGTTCTTTTAGGTACTCCCACACTGCCTGACTCCAATTTCTGCCCATCAGAGCACATGTCTTTTTTTGGAAACTTCTCTCCCAAGAAAATATTGTACTTGGAAGATATTTTGCCAGAAAACTGGAATCTTATTTTTCACTGACTTATTTGCATGTAAGAACCAGTCTAGGGTAAAATAACAATATACTATTGGCTCGACCATTTTGTTTGACTTAGGATGACAAGATAATTTAAAGTAAAAATGTGTTTCTCTGACTAGATCATGCTGTTTACCCTGAATCCACAAAATATTTTAACAAAAATACTGTCTGAATAATAAATATCATGGCTCACCTGTGCTTTAAGCTTATCTTTCTTCTTTTTATGTCTCTGAATTTCCAGAAGAAACATATTATCATTTTGAAAAATCCATTTTTTTCAAATTTTTCTAATTTCTTATCTCTTAGAATCCTCCCTCCACTCTCCATTTTAAAGAGGCTTCTGACTTCTTAAACCTTTAAAGCCATGGAAGAATTTCAGTGCTTACATTAGAAAGGTCATCAGTCATGCAAACCAATTAAAGATACTAGTAATCTCTAGGAACTGTGCAAACTTGCCTTACACAGAGCAGGAGATAACCAAGAGATTAATTTCTTGGAAGATAATAGTGGAAAATAGAGTTTAGGCTTAAGTAGTTGGAGGACTGACTTTTTCTCATTCTGGGAAAAAATTCTTATGGAAGCCCAGAAATTAATATTCTAGCTTTAAAGAGTGACCTGTAGACCTGGAACCTGTGAATGGTAGCTTTAGAACTCATGTTCAGGAAATGGAAAAAGAGAGGAGAAGAAAGATATACTACCTACTTTCTGCTTTGGAAATGTAGGTCAGTTTCTTCAGTTCACCTGTGTGAACTATCCACAAAAAAAAAAAAAAAAAAGTTTCTTTCTATATTTTGAAATCCCCTTGCCACCTAAAATGGACTACAGCTGCCATCTACCTCCTATGTATAAGTTCAGATACAGTGATGGTTCTCAGCTGGGAGTGGTTTGGCATACCTCCCCTCCCCCAGGGACATCCTCTAATGTCTGGAGACATTCTTTCTTGTAACAATCAGGGATGCTACTGGCATCTAGTGGATAAAAGCCAGAGATGCTATTAAACATTCTAAAATGCACAGGACAACCCTCCCTACCTCCAACAAAGAATGGTCTAGCTCAAAATGTCAACTGAGATTGAGAAACTGTGATAGAGTGTTATAAAATATTCATGTGCCATTTGTTGTTTGCTAGACTATGTGGTTTGCAATTTATTGTCTTATTTTAACTAGAGACAGATCAGAGATATAAGTTTTGTCCCCAGTTTACTGATTTGGAAAATGAGGTGGCAGTGATATTCAGGGTTGCCTAATATTCCATTATTACTCGTGGTAGGTACTACTAGTCTTGAAGTCTTGAATCTTCTGCTTAGAATCTTAAGCTGAATTGTCTTTCTTTTTTATCAGTATGTGAGTCTCTTCTGAAATATATATTCCTATGTGTAACACCATACTATGTATAAAATTTTTCTCCAAATGTACATTTGGAATACCTCCTAGTTTAATTGTAAGATCCCCATATTTTGAAATAAAGGGTTATGTATCATATATAAAACTGTGTTTTTTCCTTTCCAATATTTGCTTTCCTTCTATTTTTTTCATCCTGGTGAATGGCCCTTAATTTTCTCAATTGCTTTACCCTATATCTGTGAGATATCCCAAATGTCTTGTTTACCTTTACTACCCTTTCTCCTATAATTAGTCACCGAGATCAGATAATTGTACCTCCTAAACATGGCTTACATTAATTACCTATTCTCTATTCTCACTGACACTGCTCTGGTTCAGGCCATTACCACCTTTTCCTTGCAATATTCATTCATTCACTCTTTCATTCAGTCACTTATGTATTCAGGTATTCAGTAATACAGTAAACCATTATTCAATACATATGTTCTAGATAAATGGGTGGAAATAAATTCAAAACACAATTGTTACCCTCAAGGAATCTTCAGTATAATAGAAAGAAAAAAAGATAGATACTGGAAGTCACAATTACAAAGTTGCCTGTGATGACAAATATAGGCATGCACAGGCAACTAGGGAAGCACAGAGGAGCACCAAAAGCAAGCTAAAGTCAGGTGAGGACATCTGGAAGAGGCGATGGCTGAAATGCAACCTGCAGAACCAGCAGACCAAGCAGGGGGTGAGGTATTGTCAGTTGCAGTACTGGCCCCTCCAAAAATGCACTCCTCCCCATACTCACACCT